>NC_141687.1:1956306645-1957748191 GCF_964263255.1 Lissotriton vulgaris
GAGATCCTTACCCTGAAAGAGACTCTGAAACTAACTGTCCAATGGCTTGCTGCTAACCAACTGAAACTCAATGCAAAGAAAACTGAATTCTTCCTGATCTCCCCCTCTAAAGCCAACCCTGAGATCGAGACTTGGATCAAAGCCATCACAGCCCTAAACTGCCCGCCGACCATTGTGAACTCTGCCAAATCCTTGGGCATACTCCTCAACAGTAACTTGAACATGAATGACTACATCAACTCAATGGCTAAATCAGCCAGATTCCACCTGAGCTACTTGTGGAAGCTAAAACTCTTCACAGATGCTCTAGACTTAAAAATGGTAGTCCAAGCACTAGTCATATTGAGACTGGATATGGGTGTTCCACCCTCATTGGTTTACCCAAAATTTCTCTGGCTCCTCTAAAAGCCTGCCTCAATGCGGCCGCAAGATTACTCACAGACACCAGGAAATTTGACAACATTTCTCCACGTTTGAAAGTACTAGACTGGCTCCCGATGGAGGCCAGAATACAACTGAAAATTGCCTGCATTACTCACAAGGCCCTCTACACAAACTCCCCTGCCTATCTGACGCAGAAACTGGTGATGTCTGGAAGAACTAGGAACTCCCGGTCCGCTAGAAACCTCCTGCTCCAACCTGCTCGCTTTCCGAAAAAAAGAACCTACAATAGGGCATTCTCCTGAGCAGCACCAAGAATTTGGAACTCTCTCCCGCCTGACATCCGAAAAATCCCCTCTCTATCAAGCTTCAAGAAGGAGACCAAAACCTTCCTCATGGGCAAATTCCTAGGCCAATTACATTCTTTCACGTACCAGTGTGTCTATCGAATCCATAACTATTGCCTCTTTCGCAGTACACCAACTCGCCCTGATATGTAATCGTGTGGCTTCTGTTTCTGCTTTTACTGTTCCCACTATAACTGTATCCTATGCCCCTCAGCTACCCTACCCCTCCCCAAACTTTGTATATTTCTGCACTTGAGTTTATGTTGCTTTGTTGCTATGTTACCCGTCTAACTGTGAAAAGCGCTATGATACCCTCACGGGTAAAGTGTGCGCTCTATAAAACATTAAATAAATAAGTGAGGGTCCTTTTAACATCGTAGGGTGATGCCCCCTGGATGGGTACAGGAAGATAGGCTAAGCATGCATGGATTCCCTCCTGTTGCTTCTGAATGGCTAGATGTTTGGGAAGGTGAGCAAACCCGTTATCACTTCTCACTCCTTCCTTCTTGAAATATAAGATATCGGAACATCAATAAGAATTAGTTTATGACAGTAAGAGTAAGGTATGCCCAGATTCTGAAATATATTCAGATCTAAAACTACTGCTCATCTTACGTTTCTCAAAATAAAACAAATCACATTTTAAAATATTTTAATAAACTTGTATGTGCAAAATACAATAGAGTAGTTCAAATAGTCTTACAATTAAGAAAGTTGTGCAAAAAGTATATTTTATACACTGCTTCTGTTACAAAAAAGGATTTTAATAAACATTTTAAAAAACAATTGAAAGTAAATTCAATGCTTAGCTAATAAGATTTCTTATAATGTCCATGTAATACAGATGTGCAGTAGTCACGTTGGAAATTTGAATACGAAGGTTAGTTTTCATAGGACACTCATTCACAGGTCATGGTCATCTTGCAGCAGTGTTTCCACGTTTGTGCTCATTTTAGGCCACATTCCAGCCCCGTTTTCTTATACAAACCAACCAAAACAAATAACATAGGTTTCTCTAAACGCCAGAAGTTGCCATGTAAACAGTTCGGCATCAATCAATTTTGATAAATTATCCTTAAATACAATTCAAAAAAGAAAACCCTGCTGAAGAACACAAACGTATTTTGTAATCCACACATACAAATATGCAACATAAAGTTAGGCCAGTTTTCAGTAGATTATTAAACAATCCGAATTAATTAAACCAAATGGATAAAATGTATTTATTTACAATAGCTACTTTGCAAAAATATATTTGTAAGATATGACACACAAACATTGCTGGAGGTAAAACTGTCCAGTATACACAGAAAAATCCTGAGCAGAGGTTTATTGGTTATATTCTAAGGATATTTGTGCAACTAAAGATAGCTTCCAACTTTGCCCGACTCACCAGGGCAAACTTTAAAGCCCAGGCTGTGGTGATTTCCTTCTCCATGATTTCCAGGCTGCGATATTCTAGAGACAGAAATGGAAGTGGGGCACAGCACCAGAAACCCTGAGGGAAATCCTTGGCAGGTCCCCAGACTTTGCAGGTGGTGGAAGGAGATCTGAGCAGAGGACTACTGACAAGTGGCCCTGAACCACTGCTTTCCCTGTGAGGCAACTCGTGGCAACAAGTTTCCTATTGCTGTGAAAAATCATGGAAGCTGTAATCTTTTTTTTTTCTTAAGCCTCGCATTCTTATAGCATTTAGAAAAGCTGGGTGAATTTGCACTTTCACAGATAATAAAGTAAACAAGTTACTGTAGACCAGAACATGGCAAAATATTCGCTATCTCTTCAAGAAGTTATTTGACTGCCTTATTTGATCTTACTTAATAAATCACAGAACCTCTGTTTAGGCAGGACTCTATTTGTGTCATGCGAGGGACCAGAAGCATTCAAATACACTGCTGCAGTGCAGCCCTCAGAGTGAACAGTACGTCAACCCTGCCTCAACATAGCCCATGGCACATTGAGTATTCGTGAGAAAGCAGAGCCAATAAACCAAAGGGTGATAACTGCTTGCAGTTTTACAGCAAAAGAGAATATTTCATTCTTTCACCTGTTACATGTAGGGATGGGTCTGCTGAGCTGTTGAAAAGTAAAAATTGATTCCGGATTTCAAGATTACCAATCAATTTGCAAAATCGTTCCACGCAAATTCATTATATGTCAATTTTCCACATACATATGATTCTGTTCACAAAAAAAATATTTTTACTTGTGCAGAAGACAGTTACTGTGTGGTCAGTGCTGACGACTTGCTTATTTTGAGCCTGAGTAGTATAAAGAATATTTTGAAAAATATAGTATAATTTGTAAGCAATTCAAGTAAGGTTTTTTATTACTGTAAACGGTGTTGTTAGAGGATCACCAATTTCGATTGTGTAAAAAAGATTGTATATAAAAATGCTCCATGTAAGCATGTACACAAAGCGTATGTATAAAGCAAAACATATTTTTCAAAACAGTGCCCAACGCCTTGCTTTGCACAAGTAATGACTTGTGAACAGAATTGAGTCAACATTTTTCCCTTTCAGCAGATGCCAGTGTGAAATTTGTGGCATCTTGACAAAACTACAAGATCAGGCAGTGCACTCGATTATAATGAAATAATTGTTATTTGCCATGAAAGGAGCAGTTCACCGCATTGCGGTAAGGCCCAAAGTATGCTCCATTACTCCTTTATAACTTGCCTCACATGGGCAAAACATCATCTCTTATATAATTTCCTGAAACATATTTTCAATTTGACTCTACGTTTCATATGTCGTCTTGCAACTCGAAAATATACTGCATAGTAATTCTGGATTGAAAGCAAGCTTCCATGATGAGATATTATAAAAAGTTAAAGGGACAAATCACTTAGGCCTTTTCAAACTAAAAATCAACGAGACCTCATAATTACTTATACATTGACTATGGTGAGCATCTATTTAGTAATCAATAACAATATGGTAAAAGACAGAATGTTTGGTTTGAAAATAATTAGTAACATAGGTATTGATGCTTTTTTAAATACAGTATAGATGATATATTACAGTGCCACACATTTATTCACCAAGGAGTGCAGCATTAATTTAATTATTGTACTTAATTGACTGCTGATGGCAAGGTAGCTCTGACTCCAAAGTGCTGACAGCGAACATCTGTGTGCAACTTCTGTTGCAGTTTGAATCTTAGTGGACCTACTCAGTCATTCATCCTTATTTGATAAGTAAAACTTTGAAAAGTAAAGCTAGTACAATTGGGTAGAGTAAATTTAACACTGATAAGGTTTTTGCTATGGTGCAATGTGCTGTATAATAGTTATAGAGGTTGAGAATTCAGGATAGGCTGTTGCAATTAAGCAGAGTAAATATACTTTAAGTTAGGGTGACTGTTGTACCTAGCCCTTTCTACAGAGTCACCCCAGAGGAGTGACTACAAAGGTCAGATGGCTGACCTCCTGTTTGACCTACAAACTTCCAAAGACCTCTCCTACTTCCCAGCTGACCAGACCCAAATGGACCTGACCCGGGTCCCTCTGCAGGCGTCTGCGGGAGTGAGATCTGAAACTTCAGATGCTGTCCTTCAGGTCCTGGACCTTTGGCTGGAGTCAAGAGTGTAACTGAAGGTTTCATTGGATCCGATGCAAAGATGTGGAGACTGTTGCAGGACCTCACATCAGAACATCACATAGCTCCTTATCCAGCACAATGTTTACCACCACAGAACCATGTAGCGCAGCTCCTTACAGCTCCGGATTGGCAGGTTCAGCTGATTTGATGCAGCGAGATACAAAGCCACGCATCGCAGCACCTCACAGCCCCCACACCAAGGATCCAAGTTACAACTACCAGCAGGCTACTCCTGGTGCCGTCCACGACCGATGCTCCAACGTGGTCGACCTGAACTTGTGAATGTGGCCCACTCCGGTGTAGCCAGATACAACCAGTTGGCACTTTGTGCTATTTTGCCTTGAATTTTGAAAAGTAAAAACTACGGTTCTACTGATTGAATTTGTATTGTTTTGGTGTTAATTTATTCATTGAAATGTCTTCTATTTTTCTAATTTTGTTTGGGATTAGTTTTGTGTTGCGTTTCTTTATTTAGTGGCTTTGTGGTTTACTATGACAAGCATGGTGCTTATTTCTGAAGTGCAGCTCATACACCTCTCAACTAATAACCCAATTTGTTACAAATTTCTTGCAGTGACCACCTCCTTTTAGGTCATTATGGACATGGATTCCAGTCCTGGACGTTGTGTGAGAACCTAAAGCATTTTGCTGTTTTAGTCTGGTTTCGCTTTCATCAAACTAATTAGACTAACACATATGAAAACGATGATTTGTAGAAGAAAACCTGAGGCCTGGAGAATGAGCCTGTAATGGCTTGGAGTGAGGTGGGAATCCTAGTTTCAATGCACATAATCTGTGCAACTCGTTTACTACAAAGTGACAAAACCTAAAAGCCAAAAACTGGAGTTCGACTCCAATGAAGTCCGTAAACGTTATTTAAAGAATGAAAACTCCTAAAAGTAGCCTAACATTAAACAGCAAACCAACTTTATTTACAAAAAATATTCAGAGCTTCATCCATTCGCAGCTGGTGTTGCTCCTTGAGACGCTCTGAAGATACCGTGTTAGTTTCCAAACTAACTATGGGGATTATTCTTTGGATTATGCTGTGCGAACATCTAACCACAATAATGGACTTGGACTCAAAAACATAAAGTTATTACAATGTTTGTCCATTACAAAACTATGCCCTGTGGATCTAATTACCCAGCCACGTGCAAATTTCTGTATGTCCACTAAGGTTATACAGGGATGATGTCCTGCCGTTCTCGAAGAGAAAGCGAGCTTAAAAACAGTAAAAATTGGTTTGCAGAGCATGGTCCTTCGACAGAGAAAAACTTGCTCCTTATGCATTTTTATAGGTGGATACAACATCACAAACAGGAAAGAGAAAGGGGAACATTTTTGCTAAACAATGCTGTTGATTTTGTTCCTGAGACAAAAAGGGAGGGCAGATGAACCATATTATTGCAGTAGGAGGAGACACGAACATCTGGCACAGTGTGACTCGGAGGCAGTAGCGGTGGCACGGCGGCTGTTAAAATCTACAGTTTTTAGGACTGGTTTCTCAGCCAGCTGCCAAATCATATGGCCATCAAGAAAACCAGTCAAGTTCCATGATGTCTCTTTGATTTAGAGCATTTTAAATGACTAGACTTCTGTTTTCAAATAGAGGATTCGAGTGGTGAACTGGTGCTTTGCTTTTGCTCCTGGTCCCTTTGAAACTATGAAGAAGCAAGGCTTGGACTGGTTCGACGTTAACTGTACAAGATATGGTATTTTCAGCAACTGCAAATAAGAACTATCTAATGTTGTGGACTAGCCTTGTTCAGTTTTCCAATGAGGTGACAGTGGACAATTCATACAAAAAAAACAACAACATAAAATGTTTTAGCAAACTAAGATGCAGTTAAACCGTTTGTGATTTTCCAAAACAAAACGGCCCTAGCAATTGACACAAAGAATCCGGGTCTCTCATGGTTCCGAAAGATATTATTGCAGTTCAGGTGACTTCTTGCAAACATCTGTGAGATTGGTGGTCTGGGCTCAAGAATCAGTCAAATATTGCAGGAGAAATGGAAAAGAAGTAAAGGGTTGCACTTACAGAAAACAGAATGTCATAGTTCGATCCAGTTTGTGCTCTGCCCAATCTACTCTAGATGCACAGAAATAACACTGTCCCCAGCTGCAGCATAGCTCTGTTTGCAATACTACCCACAGTCAAGTACAAGCCCCTTTGAATAGATCTATACATTTAAATAAGTGGGATGCATATGCTTTCTGAGGTTGGTCACTAGTTGTGAGATTAAAACATTTAAAGAAAAAGCTCCTACACTGAGTACAGTGATGAGAAATACTGTCTTTGCTTACTGTCAAATTTACTCCAAGAAAATCTCTGTTACACATGAGCAACAGAATATAGCCTGTTCTGCAGTATGTCATAGTGCTTGACACTGGTAATAGAATGCTAATGATTTAAACACTGTTGAATCCGGCATATATGAAACTTGAGTGACTTCCTGGCAGTTCTGTGATTCTAATGATATATGGTATAAAACATTTGGGGCACGATGAAGGTACCAAATACCGGTCGGAAACGGCCGATTTCGGCCGTTTCCGACCGGTATTTGGCCTACTGAGATGTAGGGGACCTTTTCTTGTCCGATTCGGTATTTTACCGATTCGGTAAAATTACCGAATCGCAAAAATACCGAATCAGTAATTTTACCGATTTTTTACATTTGGGATGTAGGTGGGGCTACTTTCAGTCCCACAGGCCCTTCAGATTCGGTATTTTAACACCCAATCCAATTGGGTGTTAAAATACCGAATCCAGGTGTGCATGCACATGTGTACATAAACACCTATGCCATGTGACAGACAGACATGCCCTTAGGGCATGTCTGTGTGCCACATGGCTCACATGCCTTTTTTTGGGGTGCTGGAGGGTGTCAAAGTGACACCCCCTGCACCCTTGCACAAATCGGTAATTACCGAATCGGTAATTACCGATTCGGTAATGCCCATTGATTGCTATGGGCTTCAAGGCCCATAGGAAGCAATTGGGGATACCGATTCGGTATTTACAGAATCGGTAAATACCGAATCTTACAGATTCGGTTTTTACCGAATCTGAAATACCTACATCTCCCCCCCTCTAATTTACCACTTCATAAATACCGATTCGGTATGATTCGGTATTTATGAAGTGGAAAATGTAGATTTACCTACATCGGGCCCTTGGTATGGGCCTGACTTCATCCCAGCCTTCGAGGACTTCACAAATGCCCACATTTGAGGACATTTCGGGCCCGATGTAGGTCGCCAATTACCGGTCGGTAACGGCCGAATTCGGCCGTTACCGACCGGTATTTGGGAATTGACATGCAGGCGGCATTTAATTTACAGAATCAGTATATTTACCGATTCGGTAAATTTACCGATTCTGTAAAATACCGAATCGGTAAATTTACCGAATCGGTAAATACAGATGTAGGTGGCACTGGAAACAGTGCCACAGGCCATTACCGATTTGTTATTTACCATGTAATACTATTACATGGAAAATAACCACTTCACCATGTAATACTATTACATGGTAAATAACGAATTCCAGTGTACATGCAAATCTGTGCATGTACACCTGTGCCATGTGGCACACAGACACGCCCTAAGGGCATGTATGTGTGTCACATGGCACACAAGCCTGTAACAGGGGTGCAACAGGGTGTCAAAGTGACACCTTGTCCCCCTTGTAAAATCGGTAATTCGGTAATTCCCGAATCGGTATTTGCTATTGAATCCTATGGGCTTCAAGGCCCATAGGAATCAATGGCAAATACCGATTCGGTAATTACCGAATCGGTAATTACCAAATCTTACCGATTCGGTATTTTTACCGATTTTTTTTACCTACATAGCAATTACCGAATAGTAAATACCGAATCGGTAAAATTCGGTATTTACCATTCGGTAATTTGCTATTACCTACATCTAGGCCTTCATCACTAAAACATATTATTTCATCTTACATTAGGATGTTCCTTCTACAACTGCCCACAGTACAGCATGTTAAGCTAAAGGAAAATCACGTTTTGCCATTTTAGGTGGTGCATTAGTCGATATAAGAATTGTGCTGTTACCCAACACTGTACAGTCAAAAGCTAACCAGTGTATTTATATGTATTTAGAAGCTTAGCTTAAGAACTTGGACTGGAACGCAAGTGTAATGCAAGCTCTTACCTGATTTTACAGCTCTTCAAATAAATAGTGCATTTCCAATTTCCACAAAATACAGCAATATTCAAGGGAGAGAAAAGGAAAAAGTTAAGAGGCAATAAATTGACTGATGAAGGTACCACAAAAGGGGTATGGTGTGATATAAACATTTACTGGAATATACCTTTAACTAGTTATTCTACTTGTTCTCATGACCAGTTGTGGGTAAGAGACCAGGGATACTGCATTGCATTGATTTGAAGACAAGTTCAACATACTTGAACTTGCAAACAACCTTTTGCAGTGGCCCTTGGCCATTGGACAGTGCCATCTGTTTTACCCGGAACTTCTTGTCTGATGTATTATATTATACATTACGTTTCAGCCTGCATTCTAAAATACAGTCCATATACAAGGAGGGTTGTGTTCAGCATCAAGGAATTTCAACGTTAGACAGGAAGTCCTGGCTTATAGATTGGACCTCCTTAACACTGGTTTAAACATTTTAAAAATATAGTTTTCTTCTCCCAGTGGATTGCTATCTGTTTAATCTTGGGAGACGATTCATTTAGAGGGATGCTATATATAAAAGCTCACCATCTCCCTTGAGTTATCCCATAACCAGATGAAGAGCATTGAATAAATCTGATTTACTATGTAAACTCTTTACACATTTTCAGATGTTGGAGGAAAGGGCTGTACTTTTAAAAAAAAGTTTTATATAGCGTTAACTAGACCCGAAGATATCAGGTATCAGAGCGCTTTACATGAGCACCAGTTGCATTACAGACGGACACACTAATTTTTGTTGGGCACGGGGAGGTTAAGTGATTTGTCCAGGGTCACAGGATGTTGAAGGGCTTTGCTGAGACTTGAACCCAGTTCCGTTGCTGAGACTCAAATCCGGTTCCTCAACATCAAGGTCGACCACTCTAACTGTAAGGCTACATCCTCTCCCCGACATGAGCAGCAACACAACTTAAGAGAAATGTATACTAAATCACAACAGATAAAAACTTTAAACTATTTCTGAAACTACCCAAATGTTGTTTGAGTGAACATTATAGAACAATACAAAAGACATATTACATAAGACCTCCCGGTGGGCATCAATTGATTAAATCAGTTTGGGAGACAAGCTGTTTCCCATGTATCCACATTATTACTTAGCCAAATTACTTGAATACCATTTCAAGTGTAAAAGGACACTTGCTCCCCCCCAAAAAAGTATTTTAAGCAGTTTATGACCGTGAGACTAACCTGCACTGATCTACTGATACATAGTAGTTCATAGTCCATGATCTTTTTAGAGACAAAGCCCATAAGTTGTAATTCATAAAATAAACTTGCCACTCTAAAACTTAGTTCACTTTCCTAGGCACTTTATTTCTAGTGTTAGATATTTCCTTAAATATGTCCTCTGCTCTGCTTGTGGTTTCCTTATGTTGAACTGCTAGTTGATCTTTAAATGGGGTCTTGCAAGCGTAAGAATGCCCACAACAGAAGAAATGAGACCACAAAAGCCAAGAATTCCAGGGTTTGTCTTGTAAATACCCAGTTGGTCCAAAGGGCTAAATAAATCACAGATATTCCTGGTAGTGTCCAACAGGACAGATGGATGGTTTATCAGGCTGCAGAAGAGCATCGTAAATATAGGATCAAATCCAACAACCCCAGGATGGGAAGAGTGTTGGCTAAGATGAGGATCAGTGCATTCCTCAGCATTCTTTTTGTGAGAGGATTTTTGTTCCATCCTACGAACTATCTCATACATATCTCTACCCAGGTGCAGCAGGAGAGAGAAATAATAAAACCTGGTTGCTCGATGGCGCCACTTTTCTTTGTTGATATCAGTGATGAGGCCGACACTCCTCAACCAGAGAATGCTATCACAGACGAAATAGAGGGCACGATTCAGGTTGGCAATGGTCAGGAAGACGCGAGGAATGAAGTCTGGGAGCCGAACTGTTCTCCTGGATGCGTCAAGGGCATGTACCACGTTGCCAAGTCTGAAAACTGAAAAACAAATTGAAGAATTAAAACGTGTTGCCAAAAGCACTGACTGCAACTGAGTCTTAACAATACATCAGCACACCACTGATTGCGGCACCATGAAAGGTTGAGAAAATGGAATCCTCTTGTAACTGCTTCTCTAATGCGGGGTACAGTATTGAGTTATATAAGACTCGGGGTAAAATGGAGGTAGTTGACAGATTAAACCAATTAGCTGATATAAGCTGTAAATGGATTTAGACTAAACTTTTACTTGTTATGCATGAATATACATATCTCACCAATTTCTAAAATCACTAGATCTAATGAAAATGTGGATACTATAAACGTTATATTAGCCAATATAACCTTCTGAAGCCTAATGTAAGATTTCCGTCACTTCCTATGTACTGACATTCATGCAATTCTTTTTGGTGAAAGTACTGTGCACTTGTTAACTACCACACGATGGTCTTAGGAGGTGAGAACTATGTGTTCAATATTATGCATTCATATTTATGGATAATGGTCTAGTGATTATATATACAGGGTTGAACATTCATGAAGGATTAATGTATGTGTATTTGTTCAAGAGCTTGAAGCTAAATAATCAGTAAATGTTAGTACAAGATAAATAACATCAACCTATGTTTAACAAAATCAATACTTTACAAATTCTAAAAGACAAAAAAACAATATTGCATAGTAAACCCCACAGACTAAATGATAAAAATCATTAATACATAAGCTAGAATATTTAAACATGATAGGTGAAAGATAAAAGCAGCAAAGTTACATGGGGAACAGAAGACAACAGCACCAGACTTAAATTGAACCTAACTACCTAATATGATAAAAGAGCATAAAGCCCTAAAACATTTTTTTTTACTGATAATATCGAAGCAGGTGAGAACTCCACTAAGGAACTCTTTAAAACAGTTAAGTCATAATCTACTTTTGGCAATAAAAACGTGGCTACCCCCATTCAGCAGCTGTGCAATAAAATAGCTGATTACTTTTTCACTAGGGTAAAAACGTATATTTTTGGATTTTAAAACAAAACCGAATAATACAAATTTGCCTTTAAGGACAGTAATGAAAGAGGAACACATGATTGATAAACTAACTGACTTCCCCAGGTACTAAGTGCATCTACCCCACTCACTAAAGAGAAAGTTGCTACCCTCATTACAACCACTAAGGCCCTGATTAAGAGTCTGATGGTCGGAGGACCGCCAGACTCACAGGGGCCACCGCCACACCGGCGGTCCGACAGCCCTTTTACGACTTTGATGGTTGGACCACCATTAGACAGCCACAACCGCATTCCCTGGTGGTCCCGCAGAGATCTGAGAGCCCCAATATGCTTGGTGGTGCCCTGAGTGATCAGAGCTATCATTGAGAGAGGTGACAATGCAGCCTTGAGCCTGTTGGATCTGTTGGCCGCATTTGATACAGGCGACCACTCTTCTTTGGTGAACCGTCTTGAAAGGATAGGTATTAAAGATGCAGCCCTAAAATTGATCAGGTCCTTTCTATCTAAAATGGAGCTAGTAGTGGCCTTGGAGGACTTTACCTCTGCCCCATTCATGCTTCCTTGCAGAGTCCCTTAGGGATCTTCATTAAGCGGGACCCTATTTAATGCCTACATAACTCCTCTAATTGAACAAATTCAATCATGTGGGTTCTCGGTTTCCTTGTATGATGAGGACACCCAGATAGTGGTGTTTGTCTTTTCAGCACCAGACAAAAAAGTGGACAAACAATTTAACATCTGTATGGGTAGCATTGCAAATTAAATGCAGAAGAACTGTTTGAAGCTTAACACACAAAAAACAGAGTTATTGCTAATTGGTAACAACACCTCCTATTGGAAAACCTCCTTGGTGGCCACTCAATCTTGGGCCCCCTCCACTTCCAGTGCAGAAGGCAAGAAATGTGGGGGTCACAATTGATATCAAATTACCCTTCATAGACCACTCAATGCAGATAACATCTTCCTGTATTCTCATATGAAGAATTCTAAAAAATCATTCTCCCGTTCCTCCTGTTGGAGTTAAGGAAAACAGTCATCTTGGCTTGTGTCATTTCTAAATTAGACTATTGCAATGCTTTATTTGTAGGCTCTCAAATTCGCCTTCCTGATACATTGCAGACATATAGGCAGACATTTTCATAAGTAGAAAGGGTACATGAAGTGCTGAAAGGGAACCTGACCTGAAGTGTACCAAAATGGATTAAAGTCAAAACCTCACTAAGCTCAAATCTCGCTCCTTGCCTGCTAAACACAAAAAGATCAGAACTATACAATGGCTTGCTTCCTAATTCCAGCCAGATTAACAGATCGCCAACAGACGGTGTGTCGGATATGCTACTAACATGTTCAGGGCTGTGAGGTATTGCTTGCTACTGCCAAACACCATCCTACACATCCGCTAAAGCAGTCTGAGCTCCCAAGCATGACCACAGTTTCAAAAGGATGTGTCAGGAAGCTTTTCATCTCCTGCACATAACTTTAACTGGGTTGCAATGTTTTTTTCTAGAATTGTTTAGACCACTAAAAAACAATATATATTGGTTGATGAAGGAACCACAAAATGTCTGCCCACAATGCTACCAATGTCACTGGACATAGGTTGCTGTCTTCCCCCGAAGGCGAGGACATCTTTAAAAGCTTCCTCTACTGATGCTGTTCTAATCTGATAAAATGGAAAATGTTTGTTATTTCACTGAGGTGCACAAACTTTAGGTGAGCTGCTACTACAAAAAATGTCTTGGTTCTTATTCACTTCGTATTTAAAAAATAGACCTTAGTTTTTGCACATATCTTGCTAATTTTTACCTTTGAATGTATACAACCAGGTGCTGCATGGTATACGTCGCATTCATTTTATTTTTCAGTTCATTAGTACAAACACTATGCCCAAAGAAACATATACACAATACAGCACAAATTATTGAAAATCGACGCGTCAATCTCATTTATTGTAAACAACCAGATAAAAACACTAAAAAGAACATTTGTCCATCATTCACTTTAAAAAACACCCCACTAAAAAAGCAACAGAGTAAGAGCTAAAAACCAACGTTTTTTTTAAGTGCTTTTGACTGTTTTGACTTTGGCATATGTTAGATATCTAGGTAAGATTAACTTTAAAAAGCACAATACCAGTCAGCATCGATCTCATACTTACTCAGTATCTTCGACAATCTAAGAATTTTGAAGCATGCACACATTTTGTACTCAAACCAACTTCAAAAATCACAAGCCTGCAATATAGGGGAGAATTCTGTTGCATGACAGCTAAAACTGTTAACTAGCCGCTTCTAAGCTTAAAATTCTATGTCAAGACCGGAGGTGCATATTATGCTTTGTCTTTCTTTACTAACTTCACAGCAGCCAAGACAAACTCAAAAAATCCCATCATTCCAATATGCATGTCACAGTAACACATGACACCAACAACCAATGACAGTGACCCTGTGCAGAAGCATCATATGGATGTAGGTGTGGTCCTCAGTGGAGAGCTGGGCTATAAAGAGCCCAGTAACCAGGAGGAATATTTTGAGGAACTGAAAATTCTTTTGGGTATCACATTTAGACCTTTCCGATGAAGATGCAGGACCTAGCAGCCGGCATAACCAGGGCAACAAACTTAATACTGATTTGTGTTCCGACCCAGACCAAGAGGATACAGCTCCAAGACAACAAAAGACTCGGACAAGGACTCTCAGGTAGCAAGGACTTGGCTGAGCATCATGGATGGTTTTTGCTGTAGCACGAAGAGCAGGTGAACATCACGGACAGTCAGTGTTGTAGCTTCATGTTGGCAGCCGTTATGGGCTGTCGTTGCTGTAGAGCCAAGTGCCGGACTTGCATAGCTGGTCGTCTATGGTAGTAGAGTCTTGTCGGTGGAGGAGGCTTAAAGAAGCAGGTAAAGCATTGCAGATGGTCATTGCTGTAGCGCTGAGAGCAGGTCTGGTGACGCAGGTGGTCATTGCTGTAGCTTTGCATTGTTGATCCCCACACAATGCCATTGCAGTAGCATTAAGTCCATCTCTCGCATTGCCGGCAGTCACTGGCGGTCGCTGTAACGTGAGGTCTCACCAGAGCTTTGCATTGGCTGTTGTCATGGGTTGCAGGCGAGGTTAAAAACAGATTAAGGGGTCAAGGGCAAAGTCACTGCAACCCTGAAGCTTGTTTCCATTATGGTGAGCATCTATGGCAAACTGATCAAGGTCCCTAAGTGGTGTATTGATTGGTCTTCGTTGTCATCAAGGAGATGCTACTAGACACAGCTGAACCTCTCACTAAAATCAAGGAGGTGGCTGAAGAAGCCAAAAGGTCAAGTGACAAAAACTGACTGTCAATTTCTCTTGTGTTTGGCTCAATGAGCGAGCTTTGCCTGTTGGGCAATGCCAACTATGCTCTATAAATGGAGCGCAGGTGTTCGATATTACTTAGGTTAGATCCCAAGAAGCCCTTTAACCTCAGAATCAGTACTTTTCATGCCAGAATTTCTAAGCCACACTTCTCTATAGGAAGTAGCTATGTTACCAAATGGGGAGTAATTCCCAGGGGCACTCAAATTCTGCAATTCTGCAGACAAGATTTTTTTTTTATAATTAGGTATTTGTAGAGTAATCCATCATCTGCAGCACAATATGCAGATTTTAATCCCAACATTTTTTTCTAGAGCAAACGGATCAAAAGTTACCAAAAACGTCAGAATGTGTTGGCACGCAGTGGAAGGCCCTACGAAAAGGCTAACTGGCCATCTTTCCGTTGATTATTTCTGCTTTCGGTTGCTAAACCAGTACTAATGAGCTGAAATATTTACCCAGACAATATTTCCATGTATAAAAATTACAAAACAATGAAGTAATACAATCACAAAATGTGTTGCATTAAGTTGCATAATTTGCTTTTTCTTGCCATATAATTTAGTCAACCATGGGGGGTGTGGCTTGCACGCTAGGTGGAATGGCAGACCCGGCGTGAGCTCCGCTATATTGCGGAACTTCGAATCCTTTTTCGAGCCTCTTCTCCCGTCATTTTAAGAGCGGAGTGACGGGCATCTTCGGCTAAACCTACTATTTCCTGGACTTTTGAATACCTCAATTTTACTCCAGTCTTTTGGTGAGTTCTTTGCATATTACAATGGCTAATGATATCCACTCTGCTAGATCCTCCATATCTGGTACAAAACCAAAGAGACATAAAAATGATCGGCCTTCTCCCATCTCAGAATCTGGTTTTGGACTCTATTTTAGATGAAGTCTGTGGTCTTCAACCCTTTATGTATGCGACAAATGAAAAGCTACAACAGATTGAGGAGAAATAGATTGTTATGGAAGGTAAGGTAATGGAACTGGAACAACGTATTAGTGACATACAGGATGTATCTACCAAGATTCCTCTACTCGAACAGGAAATTCACAAATTAAAACTCTACACTGAGGACCTTGAAAATCGAAATCGTAGTAACAACCTACGCCTGTATGGCTTTCCGGAAAATATCGAAGGTTCGAATATGGTATTGTTTATACAGAAATTCCTTCCAGAACTCCTAGATCTTGAAGCTTCAACAAGTCCCTTTAACATGTCATTTGAGATGTCATCAGTGATGTTACTGACCATGTCATGAATGATCTAATATGTGACATCATCAGCAGTGCATTGCGGGTGCGCGAAATATAGTTAGTCCAACTAAGATCCAAGATCCAAGTCCAAGATCATAACTGGGAGATTGTGTCTTTTCTCGACACAGAGCATTGCGATTTTTGTTAATGACTAAGGACAACAATGGCAGCTCGATTTTACTGATTACAGTTTAATTTATTGCAGTTTTATTTTTTGTTGTATCACAAGTAGGGCAGCATGCTTTCACTAAGACATGCTTCCACCTAGGGTAGACAATACATACATTTTCTGTGAATATATTCATTTGGAGATTGATCTTCTTTAATCCTCAAGCAAAATAAGTTGATTGCGCACCAAGCCGTTATTTGTGTACATACTTTTTTGCATTTGTATCGATTATATGTGTTGGGACAAGCAGGATTTACCAGCGAAGTTTTTAAATGCACAGTCTATTCTCTATTTCTATCCATGCTTTCAGGAGGGGGAGTGCTATATAAACCTAATAATTAATGGCGCCAATTAGATTGATAAAGCCTGCTGCGCAGGCGAAACGCGTCTCTCTCATGTTGCGGGGTCGTGGAGACCTGAGAAACATTAAATAAACCCTATACCTGGTGTACGTGCTCTTCTTTGTGGGAGGAGGAGTGTTCTTTTTGAAATATATATATATATATATATATATATATTTATGCACAAACACACACACACATATATATACACGTATATGTTATTCTATGCTTAACATGTACATAACTCTGCATAGTTTTTATACAAATTATTTGATTAGATACTTATGAGTCTCTTTTTTATTTATCTATCAGAATATGTAAATATTATCATAACTATTTTATCTTGAAAGTCTGAGTTTATAAATACAACGTACATCTTGATATATTATCATTATACAAGTATACCCTAACTATGTACTTATGTATCTATATCTGTATTACTTTACTCCTACTGCAGAAGAAAAAAGAACCCAAAGAAAACCTTTGACTCTCTCAAATGCACTATCCTGTCTCACGCTATACCTCCCTCAATATATCATCTACCTCCACTCTCTGACTCATTACAAATTCTACTACTAAGATCTAAAAAATAACCCCTTCTAGAATCTTCCCTCGTCTATCCCTTCTTTGACTCATCGCAAGCCGCATTTTACTACGATCTCCCTAAACCATTTCTATAGACACTTCCCTGCACCATCTCTCCTTTTACTCAACCCAAACCTCATCTTACTATTATGATCTCCTAAAAAGCACTTTCTAGAATCTTCCCTCTTCTATCTCTCCATTATCCTATTCAATGTAACTAACTGACTAAAATGTCCACCGCTCAAATTAAATCATATTTCCCTATAATAATCCACCACTAATCCTTTTTGGGTTCCAGTGTAGCGTGCTACTTGCAAAAAAGCGCTTCAACACCTCGTCAGGGGTAGTACACACTATGGGAGTCATTTGCATTGCGGGTGGATCGCCATCGCCGGTTCGGCGGAGGCGCGGTCCACCCGCCAAATGCCCCTGTTGGACCCCCCGCCATATTAGCATGGGGACGGGCACAGCGGCGGACGTAAAGACCATCCGTCGCTTTTCCACCAGTCGGATTGCCGACCGGGCGGAAAAGGGAGCTAATATGGTGGCGGTGCTATGCAGGCACCGCCATCCATATTATCATGGGCAACCTGAAAGACCTTTCCATGGCGGCGATGCCGCCATGGAAAAGCTGGCTGAGATTGCTTTGGGGGCCAGTTACGGGTCCCCGGGGAAGTGGGGGGTTGCACTTGGGGGTGGGGGGGTACCTATGGTACCCCCCTACATTGGCATACACAAGGTGGCAGGTACCATGCAGTGCCTGTCACGTTGTGCATGCCAATGCACATGTATCTCGAACATTGTGGCGGGTGCTGCTTGAAACACTGCCTGCCACAATGTTTTATATGTGGGATGCGACCGCCAGGGTGGCGGTCGCATCCTAATAGGCACAGCAGGACCGCCGCACCTCTGTCAAGCGGGCCCGCATACCATTACGGTGGCAGGCGGACTTTGTTCGCCCGCCATCGTAATTGTGCCCTCTATAAATACAACTAAAATGTATATATTGGCGGTATGTATACTTTGTCACAAGGGAGTATATATACTGCCAACAAAATGGCCCACCCTGCCAATTTAGAAGCGGCTGGACTACAGGTTTCATCCCACCAATGACTACTACTACTCCACCGGGATTAAAACCCTCAGACAGCCCTGCAGAGTAAGGGCCGTATGATGAAGACCTATAATTCCGCCAACCTGATTCAGATGGCAATGCTTCATAAACAACAACCAGCGTGGTGGTTATTTATAAATCTGGCGGTTGGTCCCTCCTTCAGGGCAACTGAGTAATTTACTACGTCACCCTGGTGGATCATCGGGCTGCTGTGAGGATTAAAATCTGGCCCCTAGACATTGCAGTCTGTTATAGTTGTCTATCTCCCTGATGCTGCACTCGGTGTGATATGTGACGGTATTGGTGTTGAGTACTACCATTCACCACTGGGTCGTAGGGACAAATATAGGGGTGCAATCAAGTTACCACCTTTGGGTACAAGCCTCTTCAAAGGTAGCAAGATGAGCAGACATGCCTTACGCAAGAAGCTGAGTAAGTGCATGGATGAGGATCAGGGGGACAGCAGTCTCTAGCCATCAGCAGGACTACAGCAACAGTAGGGCCCAGGACCCTGTCATCTGTGCACACAGTCTTCATGTCCATCTATCTGTGCACTCAATCACTCAGCTATGCATTCATCAATGTACTCATCCATCCATTCAACCATCGCACGGTCTGGAATTTACCCACTCACCAATTTGCACAACCACACATACAAAACTGCCAAATCAATGAGGAAGTACTTTCACTTGACAAAGCCAATGTTGTTATTATTATTATTAGTAGTAGTAGTAGTAGCAGTAGTAGTATCATTACTCAGGATTTTTTTTATATTTCATGCTTTGAATTTTGAGCAAGCACACACACACAATTTACAGCATTAAATACAATTAACCATTTATCTAGAAGAAGAAAATGTTTTATAACAGTATGTTTTGTTCTTCTCCTTAACCCTTGCATGTTCATGACGAGCTCAGCTCGTCATGAGCTACAGTGCTCCGGTGCTCATGACGAGCTGAGCTCGTAATGGCCTTTAGAACGCTCGCACGCTGGTCTAATTCCCCTGCTGTGCAGAACGTTCTAAAGAAACGGGTGTGGCTGTGACGAGCTCAGCTCGTCATGAGCACAGGAGCACTGTAGCTCATGACGAGCTGAGCTCGTCATGAGCATGGGGGCCCAGCACAGCGGGGGAATGTACCCAGCAGGGAAGGGGTTAAAAAGGCGATGATTTGTAAGCAAAAAGTCTAGAATATGCTATAACTATCAGGCTAAATCTCACATTACCCACCATAACTTTCCTCACCTTGCCCACTGCCTGTAGACTCCCCAGTCCACCACAAGCGTTGCGATTGATGTGGAGGGAGCCTACAGGGCTGCAGGCCATCTTCTCTTTACACACACTTCCGGGAGGAGGAGGTCAGCGTTCTAGCGCTCAGACCTTCCTCCCCTTAGAACCGGATGCTGGGGACAAGGCGCAGTGGATGCGCGCAGTGGATGCGCGCAGCGGCGCGCCGAAGGCAAGCCCGTCTGCGCCCGTCCGTGCCAGGCCGGGACCAGGAGCCACATACCCTGCCCCTCTGACTACAGCTTATACTACTAAGGAGCTTCTCTCACTGTACGCAAACTGGCCTATCACTAATAAGCTCCACAACATGCTTGTGCACAATGGAATACTGCTGTCTGAGCATCCCTCCCCGCCTCTCTCTTTAGGCCTACCTTCCCTAAACCCTCCCCCGAGCCCCAAGGCTGCACAATCTGTAATTCCCCTTCGTGGCAATAGTTCCAGTGATAACCATCTATCTATTTGGTACTTGAATACCAGATCCCTAGCTAAACATCAGCTTGAGATCTTTTACCACCTAGACTCCATGAAGCCTGACATCCTGCTCATATCTGAAACTTGGCTCACACCTGACTCCACCCCAGACATACTGGCCGCAATCCCGGATAACTATTACATTCTTCAGGCAAATAGGCCCCAGGGGAAAGCAGGCGGCGGATTTGCTGCCATTATATCTAAAAGTCACAAGGTTGCTTCTATCACGATGTCCTCCATCCCCTCAGTCGATGTCCTATTATTAAAACTCAACTCTAACAGGCTCCCTTTAACCTTTGCCCTGTTTTATATACCACCTGCTCATTCACCGAATTTTCTGCAGCTTTTCGGTAGCATGGTCGCCGAGTTGGCAATTAATCACGCCAAAACTTTGATCATAGGCGACTTCAATTATTGGCCCCTCGATCAGTGTGAAAGTTCCTACTCAAAGGACTTCACGGACCTGTTAATCGGTCTTAATTTCTCACAGCACATCAATGCAGCTACCCACATTAAGGGTCATATTTTGGACCAGGTCTGGTCCTCTAATCTGGATATCTCAAATCTCCAGATTTCCCCATGTGCCTGGTCGGACCATTTCTTCAATTCTTTTGTTCTCCCTATAACTGCCACCCCCCCCCCCAAAACCTGGTTCCCTTGACCCGCCCACAATCAGGAACTGGAGTCAGGTTGACATTCCCTCTCTCTTGCCTACTCTGTACCTAGCTCCCCTCAGACTCTTGGACCATCCCTCTCAGTGCACACCCAGGCCGAAGAAATCAATACTTGGCTGGCCAAGGCCAGGGACACCTTTGCCCCTTTGACAACTCTCAAAACCAAACGGTCACATGACGCCCAGCTCTGGTTTACTAAGGATCTAAGAGAGAGGAAACTTTTCCTCCGCCAGACCGAGCACAAGTGGAGATTGGACTACTGCCCCCATAAGAAAACGAATTTCCTCACTGCTTTAAAAGACTACAAATCCGCCATCCTTGCAGCCAAAACTGAATATTTCTCTGCAAAAATCATCAACTCGTCAAACAAAGCCACAGAAATTTTCTCCATAGTGGACGAATTAGCCAAACCGGATCGTGTATCGATTAAACCTTCTTTATCACAGTCTTTCTGTCATTCTCTTAATAGTTATTTTATTGAGAAAATCATCAAGATAAAAAACAGTATTCCCAAAACGGTCTTAATCTCCAATCTGGGTATTACACCTGGGAACCCTTCGTCCCTCTTAGAATTCCTCCTGATAACCAAGGAGGTTTTCTCTTCCCTCCTCTGTAAAGTCCGCTCTGGTTCTCCATGACACAGCTGCCCTGCCCACATCGCTCGTAAGATCTTTCTCCAACTTCCTGATCCACCAATATCCCTTTTAAATAATTCTCTTACTTCTGGGGTGGTCCCCCTCTCTTTCAAATCTGCAGCTGTCTCTCCCATCCTCAAAAAACCGGGAGCTGACCCTGAGGTACTGAGTAACTTTTGTCCCATCTCGCTGCTCCCCTTTTTGGGTAAAGTCCTGGAGGCTTTTGTTACAAACCATCTCAGCACCTTTGTGGAATCCACTCAGTTCCTAGACCCCATCAAGCGGGGTTTAGGCCTCAACACTCGACTGAGTCTATTGCCCTGGCGGTTCATGATGAACTTACAAAGGGGGCCGATCAGAACATCTCACAGGCTTTGGTGCTCCTGGATTTGTCGGTGGCGTTAGATACCGTCGACCATACCATCCTTCTCGACAGGGTTGAGAACGCCGGCATCCGGGGCACCCCACTCAGGTAGCTGACATCATTTCTCCAGGACCGCAATCAAGCAGTCCGCCTCTCCACCTTTAGCTCAGACAAAAAAAGTCTCACCTGCGGAGTCCCACAGGGTTCCACTCTCTCCCATTTATTATTTAACTTTTTGTACATTTTTCCTTTGATTTCCGAACTTCAGAAGAGACCAGTAGTCATCTTCAATTATGCAGATGACCTACAGCTCATTTTTAATATTGACTCCTCCCCTACTTCCATTGAAAACGTTCAAACCACGATGACTTTTATCAGTAGTTGGATGAGTGCGAACCAGCTCAAGCTCAATCCCGATAAGACCGAGCTGGTCCTGACAGGACCCCCAGGAAACCCTTGGAACACCAACTTTTGGCCATGCTCCCTGGGCTGTCCTCCATCTCCCGTCAACTCCGTAAAAAGTCTCGGAGTAACCATTAGCAGCAACCTGTCTATGAGGGCCCAAATCAAATCAGTAGTATCAGTTTGCATATTTCATCTACGTCGCATTAGGAAAATTAGCAGATTTCTTTCCCGAGACGCTCCTATTCAACTCATTCTGGGATTTTTCATATCTCAGATTGACTACACGAATGCATTGTATGTTGGAATACCTGCCTACCAAATGCATCAACTCCAACTTATCCAAAATCAAGCTGTTAGACTCGTTTTTGGCCAAACCAGTTCCAGTCACACCACACCTCTCCTTAGGAGCCTTCACTGGTTCCCTGTGGCCCAGCACAGCTTTTTCAAACTAGGCTGCCTGATCCACAGGGCCCTCTCCTTGCAAGGCCCTGCCTTCATCGCCTCTCGGGTTCACCGTTATGTTCCCTCTCGCGCTCTTCGATCCTCTGGCTCTAACCTATTGTCTACATGAATCTTCAGACGCAAGAAACACGGTGGCTTCAAATTTTCCTCGCAGGCTCCACTCTTTTGGAACTCACTTCCCCCAAGTCTTCGTCTTACCCCATCCAATCCCCATTTTAGGAGGGCCTTGAAGACCTTGCTCTTCTCTCAAGCCTACAGTTAACTGCCCAGCTCTTGTCGTATGCTCCCAGTGTGTCCTCCAAAGCGCCAAGAAACTGTTGGTGAACGTGCGCTGTATAAATGTATGTTATCATATCATACCTAACCAACCATTCCTTAACTTACCTACCATACATAACTGCCAAATCTGACATAACTAACGCACCCACAATAAGTACTATACTTACTAAACATATCTAGCATATATATCCACCATGTGTGACCTCTCAAACTTACCTACTCTACCTACCAAACGTATGTGCAGTACCAATGCACCGAATATACATAACCACCTCCTGTACCTACCAGCCCTGAACACACAACTAAGATACCTACTTTCCATAACTAATATAGTTAACTCCACACCTATCTACTATTCCTAAAATACCACACTTAATTACCTGTCCTACCCAAAAACCGTACCAACTACAAGTATCTGCTTAAGACAGTGTGGACTGCATCAGGACAGTTCCCATTGCAGCTTTTGGAGGGCATGCAAATATAGAAGCCATTGCATCATTAACAATTTCGTGACCGATTGGCTTTGGCAATGCTTGTTTCCCAAAAGGACCGAATTGAGACTTCAAGGTGTATGTGTGTAATGCGGTTAGCTGACAAGGAAAACCTATGGGAGGTCTGTCCGATAAGACAATAAGACCAGATCATCAGCGTAAAGCAAGAGGTTAATGTACTCATCAATAACTTTAGATGGAAACTCTCACACATGTGGTAGTACTTTATATAGACTGGCTAGTTAAAGTTCAAAGAGCAGGAGTGCAATCACTCACCTTTACTTTGAACTATGTAAGATGTCAATAATATTGGATAAAAGTGAACTTAAGGAGTTACACAAAAACTTCAGTTTTGCTCATAATCTCTGCCGGCAAAAGGAGTTGAAAGCTGCATGAAAGACTACTGTGGGTGCACAAATTGCCTGCTAAGGTGAACTTCCACAAGAGAAACGACACAACAAATAGGGGATTAGAAATACTTAGACATCGAGGCACTGGAAGAGCAAACGCCCCAAAATTCTGTTGCTGAGACAAGCAAAGATACCAAACTACATGATACTAGAGGAGGGGTGGGGGGATGAAAACCTTTTTTCCTTCCTTATAAACTTAACTACAGATGACTGAATTTTCCTTGAGTGTGCCAGCCCTGGGGAATTGTTTTATGACTAAATTTGGAAGGCCATTACAGCTTTATAGCCTGCCGTAGTGGGTTATACCGGCCACTAAAAGGCCCTCTCCAGTCGGAGAAGGCCTTTAACAAGGAAGCAGACCTTTAATGGCCAGTACAGCACTGCGGGATATAAAGCTATTGGAACATTCCATCGCAAGAGGCTAGAATGTCCTAATATAGCCTTATAGCCCGACGTAGTGGGCTATACCAGCTATTAAACGCCCGCTGCAGAGTTAAAGGCCTGAGCCGAAGGTGAGGGACTTTAACAAGGCAGCGGGACTTTAATAGCCGGTATAGCCCTGCTAAGAAGGGCTATAAGGCTATTAGAGCATTCTGCTACTAGAGGGCCGAAGGTTCTAACAAATTAAACAAAGGCTTCAGGGAGCGCGAGGGGATTGAAATCCCCTCAGGCTCCCTGAAGCCTTTGTTCACAGCCACAAAGAAGCATTGGAATGTTGGCGCTCCAGGCTTATACCAGGCATTATAAGCCCAGAGCACTCTATTGTTTTAAATGGAGGTTCCAACGTTCCAATGGTCTAATAGAGGAAACAAAAGCATTGGCGACAGAACGGCTGGAAATTCCCCTCTGCCCGAGGCCTTTGTTTCACAGCTTTTGCTCTGAATGTTCAACTGTTAATAGTGCACGCAGGCCCATGACTGTTAACTGTTGATCATTTACAGGAGTCAGCCCCTGGTTCTCCTCGGCTTTGCTAAACTAGTTTTCGTAGTTCACCTAAGCCAGGGAGTTCCAGGAGCTGAGAGCTTTCACCCCTCCCTCCTTCTGAAGCCCCAGTTAATCTGAGCTACTGAAGCAGGGAAGGGTGAAGACTCTGTGGGTCCTGCTGCACAGCCTCTGACTTTCTCTTTCCCCTGCCCAACCCATGCATTTGGGAGAGGTGGTGGAGGCAGAGTCTGTGTATTAGAACATTGTAATCAGTGGTTAATTTGTAAAAGAAATAAGTGCTGGGACTCTTGCAAGGAGTCAAATTGCACCAGCCCATTTCTCCTAACACGTGGCTTAATTCAGAGCCAAATACTAACCAGGAAGTGGGAAAGGATGTGGCATAATGGCCAGAGCAGCTGACATCAGAGTCTTGGCACAACATCCTGTGATTCAGGGCAAATCACTTACTCTGCCTGTACCTACCAAAAATTTGTGTGACCTTAAATCAGTGATTCCCAAACTGTGCGCCGCGGCTCCCTGGTGAGCCGTTAGGAGTAGCCAGGGGCGCCGCCGGCGCACGACGTGGGAAAGAGCTTGTGCCCAGGAAGAATGTAATCAGGTGAGAATGTAAGCAATTAATAAAAAATGATGCGCCTTTTGACACCCTAGGTTACCATCGGAAAGAAGGCAGCAACCAAAGCTTATTTAAATTACACACAGGGGTGATACAAATGCCACCTGTATGATCATGATGAATGGTTTGACTCAAGAGCGCACAGCCGCGGTTACTTGCTTTCGCGTTGCCTTGCCTATATTTGCAGAAATTAATGTTGATCGTTACTGCTGCTGGTGTTCAATCGTGCCTCTGGGGACCCTCTTCTCAAGAGACAAATAGGTTGATTTCAAAATACTCCTTGCTTTAAGTTACTTGTTACTTTAATCATTAATGTCAAGAAGAGGAACATGTCAAACTCGTGACCCCCAAGCAGCCCGTGTATTTCCATGCTGGCTGCTTTTCCTGCACTTTGTTCATGTGAGGAAAAACTGTACCGAATTTTACAAGTCAGAAATTTCAGTGGGCAAACTCGCTTTGGAAGTAGGCTGCATTGCAGACAGAATTAGTTTCCCAGCCCCAGTCTGCCCCTCAGCAAGGCCTGGCAGGAACCATGTAATAACCCAGTCACTGTAATAACCTTTCCTTCTCAGCCTCCGTGAAAGTTTCTCATTCTTCCCTCCGAATGTTTCTCCATGTTAGTGACAAGAAGAGGAAGGCCTCTCAAATTAAACGAGTAAGTATAATAAAACCTTTAATAAAGTATCTTGCATTGCAATTACATGGAAAAAACGCTTACTACCTCAGACAAAACATCGCAGCTCAGACTGAAACAACCTGGGCATAGGAGAGGCTGTTAAATCACATGAGACTGGGCCGCCCACGTGTGTTTTATTTCTGGGATGAGAGAAATATAGGAAACTAAAAGTGACACCAAGACTTTCAGCCTGAGAAAATAAGGGCAAGCAGGTGGAAGAAGGAATACACAAGGGTAGAACAACGTGTGAAAGAATCAAAGGGAAAGAGAAGGAAAGCAGGACAGGGCAGAGAAAGGGGATAAAAGAATGTCTGAAGAGGAAAGAAGAGGTTGAGAAACGAAAAGGCTGAGAGGATAGAAGATGTTTTAGCTTTTTCATAAATGAAAGTTTCTCAAAGCATTATTAACAGACCATAAACAGATACAGCTGGGTTTGCAACAATGCAAGCTTCCTTTAATGCACAGAACAGGCACGCCTACAGCTGCTCTTTGGCTCTTTTTAGCGTTTAAGACAGTGCATTCTGGGGCTTGTAGTTTGTCTTTTTTCACACTATGAAGAGTATAATCTCACAACTCATTGTAAGCAAGAGCTTTGTATTATTTCTCACTTAACCAGTTATAGTACTGGAAGTACTCCCAAGGTCGGGCTTACACCCCCCCCCCCCCCACCGGTAAAAAAAAGTTTCATGATGGGGAGCCACGGCCAACTGCCAATTAGGTCAAGGGAGCCACAGGTCGAAAAAGTTTGGGAACCACTGCCTTAAATGATGCTCATGAAACTATGGCACTGGTGTTGAAAATTAAGTGTCGGTGCTGAGCACCGGAAACCACTGGCTCAAATGAACCACTGATTGCAATGTTGAGAGCTGCGGCATATACCTGGACTTACAGATCGCCGCTGTTTCTTTTTATTTAACCATAGACAAGAGTTTTTCGAGTCTCCAGTGCCTTTTGGAGCTTTGCTAACAGTACATTCCAGGCATCTTTCCTGCTATTCAGTGAAAATTTGCAAGAGAGTATCAGATTCAGTTCTACCTGCATCTTAGTTAGATTCAACAGATCTCCAGTCTATACTTTCTACACATTTTAATTTGTGTGTCACATGTTAAAGAAAAAAGAATGACACACCTTAATGAGGCTTTAAATGTTAAAAGGTTGGGTCAGATATCGAAGTCAACAGACATAGTGGTAAAGGTCTACCTCGGGTATTATTTAGTTTATACTGGAGTCCAGTGGAAATAGTAAAATTACCACTGAGTAACTCAGACAAATTAAGGGGCTGTGGTAGGATACCACCTGAATCCTTTTTAATACGTTATAGGAATGTGTTACATTTGAAACCTTTTTTGGACATGTGTTTTCGACTGGCTGAGTTTAGTAATTGGTAAATGTATTCCTCCAGCACTTGTTATTGCAATATTAAATTATGCACCTGACAAATGTACCCTCGAATTTGTTTAGAATCATTGCGTTTACTGTGTTTTTTGTGGCAGCAAACAATCTGAGTTTCAGAATTCGGAAATAAATGAAAATTCTCTTGGTCGAGGATTATCTAGTTGATGTAGCGCAGTGATCTAAATACATGTTCATACGGGGTACGGAACTGAAGAATTTAAGGCATTATGAGAAAATATAGTTGGTGTCCAATGACTTTTAAGAGAACTGGTTTACGAGTGAAAGTGTTTTCATGTCAAGGTGCCATAATCTAGCCAATAATTTCCGCTGTTATCTATAGATTTTACATTGCTGATGGCAAGTCTAGTATTAGTTGTTTAGGTTGTATTCATATTACATGCTTAAACACTCTCTGGGGTTGCACTATGTTTAATAAAACCTGTTTCTTAAACAAGCATATTGATCTAAATTGTTGACTTAAGCATAAGCCACCAGGGCAAGATGGCTTCTCCATTCTTACTTATCTTAAAGCAAGGACGCTGTCTACCTGTGAAATACTTACAGGTTACTGCAAATGAAGACATACAATATTTGTTTTTTAGAGTTATTTAAAGCTTTTATTGCTTTCTTCATCACCTATAAATGCACTTGTCAGTAATCCTGCTTTCCTGAGTTGTACTCCAAATACAATGTTTAACCTATTTTAACATGCTGAATTTTAATTCAAATAAATATACTTAAACGCTTAAAAAAGTATCCACCACGATGTTTGGAACCTTTCTTGAAATTGAGGAAATAAAATGAAATATACTGTAAATCGTAATTGAAATCCAAAACGGATGAAGTGCAATACAAGAAACTGATGTACGGCACAGGTTGATTCCAGAGATACTAATCTCAACTTATTTGCGCCAAGTTTTCCATCTTCTAATATTTCTATGATAAACCCTGACTTCATCTATTCCTAGAATATACTGTAATTTAATCGAGAAACTGGCCTAAGTAAAGGGGTGTTAACAGTCCCTCCTTCCTGTCCAACACTGTATAGTTGTATATAGGTTTCACACATTTCCCTAGAAGATAATTTCCACCCTTGGGAAAAACCTATTAGTTTTCTCTACCTGTTCTTTCCAGCATCCATACGTGCTCACACATTCCTCTTAGCTGTTAGCACTGGTCAGTTTTGTCAATCAGAAAGCTGTTGGTATGACTACAGATGTACTATTCTTTGCATCACATATTATTATTATTCTATCATCACATTGCATTGCTATGGTCTATCGAGGAAGGGCAACCTTCTTCTATTGATCCATAGTTCAACAATAGGGAACCTGACACCGTTAACAGAGATTGAAGTTAGCTAACATGGGAATGCTTTATAGCTCAACCATGAAAGAAACAGCCAGGGTCTTGCTCCTCGTCCTTCAGAGATGTGCTTCATTCACAGATATGTTGAGTCAGTAGATAGAGTGATGAAAGCGGGGACATGGGTGTAACACCCATGTGTGCTGCAAAACACAAAGAAGGGTGAGGATATCCTACACACCTGAACCCTCTCTTCACTCACTGACCAGCTGGTTCCAATGTGGAAGCCTGTTTTATTTTTTTGTAGAGTGCATTCTGTTCTTATAGACTTAGCCTGTGATACTCAAGGATGATAAGGCATGCCCTGTGGAAAGTTCACAAGAAGTAATATGCCCTAAAGTTGAACTTATATCCTTTTAGCTTAAACAATGAAATATCACAAGATGCACACTTCCCATAACAAGTTGCGGTCATACTTTCTGAGCAAGGAATGTGTCAATCTATGTCCATATACAGCAAAGACCAAATGTCGAAAGTTGACTGCACAGGTATTGGTTAAAGCCCTGTCAGGAAACCTTTAATGATCCCAGCCACCAGGATATGTAGACACCATTACCTGTCGCCTTCTGCATCACGCTTGTACCACAAGTTGTTATTTCACTATGATTGGCTAGACACTTAATGCTTGTGTAATTACTGCATCAAAACTACAAAGTATTCTTAATGACAATGAAGAGATACCCTTGTTACTGTATTCTGATTGGATGTGTGTTTAACCCACCTTTTGTGATTTTCGGGCATAAAAGACCTGGTAACATTGTGTAATTTGGGCATCTTGCTATTTTAGCTTGGGCCTACTAGATCAAGTGTGTTTCTTTTATTTATCTTCCATATCAATGTTCAAGGTGCTTCGTGCAGGGGTCAGTTTAGGAGGCGCTTTTGATCGGGTCACAAAGTGCAAGTGCACAGTACAGTTAATGTCACGGTTTCAAAAGTGCACAGTGCAGCAAGGTGACAATCACAGGTTCCGCCTCTCACCGTACAAGTTACTGTATTCTAAAGGTAAGATATGATGAGGTGAGATGTGATATAACCACTGAGCTGCAGAAGGGATGGCACCTTTCCGTTGCTCAAGAGTACCTCTGGGAAAATCAAAAAAGAGTGTAACACTATCAAGATTTGAAATTACTTTGTCTTGCGTAGCCTAGCGAAAGTCAGTGCCTGAGATAGATGGCTTGATTATGACATTTGTTTCTTACTACATGCAGTTGTAACGAGTATACTAGGCACCTAAGCTCTGAGTGCCTGCATGGTCAGGTATGAATTAATTGTGAAGTATAGCGTTGTAGAAGATGGGATAGGTTGGGGAGATAGAGGACATCCAGCCATTAGTGGAGACCTGTGGTACTTTGCAGGAGTGCAAGAGTGGTGACTCTGTTTTTCTGGTGTGCTGTTGTCAGGACTCTATTCAGTCCGTTCAGAACCCTAGGTTGGAAAGAAAAGTTTTTAGATCTTAATTCTCATTTACACCTGAAACCTTGAGGTACACCTTTTGTGGATATCAACTGCAGTGCCTTGCCCTGTACTGTGATGTTGTGTCCTCAAGGTTTCAAAATAAATGCACAATATTGTGAGGGATAGCAACGATTTGGGAAGTAAAACACAAACTAGCGATACAACTGGAGTTTGATGTAGTGTATTTAAATGTAACCTCTCTGTTGCTCGCACCTCGTACAAATGTTTCAAATGTAACTTCTGTTGTGCAATGCAAAGCTTGCAAATGTGTGCAACAGTGAGATAGAATACATGTTTAAGAATGTGAATGAGTCACTTGTAGTAAATAATATTGAAAGCAGCTGAAAGTCCTGCAAAATTAGAAAGCAGATGTCTTTGCATCAGTGATCTGTAGTGCAAAATTCCAGACCTGCAAGGATGAAGATCCAGTACTGCACTTCAGGAAGAATCTGTATTGGAAGTTACAAAATAGATACTACTTAATAAAAATGTTTGAAGTTAGTTGATGTTGGAAAGTGGGTTATTAGCAGTGGTAAATGTGCACCTACCACTTGCAATAAGTCCACTAGCAATACATTAATCCCTTGCTCAGCCCTTGGTAGCTGTAACTGAGCAGTCAGGCCTAACTTAGGAGACAGGTATGAAAAGAATTAAAAAAACAATACATCAAATAAGTAAGAAACAGCATACAATAATAATCCCACACCAATTTATGAAAATTGGAAATATTTTTATGAACAAATAGACACTAAAACGACAAAAATCCAATTAGGGAACCAGGGATATGAATTTTTAAAGATTAACCACTAGATAATGTTTAAAAACCTATTGCGCCACTCTGGGACATCTGGTCATGCTTGACTGGGACAAAGGCAAAGTTTCAGGCCGACCGCGATGGAGGCCTGCTCGAATACACTAAGCGAGAGGTCCAGGACAAAATCTTACCTTCACACTTAAAAACTTTTCTGGAGCTTTTTCTTCTGATGGCCCTCACTGCTCTTCACCAGGCCAGATTTGGTGAGGATACGCCAGCTTGATTTTTAGGGAGCTCCCGATCAAATACTGGAAGTCGGAGCTCTGGAACTTTTCAGAGGAACGAACCTGAAAATGCTAACTGGGTCGTGGTTGAAAATAGCTTGCTTGACTCCCGCGGTCGGGTTGGTCACCTTATGGAGCTTTATCCAAAATGTTCAAGAGATGGTTACTGAAGTGCTCCTTGTAGGTCTAGGTGTCCAAAACAGACATCCAAAGAGATGGAATCTCCTGGGTGGCCTCTGGAAGGTTTATACAGAATTTCCACAATGCACCTGGCCAAATCCTTAAAAGTACACTTGACGCACTACAGACTGGGGACGCTTGGTGGAGCTCTGTTAACCTGTAGCTGCAAGGACTTCACTCCTAAATCTTTCTTGAAGCAAGGTACAGTCCCCAGGGCTGTGTTACCAAATTATGCAGCTGGCGCAGTCATTCAGAGTGCAGGCATTTGGGTGCAAATTCAGATTCCAGCAGGACCGTGCTTCTTTTCCTTGTATTATTGTTGCAGCAGAACTAAGAGGCTATGCACCTCTCACATATTTATTCCCAGTTTCTGGGAATTTAAGTGGGGGGCACCATTGATCAATGGGATGCAGGGTGCCACCTAGTTGCACAACCACTTTCTCCAAATTGTGGAATCTTCTTGTCCCAAAATCCATGATGGTTGAAATTTAAGCAGAGCAGTAAGAACTAACTAAACCAAGCCTCAGGGCAGCTCACTTCCATAGCTCTCCTCCCAATAACATCTTAATACTCCTTTCTTAAGCCTGCTATCTGGCTGGGGCACAGGGGAGTGGAGGTAAATAGAAGTAGCCTTCCCTGACTGTCCTGTCCACCTTTGAAGCCTCATGCTTTACAAATATGATTTAGGATTGACGATTTGTAATGTATTGTCACAACTGAAGTCACAACGTGGGAATTTAAACAATACATGAGTACCACATCCCATGTTACAGTGGACTTTCATGTCTATACTTTTTTTAGCCCAGAGGAAGTCGTGGGTCAATTCTCCCATTAGTGTGATGGAACATGTGTTGGCTTGGTAAGGCTAAGGAGTGAAAAAGTGAACAAAAGAACAATAAAGAACAGAAAAAGGAGAAGACTACTCTTAATTCTTGACTGATATCTGATATTGGTTGATATGCGTGTGCTGGGGACATCATGTATTGGTGTAACACACACACATATAGAAACTCAATGAAAACACCACAAAAATACTCCACACTGGTTTAGAACTATAGACAATAATTTAAAAAATAAATCAAGACGAAAAAAACGACAAAATTCCACTAAGTATAAGTTGCGATAAGAATTTAAAAAAAAAAAAAAGATTTCTAGTGCTTAGAAGCAATAAGCGCCAATGGGGGTATCTGGTTGCGTTGGACCAGGGCAAAGTCCACAGTTCAGGCCGACTGCAATGGAGCGCAGGCCGGAGGCATGAACTACACAGGTCCGGTGAACAGAGTACCTTGATCCTGGTCACAACAGCAAGATGTGTGGTGCAGAGGAGTGATGCGTCTATGTGGAGACTGCAATCGAGGTGATTCGCTGGTTCCAAAGACGAAGTGCCAAGACCAGATGCATTGGTTCCGAAGTGTGATGCCATGGGTTTCTTCATACACTCGAGGGGATGCTTTGATATCTCCACATTGCTGCGACGACAATGCGCGGTTCTGATGCATCAGGCTCTAAAGGCGAAGCCTTGGTGCTGAGAGCGATGTGCCAGTTCTAACCCCGCAACAGGGTCGATGCACCGGTTCTGCTACACGCAGACTGGAAATGTGGTGATTTCTCTGGTACAAGTATCTGGGTCCACTTCCAGTGAACCAGGCAAATGAGCAGGTGTAGATTCTTTGTTAGTCCGGAGTGTAAAACAACAGGAGGCAAGCCAACAAGTCCCTGGAGATCACTTTGGCTGTAAGGCAGAGTTCAGCTCTCCCTCAGCAGGGTCAGAGGGCAGCAGGGAAAGCAGATCTTCTAGATCAGTAGTCCAGCAGAGTGTGAGTCCTTGGTGCAGCACAGCAGCTCTTCTGACACCTAACCTTCCTGTGTTTTTGGGTGTCTAGAGGGAATGCACAAAGCTGTCACCCACCTAAGATGTATTGGACACAGGCTGCAGGCAACCAGAGCTGTAAGAGCAGAGAAATGTCCACTTTCTGAAAGGAGCATTTCTAAACTAGTCGTGTTAAATCCAACTTTACCAATAAAACTTTAGCTTTACTATTCCAAAGATATAAAACATGACAAAATTCCTCTTTCTAATCAGGAATTAAACTTAAACGTGTCTTAAGAAAGTCCCAATGTTAACCATTGTGAGGAATAGGCCTAACAGTAGTGAAGAATGAATGTAGCTCTTTGTCACTACTAGGACATACAAAATTTTAAAGTAAATGTCCTACCTTTTACTTCCACAGCGCCCTTCCCTATGTGCTACCTAGGACCTACCATATGGGTGATTTATGTGTAATAAAAGGGGGGTTTAATGCTTGGCAAAGGGTTTTACATGCCAAGTTGAAGTGGCAGTGGAAGTGCACAAATAGGCTCTGCAGTGGCAGGTCTGAGACAGGTTTGAAAGGCTACTTGTGTGGGAAGCACAATCAGTGCTGCAGGCCCACTAGTAGCACCTAATTTAAACGCTTGGGAATATGGTATATCACTTACAAGTAAACTAAATATGGAAATTGTATTTACACTAATATTACCATATTTAGGGGAGAAGCACATGCATTTTGGCACTAGTCAGCAGTAGTAAAGTGCTCAGAGTACTAAGGCCAACAATAAGAATCAGAAAAAAGAGGAGGTAAGCAGGTAAAAGGTTTGGAGGAAGACCACTTAATGGATGACGGGTCTAACAGAAAGGCATTCAGAAGTTTTTGAATAATTGGGATGCAGCCCAGGGGCATTCCTTAAACAGTGTTGTGGGTATTGCAGTCAGAAAATCCATTCAGTAAGGTGTTCTGGACAATTTCTTTGAAAAGTTTATTGCGTCACTGAACAGGGTACTGGTCATGTTAGCATATAGTTTGTTAGGTTTCAGGTTTGATGTAGGCAATTTAGGAATAAAATAATTTCCAAATACTCATGACCATAGAGTGGGAGTGTGTGATGGGCTGGGCAGGGAGAGGATTCTGCAGTGGTCATTACTAGTAAAGAGTGTAAATGTGTCATTTGTTGGGACAGAAATGTCGGATTTAAGGTAGTTGAGATATGAGTTTAGCGGAGATATCCCGGTTTTGTGGTTTCACCAGTGCTCTTTCACTGAGCTCTGAGTACCTGACTTCAAAGGTTTGAGAGATTTGGCCTAAACTAATAGAAGATCCAAAGAGTCAAGAAAGCAGTTGAAATGCTCCTGAACTGAATTCAGGAATGATTTGTTTCTATGGGATAGTGAACTGTATGAGGCTAACCCCCACAGATACACCGTTATTAGCAGGCAAAAAGTCCCCATATTAATGTTTGAGGATGACACGTTGATCCTTTCCAAAACACCAAGTGGTCTCCAGAGGGCACTAACAATCTTGGAAAAGTTTTGTGCTAGTCGAGGAATCGAGGTCAACGTGTCCAAAACAAAACTGATGGCCTTTAACCCCTTGCATGCTGCCACGATTCTACGCCTGTGCTGCAAAATCGTGTGTTGGCGGGTTTATGACAGCCCCCAGCCGTCATCAGCACACGAGCGCCGTAGTGCATGATGGATGGTGGCCATCATTAGCATGCAAGGGGTTAATCCACACAGGGACTTTAAGGGGGGCATTAGATTAGATAACACAGTGTTAGATCAGGTCAAGCAGTTTACATATCTAGGGGTCAATATCCAGGAGGAAATAAATTGGTCACACCAGGTCGATATAGCTTCCCTAAAACATCGACAACTGGCAGGGGTGCTACAAAAAGAATACAATACTTCCTATACTAAGATAATTAGCCCCGCTATGGAGATCTACAACTTGAAAGTCATCAGCTCTGCCTTATATGGTGCAGAACTCTGGGGTTATGAGAACTTATCTAAACTTACTATCTCAAAAAATAAGTTCCTTAGAAACATAACCAGCCTGCCCCAGAGTACCCCGACACGACCATTATTGAATGACCTTGGGACTACGTCCCCTCTTATACTGCCGTAGACTCTGGTCTTCTCCAGAACTCGCATAGTATAGGGCTGGCTTCCAAGATGTAATAAGGGTGGATTCATTGCACCAAATACAATGGCTTAGACAACTTAGAACAACCCTAACAAACATGGGCATGAGTTCTCACAAAAATGTCTTGAAAGTCAAATATTGGGAAATGGCCCAGACCAACATAGTGAGAAGCTGTGAGACCTCTACCCTTACAGGGCTTTTCCTGGATTGTAAACCGACTCCGGGGCTAGAGCAATATTGGGACTTCATCACAAAACCCTTCGAGCTGAACTTATATTTCCAGTTCAGGGTGGGCACCCTGCCCCTAAGAGTGTTTACTAGCAAATGGTCTATACCTAGAAATGACATGTGTCCGTTGTGTGGGTTTGGAAAAGAGTCATCTGCCCATGTATTGTTCGAATGCATTGGGTATAAAGCTCCTCGCCGTGCCTGTTTGACTCCCATTTGCAAGCTCTTAGGAACAAGAAGGGCGCATGAGGCGGAAACAATCTTAAGAAGTGACCCCACTGAAGCAACCGCTATAGCCATGGCTAAAAATCTGGGGTGGGTGTAGGCGATAAGAGCAAGGTCCCTTGACGAGCTTTCTGTCCATTAGCGTTTTCTTCAGGTTTATATGCATTTTTTGTATACCCATCTGCTTCCCTCATACTTAGTTGGTATTATTGGTAGCAAGTACTGTAGTATGTTTATAAAGTTTTTAGTATATTAACTTTTAACAAAATTTTAGCTTTGTAAATAGATTTTTGGTTTTTATATTTCCCATAAGTAAGGGGCTATGTATTGAATTCGACTAGAGTGTATATATGTTTTGTTCATAGATATCATGCGAAATGTATGTTTGTGCTTTTATGACCTTTTATGCCGAATAAAGCTTTTTGTAATTAGATTTGTTTCTGGTAATTGGAGCAGTGGCGTAGATAGGGAGGGGGCCTGGGGGGGGCGGTCCGCCCCAGGCGGCACCATTTTTGAGGCGGCCACGCGGCACTGGAGGCCCGTTGCGGCCGCGGCGGCCTTTATAATTTATTTGGGAACGTCACGAACGAAGTTGAACACAGTCAGTGTCCCAAATAAATTATTACGGCGGCTGCAACGGGCCTCCAGTGCCGAAGCCGCCCAGACAGTAAAAGTGCACTGTGCAAAGCCATGCTCGCCTCCAGCCTGCACTCCTTCAGCACAGTGCACACAAACGCGGGACTTACTTTTGGGAATTTAATTGCAAGTCCCGCGTTTGCACTGTGCCTGCCTGCTGCAGTTACCGAAAGCAGATCAGGAGCGCAGGCTGCAGCGCGGCCTTAGCCTAAGTCCCGCCCGTTTGATATAACCTTCTGCTGCACACATTTGCTGGGAGCATCAACAAAATGGAAATTCTGTTACTTTGCCACTGCTGTAGAGTGACACTTCAGATGCCTTCGTTTCCCTTTGTACGGGCTGCTGGAATAATCACAAAAACTACATTGGCAGGAGATTAGAAAAACACAGAAGAGGAGAAATCACATTTCATCATCTGAAGCAGTGGAACTATTAAGAGGAATAAGCTGCCATTTTACAACCTGATTACGTGCTTTTTTCGGACGAACAGGAATAGAGATAGGGGTCAAAATGGACAGGGTGCTCTCCTCTAATAAGAGTTTGTCAATCTCGTTTTTCTATTTATTGCCAGTGGTATGATTTACTCCCATGTTTACTTCATTTTTTAAACAGAGGCGCCACGTTAGTGACGTCCTCCTAGTTGTCCTCCATTTCTTGCTCCAAGTCCAGCCAGGGTCGTCAATCAGTTGTAGCGTGCGCAACGCGCGCTACCAATGATGGCCCTGTAATGGACATTTTTGGCCAGCCCTCGCCTTGCAATCAGAACGTAGCAGTGACGCGTTACGCGCTCACCGCTACGCTCTAGTCGTGTCCAGGAGTCAATTCTGGCCTGGGGCGCCGACAGGCAGTGCTGAGTGCTTTAACTTGTAGGCACAGTGTGACAGGGAGCTTTCAGACTCAGACAATTGAAAGAAGAGGTGAGAGAAACATACCTACATTGTTTTAGGTTTAGATTGTAAATATATCAACTAAAAATTCTAAGATAAGCATCAATATTTCATCGTGCAAAGAGCTGCCAGCCCAGGCCTGCAGTGCGTCATTGCACAGACTCCATGCATTGCGTCCTTGACTTTCCTTTGTTGTTAGGTGTGTTACTGGGAACCTATAGAAAAGAGACTGTCGGATAAACCATTTTATGTCATAAGTTAATATAAATGATTATTTTTTTGTTTTTGGTTTCTGTTTTATTTTCTTTATGGTTTTGTAAAGGGGAAAGTAGGTTGGGTATTCTAGTGGAGGTGAGAGGTAATAAGGGGATTTAATGTGAAGGAACAGAAAGTGACAGCAGTCTTTGAATTGAGGCAATTGCAGTAGTGGCTGTGCCCTACCTGTTGTACGTTGTATGGAAAAAAAAGCAACCTTGAAGCTTGCCTGGAGACCAGTGCATGTTTCTGAAAGGCAACAGTGTTGAGCAGCCATGCATATGGTGCCACAAATAGAATAGATACTATCCATTTACTCAATACAGTGAAGTACAAAAACATGCACCACAAATCTTACCTACACATTTTCCACACAAATATAGATGAGTGATTTCTGTTGGACTAGATGGGCATGTTCAGGAGAGGTCCTTTTAGGCATTGTTTTTGTAAAAATGCCTGAACCTATATGCACTATAATTGCTACCACTCCTGTCATTCACCTCTTTTTTTATATGATCTTTATTAATTTTGACAAAGTGACAACATTAGCATTGGCATGACGATACAATCCAACATTGACATTGCAAAATGACAGTGATTTGAATGACTCCTGTCATTCACCTCTTAACCTGGGAATAGGAGGCTGGGCCTGTCCTCAGTCAGCTGGAGGTGAACGTTTTGAGTATATTGAAATCAGCAAAGCTTAGCTCTGCTGATAAACAGCACAGTAAATACTGACCACGTTCAGTTGTTTTACAGATTTTTTAGTTCACTGTAGGAAAACATATGGCTGGCCAGATTGAGTTAAGCGGGAAGCATTGCCCAGCTTTTTCACGCCATGCAGAGGACCTCTGATCCAACATCTTGGCACTAAAGGTCAGGAATGTGCTGGGGCATTTGGGTCTTATATACAACCTTTTAGGGATTCATAAGGGTTGCCTGCAGTACTCCGGAAAATGTATGACCGTCATGGGTGACATTGAGTATTCCAATGCATATAATGTAGCAAAGTGGGAACTCACTCACTCTTGCCTTTGGCATAATCAAATGTAAATGCATGCCCTGGGTGTTAAACTACCCATAAGGGGTAGGGAACACCTGTCTCTCGGACATCTTTCAAGTGCTCACAGTCCTTTTTCCCCAGCATCCCCACCCCCCCAAGGGGCGGCAATCTGAGGGATAGCCCCGGGCGCCTCAAGCTCTAGCTACGCCCCTGAATTGGAGATGAAGATGCTGTATACTTGCCATGTTGTTATCTGCATCTAAGTAGTACAGTCTTTCTATGTGTAATGTAACATTGGAAGAGGACAACATTTCCACAATCTGAATTAGAACCCTCAGAGATAGAGTCCTTCCTACGCACTGCACAGGTTTGCATCTTTACCCATTTCAGTTTCTCTCTGTACAACCTCTCAAATGACTTGCTGCAATCGATCATAAAAATCAGAAAATGAGTTAGCTAGGACAGCAATAATTTTGATGTATTTAAATTCAAAACATTCACAACTGGGAGAGTTCCATTACTATTTGTTTGGATACCAAGACCCTTCCCCTAGCCTTAAACAACATGTTTTTAAGTAATCCAGCATTCTCCCCTCAACTACAGCCAGTCTGCCCTCAACCTTGGTGAAGTACCAGGGCCAGCAGCTGGATGAAGGTGAAATAAGTAAACATCCATTATTTCTCTTCAACACAAATTGCAAGCAATCTTAGCATTGCAGCTGAATTATAACGATGAGATAACAGTACCTCAGAGCAGGTCTAGCCAATCAGGTCCATGATTATACAGTATATCTTTGGAAGTGGACACCTTCCATCTTTAAATGGCAGCAGTAGACCTACCTCTTCCGCCATTTTACTTAACATGTTCCTGAAGCTGCAAAGTAGCCGCTTTTCCAAGGATCTTAAAAAGCTCTGGAATATTAAAAATGTGGCAATAGCTGGAGGAGTCTAACACTTTCATACCGGTTTATTTTAGAAGTAGAGTAACCCATGGCACAGTTAAGAAAGATTGTAATTTTTTTCACATGAACCATTTGCAATATCTTAGACGCATACAGGTAGTCCTTTGCAACATTCTTTAATGGACATAGAAAGTCAAGGTTCATTCAAGGTTGCCACACTAAAACCTAAAAGCATATGATGCTCACTAACAAAGGGAGAATTTACCACTGATCCAGACCTCCCATTACAGATCGGAATCCCATCTCCACAACTTATGACTACATATTTTAGTCGTTATCACAAGAGGAGCCAACGGATATTTGCACTTTTTGCAGGGTCACCCTGGTTTTCTTTTCTTCTTTCTTTTTTTTGTTTTTGTTGCTGAATCCGTGTTTTGCTACCTATAGAAATGTGAACGTAACCCCTGCTAACCAGAGGTAAAGTGCTTAAGCTCCTCATTTGAACATGATGAAATTGGTATACACGGGATTGGCATATTTAACTTATCTATATGTCCCTAGTATTTGGTACCAAGGTGAACCCAGGGCCTGTAAATTAAATGTTAAAAGTGGACTGCAGCACCCACTGTGCCACCCACCACAGTGAGAATGTACACATGATTGCATGCCTGCAGCCAGTAGCCTGGCTGTACAGGGTTTAACTCCAAATCCAACCAGTCAAAATAACCCCAATGGCCGGCTTAAACCTTTCTTTTGAACATTTATAAGTATCCCCTAATTTGGCCTTACTGTCCATAAAGGCATGGTGCAAGTTATTTAACATTAAGACATGTGAATGTTTAATATTAAACATGTCATTACAGTGAAAACATCATAAAATCCATATTCACTGTAGCAGGGTTTGCTGTTCCACAGAAAAACATTGGGAGATAATATTAAAATTAAATAATGCTACTTCCGCCAAGGAAACCACTATAAATGTAATTCTTGGGCTTCTAAAATATTTAAATTCATTGGTAAACTCAGATTTGTAATAAATATTTTAGTACAAACCACTTTTAGAAGGTTGTCACTTTCCTGCCTGGAGCCTGTAAGGCATTCCAACTGCTACCTTGCAGCAGAGGGCTCCCCTGTGGGGAGGTGTGAACTGCTTCTACGACAGGGACAAAGGTCCTTGGATGTGGAAAGGTGTTGTGGGTTTGGCAAAGACTTTTGGTTTGCTATCAGTACTATCACCTGGCTGGGCCTGACCCCTCTGTTTTCTTCCTAGTCAGGCTGGCGCCAATCTCAGTCGGCAAGTGTGCTGCCTCAGAACTGGCTTAGAGTGACCACAGGTGAGGGGTGCCCATTTCCATAGCAACGCCTCTGGGCAGGATCTGACCAGGGGAAGAAAGACTCTACCATCTTGGATTTTGAGAGAGAGGGTGACTGTGGAATAGGTTACAGTAAACCCTGGAGGAATTTATGCTTAAACAGGTAGGGTTCTACGAGGGAACATTTACTCCATTGGTTAGGGAGTGATCAGAAGTTTCCCTTATCCACAGACTGGCACTGTGCATACATGTGGCATTTCCAGTAGCATCCTCAGAGTACTCTCTTGACTTGTGGAAGAACAGAAGAGTACTGGACTTGCTACCTGTGTTCTGAGAAGAGCCAAGAAGATCGGGCCTGCTTTACCTCTTGCACCTAGGACAAAGAAGTGCACTCCATTCGTCATGCGCCCGGCCTCCTGTTTGAGCTACAGGGACACCAGTTGCATGAGGCCTTGTTTCTGCATTTGCAGCGGACTAGTTCCAACTGGATCTGCCCTGGATCCTGCTTGATTGAGTCTTGACCCGTGGGTGCCACCCACAAGGTCCAGGACCCCTGGCCAGTGTCAAAGTGTAGTCCTCCTAACAAATCCTGAAACCTGAGACTTAGAAACTTTTTGCCAACTTTGTGCTCTGAGAACCAGCGGAGGACCGGGTCCAACCTGTCAAGCCAAACCAGCGAAGGTGTGTTGCCACTGGGCTAATGATCCCAGTAGCTCCTGCTTTGCTCTTCTCCGCACCATCTCATCTGATCCAGCTGGACCCTGTGGAGGAGGCTTCGGACTGCATGGGTCCCTCTTGACTTGCCCCGTTGGAAGAATCTGAGCTCCAAAACAAAATGATTTTGAAGGTAGAACTTCCAACTGGGTGGAATCTGATTTCGGCATCGGATACGCACTCCATTGTGGTCTGCCTCAACTTGCAACAGATGACCGCAGTTTGCTTTTCATGCTTTCTGGAGCTATGTCTGGCTTTAAACTTTAAAAATTCATAACTCCGGAATTACTGATTGGATTTTTGTCGTTTTGGTGTGATTTTATTTATTTAAATATTATTAAAATATTCTCTATTTTAAAAAAAAGATATATATTTTTTGGTATTGTGTTTCTACTTGATTGCTAGTTGAGAAGTACTGCATACATACTTTACATGTTGCCTCTAAGTTAACCTAGTCTGCACTGTGCCATTGCTATCAAAGGGTTGAGATTAGGATTAGTCACCCTACCAAGGACTGCCCTTATGAATTTGGTTGGGTTCTTACCCTTCTCAAGTTATAACCCATTCTCTTGCAGGAAACTATAAGATTATCTGAATTCCTCTTGGATGGCACTTCTTGTTTATCCTTTCCACATCCAGAAGTGATACTGTAGCTTTTTTCTGGACTGCTTATGACTGACTGACCAGCAATTACCCTGTACATTATTGTTTACATCCACTATGACTCAAACAAAACTGCTCCAGAATGCTGCTCTGCTAGGCTAGACCCGAATATGAACAAACATTTTAGCCACAGACATTCTCATTCTACCACCCACAGTCCTTTTCTTTTCTACAACACAGACAAAAACTATAAACATTCCTCATTAAACACAACTTATTACCTGCTCACTGGGGGTCAAATCAATAATTCCCATTGGAACTACTACACAAATAAATATTAAAGAGAGTACTTGTAGCAAACCAAAAGTCTTTGCCAAACTCACAACTAAAGGAAATATGTATAACGGGGTTTTAAACATTAACCTCCTTTTAAAATGGACCAAGCCCATTTAACTATTTGGAAAAGGTTTTACAACCTGTTAAACTAGTTTAGGAAACCAAACCACATCAGTATTTAGAAAGTGGGTGTTTAGGGCATCCTTTCCAAATATTGATTCCTTAAGGTATCTATATAATAATGCTGATATTTTAATGTTACTCCTACACCTCAAAGAAGGTGGTAACTCATTGTGAATGGTTAAAAAACATTTTTTAGGAGTAGACAGTAAGAAAATGAAAAAGACATTTATAGAGTGCATGGGGGCTAAGCCAGATTGCATTTAGATCAAGGGGAGAGTGATTGCCTAGAATCATGATTTCACTTTTTTCCCTGTTAAACTTCAGGAAGGATTCATTCATCTAGCTAGCAATTTCTTCCAAGCATGGACGCAGTGGTCCATTGGACCAATGCTTACGCATAAAAAATGTTTGTAAAAGTTTAATTACATTTTTTTTTTTAATGCATCCCGTTTTTGTTTTAGGTAAATGGGCAGCAGTTCAAAAAAAATAAAACACAAGATTGCTTTATTGAAACCAAATCACAGACATGGTGGTCTGTTGACCCCAGTCGTCTGCCATCCCTGTGCCTGTAGCCAATTCTAGTGGGCTGCAGTTTGCCACCTACAACATGCATATTAATGGGTAGGTGATTTTGAGGTAGGTTGGATTCCAACCCACAACGAATGGTGATTTTGCGAATCGACCTATTAGATTAGTACAAAGATCGGCTTGCAAAAGCAGAATCGATTCAGTAGAAGTAAGTGCACAATTTGCAACCACTTATACCAATTCGATTTTAGTACATGATGCCCTAAATATCTAAAATGACAAGGCTTTGTACCGCACTTCAAAAATACGTGCTAAGTGCTGATTTTGTACAGGGCCAAATCTATTTATTTGCTTTCCCTTTTCATTTAACATTTTTGTGAATTTGTACAAATACAAAAAATGCCTTTTTTCAATCGCCACTAGCTTAGATTGGAAAAACTCTTCTTTGAATAGGACTCCATGACAACCACCCAAGTCTATACACATTTATCATACTAAGAGAGACTATGTGGGCAAACATTTATATTGAAGAGCAAATATACAAAGGAGAACTAAATCTAAAAATAAAAACACAAGGCGAGGCAGAAGAATTAGTACTTACGTTTACGTCCGGAGCTTATCTTAGATTCCATCTGTTTGAGCTTCATTACCACCTTCTGTTTGTCATTTTTATTCTCTAATAAATACCTAAGCAACATACATGCATACTGAGTGGCTCTGAAATGGAAAATGAGGAAGACAATGGTTTATATGGAGGGCAAAATGGAAAAAGGCAAAGCAAATCAATTGTGCTTTTCGGCAGCACCGCTAGGTTTAGCAGCTTTCCGCACCTTTAATTATTGTTTTAGTTGGCTCCAAACAAGCAACCTTTCAGCTAAACCGTTGACAAACAAGATCAACTGAGTAAGCCTGCTGGCTATATGACTTCTACATAGAAAATGAATATCTGACACTGCAAAATGTTCGGTGCGTAAGATTCTTACACAGAGACTCTACCACTACCACCAAAGGAAAACCGAAATTGCTAGCAGGTGACATGAGAGTGTGCAGTAAGCAAAGATGTCGCCAAGAAGAGAGAGAAAACCAGATAGGCAGCTGGGAACCTGAATTAAAGATGGGGTGGGTTTGAAAGATACAAATATAGACAGATAAACCTTAGAATTATTGGCTGTTAAATAGAGGAAAGGTAGGGCGAGAGCGGAACCACTGAACAGCAAAGATAGGCTACAATCCAGGAGCAAAAGTACCTTATGCGTTCCATTTGTTTTATGGAGCTCTTGCTATTTTAGTACAGGGCATAAAGTTAACACAACAGCGCGTTTTTGACCCCTAGAACGTATTCACAGCGTCAAAGGGTTACTTAAAAATGGCATGTTTTGTCATTTCATTTTCTTAATCCCATTTCATTAAACAATTGTTTATACTACATTACCTTAGTATTTTAACTTTTGCACCAATTAAAGTATATTCTTTGAATACAATAGCAAACTATGATAAGTGTCAATACCAATGTATTAGATTTCAGGTGGTGTGTACTGTGTTAGCCAACAGCATCACAAAAAAATGCAATAGGACACATGGTTCATTGCATTCAAATGCCATGCTAGTATCTTTGAAACGATGGAGCACCTAAGACAGTCACTCACCTACAAGCGTGAGGTCCCTTATATATGTTACTGCAAGGAGCAGTTTGTTTAATTTTACAGATGTACTTTAGGGTCATGTGGACAGTAAGCGATTAGTTGTAATGCTGCATTATGACCTGGAATATTAAGGTGGAACCTTGGAAGGAATGCTCTGGGGTGTTCCAGACGTTGCCAGTTGCTTACTTGCTGAGGATGGCAGACTTGTGTATATTCAATCTCTTTACACATTCCTATTGGAGATGCCTCTATATTTCACTGGCAAGGAGGATTGGCTTTTTGCAGGCCCTCCATCCAACATGAAAAACTCCTGTTATTCCACAGCGTTGTCATGGATTGGCAGTGGGTTGCCCCCGCCATGACGAGTTGCTCAACGAAAACAAGCACAACAAGTGTCCATGCTGAACAACCTATTACCATTCGCTGCATCCAAGATCAACCAAGCTTCGGATCTCCGGAGTCAGAGAAGCGCCAATTTTTTATTTTGATCGGCCACAAAATCTTCTCACTGCGGAGAATTGTGTAGGTGAAGCTCGACTACGCAGTGAAAGGTGGCATGCTGATGTGCCATGATTATCAATTTAATGACTGTATGCCATGAAGCTGCGGCCATATAATTGCAATGTCAATTGACAGCTTGCTGTGCGGTGAATGCTAGAGGCTCGAGTAGCGGTATACTTGACTGCAGCGCAAGCCAGTGTAACAGTGTAGAGATTGATATTCTTTACAGGAGATACATACTAGATTTGAAATTGAAATCATAACATGTACCTTACACACATTGATGAAAAACATCATAGAAACAGAGAAAACGTTGAATTATCAGCACAGTAAAAATGTGTTTGATTAGCTAGATGCAGTAGTATTAATCAAATAATAACAAGATGTTATAAAGATTAATGAGAATGCATCAACTGCAGTGGGCATTAGATAGGTATGCGGAGCTCAATTGACAGTCACCCACAAGTATTTCTAGGTGTAGGCATTTAAATCCCATGGTGCTCTCAAAACGAGGGAAGAGATGACCTACTCCCCCAAAATTAGTCTAGTTCTAAGATTAGACAAACCAATATTTTCAGTCAGAGGCACTCAAAAATATCTCAGCATTTACTGTAAACAACAGTGTATGCAATAAAGAGAAGAACGTTTTTTGAAGATATTGATTTATTGTCCGACCTCATCTTTTTTTGACAACCTTTTGAGCTTTAGCCAACACGTATTACGTCGTATAGGCGCAGTCTCCCCACCACTTTCTCAAGGCTTTTGTGTTATTGGCTTCTTGTAGGACATCCTTATAATCAGCTGCGCTTGCAGCGCCTAATAAGATATATAGTGTATTTTGCCATCCTGTATCCCAAATGTGGTGTGCTTAACGCTGTTTCTTCAATAGTCACAAAAAAAGGGGAGCAAACTTGCCTAAGGGGCCACTCTCTGACATACCCATAAACATATTTACAGTGCCTAGTGGGCTTTCTGTCTTCCAGGGGCAGATCAGGGGGGAAAAACAACTGCCTCCCAGGGGGGCATAAAGACTGTCCCTTTTATTTTGGGTGAGGGGGGGGGGTGGAGGAGAGGCATTGGTATGCCCATTGTGGACAGCTCCCACCCCTCTTTTATATAAAAAAAACACAATCATCCCTGGTGCCTAGTGGCCTTTCGTCTCCCCTTCCCGGGGAAGCAGATCGGGGGCAATAACACCATCAGCCTCCGGGAGAGGGGGGGGGGGGCAGAAAGACAGTCCCTTTTGAATTTTGGGGTGGGGACTTAGGTATTCCCATTTTCAGCAGCCATGAATCAAAGAGAGGGGGACTAGGAGCCAGATTAAGGTCCAGTAGCCGTGCTCCTCACGATAATTGGCAGGTCTAATCAGTGTGGGTACTTGTTCCTAGGTGAGGAGGGTATAGAAAATGTTAAAGAAAAGGTGTGGTTGGAATATATGGTTCCAGGGGGATCTTCCTTATTTGGAAGTGTTGCCTTCACACACCCTTTTGGGTGTCATGCTCATCATCAGGAGTTTTGCTCCTCTTGGGTCTGGCGCTGCAGTGACCTAAGGGCCCAGCGAGAGAGCTCTTTGTCAGAGATCTTTACTTGTATCAGACGTGATGGTGCATGCAGGTGTGTGGGGTATGATGTGTAAGGTGGAGAGTGTAATCTTAAAATTACCTAAAGGAAGTCACATTTTATTCAGAGACCCTTCGGTAAGGTTAAAAACTAAGATGCAGTAGTGTCCGCAAGGTTATGATACACCACTACTCAGTGAGTGTGTTATAATGAAGTATTGTGGTTTCACTATTCAGGTCGACATGTTTCACCCTATGTTGGTCTAGTACTGAATCCCTAGCGTTTCTTCAGGACCAAAAATTATGTTCTCTACCCCTGAATTAGGGTGCGTATCTAGAGTCTTATTATACTCAATCCCTAGTAGTGATATAGTAGACCCTCTGCTTCTATGTCATTCTCACCCCAGTACGAATCTATAAATCAACCATTACTCATGGGCCATAATGTGCCCTAGGTCAAGGCAGGGGACTGCAAGATTATTGCGGTTTAGTTCCATGCGCGGTCAGAAGTCCATCACCTACCCCTCATTCTGCCTGCCACCACCCCTTTCATAACAAATAAAACACCCATCCCTGATGCCTAGTGGGGTTATACCCCCAGGAAGGGAAGATCGGGGGCAATAGCCCCCATGTGAACCCCAGGGAGCAAAAAGACGGTGGCACATGTTTGGGAGGGATGGGGGCATTATAGTGCCCATTTAGGGCAGCCCCCACCCCAAAGTATTAAAGAAAAAAGAATTCCTGGTATCTAATGTGCCTTCACCCCCGCTGAGGGGCAGATTAAGGGCTACTGCCCCCATCTCCCTCTAGGGGGGCAGAAAGACTGAATACAGGCCATATAGCAATGGGGGAGCAAAGGCCCTTGCCCAAGGGGCCGCTGCCCTATCCCTGGTGTCTAGTGGTGGAACCCTGCATGGGGAAAGCCCACGAGGGAAGGGTACCACTGGAAAGGGGAGATTTTCCCCTTTCCAATGATACCTCTCTTGTGTGTTTTGGTGCTCAGGGGGCTGAAATAGCCCCACGAGCACTGAAGCAGTGAAACTGAAACAAGCAGATCGGACCATTTCAGCTTCACTTTAAATGCAATGACGTCGGCGCACCATACGCGATCGTTATTACATTGAAAAAAAAAGACCTCAAGAGTTTGGGGAAGCTCTTTCCCACCTCCCAAGGTAAAAAAAAAATGAAAAAAGAAACTCCCTCTGCTGTTTTCTGCAGAGGGATTAGGCAGTGGTGTACCTTGGATATAACCGTTAAGTCCATGGCACCGAAGAGGTTAAGTGTTCACGAACACTACGGACACAAATAATAAACACTACCGACTACCCTCTTGCAGGAGGCATGTGATCATTAATCTTGCAGGGCATTAATGGCAGTCAAGTAGTTTTTGCGATTATTAGCAGCTTGCAATCATTCTTAACTTTCTTAACTGCATTGTTGTGTTATTGTGCTTACTGCAGGATTGTGCCAATGTTCATGACCATCTATTGATTGCAAGCAGTAGTTAGTGTGAACAGCCTGGGGCCTCGGTATTACTACAAAGTTGTGCTGAAGTCATTGTTCATTGTTTATTGTGTTTTGGACTTCCTACCATTTTAGTTACTATTTGTACCGTAAATATCCTTCTGAATTATTCTTAAAGTGTAGTATACTCACAACGCTGGCTAGATATTGACTTCTTCAACCATGGTACTTGAGTCTTACAGTACCCAAATTCACCATGTACTACATTTTCTAAGCAAGACCGCGACTGCTTGTTGTCCTGGAGAGCCTGAGAGGCTTATTGAAGCTTATATCCCACCACATAAGAAGTGTTGTATGCCATTGAGAAACACCATAACAATTGTATCTAACAGAATTTGCTACCGGGAGACTGACAGATTCCAACTACAACACACAGAACATGTCAAAATGTTCACTCAAGCTTTTCAATGCAACCGAATATGCTCAGAAATAACAGCTCTGACTTCTCAGGCTATAAACCCTGGAAGTAACCAAATAGTTGTGGACAACCAAAATCATGGAGCAAGAAGGATCACTAAGAACAATCTATCATCATACAGAGCAAAAAAGACCAAAGATTGGTTTCCCACTGGTGGTCGCGCAAAATGCAGTCAGCCTACAATACACAGCCAAGGTTTGTATCCTATTCTGTAACAAAAAGAAATGGTAGCGAGATAAAGTCCCCTTTAGTCCCCTCCTGCCGTGTGACAACCACCCAGCCTCAAAGGAATTATTATAAGAGGCATGTCACTTGCCCAATTCATGAAGAATAGGATGATGTTATCCAAAAACAAGAGGTGTCTTACCTTCCAGCACATCCACACCCCTGATAAAATAACCAGATGCAGTGCAGGATTATAAAAACACACAGCAGATTTGCATGAGCCTCAAACAATGTGGTTTACTTGATCATGTGAGTTTAATGCCTCAACAGCAGCTTTTACATAAGGGAAATTGGCCAAGGATTACACAAGTGAATGAATCATCACCGCGTTGAGAAACCAAGTGGGTGAAACACAGCTTCCATGATCTACGTACATAAAGGTAACTTCAAGAAAGGAAGGGGCAGGAAGACTCAGGAACTTTGCTGCCTGACTATGAGGGGAAGATTGAACAGGTATTGCAGCCTAATGTGTAACTACCTGTACTGCAACAGAGGTGATGTTTTTCAGGAAGGGGCCGCCTCCAGCACCAGATATCTTGTGGCCGATAGAAATGGGACCACCCACTACTTCTGCAGCTACTATACAAAATCAAAGAGTAGATGATTCTTCTCTAGTGCTAGATTTTAGTAGTTGCTATAAACAATGTTTTTATCAAGAAAAGTAGTAAAAATGGTTCTGTAACTACTGAAAACTGAAAGACCTAAGCAAGTTATTTCAGTAAGAGGATTCCTGAAGCAATCTTTTTTTTTTTATTGATCGTAGAAAACATACATGAAGCAGACAAATTTGCTGACTCTCCAATCACATATAATAAATAGACAATAAGTATAACAAATGTCATAATCCATTAGTACATAATGAATATGATACACAAAATATACTGAGAAGCAAAGAAGATAAAACCTATTGCATATTGAGTCTCACATTTAAAATGTTCAAAAAAGAAAGCGCAAATTCATATCCCATTTTACATGATTTCCAATACCAGCATTCTAAACAACAAATCTGTGATAACATATGACCACTAGCTTGATGACCTGTATGATTACAGTCTTCACCTGGAGATTCCCCATAGATAAGTCACATAGTATCATTTATGTGCGTGGTTGCAACATAGCCCTCTCATGTCATCCCAAATATCTGCACCATCCCTCTCCTCTTCACGTAGGCCTCCTCAAATTTGTAAGTCTTCTCCATCTTGTGTAACCACTGGGCCATTGTAGGTATTTTCTGAGATCTCCAATTCTGTAAAATTAAAGATCTGGATACTGCTGTGGCTAGGGAAACTAAAAATTGCACATATAATGAGAGCTGATCAACTACGTAAGAGAAATCGAATAGCTCCAACGATGCACATGGAAAGATATCTACTGACACACATTTACTAATAAACCTACAAACCACTTCCCAAAAGTATTGTAATCTCAGACAAGTGAAAAATATATGTGTCCAATCCCCTGCCTCTGGCAGATTACATCTAAAACAATAATTCGGTAACATAGGAAACCATTTATGGAGCCTGGAGGGAGTGTAGTAATCCACCCATCTAGAAAGGAAGGACATTCTTTGAAAATTGGCCGCCCTCAATGCCCTGTGGACAACCTCACAGACTCGTAGCCATTCCGGTCTACTGAACCAACAGTTAGTTTCCTGAGCGAAATTTGGGAGCATTATTTCAATAAGGTTCTTATTCTTCTCCTGAAGTTGTAACTTATACCAATGGCCAATGCCTGATAATTGTGACTCAAAGGCAGCTTTTAAACTTACTCTAGCTCTCTCGCTGATTCCTCTGAAGTTAGTCCGGAGAAAGCATGAAAATCTACCTAAAGCTTAGCCAGAGATCACAGCTCTGTGCTTCAAATTGTGTTACAAAAGCCTCCCACGTCATCTGATTAGTACCATTATAAAAGTCGCCCAATTTACAAAAACCCAACTGAAATGCACCCCCTTTTGTAGGAGTTTAAGGCCCCATACCTCACAGTCCTAAAGAGAGGAATATGCATGACATGATGGAATATTAGAATTTTTATTGAATCGCTGGATACGGCTTAATATTATATTCATAACCTTGTATCTTGTTCTTTTTGGTAGCTTTGCAGTGTGTAAGAATGCTGGTAACTTAATAGCACTCTCCCTTAACATAAGATTAAATAGAAAATGATCAAACTTCGAAATAGGGGCCAGAAGCCGAGTTGCTAAGTAATGCAGCTTGTTAATAAGTAGCTAACTGAGGTACTGCAAGGCCTCCATGTTCTACATCCAATTGTAAAATAGATAGCTTAATTTGAGATTTTTTTCTAAGCCCAGATAAACTCCCGAAACACCTTCACAACTTCATTAAAGTACAAGATTGGAATCTTTAAGAGAATATTTAAGAATAAAAACAACAACAAAGGGAAAATCGACATTTTTATCAGAGAGACTCAACCAATTATTGACAGGGGCAATAGTGCCCAGCTTTCTAACAGACTTTTTATTTTGTGAAGTGTTCTACCTTAATTCAGGTGCAAGAGTTGAAGGAAGTTCACTGTCACATACTGGTTCAGATATCTAATAGGTTTGATAGGCAAAAATGTCACATCTTCCGTCAGCTCAATTCCTGGTGCATTAAATAGAAGATGCTCTGTTTTAGATTGATTGACTCTATAACCCTTTAATTATGTAAAAGCCTGGATTTCTCCCAATGCTCTCTGAATGTTTGATTTCTCTGGGTTCAAGTACAAGGTCAAACCATCAGCAAACAACTTTATTTTGGCAATTTCTAATAGGGGGGCTTGGATTAGTATGTTGGAACGGATTTTTAGCGCTATTACTACATCTCCAGTCTCCTCAGAATTCGTAATTATTTTTGCGATGGCTCCCCTATAAATTCTCTCTAGCATCTCAATCAGATGGCGAAGAAAGCCAAACTCTCCCAAAATAAAGAAGAGGGCCTGCCAATCAACCGGGTCAAATGCTTTTTCTGCTTCCATCATTAAAATGGCTGCAGCCTCCTTACTGGCAGAAAAATTGTTGATGGCTTGAATCAGATAGAAAGTATTTGCAGCCATAGATCTCCCAGGCAAAAACCCTGTTTGATCTGCATGTACCAAGCAATGCGCGCATCCCGCCATTCTGTTTGCCAAGATTTTGATGAGAAGCTTCTTATTCAGTGATAACATCTTGGATTTTTATTGTCCTTATCCTTCTTTAAAATTGGGATCATGACTTGTTCCTTAAATCTGTCTGAGACCACCATTTCGTGCTCGAGCACTAATAATCTTTTCACTCTATTCTATGCACGTTACTAGTTGGTAACCCCGCTTTCTGCTTTTCATAAACTTGTGTTTGTATATATTGTATAATGATGAGGAATTTTATAAAATAAATGGTAGAGTTTCTTTTCCTCTACTTTTAAGACCTTTACAAGAAAATTGTGTGGTTTGGACATCTGAATATTTTTGGGCTATTTGTTTTCTCTTCTTTTTTCTTCATGACAGGATTCAATCGCATGTGGAATGAAAACTGAGTTGAATTGTGTAACAAAGTACTAATAAGCGTATTTGGAGCTAGCTTCTAAGACCATTTTTTTACTGTAACACTTGATACCCAGGTCCTAGGACTTTTGTTGGGTTACCCCATATATAATAACGGTTTATCATTCACCAGGCACGTAGTACTAGGATTTCTAATTTGTGGAAAAGACTGCTTGCTCTGTTGGATTTTTGTGGACCAGGCTAAAAATTTCCCGATATGCTGGCTTTCCTCATACGCCTTTTGACGAGGAGCTTTACTTCCAGCAATTTCCTCGAGCATAAAAAAACTTTTCAGCTCCTCCTTTGCCCTTAATAGTTCCTGCTGAAGTACCACTTCCTCCGGTTCCCTAGTTAACCTCCCTGAAAGTTCTCTCCGCACCACCGCCTCCTGGAATCCAGCAATATTAAGTTTCCTTAACTTGTGAAGATTAGCCCTGCATGCCACCACCCGTCCCCTAAACGTGGCCTTAAAAGCCTCCCACCCCATAAAACCTGGTGCCGTATTCAGGTTTTCCTTGAAAAACCACCCTATAAAATCACAGGTTCCATCAATCCATTTTTGATCTAATAACAGTGCTTTATCAAAATGCCACCTGTTACTTTTTCTCCTGGGGGCGGGCAAGTGTACTATCAAGGATACCAAAGAGTGATCCGAGAATGGGTTAGAGAGAATCAAGGATTCAGCCCTTTGGATTTCTTCTTGATAAGTAATCTGTTAACGACAGGATACTGTTTTATATCTCGCTGACTAACACGCAAACTCAGTGGCGCCTACATGATCTACCCACCATGGGTCCAATAAGGCGAAATCTTCTTTAATAATTTTTAAGAGTCGGTCTGTTTTAGGTTTTAATTGCTTTTTTCCCTTGTTGGAGGTATCAAAACGTAAATCTTGTATGAAGTTAAAATCTCTCCCCATAATTATAAACCCATGCACATTCACCAGCAGGTCAAATACCTGTTCCAGGGCCGCACAGTTGTCACCTATTGGTCCATAATAATTAAGCAGAACGACAGCTGTTACACTAAGACTTCTATCCACAACCATCTAACTGCCTCATCCTGAATCACCTTACCCACCTCCCAATCCAACTCCGAAGATGAAAGAATACCCACCCCTTGCACTGCCGCCTTGGGCGAGGCAATGTTTGCTTGGGCATATTTCTTGGGGAGAGTAAAGTTGGGGGAGTTAGATTTATGATGCGTCTCCTGCAAAAAAATCACCTGAGAGGAGTAAGATTCTAGCCATTTTAACATTGCTCCTCTTTTTTGTGCGCTCAAAAAGCCATTCAAATTACATGAAATTACCTTCAACAATTGTATCATTCCTTACATTCCAAACATTGCACTTTACAAAAAAGTCTAGGCAATCTTAAGAGCATCATATGAAATCCATCTTTAAAGAATCGCAGATACCAACAATACAATATTCTTTTTATTTAAAATTGCGATAAAATGCCACCTTTGCTTCAAGATACATGCAATTTAGCCACAGTCCAATCAACTTGGGGCCTGATGTACTGTTGCAACGTGTGACCAGTATTTTTGTGACCAGTAAATGTTTTTATGAACAAACCTAGGTACCATTAGTTTGGTTCAGATAAAATGAAATCAGATTGCGTCACAATCTGACCTATGTTGAGATTCATAAATATGATAGCAATGTACACCCTGATGTATGTGTGCATAGCAGCGGCAGTACCAATAAATGCAATATCGATATACGCTGTAATCTATGCACGCCCAATGAGGTCAATACCATTAATTGCAATGCCAAAGCACGCTGTAACCTAACAATGCACACTGATGTCAATGTCAATAAATCCAATGTCGATGTACACAGTAACGTATGCCTGCATAATGACATCAATCACAGTGAATTCAATGTTGATGTACGATGTAACAACTGTACGTGTAATAATGAGAAAATCGGTAAACATGATATCAATGATCAGCATGTGCACAAGCTCATATCATTGCTGTCGGATATATGCGAGATGACCTCTACATCAACCCCAAGTCAGAAATACTTGGCCTGACAGGTCCTGCGACCCGAACACAAGCCTACCAATGTACAGGTCACAGGTGGCATACACTTAGCCCAAAGAAAAACGCGCACCCAGGGAAAACATTGACCAATCCCACAGATAGGTAGTCACACCACAAACAGGCCCCAGGAGATTGGCCCCAAGAAAACAAGGTTGGCTAAATGCACGCATTCCCTAAATATGATAATGTGAGATGCCACAAATAGTTAGGAACACTTAGCCAATCAGGACACGACATGAACACTGCACGAGGTGATCACGCGCTCGCCATACTGGGCATCTGGATACACACACACTGGCCCACACTAGCTCACCCCGAGGTCGAGAGCCATCTGTGTCCTCTTATCAGATGTTTTTTCTTGTTATTTATGACTATGACGTTTTTCAAGGAATTGCAAAGTGTTTTATTATACCCACAATATATATATATATATGTGTGTGGCCGAAACTTCGGTACATTGAGAAGGTCTTCAGACGTGCCTCTGTCGATACTCTCCTGGCTGCTGCTTTTAATTAAACAAACCTGTTTCTCTTTTGCCAAACTCCTCTTGTCTTTTCATTCATTTAGTCAAAATCATATTCGAGCAACATCTGATTATTATCCAATAGGAAGGTTGCAAATTGCACCTCAATCGATTGAGGTCAGTCTCAGGAAGACCACCTCGTCTGTGATTTTCACAGACATGGAAAAAGGTTTCCTTCATTGAAAAACATATACAAAAACCTTTTTTCCTTTTAATGCAGACTATTTTCCTTAAGGAAAACAGGGCTGCATTCAAATAAATTATTTGATTGTTTTAAGCTTGTTTAAGAGTTGTCAGCAATCCTGTAGCCCACTAAAATACTCTTCAACAAAATGTGTTTTACATTTACCCACTAAAATACTCTTCAACAAAATGTGTTTAACATTTACCAAGGGGAAGGGTCCTCAAGTGTCCCCTCCCCTTTGTTAATAGGTAACTACCTCCTTAGAGGTGTGGGTAGATTGTCAATGATTTGTGACTGGATTTCGGTCACAAAACATTGACACATATGGCACAGATTAAGTAGGAACGCCTACAACATGCCCCATCCCGATACCGAATCAGCATCTATTCGTAATAACATATTAGGAGTTAAGAAAATAAGTATGACTAGTAAAATGAGAGTCAAGCATAGGAAAAAGCATTTTAACTTTTGAAAATGCTGAATGTTAACGTCTGTGACTATTAAAATGCTAGTACATCCTATCCAAAATGTTGATGTTGCAGAAACTAGTATTGATCAATAAAGCAGAGTCTCCACGATTGAACTATCACTCAGGCTCAATCATAGTCCTTAATTTAGCAATCTTCTACTAAAATTAAATTAACTCAGAGACTCACGGAATTCCTAGGAGACAGAACATACAGGGATTTTGCTATTGGCTGAAATGGCTAGCTTTCTGCATATTTTCAATAATTCTTAATTAGAAATTGCAGTTCAACACAGGCAGTATCATGATTAAGTTTAGTAAACAAATATCCATTTTTTTTTAGGAAAGAATTAATTTACACTGCACTTTATTAGATTTAAGTATTCTTTTCCACCACTTTCTTTCTAATGCCACATTTACTCTAGACCAATTTAATCACTAGAGGACAAAGAACGAGATCTCTTTTTTCCGAAGCGGACTTTCTTTATTCTTACTAGTGTAAGACTATCTTATTTCAACTTAATTCAAAATACTAGTGGGATAACAAATTAGGAGCTCTAGTCTGCACATTTATACAAGTACTTGTAGGTACATATTTAAGACAGTAACTCCATCGTATTGATACAGTACGTCTAGCTATTACCTAGACTTTAAGGAATAAGGGGAGAGGCCTGCACACACGGTCCAATATTAAACAAATTATTTTGGATAGAACGTTTTCTTATATTTTACAGGACTCATAGAGTAGAACTAAAACTTAGAGCATCATAAGTTGTATGTATGTATATGCTATCTCCATAGTGTGAACCTAGCCAAAAGACAGCAGAGCGATGCTGTACCTCATCAGACAAGCATAAAGTCAATGAGTAATAGGAATAGAAGCTAGATTGTGGGTGGTTAATGAAATATGATATTCAGTGTTCTTTAAAGAGGAGAGTCTTCAATTATTTCCTAAATTGGAGCAGCCCTCACAGATACAGGGATATTGTTCCACATCCTGGGTGCATTTAAGGAAAAGGCCTGTTGACTTCTTTTTTTCTTTTTTTACACTTCTTAGTTTGCAGTCAGTTGGTGCACTGGCTGCGAGTGTGCTGAGGATCACCAATGATTGATGAGCTGATCAGCAAGATAAGCAGAGGTGCTGGTCACAAGGGATTTGTAAATGATGGAGCTGCTTTTGAAAATGGTGTGGGCAGGCAAGGGGAGACAATAGAGTTTCCATCAAGATACACACTGCGATTCCATTACAACGCGGTCGGTACAAAGACTGCATTGTTACCACGCAAAGCCATTACTACGCAAGTCATTACATCAACTTGCAGTAGATGGCGCGCTGACATTAGGAGTAGTATAGTTTACTATTCCAACACCTTCCCTACTTTTACGTAGGTTGGAGTTGTACTAGTAAATTATACATTTCTAATGTCAGCACGCTTTCTACTGCAAGTCGATGTAATGACTTGTGTAGTAATGGCATTGTGTGGTAAGAACGCAGTCGTTCCAACAATTGCGTTGGAATGCCACGCGATTTGATGACTCGCGTTGTAACAAGTCATATTCATGAGCAGAGCACCAAGGGCTCCATGTAAAGGTTGAAGCTGGAAAGAGACAAAGTGGAACCTTGGGGGGCGCCACAGGTGATAAGGATCTTTTATGACTCGGAGGTGTGCATGTAAACAAACTGGTGAAGGTTGCAAATATAGGTGGAGAATCAGTAGAGGACATTGATAGTAAACCACATTTGAGAATGCAGAGTGCATATGAGGATGGGAGGGTTGACTGTGTCGAAGGCAGTTCAGAGATCCAGCACTACAGGCAGCAGGGGTCACCTTCATCTGAGGTCAAGAGAACATGGTCTACATTGTGTAAAGTAATGGTCTTTTTTCTGCAGAGTTATCTGAAGCCAGACTAGTAGTCTTAGAGGCGATGGTAAGCATTGATATGATCTTGGAATTGAACATAGAATGGTAGATGAGTGATGGGTCGGTAGTTGGTGAAGTTATCGGGTATAGTATAGGTTCCTTTGGGAGAGGGAGGATCTGGCCTGTTTTGAAAATTTCTGGGAAGATGCCTTGAGTGGTGAAGGCATTTTCAATGGTAATTAGAGATATGGGAGAATTTCCAAGAGAGAGCTTTATCGAAGGATGATGGAAAGAAATCATCTTCATAACAAGTGGTTTGAGGGCGTTGAGTATTTGTATTTGTATTTTTGGCATTTATAAAGCGCGTAGCTACCCGAAGGCGCCCCAGCGCTGAAGGAGTACGAAGGGCGAAATGAGGGGAAGTCTATGTGAACAGACAGGTCTTCAGTTGTTTGCGGAATTTAAGATGGTCATGTTCACTCTGTAGGTGTAGTGGGAGGGCGTTCCATAGTTTGGAGACGTTGAGTGAAAAGAGCCTACCTCCCCTTCTGGCCTTTTTTATTCTGGGAGTACCGAGATATAGGGGAGTCGTAGCTTTGAATGCCAACCATTGCGGGATGCTTCAGGAAAGGTTGGGTGTCCTGTTGCATCATGGTACTTTTTTCACTGAAGAAGAGGTTAGTGGCATTGTACTTTTCTGTGGAGTGAGGAATACGTGGGTTTTGAACAAACTTTTTCAAAGCCTCAATGGCACAATGCCTCAAGAAGTGATCTTTGATCACTAAAAGTACATACATGATTTCTACATCTGAATTAACCTGTTGCAATGAAAATCTATCCATCTATAGCCTGCTCTATACAGAAACCTTTCCTTTTCATAATCTTTACCATCTTGAGTTCCATTGACCAGTGTTCAAGTGGTATGAAGCACTAAACAAAGACTAATGTGAATTATGTGGCTAATTTTTAAGGAAAGATAACATTCTACTGTATTTGTTAGAAAGTGGATTAATAAATGAAGTAGATGGTAGTCTTCTTCAAGTAATAATGCCACTATTCCTTATTAGGTCCGGTTAGGTCTCGATAATTTAAACCGGAGTTCAATCCAGGCTTGACTTAGGAGAATTGCTCAGAGCATTTCACAACAGTTAAAAAGCATAACAAACAACACAATAAATATCCCACTCCAGTTTATAAACATAGATAAAATTTCAATGAGCAAATAGACACTAGAATGACAACAAGCATTGGCATAGCCAATAGGTATCTCCTGTTTAGTCATGCAGCATATTATCCTGGGTCTCTTGCTTCCCTCAACGAATAGCATCTGCTACCATGCATGCCAAAACTATGCATAGCTTAACAACGCAGTCAATACCATGACTGTGTGGTTACCGCGAGTTTCATTACAATGCAAGTCATTACAACTACTTCCTTTAGGGATGCACTGGACTTTGAAATATTTTAAATTACTATTCCAACTCCAGTTGGTGTATTAGTAAGAAAGGTGTTGGACATAAAATGCAACACCAGTCCAACACCGCATTCCCTAAAACAAGTTGTTGTAATGACTTGCGTTGTAACGGAACTCATGGTAACATTGCAGTCCTGCTACTGACTGCGTTGTAAAGACACTAGGATTTAATGCCTGTGTTATAATAGAAGTTTCACTCCCTCAACTAACTCATGCTGGATGATGCAGGCAGATAGAAACATGTAATATCAAATGACGCTAAAAGGGTTGGAATTTACCTATGAAAGGTTGCCTACTTTCAATAATTATTGTTCGTGATAGCACGGGCCAGGTTGAAGGACTGCACTGTTTACTGACATCTCATAATGAGGCACCATCATGTTAATGTGTCAGAAAATGGAAAAAAAGAACTTATGCTCATTGGGATGTTGCAAAAACTTTCTTTAGCATCTAGGAGGAGCAGAGCCCGGCAGAATCTCACAGTCCAAGCGGGCTCAGAATGCAAAATGCCCACCATAAAGCATAACGCACAGATGGCACTTCTCATGACACCAGCTGTGCAGCACATGATGTTTGTGTAAAGATTGGTGCTGGAAGCAAAGACGACAGGGGAAGCAAAAAAATTGAACAAAATGCCTGGAAAACAGGTTCAAGTCTCGGCATCGGCTCAATAGCCCGTGATTCTGGGCAAAGCACTTAAACTCACTCTGCTTTAAAACATGAATGTGACCATGTGTAATGTAACCACTGTTCAAGTGTAGCACTCGAATCTCCTTGGTCGAGTTTGCGCTATATAAAACTGAAAAAAAACTGAAGTGTTAAAGTGAGATTCTCTAATCAAGATACAGCACCCTGCAAATCCAAATTATTGACAAATGTGTTTTTAGACATGCTTTAACTAAATACAAAACCGTTATGATTCAGTCAGCATTGACAGTGTCATGGCGCTGTTTTGAAATATGCACTGCTGTGGAATATTGTAAAATAGCTAGGTTGGGGCACATGCTGATGAACACATGGCAAACATGAGCAGGAAACAAAGGATGAGCATGCAGCAATGTGGGAGGAAGTTGGAGAGACGAATGCTGCAATACACTGCTCCGACTATGGGGACATATCCGCACAGAGACGCAGAACTGATCCAGGGGGCCGGCCAGTTCAAAACACTGATAAGAACGATTCACGGGAAATCAAAGGTCAATTGGGGTACGAAAAGGCAAAAAAAAACAAAAAGCAGGATCCAGCTTAGCCAATCCTGCTTTTAGAAACGCGGTGTATATGCCTTTCAAAGGTAGACGCTTGTTTTCAAAAAGTGAGCTCAATGTACTAAAAATTCAGAAATCGCCCTAATCTGTTCTAGTCTGGGACACATCTTCAGGTAAAGTGAAAACCTATGACGAGTATACTACTATCACCATTAATAGCATATTTTCATCCACATACTGCCTCATCCCTGCTTATAACAACATTAATTTCCTGCAAAAATATATTTAAAGTCAATCCACGTATTGTGAATGCATTTGTATTTAAATGCATTTTACAACAAACAAGCATGTCAATGGGTTGGGCTACTATAAGTCCGATCCCTATATTTATCCCAGAACGGACTGGGCACCAACGGCCAAAGCAGCACAAACACACTTATAATAGCCTGTAGTAGTGTTCCTTAAAAACCTGAGGTTAAATCCCATACTTGCAAAGCTAAATGCAAATCTACAAGACCAAGAATGCAATGTGCTGCTACCCACAAGATCAGGACTGGTATAAGGTGCCACCTAATGCCAATTACCCACTTGGCAGCTAACCTCAGGTTGTGCTGTGGGTTAATGATGGGTGTATTGATCAATCAATCAATCAATCAATCAATAAATCAATCACTCCATTTGTAAAGCGCGCTACATACCTGTGAGGGTCTCAAGGCGCTGGGGGAAGGGGGGCCCTACTGATCGAAGAGCCAGGTTTTGAGGAGTCTTCTGAAGGCCAGCAGGTCCTGAGTCTGTCGTAAGCTGGTGGGAAGAGCGTTCCAGGTCTTGGCGGAGAGGTAGGAGAAGGATCTGCCGCCGCCGGTGGTTTTCCGGATACGAGGAACTGTGGCGAGGGCGAGGTTGGCTGAGCGGAGGCTTCGAGTGGAGGTGTGGAAGCTGAGTCGGTTGTTGAGGTATGTAGGTCCGGCGTTGTGTAGGGCTTTGTGTGCATGGGTGAGGAGTTTGAAGGTGATCCTCTTGTTGAAGGGGAGCCAGTGCAGGCCTCTCAGGTGGGGTGTGATGTGGCTGCGTCGGGGAACGTCGAGAATCAGGCGTGCCGAGGCGTTCTAGATTCGTTGTAGTCGTCTCAGGAGCTTGGTTGTTGTTCCTGAGTAGAGGGCATTGCCGTAGTCGAGTCTGCTGGTCATGAGGGCCTGGGTGATGGTTTTTCTCGTGTCGGGAGGGATCCATTTGAAGATCCTGCGGAGCATGCGGAGGTTGTTGAAGCAGGACGCAGCGTTGTCTTGTCTGGTCATGGAGAGGGTGAAATCAATGATGACCCCCGGGTTGCGTGAGTGGTCTGTGGGTTCCGGGGCTGTGCCTAGCGATGTGGGCCACCAAGAGTCGTCCCAGGCTGATGGGGCGGTTCCGAGAATGAGGACCTCCGTCTTGTCTGAATTCAGCTTCAGTCTGCTGTCTTTCATCCAGTCGGCTACGGCCTTCATTCCTCTGTGGAGGTTGGCTTTGGCAGTCTTCGGTGAGGGATATGATCAGCTGGGTGTCATCGGCGTAGGAGATGATGTTGAGGTTATGTTGTCGTGCGACGTGGGCGAGCGGTGCCATGTAGATATTGAATAGCGTCGGGCTGAGGGAGGATCCCTGTGGGACGCCGCAGATGATCTCCGTGGATTTCGAGCAGAAGGGTGGGAGGCGGACGCTCTGGTTTCTGCCGGAGAGAAAGGGTGTGGTCCAGGCCAGGGCCTTCTCTTGAATTCCGGCGTCATGGAGGCGTGCTGATAGGGTGCGGTAACAGACTGTGTCAAAGGCTGCTGATAGGTCCAGGAGGATGAGGGCGGCTGTTTCTCCTTTGTCCATCAGGATCCTGATGTCGTCAGTGACGGCGATGAGGGCGGTCTCGGTGCTGTAGCTGCTGTGAAAACCGGATTGGGAAGGGTCCAGGATGTTGTTGTCTTCGAGGTAGCGTATTAGCTGTTTGTTGACAATCTTCTCTGTCACTTTTGCCGGGAACGGGAGCAGGGAGATGGGCCGGAAGTTCTTGAGGTCCTTCGGGTACGCCTTGGGCTTCTTCAGCAGGGCGTTGATCTCGGCGTGCTTCCAGCCTTCCGGGAAGGTTGCTGTCTCAAAGGAATTGTTGATTGTTTTCCGGAGGTGGGGCGCGATGGTTGTGCTGGCTTTGTTGAAGATGTGGTGAGGGCAAGGGTCAGATGGGGATCCGGAGGGGATGGAGTTCATGGTTTTGATGGTGTCTTCGTCGCTGACGTTGGACCAGGCGGTCAGGCGGCTGGTGCAGGTGGTGGTCGCAGGGGTGGTGGATTCGGTGGTGGGTGCGGGGTGTCGGAGTTGAAGCTGTCGTGGATGTCTGAGATCTTGCGGTGAAAGAAGGCGGCCAAGGAGTCTCACAGGTCTTGTGATGGTGGGATGTCGTTGGTGTTGGAGCTGGGGTTGGAGAGTTCTTTCACAATGCTGAAGAGCTCTTTGGTGTTGTGTGCGTTGTTGTCTAAGCGGTCCTTGAAGGCGGTCCTCTTAGCGGCCCTGAGGAGTTGGTGGTGTCTGCGGGTGGCGCTCTTGTGGGATGTGTGGCTGTCAGATGTTTGGTCGTGGAGCCATTTCTTCTCCAGCTTCCGAAAGGTGCGCTTGGAGGTCAGGAGGTCTTCGGTGAACCAGGCGGCTTTCTTGTTGGTGTGGTTAGTCGTGGAGGTCTTGAGAGGGGTGAGGGTGTTGGCGCAGTCGTTGATCCATTGTTTGAGGTTGGTCGTGGTGGTGTCTGGGTCGGTGGGGTCGGCGGGTGGTTTCAGGGCGAGGGTGGTAGTCAGTTGGTCCTTGGTGACCTTGCCCCAGCAGCGGCGTGGCAGGTGTTCGGTGCGGTGGTGTGTGGTGGATTTCCTGAAGGTGAAGTGGACGCATCTGTGGTCGGTCCAGTGGGGTTTGGTGGTGTGGTTGAAGGAGACGTGGGGGCTTGTGGAGAAGATGGGGTCCAGCGTGTGTCCAGCTGCGTGGGTGGGTGTTTTCACGAGCTGTTTGAGTCCGAGGTTCTCGATCAGGGCGGTGGAGTTGGCGTCGTTGTTGTTCTCGAGGTGGAAGTTCAGGTCCCGAGGAGGATGTAGTCCGTGGAGGCGAGGGTGTGGGTGCTGACGAGGTTGGCAATGGTTTTGCTTAACTGTGGTCGTGGTCCGGGAGGTCTGTAGATGAATGTTCCTCTGAGGGTGGTGTTGGGGTCAGTATGGATCTGGAAGTGCATGTGCTTGGCGGTGGTGAGGGTGTCGTCGGTGTTGATCGAGACTCTGAGGGTGTCTTTGTGGACGATGGCCATTCCCCCTCCCACTCCGTTGGTGCAGTCTCTGCGGGAGATCTTGTAGCCTTCTGGGATGGCTATGGCGATGTCTGGTGCTGAGGTGGTGTTCAGCCATGTCTCCATCAGGAAGGCGATGTCGGGGGCGGTGGAGTCTAGGAGGTCCCAGAGTTCGATGGCGTGTTTGCGGGCGGAGCGGGTGTTGAAGAGGATGCAGCGGAGGTGGTTGGGTTCTCTGGTAGGTGGATTGGTGGGCTTGATGCTGGTGAATCTGCAGTAATGGCAGGCGAATGGCCCTTGGGTGTGCTTCGGGGTGGCCCGGTAGCAGGGTTGGTCTCGTCCGGTGTTGAGTCCGTGGAGGGTGCTGGAGTCGTAGTGCAGTCTGGCGTTGCGGGGGGCACGGGGTCCAGTGGTTCTGGCGCTGGGTGCAGTCCAGGCGCGGACTGGCGCAGACGGGCTTGCCTTCATCACGCCAGCGCTGCACGGTCTCCATAGGAGGCGAAGTGGGAGGGAGGAGCAGCTGCGAGGCGGGAGCAGTGCGGCCAATGGGCGAGGGCAAGGGGTACAGAAGAGAAAAGAGGGCTGGGCCACGGGGGAGCAGCATCGGGGAGCGGGGTTGGCACAGAGGGCAGGGACGTAAAAAAGGAGCGCCTCAAAATACAGTAGAGACAGTAAACAAGCTACAATTACTAAAACAATAACACAGTTGGGGAAGGAAAAAAGGTTGGCACACAGAGGGGACAAAAACAGTTACCAGGGCACACCAGCGGCGAACCCTTGGCAGCGGCGGCACAGTGGGGAAGGCTCGTTCACTCAGGAAGAGTTGTGCGGTGTGGGTAGTGACCTGGGGTCAGGTCACACTCACGTTCGCCGCGCGGTCTCCTTAAGAGGGCAAGTGGGAGGGAGGAGCAGCTGGTAGGTAGGAGCGGGGCGGCCAATGGGCGAGGGCAAAGGGTACAAAAAAGAAAAGGAGGCGGCCGGGGGGAGCAGCGGCGGGAAGCGGGGGAGCAGCGGCGGGAAGTGGGGATGGCACAGAGGGCAGGGACACAAAAAAGGAGCGCCTCAAAATACAGTAGAGACAGTAAACAAGCTACAATTACAAAAACAATAACACAGTTGGGGAAGGAAAAAAAATTGGCACAGCAGAGGGGACAGAAACAGTTACCGGGGCCCACCAGCGGCGAACACTCGGCAGAGGCGGCACAGTGAGGAAGGCTCGATCACTCGGGAAGAGCCGTGCGGCGTGGGGAGTGAACTGGGGTCAGGTCACACTCACCTTTGCCGCGCGGTTTCCTTAAGAGGCCAAGTGGGAGGGAGGAGCAGCTGGGAGGCGGGAGCGGGGCGGCCAATGGGCGAGGGCAAGGGGTACAGAAAAGAAAAGGGGGCGGCCGCGGGGGAGCAGCCGCGGGAAGCGGAGATGGCACAGAGGGCAGGGACACAAAAAAGAAGCGCCTCAAAATACAGTAGAGGCAGTAAACAAGCTACAATTACTCAAATAATAACACAGTTGCGGAAGGAAAAAAGGTTGGCACAACAGAGGGGACAGAAACAGTTACCGGGGCACACCAGCGGCGAACCCTCAGTAGCGGCGGCACAGTGGGGAAGGCTCGATCACTTAGGAAGAGCCGTGCGGAGTGACCTGGGGTCAGGTCACACTCACCTTCGCGGGGGAGCAGCGGCGGGAAGCGGAGATGGCACAGAGGGCAGGGACACAAAAAAGGAGCGCCTCAAAATACAGTAGAGACAGTAAACAAGCTACAATTACTAAAACAATAACATAGTTGGGGAAGGAAAAAAGGTTGGCACAGCAGAGGGGAAAGAAACAGTTACCAGGGCACACCAGCGGCGAGCACTCGGCAGAGGCGGCACAGTGGGGAAGGCTCGATCACTCAGGAAGAGTTGTGCGGTGTGGGTAGTGACCTGGGGTCAGGTCACACTCATGTTCGCCGCGCGGTCTCCTTAGAAGGCCAAGTGGGAGGGAGGAGCAGCTGGGAGGCGGGAGCAGGGTGGCCAATGGGCGAGGGCAAGGGGTACAGAAGAGGAAAGGGACGGGCCGCGGGGGAGCGGGGTTGGCACAGAGGGCAGGGACGCAAAAAAGGAGCGCCTCAAAATACAGTAGAGACAGTAAACAAGCTACAATTACTAAAACAATAACACAGTTGGGGAAGGAAAAAAGGTTGGCACACAGAGGGGACAAAAACAGTTACCAGGGCACACCAGCGGCGAACCCTTGGCAGCGGCGGCACAGTGGGGAAGGCTCGTTCACTCAGGAAGAGTTGTGCGGTGTGGGTAGTGACCTGGGGTCAGGTCACACTCACGTTCGCCGCGCGGTCTCCTTAGGAGGCCAAGTGGGAGGGAGGAGCAGCTGGGAGGCGGGAGCAGGGTGGCCAATGGGCGAGGGCAAGGGGTACAGAAGAGGAAAGGGACGGGCCGCGGGGGAGCGGGGTTGGCACAGAGGGCAGGGACGCAAAAAAGGAGCGCCTCAAAATATAGTAGAGACAGTAAACAAGCTACAATTACAAAAACAATAACACAGTTGGGGAAGGAAAAAAAATTGGCACAGCAGAGGGGACAGAAAAAGTTACCGGGGCACACCAGCAGCGAACACTCGGCAGAGGCGGCACAGTGAGGAAGGCTCGATCACTCGGGAAGAGCCGTGCGGCGTGGGGAGTGAACTGGGGTCAGGTCACACTCACCTTTGTCGCGCGGTTTCCTTAAGAGGCCAAGTGGGAGGGAGGAGCAGCTGGGAGGCGGGAGCGGGGCGGCCAATGGGCGAGGGCAAGGGGTACAGAAAAGAAAAGGGGGCGGCCGCGGGGGAGCAGCCGCGGGAAGCGGAGATGGCACAGAGGGCAGGGACACAAAAAAGAAGCGCCTCAAAATACAGTAGAGGCAGTAAACAAGCTACAATTACTCAAATAATAACACAGTTGCGGAAGGAAAAAAGGTTGGCACAACAGAGGGGACAGAAACAGTTACCGGGGCACACCAGCGGCGAACCCTCAATAGCGGCGGCACAGTGGGGAAGGCTCGATCACTTAGGAAGAGCCGTGCGGAGTGACCTGGGGTCAGGTCACACTCACCTTCGCGGGGGAGCAGCGGCGGGAAGCGGAGATGGCACAGAGGGCAGGGACGCAAAAAAGGAGCGCCTCAAAATACAGTAGAGACAGTAAACAAGCTACAATTACTAAAACAATAACATAGTTGGGGAAGGAAAAAAGGTTGGCACAGCAGAGGGGACAGAAACAGTTACCAGGGCACACCAGCGGCGAACACTCGGCAGAGGCGGCACAGTGGGGAAGGCTCGATCACTCGGGAAGAGCCGTGCGGCGTGGGGAGTGAACTGGGGTCAGGTCACACTCACGTTCGCCGCGCGGTCTCCTTAGGAGGCCAAGTGGGAGGGAGGAGCAGCTGGGAGGCGGGAGCAGGGTGGCCAATGGGCGAGGGCAAGGGGTACAGAAGAGGAAAGGGACGGGCCGCGGGGGAGCGGGGTTGGCACAGAGGGCAGGGACGCAAAAAAGGAGCGCCTCAAAATACAGTAGAGACAGTAAACAAGCTACAATTACTAAAACAATAACACAGTTGGGGAAGGAAAAAAGGTTGGCACAGCAGAGGGGACAGAAACAGTTACCGGGGCACACCAGCGGCGAACCCTCAGTAGCGGCGGCACAGTGGGGAAGGCTCGATCACTTAGGAAGAGCCGTGCGGCATGGGGAGTGACCTGGGGTCAGGTCACACTCACCTTCGCTGTGCGGTCTCCTTAAGAGGGCAAGTGGGAGGGAGGAGCAGCTGGTAGGTAGGAGCGGGGCGGCCAATGGGCGAGGGCAAAGGGTACAAAAAAGAAAAGGAGGCGGCCGGGGGGAGCAGCGGCGGGAAGCGGGGATGGCACAGAGGGCAGGGACACAAAAAAGGAGCGCCTCAAAATACAGTAGAGACAGTAAACAAGCTACAATTACAAAAACAATAACACAGTTGGGGAAGGAAATAAAATTGGCACAGCAGAGGGGACAGAAACAGTTACCGGGGCACACCAGCGGCGAACACTCGGCAGAGGCGGCACAGTGAGGAAGGCTCGATCACTCGGGAAGAGCCGTGCGGCGTGGGGAGTGAACTGGGGTCAGGTCACACTCACCTTTGCCGTGCGGTTTCCTTAAGAGGCCAAGTGGGAGGGAGGAGCAGCTGGGAGGCGGGAGCGGGGCGGCCAATGGGCGAGGGCAAGGGGTACAGAGAAGAAAAGGGGGCGGCCGCGGGGGAGCAGCCGCGGGAAGCGGAGATGGCACAGAGGGCAGGGACACAAAAAAGAAGCGCCTCAAAATACAGTAGAGGCAGTAAACAAGCTACAATTACTCAAATAATAACAGTTGCGGAAGGAAAAAAGGTTGGCACAACAGAGGGGACAGAAACAGTTACCCGGGCACACCAGCGGCGAACCCTCAGTAGCGGCGGCACAGTGGGGAAGGCTCGATCACTTAGGAAGAGCCGTGCGGCGTGGGGAGTGACCTGGGGTCAGGTCACACTCACCTTCGCGGGGGAGCAGCGGCGGGAAGCGGAGATGGCACAGAGGGCAGGGACGCAAAAAAGGAGCGCCTCAAAATACAGTAGAGACAGTAAACAAGCTACAATTACTAAATCAATAACATAGTTGGGGAAGGAAAAAAGGTTGGCACAGCAGAGGGGACAGAAACAGTTACCAGGGCACACCAGCGGCGAACACTCGGCAGAGGCGGCACAGTGGGGAAGGCTCGATCACTCGGAAAGGGCTGTGCGGCGTAGGGAGTGACCTGGGGTCAGGTCACCTTGATGTGCATTTGGGCTGTGATACAAATGTAGTGGCATTAAGAGCCCTATAGGATAGCACAGAGCGTACTCCCTTTCAGTGTGTGATGTCACAGTGTAAGACCCCCACCTCATTATGTTGTGAACGCCCACCCCCTGCTTGTCGCCAGATGTTCGAAGCGAAGATGAGGAGACAATTGTTTGTTGAAATTTTTTCAGTGTTTTCAAGTGATTTCAATACCTTATAAAAACAGTGGTTATCAGTGATTACACATTTTCGCAGCATTAAAATAACAGAAAGAGTGTTTTTCCGGTGTTTATGGAAAGTGTTGCTTTTATTATTGCTTGCTTTCTGCACTGATTGTGCATGGTATATAGAAAGTCTACGTACACTGTATATGAGTTCCCAAAAACTTTTTGCAAATCAAATTTATTACAGTACACCATACAATACTTCTTCAGTGAGTATGTGCACTTGAGAAGGCAACGCCAAAATAGCCAGTACACAATTTGCTAACTCTGGCCACTGACATAGCTTTCCATGCCAATACTGGTGCACTTGAAGATTGCGATTCTCTGGGCAGGTTCTGCAACATTTACGTTGAACTGGGCACTTAGGCCCTCAGAGTTATTGAAGCAGTCAAAAATGAAGCACCACTTTTGAAACTACGGAGAAAATTCCCCTTAATGGAAGGGATCTAGAACTTGTAAGAATACCACAGTGAGGTTTTATTGACTTCAAATGCCATGGTTGGAGAAGGGACATTTCTATGCATCATTGAAAGCCATTTCTCAGACATTGTTAAATAATAATTTCTGAATTGCTCTTCAACATTGCTTTGCTCACCAAGTGGCAAGCACTCTAACAAGGAACATTTTGCATATCCAAAGTCACTAAAAGTGTCACCTAGCCTACTCTCAAGAAGATGTTTCAAAGATACACCAATTATGCCGAACACTTGACAGACAAGGGTGTTTTCAAACTCTAGTTTTTTTTATTATGACCACTACAGCAGTTACGTTTCCCTGTAAAAATGTAGGAATGTCCTATTTTTCACATCACTATCAGAACAAGCTTTATTCGATTTTTCTATATAAAATCATAAAAGCAAACAACAAAAAAGTTAAAAGCACCATTTTTTGTTAAAAATACATTTCATATCACAAGTAATGATCAGTACAATACATCAAGAATTCAAATTCATCGTGGAGTTTCCGAAAGATATACCTCTATACATTTTTAGATCAGAATAGTTTTTCTAGCTTTCACAATACTTTTAAAAAACAGGCAATTGTATTTGTAAAACACTCATTATCTAAAAATTGCAAAACTAGAAACGCTGGTTGACATTGTGTCCATCCCCCTAATCTTAAAATTGGTCAAATCCACCTCTTTATTTGTGTTAAATAAAACCATATGAATTGATGATTGCTGGGACTGATTATCACATGGGCAACTGCATAGCTCGTTCGACCACTTGTTTGTTTCAGGGAAACTTATCAGGCGATGGAAAATCCTAAATCTGAAAAGAGTCAGTACAAATCTGTCATACCCGCTCAAAGTATACTGTAAATACACCTTTATGGTAAAAGAGGTTCAAATCAATTGATGCGATTATACTGATGGTTTGCTTGTTTCTAGCGTAAACCTATTTGCCTCCAGGTGTGTCATACAGATTCTCTTGAACTCTTTCCTGGAGACAGAATTTATGGAGTCTGGAAATTATAGTTCTCTGGGTGACCGAGATCATGGATACATTTTTTTATATATCTTAACCATGGAATCTCGGTGGCCCGATCCGATTTCATACTATTGCGGAGGATATCGGGGTTGAGGTCAGTTCTAGGGGAGATCCAGATCCTATGCCACAAAAGAGCGGGTTGGGTTTTAATGATTATTTTAAAAATAAATTTCTTTATTAAGTTTTCTCTAACACGGAAGCTCACATTCAGAACAATATGAATACATTTCGTCCACATGACTTGGCAGTTCGGGCTGGACTGTTCCCATGAGGCACAGGGTCAGGACTGATTTGAATATGGCCATGTCTGAACTGGGGTGGCTTGGTGAGCAAAATAACGATGGATTAAACCCAGCTCTGTGACTGGGGGTGAATGTTTTGCCATTGTGCAACATTCCGCCCATCATCTTGTGTGTTTTGCTGTTCACCCTATGTGGGAAGGGTATGTCCAGACGTGGGTCCCGTGCGCACTAAGCCACTGGAGTCAAGCTATCCTAGCTGAAGATGGCTGATAGCCAGACACCGGTCCTAGGATGCTTGATTCCGATCCAGGGAAGGCATGGCTTGGCAGTTCGGGCTGGACTGTTCCCATGAGGCACAGGGTCAAGACTGATTTGCATATGGCCATGTCTGAACTGGAGTGGCTTGGTGAGCAAAATAACGATGGATTAAACCCAGATCTGTGACTGGGGCTGAATGTTTTGCCATTGTGCAACATTCCGTCCATCATCTTGTGTGTTTTACATTTCGTCCACCTCAGCCGAGGTGGGGAACATCACAATTCAAATATATGTTAGCATTAATATCTGGGTTCACAACCATAGAGCATCCGCTATCTTCCACAGCATCTTTTGGTGTACCCTTTTGTATGCATAAACAACCCAACTATAGGAAACTATCTCCCTATCCCAACACCCCCCCTCCCCTGAACTTACCCCTCCTCTGCCGGGACTATGTAACTCAAGGTCCATGTATCAAAGTAATCATGTGGGGTCATCCTGAGTTTCCACCCCCTGTCCTGGGGGCTCTCCCTCCACGGAGGGCGTCATATCTGTGCTGTCTATGGTGGCCTGGGAGGTCTGTCCCGTAATCTCCTGCATCATCGCTCCCCATGCCATTAACACCTCGGGAAATTTGCCATCCCTCCTGGTGCACCTACTGTGCCCCTCCTCTGCTAGGGCCCACTCCCGAAGATCCGTCCTCCATTTCCCCAGTTGCGGTCCCTGCTGAGTTAACCAGTGGATCGCAATTCGCCTCTTGGCTATAACTAGACCCAGGATCAGGAACCGCCTGCTTATCTTGCATTTCGGGTCTCGAGGAATCAAGCCCAGAAGACAAGCGCATGGATCCAAATCTATTGTCCATCCCGTTATACCGGTCAGATCCCCGAGAACCGCCCTCCAATACGTCTGGATCGTTGGGCACGTCCATACCATAGCAACATATGGGGCAGTGAGGGTCTCTGGAGCCATCAATGGCGTGCAGTCTCTTAAGTGAGAGGTACGTCATATGTATTATGTTATACTGGATTTGCTTAAAGTGATTGCTAACCGACACCTTCCGCACACTCCTGTGTATCTTTTCCCAATCTCGCGTCGTGACCTGCTGCCATTTTCTTCTATTTTTTCGGGGGGCGCCCTATAAAAGGTGAGTAACACACTTTCGCCCTCCCGCCACAGCAATCATAGTGACAAGGGTTCGGGCGTGCCCCGGGGCCTCCGGAAATGTGGGCCATATTTGCTGTGCTGTTGCCGCTATTTTGGCATATTGCAAGAACTGCCCTGCTCCCAGCTCAAAGGCGGTCACAGCTTTCTGATAAGTGATAAATTTATCGTCCGGGTAGAGGTCCGACAACATCAGGCAGCCCCCTGCCTTCCAGGCCTCTGTCGACATCACCTGGTCAATATGAGCAAAGTGCGGCATCTGCCAGAACTCCGCCTCTGAGGCAAACGGTCTTCCCTGAATTATTCTATGGACCACTTGATTCCAAATTGCTGTCCCAAGTCGCACCAAGGGCGGACCGAGCACCGTGAGCCCCCCAGCCCGCCATAGCAGTGCCCCGAGCTGTTGGTCCCCGTACATACCTGCCAGCAGGGACCTCTCCCAGGAGGGATCCGCATCCAACCAGGCTATGGCATGTTGCAATTGCGATGCAAAGTAATAAAGCTCCAAGTCTGGGATCTCCAAACCGCCCATACCCCAACTACGTTTCATGACTTCTAAGCTAACCCAGCATCGTTTTCCATTCCATAGTAGTTGGACCAGCAGTGTATCCATTCCCTGAATACCCGGTGCAGAGTTTCAAAGAAGGAGCCTTGCATAGTATAGAGACATCGGGGCAGGATCACCATCTTTATCAGTGCAATTTTTCCCATCAAGGAAAGGTTAAGAGTGTTCCAGAAGGTAATACTACCATGTAGCCCCCGGATTATCCTCCCCATGTTGCATTGATAAAACTCTGCCTCAGACCGAGCAACCCATATCCCTAGGTATCGGACCGTGACCTCTGCCCATGGAAGCTCCAGCACCGGTCGTTGGTCCTCCCCCAATCGACCTCCGTTCCAAGCGCATAGAGCTGAGACTTTGTTCTGTTAATATAAAGCCCGGAGGCATCAGCGAATTGGGCCAGCGCTGTTATCAATGTCGGCAATGACTGGGTCGGTCGCCTAAGGTAGATTAGCTTGTCGTCGGCGTACATTGACACCACATGCTCCGAGTCCCCCACAAGTATCCCCTTTCCTACCAGTATCTTGCGCAGATGACCAGCCAATGGCTCCATTGCCAAGGCAAATAGCAAGGGGGAGAGCGGACAACCCTGCCGCGTCCCCCTTGCTTTAGAAAATGAATCTGACATGAATGGGCCTGTACGGACCCTTGCCTGCGGACGAGCGTATAATAGTTTAATCCAGTTGACAAACCCCTCCCCCGGGCCCATTTTAAGCAGAACCTGCCATAAATAATCCTATCTGATCGAATCGAACGCCTGTTCGATATCGAGGAACACCAAGGAGCTCCGGTGAGCCCATCCCTCCAAAAGATTGCATAATGTGCGCCAGGGGTGGATATTCCGTAATGTATTTCTGCCCAGTATAAACCTGGACTGGTCGTAGTTGACCAGCGGCCAAAGGTAGGGGAGGAGCCTGGAGGCCAACCCCTAGCTGATAATTTTAAGATCAACATTCAGCAGACAGATGGGCCTATATGAGCCGAGGAGGGGGATCCTTCCCAGGTTTGGGGATCATCACGATTAGTGCTTCCCTCATGGAGTCCGGGAGCATGCTGCATTTCCAGCCTCCACTGAGATCTCAAGTAGTTTGGGGACCAGCACTTCGCCGAACTCCTTATAGAGCTTTGCGGCTATACCATCCATTCCCGGGGACTTCGCCGTCTTTAAGTGGGAGATAGCCGCCCTTATTTCCTCCGCAGTAAAGGGGCCCCCCCAGAGCTTCCTGACTGTCCGCGTCTATACTAGGCAGATCCACCTCTGTCAGGTAGGCCTCCACAGCCTCAAGGGTCATGGGTGACTGTGTCTCAGAATATATTTTACTTAAGTGAGCCAAGAATACGTTATTTATTTTATCTTGGGCATACACCATCTGTCCTAAGTCGTTTTGTAGTGCCAGGATTGGGTGAGGTTGAGTCTCCGCCCTTATCAGGTGCGCCAGCAGCACCCTGCCATATCCCCTTCGATATACCAGCGACGCCTACTCGCAGTTCTGATATATTTACAGAGGGAGTTCTATAAGTCCCCAATCTGCCGCGGCATGCCCTCCCATTCAGCCGAACTCTCTATTCTTGGGAAGTTCCCTTTCCAATGCCGCCAATTGTTCCTCCTGCCATCCCAGATCACGCTCCAACACTTTTTTAACCCCGACATCCGTGGACATACAGATCCCCCACCACCTTCATTGCATCCCACTCAGTCGCCCTCGTGCTAGAGGAGCCCCAGTTGACCTCCATATAACCATTCAGCCCCTTCGATATGGCGTCCTTATAGATTGGGTCACCGAAGGCTTCAACATTTAGCCTCCAGAGAGGTAACTTAGATCACGGTGGGGCCAGCGAATAAGCAATTTGGAGCGGGGAATGATCAGCCAAATAACGGGTCTTTTGAATGAAGGAGTAATCTAATCTACTATAAGTATTGGCAGCAGGTGTGTGACAAGAGTACACTCTACGACTAGGGTTACGATGGCGCCACACGTCACGTTAGATCACGGTGGGGCCAGCGAATAAGCAATTTGGAGCGGGGAATGATCAGCCAAATAACGGGCTAGGTATTGCGCCTCCGCTACCGGTTATATCACCGTCTTTTGAATGAAGGAGTAATCTAATCTACTATAAGTATTGGCAGCAGGTGTGTGACAAGAGTACACTCTACGACTAGGGTTACGATGGCGCCACACGTCCAGTAAGCCACAATTATGAAGCATTTGGCTCATCGCTTCTCTGACTCTAGGCTTGGCTTCCAATTTTGGGGGGAATCAGTCAAGCTCACAATCCAGGGCACAATTAAAATCGCCTGCCACTACCAATTCTGTATCCGGGCCCAAGTCCAGCTGTCCCATAAGTAGACTCTAAAACCCACCATCACCACTATTCGGGGCATAAACATTTACAAGGCATATACTGCATCCATCTAGTGTCCCCTCTACCACCACAAACCTCCCATCAGGATCCTGTTTAACCTGCCCAGGCTTAAAGGGGACTCCTGGTGCCATCTAGATAAGCGCTCCCCTAGCAAACCCAGAGTAGGAAGTAGCAAACAACTGTCCCCTCCACCTGCGCTGGAAGAATGTAAGACAGTCTCCCCATAGGAGGGTTTCCTGGAGTAGAGCTATACTGACCCCATAGCGTCTAAGGTACGAGGCCACTCGAATCCGTTTCACCTTGGTATTGAGCCCTCGAACATTACATGTAATCAGTTTGTAATTCTGGTTATCCCCTGGCATGAATGTACAATTGTCGGTATCACAGTCCCCTGCCCGTGGCGTGGAGAACCCCCTATAGTGCCATAGCTTGCCCCCATAAGAGGATGACGTCTTTGATCTCCTGTGTGCCAACATAGACCAGACCAGGCAGCAACCCCAACAAACTACTAGCTGGAAACCCCAACTTCCCCCACCCACAGGCGGTAGCCCTTCATTCTCGCAACCAGTCCTGGTTTGAGGACTCGGAACCTCACCCCAAAGCTCCACCCACCACCTAGAATACTCTTCTCAATGTGAACTAATGAATACAACCCCGTTTACCCAACCAAGTCCGTTTAAACCTCCCTCCCCCCTTGACTCCGTAAATCAGCCGACTGACTGGCACCATGCAGACCCGCCCGACCGAGGTCTAGCCAGTCTGCCTCGGAGCACCACAGCCGGCGAACCGAACCAGCAGATAGGCGAAATAGTGTGCCCTCCTTCAACCAGTATCAACCCCCCCTGCCGGCCATCAGGCTCAAAACCCGTACGCATGAGTTCCTTGGTAAAGTCAAATGCCCCATGGGTCAAACCCAGTACTCACAGTGCCCGTGACTAAACATCTCCCAAATTTAGCATCCGGCCCCCCCGCTCACTCGTTTCCAGAGGCCTCTCCAGCCGGGCCAGTGGCACCATCCACTTCTGACTGTGTTTCCTGTACCAGACAGAGCGGAGAGAACTGGTTCTGCGTCGGGATCGCCTCTTGCTTCGTAAGGAGAGTGCCATCTGGCCCCACCACGATGCGTACCCCGTCCACCCGGTCCCGCCACTGCTGTCCGTCTTCCCTACGTTGCTGGTTCCTCTGGCGATTGCTTCGGTGTCTCTGCTCCTGCCATCCCTGGTTCTGGTCCGGTCTGGCCAGGCCCAGTGTGTCCATCCAATCTGCGGCCTCCGACGGGGTCCCAAAGAAGTGAACTTCATCTGCGTATTGCACACGGAGCTGAGCCGGTAACATCAGGCTGTATTTTATATTGTGGCTACGCATCCGGCGTTTGACGCTCAAGAAGTCATTCGGCAGGTCTTGCACTTTTTAGTATAGTCGGGATATATGTGAATGTCTTGATTCTCAAATCTAGGCGGGCCGTTGGCACTAATGTGCTGTAAGGTCATGTCCCGGTCCCTGAAATTGAACATCCGGGCTATCAAGGCTCTCGACGGGGATCCCGGTTTCGGTGGCGGCACCAGCGATCTATGTGCCCATTCCATCACAAACATTTTGGACAATCTAAGGTGGGGGAACGCTCTGCCAATCCAGTCTTCCAGAAATAGGTCTGCTGCCGGCCCCTCCGCCTTTTCAGGAAATCCCAAAAAGTGGAGATTGTTCCTTCGAGAGAGTCCTTATGCGTCTTCCGCCATCTCTTCTAGCCGGGCCGCATGGTCCTAGAGCACCGTCACCGTCTCCTGCAGCTGCCTGACCTCCGTCTGCAGAGTGTTTAGATCTCCTTCCGTAACAGTAACCCTGTCTGCCACCTTCCTGAGATCCAGACGCAGGTGATTGATGTTGATGGCCATCCCATCCATTCTGGTTTCTAACCCCACTCTGGAGTCTCGGATTGCTTCTAATATGTCAGCTTTATCTCGAGTCTTGGTGAGCCCTCAGCTCCATGTTTGCATGGGGGTGGTCTGTCGCAGCCAGCTCTGGGACCGTGTATTGTACGATTTTGTTCGTTTGGGCTGAAGGACCGGGTTTTTCTAAGACCCAGCGGTGCCAGGGATAACACCTAAAACCTTCGTGGGTAACCTGTTCCGGCGTACAAATGACAGAGACACGGGACACTTCCTTCGGCGTCAAAGATTCGAGGTTTATAACTGCAGGGAACACAGAAGTCACGGGAAGTACAACACGTGTAGGTTCGAGGAGTCTGCTTCAACTTGTATCTGTGGATCGCTCCTCTTATACAGTTTTCGTGCATAGGATAGCATGGTACACAAAGGTTTACAACTTGGTTCCCATCTGTTATGGCTGTCTTTTTGCCAGCTCTCTGGAGAAGGAGAATGATGGAGAGTGACTCCAGCCTATCACCCTCATAGCATAGGGATTAGGCCGATAGACAGGGACCCTGTCTTACAGATATAAGGGCATTTTCGTGCCATTTCCCTTAGAGTAAGGCTTATGAATTTAAGTGAGGGGTTAGATATATAAGTATTAGTCATGATTTACTCATTTGCTAACATGCCGATCTGTTTCTCATGGAGCTATGCATATTATGGGCTCCGTAGGCCTTAAGCGAGACAGACTCCATTTTGCTTTCTGCCTGGTAGCTCGAGAAGGCTTTCTAGGTTAAGAGTGATGTTTTAGTTTCAAGCTGTTGTTCGCTTGGAGAGAACCGGTTCAGGCTGACCCTTATCGAAGGAATGTATTTTTCTCCACTCCGAAGACACAACTTCAGGCCGGCCGGCTGGGAAAGTGTCCTTGGTACGGGGAGGTACAAGAATTTGGTGGGCGGCAGGTTACTGGCCGTGAATTTCCATGAAGGAACGGGCTTTGATATTAGCGAAGGTGTTAGTCTTTTAGTCAGTCAGTCCGTAGGCGGCATCTAGCCGTTAGCATCTCTACCATTATTCATTTTCATGGTGGACAAGTCGCCATCTTTGAAGTCGGAGAAAGATTTAAGACCGAAACTCTCTGAAAATAGACTGAACGAGAAGTGGCGCGGAGCGCACTAATGCAGAGAGAGAGAGAGAGACGGTAGCTAATTAACAGCAAGGTTCCGAGGTCCTGAGGGAGAGCAGACGAGTTTGAGCCTAGCGGTGCAGACGTGTACTTGTGACGGCTGAGGGTGACTGCAAGGCGAGCCAGGACCCAGAGACGAGACAGGAGCCTAGATGACTGCCGAGTCCCGATTTCCCATTAACCAGGTGAAGTCCGACCGATTCTTATAGTATGTGCACCCTAACTTTTATCTTTTATTCCCTTTGCAAATGTAATGCTGCATAGTAATGTGATTTATGTTTATTGTCAATAAATACCCTAATTCATATAGAATTATCGTGTACCTGGTGCTTGTGTTCGATCTTGGTAAATGGCACTCCTAGTTGAGCATTGTTTAGACGAACGGATGAGAAATCCCGATCAGACAAATAGTAACCAAATAAAGAGGGAGTGAGTGGACCTTTGATGTTATGAGCACGGAGTACATTATACAATCTGAATCCATATCCAAAGTTATTATTTTAGTTTTATCCTAAGTAGACTGTTGAGATATCATCCCAATAATGTTTCATAGGAATGTGGTCGTCGTTGATATGCGGCGTTAATGAGAGCGACGGGAGGGACACCGCCGTGTAAATCCACCAGATTGTGGCATAAGACTAAATGAGAGCGTCAGGGGGGATACTGACGTTTAGGTTTCGCAGGATCGCGAACGCTTTGGAAAAGGGAGCATTGGGTTCTGCAGGCCCGTGTGTAGACACGCCGGATTGTGTGTCAGATCTGCCCTGGGGTAGAACGGTCTGGGTCAGAGTGACCGCGAGGCCAACCGATGTGAATAAGATATTGTAGAAAATCCATATATGTATATTGTTATTCCCCATTCTTAGGTGCAATCTGTATATTTATCTGTATAGCTACTTATTGTGAATACGATCTAAGAAGGGAAGGTGAGTACGTTTTGGCTGGGTCACAGGGGCCCCTGGGGGCTGATCCCATCTAGACAGAAAATCCAGCCATTACATCTGGCGTCACGAACTGTTTACGAAGCCTGTGTGCATTGTGTTGTTTTAATCTAGTTGGTTTGCGCTCGGCTTGTACGTATAAAATTTTGTTTATAATTGTGTATATAATTTTTTGCGTGTGATTATGTTTCCGAAAAAATCATCGTCGGTTTTTAAATTACCGATTCAGATTCCTGGCTGGGAGTCTACGCCTTACGAGGCCTTAGCCCGTGAGTGGGCTGATTCTACTGGTTTGAGTGAAAATTGGTCTTCATGCTTGGAGCAGGCGGAGCCTGCCGATGTGATCTCGTGCTTACAGAAAGCGCCAATAGTGAAGGGCGATGAACTTCCTATTTTAGGACGCAGAGGGTGGATTATTCTTAATGCATACAGAATATTGCATGAGAAGTTTGTTCAACTACAGAAACAATTTAAAGATACGGAAGGACAGTGTGTTGAGTTGCAAAATGCGCATACTCTTTTGCGTTGTCAAAATAAACTGCTTGCCGATAAACTTGAAACATATCAGACCATTGCCGAAAGAGCTGCGGTCCGTATTGCACGATATAAGTATAAACATCGTCGTGGATGTGTGTCTTCACGCAAAGTGCGTATGCTTGTAGCAAAAGCTGGAATGGATTGGAACCCCGATGAGTGGGACGGTAATATCTGGGATTCTCATACTTCTGACTCCTCGGCAGAGGAGGGTGACAAGCGCGAGGCTTCTCGCTCCGGACGTGATTGTAAATCTGCTTCATGCATTGATTTGACTCCCGATTGTGACCGTGCTCGTTCTTCCCGTGCGGATGACGTGGCTTGCCCTGATTGTTCTGTTAAATCTAAGATGCGGGCTTCCTCGGAAGCTCTTCCCGCAGTTTCTGCTCACCCGATCTTTCGACGGAAATTACAACAAGCCCCTGGTAATCCGGGTGGTATCCCTCTTGACTGTATTGAAGATTTTACTCAGCAGGAGATTAGTGACATCCTGCAACGATTTAAACAACGGCCTGGTGAGGCCTTGCTTACCTGGATGGTGCGTCTTTATGAGCTTGGCGCTTCCGGTATTATGCTCGATGCTGTTGATTGCTTACGATTTTGCTCTTTGAGTTCTGATTCTACTATTCAGGACCATTTTCGGAATTTTAATGGTAATGTCCAAACTTCTTTGCTCCAGCTTGCGTCTGATGGCTGTAATCATAAATATCCAACAGAGTCTGATTGGCCCTCTGATGAAAAGCCGTGGTACACTCTGCGCGATGCGTCGCAACGTTTAAAGGAAGAAGTCATGAAAACGTGTATCTTTCTTAGTACTGCTGACAGGTTATTGGATGGTTTGTTAACATCTTCCGTGCGTAACCGCATTATACGTACTTCTCCTGTTGCTTACAAGCAGGTCATGATGACATTATTGATTAACCAAACTGGCAATCCTTTGTCTGCTGTGCTTGAGTCTGTTCGTCAGCTTGGTGAGCTGGGTGAATGGTTTAAACCTGAAAGACAATCCCGACCTGAGGGTCGTACTGGTGGGGACTATAAGTTCTCTAGACGTGACATGTTTCTTGCTCTCATTGCTGATGGTGTCAAAAGGGAAGAGATCGATGGTGAACCTAATAATATCCTATGGGATATGTTTCGTAAGCGTAGTTTGGATCGGAAGGAAGGTGCCCGTCGTGTGCGAAAGAATGATTATGATCGTGGTTCGGATGACAGTGGTGATGAGAGACGACGTGTGAATTTTGATCGCCGTGATGATCGGCGCCAAGAACATGGTGATTCCCCCCGTCGTAGTGATGGGAGGGGGAGAGAGGATGATCATGAAAGGGGAAGAGATGATCGTGGTTCTAACAGACGTAGAGATGCAAGGAGTTTTTCCCCTGATGTACGAAGGAGGGAGGATCGTAACAGACTCTCTGACCGTAACTCACAACTTTTTGAACCTGACACTAATCCGTTTCGTACTGGAGACGGATATGAACAAGAAATTCTGATACCGAAGAAAACTGAAAACATTTACCCTGATCTGTCTTGGTTGACGGAACGCAGGAAAAATGACTAGGAAATAGGTCAAGCTCCGGTACGCAGGTGGGCCCACAGAGATTACAGACCATATGTAGATATTGAGATTTTTTGGAAACATCGTAATATTCAAAGGGCCCGAGCGTTAGTTGATACTGGGGCGGAGGCCACTTTAATTCATGGCAAGTCAAGAAAATTTCATGGACAGTCTTTCACAATTACCGGGTTGGGTGGTAAGGAAACACCCGCAGTTCAAACTGCACTTGAAATTAAAATTGGTAGGATTCCTCGTAGAGAATACTCTGTGTTGGTTGTGCCACTTTTGGAATACATTATTGGAATTGACATCTTGAAAGGTATGACCTTGCATTTGGATGATGGTTACTATCAGTTTGGTACTAGGCAGTACATTTCGACCAGACCCGTACGGGTTGGCCGTTTACGCATGCCGCCTATTAAGATCCCTTTAGCAACGAAAGTGATTTCTCAGAAACAATATCGCATCCCAGGTGGTCATGAAGAAATTACAGCTACGATTCAGGATTTGGTTGACGCAGGAGTCATTACTCCGGTCACATCCGCTTGGAATAATCCTGTTTGGCCCGTGCGCAAAAGTGACAACTCTTGGCGCATGACTGTTGATTATCGAGAATTGAATAAACATACTCCTAAATTGACTGTGGCAGTGCCTGACATTGTTACACTGATTGAGAGAATTCAAAAGCATCCTGGTACATGGTATGCTTCTATCGATATTGCTAATGCATTCTTTTCGATTCCAATTGCCCCCGAATGCCAAGAACAATTCAGTTTTACATGGAATGGACGTCAAATGACGTTCCGGAGTCTTCCTCAAGGCTATGTACATAGCCCTACGATCTGTCACCGGCTGGTGGCGGAACATTTATCTGAAGTGCCTACGATTCCACAAGTTCAGATTTGTCATTATATTGACGACATTTTGATTCAAGGTGAAACGCAAGACCAGGTACAATCTCATTTAGATCAGATTATTGACTGTTTGCGAGCAAAAGGTTGGGAAATCAATCCTGACAAATTACAAACTCCATCCCAAGCTGTAAAATTTTTAGGAATTAACTGGCATGAGGGTCACAGAGAGGTGATCCCACAAGTTAAACGTAAAATACTTGATTTTGCTGTTCCCAGAAATAGGAAAGAGGCGCAATCCTTCATTGGGTTGTTTGGATTTTGGCGTCAACATATTCCACATTTGAGTCAAATCTTGGCTCCACTGTATCGAGTCACTCGTAAAAAGAATGCGTTTGAGTGGGGTGAACCTCAACAGACTGCTTTTGATTTGGCTAAAGAAGCTATTCAGTATGCTTTGGATTTGTGGCCCGTGAGTGAAGGTAATGTGGATTTGAATGTGTCCGTGGAAGGTCTGTATGCCAATTGGAGTTTGTGGCAAAAGCAAGGCAGACAAAAAGTGCCATTAGGTTTTTGGACCAAAAAGTTACCAGAGGCTGGTGAGCGTTACTCACCTTTTGAAAAACAGTTGCTTGCTTGTTATTGGGCTCTGGTGGATACCGAGCAATTGACTTTAGGCCATGCTGTGATTTTGAGGCCTGAGATTCCCATCATGCAGTGGGTTTTGAGTTCACCGAAGTCCCATCGAATTGGACATGCTCAGGAGGCTAGTGTGATTAAATGGAAATGGTACATTCAGGACAGGGCACGTGTGGGTCCGAAAGGTGTGGCGGTTTTACATGAGCGAGTGGCGCAGGCGCCCTCCAATGAGGCTGAAAGTGAGTGTTCGGTTCCCGTAGTGCAGGAGTCTCCCGTGAAGTGGGGTAAATCATTTGATGATCTGTCCGCGGAGGATAGAAAACATGTGTGGTTTACGGATGGTTCTGCGAAGTTCATTGGTGACAAGAGACATTGGAAAGCTGTCTCCTATAACCCGATTACTCAGAAATTATTGAGTACAACTGGAGACGGTAAGAGTAGTCAATATGCTGAACTCTATGCGATTTACCAAGTTTTGAAACAGGAGTTACCAGGTACATGTCATATTTTCACTGATTCTTGGTCCACTGCAAATGGACTGGCGGTGTGGTTGCCTACATGGCACTCGCACAATTGGGAATTGCACTCCAAAGAGTTGTGGGGTAAAGAATTGTGGCAAGAAATTTGGGAACTGCTTCCGCAGAGTACTGTAACAATCTTTCACGTGGATGCTCATACTCCAATCGACTCCCTTGACAAATTTTTCCATAACATTGCAGATGAACAGTCTAAAATTTCTGAGGCAGTGGTTGATATGCAAGATTCTGATTTGGCGGGATTGGCGAAATGGGCCCATCAGAAAGCAGGACATTTTGGAGAGAAAGCCACTAACAGGTGGGCTGCTGATAGAGGAATTCATATTCCCTTTTCTTTAATTAAAGATGCCATTCTACATTGTCCCATTTGTCAGCATTCTAGAAAGAAAGAGGTGCCTCAAATTGTTCGAGGCCACTTACATCGAGGTAAATTGCCCGCCCAAATTTGGCAGATTGATTATATTGGTCCGCTTCCCATGAGCAGAAATTGTCAATACATTTGTACAGTGGTTGATACTTATAGTGGCCTTTTGGTCGCTTTCCCTTGCAAGAATGCTACCCAAGTGAATACAATTAAAACCCTGGAACTAATTATTTTATATTATGGTATCCCATTCCAAATTCAATCAGACAATGCATCCCACTTTCGTGGAAGATTGGTGCAGGAATTCTGTATGGAGAACAATATTGATTGGGTGTTTCATATTCCATATTATCCACAAGCTTCAGGACTGATTGAGAGAATGAATTGCTTGTTGAAAGAACAGTTGCGCAAGTTGACTGATGATCGTTACAGCCAGTGGAGAGATGTCCTACTTCAAGCTTTACTTATTTTAAATAATCGTCCCTTGTTACATGCTGAATCTCCTTTGATGCGTTTGTTTCCTCCACATGTTGATGCGAAACCTAATTCTGTTGGAACTACTGTCACATATTGGGAAATTACCCCCGGTGCTATGGCTCCATGTAGAGCAACCCCTGGTTCCGCAGGCCTTGACCTGCATGCTTTAAATGATGCACACTTCCCAGGAAAAGATCGAATCATTGTTGAAACTGGCATTGGTGTCTCTATACCTGCCGGTAGTTTTGGATTAATTGCCCCTAGATCTGGCCTGGCCCTAAAAGGTGTTCAAGTACTTGGAGGAGTGATCGACAGCGATTATCAGGGAGAGATTAAGGTTCTCTTGCTTAATAGCAGTGAGACGGATTTGTTGATCAAAAAGTCTGACCGTGTTGCTCAGTTATTGATTATGCCTGTCTTCAGTGGTGAGATCAAAAAAGGCTCTGCCCCAACGTTGCTAACTGTGCGAGGACAAAAAGGCTTCGGTTCATCTGATCTTCCTGGAGCTAAAATATGGGTGCAATCGCCTAAAAATCCCCCTGAACAGGCTGATATTATTGCGACCGGTCATGACAACACCGTGTTGGTGATGAAGCCAGGGCAAGATGGCTGGGAGGCTGTCCCAGCTGATAAATGTTACTTACGAGAATGATTAAGGCCTGTGTTTGTATTCTTTTAGATCATTCTCTGGACTGCTGCTGCAGGATGTGTCGGCGTTGGACTCCTTTTGGCCTGCTACGCCGGGAGAGGAGAGGATCTACCGACGCCGAGTGATGGGATAACAAGAGCTGCGCGATCTGCGTGGCGGTCATCGTCTAATTTTTGGATCACACTCGCTAAACGAGTGACGAACTCTCCGCATTTTTGCCTTACCCCCATGAAATCTGTCACTGACATTCTATCGACCTGTTTGGTTGCTGTTCCTGCATCTACTGAAACTCTACACCATATATTTAATGTATCCAATGCCCGACCTAATGTTATTCTGGGCGACTTCTTGGCCCATGAATTTTGTCCTTCATGTACTCTTCTTCCAGACCAGGATGTCCTTATTGATTCCAGAATTACTACTTTTAATATTACCCCTGGTGACCTTTGTTTCATGATGACCTGTAATCCTAAGGCCATCTCTGAATGTCTGCGGTTGAAACTCCAAGCCGCTACTACTTTTTCGTTCAATGTCGTTACCAGCTGGATGGCTCTTTTCTTGCGGGAATTCATCTTGGCCCTATATTCCTGCGAATATTTCTGGTGGCCCATGTGCCATCACTAGATTAAGTTTGCTAATGTTCTCTTCACATCCTCCTTCCCATTCCCGTATTGTTCGAGATTCCATGTCATTGCATGAAGATTGTGATTCCTCTGTTCATCTTTATTCCAGATCAGAATATCTTGGTTTAGCTTTTTCTATTATTGGTGTTCCTGCATTGGCCGTTTATAATGCCAAAACAATCGGCAAGATGGCCTGCTGGATGGTCAAATCGATCAACCATACTTCTACTGTTTTGTCAGATTTATTATTAGATTCCCAAGGTGAACGTAGAGCTATTTTGCAGAATCGTGCTGCTATTGATTATTTGTTGCTGAAACACGGGCATGAATGCTCTGAATTTGAAGGTCTGTGCTGTTTTAATTTATCTGACCATTCTAAAGATATCCAATCCCATATTAATAAACTCCACGACTTGACTGCAGAAATTAGAGAACACATAGATCAGGGTTTCTTTAACTGGCTTTTTAATTGGCTCCCTGACATGCATTTTTTACGACAAATTTTGGGAGGGGTTATTATTATTGTCTGCATCCTTATAGCGATTTGCTGCTTTATTCAGTGTATCCCTTCCCTGCTACAATTTTTTAGACTTACGAAGAGTCGTAGATCAGTTAGTTTTGTTTCATATTATTCGTCTACTGACGTTAGTTCCATTTAGTTATTGGTAAATAGACTGGAGTCAAGGGGTGTAATGTTATGGCTGTCTTTTTGCCAGCTCTCTGGAGAAGGAGAATGATGGAGAGTGACTCCAGCCTATCACCCTCATAGCATAGGGATTAGGCCGATAGACAGGGACCCTGTCTTACAGATATAAGGGCATTTTCGTGCCATTTCCCTTAGAGTAAGGCTTATGAATTTAAGTGAGGGGTTAGATATATAAGTATTAGTCATGATTTACTCATTTGCTAACATGCCGATCTGTTTCTCATGGAGCTATGCATATTATGGGCTCCGTAGGCCTTAAGCGAGACAGACTCCATTTTGCTTTCTGCCTGGTAGCTCGAGAAGGCTTTCTAGGTTAAGAGTGATGTTTTAGTTTCAAGCTGTTGTTCGCTTGGAGAGAACCGGTTCAGGCTGACCCTTATCGAAGGAATGTATTTTTCTCCACTCCGAAGACACAACTTCAGGACGGCCGGCTGGGAAAGTGTCCTTGGTACGGGGAGGTACAAGAATTTGGTGGGCGGCAGGTTACTGGCCGTGAATTTCCATGAAGGAACGGGCTTTGATATTAGCGAAGGTGTTAGTCTTTTAGTCAGTCAGTCCGTAGGCGGCATCTAGCCGTTAGCATCTCTACCATTATTCATTTTCATGGTGGACAAGTCGCCATCTTTGAAGTCGGAGAAAGATTTAAGACCGAAACTCTCTGAAAATAGACTGAACGAGAAGTGGCGCGGAGCGCACTAATGCAGAGAGAGAGAGAGAGACGGTAGCTAATTAACAGCAAGGTTCCGAGGTCCTGAGGGAGAGCAGACGAGTTTGAGCCTAGCGGTGCAGACGTGTACTTGTGACGGCTGAGGGTGACTGCAAGGCGAGCCAGGACCCAGAGACGAGACAGGAGCCTAGATGACTGCCGAGTCCCGATTTCCCATTAACCAGGTGAAGTCCGACCGATTCTTATAGTATGTGCACCCTAACTTTTATCTTTTATTCCCTTTGCAAATGTAATGCTGCATAGTAATGTGATTTATGTTTATTGTCAATAAATACCCTAATTCATATAGAATTATCGTGTACCTGGTGCTTGTGTTCGATCTTGGTAAATGGCACTCCTAGTTGAGCATTGTTTAGACGAACGGATGAGAAATCCCGATCAGACAAATAGTAACCAAATAAAGAGGGAGTGAGTGGACCTTTGATGTTATGAGCACGGAGTACATTATACAATCTGAATCCATATCCAAAGTTATTATTTTAGTTTTATCCTAAGTAGACTGTTGAGATATCATCCCAATAATGTTTCATAGGAATGTGGTCGTCGTTGATATGCGGCGTTAATGAGAGCGACGGGAGGGACACCGCCGTGTAAATCCACCAGATTGTGGCATAAGACTAAATGAGAGCGTCAGGGGGGATACTGACGTTTAGGTTTCGCAGGATCGCGAACGCTTTGGAAAAGGGAGCATTGGGTTCTGCAGGCCCGTGTGTAGACACGCCGGATTGTGTGTCAGATCTGCCCTGGGGTAGAACGGTCTGGGTCAGAGTGACCGCGAGGCCAACCGATGTGAATAAGATATTGTAGAAAATCCATATATGTATATTGTTATTCCCCATTCTTAGGTGCAATCTGTATATTTATCTGTATAGCTACTTATTGTGAATACGATCTAAGAAGGGAAGGTGAGTACGTTTTGGCTGGGTCACAGGGGCCCCTGGGGGCTGATCCCATCTAGACAGAAAATCCAGCCATTACACCATCGTAAAGACCATAAGGGGTCGCTTTCATGTATTCAGGGCCCGGAACATAAGTACAGTAACGTTTGGTAGTCCCCAACTGTAAAAGTACATCTTCCCACCATTAGTACATTCCAATCAGCAGTAAACAAGCAGAGGAAGAGACAGAAACAGGTGCAGAGGAAGACAAGAACAGTGAGCAGATCGAAAAGGGTGTAAAAGGGGAGGTATCAGGAAACACGAGATGCAGGCATCAAAAGGGGACGTGCCTAATGAATGCACAACTGAGACAATAGACCGGCACGGCAAGATGAGTCTCGAGCGGGGCCATCTGCCTTACAGTATCATCCCCTCATCATAAAGACACCTTCAAAGGAAACGTGTCTTCCGCAAGAGTCTGGGAATCCCAGGGTCGCGAGGCGGACTGCGTCCGTTCGCTGGCTACTTGAGGGCAAGAAACAAAATGGATGCCGTATCTAAGATGGAACCCGTGGGTTCAGAAGAAGAAACCCACAAAACAAACGAACGGTTTAGGCTAGCACAGCGAAAACGCGTACACCCAATAAACTCGTCATTTGCGGTTCATAGATACCAGACTCGATCATATTCGTGCGAGTCAAAAAACACCACTTACAATTGTCACGGAACCTCAGACGCTCCTTTTGCCCTCATGTAGGCAAGCACTAGTCGGAATCATAATCGATCTCGATATTCATCAGACCATCCAGATGCTGCTGCAACATAATTCTATCCATCAGTGCTTCCTTGGTAACAGGTGGCCGCCTTATACACGTCGTAGCACAAAGGCCACATAAGGCAGGACCACACTGCACACAAAGACAACATGTGAACAGGAATGCTACAACAGCCCCAATGATCATCAGAATTTTCCAACCCCAAGTCGACATTAGACCCCAAAACCATCCGAGTAGCGTCCAATCCCCTACGTCCACGTGTATGGACTCAGAGATCTTATGCAACTTCGAGATGGCTTGATAGACAGTCGGAGCGTTGTCAGGAATGAAAATACAACAGCTCGAATGGATCACCTTACATACTCCACCTCGATCTGCTAAAACAACGTCTAAAACCATACGATTTTGTAACGTCATAAGCCTATCCGCCTGAAGCTCTGCTGTGATATTACCAAGGGCACTGGCAGTGATATTAGCTGTCGATTCCACCACTCGAGTCAACTGTCTTTATTATTATTATTGGGCATTTATTAAGCGCCTGGTTACGCCACTGGCGTGTCCCCGCGCTATGACAAGTGAAGTGGCTGTCCCCCCTCCTCCCACACAAGCTATCTGCTAAAAAGGTGCATTTTGAGTTTTTTTCTAAACTGGACTTCGGAAGGTTCGAATCGAAGTTCCAGCGGGGGATTGTTCCAGCACTTAGGAGCAAGGTATCTGAAGGATCTACCTCCCATACGAGCTTTGAATATTCTTGGGAATTTTAACAGCCCGGTTTGAGAAGATCGAAGACTGCGTGCAGGCTCATAGTGCGAAACAAGGCTCTGGAGCGGAAGAGGTGCTTTGCCGCTCAGGATGCGATGACATGTGGTAAGGGCCTTAAACTCCACTCTCCTCTCAATGGGGAGCCAATGGAGGGCCCGTAGAGCTGGTTTGGCGGAAGACCTCCTAGGGAGTCTGAGAACCAGCCGCGCTGCAGCATTTTGAAGGACCTGCAGGCGGCCCATGACCCTACCTGTGGCCCCCAAATAGAGCAGGTTCCCATAATCAAGTCGGGAGGTGACCAGGGCATGCACCAGCGTCTTTCGAGCGGAGATGGGAAGCAGATCTAGCACTTTCCTGAGAGCTCTCAGAACACTGAAGCATATCCCCGCCACCCGACCGACCTGTGGGCCAAAGGTGAGATCCTTATCCAGCCACACGCCAAGGTTTCTGGCCTCTCGGCAGGGAGCAGGAACCTCCCCCAGGCAGGGTGGCCACCACGCCGATGACCACGCAGACGGCACACCCCGCACCACGAGCACCTCGGTCTTGCTACCGTTCAGCTTTAAACAGTTAGCGGACATCCAGGCAGCAAGGTCTTTCATGCAATTCCTGAAGATGTCTGCTGCAAGGCCGGGCGCACGCGATAGGGAGATGACCAACTGCGTGTCATCGGCGTAGGACACCAGGCGAAGACCATGTCCATCCACGATGGCCGCCAGGGGGGAGACGTAGATGTTAAATAGGGTTGGGCTCAGGGACGAACCCTGAGGTACGCCCTGGCCCAACTCAATCTCCCTGGAGTAGCAGTCACCCAATCTAACTTGAAAGCACCTATCAGACAGGAAGGACTTGATCCAGCCATGCGCAGCTCCTGTCACCCCTCCTCCATTCAGACACTGTAGCAAGGTGGAATGTGCTACAGTGTCGAATGCTGCGCTTAAGTCAAGCAGGATCAATGCCACCGTATGGCCCTCGTCCACTCCCTGTCTAAGTGCTTCCACCGCCACGAGAAGAGCAGACTCCGTCGAGTGACGGGGGCGGAAGCCAAATTGCGAGTCGTGGAGTAGCGAAGCCGTCTCCACGAACTGCATAAGCTGTATGTTGGCTATTTTTTCCGCCACCTTCGCCATATAGGGCAGGAGGGAAATGGGACGGAGGTTGTCCAATTTTTCAAAGCTAACATTGGTCTTCTTTTGCAAAGGAAGTACCACTGCCTGCTTCCAAGCCTTCGGAACCACCTGAGACTCAAAGGAGGTGTCCAGTAGCTGACGCACATAGGGCTCTAGTACTGGCAAGCTGTCCTTTAGCCGACTAGGAGTGGTCGGATCTCTGGGGGAACCGGATTTTATAGATCCACAGATACGGAGAAGTTCCGTAGTGGAAGGAGTAACAAAAGTGGTTAGTCGTTGCTCCCCTCTCAATCTGGAGGATTCCGAGGGGTAAGAGCCACTGTCTGTCCTCTGGGGGAAGGAGTTATAGATGTTGGTGACCTTTGTTGCGAAGAACTCAGCAATTCGGTTGCAGCCCTCCGTGGTGCAGAGTTTCTTAGGCACCACGGCGGGTTTTCCTATCGCAATAGACTTATAAATAGAGAAAAGCTCCTTGGTGGACTGCTCTGCTTCCTCTATCTTATTGCAGTAGTACAATGATTTGGCCTTCCTAATCATCGTGTGATAGGCACGTCTGCAGTCAATGTAAACAGTTTTGGCCTGAGTAGAATAGGCAATCCTCCATTGCCTTTCGGCACGTTTACAACTGTCTCAGGTTCCTACTATTGACCATAGGTCCCCAAAACGGAAAGAAACCCTTGAAAAAGTCTCCTGCCTCTTGACCGGCAGTGTCCTCTTTGCTAATCACGCCCCTCACAACTCTGGTCTTGTGATAATCTGCGGCAACCGTAAAGGTTGGTGGCAACAAGTTTGCAATATAACAGGTGCCCGCGAAGTCAAGGGGCAACCATGTATACGCACGGTCTTAGCAGACAAAGTACGTACCCTTGGCAGTCAGAAGAACAGGGAAAGAGAGCATTGGTAGGACATACGTCTCAGAGCAAGCACTCTCCCCAAGGTGAGCTCTCGGGCTTCGGCCACGAACTTTTAGACAGAAATTACCAAGGTGGGGTACGATCCATATTGGAGACGAGCTTCTAAGCTGTCTATCGCCCACAAGCACACTATATTCAGCCTCACTCAGATCCCTATAGGCTCGCACCTCTTCTTCTGGGATGAGCGATGGTTCATAGATATCCCTATCTAAGTCAGCAATCGCTATCGCCAAAGACTTATGGTACGGACCGGGACCAAAGTGTGGAGAACGTGGCTCTCGATTGGGGTAAGAATCTAGTGCGCTTCGAAACATTGTTTGGAATGCTCGAGCTGAACCCTGGGAACTGTAAGGAAGGACCAGATACGGAATTCCCCTATCAGTGGTATGTGGCATTAACCCACACACCCAACAATTGGTAGTGTTCATCACCAACTGATGCTGATGAAGGAGCTGAACGAAGGAATTGTTCATAAATTCCGCACGTCTAACCTGCTCGTGTTGGGGTAAGATGTGAAAGGAATGAGGAGAAACAGTGGAGGTAAGTTTAGGTTCAGAAAAAGGGGTAGGTGAGGCAGAAGGCGAGAATAACTGTATCATGTAATACACCCCACCCACCAATAACAAAGAAACAGTTAAGAACAGAAAGAACACCTGGAACATGAAGCATTTTGTATGTGCAATTTTCCGCAATTCGAATCTTTGGGATTGAGTCTTTTCCCATTCCGACAGCTTCGAGAAAGCCATCCTCTAAAACCGTCCGCTACGTTCTTGACGCACTTCGTTCTGTGTAGCAGTAGTCAATCCCGAGGAGTTCCTAGGAATCGACGGTCTCCAACCTAGTGTCAAGACCTACTAACCAGAAGGAAGTACCCGCGCGGCCCTACGGTCCACCCGGATGTAAGGTATCTTTAATTTACAAATATGTACAAAATCTCCTAGCTGTGGAAACAAAACACATATATTGAAAAAACTCAAAAATTACAAAAATCACAATTATACGAATGTATTCAGGCTGAATGGTGACAATGGAGTAACGTGAATGTCAGGGGAGAAAGCGAAAATATTTATTAGTCTCTGATATTAGATCGAAGAAAATATCGGCTTCTCCCAGGACGTGTCTTCTCCCAGGACGTGTCTGGTCGTCAAACAGCTGATCCAATGATGAGACAGAGTTCTGCTGATCAGTCAATTGTTCAGATCTTGAGTTTTGTGGTGACAAATGTTCAACAATGTCGTTCTGCGGCACTGAGGTCTCTCCGACAGGCTGAGCGTCACTAAAAGGAACGAAAGTCGGTGCAGTTTCTGCCTCAGACGAGGCAATGCCAATGCCCTTTCTCACCCACGAGTCTGCTGGTAAAGGTATAGGTACCTTCTTGGTATGGGTGGCATGCACCCAATTCTTGCGTCCTTCCAAACGAACAGCAGTCTTCGTGGCAAGGAGCGCTTGGTAGGGTCCGGTAAAACGAGGTTCAAGGTTGCGTTTCCTGGCGAAATTCCTCGTCACCACCCAGTCTCCGGGCTGGAGCTGGTGGCCTGGACCCTCCGTCTGCGTCGGCAGTGCTTCAAAGACCTGTTGGTGAATTAACCTCAGTTTAGCAGTCAGATCATGAAGATAATCGATCAACATTGGGTACTCAAGATCAGAAAACACGCTGGGTCTAGGGACCCCCGAAACATTGGCAGGGCGGCCGAACACAATCTCATAGGGACTAAGCCCTACTCGGGAGTGTACAGTCGCCCTAGTTGACAGAAGAGCTAGAGGCAAAGCGTCAGGCCACGAAAGACCAGTCGTAGCCTGAATCTTCGCTAACTTCAATTTAAGGGTTCCATTATACCCTTCAACCAAACCTGCTGACTGGGGATGATTGGCGCTGTGGAATTTCTGTGTAATTCCAAGGCCCTTACACACACTCTTCATCACACTTCCCACAAACTCACTTCCGTTATCAGACCATACAATCCGTGGCATTCCATACCGAGGAAAGTATTCCTTCAGTAGGATCTTTGCAGTGGACAGAGCAGTGTTATCTTTGAGAGGGTAGGCTTCGATCCATCGGGAGAATGCGCAGACCACAACTAAAACGTACTTCAGGTTATTGCATCGCTCCATATGGATGAAGTCTAGCTGGATCACCTCAAAGGGACATGAAGGGGGAGCAAAATGGCCAGGGGGTGTAGGAGTTCCCTTACCAGGATTGTACATCATACATATCATACAATTCTTAACCAATCTCTCAGCACACTTAGCAATACCATCATTCTTCCATACAGGGGACAACAACTTGCAAATACCTTTCGCACTAATATGTGCCAAGCCGTGTGCCATCGTCACAACAGCTAGTACATACGCATCCGGCAACATCCACCTCTTATTTTCCGACAAATCGATCCAACAACCATTCGCATCCAGCTTTCCCGTGCTTTCTTTCCACTTTGTCTTTTCAGTCTCGGTGGCCTTGTTCTGAATCGCTTTCACACTCTCGATAGTGTCCTCACACATACCAGTGTCTGGAGGCCACCTTACCGAACTGGTCACATACATTTTAGTGCTAAGGTTCCGGGCAGTCTCTTTAGCAATCTCATCAGCAAACGCATTGCCACGACCAACATCATCTGTCACCTTACGGTGTGCACTACATTTAATAATCGCCACCTGCTCAGGCAATGTAAGTGCATCCAAAAGATCATTCACAAGCTGTCCATGCTGAATCTTCGTGCCATGCGATGTCATAAAACCTCTCTCTCTCCACAAACGTCCAAAACTATGCGCAACACCGAATGCATACTGGCTGTCCGTAAACACATTCACCCGTTTACCTTTCGATAACACGCATGCTCTAGTCAAAGCAATCAGCTCTGCCGCCTGAGCAGAATTTTGATTCAATCTCGCAGTCTCCACAACCGTACTCAATGTCACCACAGCAAACGCAGTCGTCACATCACCATTCGGCAACTTAAAACATGAACCATCCACAAACAAGGTACCATCAGGGTCTTCCAAAGGAGTGTTTTTCAGGTCCACATGACCTTTTGTTTCTTCCTCAGTACGTAAATAGCAGTCATGAGGTGCTGCTTCGTCTGATTCCATACTGATTGGCAACAGAGTCGCCGGATTCAGGACATTACAACGTTTTATTTGAATATGACTTGCCAAAAGCGTCAACTCATACCCAGACAACCTTGCGCTCGTCAGGTGTTGGGTTTTAGTACGATTCAAAAGAGTGTCAACTGCATGCGGAACCATCACCGTAAGCATATTATCCATGACCAATCCTGCAGATTGTCGGATAGACACCGCAGCTGCCGCTGTTGCTCTCAAACAACTCGGCAATGCTCTAGCTACTGGGTCCAAGGTCGAGGAAAAATATGCACATGGACGTTGCTTACCGCCGAATTGTTGCGTCAAAACACTCAACGCACAACCTTCTCTCTCGTGAACGTATAGTGTAAACGGCTTACTGTAGTCAGGAGTACCTAACACAGGGGCCGAACACAACGCATCACGCAGTTCAGAAAAACTTTTCTGACATTCGTCCGTCCATGGTAAAGGAGTTGGAACATCCTTGCACGTGAGGGCTACCAATGGTTTTGCTAGCAATGAAAAATTTGGGATCCATTGCCTGCAGTATGACGTGATACCTAAAAAGGCACGCACATCTCTCTGAGTTGTTGGCACAGTCATTCGAGCAATCGCTGCAATTCTCTCTGGGGTCAACCGTCTTCCCTCCTTTGACAATAAGTGACCTAGATAGGTTACTTCTTGACAACAATATTGCAACTTAGAAGGCGACACCTTGTGATGTAAGTCACAAAGATGCTGGAACAACGACACCGTAGCAGTTTTGCAAATGTCCTGAGTATCCGCAGCCACCAATAAGTCATCGACATATCGGATCAAGGCCGCACCGGCCGGCAACACAAACGCATCAAGTTGGCCCTTCAAGGCTTGGCTGTATATCGATGGACTCTCACAGTAGCCCTGAGGGGCGCGTTTAAACCTAAAGCTGCGGCCACCAAGAGAGAAACCGAAAAGGTCCCTACTCTCCTCAGCGATCGGAATGCTGAAGAAAGCATTCTTCAGATCGATCACCGAGAACCAAGATGCAGAGGCTGGAATCAGAGTCAGTAGAGCCGTGATGTCAGGCACCACAGGGAACTGAGGAATCACAATTTTATTCACCTCCCGTAAATCGATGACAAAACGATAAACAGGGGGCTTTGATGGATCAGTGCACTTTAGAATAGGCAGCACAGGGCTATTGCACACGTTTCCCCGAGTCTCCTCAATAACATCTTTCTCAATCAAATCGTAGATGATCGCTAACAGCGCTCGCTCTCCATCAAGGGAGATACGATACTGGGGAATACGTGGCAATCGCACATTAGATTTCAAATGAACAACATAAGGGGAGATATCAAGCAGGCCCACGTCATTGGGACCCGTTGCCCACAAAGATGCAGGAAGAGAATTCAATTCCGGTGGAAGCTTATCGAGGGACAAGTACATAGGAGAGATGACTCTCTCACCCAAAGTAAGCTTTACTCCCGCAGGAGAACAATACAAAGTCGCATATAGTCGTTTCAGCAAATCCAACCCCAAAAGATTTTCACCACAACCAGTAGTCAAAATCAAAGGAGCTTTCAGCTCACGTGGCCTAATTGTAAGGGGCAAAGGGAGCGAAACCGGATTGCTAACAGGGGCGCCAAAGAATCCAATGGAAACATTTGTTAAGCCAGACAAAGGTGCGCCAGGGAGTTTCGAATGCATGATGGAACTTTTCGCTGCACCAGTGTCCAACAGAAAAGGCTCAACGACGCCCGAGGTGGCAACTGCGACGTAAGGCCCTCTCTGATCAACCGGAACTGATACTACTCCCTCTCCTTGTCTATGGCTGTCCTAGTAATTACCGTCGTCAGCGTCCTGATCGACGTAATAATCGTCCACATTGTACTGCGCAGATCTTCCATGCGACGATCCATGCTGATCGAAACAATTATTAGAATCAGAAGAATTGTTACAACGACCATTTTGAGCACCGCGACCTCTACCACGTGTGGCCTGTTGAGGACCACTACGACCTCCTCTAGATGAATTACCACTGTTTCGATCACGCAAAACAGGACAATCGAATTTCAAATGACCCTCACCCCTACAATAGGCACACTGATTGTATCCCAATGTAGATCTCTGCGAAGAGGAGTCATTGCGTGATTGCGACCTATTCGACTGAGACTGCGATCGATTCCGCTGTTGCGAGTCATTCTGATTCGAACGTGGAGGATACGCTTGCTGCAACAACACCTTAGTTTTGAGTTCTTTTGTCTTTTTATCGGCACGATCATTTTCCTCTTTCTCTCCATTCTCATAATATTGGGCCGTGGCCAATATTTGAGCAGACGTGGAAACAGCCCACGCACTTTCTGAATTTCGTAATTTGTTGCTTGGGTCCGGCAACAAATTTGAGACAAACTTGTCCACAAACAATCGCTGACCTCCCTCGGTACCCATATCTTGACCACTATGATCAATGAATGCCTCCTCAAATCTCGTAAAGAAATCAGAGACACTCTCATCCTTCTTTTGCTTGCAAGCGGACAGTTTGTCCCAATTTACCTTCATAGCTGGCATAAGCGTTTTCATAAGAGTAATAATTCTCTGGGGCAAAGCGTAATTAGCTGTTCAGGCTTGGCCCCACCAACTTGTCGTGTATCCGCCGCTACAAGAGCAGCCCAATCACCACCTAAATCTGCTACATGATTTTCCTGACGAATTTTCGCCCAAACCGGTTGCGGAACTACGTTACCAAACAACATGTCGATGTCAGCAAGATTCATTATCGTAGCGTCTACTAACTGAGATAATTCTTTATAATACCCTGCAGGATTTTTGCGAGGGTCAGGCAAAGATTGCTTCACCTGCAAAACTTCCGATTGTTTTAATGGGAGGTGTATCCACACTCTCTGGAAATGTGGCAGGATCGGTGGAGCAGCACCAGGGTTACCTGGCATCCACACTGGTGGAACTTCGCGCATGGGATACTGACCAGGCGCTGCTAGCGGTTCCTCAATGTCTTCTAAAAACAATGCCCGAGGCATTATAGAATGACGAAAAGACAACAACTGCTCAACAGCACGTCGAACATTGCTACCCACCAGTATTCCGCTCGCAAACTGAAGCTGAAGATTAGTCAGAGCAGTCAATGCATCCTCAGTCGCATCAGCTGATATTTGATCCCGTAAAAGTTTGCACATTTTCTCAAACACGAACCTCTGTGTTGGTTCATTGAATTGAGAAAACGTATCAAGCACTATACGTGGAGGATTCCTAAGGGGGTATCTAATCCAACCCATCGCCATGTTATACAGCGAGTCACGTTCCCTACTACCGGGAAGCTGACTTCGCCTTTGAGGACCATCAGAACCAGCGGACTCAAGAACGGGTCCGAGAGAATTAAAGAAGTTAGCAGCAACAGAAGGGGTACGACGTCAAACAGATAGAGAAGAAGAGTAACACAACGGGGTAACAAGAGAAGTGTCAGGAATAGAAGAGACAGCAGGAGTAACCAGAACAGTAGGAGCAGCGGAAACAGGAGTATGAGGAAGTACGAGCGGGGGAGCAGTAGGGACGGAAGCAGGTAGAGGAGCAGGGACAGGTTGAAGAACAGGAACAGGTTGGGGTACAGGAACAGGAGCAGGTGGAGGAACAGGGACAGGGGGAACCACAGGAACTGCGGTACCCTGTGCATACGGAGGTGGTGACTTCAAGAGATAGGACAACAAAGGGTCCTCTACCGCTTCCTCTTCCTTCTTATCCGTACCCGTCGGTAAAGCGGGGTAACACTTGTCCACTGACATGCGCTGTAACCTATCAAAAACTTCCTTTTCCTTCTCCTCCTTATCTCGTTGGAACTGCTCTGCGTTTCTTACCGTTGTAACAATACCTTCTCTCTTATTACGTTTAATCTGTTTGATTTCTCTCTGCTTGGCTTCTTTACGCCACAACCGAAAGGAATCAAACATGGCCAGCCTTGCTTTTCTTTGGAACAATTTAGCTTCAAGGTTATCTAAAATCGGGGTCTCAAAACTACCATGAGGTGGCCAACTAAGGACACCGTCTTTTTTAGTGTAACGAACCCAACACTCATTAAATGTAATTGGACCCAAACCGTGTCGACTGTACAACTCGTAAGTTGGAGTTCCAACCGGAGGTATCGGACACGAGTCCTCCAGTCGGGAATCCGCACCACAACTTCGAAAACAACTAAACAAAGTACTACGGCCAGGCATCATGCACACTAACCGAGTTTCACAAACGTCAAGGGTTATAGGATTTACAATGTCCCTGCAAAGAGCAAAAACCCTCGGTTTTTGGCGACTGCAGACGTCAAATAGTACAACTAAGAACAAAATACCAAGAACCACAAATGCAATGGAACCATGCAACAACTAAGCACCCACAACAACAAAGGACTCTGGGAGCGACCCACAAATACTTAACTCAAAGATCGATGGCGTCACCAGGAAGGCCCGTCAATCGTCTCGCTGTACCAAGGTCTACGCCAGGCGCCAAAACAGGTCTACAGTCAGGGCAGCAGTCCGTCGCAGCCGTCAGGAGGCGGGAATCTTCGCGGGAAAAGTCATTGGGCCACTTGTTTCGACAACAGGATCGATGAAGCGGGGTGCACCTTCCCTCGGAGATTTCACACGAAGTTCCTCACGATCGTCGGGCTTTGGACCGGTACCACTGATGTAGCCCCACGTGGGCGCCAACTGAAGGACCGGGTTTTTCTAAGACCCAGCGGTGCCAGGGATAACACCTAAAACCTTCGTGGGTAACCTGTTCCGGCGTACAAATGACAGAGACACGGGACACTTCCTTCGGCGTCAAAGATTCGAGGTTTATTACTGCAGGGAACACAGAAGTCACGGGAAGTACAACACGTGTAGGTTCGAGGAGTCTGCTTCAACTTGTATCTGTGGATCGCTCCTCTTATACAGTTTTCGTGCATAGGATAGCATGGTACACAAAGGTTTACAACTTGGTTCCCATCGTAAAGACCATAAGGGGTCGCTTTCATGTATTCAGGGCCCGGAACATAAGTACAGTAACGTTTGGTAGTCCCCAACTGTAAAAGTACATCTTCCCACCATTAGTACATTCCAATCAGCAGTAAACAAGCCGAGGAAGAGACAGAAACAGGTGCAGAGGAAGACAAGAACAGTGAGCAGATCGAAAAGGGTGTAAAAGGGGAGGTATCAGGAAACACGAGATGCAGGCATCAAAAGGGGACGTGCCTAATGAATGCACAACTGAGACAATAGACCGGCACGACAAGATGAGCCTCGAGCGGGGCCATCTGCCTTACAGTATCATCCCCTCATCATAAAGACATCTTCAAAGGAAACGTGTCTTCCGCAAGAGTCTGGGAATCCCAGGGTCGCGAGGCGGACTGCGTCCGTTCGCTGGCTACTTGAGGGCAAGAAACAAAATGGATGCCGTATCTAAGATGGAACCCGTGGGTTCAGACGAAGAAACCCACGAAACAAACGAACGGTTTAGGCTAGCACAGCAAAAACGCGTACACCCACTAAACTCATTTGCGGTTCATAGATACCAGACTCGATCATATTCGTGCGAGTCAAAAAACACCACTTACAATTGTCACGGAACCTCAGGGCGCCTCTTAGGGGTCGGTCCTTCCCCATTATCAGCGAGGCCGTCCTAGGGAAAGGTGCAGTGGCCTAGTCTAGTCTAGGAAAGTGATTCCGTCTGACAGTCCACCTCCCCTCAGGGGCTGCAGCGTTGTCTGTGTCAAGCAGGCCCCTCTTCCGCCGCACAAAGCAGATACCTGGCTGTCCGTCACTTTCCTCCAGCTTCTTCCCCGGGTGCGGTACCCCAACGAGCCAGGCCTTTCGCCCAATCGCAAAATGAATGCCACCTGCCAGCTCCCACACTCTAGGGGGTAACTTTAATCGGAGGGGGGGACCCACTGGGGTACGTCCCCAGGTCCCCGGCGCTATGCACCACTGACTAGCCCCCAGGCAATCGTCCAGTCTCATTCCCGACCCACCTGCTGGAGTGCAGGTAGGCCTCACCTCGCATCCTCAGCCTCCGTTAAGGCCTATCTCTGGCCTCCCAATTCAGTCATGTAAAGGATCCAAGGGGGCAAGGCAGTCACTGGGCGTGTGGGGCTTCACACCGCTGCAACCAGGATCTATAGGCAGCCTCCCGGTTGGGCTTTAATGATATCCGAAATATACGAAACACCCAATTCTGTATGGCAGTTGTAAGTTGGGGTACTGCCAGGGACTGCCAAAAGAGATCTTAAAAAGGCTTTTCGACCTGCTGGATAAGTTGGGTATTTCGGAAACCCCACACACCAGCCCCATAAGTGGGTATGCTAACACATTCTACTTGATAAATTTGCATAGCTTGTGGACCTTCTGCCCAGCTTCTTTGCAAAGTTGGCCAGAGCTGCCGTAGATTTCATAAAAAGTAGGCTCCTTCTTTTACCTGCCCAAAACCACGCCCCCATGTAGTCAAATAAGATTCCTAGATATGGGAAAGTATGGTTACTTCCACCTTACTGTCCCCTATAAACAAACTCCTACTGTTAGAAATACCCTTCCCACACTTAGAGACCCCTGGGTGATAAGCGCTATATAAATCCAATATACAATACTTCATGATGTAGGTTTTTGAAACATTGAGTCTCAGACCCAGATTGTCCATGCACACGGTGTAAGTTAGAAGTGCCTTTTGACGACCCAGTTGCATCCGGGCCATCAGCACTGCATAGTCTGTGTACAAAAGGTTGGCTATAGGGAGTTTATTTATTTGCGGCATATCATTAGTCTTTGCTACCATCGCTTGTTCCAGGCCATTTGTATACAATGTAAATAAAAACGGTGCCAGGACACAGACCTGTCTAACCCCCCTTTCCACGCTAAACGGTGCAGTGCATTCCCCCAGGGTTCCAAAGCGGACCCTTGCTGTTGTTCCACAATACAACTGCCTCAAAAACTGGATCTATGGGGGGTCCACCCCATATCTGTTAAAACGCCCCAAAGTTTGCCGTGTATGACACAGTCAAATGCAGCTGCAAGGTTGGCAAATGCTAGATAGTCTACCTTTTTGGGTCTGCCGATATTTCCCTATCAAGATGTTAAGATGAAGGCCTTGCTTCATAGTACCCAGCCCCTATCTAAAACCAAATTATACATCTGACAGAATGTTTTCTCTTCTGCCCAGTCTTGGAGCCGATTTAGGACGATTCACCCTGCTACCTTTACCAAAGAATCCAACAAGGAAATTGGGCGATAGCAAGTTTGATTATGCCAGTTGCCCTTCTTGAATATGGGAACTGTTATTGACTCTGAACATGTCTTAATGAATCTAGCCAAGCAACAAGCATGCAAAACTTACATCAGTAATGGGGCCCAAAGTGTCAAGTTTGATTTAAAGAAGTCAATTGGCACACCATCTGGGCCGGGAGCCTTACCGACCTTACTCGCATTAATTGCACTAATGACATCGTCAATAGTAAAGAAAAGATCAATTTGAGACCAAAGATCCTCACATTTCTTGCCTTTGGCATCATCACTCAGGAAAAATTCTGTAAACGTTTGCCACATAGATACTATTGCATTCACATCCCCTTGGACTGAGAACCATCAGCTTCGTGACACAGCTGGGATGACTCTTTCTTTGATGCCACACAAATCACAAAATGAGAAATATTTGCGTTTTAGTACCCGTGCATTACAAAACAGTGCACCAGAATGGACTAAAAAGTTAATAGAATTCTTCATTAACTCTGAAGATTGTTAAGTTGCTTTAAGCATACCATCTAACAAGTGGCAAGAATCTCTTACAGGGAAACACTTCAGCTCAGGTATCGATTTCGTCAGGTCATCACACAACTTTTCATATACGTAGCTGAATCACTGCAAATACAAACAATATCACTCCAATCTTTGTTGAACTTGGAAAAAAACTTATAGCAGCAGCATTCCAAGTGAAACTGCGCTCCATGTTTTCCTAAAGTCTGGTGTCAAGTTTTCACCACCATCCCATAAGCTTGGTGATAGCACTCTTTTCACATATACTTGTCACAATACCTTGCATTGAATTTTGAAGCCTGAGGTGTTGGCAATTCACCTACTATCAATACAGACTCACTAGAAACTGAGGGCTGATATATCAAGAGTTTTACACATTTTCTGTGAGTAAACATGATGGTACATATTGGGAAAGATTCTTATGAAACCAGTCATATTACCTATCAGTGAAAAACTCAAAAACAGCCAACATATCATATACAATATTGATATTTCCCGATTTCTACAGTTTAAAAAATAATTAAACAAGACATAAAACATCGTTCTGAAGACCAAAGGCCACAAAACCAAAAAAAGAAAAGGGATGAAGAAACAATATTTTAGTGGCCTCCCTAAACAAAGCTCAAGCAGAATAATGTTAGCCCAGTCTTTCTTGCTGCTAGCTTGTATAACAAAGTTATATTGTATTGGCCCATTCAGGAAGAAAAAAAAATGACTCTTTCACTTTTCTTTTCCTTTCTTTGAATGGCATTTATTTTGTGATTGTGATGTGTTTTTTCAGTGTTTATATTCTTATACTGGTGAAGGCTATTTCCCTTTTGGTGGGGTTTTATCAAATATTATAGGTGTAAACCTAAAACCGGACAGCACAAATATAATATGAAAAACAATTGGTCCTAGACTGACTTTAGGGAAAAACGCGAAATGAGGAAAATTCTATCATATGGGGGTTGCCTAGTTGGTCAACCGCTAGAAATGAATACTAATAAAAATACAATTTGTTTGACAAATTCATACCCTGAATGGAAGGAGAAAAAATATATACAAATACCAAATGTGTATACAGACTACGCCCACAATTTTCTGTTGAATGAATTCATTTTTTATATTTTCACAATTCTTTATCTAATCCACTATCGCGCAGTTCTTTTCAATGATTCATTTGACTTTTTCACAGACTATTCACCGCTTGGGAATAGGGACCTGGGACGCCCCTCCTTGGCACAAGGATTAGGTCAGTACCTACACCCACTTTCCCACACTCCTCCACGTTTGGAGTTTGCGCCATTCATTTTAGATTTACTTCCTAGGTTGCTCCTCCTCCCCTCTGTCCTGAAGAAGACCCACAAGCAGAGGCTATAAGTTACCCTCTCCACACAAGTCAGGTCGAAACATCAATATATTCCCCTAAGCAAGGGCCTGTACCACTTTTGACCATGCTTCAACAAAAATAGTGGACGACGTAGGGTGTAATCGGGTGCACTCTGAGGGTTTTTATCAATTAATATTATTTGAGTTGCACTCCTACCAGCTACTAGGGCACCGTCCAACCCCAAATTATCCCAATAAGTACTCAAAGAATGAGCTGGGAGTGCTAAGTTTTCTCAAGAAAGTACAATTATTTAATCACAATTGACACAACAAAATCAATGATTAAGCAACACTTCATCAAGAAAGCAATATAATTCTTGTATTCCAAGTAAATTTCTTTGTATTGCCAGCAGCCGACGAGTTTCGTCCTAAAGGTAGGACATCATCAGGGCTGCAAATACAAACACAAAATGCATATACATGAGTCAAATAACAAATATTATTGTTTCTGTAGAAAGATCAAACAATTATTTTACATTTTGTTTTTACAACACCTTCCTACCGGGTGCCAATGGGGTAACAACATTACACAACCGTTCTTATAGCATTTGCTCATAAACTCAGAGATTCTGCAGGAACTATATAAACAAAAACATCTGTGCATTTGTTTTATTACATATATTAGACATACCGGGATAGTATGGGCAACCTGTTCGAAATTTGGCTCTAATGGCAAGTATAATGTCATGTGGGTTACATTCACTAATGTTCAACTCTATTAGGTTCTCTTAAAAATGGCAAATATGATGCCATGTGCGCAACATTTCAGGAATAATCGAGCTCACCTTGAAAATTACTATTTCGACGCTTCAAAATCTGCAATATTTCTATGCCTTGAGTCTAGGGGGCTCCCAACATAAGTCACGCACCTTCATCGATCTGAAAGTGTGATACCATATTTAGATTAGAAATAGAAAAAAGGTTCAGTCAATCTAAATCTATCATGTTCCTGGCTCCTAATAATTGTATAAACATGTTCTTTCAAAAGGAGATTTCCAATTGTAAAACCCCTTATTCGAATACATTCTCCACTGTCTTTTGTTCCATGCCCAGTAGTTTTATGTCAACTCATATAGCCCGTGCCGCATTATAGTATTCTTTGACATTTGCATCGCTGTCGCTGGATTCTATATCAACATAAGTAAATGTACCTTTAAGTCAATCAGCTAATAGAATCCACACCGGATCTGCCCCTTCTTTCAACGTTTCAATTCCTCAAGTAAACTTCTCCAATTATCTCACCTATTGTGATGTAAGCAGACCGTACTTTAGACTCATCGTGCATTCAAACATGAGGAGTCTAACATCCATGCAACATCTACTCTATAAGAAAAATATATAACGCTGATAATCACTCACCCAAAATAAGGTTTCTAGTAAGTGAATATTTTGACAATTCTCATTTCAGACCTCATTACTTCACTGCACAAGGCACAATCTACAGAGGTAGAGAAAGATAAGCACGTCGCACTATTAATATCATCTGACTTAATTCTGTCTAGTTAATGCGTTCCTCGTTTGCTATGCACTTACCGACGCACTGGGAGCCTCATTTTACTCCAACTCCGCCCGGGTTCGATAAATCCCGATAGCAGTCATCCAAAAACTCCCGAGCACTATAAGGAGCCCCGTATCCAATCACGACCCGCTAAATTTCCCGGGCAAACTTAAACAAGACACACCTGTGTACTCCCACTAGTTTCCACCAAGGTCCGACACCTCTATTATATCCGGGCTGCTCCCGGCGACTTCCGTTAAGCGCACACCCTACCTACTATTCCAACTACAGCTTTCAACGTGGTCCATCTACGGATAACATCCGGTGTACGCCCATTCGTTTCCGTTGTCAACAACATGCCGAGATCGAGCCAATGTTATGAACACAATTTTGTAAAAAGCAACGTCATTCGCTGTTTTGATATGTATGTTCCTATCTGATTGGGCCCTGGTCTTACTACCATTCATGTTTACCTTTCAGGATTCCGAAAGGTAAACGAAGACACAAATATTATAAAGCCTTCTGTCTGTCGGATTCGTAACTCCCAATCCCCACCTCTAACATGTTGAGATTCTTTCTGTATCCCTTGAAATTTAAAGTTTTTATTGGAACTGTGTTCCTTTTCCATGTGTACATATAGTGGGGATTTTACATCACCATTAATGATCGCCCGCCTATGTTCTTGTATCCTAGTTTTAAGGGGCCTCTTAGTACTCCCTATGTATACTTTCGTACAACTACATAAAATGGCATAAATGACTCCTGTACTGTTACAATTTATAAATTCATTGATCCAGAATTGTCTATTGCTATTGTATTTAAAAGTTTTGGTTTTATTCATGCCATGTGCACATGTTATGCAAGAACCACAGACGTAAAAACCTTTAGGCTGTGGTGGAAACCAGTCCTGTGTCATTACAGTCACCGGACGAATGAAATTAGCAAAAATCTTGTCTTTAATCGTTGGGCATTTTTTGAAAATTAATCGTGGTTTGTCATCCAACTCAGTCGCCAAACCTGGCACACCTTTAAGTAATGCCCAATTTCTGCTTAAGGCTTGTCTAATCTTGTCTTTTTGTATGCAATATGTCGTAACAAAACAGAAAGTATCTCAACATGTTAGTGGTGGAGATTGGGAGTTACGAATCCGACAGACAGAAGCACGATGGATAATTAAATGCAGAACTATGAAACATGGTCTTAATATCGACTCTGAGTTACATCATTTTTTGGCATAATCTGATATATCATGCAAATTAGTTGAGTTTCAATGTAAATATTGATGAAATAATTTTAAAATGCATTATCAACATGTACTAAGCTCTGTACACATACTGGGATAAATATTAGGCAACCGGTTGTATATACAAAGCATACTTATTATTAAGGTAATACTATTTCTTTTGACCCGCTAATAATCCGAATCATTAATGTAAGGTCGGATCCATTATCAACATTAAAAGGATCGATTTATTTGAACGCAATCTATTCGATGCGGCTTAGTATAATATATGTCATTCATCACATAAACTACGTGGCTTTATAATATTCGTGTCTTCGTTTACCTTTCGGAATCCTGAAAGGTAAACATGAATGGTAGTAAGACCAGGGCCCAATCAGATAGGGACATACATATCAAAACAGCGAATGACATGCTTTTTACAAAATTGTGTTCATAACATTGACGCGATCTCGGCATGTTGTTGACAACGGAAACGAATGGGCGTACACTGGATGTTATCCATAGACGGACCACGTTGAAAGCTGTAGTTGGAATAGTAGGTAGGGTGTGCGCTTAACGGAAGTCGCCGGGAGCAGACCGGATATAATAGAGGTGTCGGACCTTGGTGGAAACTAGTGGGAGTACACAGGTGTGTCTTGTTTAAGTTTGTCCGGGAAGTTTAGCGGGTCGTGATTGGATACGGAGCTCCTTACAGTGCGCAGGAGTTTTTGGATGACTGCTATCGGGACCCCCCCTGTAGATTGTGCCTTGTGCAGTGAAGAAATGAGGTCTGAAATGAGAATTGTCAAAATATTCAATTACTAGAAACCTTATTTTGGGTGAGTGATTATCAGCGTTATATATTTTTCTTATAGAGTAGATGTTGCATAGATGTTAGATTCCTCGTGTTTGAATGCACAATGAGTCTAAAGTACGGTCTGCTTACATCACAATAGGTGAGATATGAGGCTCCCAGTGCGTTGGTAAGTGCATAGCAAACGAGGAACGCATTAACTAGACAGAATTAAGTCAGATGATATTAATAGTGGGACGTGCTTATCTTTCTCTACCTCTGTATATTGTGCCTTGTGCAGTGAAGAAATGAGGTCTGAAATGAGAATTGTCAAAATATTCACTTACTAGAAACCTTATTTTGGGTGAGTGATTATCAGCGTTATATATTTTTCTTATAGAGTAGATGTTGCATAGATGTTAGATTCCTCGTGTTTGAATGCACAATGAGTCTAAAGTACGGTCTGCTTACATCACAATAGGTGAGATAATTGGAGAAGTTTACTTGAAGAATTTAAACGTTGAAAGAAGGGGCAGATCCGGTGTGGATTCTATTAGCTGATTGACTTAAAGGTACATTTACTTATGTTGATATAGAATCCAGCAACAGCGATGCAAATGTCAAAGAATACTATAATGCGGCACGGGCTACATGAGTTGATATAAAACTACTGGGCATGGAACAAAAGACAGTGGAGAATGTATTCGAATAAGGGGTTTCACAATTGGAAATCTCCTTTTGAAAGAACATGTTTATACAATTATTAGGAGCCAGGAACATGATAGATTTAGATTGACTGAACCTTTTTTCTATTTCTAATCTAAATATGGTATCACACTTTCAGATCGACGAAGGTGCGTGACTTATGTTGGGAGCCCCCTAGATTCAAGGCATAGAAATATTGCAGATTTTGAAGCGTCGAAATAGCAATTTTCAAGGTGAGCTCGATTATTCCAGAAATGTTGCGCACATGGCATCATATTTGCCATTTTTAAGAGAACCTAATAGAGTTGAATATTAGTGAATGTAACCCACATGACATTATACTTGCCATTCGAGCCAAATTTCGAACAGGTTGCCCATACTATCCCGGTATGTCTAATATATGTAATAAAACATATGCACAGACGTTTTTGTTTATATAGTTCCCGCAGAATCTCTGAGTTTATGAGCAAATGCTATAAGAACGTTTTTGTAATAATGTTACCCCATTGGCACCAGGTTGGAAGGTGTTGTAAAAACAAAATGTAAAATAATTGTTTGATCTTTCTACAGAAACAATAATATTTGTTATTTGACTCATGTATATGCATTTTGTGTTTGTATTTGCAACTCTGATGACGTCCTACCTTTAGGACGAAACGCGTCGGCTGCTGGCAATACGAAGAAATTTACTTGAATACAAGAATTATATTGCTTTCTTGATGAAGTGTTGCTTAGTCATTGATTTTGTTGTGTCAATTGTGATTAAATAATCGTACTTTCTTGAGAAAACTTAGCACTCCCAGCTCATTCTTTGACCACTTTAGACCATCCCTGCCCTATCATCGAATGTTGGATTTATGCACATATAAAACAATGAAAATGTACTTTAAAAAATTATATTGTGGACAGGTCATATTGTACTGGTTCTTCTCTATAACCAGCATCAACCTGAAATAAGAAATATCTTGATACTTTAAAGCTTGTGATTTTCACCCTTTTCCTCTTAACACGAGCACTACTTCCCCCAACTTTTTTGTCTCAAATTTGTGTGGTAATGTCTTTAACGTTTTACTTGCTTTCAATTTTGAAAATATAAAGAAATTAATTAATTCAACAGAAAATTGTGGGAGTAGTTTGTATACACGTTGTGTATTTTTATATATTTTGTATACTTTCAAGGGTGTGAATTTGTCAAATAATTTGTGTTTCATTAGTATTCATTGCTAGCGGTTGACCAACTAGGCAACCCCCATATGATAGAATTTACCTCATTTCGTGTTTTTCCCTAAAGTCAGTCTAGGACCAATTGTTTTTCAAATTGATTTAAACAATACCGCATGCCCGCCAACTTGAAGCACAATCTCAGAGTATGAGGAGCGGTGGGGTCTCGTGCCAATCAATTAATCTCCCAGTGCCTACCAATATGTGACCTTGGTTAACGTAACTGGTGCTCATGTGAAGCCCACCAGTACCTTCGGGTCCGGTTCGCACTATATAAAACGACAAAAAACGATTTAAAAAAAACATGCCTGACCTGCAATTGTCAGATGGGAGGACGGAAGAGGGAAGAGAGGCCATCACATCCTGTACTGTGTGAGGGTCAACAAAAAATGCTTTCTGAGTGAAATTGCCGGAAAGAGAGCTAAACACACGAAGGAGTGACTTTAACAGAAATACACCAATAAAAAGGCAGCATTTCTGAATGCCACAGATAGTAACCAATGGCAATCAGTGGGTATGCCAAACGCAACAGAAGAGATTGTGGTAAGTGGGTAGTTATATGCTGTTCCTTTAAAAGTATTTAGAATGTTGTTTCTGTAGAATCCAATTATTCAATGGTTCTGTTCTACCCTGTGTGAAGCCGTTGTACTGCTTATTCCTGCTGTGCAGTTGTCTCTTGCCGTGGGCCCCTGTACTATTGATTCATGCACTAATTAAACGTCTTTCAGACCAGCGACGACTCCATGAGTGTTTTAATCCAACCCTTCCACATTTTTGTATCATGTCGGCCTCGAATTCCTGACGTGCTGTGTTCTCAGGAAAACAACGGAAGGAGCCCACCGGCTGTCACCCTACCCCACGCTCGTTGAGAGAAAATGGGGATATTTGCTGATTTACTACGGCCTTCCCTGGAGGTGGGTCACCCGTTTTTATTGCGCACCTAACATTGCCTATCCATCTTGCTTGGTTGCCATTGGCCGTGCGAGCCAACATATTTGAAAGTCAGTTGTCCTCGCGCTCCTCCTGCCAGTGCTCGCATTCACCATTCCAAGAAGAATTCTCAATGAGGGTTCCACCTTTCCTGCCAGATCTTCCTCTTCGGTACGTTTCTACGGCGCTCAGCTCTTCCTGTGCAGCACAAAGAATTCTGGCAAGTGTCATGACGTCGGACGCACGGTGGCCATCTTAGGTCGCATAAAGTTTTCTACGAACGTCATTCTCCTCAACAGCCAGTTGTTTTTCTGCGATACCCGGATTGATGATTTGCATACCTTGGACCTTGTCATTATCTCTACTGGCCTTCATTCTTCAGTGCGACACTCACATCGGCGATTCACACACCGTTTCTTTTCTCTTCATTTTGAGGCTGTTTCTCAGTGTGAAACCGGCATGGTGATTCACACACCTTCTCCTCTAGTTTGTTTTTCAGAGGGATTCTCTCAAAGACCATTCTACATATTTTAACCTGGTAATACATCTTGGAGGTAGTATTTATTTATTTCTTTTTTCTTTATCAATAATTTATTTTTTGTGATTTTGCTCCATATACTTTATTGGTGTTCTTGGAGTTACGTTCTTACTGATAAGAGACTGCAACACGGACAGCAGTCAAGGAGTTATTCAACCAGCACCGTTCTTGCAGAGAGCAGGAAAACCAGACTTGGGTGCTCAGAGTGGCTAAGGGATTTTGAGAACTATCTATCAGCTATTGACGCTGATGGCTATTCTCCTTCAAGGAAATTAGCTTTACTTATAAACCACTTGGGGGTAGCTGGACGTAACGTTTTTGATAATCTTCTGTGTTTTCCTGCCCCAACATCAGAGGATACTCCCTGGAATGTGTTTATTGAGGCTAAAGAACTCATGAGAAAGCATTACTCCGATGCTTCTAGTGTTGTTTTGGAGAGGTTAAATTTTGCAATGTGTAAGCAATCTAGTGAAGAATCAGTTAAAGACTATGTTGCAACTTTAAGGGTATTAGCCAAAAAAAAATTATTTGGCGCCAGTGTTGACACTTATATTAGGGATCAGTTTGTTTTCTATTGTTTTTCAATAAAAATTCAAGAGTGTCTGCTGGCTTCTCGCAATCCCACTTTAGCAAAAACTACAGAAATGACCTAGAGTATTGAAAGATCAATGTCCTGCTATTGCAAAAAGAGTATTCGTTGTTGTAAACTCGATCACTTTCATGTTGTGTGCAGGGGAGCATTCAAATGGCAAAACAACTCTTAGTAGAGTAAAAGTCTCCAATATTTGCTTGGATAGTCCTGAGTTTGATGTGCAAGAGTGCACCTCTAAATTTGCTAATGTTTTACTCACTGTTGACATTCCTGATTCAAATGCTTGTGCTCAGAAGCAAATTAAATGGCCGTTAATGGGTGTGGGAACTTTATTTTAGTTTTGGCTGATTCTGGAACCTGAGTTACTATTCCTGGGATCGAGCTTTTTACAAGTTTTGGGCAGAGGATAACCCTCTTATAGCTCCTGATATCAGTCCCAAAGCATTTTGGGAACAGGACATTGACCAAAGTTTATGTGGCAGTCAACGGAAGAGATATTGTTGGTTGGAAATATCTTGCGTGCTGTTGGGAATCATATTATGTCAAGGGCAGGATCCTCCAATCATTTTAGGAACTCTTCCTACTAACATGTTATCATTAGAACAAGAATGTGCAGTAGATAAAATAGTTGTTTTATCCAGAAGTTTTCAAGAATTCTGTAGGATCTGTAAAGGGTTTTGAGCATGGTATAAAGCTCAAGAAGAACGCTGTACCTAATTGTGCATAAAGTTAGACTGGTACCACTTAGCATTGGAGATTATCTGAAATTGTTATTGTCAACCTTACAATCCTAAGGGATTATTTCACCAATTTATGCCTCAGAGTTTATTTCTCCAGTAGTTCTGACCAAGAAAAAGACTGGGGGTCTCAGGCTATGTGTAAATTGAAATATTTGTGTTGATTGTCACCCTCTTCCCCACATCCAAGAGATGATAGCTCACATTGGTAAACCTAAGTATTTTTCAACAATTGACTTCCATTGTGCCTACCACCAGATTCAACTTTCTAAAGATTCTAAAACTCTCACTGCATTTGTGACACCTTTTGGTGCCTTTAAGTATTTGAGATTACCATTTGGTATTGCCTCTGCAGCAAGCGTTTTCAAAAAGTTAATGGAAAGTTTGTTTGGTGAAATCCGCCAGGTGCAAGCTTTCTAATATGACATATTGATTCATACAGAGATCAAAGATGAGCACTTGCAAGTCTTGGATAAAGTTTTAAACATTTTACAAGAAAAGGGCATGACTGTCAAAGCTAGTAAATGAAAGCTGCTTGTAAGAGAGGTGGAATATCTCGGACATCTCATTTCTAGTGGAGGAATTAACCTAAATTTTGCAAAGTTGAAGCAAAATGAAATGCTCCACCTCCTGTAGACAAAGATGCATTAAGCTCATTTCTTGGCCTATGCGAGTACTATGCCAGATTTGTTCCTGGATATGCTCATTTAGTCCAACCCTTAAGATGTCTTATTAAAAAAGGGAATTAAATTCTTATGGAATGATACCATACATGAGGTTTTTGAGAAATTGAAACAACTGGTAATTAACGCACCTGCATTGCATCCATATGTACCTAATTGGAATTCATTTATAACAGTGGATGCCAGTCAAAAGGGTCTTGGTGCTGTTTTCGGACAATGGGTGGATGGTAAAGAGAACACTATAGCTTTTGCTTCACGTGCTTTAACTTCTGCTGAGTGCAGTTATTGAACTATTGAAAGGGAGGCCCTTGCCATTGTTTGGGCAGTTTAAAAATTCAAAACATACATTTGGGGCATTCATTGTGAGATCTTTACTGATCACAAACCTTTAGTTTTTCTGTTGTCTGGCAATAGGTTAGGAAAGTCTTCTGCATGCCTAGTGAGATTATTATCCAAATTACAAGAATGTAATCTCGTGGTCAAATACATTCAATCCAAGCAGATTGTCTTTCTCGCATCCCTCTTCCTGATTCTAGTGAGGAAGAGGATGATTTTCACAAAGATTGTGTTGTGGGACTGGTGGATGCAGTTTCCACTTGCAATGGAAGTATAACACAAGAGAAATGGTCCAATGCCATGGTGCAAGATGAGACACAAGTCTGACCTCCTGCTGCTGGGAGTCCTTCCAGCAAGGAGAGCTTGGACAAAGGGTTTCCTGTCAAGGGCGGTGTTCGCATCGTCCCAGACAGGGTTTGTGTATTCTGGGTAGGTAGGGCTTTGCAAGAAGGTGACTGCGGAGTGACACCCCGGTGCTCACTACGCATCTGCCGGCTAGAACCAGTTCCAGGGGCGCGCTGCCCCTGACCTGGGGAAAGTCCAGCAGGGGAAGAGGGGTGTAACTACCCCCCTTCCTGGTCCCACCCTTAGGGCAGGACCTAGTCATGTACCCACCCCTTTCTTTAGGATAAAGGCCGGAGCGGGGACCCTTCCAAATCAGATCATCTTTGAATCAAGAATACTTTCTACGAAAGGACTTAGAGACTCTTCTCAAGATTTCTCCCTTGTGGCTAAGGAGTAGTCACCCTGCATCCGCAGGCACCATCTAAGAACTCTGCGGTTTGCTGCAAGTCCTTCCTCAAGGATCCGACGGCCCAGCTCGACGAGAACCGGCTTCCCTGGCACCTCTGACCTCTACCCACGTCTTCAGCTCAGCTGAGATCTGTGGGTGCGACGAGACCTCGAGGGACCGGCCATCATCAAAACCTGCACGCTTTCTTAATCAGCACGACCATCGAAGCAATTCTCTGGTGAGTGCTCTGGGGTCCGAGAAGCCCCGACCCTGAGTAGCTCCAGCACCGAAGTGCAGTCTCCCAGCATCTCCACGATCTGCGTGGGGCCCTTCTGCTCGCTGCTCAGCACTTCGTCTGGTCACTAGCCGCTGGCTTGTGCCCTTCTTTGACGACATCCGACAACCAACGCTGCTGGTCTGGTTGCTCCAGACCGGCCCTTGCTCCCTTTTTAGAGAGGAGCACCCCGGACCCTCCTGGTCCACTCCAGACGCCATCTTAGGCCCACCACGTGGCCCTGAGATCTGCCAAGGCTTGTTGCCCCAATCCTGGGCCCAGCGACGCCGACAGCATCAACCTTCGTGGGACAGCTCGCACCTCCATCCTGGTCGCCGACAACGCCTCCTGGTCCGGAGACTGCAGAGCCTAGCGTCGCCCACTCACCTAGTCGAGGTGACGGCCATCCGGTGCCTTCCTGGTACCCTCTGACTACTGGCTAGTAGTACGAACTTGGTCCCCTCTGCTTTCAGGTATCAACGAACACTGATCCAGGCTTGGATCTCTACGAACTATTCATCACTGGACGCCGGCCAGCAACTCCTTTTCTTCCGGCTCCTGGCTCGTCAGCGAAGACCCCCGACGCCTGTAAGACTTGTGCAGCCGCAGCCCTCGTGGCTAGGTAACTTCGGCATTTCGGTGCCTGCATAGCCTCCTTACTCTAGGGTCCCGAGTCCCTCGCTTCCGACTTGCCTTATCGGGTCCGCCCAAGACCACTAAACTTTCCGTGCCCTCGGGCACTTGTTTTAATTGTGCACTTGAAGTATTTTCTAAGAGCTTTGGTTCTGTGCTTAGTACCCTGTCCTCATAAAGAGTACAGGGCTGTTGTGATTCTAATAAATATACTGTTTATTTTCATAACACTTGTGTGGTGTCCTTTCACTTGGTGTTCAAGGGGTATGTGATGGTATAACAGCTGGCTTAACACGCCCTCTAGAGTTTAGCCCGAAGACTGCTCGTATCCACGCTACTAGGATAGCTGGTCTAAGGTTGACTTACAACCAATCACCATAAGGGTCGTTTGGAACGATACATAGTGGTCGCTAGAATAGCGAACGCTGCATATCGGGCCAACTTCGCACATTGGTGAGCAGCGGGTGGGATTTGAGCTTGCTGTTGTTTTACCACGCGTATCCTAAGAATATCTTGTGAAAGATCACATAAGTACTCCAGGTACATATAACTTAGCTTAGAATACTCTGAGTTCTACTGAACCAGCTGTTGTAGCTCCTCAAGGCTTAGCACACCTTGGCTACAACTCTTAGCAAGGGATCAGTAGGTAAACCCATAGTGTAGGTAGGTGCATCACTTACACCACATTAGAAGCAGCATGTCGGACAAAGGAGGAAACTCTGAGTCTCCCCTTGTGTCAGTCGACCCTCCACAGGTCACCTCCAGATATGCTGCACTTAGCTTCCACGAGATGAGACAGATCTGTACATCTCGGAAGTTAAAACAGGGTGCAAACCCTACCATTCCGTTTCTGATTGGTCTCTTGGAGACTTATGATGCTAGGAGGGCGGGTAACACCGACCCTTCTCATCCAGAAATGGAGATGCCTCCCCTCGAGGGAACCCGAGGTGACCCTGACCTTATCCATCTCTCCGCCGAGGATGAAGAGGAGGACGAGGAACCAGAGACATCTGGGGACGAGGCAGACAAAGGTCCAGTCATAGTTAGTCAGCTAACTCAGGACAACTTAAGCCGGCACGAGATTGGTACTAGGGGACCCCTGGGCCCTCTCTCGGGCCAGCTTAACATTGGGAACGGACGAGTTAGGTCTCTGTCGAGAGGCTCTAACAGATCCGCTCGAACCAATGGCTCTCGAGGTTCTGCTCGAAGAGGGATGACATCACCTCAGAGGAGAATGTATGAAGCAAAGGAGAGGGAAGTCAATCTGCGGATCGAGAGGGAAGAACTTGCCCTAGCCAAAGAGAGACTCGCCTTTGCTCGAGAGCAAGAGTTGAGTGGGACAATTCCCACTGGTGGCAGCATTCCCCCACGGGAACCCAGGAGTTTAGACACTAAGCACCTGAATAAGATAGTGCCCCCTTTAAGCAAGGGGACGACATCCACAAATGGATTACTGCTTTGGAGCGGGCCTGCACTGTACAGTGCATACCCCAGAGACAGTGGGCAGCTATCTTGTGGCTCTCCTTTGACGGTAAAGGTAGAGATAAGCTCCTCACTACTAGAGTCGAGGACGCTAACAATTACCAGATCCTGAAGAACACACTGATTGATGGGTTCGGCCTAACCACTGAGCAGTACAGGTTGCTGTTCAGGGATACCCAGAAAACTCAGTCTCAGGACTGGTCTGATTTCGTTGATTGTGCCACTAAGGCTTTGGAGGGCTGGTTGCTGGGCAGTAAGGTTACTGATTACACAGGATTGTATAATTTGATCATGCGAGAACAGATTTTAAACAATTGTCAGAACCAGTTGTTGCATCAGCACCTTGTCGACTCGGATCTGACCTCTCCCCAAGAATTGGGAATGAAGGAAGACAGATGGGTCAGAACAAGGGTTAAGCAAAACCAGGGCCAGAACCAGGGTGGTCAGAAGAAAGCAGACCAGAAGGGTAAAGATTCGAAAGGGGAACAAACTGACCAGAAGTCTTCGACAGGTCCCCAACAACCCACAGAGGGGGGGTGGGTCAGGCTTCCCAGGAAAAGAAGAATCAAGAAGGCCAATCGAAAAGGTGGTGCCAATACTGTAAAAGTAAAACTCACTGGTTTAGTGAGTGCACCAAGAAAGGAGGGCAGGCTCCTGCTACTGCAGCCCCTAAGGCACCTGTGCCCCCTAGTACAGCCAGCAGTAGTAGTGCGCCTCCCAAGGGACTATTTGGGTTAACCTTGGGTCCTGAGGGGTGTGACAGCCTAGCTGGTACACTCACTCAGGCTGTCCTTGTCTGTACAGGGGATGTGGATATATCCCCTGATGTCAGTCCCAATACTTTGGGCAAATACCGACAGACGCCTTTAATAAATGGCAGAATGGCTCAGGCCTATAGGGACACTTGTGCCAGCGTCACCATGGTGACGCCTAACTTTGTGGACCCTGGACAGATCATGCCAGGTACAGATTTCCTGGTGACCAATGCCAGCAACGTCACTACCAGTCATAGTATGGCGATTGTTGCTTTCTCCTGGGGAGGGGTAAATGGCCAGAAAAAGGTTGTTGTTAGTTCAGACCTCCCAGTGGATTGTTTGTTGGGCAATGATTTGGAGTCATCACAATGGTCAGAAGTGGAGCAACGGACTCACATGGAGATGTTAGGCTTGCCAGCACACGCGTTTGCTGTGATCAGGTCACAGGTCAGACAATGCCCCACTGAACAGGTGCTGGATCCTGGAACAACGGACCAGACACCACCCAAGAAGAAGAGCAGTCGGGTTAAGGCTTCGCCTTCCCCCTTGCCCCAGGTCGAGGATCAGGTCTCAGAGGAGGCTGACCTCCAGGAATTGCGGGAAACTGAACCTAAAGAACTCGAACTTGATCAAGTTGAGTTTCTGGGCTCAGGGGGACCCACACGCGAGGACCTGGGGAAGGACCAGTTAGACTGCCCTTCTCTTGAACCCCTCAGACAGCAGGCTGCTGCTGAGGCTGCTGGGAACGCCACAGGTACCCACAAGGTATACTGGGAAGATGGACTCCTGTACACTGAGGCAAGAGACCCCAAGCCTGGCATGACCAGGAGGCTGGTCGTCCCCTTGTCTCAGCGTGGTTTCCTCCTTACCTTGGCCCACGAGATTCCCTTAGCAGGACACTTAGGCCAGACGAAGACGTGGGACAGGCTTGTCTCACACTTTCACTGGCCTCACATGAACGAAGATACCAAGGAGTTTTGCCGCTCCTGTGTCACTTGCCAAGCCAGTGGTAAGTCAGGTGGCACGACAAAGGCCCCCCCTTATACCAATGCCTGTGGTGGGGGTGCCCTTTGAACGGGTGGGGATTGACATCGTCGGTCCCATGGAACCACCAACAGCATCAGGGCACAAGTTTATACTGGTGGTAGTGGATCATGCCACCAGGTATCCTGAAGCTATTCCCCTTAGGACCACTACAGCGCCTGTTGTGGCAAGAGCCCTAGTTGGAGTATTCTCCAGAGTGGGCTTCCCTAAGGAGGTCGTCTCCGACAGAGGTGCAAACTTTATGTCGAGCTACTTAACTGCTATGTGGAAGGAATGTGGTGTCAACTACAAGTTCACTACGCCCTATCATCCGCAATGCAATGGGCTTGTTGAGAGATTCAACAGGACCCTGAAAGGGATGATTCATGGACTACCTGAAAAGCTTCGGCGTAGATGGGACGTCCTGATCCCCTGCCTTTTATTCGCTTACAGAGAAGTCCCACAGAAGGGGGTTGGCTACAGCCCTTTTGAACTTTTGTACGGGCATCCTGTAAGAGGACCCCTGTGTTTGGTGAAGGAAGGATGGGAGAGACCTCTCAAAAAGCCTTCAACCAACATAGTGGACTATGTGCTTGGTCTCCGCTCGCGGATGGCTGAATACATGGAGAAGGCATCCGAAAACCTTAAGGCCAGCCAAGAACTCCAAAAAGCTTGGCATGACCAAAAGGCTGTCTTGACTGTTTACCAGCCCGGACAGAAGGTGTGGGTGTTGGAGCCAGTGGCCCCAGCAGCACTCAAGGACAAGTGGTCCGGGCCCTACACCATCCTGGAGAAAAAGGGAGAGGTCACCTACCTGGTAGACCTGGGAACTCCCCGGAGCCTCCACAGGGTGCTCCATGTCAACAGGCTCAAGGCATATGTCGACAGGAAGGACATGAGTTTGCTCATGGCCATAGATGAGGGACAGGAGGAGGAGAGTGACCCTCCCCCCGACCTGCTCACTCAGAATCCTGACGATGGATCGGTAGATGGTGTTGTCTTTTGTGGCAGCCTCTCCGAACATCAACAGGAGGATTGTAAACAGGTTCTTCAATCCTTCCGGCATATGTTCTCTCTAACACCCAGTCAGACTAATTGGTGCACCCATGAGGTTGACACTGGTGACAGCTTGCCCGTCAAGAGTAAAATCTACCGGCAGCCTGATCACGTTAGAGTCTGCATCAAGAGTGAAGTGCAGAAAATGTTGGAGCTGGGAGTCATTGAACCCTCGGATAGCCCTTGGGCTAGTCCCGTAGTTCTAGTGCCGAAACCTCACACCCCGGGCGGTAAGAAAGAGATGAGGTTCTGCGTAGACTACAGGGGTCTCAATGCAGTCACTAAGACTGACGCCCACCCAATACCAAGGGCAGACGAGCTTATCGATAGATTGGCTTCGGCCAACTACTTAAGTACGTTTGACCCGACAGCTGGGTATTGGCAAATCAGGTTAGCTGAGGACGCCAAGCCTAAGACCGCATTTTCTACCCCTGGTGGGCATTATCAGTTCGTGGTGATGCCCTTTGGTTTGAAAAATGCACCTGCCACCTTCCAACGGTTGGTGAATCACGTTCTCACCGGGCTGGATGACTTCTGTGCGGCGTATCTTGACGATATTGCTGTCTTTAGCTCCACCTGGGAGGATCACCTGGTCCACCTGCGGAAAGTGTTAGAGGCTCTGCAAGCAGCAGGTCTCACTATCAAGGCTACTAAGTGCCAGATAGGGCAGACACAGGTTGTATACTTGGGCCACCTCGTCGGTGGAGGCCAAGTTCAACCACTGGAGAGCAAGATACAGTCAATCAGGGACTGGGCTCCTCCAACCACCCAGACTCAGGTTCGAGCTTTCTTGGGCCTGACTGGTTACTACCGGAAGTTTGTCAGGAATTACGGATCGATTGTGACTCCGCTCAATGAACTGACGAGTAAAAAAATGCCAAAAAAGGTTCAGTGGACAGCGAGCTGTCAAAAAGCATTCGATGACCTAAAACAGGCCATGTGCACGGCACCTATCCTCAAGAGTCCAGACTACTCCAAACCATTCATTGTCCAAACAGATGCTTCTGAGTTGGGTGTGGGAGCTGTTCTATCTCAACTGAATTTTGATGGTAATGACCAGCCCATTGCTTTTATAAGCAGACGGCTGACCCCCAGAGAGAAAAATTGGTCAGCTATAGAGAGGGAGGCCTTCGCTGTGGTGTGGGCCCTGAAGAAACTGAGGCCATACTTGTTTGGCACTCATTTCAAGATTCAGACCGACCATAAGCCCCTCCTATGGCTAAATCAGATGAAGGGTGAAAACCCCAAACTGCTTAGGTGGTCCATTTCCCTACAGGGGATGGACTTCACAGTGGAGCATAGACCTGGCACTGATCATGGCAATGCAGATGGGCTCTCCAGGTATTTCCACTTAGAACAAGAAGACTCACCTGGTCAAGGTTAGCTTATTGTCCCAACGTTTGGGGGGGGTCATGTAGGAGAGTAGGGTCTGCAATCCTATGATCACCCGGACTTTTTGCTTTTGTTTCACTGGTTTACGACTTTCTCGGGCTGTGGGCCTGCCAATCAGACCCACAGCCTAGCTGTTCTCTCGCTAAATTGATGTGTACCTTAGGTGCATTACCCAATTGGAACTGGGCCACCCTGTCAGACCCTGTAACTCAGGGCATCGGTGTACCCAGGGCCTACCAGGGGCTGAAGCATGTATTATGCCACCCCTGGATGGCCATCTAAATCTGACACAACTGGCTGCACGACAGCTGGGGCCACGTGGCGTACTCGCCCGTTGCTGTAGGTGTAGTATCCCTATACCTAACCTTAAAATGGACACCCGAGTTCCTCTCAGTCACTCCTATGGCAGGCCTTGACAATCCTGAAGGCAGAGTGCATGGAACCGTGTGAATTGGGCTCTGGCACGAGCCGAGCCCGGTTGCAGCTTGCGGAACCAAGACCCAATGGCTGTTCCATGATAACGCGTATCATATCGGTAACTTCGGTATCGCGTTATCAAGACATGTCGAGTAAGGTGTCATACGAATCGGGATGCTGCCCCCTCATCAATACTGGCGACGAGGTTAGCATTCCGCCCTTCTAGAGGGACACGACATGTGCGTAACTGTGAACCCCGGTTAAAGTTAACTGAAGCCTCAGCTCCACAAAATGGACGCTGCCACCACAGACACAAGTCTGACCTCCTGCTGCTGGGAGTCCTTCCAGCGAGGAGAGCTTGGACAAAGGGTTTCCTGTCAAGGGCGGTGTTCGCACCGTCCCAGATAGGGTTTGTGTATTCTGGGTAGGTAGGGCTTTGCAAGAAGGTGACTGCGGAGTGGCACCCCGGTGCTCACTACGCATCTGCCGGCTAGAACCAGTTCCAGGGGCGCGCAGCCCCTGACCTGGGGAAAGTCCAGCAGGGGGAGAGGGGTGTAACTACCCCCCTTCCTGGTCCCACCCTTAGGGCAGGACCTAGTCATGTACCCACCCCTTTCTTTAGGATAAAGGCCGGAGCGGGGACCCTTCCAAATCAGATCATCTTTGAATCAAGAATACTTTCTACGAAAGGACTTTGAGACTCTTCTCAAGATTTCTCCCTTGTGGCTAAGGAGTAGTCACCCTGCATCCGCAGGCACCATCTAAGAACTCTGCGGTTTGCTGCAAGTCCTTCCTCAAAGATCCGACGGCCCAGCTCGACGAGAACCGGCTTCCCTGGCACCTCTGACCTCTACCCACGTCGTCAGCTCAGCTGAGATCTGTGGGTGCGACGAGACCTCGAGGGACCGGCCATCATCAAAACCGGCACGCTTTCTTAATCAGCACGACCATCGAAGCAATTCTCTGGTGAGTGCTCTGGGGTCCGAGAAGCCCCGACCCTGAGTAGCTCCAGCACCGAAGTGCAGTCTCCCAGCATCTCCACGATCTGCGTGGGGCCCTTCTGCTCGCTGCTCAGCACGTCGTCTGGTCACTAGCCGCTGGCTTGTGCCCTTCTTTGACGACATCCGACAACCAACGCTGCTGGTCTGGTTGCTCCAGACCGGCCCTTGCTCCCTTTTTAGAGAGGAGCACCCCGGACCCTCCTGGTCCACTCCAGACGCCATCTTAGGCCCACCACGTGGCCCTGAGATCTGCCAAGGCTTGTTGCCCCAATCCTGGGCCCAGCGACGCCGACAGCATCAACCTTCGTGGGACAGCTCGCACCTCCATCCTGGTCGCCGACAACGCCTCCTGGTCCGTGAGACTGCAGAGCCTAGCGTCGCCCACTCACCTAGTCGAGGTGCCTTCCTGGTACCCTCTGACTACTGGCTAGTAGTACGAACTTGGTCCCCTCTGCTTTCAGGTATCAACGAACACTGATCCAGGCTTGGATCTCTACGAACTATTCATCACTGGACGCCGGCCAGCAACTCCTTTTCTTCCGGCTCCTGGCTCGTCAGCGAAGACCCCCGACGCCTGTAAGACTTGTGCAGCCGCAGCCCTCGTGGCTAGGTAACTTCGGCATTTCGGTGCCTGCATAGCCTCCTTACTCTAGGGTCCCGAGTCCCTCGCTTCCGACTTGCCTTATCGGGTCCGCATTTTCTAAGAGCTTTGATTCTGTGCTTAGTACCCTGTCCTCATAAAGAGTACAGGGCTGTTGTGATTCTAATAAATATACTGTTTATTTTCATAACACTTGTGTGGTGTCCTTTCACTTGGTGTTCAAGGGGTATGTGATGGTATAACAGCTGGCTTAACACGCCCTCTAGAGTTTAGCCCGAAGACTGCTCGTATCCACGCTACTAGGATAGCTGGTCTAAGGTTGACTTACAACCAATCACCATAAGGGTCGTTTGAAACGGTATGTTACACCTACAACGCAACTTTTACGTAGCATTCCGTTACAACGCAGATTTTACAACGCGGGATCCATTACATCGGATGTCATTACAATGCATGGCATTACATCGCAGATGCTATTACAACGCATACTATTACATCGTAAGTATTGGTAAGTATTTAATTTTTTTAAATTTTATTTAATATTATTTAATTGATTTAATTATTATTAATAATAAAAAAAAATATTTTTGTTTTTAAATATTATAAATTAAATATATTAATTTAAGTGATTTTTTAAATAAGTATGAGTATAGGAGTATATGTTTTGGGGTACTGAGGTATATGTTTTGGGGTGTTTGGGTATTTATAGGTTTTAGGGCAGGGTTTGGGTTTTGGGGTACAGGGGTGTTTTTAGGTTTTAGGGCAGGATTTGGGTTTTGGGGTACAGGGGTGTTTTTAGGTTTTAGGGCAGGATTTGGGTTTTGGGGTACAGGGGTGTTTTTAGGTTTTAGGGCAGGGTTTGGGTTTTGGGGTACAGGGGTGTTTTTAGGTTTTAGGGTAGGGTTTGGGTTTTGGGGTACAGGGGTGTTTTTAGGTTTTAGGGTAGGGTTTGGGTTTTGGGGTACAGGGGTGTTTTTAGGTTTTAGGGTAGGGTTTGGGTTTTGGGGTACAGGGGTGTTTTTAGGTTTTAGGGCAGGGTTTGGGTTTTGGGGTACAGGGGTGTTTTTAGGTTTTAGCGTAGGGTTTGGGTTTTGGGGTACAGGGGTGTTTTTAGGTTTTAGGGTAGGGTTTGGGTTTTGGGGTACAGGGGTGTTTTTAGGTTTCAGGGTAGGGTTTGGGTTTTGGGGTAGAGGGGTGTTTTTAGATTTTAGGGCAGGGTTTGGGTTTTGGGGTAGAGGGGTGTTTTTAGGTTTTAGGGCAGGGTTTGGGTTTTGGGGTACAGGGGTGTTTTTAGGTTTTAGGGTAGGGTTTGGGTTTTGGGGTACAAGGGTGTTTTTAGGTTTTAGGGCAGGGTTTGGGTTTAGGGATAATTAAATTATATTTACCATTTTAAAATATATTTAATAAATTAAATTAATTATTTTACATTAATTACATTTTTTAATTAAATTAATTATTTAAATAAATTAATATTTTTAATTTAATTTCATTTCATTATAAAAAATATGTACATTAAACTAATTACTTTTTTTTAATTAAATTAATTACAATTTTTAATAAAATTACATTTATTAAATAGATATTATTTTATTAAATTAATGACAATTTTTAAATGTCTTTTAATTAAATTATTTAAAAAAAATTAATTACAATAAACTAAATAACATTTTTAAAAAAAGGTATACTTACCTATACTTACGATGTAATGCCATGCGTTGTAATAGCATCTGCGATGTAATGCCATGCATTGTATTGACATCCGTTGTAATGGATCCCGCGTTGTAAAATCTGCGATGTAACGGAATGCGTTGTAACACAACGCGTTGTACTGACACCAATCCGTTTGAAACGATACATAGTGGTCGCTAGAATACCGAACGCTGCATATCGGGCCAACTTCTCACAGTGCCCCGGTCTACATAAAACCAATGTGGCAGAACCATTCTTCCCTGGTGCAGGGTCCTGGGCACATCCATGAGGAGTGTCTTAGGGAAATGATACCCCCAACCTCCTCCAACCAGTTCTGGAACAGGTTTTCGCCTCCCTGGGATTGGTACCACTCTGGCAACAAGGACAATGGCAGGGGCAAGCCTATGTGTGAATTACAACTCTCTTTGACAGGGATGCCCCTTTGAAGCCTGTGCATTTGGTGGGCACAACCCCCAGGCTATCCTGTCAGGAAGAGGTCATACCTCCTCCCAGCCAGAGCCCTTTTGTTCCACTTCCTGTGAGCCATTCACACCTCCTTGCAAGAGGCCAGCTGGCTGCCAAGTGATAGCTGGATATTAACTCCGAAAAGGCTAGAAGTTATTTAGACAGAAAAATACCAACTCTATAAAAGTGACATTTGTATTTAAAATACAACAGGGCATTAGACTGGATTTAGAATTACTATTAATGTGAGTGCTTTGTTCTAGCTATTTCTAAAATGAAGTTGTACATTTGTGGGTGTTAAAGTGTTTTTCTATGGGAGAGCCAGCCTTGCCATAGTGAAAAACAAATTTGGAGATTTTTCGCTGCTGGGACATGTAGAACGTAATTATACAACTTATTAAACACCATGCACCCTGCCCTGTGGGCATTTAGGGCCTACCTTAAGGGTGACAACTATTAAAAAGGTAGGTTTAGGCCGGTCAGAAGGTTTACTTGGCCAGGTCGAATTTGCATTTTTAAAACCACACAAAAAGGCTGCAGGGGTAGGCCTGAAGACATGCCTGCATTGTCACTTTTCTGGCTTGTAGAGGCCGCCGCTCCCCCCCGAAGGGGGGGGGGGGGGAGGGGGGAGGCTCAGGGGCCGGCGCCATAACCCACGCCGAGCCCCAGTGGGAGAACCAGTTCTGGGCGCCCAAAAGCAGGAAGTGATGCACACCACCCCTCACAGGAGCACCACGGTCGCGCCATAAAACCCCGGCCAATGGGGGGGCCTCGCTAGGTACAAACCCCCTAATGGGGGAACAGCACATGGGTGGTGGGAAGAGCGAGGTGGGGGATATAAGCATCCGCTCCCCCAGATAGCTCCTAACTTCGTGGAGCGGGGAAGCGGCGCACCTTCATTTTCTGGACCCACACCTAGGAACCAGCAAATGTCGCAGTGCTGGACAGCAACACAAGCGTTGGGGGAAATTGGTACAATGGTGGGCTAAGGAGACACACCGACAGGGCGGTGTGTAGTAAGTAGGCCACTCATTTTGGGATGCCGCACGGCAGGGTGAGGTGGCCGGGACAAGGAGGGGAGTAGCAAACGGAGACGGCACTCGCGGCCCAGACCCAGCCAGACAGCAGGGCACAAAAAGGTAGCGAGTTGGGGGCCTAACTCCTTGGAGAAGCTACCCCTCCCTAAACGCAGAGGGCGTAGGTGACCCAAATGGTGGTCCCAGAAGTAACACGACAAAGAGGACTATCAAGGACTAACAAAAGAACTGTTTTTTTGGAGTGGCATTTACGAACTGAATGTACCACAATATGATCTGCACAGTATGATGATGACATGTATGATTTATGACCCACAATATGATCTGCACATTATGATAATGACATGTATGATTTATGACCCATGCATGATTTCTGACCCAAAGATGGCAGTTCGCAAATGATACAATGTGACCAAGGTTTATGCTAACGATGACCAGAAGAACCAGTCTGTGTATAATCCTAATAAAACTGCGGCCAACAACAACCACAACAACTACAACTCCCTGTTGGCTAATTTTATTGGGATACCAGGGCGATGGTTTTGGGGAAGTTATTTCCCACGGTATGGGCACAGTGCGGGGGTTATGCAAAACAGGTTGTGCAGTCCACTAGTGACATTTAATTTACATATCCTGGGTACACTGGGTCCCATATACTAGGGATTTACATTTAAGTTAAATGTGCCAATCAGGGTTTCAAACCAATTTGATAAGTTTTTAAGGGACATGCACTGAGGCCTGGTTAGCAGGATCCAAGTGTACACAGTGTTAACATCAACATATCAAAAAAAATGAGCGTGACGATGCAAAACCAGCCATTTTATTACAGTATTATTTTGCACTTACATATCATGTTATACTACTGACGAGATCCTATAGACTCATGGCTTTATTGAAGTTTTTGTTTTGTAGAAAATTAGCTCAAATCCTAATTATATAACTAGCCTTATACTTACATAGTCATTAAGTCGTACCATTCGTCCAAAATGTTTGTAGAGAGAGAAAATTACGAGTTACCTAGTGATTTGTATGTACTGTAAGAATGACGTTTTTCTTAGACAGAATAAGAAAACATAACATTTTGATTAAAAAATTGAAAACATTAAAGTGAGCGCATAAAAAAGAAATAATGCCGTTGGGAAAAATGGTTGGTTTTCAATGTACACATACATTCTTAGATCGGGCGTTCTACCAGCGGTTGCAATTTTCATGGATCAAATTACGATGTTGCCTTTAGTTCTTTCATTTTAGAGCCGTTATCTACAAACGTTTCGTCTACTTGATTTTTAAACCCCAGAGTAATAAACATAGGAAAAGTACCCTGCAAAAATGACTGACCTGAAGATCCTGTCCCTGCCTTGGCTTTGATTAGTTAAAGTGATATAGGACTCCATGGCGAACACCAAATCGAGCACGGACGACACTAGGGATCTGCAGCTCTAGCCGAGACAGAAACCAGAAATAAAAATATCTTTGGATCTGCACGAGAAATATTACAGATCCGCGTTGCAGCATTGACTCAGTCACTCTTTGCCCCCAGGACCCAGGTAATAGTGCTAACATGCCAAATCTAGAGCAGCAAAATGCCTCAGCCTGACAGGTGCTCTCATAAACATCGACAGAGGACAAATAGGAACTGCCCTTAAAACCAGCAGAAGAAAACGCCATCTCCAAAGGATAAAAAGCTAATGTCCAAATGTGGCGTAACAGTCAGAGCTGCTGTCCATGGTCCCGGTTTGAGTGTCGGCGTCGGCTCAACATCCAGTGACTCTAGGAAAATAATTTAATCCTCCCCGTGCCCACCAATAAATGGATGTATCCTTGTGTGACGTAAATGGTGCTTCTATAAAGCGCTCCAATACCTTCGGGTCGAGTTCGCGCAGTATAAAACTAGAAAAAAAATCATACGGAAAACACGCTAATTCTGGTTCGGGGTCCCTATAAAATACCATCATAGTGTGCTCGTCCTCCAACATCATGGCGTCCATTACTAGATGTCTCAATTCAAATTAGCGCTCTAGTTGTATAGCAGAACTCTGCTGCTCAAGAAAGAAGGTAGCATCCTGTTGACTAGTCGTAAGCGAACTTGACGGCCATGTTGAAATAGCTGTGCTTTCAAGTCGTGAATCAGAGATGCTCTGCAGGTTAACCCAATAACCATATTTTCCGAGTAGTTAACATCTACTTAAAAACCGCATATTACGTTTTGTAGAAATGACAGTTTTGCGAGAAAACATATAGACGTGTCAATTTAATTTTACATAGCTATTATATTTTGCTTATAAAGGTAATTGGTTTCATGACTTTTCAAGAACTTTTTAAGATAGCACAACAAAACGAGGCGCTATCAGAACCCTCGCCTGTGTAAAACCCGACCGGCTTGTACCCGGCGAATGAGGTTTAATAACAATACTGCTATTTTCATTCCCGTTATGGCTGCGTTATCGAAAACACCTTGAGTGATATATCGGTCTCTTTTTTTTACATGTAAAGGTTAGGCTATACGAGAGCCATACTACTCTGCAAATAACCATCGTATTCTGATAAAAGAAAACGACTTCCGGTAACTGTCACCATAGTAACTTGACAACAATCAGACAGACACTGGTGAGTCGCTGAATCGAAGTGAAGTAATATAAATCTCTTCGAAGAATCTTGTTCTGTGTGTTCGTGAGTGGGATATTATGGTAATGTTGTGTTGGTTCACACACTGTCCCAATTTCACAGGTTCAGTCCATGGTTTTCCGTCGATTATTGCGACCCTGTCTCCCTTTTCCCGTTTCGTTAACCATTTTCAATGTATTTCGCACCATCCCCGAGATATTTGCGCCAACGTTTAATTTTAGACTTTCGCTGGAATAGATAGATAGTTAAACCCACAGGTTTGCCGTTCGTATTAGCAATCAGGGCGGGCTAGCCAAGAGTAGGACCCAGCTCTGTTCCCAGACGATTGAACGATTCACGACTCAGTTTAAGCTGGTCAGTAGAATTCGTCTAATATGCCCCGGTGTCATGTGACTACATCCAGCATAGCTGCCAAGTTTCCCAGGTCCAAGCGTGATTATTTAGGGCAGAACCGTTTTTAAGTCGAAGGTTTCCAGTGCAGCTGTCTGGTTTGCTAACATCATCTTGGCGACAGTCGGAAAGCATCGATGGGAATGCATTCTACACTGGCCTTACCATTGGCTTTGTAACCCACATTTGCTTGAGTTCGATTTGCTGGCTTTATTTGTTTTCAGGCCGTCCAGCTTGAGTTTGTCTTTTCCCTTGCTCAAACTCTATGTACTATATTCTTCCACCAGTACTGAATTTCTGTAAACATGCCTTTAAATCTTGGTCCTATCTTTGTCACATTTGCTGTGCATTCAAAGACAGAGGTCAAATGCCAGGCTCTGTCTTCCAGAGAGCCTAGTGTTTACTTTTATTTCCCTGACCTCAAAGAGAGAGGAATTATGGACAATGCTGCTGAGTAGGTACCTCCTCACGTGAGAGACCTAGTTCCCACGCAGGCTACAACCCCCTCGCTGCGAAGAAGGAGCCCAGGGCCAGTGCCAGGCATGGACAGTGTAGGAGCAACCCGGGACCCCACACTCAGCCCATGAACTTGGGGCCCCACACCAGTGACACAGGTTCTTTAATCATTATTATTACAGCCCCTATGTAGAATAATATAGCTACTTTAAACCGAGCTGCTTTTACAACGATCATCACTTGTGAGAATGTTTGTCCTACTTTGGTCAACAGGCTCTAGTGTAAAGGTTCCTGAGCCTACATTCTATGTATACAAAACATTGTGCTTCCGGGTGCAGCAGGCAAAGGTGTAAGGCTCACACCCAAGAAGAATTTTTACCGGAAAATAATTTGAGATGAAGGTACTCACTTTAGTTTTATTGACTATGCTGCTAAACTTGTACAGTGTTCCTCATTGTCAATCCTAGTAAAGTAGGGCCCAATAGAGGCATTGTTACCCCATAGATTGCTAAACTACAAATCTAAGAGCAAATCCTTCACTACAAATCTAAGAGCAAATCCTTCACGTGTCTTGCATAGTGAGCACCAACAACTCCTTTCAGAATGATCGCTTCTAGCAGCGATCTTAAGTATGAGCTGGCAAGATGGTTTCTGTTCAGTCATATGCAATATACTACAGTGTATAGAGAAAGTTTTTCTGTAAAAAGGTTTAATACCCAGCTCTAAATACAAGGGGTTAAGCTTGCACTGGGACCGAGTATTAGCAGAGAGCATAAAAAGTTGTTATTTATTACCGGTAATAGTTCTGCTTTAGCTTAACACAAATCTCAGCGCCTTACAATGATGCCACAACTACTTTTTGTCATTATACTTGGAAAATTACACTAACTGTTGGCTGCCAAATTTGTTTACAAACCCAAAACTTCGTCAGAGAATTATTTAAGTGTAATTGCAGCTTTTTAGGTCTTGCCTGCAACAGCACAAGGGGCTTTGATCCCTCCCATTACTTACCATGTATGGGCTTCATTGTCACTCTCGTTTGCTGCCTTCTAATTGGAGAGTGCAAGTCTGCTTCACTTCATAGTTATTCTGCTGAAGCACGTGTGGAAATCTGAAATAATTTCCGTTAGCATAAGCTGAAGCCATTTTGATTGTGGCATCCATTTTGTTAGCTATGCAATTCTTCTGTCTTCACTGTTGCTTGCCCTTCTATTCTGCTTGAGTCATCAGCTTTAGTTATCTCCTTCTGTACTGGGCCAAATTAATGTATGTGCTGAGCAAAGGCCTGTAGCTGCTGAAATGCACCTGGTTAAAGATGTAACTGTCAACTATTTTCTGCTGTTGTATACAGTTCTGTTCCCCCTCCCACTTTGCTGACTAAGTGATCTCCCATCTGCCCATATTTGTCGGTAACTATTCCTGTGTAGGCCTGTACCTTCTATTTGTAACTACTTGCTTACTCTGCAACAAAGTGTGTATATAAGTCCCATGGTCTGTGTATTCAATGTACTACCTTCTGGAACACTTGAGGGTGTTGTATGGACGTGGCCCCACTCATGAGTGATTAATAAACTTGTTATTTGAATTCCAGCTTCAGTGCCAATCTCTTTTTGTTGGTCTACGGACCCGTGGACAGAGAAGGGTGACCCCTGCACCTGTGTGTGCATTAAAAAAGCACATTTCCTCACACAGACCAAGTGCTGATTGCTTTTTCTGAACCGGGCTCCTTCAGCTGCTGGCACTGTGATTGAGGGACTATGTTTTTCTTGTCTTTCTTCTTTCTCTGTAGTCCTTATCCATGTTGCTTTCCCCCACCTCCTTCGTTCGTATTGCTTCTTCCCCAACTGACCCCACCCCTTTCTGTGTTGCTTATTAATACCCTGGCCGTGTTGCTCATTCCCCTTCCAACCTCCTGCCATGTTGCTTATTCCTGCCCACGCCACACCCTTTTTGCTTATTCCATTCCCCTTCCTTCCCCATCCGTGATGCTTCCACCCCGTCTGTGGTGCTTATTCCCATCCTACTCCCCATCCGTGTTGCCTATTCCCTTCCCACACCATCCATGTTTTGTATATTCCCCTCCTACCCTGTCCATGTTGCTTATTCCCCTTCCAATGTCCTGTCTGTGTTGCTTATTCTCCTCACACCTCCTAGACATGTTTCTTATTTGCCTCCCACTCCCTCGTTGCCTCTGTTGCCTATTCTCCACCCCAACTTCCCTAAGGGGGAAAAAGTGATATGACATGGCCAGTACTGCTGCTTTATAGTGCTTTAAAACATTTTTTATTACTTTCCTGTTTCCTACCACTGTTGTTTAATTCCTACTTATCTTAGGATCTGCGCATTGTTTAGACAACATAAACTAAGGGCTTGGTGCCTAGACTGGTTCTAGACGCCCCGCAGAATATATTGGCCTATAGACCAGCTAGCTCACAGTGCCACAGTAGCATCCCTAACCTACCAAGGAGCAAACAGTTTCTGGCAACCACGGAACATGACAATCTTGATCACTCAGGGATCGTGGAAACAGCCCAGAATCTTTTGCTTAGTCACTTGTGCTTACCTTCTCTCAGAGAAGTATACAGAATATACAGTGGGACGTTTCCAATATATTTATTGAACCAATGTTAGTTATTCTTGTATAAAATATATGTGCTGCAATGATTAAGAGACAGAAGCAAATAAAGGAGATTACAAGCACAAAAGAGTAAACAGGTGACACATTTCTACATTATTGCTGAAGCACTGAGTATATGAGTATATGCCGGTATATATGTAATGTGGTAATCTAACATACTCCTACGATGAGGACCCTACTTTGAGTGTAGAGCCAAGAATCCCCACTATGGACTATCCAACCCCATTACCTGATGGGAGCAAGTGAAGGACCCCATCTTCGTCTTGAGTTGGACACCCCTCACGGAATGGTGATTTCTCTCCATGCAGGGACCTTCGGTGTCAGCAGAAGTTCCTCCTCTACCAATCGATCGGGATGCCTATTATTTATAATAACAAGTAGCATTTACAATGTGCGCACTAGATTAGTGATGTTATTGATATGTAGATAGCGCTGTCGCCACGTGGATGAAAATAGGACTTTTGTACCTGGTGTATAGAGAGGCCTAGTACATGAGGTTCAAGGCATCATGATAATGTGCGAAGCTGAGTGTAGGTCATTTACTGGAAAACGGTGGCTGTAGAGGGTGGCAGCCTCTACATGATCTTTGTTGTCATTTGTTGTCTGCAGTCGGCATTCGAGTGTATAAACAAAGTCGTTTCAGAGAAACTAATCCAACTTTGTTGTGCATGCAAATGTATACAAAAGTTCACAGCTGAAATGTTATTTTCTTGGACAATGTAAGGAAAAAACTGTCTCGCTACATGGGGCAAACTCAGGAATATAACACCACCCACCCTCCTGTTGTCAACCCCACCGATTGGAAAAGCCAATTTGTTGCCCATAAGTGAGACCTGTTGGCGTTGCCAAAGCTTGTTCTGCATGAGAGTGCCAGTCAAGGTTACGCTGAAACCAAATACCTCAGTAATCAAAGATGCTCACTGTCTTGAGTAGCAGCCTGTTCGCACAGAAGGTACTTCTAAGGGGAAGAGCAGATTTCCTAAGTATGTCTTTTGTTATTGAAACATTGATAGCTCCTGTTCCCTGCAGAAGCTAACACTTTTACCAATCAGCTAAGGACTTACTTCACAATCCGCAAGTGGGCTTCTGCCCCTCCTATAGTACGGAGTATTCCCTGTTGCTTGCCTCCGAAGCCATCCGCCAAATCTTTGACAGGGGCGATAACGCAGCACTGCTTATGTTGGACCTCAGTGCAGCTTTCAACTCCATGTTCCACAAACTCTTAATGGAACATCTGTGGAGATGCGGTGTTGGCCAGAAAGCTCTATAGTGGGTTGCCTCTTTCCGACACGAATACACCTTTCAGGTGGTTCAAAAACTTTTCTACTCTCAGGTTTTCCCGCTGCAGCAGGGAGTGCCCCAGAGCTCAACCCTATTTAATCTATACATGTGCCCCGTCTGAGATCAGCGAGCACAACAGCTTTAACGTTATATCGTATGCCAATGATACTCAGCTGATCATCACCCTGTCACAGAATTCTTGTTGAGGACAAGCCTGATAGAGGTCGCTCAGTAGAAGGATCACAACTGTCTTAAACTGAATGCATGTAAGACGGAGGTCCTCATTCTAGGCAAACAATCCTCTTATCTGGTCCTCTGCATGGTGGCCAGACTCTCTTGGTCCTTTACCTCCACTTAAGCCCAGGGTTAAGAACCTAGGTTCACATTTGACTGTCAAATCGCAGGCTTGGCAGAGAAATGTTTTGGAATTTCGAAAACCCTTAAAAAATCCTTTGTTTTATGCCTGAATCTTCCCCAAAAAAACAGTAGTCCATCTGGTTACATCCAGGCTGGACTACTTTAATGTTACTGTATTTAGGATTGTCACAATCCCTCCTGATGATACTTCAGCATGTGCAGAAGTTGGCGGCCCGCCTTCTGTTGAATCTCTCCAGATGGGCACCCTGGGGGACTGCGCTTTTGTAAGCTGCTTTGGTTTCCTCTGAAGAAGAGACTTTTCCTTAAAGCCATGTGCTGTTGTTACAGGGCTTTTACGAACAAGGGTCCTCACTGTCTGCAACTCTTTATCAAGCTGTACTTTTTTGCAAGGATCCTCAGATCCTCGCGGGCCATGCTGGCATGTGTCCTCACAGTAAAGAGAGTATGCGTGGGAGGCAGCTCCTTCAGCTTCTTAGCCTCAAAACTAAGGAACTCTCGTCCTCTTAGAATATGACAGGCTCAGACGGAATTACTGTTCTGTAAAAATAAAAAAAACTGGTTATTCTGCTTCGACTGATTCTACAATTTATCTGCCGTGCATAAGACCTCTGGGAGCTGGACTGTTGGCACTGACACACTTCATCTGCAGTAGGTATGTGCTACACAAATTACACTATTATTGTTATTACCTAGTTTCGGCATATAGTTTTTTCTTGCTTAGTATTTTCTTGTAACCTTTCCTTAATTTTATTTGAGAGTAGAATTCAAGCTAGATTAGGGTCTGTTCGTTGTATATAAAGGGTAGTTTTTAATGTCAGAGACAGTATGACATATAATACACTTAGTAACCATGATCTATTTAGACTATTGGATGAGTGAGCATCTAGGAAAAGATCTATGAAACCAAAGAGTAGTTTATCCAGAGAATTGCTAGCCTCCGACAAGCTTGTTTTAGTCTAGGGTGCCCTTTCAACAGGAAATTCAGGTTTTTCAATAATAAAGGCAACTGCTAATAGATTAAGGAGCAATCCAGATTGCCCTATTGCCACAGGGGCAGAGCCGTGTTGGTTTCATGTACTTTGATCTTCTGATTTAGAGTTGCACATATCCAAGGTGGAGTGATGTTTTCTGGCTTCATGTATAATTTAGATTTTTGGTTTAGAAACCCTTGCCTAATGAGAAGTTTGGATTATTTCCCCATTTTCCTCATATTTGTATGAGCAATGATCTCCTGCCCTTCTGTGTGTGTGTTGTTGTCATATGTTGTTTTTCCCTTTTGTGCAAATATGGGGCAAAAGTCAGAGCCCTACAAATTGCCCCGTGCCATCAGATTAGGGAGTTTCTAAACGGAACATTGTCCAATTTAGCACATACTTCACAATCTACTTTTCATGCTTTCACCAATTTTCATTATACTGCTTGATTCTGTAGCATGCCCTTGACCTCTTAGCTTGTCACATTGCTTGGTATCAGATTCAGTATTCTTTGTATAATGGTCTTTAGAGGTGAGATCATTTGAATGCTATTTATGTTATGTTATGTTAATGGGGGTCTTATAGAGCGCTCGGCTCCTCGCGCAGAGTGTCCCGGCGCTATACAGATCTGTAGAGGTATGGCCAAGAAAAACACAGGATAACTACTGTCCAAACAGCCAAGTCTTGAGCCCCTTCCTAAAGGACAACAGGTTGTCTAATTTCCTGAGGGAAAGGGGTAGTTTGTTCCAAAGTTGTGAGAGGCGGATCGTAAAGATCTAGAAGGAAAATAGAACCGCACTCTTCTCCTTAAGTAGACAGCGCCGGTGCCGTGCAGAGATTTAAAGGCTGTGATAAGAATCTTGAAATAAATGCGTTTACGCACCGGCAGCCAGTGAAGTGAATTCAGAAGAGCCGAGGTGTGAGCCCTATGGCTAAGGCCAAAAATGGCCCTTGCCGCCGAATTCTGTATAGATTGGAGGCGTGTAAGGAGATATTCCGGGAGGCCTAAATAAAGTATGTTGGCGTAGTCCAGCCTAGAGCCGATCAGCGCCTGTACCGTAATCCTCCTGTGAGCATGAGAAAGAAAGGGAAGAAATTTCCTGAGAGTTCGTAGAAGGCCAAAACACTGGCCGACTACACTAAGAATCTGGGATTTAAGGGTTAGACCATTATCAATTTTTACACCTACATTTTTCGCCATAGAAGTAGCAGATGATGGAGGGTACATATCGGTAGGCCACCACGATTTCCAGTGGGCATCAGGGGAACAGCCAAAGAAAAGAATCTCTGACTTATCAGAGTTGCATCTTAGCTGGTTCAGTTGGAACCATGAAAAAAAATCAAGGCAGCTCCTGATGGTATCACCGGCAAAGTCTGTGTTCTTATCGCAGGTAAAAAGAAGCTGCGTATCGTCGGCGTAGGATACAATCCGGGCTCCATGAGATTCCACCAGATCAGCCAAGGGAGACAAATAAATATTAAAAAGAGTGGGGCTCAACACCAAACCCTGTGGGACTCCCACATCCAGCGTAGGAACTGGAGCAGAGAAAGGGGGGGCCCAAATCGATTGTTGGCGACCAGATAAGAAAGACTCAAACTAGTTGAATACCGTCCCTCTCAGACCAATCTCCTGTAGTCTTGAAAGAAGACGGCTGTGAGGGACGGTATCAAAGGCCGCAGAGAGATCGAGTAGAACCAACATCGCCTTCCCTCCATTGTCCAGAACCTCTTTTATTGACTCTGTAACTTCCAATAATGCAGTCTCTGTGCTTAAGTTCGAGTGAAACCCGGATTGAGTGTGATGGAGAATATCTCGGGTTTCAAGGAAGTTCGAGAGAGTTGAGTGGACATGTTTTTCCACTATTTTAGCAAAGGCAGGGAGTAGCGAAATCGGTCTGTAATTAGAGTGTACGAGGGGGTCCAAATTAGGTTTTTCAATAACGGAAGGATGTGCGCCATTTTCCATGGACTGGGGACAATGCCGGTTTCAAGAGAGACATTGAGGACCGGATTGATGATGGGATTGATAATATGTGCCATCTTGGTCAAGAATTTTGCGGAGCAAGGATCTGACGGAGAACCGGACTTTAATTTAGATAATGGATCCAGTGACATTTGTGGGGATAAAGGAGGAAAAAGTGAGAGCGTATGGCTCTCCGGAAGGGAATGAATCATGGAGAAATTTGAGCCAAAATCTCTTACAGAATCAGTTGCGCGAAAGAAGCCTGAATACTTGTGATCTTATTAGCAAAAAAACTAGCCAGTTGTTTGATCCATAGCTCTGTAGGTGAGAATTTAGAAATTAAAGAAGCAGGGGAGGTGAATTCCTTGACTATTGTAAAAATGTCTTTGCTTATATTAGCTGCAGATTCAATTCTTTTAGAGAAGTGAGACTTTTTCTCCATGACAATAGCCTTATGATATCCTTTGATAAGTTCCTTATATATCTCTTTTGATGGGACAACGTAGCTTTTGTGCCACGTTCTTTTGGCTTTCTTACAGAGCCTTCTGCTCTCATGGAGCGCTGGGGTGAACCAAGGTGCCGAAGCACGGGAGTTTCTTTTAGACTGGGTAGAGAGGGGCTCTATATCTTCTAGACGCTGTGTGAGCCAAGACTGGAAAAGAACTAAATCGCTAGCCAGCTCGCCAGTGAGCTGGCAAGGGTGCATAGCAAAAGATTGCTCCAGCATGTCAGCCGTGACACGATGATAGGGACGAGAGGCCGTAGACTGCAAACCTGCGCCGACACTGGCCGCTTTAGAAATACGTAAAATGTAAAAATTCAACAAATAATGACCGGTCCAAGTCAGGGGTAGGAGAAGGGAAGAGATAATGGGAATTGAAGAAAAAATTTGATCAAGGATATGTCTTTTATTGTGAGTAGCTGAGAAAATATAAGGAGACAAACCGAATGGACTAGTCACGTCCTGAAGTTTCATGGTATCAGTTGCGTCTGCATCATCCATATGGATGTTAAAATCCCCTAAAAGTAGACAGTGCTTAAACTTCATGATTAATGGGGAAATGGCAGTATGAAGTTCATCATAGAAGGAGCTAGAATGGCCAGGTGGTCTGTACAGCAGCAAACCAGCACATGAGTGATGAGGGGAAAAAGACAGACAAAAACTAAGTGACTCCACCCCAGGGATATCCTCCGTCATGACAACTGAACAAGAGTAGCGCCTATCCACCACAATTGCAACTCCCCCTCCCCTACCCATAGCTCAGTCTTTCCTCACCATATAGTAATTTAGAGGAAGAGCATTAGATATATCCGGGCTTGAAGAATCACCGAGCCAGGTCTTTGTTAGAAAGAGGCACGCAGGCTTAGACTCGGTTAGTAGATTAAAAAGATCTAGGGCATGTTTACCCAGGGACCGTGTATTGAGTAGCATGCAGAAGTAGTTATTTTGATGGTTTCCCATGTTCGTCACCAAGTCAGAGGGGTCTGCGGAGCACGCAATGTCCTTAGTAGCTGATATGTTCTGAAATATCCAGACGCAACTTGCGCAGCGTGAAAAGTCCTTGGGGTTAATAGGGAGCACGAGACAATCGCATCCCATATTTCCCCTCAAGCTTTTTAGAAAGCTGGATACATATCTATGCATGATACCTGACATTTGGACTTGAGATCCATCTGTAGGGCTGGACCCTGGCGCCTCCGGGACACGGACGGGCGCAGACAGGCTTACCTTTGGCGCACCTTCGGCGCGCCCGCTGCACTCGTCCGCTGCACGTCCTCAGAGGCATTCTGATTAAATAGGGAAGAGGAGGTGAGTCAGAGAGGGCTAAAGACTAGCGTGCTGACCTTAGTTCCACCCAAGATGGCGGCCGCGCTGCAAGCAGCGTGGAAACCAAAGTGCAGAGTCAGGTAGGGCTACAAAATACTCGCTGTAGTGTCAGCGCACAAAGATATTGAGGCAGTAGCTTTTTGTGACACACTGTCCCCCAAAGTAAAAATTTAAACAGTAGTTGCAAAACACACTGTCACAGAACACATTAAAAATAATTCCAGCTCGCAAGCGTTTTTAAACTAATTGGCACATGTGTTCCCGGCTGAGCCTCAGGAACGGATCCGGAAGCGGCGCTTAGAAACCCGGTCTTTTATGGTCAGAGGGCGCTAAAGACTAGCGTGCTGACCTTAGTTCCACCCAAGATGGCGGTCGCGCTGCAAGCAGTGTGGAAACCAAAGTGCAGAGTCAGGTAGGGCTGCAAAACACTTGTTGTAGTGTCAGCGCACAAAGAGATTGAGGCAGTAGCTTTTTGTGACACAGTGACCCCCAAAGTAAAAATTTAAACAGTAGTTGCAAATCACACTGTCACAGAACACATTAAAAATAATTCCAGCTCGCAAGTGTTTTTAAACTATTTGGCGCGCGTGTTCCCGGCTGAGCCTCAGGAACAAATCTGGAAGAAGAACCTGAAAAAACTCCCAACATCTATTTTGAGTAGGGGGTAAAGTTATCAGTCTAAATTGCAGTTTTAGCTTCGAGCAAAATGGGTACGTCATCAGCTTGAGTTGTGCTATTTACTAGCATAGATTGATTTAGGACATATAGTCTTGTGGACAACAATGATGAGATGTGATCTGATCCACTGAATGACTTATTGAAGAAAGACTGTATTGATTTCAGAATTCTTTGGAGCAACTGCATATTTTCTAAGATGACAGTGTCATGGTGTACCAAAGTACAGGATACATTTGTAGTACCTTTATTTCCTATTAAAACACTGAGGAAATCAAAGTCTGAGGAGATAATATCCACAGTTGGATTTTTAAGTCTTCTCTTTGATTTAGCTCTATTGCCAGCTACTCCGTTGATTTGATGATGTGGGGCTGGGGTCTTAGCAAGATTGTTACACTGGGAAGGGAGGAATCATACACAGATACGAGCTTGCTAGGGGAGTGGTCCCAATGTATTTGTTTGGAGGATTATTTGGTAAAGGCCCATTTGGTGGGTTCACAGAATACACTGTTAGAGCTTTAGATGCGCCTTTGGCCTCCGCTACCCCTTGTTTAGGATACCCTGGCCTTCATCAAGGATAACTACCCCTACTTGGCAGCTTTAGTTAGAGAGACCAACATCTTACCATAACCCTTTAGTGTCTTCTTAGTACTAATATCCTAAAGCATAATTAATAAATTGTATAATTTATGAATTGCCCGACTCAGTGCTTCTCTTGAAAAAATAGAAGTACTTTAATAGCACAATAAAGTGAAATTTTGCACATAGTAATGGGGTTTAGCTACAGGCTGTAACCAATTTCAATAGTTCCCACATCCACCACAGAGTCCCATGGCAATGGCGACAGTTCCTGCTCGCTACAGCTGACTGCAGCGCTCAAACTACTACAGTGACCTTAGCAGTGAAGTAAAACTCTTGGGTGCAAATCAGCATAGATGCAAGTTCGCTGCTTGGCTTATGCAAGAAATCACTAAATGCAGGGACGTGTAGGTCATCATACTTCATATCTTTAAAAAGAGTTTGCATTGGCAGTTCTAGCTCAAGACATAGTCTCTCAATCTCTCAACATGACCTTGTGCTTACCTGTTCATGAGAATGTTGCTTGGTGCTGCGTTTGTTGAGGTGGACCCTGTGCACTGACACTGGTGATGTTTCTGTCCGTGGGCACATATTCGCAACGGTGACCCGCCTCTCTTATTTTGTTTCTGAAACAAGCAGCCCAGCAAGCATTTGCCAGCGGTTGCCTATCTTTGGCATTTGCAAACTCCAGGCCATCGGGGGTGTTAGTTCGGTGATGATGATATCTATGTCGCAACACAGCAGCAGTGGTAGAACACGTTCCTTGGGTTGCTCAGAAATGCTGGATGGCAAGCTGGTACTTAGTGGGTTGTTGTCATTCACGCAGTTCGCCCTATGAACCATGCAGGAAGTGTGAGTGACCTCTGTTAGCTCAGGTTGGTGATGGTCACACTCCCAAACACAAATCAGCCTCTTCTACACCAGGGCAAGATGTTACCCTTGATGAGAAGGCAGGCATGAAGTCTTCTAGATGATAGCTGTTAGACCTGGGGGTCTCCAGTTGACTGAGGTAGGTACCTTAGTCCAAATAGGGACCCTTGCTTCTAGTCAGGGAAACCCCTGCTCACCATCCGGTAGCTTGGCACGAGCAGCCATGCTTATCTCCAAGGCAATGTGTAAAGTATTTGTAACCACACTCCAAGTAACACAGTGATAACACCACAAATGGACACCACACTGATTTAGGACAATAGCAGTATCTTTATCAAGAAGAAATACGATGAGACCAAACGATAAAAATATCAAGCATATGCGTATTCATAATGTTTCACGGGGCTGATTATTAGGCCAACAAACACTTGTAGGTTTCTGCGGTATTAATAAGCAGTTCACGATGATCTAATGCAGTCCCAATGCAATGCTATGCAGTTCGTAATGTTGAAATAAGACAGTCCTGAATGCAAGTACTAATGCAGTTCGTAACACAGTAACGCAGGAGCTATCCTTTTGTGGTAGCAACACAGCCCTCTTCACATCCAAGGGGCTACTCTTCCCCAACATAAAATTCATTCAGGCCAGCCTGTTGTTGTCTCCCTACTCCTCCCGGGGGTCAGGACACCTCCCAGACCCTGTGTCATCCATACCCAGGCAGTCAATACACAACCAGGCAGAGGCACTCAGCATGGGTTACGACAAGAAAACAGCCACTTCTAAAAGCATGGTTTCTAAACACACAATTCAAAATCCATCTTCACAAAAAGATGTGTTATTAAATTCTGAGGTCATGCACACTAAACTCCATCTCTCCATCTTATGACTATGGGAAGATATGCTGGAAACATGTGACACAGCATTCCCCATTCTGTCCTATGGGCAAGATGGCAACAGTGAAAAATTTTTTGTCAGGATTTCACTGTCAGGACATGGTAGACACCTCAGTACATGTCCTACCTTTCACACACACTGCACCCTGCCCAGGGGGGTACCTTGGGCCTACTATAGGGGTGTCTGGTGTACATAAAAAGGGAAGGGTAAGGCCTGGCAAGTGGGTGCACTTGTCAGAACAATAAGGCAGTTAAACTGAGCGCAGGCACTGTAGTGGCAGGCCTGAGATCTCTTTTTAGGGCTACGTTTGTGGGTGGCACAACTAGTGCTGCAGGCCCACCAGTATCATTTGCATTACCAGCCCTGGCACACATATTGCACTTTAATAGGGACTTTACTAGTAAGACAAACATACCAATTATGGACAACCAATTACCATAACACTTTATACAGGGAGCACTTGGACTTTGACACTGATCAGCAGTGGCAAAGTGCCCAAAGCATCTAAGTCAGAAACAGCATGCCAGAAAAAGGGCTAGGAGGAAGGCAAAACATTTAAGGAACTTTAGCCAAAAAGGGCCAAGTTCAACAATAGCCATAGCCACATGTTCTCCAGTAAGTTGCACAGACTACAGATGACATCCCCTTACCTCTGGGAGGTCATACAGACACCAGCCCTGGATCACAACAGCTCTTAGAGGACAATGAAGTACACTCCCTTCCTTGGACGAAAAGAACATGGAAATAGAACAAAGTGTGGTGGTCTGGGTCCCACCTTTATACTCCTTTTCCAGACAGGGGATGTCCCCTTGGGAACAGCCCATCTCAAACTGCCAGGTGATGCCCCCTCTTGAAGCGAACACATGCATCCCCAGACTGGATGTGGCCATGTTAGGCTCCATCAGGAAGGTCTAGCTTATATCCCATAGCACAATAAGCAAGGGACCCATGTCTCTGCATACCCTTGTCCACCTCATCCTCAAAAGGTATTGGGAGCAAAGCTTGCAAAAAGTCCAACCACTGGCAATCACTCAGGGTAACATTCCAACTATCGCTTTTCACCCACTGATGTGCTCTAGGCAAAGGCCCACCTTATGCAAATCAGTGCTGTCCTTGCGCCTCATGGGCACCCTGAAGTGACGGGTCTAAGTAGGCCGAAACCGGTCTGGGGTTTCTTGTGCTCCCTTCTGGAGGAGACCTTGCCTGGCAGCTCGGGATGGACTGTTCAGGAAGAAAATTCCAATATTCATGTAGACATGTTCTTTATAGCAATATTGTCAGTTTACTTTTTAAACTATGTGGAGATAATTACAGTGTGGGCCACTTGGAGCATATCAGGAATAATTCAGTTACAAACCTCAAAACTGAATAAACCGTTTATTTCCAGGTAAAGCAACCCCAACATTTACACTTTCAGAATAGGCATATTTTAATGGACAGTGGTACACATATTATCAAAGGCCTTACTTGTTTCATGGTATAATTTTTGCTGTTTATCTCTAGGAATCTAACTGAATTCCTCACCACTGTTCCACATTGAAAAATAAAAAGAGAAATTAACAGCATAACCAAATGCATTAGTGACGGGCTCGAAAAACAATCAAAATTTCAATTACACATGCCTATTTAGAGTTTTACTTTAAATAGATACACTATCAAAACAGTTGTGGAAATATAGCATAAAACAACAGTAAAAACACAAAAAAACACAGCCAGGGCATTTGTTTAGCGCAACTTCCCCAGTGTTGGACAAAATAGGTATAGCATCTGTCAAGGCAATACAGTTCCCTACACTTCCCTACAGAAAGTTGTCATGGCTAGGGCATTATTTGTAATTACAAGGTTCTCTTGTGAAGGCAAAAATAATTGAAACTGCTTTTTTAATTTGAAAATTATGCCTTTGCTTTGGATGAAGCAATACAAGATATAGTTTTTAGTTGTTTAAAACAAATGAGAAAGGAAAAAATGGCACACATATTACCGAATGATGTGCCCTGTATATATATGAAATTCAGATGGAATGATTTTGGTTGGACGTTAGAGTTGATTACTGGAAAAAGAATCCCTCTTTCTTGAGGAAACCAGACCATGGTGAACGCCGCTGTGTGTGTTTACTATGCGCTTCCCTTTTCATACCTTAATCCATCTCTCACAGCCAAGCCTTTCCATGCTTGAATCTAGGCTATCGTTCAAGTTTGTGTGACACATACAAGTAGGAATTAGATCTATTACCCCTCGCTGTTTTAAAATTATGGGCTCCCCTTCCTGATCTAGAGTGCTGTCCGCCATCATCTCTGTCTGTCTCCTCCCTGAAGGAGGTAACTTCTCTCCAATACAGATGGAACAAGCATTTACAATGCAATGGTTTCGCCTTTGGAAAAGTTTGAGCTATTGGCATTGTAAATGACAAAATTTGTATTTATGTGTTGGTTTTGAAAACAGATAAATAAATGGCATTGTCATTTACATTGCCATTAGCTTAATCTCTCGCAAATGTGAGACCTATAGCATTTCATTTCGCTGCCTGTGCAAGAAAAGTGTGGGGTGCAGGACGAGATACAACAGGATGCTTGAATCCAGTGGGGTGGTGAACACTGGTCAGGGCTGAGGTGCATTGACGGAGCTGTGTGCAGTGGTGAGCACTGGTCAGGGCTGAGGTGCACTGACTGAGCTGTGTGCAGTGGTGAGCGCTTGATGCTTGTGGTCAGGTCTGAGGTGCACTGACAGCTGTGTGCAGTGGTGAGCACTGGTCAGGGCTAAGGTGCATAGACAGAGCTGTGTGCAGGGGTGAGCACTGGTCAAGGCTGAGGTGCACTGACAGCGCTCTCTGTTTTAAACACAGGCCACTACCTGAAAAACATGGCTACAAAAGACGACTTATGCTTTTCCCAAAAGGTGGTATTGACAGACCGGGGTTGAAACATTACAGCCACCTGCTGCTGATAAGTATCACGTGACCAAGGGCCACCAGGATGCAGTGCTAAGTGAAAGATGTTTGTTTACCAGTACTGTGCATTCTGGGAGTTATGGTCCTGCTGACTTCGGGTTGACCAATGGAGCCACTGAAAGAAAAACACGGATCGTGAGCATCCCGCCCTTGGTGACATGGAGTTACTTTATTGCTTTGCCCGTCAGGGGAGGAGGGTCGTGTGTGTGGGGGGGGTTGAGGGGGAGGGGAGTATCTAACCCAGCTGCAATCCATCTCTCACCCCCGAGTGTGTGAAACTGGCAAATAAACAATAGACTGCCCGCCGAGACGTGATTGGACCCTCGGAGCTGGCGGCTGCCCTGCACAACCCCGGGCACGTGAAGCAGGAGCCCCGTACAGCACAGTCCACATGGCAGCGCTTTGACACCCGCACTCTTCCCCCCGGAGCCCCGTGTGCCCAGCCCTTATGCCTCCCGTGTGGAGGGAGTGGCCCTTTGCCCTGGGCCAGGCCTGGGAAGGAGCCAGTCCTGAGCCACCCTAGCTGCTTGTACCTGCCCACTGTGAGTGTGCGGCGGTTCGGCGCCCGCTGCAGACATCTGCGGTCAGCAGGTCACCGCAGGTCACACTTCAGGATCCATGCAGGGCCAATTACCAGCCCTCATCCTTCCGGGGTTGGTCTCTTAAGCACCATCGCTCTGGGCCATAGTAACGCCTGTGGATTTTGGGAGTTATGGTCCTGCTGACTTGGGGTTGACCAATGGATCCAATGAAAGAAAAGCCCGGATCTGGTGCATCCCGCCCTTGCTGACCTGGAGTTACTTTATTGCTTTGCCCCTTAGGGGAGGAGGGCAGTGTGTGTGCGCGTGTGTGGGGAGGGGAGTATCTAACCCAGCTGCAATCCATCTCTCACCCCTGAGTGTGTGAAACTAGCAAAGAAATAACAGACTGCCCGCCGAGACGTGATGGACCCTTGGAGCCGGTGTGGTCTGTCCTTAATTGTCCCAGGAAATGGAGGAATGACCACTTCCATGGAGATCGACCCGCCCGCCCCATGTCCATGAAAAAATGGCGGCTGCATTGCAGAGAAAAAATAAAAAATAAACAACCGCCCACCGCCCCATGACGATCGCAAAGCAGTGGGATGAGTAAAAATCGCCGGAACGCCCACGAATCTGCTCCGGCAATGACGGACAGATCTCTCTTCCAATGGCTAGCCTCCATTTATGGAGCTAGCCAATGGAAGAGAAGGCGGGACAAAGCCCCACACTGGTAAAAACATAAGATTCCGCCTGCGCGAACGCTGCTGCGCAGCGGACGCCAGGCGAAACCTAACAACGTGTGCTACCTCAACTGTCCCAACGGAAGCGAAACATTATTAGTTTGCAACCCTCACAATACAGTGATGTGTTACAGGTCAGTTCAAGAATGAAAATATGACTTAATATGGCCACCCATCCTTTTGGGAATGGGTCAGATTTCAAGAAAAAGTTTACCAGCAATGTGCATATTGAAAAAAGGTGTCGTTTGGGAACTTTTACAACATAAGCAGCGATAGACGTAAAACACACATAAAGGGCGTGTCAATCTGTCATTGTAAATGGAGCCTGTAGACCGCTTTAGAATAGTTGGATCTGTCCTCCAAAGATAGGCGTTTCCCTCTTGGAGTTCATTACCCCAACAACAGAACCCTCTAACACCCCCACACTCCCCCCTCACCCGGCGTCCAATTCTGAGAACATTGGGAATATTTGGGTCTTGACCTTACGTTCAAAGTAGCATAAACTGCATCCGACTTCATGCTTCAACATTCTTAATCAGATATGTAATCTTCACACGACTTAAAAAAAAAAAAAGCATTCAACTCATTAATGTTTGTTCCAGCATTTAGTTAGAGGTTAACAAGTATTTTAAATGAGTGAAGGCATGCACAGGCTGATCAGTCTTTCCCAGGTCCATCGCTTCATTTAAAGTTTATGCTAAGCTTATCAAACATGCAAGTCGTTGATAAACACCAAGCGCCTAGTTAAGTAACAATTTCACAAGTTAAGGCGCTGAAAGGCAGAACACCGTCTCTATCAAATGGTTTAAATCCTGTATAAAACGGGAAGAACATATCTAGGGAAAAAGAGTGCCGTTTGAGTTAGATTTTCTAACCAGTCTATCAAGACTGGGACTTCAAGGGACATTTTTTTTTTTGTAAATCTTTGAACATATGTTTTTTACAGGCTGAGTTAAATTAATCATAAGCAAGTCGGGAACCCTGATCTGATCAGTTTTCGAGGACAGGGATTAGCATACATTTTTAAAGGTGACAAATATCTGACACGAAAGGCAGCGTCATCTCTCAGGTGCCGCACAAAGTGCAGCATGCAGCGTTTCCTCGCTATGCAGCAGTGAAATATATAGGAAGGAAAAAACCGAGGCAGGGCTATGGCGGCGGCTGCTGCATCGACTCGAAAAAGTGCTAGCAACGCGGGATAAACACCAAGCGCATAGTTAAGTAACAATTTCACAAGATAAGGCGCTGAAAGGCAGTACACTGTCTCTATCAAATGGTTTAAATCCTGTATAAAACGGGAAGAACATATCTAGGGAAAAAGAGTGCCGTTTGAGTTAGATTTTCTACGCAATCTATTAAGACTGGGACTTCAAAGGACATTTAAAAAATTTTTTTGAACATATGTTTTTTACAGGCTGAGTTAATTAAATCATAAGCAAGTCGGGACACCTGATCCGATTAGTTTTCGAGGACAGGGATTAGCATACATTTTTAAAGGTGACAATTATCTGACACGAAAGGCAGCGTCATCTCTCAGGTGCCGCACAAAGTGCAGCATGCACCGTTTCCTCGCTATGCAGCAGTTAAAATATATAGGAAGGAAAAAACGAGGCAGGGCTCTGGCGGCGGCTGCTGCATCGACTCGAAAAAGCGCTAGCAACGCGTGAACGCACTGCGCTGCATAACCTGAGCACAGAAACGGCCCCGTTTAAAAAACCTAGCATTTCGGAAGGAACGTGTTCTGTCTCGATCCAAAATGCACTGTGCGTTATTTGGGCATATTTAGGGGGTGAAATAAAGCGTCGCCACAGCTGACGGAGGCGCATAATGACGACTCGTGAACAGACAGCAATGCACCTACCTCTGGATTCCGGCGAGCAGTGTAGAAGCGGCAGTCAAAGTTGGCACGGGTGTGCCCAGCATGGATACCTTAAACAGAAAAGAGACAGCCGGTCAGAGGGGCAGCAAGGTGAATATAGGAACAGACTGTGCACGAGCAATGAAAATACGCACTGACGACGGGAGCCCACGAAAAAATGGCGGCTGCATTACCGAGAAAAAATAAATAAATAAACAACCGCCCACCACCGCATGACGATCGCAAAGGGGCGAGATGAACAAAAATCGCCGGAACGCCCACGAATCTGCTCCGGCAGTGACGGACAGATCTCTCTTCCAATGGCTAGCCTTCATTTATGGAGCTAGCCAATGGAAGAGAAGGCGGGACAAAGCCCCACACTGGTAAAAACATAAGATTCCGCCTGCGCGAACGCTGCTGCGCAGCGGACGCCAGGCGAAACCTAAAAACCATGAAGTGGTTCAAGAAGACTTTGAATTTTTAATGACTGCTACTGGTGCTGCTAGTGTTGACGAAAGCTGGTGTCTTCTAACTCTTCTAGTACTCCAGTGCAAAGGCATTTTATTCACATCGCAGCACCTTCCCTACTCCTGAATAGATCCCATCTGATCAAAATGTCTAAAATATTTAGTCACCTGTATGTTACGCAATCTCAATCGTTCAACAAAATCTTGTACAGACAACACCCTCTGCATAAAGAAAATGTTGAGGTGCACTTGAAAAACGTTTATTATTGTTTTTTTTGTAATGTGTTCAAGAAATACAGCATAATGCCAAGCAGTGCTGTGTACATTAGGCGGTGCACATTATCTGTGCAATAATGCACTTGAAAAATGTAAGTTCAGTTCACATAATCATATTTTATAATGTGAACCATCCCAGACATCATTTTTTTTTAAGAAACAGATTTTATTGAATTCTGAGCGTACCAGATGGGCGGAGCCCAACAAGAAAAGTTCAAAGAAAGTGCATAAAATAATGTCTCTGGGTACATATAAACCCCGCCCCAATAGTCTGCAGAACATCAGACCGAGAAAAACATGAAACCCCTCAAAACCCCTAAGGCGCACAGTACATACTTAGGAAACATTGCATGTAGAAGCCAAGGAAATTCCCAGCCACGTCCTACTGACATCAATACACTAAACAGGTAAGTTATTCACCACCAATTGTTCAATGGGATCACAAGCTGCACTGCGACATTGTAGGCAAATCTCTGAGCGCCGCCCACTGAGACCAAATCTTTCCATGCTTCTGAGGACACCCTCTCGCCTGAAACACCACAATCTCCGCAGACATGCACCTGTCCAGTGCCCTTTTTCAGTTAGTGATGCTGGGTGGGGATGCGTTCTTCCAATGCTGCGCTATGTCGCGCTTAGCTATGGTGAGGCCCAAAAATAAGAGGTGTCTCTTGTACCGGCTACCCCCAATGTACTCCCTGCTATGTAAGAGCGCCAGTCTGGGGTCCAACGGAATATCCCACGCCAGGACACGACCTAAGCAAGACCAGAATCGTTGAATCGCCCACAGACCCACACCATATGTAAAAACGACCCCTCGTCCGCACTGCAGCAAAGACAGATCGGGGACTGGATTGCTTCCATTTTCCAAAGTGTAAGACAAGTGTAATATACCCTGTGAAGGTATTTAAACTGGATTAGTCTATATCTGGTAGATATGGCGGCATACCGAGGGCTAGCCAACGCCTCGGCCCAATTGTCATCCGTTAGGGCCGGCAGATCAGCGGCCCACACCTCCCGGGTTTTGTGGATAGTGGTCTTGGAATGTGTATTGAGCGTCTGGTAAATTTGCCGAAGTTTGTGAGCCTCAAGATCCCCAATCAGTAGGCGGCCCTCCAGCGGGTGGAACTCTGGTAAAGACTCTAACTGCCGAATATGGGAGGTCAAGGCATGATAGAGCTGAAGATAGCGATGAAACTGCGATTTGTGAAGGTCAAAATCAGATTGCTGCCTTTGAAAGAATTTAAGAGTGGTCCCCTGCATGATGTCCCCTGGCGTAGATATACAGATGAGGTCCAACCTACGGAATCCCGCGAGCAACGAAACCGGCTGTAAATGAGTACCCTGCCAGAGGGGAGTGGCTTACCCCAGCTGCCCGTGGACCAAACCACCCGCCTCCATGTCTAGATGACTATCTGACAAGCCGAAGGGAGTGCAACAAGTGAAGTGCTGCTATATAAAAAATGGGGCAAGAGGGTACCCGCCATGGCAATCTGTTCCAAGACGTAGGCCGGGACAGTCTGGGATCTGTACCACCACTTGTTAATCAACAGGAGGTGAGAGGCAGAGTAGTACAAGCGAACGTCTGCAGCTGCGATACCCCCGCAATGCGTGGACTGTGTACACATTGAGAACGCCATGCAAACTGCGCCCCCCTGCCAAAGGAATCAATTCAAAAGTGCGTTGAGTTGGGTGAACCACGACAGGGGATTGGGTGTGGTTAATTCTGAAGCCTATAGAGTAAGCATGGTAGGGACACCATCTTAAAAATCGCAGATCTGCCGTACACCGATAGGATTCAGAAAAGGGGGTGGTGATGAACAGAGTGTCTGAATTAAGCAGACCACTCTTACCCAGTCCAAAGATCAGGGCTTGATCCATCACCGTTTTTTAGCTCACTGCACCATCCCAGCTCAGAACCTGGCTATATGCAAATTAGTCTGTCCCTGGCCCAGTGCATCATGGGAACAGGGCAGACCAAACTACCAAGCCAATTCTTATACTGGGAAGGAAACAAGCTACCGGGGACCGGTTTCTGGCATTTCAGCCGTCTTCGGCCCGGCTTGCTTGAATCCTGATGGTGCAATGAGCAAGGGACTCACATCTGAGTATACCCTCCCACACATAGTGTGGACAAAATCGATTTTGGAAAAGGGGGTGGTGATGGACAGAGTTTCTGAATGATGCCCTGTTCCCATGATGCACTGGGCCAGGGACAGACTAATTTGCATAGAGTCCCTTGCTCACTGCTCCATCAGGATTCAAGCAAACCGGGCCGACGACGGCTGAAATGCCAGAAACCGGTCCCCGGAAGCTTGTCTCCTTTCTGGTGAAGAATTGGCTTGGTAGTTTGGTCTGCCCTGTTCCCATGATGCACTGGGCCAGGGACAGACTAATTTGCATATAGCCAGGTTCTGAGCTGGGATGGGGCAGTGAGCTAAATAACGGTGATGGATCAAGCCCTGATCTTTGGACTGGGTAAGAGTGGTCTGCTTAATTCAGACACTCTGTTCATCACCACCCCCTTTTCTGAATCGTTTTTGGCCACTATAGGTGTGGCAGGGTATACTCAGACATGAGTCCCTTGCTCACTGCTCCATCAGGATTCAAGCAAGCCGGGCCGACGACGGCTGAAATGCCAGAAACCGGTCCCCGGAAGCTTGTCTCCTTTCTGGTGAAGAATTGGCTTGGTAGTTTGGTCTGCCCTGTTCCCATGATGCACTGGGCCAGGGACAGACTAATTTGCATATAGCCAGGTTCTGAGCTGGGATGGGGCAGTGAGCTAAATAACGGTGATGGATCAAACCCTGATCTTTGGACTGGGTAAGAGTGGTCTGCTTAATTCAGACACTCTGTTCATCACCACCCCCTTTTCTGAATCGTTTTTGGCCACTATAGGTGTGGCAGGGTATACTCAGACATGAGTCCCTTGCTCACTGCTCCATCAGGATTCAAGCAAGCCGGGCCGACGACGGCTGAAATGCCAGAAACCGGTCCCCGGAAGCTTGTCTCCTTTCTGGTGAAGAATTGGCTTGGTAGTTTGGTCTGCCCTGTTCCCATGATGCACTGGGCCAGGGACAGACTAATTTGCATATAGCCAGGTTCTGAACTGGGATGGGGCAATGAGCTAAATAACGGTGATGGATCAAGCCCTGATCTTTGGACTGGGTAAGAGTGGTCTGCTTAATTCAGACACTCTGTTCATCATCACCCCCTTTTCTGAATCGTTTTTGGCCACTATAGGTGTGGCAGGGTATACTCAGACATGAGTCCCTTGCTCACTGCTCCATCAGGATTCAAGCAAGCCGGGCCGACGACGGCTGAAATGCCAGAAACCGGTCCCCGGAAGCTTGTCTCCTTTCTGGTGAAGAATTGGCTTGGTAGTTTGGTCTGCCCTGTTCCCGTGATGCACTGGGCCAGGGACAGACTAACTTGCATATAGCCAGGTTCTGAGCTAGGATGGGGCAGTGAGCTAAATAACGGTGATGGATCAAACCCTGATCTTTGGACTGGGTAAGAGTGGTCTGCTTAATTCAGACACTCTGTTCATCACCACCCCCTTTTCTGAATCGTTTTTGGCCACTATAGGTGTGGCAGGGTATACTCAGACATGAGTCCCTTGCTCACTGCTCCATCAGGATTCAAGCAAGCCGGGCCGACGACGGCTGAAATGCCAGAAACCGGTCCCCGGAAGCTTGTCTCCTTTCTGGTGAAGAATTGGCTTGGTAGTTTGGTCTGCCCTGTTCCCATGATGCACTGGGCCAGGGACAGACTACTTTGCATATAGCCAGGTTCTGAGCTGGGATGGGGCAGTGAGCTAAATAACGGTGATGGATCAAACCCTGATCTTTGGACTGGGTAAGAGAGGTCTGCTTAATTCAGACACTCTGTTCATCACCACCCCCTTTTCTGAATCGTTTTTGGCCACTATAGGTGTGGCAGGGTATACTCAGACATGAGTCCCTTGCTCACTGCTCCATCAGGATTCAAGCAAGCCGGTCCAACGACGGCTGAAATGCCAGAAACCGGTCCCCGGAAGCTTGTCTCCTTTCTGGTGAAGAATTGGCTTGGTAGTTTGGTCTGCCCTGTTCCCATGATGCACTGGGCCAGGGACAGACTAATTTGCATATAGCCAGGTTCTGAGCTGGGATGGGGCAATGAGCTAAATAACGGTGATGGATCAAGCCCTGATCTTTGGACTGGGTAAGAGTGGTCTGCTTAATTCAGACACTCTGTTCATCACCACCCCCTTTTCTGAATCGTTTTTTGCCACTATAGGTGTGGCAGGGTATACTCAGACATGAGTCCCTTGCTCACTGCTCCATCAGGATTCAAGCAAGCCGGGCCGACGACGGCTGAAATGCCAGAAACCGGTCCCCGGAAGCTTTTCTCCTTTCTGGTGAAGAATTGGCTTGGTAGTTTGGTCTGCCCTGTTCCCATGATGCACTGGGCCAGGGACAGACTAATTTGCATATAGCCAGGTTCTGAGCTGGGATGGGGCAGTGAGCTAAATAACGGTGATGGATCAAACCCTGATCTTTGGACTGGGTAAGAGTGGTCTGCTTAATTCAGACACTCTGTTCATCACTACCCCCTTTTCTGAATCGTTTTTGGCCACTATAGGTGTGGCAGGGTATACTCAGACATGAGTCCCTTGCTCACTGCTCCATCAGGATTCAAGCAAGCCGGGCAGACGACGGCTGAAATGCCAGAAACCGGTCCCCGGAAGCTTGTCTCCTTTCTGGTGAAGAATTGGCTTGGTAGTTTGGTCTGCCCTGTTCCCATGATGCACTGGGCCAGGGACAGACTAATTTGCATATAGCCAGGTTCTGAGCTGGGATGGGGCAGTGAGCTAAATAACGGTGATGGATCAAGCCCTGATCTTTGGACTGGGTAAGAGTGGTCTGCTTAATTCAGACACTCTGTTCATCACCACCCCCTTTTCTGAATCGTTTTTGGCCACTATAGGTGTGGCAGGGTATACTCAGACATGAGTCCCTTGCTCACTGCTCCATCAGGATTCAAGCAAGCCGGGCCGACGACGGCTGAAATGCCAGAAACTGGTCCCCGGAAGCTTGTCTCCTTTCTGGTGAAGAATTGGCTTGGTAGTTTGGTCTGCCCTGTTCCCATGATGCACTGGGCCAGGGACAGACTAATTTGCATATAGCCAGGTTCTGAGCTGGGATGGGGCAGTGAGCTAAATAACGGTGATGGATCAAGCCCTGATCTTTGGACTGGGTAAGAGTGGTCTGCTTAATTCAGACACTCTGTTCATCACCACCCCCTTTTCTGAATCGTTTTTGGCCACTATAGATGTGGCAGGGTATACTCAGACATGAGTCCCTTGCTCACTGCTCCATCAGGATTCAAGCAAGCCGGGCCGACGACGGCTGAAATGCCAGAAACCGGTCCCCGGAAGCTTGTCTCCTTTCTGGTGAAGAATTGGCTTGGTAGTTTGGTCTGCCCTGTTCCCATGATGCACTGGGCCAGGGACAGACTAATTTGCATATAGCCAGGTTCTGAGCTGGGATGGGGCAGTGAGCTAAATAACGGTGATGGATCAAGCCCTGATCTTTGGACTGGGTAAGAGTGGTCTGCTTAATTCAGACACTCTGTTCATCACCACCCCCTTTTCTGAATCGTACACCGATAGGGGTAGTTGGGACCAAATTGTCGGGCAGGAGTAGGGGAGCAATGTTGTGCGTCCAGGCAACGGTGGGACACCGCAAGATATAGACCCCTAGGTAATTGAAGCCTGTTTCTGCGATAATCAACTCCGAAACCCAGGCCTGGCTCCTCTGATTGCCGTGAATAGGAAACAGTGTCGATTTTGACGGATCGACGAAGAGACCAGATGTCTCCCCAAAGATACAGAGAACTTGGAGGACACAGGGACCGACGCCTATGGGTCGGACATGAAGAACAGGGCGTCATCTGCGTTAAGTGAAATTCTGTCGGAAGGCTCTTGTGACCAGTCTAGTCCCCTAATTAGGGGTCTCTGCGCACCCATGCAGCCAGAGGCACTATTGCCAAGGCGAACAGGACTAGAGATGAGGGGCATCCTTGGCGTGTACCCCTACGGATGGGAAAGGGGGCTGAGCAGCATCCAGCCGCACGAACTGAGGCGGTGAGGTCCGTGGATATCAGCTTTGCAGACGCTATGAACCGTGGACCCAGATTAACGGCCTCCAGGAGTTTATAAAGGTAAGTCCAGCTCAGCGAGTCTAACGCCTTGTAAATATCAGCCAGTGGCACCGCCGCGGAACGACCCAGCCTGGAGACCCCCGCGATAGCATTGTGGGCTCGCCTGATATTGTGTCTGTTGGAGCGCTGTGGCATAAAGCCTGACTGATCTGGGTGTACCAGGTCTTGAATACCGGTACGAAGGAGGTCGGCCAAAACTTTCTCCAGAAGCTTGAGTTCGAAATTCAACAGTGAAATGGGACCCAAGGAGCCTGGGTCCTCTAGGGGGCAACCCAGTTTAAGGAAAACAATAATTTCAGCGTGCCGTCAGTAAGATGGCAGAATGCTCTGTTCCCGGGCTTCGTACAGTACCCCAAGTAAGTGGGAACCCAGGGTCACCATGTATGGGCACAGAAAGTCGCAGGGTAACCCGTTCGGACCCGAAGCCTGGCCCGGAATGAATATTACCCTTCGCCTCCTGCAGGTCGTCTGTCGTGATAGGGTCATCCAGAAGATCACGTACTTCATCAGACAACCAGCGAGGGGGGATGTCAGAGAGGAATTTGTCTATAAAGGGCTCAGCTATCACCTCTCACTCCTCGTACAGAGTGGCGTAGAAGGAAGCAAAGGCTTGGACCATGGCCCCCGGGGAGGTACACATAGGGCCGTCCGGGTCCTTCAAAAGGGGAACCTGCACCGGGGTTGACCGGACCTGGCACAGCCTGTGGAGCATTTGACTGGACTTGTTGCCCCATTGATAAATTATGTGCTGGGTCGCCAGCCACACCTTTTTAGCGCTGTCAGTATGGAGCTGGTGGAGCTGCTGTTGAACATGTAAGAGATTCCAGCGAGAACTGGGGTCAGAGCCCTCCAGCATTTGGGACTGCACTCGGCCCTGGTGGTCCTCCAGTTCCCTCACCTGGGCTAAGCGCTGCCGTTTTACCCCTGTATGAAAACTAATGTCTGCCCCCCTAATTGTTGATTTAAGAGCCGCCCATATGGTGATACGCGACGTATAGGTGCACACGTTGAGCCCAAGGTAATAAGCAATAGCACGATGCAGGGTCTCCTGATAATTGGCGTCCCAGAGAAGCCATGGGGACATACGCCACGGGCTCCAGTAGGTTCGGAGGCGCAATTTGAGTTGGACAGGCGAGTAATCGGAGAGGCCTCTTGGCAGAAGGGAGGTGTGTGCAACTCTGTGTGTATATAGCTGAGTGGAAGGAAAATATAATCGAGATGTGAGAGTGTTGGGTGGACCTGCCGATTCATAGGAGAACCCTGACTCGGTGGGGTGAAATGCATGCCAAGAATCAGGCCAACCCAGTGTATGTGCGAGTACGTTCAGTTTGGAAATGGGCAGGGTCTATCGAGCGGTACAGCACGCCATCTGTCATGCGGAGCCATAGTGTCGTTCCAGTCTCCACCCAGTATTGTCAGGCTACCAGGAAGGTCCCACCAGAGCTGTGTGATTTTGTCTAGGAATGTTTGTCCCAGTGGGGGAGGGGCATAAACGCTCCCAAGTGTTATCTGTTTGCTGGCCACTATGCCTGAAACTACGGTGAAGTGCCCGCCCGGGTCTAGCCACTGGTGTGTAATGTGGTTCGGTACTCGGTGGTGGATAAGAATTGCTGTGCCCCATGCGCTCCTCGTCAAGCCTGAGTGATAGAGAGTGGTGAACCCAAACCTAGTAAGACACTGGGCTTTATTACCGAGGAGATGAGTCTTCCGCAGCAATAGAATTTTGGTGGAATAACGCATCGCCAAGCGCAGTACTGCGCCCCGTTTGTTCTTATTTAATAGTCCTCATACATTCCAGGAAAAAATATGAAGTTCTTCCAGTGCATAGTTACCTGTATTGTGTGTCATTCCCCCAAATGAAAGTGTATGTCAGTTGGAGCAGAAGCTGTGGCATAGTTTGTGACTGTGTGTTTGGTGCGCAGAACATAAAACTAACAATGTAAAACCCAACAACCCCTAATCCCCACCCTCCCCACCCCCTTACTTCCAATTGCGGTGGAATCGTGTCTCAGGCCCCTAACGTGACGACCCAAGCAGTTCCCCCAATGGAGCCCACCCAACCCAACATTACCCAAAGTGTCAAAGGCCTTGGAACCTCCGACATCACCTAGAACCAATGCACATGACCCCAGAGCATTAAGTTCCAACACACTCCAAACGGCCACAGCATTAAACCTAGAAAGTGGCGGGAACTGCTTCACTGAGCGGTTTCAGACTGGCCATGGGCTTGCCAGTTTGATCAAGATCTGTGCCACCTGTTTGATGTGTCTCCGCATTGCCGGCCGCTCCTATGGGAACCCTGCGAGGAGTCAGAGTCCAGCGGCGGCGGTTAGTGCGGTTTGAGGCTTTGCCTCTCGTCTGTCCAGGCGAATACCTCCTCCGGAGAGTCAAAGAAGTAGGTCTTGGCGTTAAAGATCACTTTCATTCTGGCGGGGAATAGTAATGCATAGGATAAGTTCAGCTCCCGGAGCCGTCGCTTGGCCGCAACAAAGGATTGGCTCTGCTGCTGCCCCAGACTGGTATAATCGGGGAAGACCAAGATTATATGAGAATTAAATGTCAGTTTGTCCTTGTGGAGCCGAGCAAAGTGAAGGATGGCATCGCCATCGGCGTAATTGAAGAGCCGGGCGATCACGGGCCTTAGGTGCTCCCCGGGAGGCGGCTTCTTAGTCAAGGCACAGTGAGCCCTCTCAATCACAAAACAGGGGGACATGGTGACAGCAGCGCTTTGAGCCAACCAGAGAGGAAGAGGTCCATGGATGCGCCCTCGCAACCCTCTGAAAAGCCCACCAGTCGGATGTTGTTCCGCCGCACTCTACCTTATGCATCCTCGGCCCGCGAGGCCAGGTTCCTCTTGACCATGGTGAGTTCTCCGCCTCCGTGATCCGATCCACAGCTTTCCGAAGATTCTAGCAGAGGAACAACACCTCAGATCTTACCGCCCGATCTGGGCCTTGAGCACAGTCCGCGATTGATTGATTGCTGCAAGCAGAGTTGCATTGCATGGGGACAGGCCCTCGGCAACCTCCTTCCCCAAGGGCACGGTGGTTTAATGGTCCGTTGTGTTCTGTTTGAGGGCAGCCGCCCCATGTTTTCTTTGCCCATTATGAAGAGGAGAGGTAGGCAAAGTTGTGAAACAAAAACTGAGAACAAGGGCAAGTACGTCGAACAGAACGAAGCTCTCCTCTGCTGCGTTGTCAGCACGTATCAGACGGAGGGACTCCTCAGTGCCAGATCCACTCAGCCATGGGCAGTGACTCAGACGAAACCAAGGCAGGTCGCCATGCCGGGCCTCACGGAATCGGACCCTTCCGACAGCAAGCCGCAACAGGCCTAGCCCAGCCGCTTATGCCACCAAGGAGGGACAGCCAAGTAGGCCCCCTACAGGGACCAGACTCGCCGGCCCCCGACCCAGTCCTCCTCCAGGCCCACTGCTACCAGGATCCCCAATAGCAGGCCTACCAAGGTTACCCCATATCTCAGATTGTCGTTGACTGAGCTAGAGCGACAGCAAACTATGAGAGCGAGGGGCACCAAGTAATGTCCAAGGCGACGCGGCGCACCCACTGGGGCCCGCTTCTTGCAGGCCCTCTGTGCCTCCAGGGGTACTTCAGGTCCTCAGTTAGCAACACAGAGGGAGACCCCGGTAAATCTTTTTGCCCAGGATGGACGGGCCCCAGGGTCAGCACATGTGTCCACAGTTGTTCTCTTCCCCTTATGTGAGGTTAACTTCTGCCTGAGAGAGCCCAGGCCCCCAGCGCCACCACATCCACGCTGAGGCAGGCCGGCCCGACTCCCCCAGGACCGATGCTGCAGCTATCCGAATGACTTCCCCACTGGTCGCTCCGGGGCCCAGTCGAGCAAATGCCACCTATGCCAGCATTGCACACATGGCATAGGGCGCCGTGGGGTCCCGGCCAACGATCGGTTCAAAGATGGAGACAGGCTGGGGGATCAATGACACCGCGCTCAAGGCCCTCTCCAGGGGCAATGACCCCCAAGACCCTCAGCCCCAGCCGGGCACCACGCTGGTACGGAGGACTCCCAGAGGCCCAGGGACACTGCCTCAGCACCTCGTGGCAGATTGAAGGAGGGGGAGAGGCGCCACAGGGAAGGCCAGGACCCGGTAGCCAACCCTGACCGCCGGCCGCCCCCCCCCGTCCCGAGATCCTACCGTCACCACAAACTGCAATCCCAGGAGATTGATGACGATCTGCGGGCAGGACCCCCATGTCAGGATTCGTCAATCACCGACCTCTGCTCCGCAGTGTGCGTAGCGCGTCCCGTGCTCGACCGCCATCTCCACCAGGCTGCAAACGCGTCAGCTCTGGGCCCAGGCAATCGCCGCTCACGGCTCACCTCCGCCGAAGTCAAGCTGCAGAGGGGGCACCGATGTCCGCCCTGATCACTCCAGGATTCCTGCTGTGTCTGGGGTCAGGATTAGTGGCAGATGGTGGTTAGAACGGGCTCAGGCTAGCAGAGCTCTACTGAAGCATGTCCGCCATATGAGGCTCCCAAGCCACGCCCCCCCAGACATCATTTTTAAAGATTTAACATACTGATGGATTTAATTAGTGGAAATTCTAACTATTATGCTTCTTCTTATTCCAGCATGTAAACTTTCTATCTGTAACTGAATACAGAGGTAAAAAATGTCAACTTTTATTTAGTAGCAAGTCATGGTGCCTATTTGCTATACATTGGGTTGGAACGCTCAGCGTCCTTTGCCTACTTACTAATTCACCCCTACTCCTGTGTGGGTTCTGGAGTAGTGTGCTTTTTGCCTAAGAAGCGCTTCAACACCCCATCAGGGTTAGGAAGAGCTAAATAAATGCAAACCTTTTTCCCTCATCTATCCCTCCACTATCCTTCTCAATCCAAATAACTGAGTAACATATCTACCACTCATATTACTTTCATATTTCACTATACTCATTCACCACTAATCCTTTATAGGTTCCAGAGTAGCGTGCTACTCTCCGAAAAAGCACTTCGATGCCTCATTAGGGGTAGTAAGCGCTATATAAATGCAATTGCAATAAAATTACAATACTTTACACTGACTTAAAATAAATAAATTAGGACAAAAATCTGATGAAACTTTAACTAACACAAACACTCTTTTTTGTTGTTATTTCAAAGGTTTTTCAGACTTTAAAGAGGATTACACTTGGGAACCTGTTGAATAATCCCATCGTACTGAAGTAAGATCTCCCCAGAACATCAACGCCACACACTTAACTTTGGAAGTTGGAAGAATGCCTGTATACCTCAGGAAAGACCCTTTGCAAATCCCAGACCCTTCTGAAACTAACTGGAGTAGAGACGACGAAGATGACTACTATCTCATGGACCCAGAACAAGCACATGATCGCTTGCCTCAGCCTTTTAGGATGATTGGGAGACTCGTAGAAGAGGTTTTGGAAGAAGCATGGGAGATTGTCAAAAGAAGTGAGGAAATCAGAGAGGCTGAGAAAATGGGTGCAAAACAGGCGGTGTACCAACCGTCAACTGAAATGCAGGTAACGTACTAGTTGACTTATTAAGCAATCACGACTGAAGTGTTTCTATAGCCTATATTGTAACATGATTATATTTAATTGTGCAGCATTCATCATAACAATTCATGAAAATATACTAAATTGTTAAAAAGCATATTAATATATTTATAATATATAATATATTTATTGTAACCATTCAGTTTACTTATACCAGCGTTCAAGTAAAGGAAAGCATCTACCTTCTATCGGCTAGTAAACATACTATTGATATGAGACTCTGGACAGTGCTAATATTTCAGAAACGAGAGAGATGCAATACAGAAGAAAAAACATTATATGACAAATCAGGTTTTTATGTGAGAATAATTTGTGGAACTGTCTCTCCTTAAAAAGATTTCAAACCTAGTCTTGTGATTTGGCATTTGAAAAGGTTTGAATTTGGAGCTTGTTTAATTTTCTATATAGAGAATCGGGATTGATTTGAGCCTTAAGTCACTGAGCTATATATCAGAGGAATCCTATGAACGTAAATATGTCTACACACAATTGACGAAGGCATTTTTTTTCACTTAATTGAAGCTGTTGACATACAACAGTGCCAAGACTATCAGCACTGCTGCAATTGATTACTATTAACTGATGGAACCTCCCACCCCCTATTCTGATACAGAATGACAATTCCCCATTGCTCCCTAACCCTTTACACGTCTTAAACATCTGACTACTCCTTCTCCTTTCCTGGAGTAGATTCTTTGAAATCCTATTCACTGGGCAGGGAGTAGGTGTCTTTGGCACTATTTAATGTCTACACTGGCACTTATGAATGATCGTGTGTTTGTTCAAGGCTTCAATCAGTCTCGGGCGAGTTTGAAGTACCTTTGCATTGGATGTACGGCTTTACGACGCGCACTTTTACAACGCGTGTCGTTATAATGCGGTTTTTTCAACGCAAGTCGTTACCATGACTTGCGTTGGAGGGGGTGCGGACTTAGGAATTTTTTAATTTACTATTCCAACACCAACCTACGTACAGTAGGGAAGGTGTTGGATAGTAAATTAAAACATTCCTTGTCCTGCAGCGCCTTCCAGCGCAAGTCGTGGTAACGACTTGCGTTGAAAAGACCGCATTGTAACGGCATGACGGTGTAACAGCCAAGTCGTAAAGGCTGTTCCCCTTTGCATTGTCATACCAGCTCTTTCTATATTCTGGGTGTGTGCTACTTTGTTCTTTCATTGATGGTGTGGGAAAAGGTCTTCATATTCTTTGTTCGGTCCTTCCGTTTTGAAGTGATGGATGGTTTTTCCCAATTCTATTCCTTCACTATACTAACAACATTGACGTTGCTATGTGATAGGTTGGTTAGCATCTTTTGGGCTGTATAGTTCATCATTCTCTTATATTATTCTGTTCCCAATAGTCATAACATTTTGCAAGTGTCCTGTTGAGTTGGTAAGTTTTTGGCATCCAAACATTTGACTTTGTGGCACATTTATTGCTGGCACTAGCTTGTTGCTTGGTGACTCGTGCTCCTCCCTAACCAAGGGGGTAAAAGTTTCCAGGGGCAACCCCATGGTCATCATTTAGGAGTCTTCAGGAGTCGCACCTGTGGCCCCTGGCTTGGCCCTGGCGATCCCAGGCACTGTGCTTGCGACCCCTGGCCTCGGAGGTGGCAAAATCTGTGCCAAGAACACAGGGGCGTCTCCGTAAGACTTAATTTCTGTCTGTTTGTTATTATACTAATAATCTGTTATTCACTTTTAGTGTAATAAACAATGTAACACACTTTTGCTGGCATGGGATAATCGGTGGCAGATATGGTAAGTAAAAATGGTCTTAAATGTATGTTTTGTGCATGCTTGCGTGTTGAGAGTGTGTTTATGTGAGAGAGAGTGTATGGGTGAGCATGCATGTCTGTATGTGTAAGCCTGTGCAGGGATGTGGAATTCCTATAGCACAACGCCGGGGATATATTGTTTGGGGTCAAGGGCAACAAGTTTTCATGTGTGTTCTGTCCTTGGGACAAGTAGGCAGCACAAACCCTTTGGCTTCCAGTTTGCAGTACCACATTATAGATCAGGGAAGGTCACTGTCTTTAACCACATGGCTGCTGCGGGGATTTTTGCGCTGTGCTGTGGTAGTTTGGTCTGCCCTGTTCCCATGATGCACTGGGCCAGGGACAGACTAATTTGCATGTAGCCAGGTTCTGAGCTGGGAGGGTGCAGTGAGCTAAAAAACGGTAATGGATCAAGCCCTGATCTGTTGACTGGGTAGGAGTGTTCTGCTTAATTCAGATACTCTGTCGATCACGACCCCCTTTTCTGAATCATTTTGTCCACCATAAGCATGGAAGGGCATACTCAGACAGGAGTCCCTTGCTCACTGCACCATCAGGATTCAAGCAAGCCTGGCCGAAGACGGCTGTAATGCCAGAAACCGGTCCCCGGAAGCCTGTTTCCTTTCCAGTATAAGAATTGGCTTGGTAGTTTGGTCTGCCCTGTTCCCATGATGCACTGGGCCAGGGACAGACTAATTTGCATGTAGCCAGGTTCTGAGCTGGGATGGTGCAGTGAGCTAAAAAACGGTGATGGATCAAGCCCTGATCTGTTGACTGTGTAGGAGTGTTCTGCTTAATTCAGATACTCTGTCCATCACCACCCCCTTTTCTGACTCGTTTTGTCCACCATAAGCGTGGAAGGGTATACTCAGACATGAGTCCCTTGCTCACTGCACCATCAGGATTCAAGCAAGCCGGGCCGAAGACGGCTGTAATGCCAGAAACCCGTCCCCGGAAGCTTGTTTCCTTTCCAGTATAAGAATTAGCTTGGTAGTTTGGTCTGCCCTGTTCCCATGATGCACTGGGTCAGGGACAGACTAATTTGCATGTAGCCAGGTTCTGAGCTGGTATGGTGCAGTGAGCTAAAAAACGGTGATGGATCAAGCCCTGATCTGTTGACTGGGTCGGAGTGTTCTGCTTAATTCAGCTACTCTGTCCATCACCACCCCCTTTTCTGAATCGTTTTGTCCACCATAAGCGTGGAAGGGTATACACAGACATGAGTCCCTTGCTCACTGCACCATCAGGATTCAAGCAAGCCGGGCCGAAGACGGCTGTAATGCCAGAAACCGGTCCCCGGAAGCTTGTTTCCTTTCCAGTATTAGAATTGGCTTGGTAGTTTGGTCTGCCCTGTTCCCATGATGCACTGGGCCAGGGACAGACTAATTTGCATGTAGCCAGGTTCTGAGCTGGGATGGTGCAGTGAGCAAAAAAACGGTGATGGATCAAGCCCTGATTTGTTGACTGGGTAGGAGTGTTCTGCTTAATTCAGATACTCTGTCCATCACCACCCCCTTTTCTGAATCGTTTTGTCCACCATAAGCGTGGAAGGGTATACTCAGACATGAGTCCCTTGCTCACTGCACCATCAGGATTCAAGCAAGCCGGGCCAAAGACGGCTGTAATGCCAATAACCGGTCCCCGGAAGCGTGTTTCCTTTCCAGTATAAGAATTGGCTTGGTAGTTTGGTCTGCCCTGTTCCCATGATGCACTGGGCCAGGGACAGACTAATTTGCATGTAGCCAGGTTCTGAGCTGGGATGGTGCAGTGAGCTAAAAAACGGTGATGGATCAAGCCCTGATCTGTTGACTGGGTAGGAGTGTTCTGCTTAATTCAGATACTCTGTCCATCACCACCCCCTTTTCTGAATCGTTTTGTCCACCATAAGTGTGGAAGGGTATACTCAGACATGAGTTCCTTGCTCACTGCACCATCAAGATTCAAGCAAGCTGGGCCGAAGACGGCTGTAATGCCAGAAACCGGTCCCCGGAAGCTTGTTTCCTTTCCAGTATAAGAATTGGCTTGGTAGTTTGGTCTGCCCTGTTCCCATGATGCACTGGGCCAGGGACAGACTAATTTGCATGTAGCCAGGTTCTGAGCTGGGATGGTGCAGTGAGCTAAAAAACGGTGATGGATCAAGCCCTGATCTGTTTACTGGGTAGGAGTGTTCTGCTTAATTCAGATACTCTGTCCATCACCACCCCCTTTTCTGAATCGTTTTGTCCACCATAAGCGTGGAAGGGTATACTCAGACATGAGTCCCTTGCTCACAGCACCATCAGGATTCAAGCAAGCTGGGCCGAATACGGCTGTAATGCCATAAACCGGTCCCCAGAAGCTTGTTTCCTTTCCAGTATAAGAATTGGCTTGGTAGTTTGGTCTGCCCTGTTCCCATGATGCACTGGGCCAGGGACAGACTAATTTGCATGTAGCCAGGTTCTGAGCTGGGATGGTGCAGTGAGCTAAAAAACGGTGATGGATCAAGCCCTGATCTGTTGACTGGGTAGTAGTGTTCTGCTTAATTCAGATACTCTGCCCATCACCACCCCCTTTTCTGAATCGTTTTGTCCACCATAAGCGTGGAAGGGTATACTCAGACATGAGTCCCTTGCTCACTGCACCATCAGGATTCAAGCAAGCCGGGCCGAAGACGGCTGTAATGCCAGAAACCGGTCCCCGGAAGCTTGTTTCCTTTCCAGTATAAGAATTGGCTTGGTAGTTTGGTCTGCCCTGTTCCCATGATGCACTGGGCCAGGGACAGACTAATTTGCATGTAGCCAGGTTCTGAGCTGGTATGGTGCAGTGAGCTAAAAAACGGTGATGGATCAAGCCCTGATCTGTTGACTGGGTCGGAGTGTTCTGCTTAATTCAGCTACTCTGTCCATCACCACCCCCTTTTCTGAATCGTTTTGTCCACCATAAGCGTGGAAGGGTATACACAGACATGAGTCCCTTGCTCACTGCACCATCAGGATTCAAGCAAGCCGGGCCGAAGACGGCTGTAATGCCAGAAACCGGTCCCCGGAAGCTTGTTTCCTTTCCAGTATAAGAATTGGCTTGGTAGTTTGGTCTGCCCTGTTCCCATGATGCACTGGGCCAGGGACAGACTAATTTGCATGTAGCCAGGTTCTGAGCTGGGATGGTGCAGTGAGCTAAAAAACGGTGATGGATCAAGCCCTGATCTGTTTACTGGGTAGGAGTGTTCTGTCCATCACCACCCCCTTTTCTGAATCCTAAGATATTGGAGTGCTTTGGAAAAGTGGCAGTTACATTATACAAGGTCAGGTTAAATTTTCTTGTTTTTAGATGTGTGGAGATTAAGTGATGCTGACACTGTCCCTTTTTAGGTCTCGCCTGCCAATGCGCTTGTGCATTGCTGGCGAGATTATAGTAAGGGAGAAAGAACAGTCTGCCAAAACGGCGGATTATACACAGTTCATGTGAGACAGGCGCATGCACGAGGCCAGCCACTTCACACCACCATTTGTCTGTGCCTCGCATCAGACTTCAAAGGCTGCCGCTCCCTCCCCCCAATCATACTTCAAAGGCTGCCGCTCCCCTGCCCCAGCGTGCACATCGCACACCATCACTCTCCTACTTCCCTCCCACTTCCCACGGCCACTCTTCCCATTCACGCGCTCTGCAGGTCACCATTTGCCAGCATGTGGCTGCTAGCACTTTCATCCACTCCCCCTCTCCTACTTTCCCTCCCACCTCCTAAACAGCATTGAGCCGCGAAGACTTGTTTTTATTGCATTTCGCGGCCGCACTTCAGCCTATGTTGGGTATTTCAATGCGGCGCCGATTTTACAAGAAGTGCGATGCTTTAATATTATTTGCAGCCTGACCCCGTCACAACACTACAGCTCGCCCCACCACTCTCTTTCGCTCCGAGGTTGCTGCTCAATGTTCCTTCCATTTGAAAAAACAGCAGCAACTGCGTACGTGAGCGATATGATGAACCTTCTTTGCAGTATTCTGGAAATGTATAATGTGCCCAGGCTCACAGGATGTTCAACCACGCCAAGATTCAACCATCACTCCCCTGCTCCAAAGTCTGCAGGTCCGAGCCTCGGGCCCCCCGGTATAACCTGCCATATCTGCTCTGGTCTTCCGTAACAACCTTGCGTTCCTACACTCCACTTAGTACTGCACCCCTCTTAAAATGTACCTTCGGCATCCCCCCTTGCTGCTTCCATTCCGGTCCAAAGAACTCACGCATTGTTTTACATATCAGAGATACTTCAGACGTAATAGCCACATGCCTCCCAACATTTGCTTCCTGTCCTTTTGGCGAGTCTTACAATGTCGTCTCTGTCAGCAGCTTTTGTCAGGGCAAGATTAACGCCCTAAAGCAAAGTCTTCTCTCCTTTTTGCCACATGCAGTCACTTTTATCACACCAGAAATTTCTTCTTATCAACTGCTCCATCTACTTCACACTCACTTTAACATACAGTTTTAAACACAAGTTAAAGATGCCCTCTGACCTTTCCTTTCACTCACTCTTACACACACCCTTTGATCCTCACAGTAGAATGCTCGCACCCACTTCACAATCAACTAAACCTCAACACACCATCTTTAGCTCACCTACGTATTTTACACAAGCCAACTGCTATACTTTTGTTATTCAAATTAGGGTCCCCTTTTTCATTACCTGTTCATGTACTTAAATGGGACAGAACAAGTTTTTGCAAACATTTCTTGAGCCAAAGCCTTACCTATACATCGCCAAAGCTGGAAGCTTCAATACTTCTGTTGCTAACATATACCGTAAAACGTAAATTACTATAAAATACAAAGCTACATCTAGTACTTTAGCCGTATTCATGCTTGCTTCAATACATTTTAAAATAAACCAAAACATGCTCTTTTTGCTAGAATTTATTATGCAGCTTTTAAAAAGCATTGCTATTATACCAAACACTTTTCGGAGCACAGTATATTATTGCTTATATTATCACGCTTGCCTAATAGTTGCTCAGCACCACTAGTAAAATGATGACGTATGGTTTTATAGGATTATGTGTAGCTGGATGTCCGGCGTTTTCTCTTATATGTTTATGAGTACCTACATGTTCTGTTTTTAACTTTCCAATTCACGCTTATTATTGTGGGCTTTTTTACAGCCAAAATGGTAACACAGCAACACATGTATGGAAACAGAAAAGTACACTTTTACCGATGTTAATTTGCTTTATTAATTGGGGTATTTAATGTTGTTATGCATGGGAGTTTCACATTGCCGTGCCTTTAATATTTATTTTCCGGGCCAATAGCAATTTGGCGCTGGAGTTCTGGACTTTTTGGTTCCGTCCAGAGGTGTCAGGGAACAACACCCGAAGACCCCGGAGTTCCACCTGTCTTGGTGCACAAATAAACAGAAACACGGGCTTCTCGATGGTGGCGTCAAAGACCAAAGGTTTATTACTGCAGGGATACAGAAGTCACAGAAACTACGCATGGGCAGTGTCTAGGAGCCTGTTCGATTTGTACAAAGAGGGTTGTTCCTTATATACTAAAATTTGAGCTTGAAGCAAATTCTTTACATGTAATACATTCCCAGAACCTTTGTGTCCTAAACAATAAATATTTGGCGTTACACAGGAACCGTCGATAATATCTGATGCCAAACATTACGAAGAGGGGTTCCCACTAGTTCATCACAATCCCTTGTCAATATTGCATTCAAGAGCCGGACCGCCTCATCGTAAATTTCGTTACCTCCCCCTAATAAAGATTCAGAAAGAAAGGAACGGAGCCAGGTGTGGAAGATAGGAAAGTAGGATAAGGGATGTTTGTGGGTTGTAAATGGGCAAGGCTACCGGCTTCGGCCGCCTAATCGTGATCAGGCCAACGGACACGAGAACCAGTTCAGCAGGACTGGCCTCGGGCAGAGGAGGCAGCCTTTGTCGAGTCATGCAGCTACAGCGTGTTCTGGTCTAAGTTGCACGTGTCACTAGAGAGGTGAATCTCCGGCTAAGGCTACGTGTCCTTAATTGAAATGAAGTGATCAGAGGTTATTGCGTATGTGAGGGCAAGAAACACAAAATGGCCGCCATGATCTAAGATGGATGCCATGGGTAGATCAGAAATGTGTTTGTTACAGGAGTACTCTTGCTCGTAGCGTAGCGAAAACACCAGGATATGCTAAACGGATCATTTGCGGTTCGCTGATACCAATATTATGTATTTCCGACAATATTGAAAACACGGGTTCAAATCGTCACGGAACCTCAGACCCTCCTTTTGCCCTTACATAGGCAATTACTCAGTCTATGTCAGAGTCTAATTCTATGCTCATCAGGTCAGTGACATGTTGTTGTATCATCATCCTTTCTCGCGCCTTTTCTCCAAACGCAGGTGGTTTCCTAAAACAGGTTGCAGCACAAAGACTACACAGAGCTGGACCACACTGGATAATCAGGCAGCATGAGAATATGAATACTAAGATGACACCAATGACCATCAAAACCTTCCATCCCCACGCTGATATCAGAGTCCAAAACCACTCCATGAAGGACCAGTTTCCCTTGTCTACGTGTATAGAGTCGGAAATCTTGTGTAGCTTAGAGATCGCCTCATAGACTGTTGGAGCATTATTGGGAATAAAGACACAGCAGCTCGATTGGATCATTCTGCATACCCCACCTCGATCTGCAAGTATTACGTCTAGAACCATACGGTTCTGCAACGTCATGAGTCTATCCGCCTGAAGCTCAACTGTCAAATTGCTAAGGGCACCAGCAGTTTCGGTAATAGTAGATTCAACTACCCGTGTTAGCTGACGTATGTTTCTACTATTGGCCATAGGCCCCCAGAACGGAAGGAAGCCTTTGAAGAAGTCTCCAGCTTCCTGACCAGCGGTGTCTTCCTTGCTGAAAACACCTCTTGCTACTCTGGTCTTGTGATAATCAGATGAAGCAGTGTATGTTGGAGGCAATAGTCGAGCAATATAACATGATCCTGAAAAGTCAGCAGGCAATCATGTATACGCTCTGTCTTGACAGATGAAGTAGGTACCCCTAGCAGTAAGAAAAGCAGGGGAAGAGTTAGACGGAAACACATAAGTCTCGACGCACTCACTCCTCCCTAGCTGAGCTCTCGGATTTCTCCCATTTCCTTGCAAACAGACCTGACCTCGGTGAGGTACGAGCCAGATTGGAGTGGAGCTTTTCCGTTTGCTTTCTCCCAAACTAAGGCGATACTCTGAAGAGTTCCAACTCAAATATACTCGTAATTCGTCTCTAGGGTAAGATGGAGTATTATTGACGTCCTTGATCATGTCAATAATTCCCTGGACTAAAGCTTTGTTGGCAGAGTTATATTTAGTGGAACGTGGTGGACGTGGAGGATAGGTTTCAAGGGCATAAGCAAAGATGGTTTGAAGGGCCTGAAATGATCCATTATAGCTGAAAGGCAAAACCAGATAGGGAATACCTTTATCCATAGTGTGGGGTATCAAGCCACACACCCAGCAGTCTGTAGTGTTAACTACCAGTTGGTGTTGGTGCAAGAGCTGTACAAAAGTGTTATTGATAAATTCTGAGCGTCGAGCTTGCTCATGTTCAGGAAACGAGTGAAAAGAGTGTATAGAAGAAACAGTAGAGGTAGCAGGATCAAGGGGAGGTACTGTAGTTACTGGCATAAAAATCAAACTCATACCAAAGACGATTCCACCCACCAACGTTATCAAAACAATCAAAAATGTAATGGCACATTGCATCAGAAAGCATTTGCTGTGAAGAATTCTGTAAAGTCTATTTCTGAGAACATAGATCACATTTTCTCGTTGCAGCCCAGGAAGCTCCATCTTCTACAATCCGCTCGCGACCACTGATGATGTGTACGTAGATGAAAATGCCTCTATCAGCCCTGGGAGTTCCCAGAACTAACAGAAAGATCGACCTTGTGTCTGACCCCCGCAGATTCAACTAGGCACACAGCCACGACCCTACGGCTACCCAGACGGCAAGGCAATTATTAAAAACAATAAAATAATAGCAAACTTCCTGGCTGAAGGCAAAAGTTCAAAATTTCAAATATCACAATAGGCAGTTTCCTGCTTTATTTGTCCATATTACGAGATCGTAAGTTGTATTTTAGTTTTGCAGGAACCGTTTGATCGGAAAATAATGTATCCTTAGTAGCTGTCGCAGTGTTCAGGTTCGCAGATGACTGAGTTTTTTCTGATGTAGAGGACAAATGTTCAGAGTTCAAAGGAGTCTTTTCAGGAGGAGAGTCAGAGTTCGGAGTGTCAGTTACCAATTCGGCATCGCTGAAAGGGATAAACTTGGGTGTTTGCTCGCATTCAGAGGCACCAATTCCCTTCTTCACCCAGTCGTCGTAAGGAAGTGGCAAAGGTACACGTTTGACATGAGTTGCGTGTATCCAGTGCTTACGTCCAGCCACACGAACGGCAGTTCTCGTTGCAAGCAGCACCTGGAAGGGGCCGACAAACTTGGGTTGAAGGTTCTTTGTCCTCGCGAAATTTCGGACCACAACGTGGTCGCCGGGTTTCAGCTGATGACCTGGATTCTCCGGAGGCTTTGGCAATGCTTCGAAAACCTGTTGGTGAATAAGACTCAATTTAGCAGTCAAGTCGTAAAGGTAATCGATCAACATAGGATATTCTAGAGAACAAAACTCTTTCGGCCTAGGCACTCCCCAAACATTCGCAGGGCGACCAAAAACTATTTCGTAAGGACTAAGCCCTACCCTAGAATGCACAGTCGCTCTCGTCGATAACAAAGCCAAAGGTAGTGCGTCTGGCCAGGATAAACCCGTGGATGCCTGTATTTTAGCAAGTTTTAGTTTGAGGGTGCCATTGTAACCCTCAACTAAACCAGCAGACTGGGGATGGTTTGCACTGTGAAATTTCTGTTTGATGCCCAAACCGGCACACACACTCTGCATAACTTTCCCTATAAACTCACTTCCGTTATCTGACCATACAATCCGTGGCATTCCATACCTAGGGAAATATTCTTTGAGAAGAATTTTGGCAGTTGATAGGGCAGTATTGTCCTTTAGTGGATATGCTTCGATCCATCTGGAGAATGCACAGACTACCACCAGGACGTATTTCAGATTATTACAGCGATCCATGTGTATGAAATCTAGCTGAATTACCTCAAAGGGGCAGGAAGGAGGAGCGAAGTGACCAGCAGGAGTTGGGGTTCCCTTGCCAGGATTATGCATCAGGCATACCATACAATTTTTCACCACTCTCTCTGCACATTTACTGATCCCATCATTCTTCCAGACCGGAGCTAACATCTTACAGATTCCTTTAGAACTTATATGCGCTACTCCATGCGCCATTGTCACCACTGCAAGCACATACGCATCAGGCAACATCCAACGCTGTTGCTCCGACAAATCAATCCAACACCCACTCGAATCCAACTTACCCGTACTTTCTTTCCATGCACGTTTTTCCTCCTCAGTTGCCTCTTTCTGAATCTCTTTCACACTTTCCACTGTATCCTCACACATTCCAGACTCGGAAATCCATCTTGCAGATGTTGCAACATACATTCTACTCATCATATTCCTAGCTGTCTGTTTAGCGGTCTCATCAGCAAAAGCATTCCCACGACCAACATCATCCGTGATTGCTTTATGAGCACTGCATTTCACAATCGCAACTGCAGTCGGTAAGGTTAGAGATTACAACAAGTCGTTAACTAACTGACCATGTTGAATCTTAGTCCCATGGGACGTAATGAAACCTCTTTCTTTCCACAAACGGCCAAAACTATGGGCCACGCCAAATGCGTACTGACTATCTGTAAACACATTCACTCTCTTTTCCTTAGCTAAGACACACGCTCTTGTTAGAGCTATTAATTCCGCAGCTTGGGCAGAATTCTGACTCACTCTTGCAGTCTCCACAATCGTACTCAAAGTCGTTACCGCATAGGCAGCAGTCACATCACCATTTTCCAATTTAAAACATGACCCATCAACATACAACGTGCCATCTGGATCTGACAATGGGGTGTCTTTTAAATCAATTCGTCCTTTTGTCTCTTCCTCAGTTCTAAAACAGCAATCATGGGGCTCGGAATCACTCGACTCTTGATTAGCCGGCAACAATGTTGCTGGATTCAATACATTGCATCTTTTGATCTGAATATGACTCGCTAGCAGTGTCAGCTCGTAGCCAGATAATCTCGCACTGGTAAGGTGTTGTGTCTTGGTTCTGTTCATGAGTGTATCCACAGCATGAGGAACCATGACCACTAGCATATTGTTCATCACCAAACCAGCAGATTGTCGAATGGAAGCCGCAGCTGCCGCTGTAGCTCTCAAACAACTAGGCAACGCTCTAGCTACCGGATCTAATGTTGATGAAAAATACGCACAAGGGCGTTGTTTATCACCAAATTTCTGTGTCAGAACACTCAACGCGCAGCCTTCTCTCTCGTGAACATAGAGCGTGAATGGCTTGCTGTAGTCGGGTGTACCCAATACAGGAGCTGAACACAATGCTTTTCGTAACTCAGAAAAACTCTCCTGACATTCAGCAGACCATGGCACCGGGCTCGGAACATTTTTCCCAGTCAAAGCTACCAACGGTTTTGCTAAAAGAGAAAAATTTGGGATCCACTGTCTACAGTAAGAGGTAATACCTAAAAAGGCACGTACTTCTCTCTGCGTGCGAGGAACACTCATCTGTGTAATTGCTTTTATTCTCTCTGGGGTCAACTTCCTTCCCTCCTTTGACAAGAGATGACCTAGGTAGGTCACTTCTTGGCAGCAATATTGCATTTTCGAAGGTGATACCTTGTGATTCAAATTGGACAAATGATGCAATAACGAAATCGTAGCTGCTTTGCAAGTTTCCATGTCATCGGCAGCCACTAGAAGATCGTCTACATACTGCACTAGGGCAGAACCTGGAGGAAGTACAAAGGAATCTAACTGACTTTTTAATGCCTGACTGTAAATGGATGGGCTCTCACAATAGCCTTGTGGAGCGCGTTTAAATCTGAAGCTTCGACCTCCTAGACAGCAGCCGAAAATATCTCTGCTTTCCTCGGCTATCGGAATGCTGAAAAAGGCATTTTTCAAGTCGATGACTGAAAACCATGTGGCTGTAGCAGGAATCAATGTTAACAAGGCAGTAATATCTGGAACTACAGGGAACTGCGGTACCACAATCTTATTAACTTCTCTGAGATCAATGACAAACCTATACACTGGAGGCTTTGTAGGATCAGTTCTTTTCAAAATCGGTAATACAGGACTGTTACAGACATTTCCTCTAGTTTCTTCAACCACACCTTTCTTAATCAAATCTTGTACAATCAATAAAAGTGCACGTTCACCTTCACTAGATATTTTGTATTGAGGAATTCGTGGGAATTTTACATTTGCTTTCAAAGTGACTACATATGGTGGTATTTCCAAAAGGCCTACATTGTTAGGACCAGTCGCCCAAAGAGTATCAGGGAGTGAACGCAGCTCTGGCGGGAGTACATCCATTGACAAATACATCGGAGAGGTGATTCTTTTACCCAACGTAAGCTGTACTCCTTCCGGAGAACAGTACAATGTCGCATATAGTCGTTTTAATAAGTCTAAACCAAGCAGATTTTCATTACAACCTGTCGTCAAAATCAGGGGTGCTTTCAATTGACACGGTCCAACAGAAATAGACAAAGGACCAGATATGGGGTTGTAAACAGGGGCGCCTGAAAAACCTACAGAAACATTTGTTAAGCCGGACAAAGGTGCGCCAGGGAGTTTCGCATGAATGATAGAACTTTTTGCTGCACTAGTATCCAACAGAAACGGTTCGACTACACCTGATGTTGCTACTGCGACATAAGGCCCACTCTGATCCACTGGAACTGATACTACTCCCTCTCTCTGTCCATGGCTGTCCTAGTACCCATTTTGCTGAAATCCCTCATCATTTTCACAATAATCTTCAACATGATACTGTTGAGATCTATTTTGTTGGGCAGACTGTCCATTTCGTTGATCAAAGTGATTGGAAGGGCGGTCATTCGTCTGTGGAGGCATAGCACCAGGCGCGGTGCGTCCATTGGGGCGTAGGGGCGAAGCCCTACTAAGCCCCATGGACCCACCACGTCGTCACTAGAAGCCAAACACAATTATTTTAAAAAATCGCGCTATCTGCCAGCCGGGAAACCGGGAGACACCCGACCTTCCCGCAGTGCGAAAGGGGGGTGGGGTGGGGGGGGGGAGGATCGGGCTGCTGCAGCTGCGCAAGTGTATGTTTGGGCACAAACATGCCCGCGCATGCGCAGATCGTTTTCTTGTGAATTCCCCCTTAGAGAGAGGACCAGGGGGCGGGCCGCAGCCCCCGGGGTTACACAGGGCGACTGGGCGAGGAGTCATGGTGCCCCCCCAGCCAATCCTGGCGCAGGATTGGCTGGTCACTACATAGCCCTGTTACATAACCCCGGACGGATAGCACGGCCGACTTTGGTGATGGGAAACCAGGTTCGAGCCTCTTATCGAACCATAAAAATGTATACATGACTTACACTGGTGTTAAATAAATAGATATTTTAAAAAACAAATAAAAATGATGTTCCGACTAAGGTGTGAAATTGGTGTCGAATAAATACATGTTTTTAAAAACAATTAATATTAATCATGTATCATTGGTGCTGGAGTACAAGGTTCGAGACTGGTATTAAACACTGACAAGCTGTGTGCAAGTTATAGGGTCATAAAATACATGAATGATGGATGGATGCAGGATGAATGATGGGTGGATGAATGGATGGGTGGATGCATGAATGAATGATGGATGCAGGATGGATGCAGGATGGGTGGATGAATGAATGATGGATGCAGGATGGATGCAGGGTGGATGGATGGGTGCATGAATGAATGATGGATGGATGGATGGGTGGATGCAGGAATGGATGCAGGAATGGATGGATGATGGATGGATGGATGGATGGATGGATGGGTGGATGGATGCATGAATGAATGAATGATGGATGCTGGATGGGTGGATGGATGGATGGGTGGATGAATGAATGATGGATGCAGGATGGATGGGTGGATGGATGGATGGGTGCATGAATGAATGATGGATGGATGGGTGCATGAATGATGGATGCAGGATGGGTGGACACATGAATGGATGAATGATGGGTGGATGAATGGATGGGTGGATGCATGAATGAATGATGGATGCAGGATGGGTGGATGAATGAATGATGGGTGCAGGATGGATGCAGAGTGGATGGATGGGTGCATGAATGAATGATGATGCTGGATGGATGGATGGATGGATGCATGAATGGATGCAGGAATGGATGCAGGAATGGATGATGGATGGGTGGATGGATGGATGCATGAATGATGGATGGATGCTGGATGGGTGGATGGGTGGATGGATGGATGGATGGGTGGATGAATGAATGATGGATGCAGGATGGATGGATGGATGGATGGGTGCATGAATGAATGATGGATGCAGGATGGATGGATGGGTGGACACATGAATGGATGCAGGATGGATGATGGATGGGTGGAAGGGTGGATGGATGGGTGGATGGATGGATGCATAAATGAATGATGGATGGATGGATGCAGGATGGATGGGTGGATGGATGGATGGGTGGATGCATGAATGAATGATGGATGCAGGATGGATGGGTGGATGGATGGATGGATGGGTGGATGCATGAATGAATGATGGATGCAGGATGGATGGATGGGTGAATGCATGAATGAATGATGGATGCTGGATGGATGGGTGGATGCATGAATGAATGATGGATGCAGGATGGATGCAGAATTGGTGGATGGATGGATGGGTGGGTGGATGGATGGATGGATGGGTGGATGCATGAATGATGTATGGATGGATGCAAGGTGGTTCGGGCTCGCTCGCTCGCTGTGCTCGCTCGCTGCGGTGCAATATGCAAATTAGTTTACGCCCCACCACTTTCAAATGTCACCAGCCGCCCCTGCATAGCACCTCGTCCTCGACCTCTAGAATTTTGCACAAAACCACCACGACCTCTCTGAGCTGCTGCTGCATTATTTTGCGCTAGGACTGGACACTCATTTTTATAATGACCTTCTTTCTTACAATACGCGCACTGATTCCACTGATATTGTGGTCTCGGTGAACTATAATCTGTTCTTTGATACGATCCTTGCTGCGTATTAGTCTGATTCATGCGAGGCGGATACGCCTGCTGCAGAAGAACTTTAGTCTTTAAGTCTTTCGTCTTTTTATCTGATTTCTCTTTCTCTTCTTTATCCCTATTTTCATAATACTGTGCAGTTGCAAGTATTTGCGCAGTTGTAGAGACAGCCCACGCACTCTCGGAATCTTTTAATTTATTGCATAGCTCAGGTAACAAATTATGTACAAATTTATCGACAAACAGTCTCTGTCCTCCCTCTGTGCACATATCCTGACCACTATGATCTACAAAAGTCTCTTCGAACCTCGTGAAAAAGTCGGAGACACTTTCGTCTTTCTTCTGCCTGCATGCGGACAGCTTGTCCCAATTAACACGCAATGCGGGCATCAGAGTCTTCATTAAGTCGATTATCCTACCTGGAAGATTAGCAATTAGAGGTTCGGGTTTGGAACCACCTATTTGCTGGCCGTCTGCTGCAATGATAGCTGCCCAATCACCACCTAGGGCAACTGGATGATTCTCTTTACGTATCTTAGCCCAAATTGGTTGCGGAACTACATTGCCAAATAACATGTCAATGTCCGCTAGATTCATTACACAGGCCTCAACTGTTTGCGCTAATTCCTTATAGTATCCAGCAGGATTCTTACGCGGGTCTGGCAAGGCCTGCTTTACTGCTAACACTTCGGCTCGCTTCCACGGAATGTGTATCCACACTCTCTGGAATTGCGCTGGAGCGGCTGGAATACCATTAATAGCATCAGCTTGCACAGCTTCGCGCCAAATTGGAGGAACCTCTCTCATTGGATATTGGCGATTCAGCTTCATACTACTTTTCTCTAAATCTCTCGGTGAACGAAGTGATGGATCATTTCTGTAACTTAAAATCAATTCCATCGCTTCTTTTATATTTTGACCTACTATCATTCCTGCAGCAAACTCTTTCTGAACCTTAATTAATTCTTCTAAATTCGATTCAGAGTCATCTTCTTCTAATTCCTCACGTAAAAGAGAGCACATCTCGTCAAAAACATATCGTTGCGTTGGTTCATTCCATTGCATAAATGTATCTAGTACATCTCTCGTGCTATATCTCCTACTTTTCGAAATCCATCTGAGAGCCGTGGAATCTAATATTCCCCGTTCCTCAGTACTTGGAAGCTGACTACGTCTTTGTACAGAGTCAGAAGTAGGAGTCTTAATTAAAGTTTTATAGAAAGGAGACAGAATGCTAGAGACAGAATCAGTGATTCTTCGACGAACAGAAAGTGGAGTCAACATACTGGCAGATGCAGAGAACACAGTAGCAGTTGGAACAGATAGCGGGACAGTAGGAGTATCAAGGAAGATAGCTTGTGAAACAGTAGGTGTAAGTGATACAGGTATAGGTAAAGAAGTCGGCAACCCAGGAAGAGGAGGTGCCGTAGGAACATTCACATTGACCACAGGAGGTACAGGAGCTTGATTCTGAGGGGCAGGAGCAGGAATACCAGGTTGTCCAGCAACCGGCAATTGAACATTCGGTACAGGTGGAGCCGTAGCACCTTGTGCATACGGTGGAGGTGACCGTAACAAGTAAGACAACAGAGGATCGTTTTCGGGGTCCTCCAGTATCTTAGTTGTTTTCGATGGCAAGGCAGGATAGCACTTGTCAATCGCTAAATTATGCTCTCTAATGGCCACCTCTATGGCTTTCTCAGACTCGTTGACTTGCAGCTGCTTAGCCGCTTGTTCTAAAGTCAACTCTTGCTCTTTCTGTTCTTTCTGCAACCTTTTAATCTCTCTCTGTTTAGATTCTTTTCGCCAGTAACGGAAAGAATCAAACATTGCCGGCCGGGCTTTCTTCCTAAACAATTTCGCTTCTAAATTATCAAGGATTTCGGGTTCAAAACTACCATGCAGTGGCCAACTAAGGACACCGTCCTTTTCAGTGTATCGGACCCAAACCTCATTATAAGATATGGGACCCACACCATGCCTACAGTAAAGATCATACAGGGGAGTCCCAATCGGAGGAACCAGACATGAGTCCTCCAATCGTGAATCACTGTTGCAACCAAAACAAGACAACATACAATTTCTCCGACTTACCATTTTGCAATCCGGAACACAGAACGAACAAAACAAGAAACAAATATGTGCACCTGAACCAAGAACTTAGGCCTACCAAAAACGAACTGATGTATCGATACCCAAACCAAACCAAATAGATTATCGTAACCAGAACAACCAGTGATAATCTTACGAGACCAAACCAAACCAAGAACCAAAAAGGATTTTAACAACCCTCACGAAATAACCAGCTAGCAACCACTAAATACTTAACTGAGGCACTGAAGACGTCACCAAGGAGAAACCCGTCTCGTTTCGCCGTACTAAGGACTGCACCTCGGGTCCAAGACAGGGCGACGGTCAAGGCAACGGCCCACTGCAGCCGTCCTGAACGGGAACCCTCGTGGAAGAGAACGTCGGGCCACTTTTGCGATATGCCGGGATCGATGAAGTGGGGCGCCTCCCTCAGGAATCTTCACACGAAGCTTCTGGAACTCTTCAGGCTTTTGGACCGGTACCGAATGACGTCGCCCCACATTGGGCGCCAATTGGAGTTCTGGACTTTTTGGTTCCGTCCAGAGGTGTCAGGGAACAACACCCGAAGACCCCGGAGTTCCACCTGTCTTGGTGCACAAATAAACAGAAACACGGGCTTCTCGATGGTGGCGTCAAAGACCAAAGGTTTATTACTGCAGGGATACAGAAGTCACAGAAACTACGCATGGGCAGTGTCTAGGAGCCTGTTCGATTTGTACAAAGAGGGTTGCTCCTTATATACTAAAATTTGAGCTTGAGGCAAATTCTTTACATGTAATACATTCCCAGAACCTTTGTGTCCTAAACAATAAATATTTGGCGTTACACAGGAACCGTCGATAATATCTGATGCCAAACATTACGAAGAGGGGTTCCCACTAGTTCATCACAATCCCTTGTCAATATTGCATTCAAGAGCCGGACCGCCTCATCGTAAATTTCGTTACCTCCCCCTAATAAAGATTCAGAAAGAAAGGAACGGAGCCAGGTGTGGAAGATAGGAAAGTAGGATAAGGGATGTTTGTGGGTTGTAAATGGGCAAGGCTACCGGCTTCGGCCGCCTAATCGTGATCAGGCCAACGGACACGAGAACCAGTTCAGCAGGACTGGCCTCGGGCAGAGGAGGCAGCCTTTGTCGAGTCATGCAGCTACAGCGTGTTCTGGTCTAAGGTGCACGTGTCACTAGAGAGGTGAATCTCCGGCTAAGGCTACGTGTCCTTAATTGAAATGAAGTGATCAGAGGTTATTGCGTATGTGAGGGCAAGAAACACAAAATGGCCGCCATGATCTAAGATGGATGCCATGGGTAGATCAGAAATGTGTTTGTTACAGGAGTACTCTTGCTCGTAGCGTAGCGAAAACACCAGGTTATGCTAAATGGATCATTTGCGGTTCGCTGATACCAATATTATGTATTTCCGACAATATTGAAAACACGGGTTCAAATCGTCACGGAACCTCAGAGCACTTAGCTGCACGTACAGGTCTGGGTTTTATGTTACAAACCTGCACCTTTATTGTGAGCTTTTTATGGTGGGCCTCAACAGTAGCAAAACACAGGCGGTACAGAAATGGAAAGGTCGGCTTTCACATTAGGTGAATTTCTTTTATTATTTTTTTTTTATTGGTATCCCAACCAGAGGCAGGATCCAGTCAGGAAGCATGCCGCCCATCTGCCGTCAATCCGCCCTCCTCTGCTCGGTGCAATTATAAGCGACAGTGAGGAGACGGCGGGCCGTGTCCCGAACAGACAAGCAAAGAACTCCTTGCTCCTTATGGCACACGTGCCCATTTATGACTCTATGTTAAATATAATGTACTGTTTTAATTGTCTCTTCCACCGGATGTGGCCCAGAGGCCAGAGCTGCCGACTTTGGAGCTGTGAAATATTTTCGAGTCTCTGATTTTGGGCAAATCACTTAATCTCCCTCTGCCTACCAAAAAATGAATGTCTCCTTGCATAATTTAAGTGGTGCTCATTTAAAGTGCTCCAATACCTTCGGGTTGATTTTGCGCTGTAAAAAAATGTAAAGATTTTTTTTTAGCACAGAATTTACGTAAGTATCCGTTACCTCGAGCGCCCTACCTAGCACTCCCATTTATAGTTGATTCCAAGTACACAGGTTATATATTTTTCCAGTCCTAGGCTTTCATTGCACTAATTACTCCTTTCTGCGAGTGTCACTTCGGCTTCACTTAAACTGAACCAATCGGACTAATGCTTCTAATTATAATACTAGCTTCTTAAAGGAAAGGCCATGACTGAAAACATGGTATCCTGGTCTAACAACCATACCTCTCTATCCACCATGGCCCTTTCATTTAATATGCAACCATATAGAAGGTCAAATGTCCTCTACCCCCGTTACCGCACCTATAGCAATTATGTGTTTGGTGACAATCGATATTAGTCGGAGAAAAACATATTCCAGCATTGGAAAGCCTGTGCCTTTATAGTTATCAATTGAGAACAGGCGGGTAAGATGCAAATTACTGGCAGAATCTATCAAGGGTGCACTCAATGCAACATACACTTCAAATACCACTCAGTGCCACATAATTACACGCCACATAATTACACTGCACTCAATGCGATATACACTCCAAAGCCCACTCAGATCCACATAATTACATGCCACATAATTACACAGTACTCAATGCAACATACACTCCAAAGCCCACTCAGTGCCACATAATTAAAAGCCACATAATTACACTGCACTCAATGCAACATACACTCCAAATACCACGCAGTGCCACATAATTACATGCCACATAACTACACTGCACTCAATGCAACATACACTCCAAATACCACTCAGTGCCACATAATTACTCGTCACATAGTTACACTGCACTCAATGCAACATACACTCCAAATAGCACTCAGTGCCACATAATTACACTGCACTGAATGCAACATACACTACAAACAATACCACTCAGTGCCACATAATTACACGCCACACAATTACACTCTACTGAATACAACATACACTCCTCATAATACCACTCAGTGCCACATAATTACACGCCACATAATTACACTGCACTCAATGCAACATACACTCCAAATACCACCCAGTGCCACATAATTACATGCCACATAATTACACTGCACTCAATGCAACATACACTCCAAATACCACTCAGTGCCACATAATTACACACCACCTAATTACACTGCACTCAATGCAACATACACTCAAAACAATACCACTCAGTGCCACATAATTACCCGCCACACAATTAAACTCTACTGAATACAGCATACACTCCTCATAATACCACTCAGTGCCACATAATTACACGCAATATAATTACACTGCACTCAATGCAACATACACTCCAAATGCCACCCAGTGCCACATAATTACATGCCACACAATTACACTCTACTGAATACAACATAACCTCCCCATAATATCACTCAGTGCCACATAATTATATGCAACATAATTACACTGCACTCAATGCAACATACACTCCAAATACCACTCAGTGCCAGATAATTACACGCCACACAATTACACTCTACTGAATACAGCATACACTCCTCATAATACCACTCAGTGCCACATAATTACACGCAATATAATTACACTCTACTCAAATCAACATAAATACACTCCACATAATACCACACAGTGCCACATAATTATATGCTACACAATTACACTGCACTCAATGCAACATACACTCCAAATACCACTCAGTGCCAGATAATTACACGCCACACAATTACACTCTACTGAATACAACATAACCTCCCCATAATATCACTCAATGCCACATAATTATATGCAACATAATTACACTGCACTCAATGCAACATACACTCCAAATGCCACCCAGTGCCACATAATTACATGCCACATAATTACACTGCACTCAATGCAACATACACTCCAAATACCACTCAGTGCCACATAATTACATGCCACATAATTACACTGCACTCAATGCAACATACACTCCAAATACCACTCAGGGCCAGATAATTACACACCACATAATTACACTCTACTGATTGCAACACACTCCACACAATACCACTCAGTGCCACATAAGTATATGCTACATAAATACAATACACTCAATGCAACATACACTCCAAACAATACCACTTAGTGCCATATATTTATATGCTACATAATTACACTGCACTCAATGCAACATACACTCCAAATACCACTCAGTGCCACATAATTACACGCCACAAAATTACACTCTAATGAATACAACGTACACTCTCCTTATTACAACTCAGTGCCACATAATTACACGCCACATAATTACACTCTTCTCAATGCAACGTAAATACACTCCACATAATACCACTCAGTGCCATATAATTACACACCTCATACTTACGCTCTACTCAATGCAACATAAATACACTTTATCTATCTGTCTATCTATCGCCCTCACTCTGTCTATCTATCGCACTCTCTATCTATCGCCATCACTCTATCTATCGATCGCCCTCAATCTATCTATCTGTCTATCGCCCTCACTCTATCTATCACCCTCACTCTATCTATCGCCCTCCCTCTATCAATCTATCGCCCTCCCTTTATCTATCTATCGCCCTCACTATATCTATCTATCGCATCACCACAGCATCACTCAGCACAACCACAGCATCACTCAGGGGCAGCACAACATCACTATGCGCTACCACAGCATCACTGAACACCACAGCATCACTCGTCGCCACCACAACATCACTCAGCGCCACCACAACATCACTCAGCGCCACTACTGCGTCAATCTATGCAACCATTCAACAACAACTCGTTCAAATATGTTCTCTCAATGTTTCAAGCTTTATTAAAAATGTCACAAAAAGATGTTAATATTTCACTTCTGTTCTTGGATGAACTTGGATGATTCTAAAATGAACATAATCTTCACAAAAGTTATTTACAAAAGCTATTGCCATTATAAATTACAATAACTTTTATTTAAGTATTAATTATTAAAAAAATTAAGCCATTTTTATTTGTAATATCAATACATCTAAGTCACGTAAATACAACACATATTGCACTATTGGCATGGTAAATGACAAAGCTATTAATTTCGCTATTTTCAAAACCAACACATAAATAAAAAATGTGTCATTTACAATACCAATAGCTCAAACGTTCCTAACGCGAGACCTATTGCATTGCAAATGTTTGTTATTCATTGCTGCCGGGAAACCAATAGTAGTAGAGTGGTTCTAAAAGTTGAGTTTATAATTAACCAAAAGCATCCAGAAACTCTTTATTCTCAATGGTTGCTTTTGTAAACAGTTAAAAACTGAGAAGAACTGATACGGTAAAAATTATCCTCATAGTTCATTAATGGGTTGACATGTTTCTTGCTGCATGTGCCCACTGTGGAATTAATGACAATTCATCAGGACCATACAATAGAGCCCAATCTCTTGAGGTGGGCACCCCAAGCATGTGGTAGTAGGACCTACCAAAGGTGTTTGTAATAAGGTATGTCACCTCTATTATCTTCCTGTATCGGGAAGTAGATTATTAAAGGAGAATTGTAAAAAATAGAGACAATCAAGTTTAAGAAATAGTGTATATGTGTTGTTTAAAATACAGTATATGTGTTGTAGTGCATAAACACACCATTACATGCATAAACGGTGTCATTGAAGGCATTTTGCTTCACAGCACACTCCATGCCATGACAGATGCAAAATCATCAGTCCGCATTTGCCGGTGGGAAGATGTAAGGAAATAGCTCTTTTTGGATGGTCACCCCCAAATTCTGGACAAATGTGGCTGGTTTTTTCGCTCAGAGTGTACTGAGGCCTGGTAACCAGACTTTAGTGCCAGGGCCCAGACCCTTCAACGTGTATGTTTGATTGGCCTCCAGGCTAGGCTAACTTACTTCTGAACCCCTAGTATATTGTAGCATGAGTACCCAGGGCTTGAAAGGTAGAGTGTTTCCTCAGGGACTGCAGCGCTGGTGCTATCCTGAAGGAGACAAGGCAAAACATGGCTCCCAGTCTGCCGCTGCAGATTGGAAGGGCAGTTTCAAACTGCAATCTCAAGTTTGCCAGTTTAAGCTATGGCAAAGCCAATCCTCTCTTTTTAATGTTTGTAGGTCACCCCTACATCAGGCCTATTGAGTCATAAGGTAGTTTGCAACATATTCTAAAAGTAGAACATGTGTTTAACATGTTCTATCAGCAAGAACTCGAAATTGTTGTTTTTGCTGTGAGAGATATTGGTAGCCTCATTGGTGAGCTCAGAGTTACACACTGACATCTCAGCTGCGCTAACTTCTGAATTTGTCTACCAAAGTTGGTACTTAAAGGTATCAAACCTTGATGCCTAATTCGATATTAATGTAGCTTGTTGCTATATGCAACTTTTAGAAAGTTGCTACTCTGTTGCCCAAGTTTTCTAGTGGCCATTTACTGTGGCTGTCCACGCGATAGCCTTTGCCGACCTGGGAGGGTCATGTAAATGGCTCCCAGGACAATAGAGGCCTGCCATTGAAGGAGTTGTTTCTCCATGTGGTGTCTTTGAAGGAGGAGGTATTAGCCCAGAAGGCGAGCTTCAAAGGGGAAGCCGCCGTTGAAGTACAAATGGTAACCACCCTTGAGAGGAGCTGCTATTTTGTTCAAGTAGACATGTTGGCACAACTCATTTTCCTATGTGCATGTTGCACACAGGTAGCCACACCTCTAGGGCAAACTACTGAGCTCTTGAGGACAAGATAGGGTTCTGTCAACTTGAGAGTAGGCACAATGGAGTCTTCTGAGATAGCTAGATGCCACACGTCACAGGAGGTTGTCATCAGGAGCATGGAGACCTAGTATCCCATTGGCTAGTGATGGCGACCTCCCCCAAGGGCACTTTCTGGAATTAAAAAGGTCACGCCTGGCACCTAGACCATAGATCTTGCTTGACTGGAAAAAGAGGACCGAACAATGTCTGCCCTTTTGACTCTGGAACCGGCAAATAAGAGGCTGCACCAAAGTTGGACTGCACCTGCTGCTCCTTGGGTTAGCAGAGGAAAAGACAGTACCTGCTGTGTCCTGCTGACTGAGAAATGCTCTCCCGAGCCCAGCTTGAAGGAGAGACTCCAAGAGTCAGTTGGCTAACCTCTTGTTCAAATAACTGGGCCACAAAAGCTGAAAAAAGTCTGCTAGGGTGAGCCCAGACTGCCGGATCGCCGCTCCTCACGACCGTGCAGCCCAAGAGACCAGGTCTCCAGCTGCCCAGGGTTGAGATAAGGTTTAACAAACAAAACCTGACTGGCCCTAAAGGGTATGATACACCCTATTTCCTCACAAAAGACCATACTAATGATTGTTGATTCCTAAAAATGAAAAGCTAACCCAGGCAAAATTTTGATTAGGCCTCATGAGATGTCATGGGGAAAGACTTCTAACCCATACTATAGGGAAGAGTTTGTGAAAATACATACATAAACCAAAAGATATTTCCGACCTCGGTGGGAGGAAATCCGCCTACTGACATGTCTATTACTTACAGATTTGCCAATAAAATCTCAGCGGCCCACCTATATGCCTCAATGTTCCTGAAATTGGGAGGCAAGGATTCATCAGCTCATTTATAATGAATGGGCTCATCCAGTAAGGAATGCATCCTTGCGTGTGTATGATCATATGATGGGCACTCAAAGGAGCATTGGCCATAGGTCCGTTAGACCATAAAATACTGGTGCCATATTGGGATCCTTTGGTCTTTCTTCACACCAAGCCATGTTGTTCTGTGGATGACACAAGAGGTGCTGCAATCCAGAGGTGGCATGTAAATTCCAGGCTCTTAGGAATTGTTTTGTTGTTTGACTGGGATGTGAGTCCTGTTCAAGTAGCAAACAGAATCCTAGTCAGGGTAAGGCACATGCAAACCCCAAATTTCCTGTGCTCACCCTCTGGTAGATTGGCACAGAGCAGTCAAACTTAACTTGAAGGCAATGTATAAAGTAGTTGTGCAACACTTCAAACAGTAAAAACAGTGAAAACACCACACAAGAAGATACCGCACTAGGTTTAGAATAATAGAGTAGATGTTCATAAAACAACAAGATTAAAACAACAAAAGTCCAATCAGGAAAACCAGAGATATTGATTTTTAAATATTTAGGTTGAAAGAGTGTAAAAAAGCACAAATTGCCAAAAATGCATATCTGGTCGTGCCGTACCTCGACAATGTAACAAGTTCAGGCCACCGCGATGGAGTATGTGCCGGCACAGGAACCAAGTTAGGCCCTGCTGAACAAAGTACCTTAAATCCTGGTTGCATAGTTTTGCTTGGATCTGAGTCATGGAAGCGTCACGCAGCCGTAGTGATCCGTCAGTTCCGAGATATAGGGAGGCTGCAGTGTGAGGTCCTGTTGCATCGTCGTCAGGTTCCCCTCGACAGGGCTTGTGGTGCGAAGTCCGGACGTCGAGAATGCGGCATTCACCAGAGGCAGTGCATTGGTTGTGATGAGCTGCATGACTGCGATGCAGAGGCCGGCGTCGTTATTGAGTTGCTGTGGCTGAGAGATGCTTGGACCTGGGTCAGAGATGCTCAGCACTGGCGGTGATGCGTTGGTTCCAAAGATGAGAGGGTGATGGGGACCTTCTGCGCTGGGCCCAATCCATGCAAAAGTGGTGATGCATAATTTCTGCTAGAGGGAGCGCCGCTCAGCCGAGGAGATTCGTCTGTTAGGCTAGAGGATGCATCCCTCAGCAGAGAAGATGCGTTGGTTGTGCTGGAAGCACCTTTAGGCCCACTTTCAAGGGTCCAGAATTGGAGTGGCACTTCCTGTCAGGGTAGACTCACAGGTGGCAGAGTCCAGGTGCAGATGCAAGGTTGTTGGAAGCCTGTATTGCCCCTGAGGCTTCAGATCAGAAGGCCAGCCAACTAGCCCTTGGAGGTACTCTGTTCCGGGTTCATGTTTTGTTTTGTTCCTGCATCCCACATTCCATAGAATTTGTAGCCTCTTTGTGGAGATCAGGGGCAGCAGCACTGATTCATGAGCTCATGTTGCCCCTCTTCCTTATAGATTAATGACATGAGATTCACAGAGCGGCAGTGGCATTGATGCATGAGTTCTTGGTTCCCCCCTCATTTCTGGATTAGCAAGGTAGGAACAATAAGGGAACTGCAGCGTTTTTCTGTTGATTTAAAAACTTTTTTTTTTTTGGCACCAGCTATTGCACACAAGAGTATATATGCAATTTTAAATCCAGATGCTCCTGGATATACTATTCCCCTACCCACACATTAGGGTGAGGTGGCCCGAACTTCCCCTGGACATGCTCGCCTGTTGTACTCTCTGGTACTGCCTCGCCCATTGATCCACCCTTATTGTTGCTGAGTCTGTAATGAGTATGACATTTTCTTTGGGGGTTGTGCCTGATCCCACCTCTTGGCCTCGTCCCTCTTTGCTACAATAAATACCAACATGCAAATTATAATTGCGTCTGGGAAGGTCCACATCTTTGGGGATATACAAATTAACTAGATGGGAAGTCCTAGGGACATTCTCTACCAACACTGCTTCCAGTTCTCCAATGTCTCCTCAGTATTCCTGCACCTTGGGCCAGCTCTAATGTGAGTGCAGGGGTGTTCTTTCTCCTGTGACACATTGTAAGCAATTGAGGTAGGATGCCCTTGCCATTTTTAACAAATTGGTCCTATGGTACTATGCTCGATGCAGGTTATTACACTGTATCAGACTCAACATGGTCTTAATGGCGACTACCCTAGAGTGCACCTCTGCCGCCTCCCAATCAATGTCTTTAAAGACCCCCAGATCTGCCTCACATCTATCTCATAGACCTTTCAGGCCTTTGGGGGTATTGTTTATTATAACCTGGTATAACTGGGATATCAGCTTAAACATCATCTCACCCCCCATCACCTTGCTTTCCAGTGGGCCGTGTTCAGGATATTGTGCCCTGAGAGTGTGGGCCAGCTAGAGATCTTTGAATTTTTGGGTAGATGCAACATTGTGTTTTTGCTGCATACCCTCATATCACTTTACCTGCCCCTGTCCATTATGTGTCCCAAGGTTTCTAACCAATCCGTTCCCATTATCACAAACCTGTCAGTTTGCCTACTTTTAATGCTGTCTCCTTCCATAATAGTTTTGCTAAGGTAGGTGTCTCCTACCAATCCAAAGCCTTTGTCACATTGTCTAAAGTGTTTAGGGTTGCTTGAGTCGGAGTAAGCAGGTTTGTCCTATTTTTTCTCCCATATACATAGTTGGTGCATGTTCACGGCATCATCTCAGCTCATTCTATTCTGAATGCCTGTCAATCGCCCTTCATTATTAATTTGAGTTGCCCGTTTATGTAGTAGGGCCTTATGCCTGGGAGTGCAAGGCCCCCTTTAAGACCCAATGGTACTGCGTTTTTAAGGCTATTCTTGGGGTGCTTCCATCCCAAAGCAGGCTGTGCAGTGGCTTCAGTGGCTTATCTATTTTCTTAAAGTTGGCCTCTTGCATTGGGAAGGGGTTATTTTGCAACACATTGAGCAGTTTTGGCAGTGTATTAATTTTGATAAATATGCTGCCTGGCCCAGAAGCAAAATTGGAAATTTGCATCATTGCGCCATGTCTTCCCGGAATTCCGCAACTACTTTGTCCAGGTTAAGCCCCAGAAACCTTCTTAACCCATTGTTATATCAATTCCTTTTTAAAAAAATTTTTTTTATTGATTTTTTATTGACAGCACAAGCAAACTTGCATTTCAAAAATATTACAACGATAGTAAAAATAAAAAAAAGAAAGTTAAGGTACATGAATTCCTTGAAAGCTTAATCAAAATAAAAGATAGGCAAAAAAAATCTGCAGTATAAGAAGAAAAGAATACATCAGGAGCTATTCACAAATCGTAAATAGGGAACAAATTGCCCCAAATTTTATCAACTTTCTTCAAAGAACCAATCCCTCGAGTTTTTGCAGTTGAAAGTTCCATATCATATATCTCGTTTACCAGTAGCCACCATTCGGCTACCACTGGTGGTTTATCAGAAATCCAAGCCCTAGCAATTATCAATCTTGCACAAGAAATTAGAATAAACATTAGGTCCTTATAAGTAACAGTGTTTGGTTGTATTCCCAAAATTATCATCTCGGCGGATATTTTACCAGAAAACAATTTGTACAGTTTAAACACTTTTTCTATTTCATCCCATAATGTTTGTAGAGCAGGGCATGAAAAAATTATGTGTACTATATCTGCTGCTACTAGGTCGCATTTTGGGCATATTGTGCGTTCGGGTAATGAATTGTTCCCTGACCATTTAGAGAAGTGAAGCGGCGTATAGTATAGCTGGCATACAGTCTTGTAGGATTGAAGTTTTAAACTAGAAGAATTAGTTAAAAAGTTACTCTTATAAAAAAAAGTGGAGATATTATTTGAAGAGATGGGAAGTCCTAAAGTAGTTGTCCACTTCTGTGCGATTTTAGCACAGTCATCAGGTTTAGATAGACAGAGACATTTGTACCCCAAGCTAATTAATTCGCTGTTTGTTTCCCCGTAAATGTAAGTCCTTATTTCGGAGTCTAAAATTTCCCTTAGTTTCATTTTATTCATGAAGAAGTCACGTATCTGTGTGTATTTAAAGAGAGCATTTACAGGTAGTTTGTAAAGTGTTCTTAAGGTGTCAAATGTTAAAAAGCCTGATGATCCGTATAAATCGGAGAGGTGGTTTATACCGTGATTAGCCTATACTCTAGCTATCGAATCACTAAAAATTTCAGGTAAGCCCGGATTATACCATATGCTTAAATTTGGGTGGAAGAGCGTAGTTTTATTAATATCCATAATAGTATACCAAATATGTACTATATCTTTCGCGGTCTTGAACTTCACTCGTTTGAAATAGTTTGGGTCGTTGCTTCTAGCTAAAAATTGTACAGAATTTGCGCCTAACATGAACTGGTGATAAAAATAAGGATAGTTAGAAGAAAAAAGGCTGCGTATCCGACCCAGGAAAGAAGCGTAAAAATAAAATTTAAATTCGGGGAAATCTAGGCCACCTTTAGTAGCAGTCAATTTGAGAAGAGACAGAGCTCTGCAATTTTTCTTATAGCCCCATATTTAGCTTCCTAGAATACTATCCAGTTTTTTTAAAAATAGGTTGTTGACGTATAGCGGGATGGACCTGAACAAATACAAAAATTTTGGCAAAATATTCATTTTTATAAGGTTGATTCGTCCTATTAAATTTAAGGGAACCTTATGCCATTTTGTGAGGGTCCTTATTGTCTCATTCAATAGAGTATCGTAGTTTAGGGTCATAATTTCTTTTAAGTTGGATGTTATTTTAATGCCCAAGTAGTTTGCAGTGTGGCAAACCCCCAAAACTGGAGCCGGTAGCTTATGGTTAACAACGATTTGGGTTTTGTTTAAATTTAGTTTGTACCCCGAGACCAAGCCGAAATCATTAGCTTCCTTGATGATCCCAGCTATGGCTTTAGGCACATCGGTAGTATAGATTGCAAGATCGTCTGCGTAAGCAGTGATTTTGAGGGAGTTATTGCCATGCGTGAATGGAATAATGAGTTCTTGGGTCAGTATTGAGTTGATAAAAGGCTCCATTGTGAGAGCAAACAAGAGGGGCGACAAGGGGCACCCTTGACGTGTGCCTCTTAAAACCGGGAAACTATTGGAGATTAAATTAGCATAACCTATTTTTGCATTAGGTGAGTCGTACAGGGCTTGCATGCTGGTAAGAAACCGTTTCCCAAAGCCCATCCTCCTTAGTAAAACCCAAAGATAATCCCACCCCACTCGATCAAAGGCTTTTTCTGCATCTAATAGCACCATACCGAGTGGAGAGGTGTTAGTATTGGAAACGTCGAATGCAGTAATGGCAGTGTTGATATGTGCTGTTGTGTCTCTACCCATCACAAAGCCGTGCTGGTGTTGGCTAACTAATTTAGGCATTAGCGGGGCTAATCTCATAGCTAGTAGTTTTGAATAAACCTTGGCGTCAGCGTTTATCAGGGAGATGGGCCGGTAAGATCCACACTCCACAGGTGATTTACCCTTCTTTAAAAAAAAGATTATTTTAGTGGTTTTCCAGGATTTAGGGATTTTGCCTGAGTTTCCAATTTGGTTGATCATTAAGCAAAGTGTAGGTAGAAGTTCCTCGCTGCAGCATTTATAAATTTCCATTGGAAGTGTATCATCCCCAGTGGATTTCCCCTGTGGGAGAGAAGAAATAGCCATTTGTATTTCAGATAGTGAAAAGTGTCCTTCAAGTTGTTCCATCAGGACAAGTTCCCTATCTAGTGGCCAGTTCTTAGTTAAGTATCTTTGCATGTTCTCTTCTGTAGGGGTAATTTCAGGTGTGTATAGTTTGCTGTAGTATGTTACAAACTGTTGTAGTATCTGTTCTGGTTGATTGTAGCTAATCCCATCCGCCCCGGTAATGTTTTTTATCGTAGAATTAGCCCTGTCTTCAGCAACTTTATAAGCTATAATTTTGCCAACTCTATCGCCACTTTCGTATTGAGATTGTTTGTATTTGTGTAGTTTCAAACTCGCTTTTCCTCTTAAAAAAGTTTTAATTTTAGAGCGAAGGGTGGTTAGTTTTAATTCCAATAAAGGTTTATTTTTCGAAATACGCCCCCCTGAGTTCTCTTGTATAATAGCCTCAGCCAGGTATTCTTCCAGTGCACGTATTCTAGAGGTCATTTCCAAAGTCTCATCTTTTCGTTCTTTGTTTTGCCTCATAATAAATTGCTGTGCGAACCCTCTGATACTCGCTTTGCATGCATCCCATACGTAGATAAGGTGTGCTGAGTCTAAATTAAGTTCTAAGAATTCTTTAATATGTTTCTTCAATTGAGAAACAAAGAAAGTATCTATTAGCAGGTACCTTGGAAAAGAAAATAGCCTGGCAGCCGGTTTAGGAGATAGTACGTTAAACCGTAGTATGATGGGGTTATGGTCCGACGTTACTTTTGGGCAGATCTCCATTTTACTGCCCTCTAGAACCTGTCTGTCGTCCAGGCCATATCAATGCGGGAACACATTTGGTGAGGGGCAGAATACTATGTATAACCAGCAAGTGTCGGGTGTAAGTTCCTCCATACATCTTTTAAGTTATGAATGCGCGATAGCTCTAAAATAGCTGCCCTGGTTTTACGCATACGCTGTGATGGATTCGTCTTGGTAGTGTCCCTTTTGTAGTTCATTACGCAGTTAAAGTCTCCCATCATTATTATGTCTCCTTCCCAATCTAAAAGTTCAATATTGAGACGATCAAAAACCCCCGCATCGTCAGTGTTTGATCCATACAAGGCACATAGTACATATTTTACATTCATTAAGTTAAATTGTGCTAGTGCCCATCGACCGGCTTTATCAGCAGCAGTTCTAAGTAGTTCTATCTTCAAAGTTTTCTTTTTGAGTATAGCAACACCCCTTATTAGTACATTCAAATAAGTACAAGTAATCAGTTCATATCCCCCTTGCTCCATCATCTTACGATCCTGAAATCGAATATGAGTCTCGTTTAAGAGGGCAAAGTGAGGGTTATACATCTTCAGTTCTTCGAAGACTAACTGTCTTTTAATTCTATTGTTGAGACCGGAGACGTTCCATGCTAGACAGTTTATTTGATACATTTATCCGTTTTTAACCTTTGTAAGCAGTGCCTGTTACATTTATTATTCAGGTCTATACATGTAATTGTGCTTGTGCTGTCATTTTCACCCTTGTTACCCCTACCCGTTCCCCCCTCTTCCCTCTCCCCTTGAGCTTCTCTCCCGGCTCTAGAGGTCCCACCCCAAGTACCTACCCGGAAGCCTCCCTCTATCTTCTACTGCCGTTGAAAGGGCAGCTCATCTGAGAGGTCTCCCCGCAATCTCCCCCTCCATATTAAACTTATGTACCAGACCTCAGCCCATCCCCAACCCCTGTCCCTTTTTTAATAGATAAAAGTGGTCATTCATAACTTTCAGATTCTAGTTTTCTTTGGAGTTAACTACCTAGATTTGAGTAGCCATTTTTGCCAAAAGTTGCTCTGCGTCTTTAACATTATTAAGAAAATGAGTGTGCCCTGCTTTTATAACTTTGAGACGTGCAGGTTCCGGAAGATATACTGTAGCACCCCTAGACTTGAAAGGATCTATCAGTTTCCGCAGCACCCATCTCTTGTCCATAGTAGCCTTGCTAAGGTCTGATTTAGCAAAGAAAGTTATATTGTCGCAAGTCACCGGTGTATTCTGTCTTGCTTTCAAGGAAATTGCCTGTCTTAGTAGGTAGTTGCCGAAATAAACCAGAATTGGTCGCGGGTATTTGCTCTCTTTATTCTTGGAAACAATCGTCAATCTGTGTACCCGTTGAAGTTGGCAATCCCAGTCCCAGTCGCCCAGGTCTGGGAATGCATTTTGAAAAAGTCGGATCAGGTAGGCCCTTGCGTCAGAGCCTTCAGTCCCTTCAGGGATTCAAAAAATTATCAGATTCTGGGGCCTCTGACGGTTCTCAAGATCCTCGACCTTGTTCTTCAAGGTCTGTATGTCTTCCTTATGTTCTGAGGTGGAGGCGGTGTTAGTGGCCAGTGTTTCCTCGACGTCAACTACTCTCTGCTGTAGTTCTTCAATATTTTTGGTAACTCCACTTAGCTTGTTAGTGACTTCCTGTAGGCAGTTATGTATCTTACAATTGTCTTCCTTTAGTTGGCGAAAGTGTAGTTGAGACTCTTCGTGATGGACCATTAATGTTTTTAAGATTAAATCCAGAGATGAAGATGTAGTCTCAGTTTGAGAGGTGGTAGGAGAGAATGTGAGAGATGTGACAGGAGATTTAGTGGGTGTAGCCAAAGTAGCTGGTATGACCGGTATTACAGTTGTCTGGTTGCTAGAACTTGTATTAAGCGCGGGCGCTACAGGTGTGGTGTCCATCAATGCCATAGTAACATGAGCTGATTTGGAAATTGAGTTTAGAGCTATTTCTGAGCTTAGCAAAGCCCCTTGGCGAGGAGGGGTGTCAAAAGTATTGTCTTGTATGTTGTCGGTTTCTATGGGATAGTCTCCTGGTAGTGTAATAGACAGCTTTTGAGGACCCCCTTTGACCTGCATCCACTTAAGCAAGGGGCTCTGATCTTTAATTATATTCCCTCCTATAATCCCTCCTATAGCGCCTGTAGCAGTTGTGAGTAGATTTGTAAGCAATGTTGCTGTTACTTTGCTCTTCCTTTTCCCTTCCCCTTTCTTTTAGAAACAGTAGAGTTCTCTTTTCTTGTTTGGGCTCGGGCATTCTCAGTTCGCCTGCCGGTCCCTTCTTCCATTCCCTCCATCACATCCTTTCCTTCAATATATTCCTCATACTCTTCGTCGCTAAACATAAGTTCTTGTATTGAATTATCCTCAGTGCTCCCTGTATCGTTATCGGTTTTGGAATTTTTATGTTCTATAGTTATAATAGATGATGGTGCCAATATCTGTGCAGATGGATGCACATGAGCCGGTTCAAGATTTGGCAGAGTGGTTGTGGGAGGCGTGTCGGTTTGTAAAGGCACGTTGGTATCGGGTACATCAGTGTCGGCGTAAGTACTCCGCTCTAATTCAGCTCCCCCGTTGGTGACATCAGTGACCCGAAGGGGTCCAGTTGTAATGTTCAGCTTAGATTGCGTAAGTTGAGCGGGTTGCGCAGGTATTACCTTGTTTGGGTTACTCTCCGCTGTTGAGCTGCAATCTGGCTCTCCCCCTGACGGTATATCATGATTTAGCCCCCCTTGTTGGGTAGCCTTGCCATTGATTTTGCCAGTCTTTTTGGACTTATTATTGTCCTTATCTGCAGATATATCTTCTTCTTTTGTTTTAGTTTTTGATTTGGAGAGACTCTCTTTCTCTTTTACATTCAAAGTAGTAGGGGGGAGGTTAAACAGTAGTTTTCCAGCTTGGGGCTCCTGTTGATTAAGGCAAGATGCATGTGCCACTACTGCAGGTGAGATGGGTCTGAGCGTTTGTGCTCTTCCTTCTTCTGTTCCTCTCCTTGACTCCTCTGATCCCTTCAGGGGAGTACCTTTCATCAGAGCTTTATTCTGCCTTGTGATTTTTGGAGCCATGAGAGCCATAAATAGTGTGTGCAAAGTCAGTTTGTAGAGTCCGTTTAGCAGTCAACCCGGACCTCGTTGAGAGTCCTTTTGCTCCTTTGCTCCTTTGCTCCTTGCTGGTGCTGGTGCTAATACTGGCGCAGAAGCTAGTGCAAGAACTAGCGCCAGTGCTGTTACCGTTATCAGTGCAGGTGCAGGGTGAAGGTGAGGCTGAGTGAGGTTAGAGTGGTTAGAATGGTTAGATTGAACAATACTGCGTTCTTTGAAATCAGTCCTTGAGTCCTTGAGTCCTTGAGTCAGTTGGATCGCTTGACTCGCGAGAACACAGATCTCTGCTGCAGTAGCTTGTAACCAATCGATATCCAATTACCAGTAACCCACCGGTAGCCAACCGGTAACCAGTGTCCCCCTGATATACACTGACGGTTTTTAAGCAGTTTAGATAATTTAGATAATTGTTTTTTTCTTTTTCAAATCTCTTCAGGAGCTTATTGACAAACACAGAGGCTCAGAGCTGTAGCTTTAAACATATTTAAACCTGCATCATATAACGCTCAGAGCACCCCCTGCAGCAATACTATTTCTCTGCTCCTCACCTCGCTTTCAGTTTTAGAGCCCGACTTCAGTCTCAACCTCAGTAACTCAGTTCTCGATCTGGCACGCCAACTTCTCAGATCTGTAATTCCTCTATCTCGCCGCAGCCGGTTGCAATAAGCTGAAAAAGCTGCAGCAGCCGCAGCCCGTTACCTGGAGTCAGCAGCCCGCAGTCCGCCCTGCCGAGCGCAGCTGAGATGAGCAGGAGCGTCAGTTACGGTAATTACGGTAACTGTAGCAGGTAGCAGTAGCTGACGCCAAGCGGAGCAGAACGCTGTAAAGAACGTCAGAAGAACCCCCGAGCAGGATCCCGGTAAGCTGGAGACTCGCTGGGTCGTTCAATCGCTGCATCGCTGAGCTCCTTGGGCGGCCGTTATTTTGCTTCGCATCGCATCAGTCGGGTCGGGTGGAGTAGGTATGAGGTTAATCACACGGGAGGGAGGGAGATCGATTTGCGGGAGGACCTCACAGCGGCGGCTTCAGTCCGCCATCTTGGAAATCAATTCCTAGATTCTTTGACTAGCATCAGTCATAATTATGGTCTGATTCATAGTATTGAAAGGCTTCAGCAGTATGGCATGTGCAACTTCCTTCTTGATTTGCTTGAACTCCTTCCACATACCATACACCATGTGAATCTGGAATTCTTTTTCAAAAGACGGTTCATATTGAACGTCTTCTCTGCACAATTGGGAACAGATCTTGGTTAAAATTCAGTTAAGATCGTAACTGATTCTTATTTTCAGGTGGACAAAACTCTTCTATGGCCTTCACTGAACTGGTTTTTGGTTCAATACCATTAGCAGATAATTTGTACCCTAAATTTTCTGTAGTGGGAGTGTTCATTTCAAACTTTTCAGGACTCGATGTTACACCCTTGCTCCTTAATATTGATAATACCTGATGCAATCTTTTGTCGTGCTGTTTATGATTGTCCCCGTATGCCAACACATCGTCCTCAAAGGGTTTTACACCAACCATGTTCTTGAAAATGCTCTCCATTGTTCTTTGAATACAGCAGATGCTAAAGCCAATCCAAAGGGCATGCGTTTAAATTGAAATGACCCTTCCGGAGTAATGAAGGCCGTATAGTAACTAGACTCCGGGTGCAGATTAATTTGGTGATATGCCGATGTCATATCCAGCAAACTAAACATCTTACCACCCTTGAGCGTGGACATTGATATTTGGTAAGGGGTACTGATCCACTCATGTGCTCATTCAGATCACGCAAGTCAACACACATACAAAGAGAACCATTGACCCTGCAGGCCAAAACAGGCGCAACCCAATCAGAAGTCTCAACGGGTTCTATCACATAATTCTTGCACAATTTGTCAAGTTCCTTCTTCAACTCCTTTATTGACTCTTATCTTGTGCATGAACCCCTAAACCAATCTAGCTGCTCTTTGAAAACCTCAGGATATGACACTTCCCAAACATTTTTCTTAATCACTAGTAGTTATACATAATCCTTCTTAAATATGACTTGATCAGGATTATTGGGGTTCAATCGAATGCACAAATTCCCTTGGTTGTACCATCCTAAAAGACACATATCATCCCTTACTACATACACAATTCCTTGTTTTATGTTATTCCTGAAGCTTAATTCCGCATCAAATTCTCCGAATACTTCAATGGGTTTACTCCCATAATACACTGGACGGATATTAGAACTCTAATCAAATTTCTTGTTCACAAAATAGTTATTTTCACTTCCTTTCACTCATAAAAGGAAATGGAGACTCTTAGTCCACCATTACTCTGAATTGCACCCCATTTTTGTTCAATAAACAGAAAGGTGTTTTAGTTCCTTTTAATGTCACACCACATACCTGCTACTTGTGTGAATTCAAATTTGTCTCTGTAATGCTAAAGGCTTCCTCTTCTTCACTAGACAATGTCTCCCACTCATTGGGCTTGTTAGGTTCGATTCTATGTGCCTTGCCTGTAGACGTAGATGCTCTGCCAGATAACCGGCACACCCTTGCAAAATTACCATTGTTCATTCATTTCGTGCATGATCTATCTACTGCCGACACACTTTTGCATTACCAAGGTGAGATGTTCTTCCACACCTGTAACATTCTAATAGCTTTTTATAACGGCCAACACGTTCTGCGGTTGTGACTGTAACTTGGCATCAGATACAGACATCTGTTCCATGTATGACGTAGTGCTCTCTATTCCAGTTGCTATTTATAAGGCTTTTTTGATGTTCAGCTGGGTGTCGACAATAAAGTTTCTTTCACTTTTTTGTTGGTAGTCTTTTCCACTAACTGGTCTCTAATCGCCTCCTCCTCAAAGGCTATGTACTCACAAGACAAAGCTAGAATCCTTAAAGCATCCACATAACTTGACGCCGATTCACCCGCTACTTGTACTCTCTTGTGGAACTTATGTCTTTCTAAAGTAACATTAGTGCATGCTTTGAATCGCTCATCCACCAATTTAATGGCAGAAGCATATTCATCCGCTGCACCATCTCCTTCACCATCCGTCACTAATACTACTTCTTTGGCAATGTGTTTTAGAATTTTGCGACCTTCAGTACCCAAACAGTGTTTTTATATAGTACACTTCTTTTTATGTGTAAACGACTCCCCATCAAGAGCATCAAGATACGCTTTGAAGCCCTCCTTCCACTGCTCCCAATCCATCTCGGGTAACAATGGATTTGGTGAAAATGCAAGAGGTGGTGCAGTTGACTGTTGCATGGAGGTAGGGAAATGTTTAGCACTTGTAAAAACGGCGAAATATGCTGTTCAAGTAAAAATTCAGCTATAAAAAGATAGTGTGCTAATCAGCATTACAAAGTTTGCAAGGCACAAGTTGTTACTAGGTGTGCGTACCACCGCTTGATTCACACTGCTGCACTATAATTGCTCTATATTAAATGTCAAGTGTGCGTATCAAAGATGGCGTACCACACCCTACATGTATGCCCATAAAAAATTGCACTAAGCAATAAAGTGCTTTCACTATGGAGTGCACTGACTATAGCGCAGTGTGCACATCACTGAAAATGCGCTGTAATGCTCACTATATTTGCTGTGATACTTTTCCCCCAAAATTATTTTTTTTGTTTAAAATGATGTAGGGCCAGGTGTGCGCGTCACTGTCAACAATGCATAACAATGTATATGGTGTGCGTATCACCGCTTGACACAGGCGTCAAGTTACCTGCGGCTGCAGAAGAAATCCGGAATGGTGTGCGTTTCACCTAAAGTGTGCACATACAATTGCAGTTGGTACTGCCAGGTGTAAGCGGCCCAATTAAAGATGGCTTCTATTTATGCGTGGAGGCACACGCTTAGGACAGGCAGCACATTAGAACGCCACCAGCACACAGCAGTAGTCAGCGCACAAAGACTGGAGAAGTATAACTTTATTCTTCAACAGCAGTCCATGAAACAGATGTCTCTCCATCTGCACAATTTGGCTTACCGCCCTCCTCGTTCCTTCCATTCCAGAACCTCCTTCCTCTCACATTCCACAGCGAACTCTTAATGGCAGCACATAATTAACCCTACATTACATCCCAGCAGGAGTCTCTATTCATGTAGTCTAATGCGGGCTTGAATGTGTCCCAGTGCGCTGGTGTTTTATGTGGTATATCCCTCATAATCTTTAGTCAAAGATTTTCAGTCTTCGATCTCAACAATCTAAGCAGGGACTGATTGCTCGCAGGGGCTGTCTGCTATGGAGACAGAGCTATTCAATCAATTATTTCTTTCTTTATTCGACCATCCGAAGAAAGGTCATAAAGGATACACATAATGACAAACGACAATAAAATCAAACACATAGAAGAAATTACAACCACATTACCATTTGAAATAAATAAAACTATAGGCAAAGACAATAATTTGATCATAGCTAAAGTGGCAGTGCAACTAAACTGGATCTATAAATAGCAGCGAGTATTAGCCAATATCATAATAAAATCAGTCTTATAAAAAGTAGTGAAAAAGTTAGCAGCAATAATAAGCATTTTAGCAGCAATATAAATACAGTAAAAACAGGAGCTACTAAAGTGCATTGGTATTAAAACAACATGCTCCTTCTCTTTGCTAAAGTGCACTTCAAAATGTTTGTGACAGTGAAGCAGACATCAGTCAAGTTGCAGGAGAAAATACAGGATCACTTTGCACTTAAAGAATTTATATCTGCGCAAAAGTGGTAATAACAATTTCCTAGTAAATAGAAGATAAATAAAATGTAAAATGGTTTGGCTCGAATGTTCATCTCAAGGGAAAATACTAATAGATTCATTCGAATACCTGCCCAATGGGAAACATATCAACCAGCGAAATGACCCCAACCTAAATCTAGTCAGCAATTTCCTTTCGTAGATATTAGTTACATATAAAAGATACGGAGCAATTGAGGGAGGTACTTAAATAAGGCAGTAATCTCTGACAGTGGGTTTGGATACTTCTGACAATTCTCTAGAGGATTCTTTGTGCTTTCGGAAGCTATCCATAACCCTCTTTTTGTCCCCTTTGCCAATTGGTTCTGGGTGCTCGAACAGTGAAGCACAACCTAGTTCCGTAAGGCAGGTTTTAATATATTGGAGCCAGGGAATAAAAAGGCCACGGGTACAACTTAGACAGTCTCTAATAATTGCCAGATTAAAATCAGCTTCTTCATTTGCCCAAACAGAACACCAGGTGGCTAGAGGGGCTGCATTGTTAGTATCTTGGATGTAATCAAGGTCTAACTCCAAATTGAGGGAAAAGTGCGGCGATGAGGGGGGACTCCTAAAACTCTATGACAGAATCTATTCTCCTCAATCTGCATAGCGAGCACATCCCTGCATCCCCAAATACCCATGCCATATGTTAAAATTTGTATACATTTGCGATTATAAATCCCTAAAATTGGTGCAATGGGCTTTTTACCTATGGTACAAGAGAAAGAGTGGTCCCAACAGCATGCTTGTATCTTGTTATTCTTTTTTTATGCAAATGTTCCACGTGCAACCTTCATCGAATTCCAAGCATAGATAAGGAAAGGAACTGACCTTCTCCAACTTTTTGCTCTCTATGTCCAAGCTGCAGGATTTAGTGTGTTTGGTGCCACATATCCTTGTAAAGGTTTTCTTGTTGTTTGGCTCCAAACCAAGTTCCTTCATAAAACTAACATAGCTGTCAATGAGTTTTTGTAAGCCATTTGCAGTCCTCGTCCGCGTAAAGCAGCACTGGCACACCCTTTTTCTCCATTTTCGGGACATCAGCCCCAGCCAAAGCTCAAATGTTCTCCAAATTGTTAGTATAAAGGAGAAATAGGATTAGGGCAAGGACGCAACATTGGTGCACCCAGCGCTTGATGCTAAACAACTCTGAACATTCCCCTGCCTTTCCATACCTCACTGCGGTGGAAAGATCATGAGGGAGGAGCCTCAGAAAGGTTACCAGACCCGTGTTGACTCAGATATTTACAAAGATATCCCACAACTTAGAGCATGAAACATAGTCAAACGCACTGGTCAGATCCATAAATGCCAGATGAGTGGAAGCGCCCTTCGCGTATTTATATTTATCCAAAATAAGATGGAGATTGAGGCACTGTTCGATTGTGCCGAGCCCCTTCCTAAACCCATACTGACTGGCGGCCAAGATATGGCTGGCGTTAATCCAGTCCAATAGGCGGTCTAGCACAACTCTCCTAATTACTTTGACGGAGGAATCCAAAAGGAAAATCAGACAATAGCATTTGGGAATAAGAATATGTGCAAAGGTTATTTTTAAGAAAATAAAACTAATTTTCGTTAACTTGAAACTGGCTGTTCCTTCCGTTGTTGTGAACGCGTGATTGGCGTTGTGTGTTTTAAACTCGGCTGTATGTTTGAAGAGTTCTTTAACTGTGATTGGCATGACACATCAGACAGAAAGACTAAAGGTGGGGCAGTTTGTGTATCTTAGTAGAAAGAGAAGTATTTTTGATGAAAGTATTCATGACACGAACAGACGCACAGATAAAACAAGCATTGGCATAGCCAATAGGTCTCGTCTTTGGGACTTATACGTTTTTAGCCATGCAACAGTTGCTGTTGTTGCACCAAGGATATTGTTCTGCATTACTAAATACTTATAAGGTCCCAAATGCAAAATGCTTATTATAGACAGGGCACTTTGAAAGATGAACTCCACAATTTTGGCACTCCCTCACTACGAACTGAGTTAAAAACTGCAGTGAGCACCGGGGTCCAGAATACTGGGTCTTCCTTGAATAGATCTAATGGAATTCCATCTGGCCGTAGAGCCTTCTTACCTTTTCATGTTGCCGATTGCTTTACGGAGTTCCCCTTTTTTAAAAACAAGATTTAGATACACTGAATTCAACTGTACAGGACTATTCCTACAAGCAGTCCGGTTTGAACTCCAGCCCCCAGGCAGCCCGGGGAAACCGCCACAGCCGCGTCATCGATTTCGTGCCAGGAGGTGCTTACTGACAGCACAGGAGCCCCGCTGAGTGGGGCTCTTTCCTACCAGCAGCCCAGTTTGAACTCCAGTCCCCAGGCAGCCCGGGGAAACGGCCGCAGCCGCGTCATCGATTTCGCACCAGGAGGCGCTTATTGATAGCACAGGAGCCCCGCTACGCAGGCCGGGCGCCGGCCACACCTTGGCGAAGCCCGGGCCAAGGGCTGGCTCGTCCTTGCCCATCACTGACTGGATAAGGCCAGGCTGGGCGACCCCTCTGATATTTTGGCCAATATTTACTGAAAGGTACTGTTTGCCTGTCTGACCCCAAAGTACTGTATGCTGTTATTTGCTTTTATTTTACAGGTTTATGGTAGTATGGATGGTAGTATGGTGATTGTGGCAATTAAGCTGTGTTTCACTACTAGTATATGTGGGACACATCCACCTCTGTGCAATTAATTGCTGGTCTTTTTTATATGGACTTTCTTGGCTATTATTTTCTAATATCCGGACCCCCTATCTTCCTTTCAGTTTGATATAGGTGCTTGGTATTTAGGTAGCCATGGGCCAACGCAAAGCAGGTAATGCCCTGATAGTAACCGCAAGGGGCCGGTCAACTATTGACTCCATTTTGGTGAGGGCAGTTGATGTGATCTCCCAGAAGATAGATATCGTGCAACAACTGCTCTCTATAGGGGGAGAGCCTGGGAGTGTGTCTCCTAGGGATGCCACAGCCATACCCCCATTAATAAGATTCCAACTACGGAGGTTATTGGCCCTAGAGTCACAGATAGCTATGCAGCCTCTGTAACTAATGAGGCTATTCAACCCCTCAGTACCAGCACCTCTCTTTGTAATCCCCCTACCCCGAAAAGGAAAAGGAAATGCAAAAAGATCACAGCCCATACTAGCACAGAGGCTGGGAGCATATCATGCGATTTGGGGAATTCACAATGGGCCTCACTACTGGCAGAGATTTCCACTATACTAGAAGTCCTGATAGCACCATTACTAGAAAAGTTAGAGACTTTGTCTACCGTAGTTAAACAGATTAAGACACTCTACTCTACCATGCCGCCATCCAATTGAGGATGAATCCGATAGGGCTGATAGGACACTAGCTCCATCCACAACACTAACAACTAACTCATTAAGGGATACCATAATGAGTATAAGTACTCATACAATTAAGTCAGGGAATACAGGCACTTTACCTGAAGCTACCCTCAGGGATCACACTGGATTACCTGTACCTAATTCTCAAACACAGACCCTACCCCGGTTAACTAATGCTGCTGCCATGCATTCAGTACATAGTGAAAGCAAACAAGCCATGCTATTAGCAGAGAATAGTACTGCTAATACAACGGAAACCAATGTTGTAGATGCCAAGATCACTATTAAATTACCCCCAGGTGATGGAGATTGTATTATAATTAATTTTAGGAAACCTAGGTGTGCTAAGGGTGTCCTTATGGGGGAGGTACGTCATGCCCAATTGGATCATAACATGTCACTTCAGCCTCTGGGTTTCTTTTACAGGCACCTACAGTCCTCTATACCTAATACAATTAGATCAGGCCCACTAGTTTACTACCCTGTTCAAACATACCCCCCATCCCAGTCACTGATGGTTTCTAATAGATATCAGGTATTGACTGACCTTCTGGATATTGATTGACATGAAATGGGGCATATGTCAATCGACCGAAACATACCGCCATCATCTTACCTCCCCCTCCATCGTCTCCTTGTAAGGGCGTAGTAGATCTTACACATTTAGTAACTGCCCAGCCAATTTTGTACTACCAAGTAGCAGTGGTCAACGGATGGCTGGTGGGTACAGAATTGCGACTTGGAATATAGGGGGTTAAGCTAAAAAATGGGGTACCCCAGAATGGATGGAGTTTAAAGGCTACTCGGATATATTGTGCATCCAAGAAACCTGGTGTATTGAGCCTGTTTATTTCGAGGGCTTCACAACACATTGGTTGGAGGCTGAGCCAGAGCCAAAAGGGGGCTTATGATTTTATTATGAAATGAACTCCCTGTATGTCTAAAGAGGAAAATTTCAATTGGCCCCCACTAAATAATCAAGTGGTTGACATTTAGGGGAGGTCAGGAAATGGTTCTGGTCAACTTCTATAATAATGTTTTCAATAATACCCGGGAGAGGGTAGCTCTATCTTTAGAAGGAGGTGTGGAGACCCTTGTCCAGTCTATTACAAATAGCTTTATACCACTATGGCTCGGAAATTTTAACACTCACACATTCCCTCATTCTGCTATACGGGTATGTGGGTTGACCGATGAAGCTGGGCTTGGTTACTCACATTTTCCTCATAATGAATATGGTAACTTATTAAATTATATGATCACTAAGTTCGATGTACAATTACTAGAAAATGCCCCAGATAGTGATGGTAATCATATCCCAACCTTCATTGGGAGAAACTCCACATCTGTAATTGAGCACATTTTAATTTCAGCTAACGCATGTGAATGGTGCAACCCACCAAGGGTTGTTTGTCCGGGTACGAGTGACCATAATTGTGTAATCTTGTCAGTTTTATTCTGGGACAGGCCTACTGCTATTATACCTAGCTGTGTTACTGACATCACCCCATTCAGACCCAACAGGATCCGTATTAAGTGGAATGGAGTGGATGTCTGTATTAAAGTCCATAACTTCATTATGTGTTGCTTGGAAGACGTGGTTACCCCATATCAGATACTTTTTAACTATACTGGCATTGTCACTATAATTGATGCCCTTCTGACTCGCCCTATTAAATCTGGTCCAACTAAACGCAAAGGCTGGTTTGACCATGCCTGTACTACTGTCACTAGGGACCTGAAATTGGCTCGCGGTAAATGACATAGGGACACGTTATTGATCAAATCCCTGAGGCATGGTTGAAACTGTCCCAAGCAGCGGACACAGGGGACTGTAAACTCTTCTGTGATACAGTTAATTCCCCTTTTTTAAAGGATGATTCCTTTTCGGAGTTGCTGTCACATGTCGCTTGTGACGCATGGGTTGCCCACTTTATTGGTATTTTTAGCCCAGCCATGGCACCAACTGTAACCATTAAAAATGAGAAACAATTGTTAAATTCACTTGCGTCTCTAAAAATTACGTTACAAGAAGGGTTGGGGGCTCTGAAAGAAAGCAAATACAGTAAAGCCCCAGGACCGGACGGGGTTCCCGCAGATGTTTTTAAATATAATGCTGAGTTATGGGCACCAATTTTAAAAAAGGTTTTTAATACGGCTACGGAGACAAAAATTCCGCCGACATAGGGCACATTTATTATAGTTCCTATTTTTAAGAAGGGCATCAAGTCAGACTCTAAAAATTACAGACCTATATCACTCTTAGACTCATCAGTGAAAGTGGTAAGAAAAGTCTTGTTCAAAAGACTGGAAGAATGGGCATGGGAATACTCTATACTTTCACCTGCCCAGTTTGGCATCAGGAAAGCCAGGGGTACCATAAAGCAAAGTGTGAACCTTGATCTACTCATAGGCAAACATACCTGTGCCAAAGGCGGCAGATTATACCTCTGCTTTGCTGACTTGAGCAGGGCCTTTGATTTAGTAGATCATACCATTCTCTGGTCCACTTTGCTTGTTATGGGGGGCACCTAGGCCTATCGTCTATTTCTTGGCCAGACTACACGAGGATTTAACAAGTAAAGTTCGGTATGGCCCCAGGAGGGAATGCACTGACACCTTTGCAGTTAAGAAAGACATTCGGCAAGGCTGTGTATTAGCGCCTCTGTTGTTTTCTTTATTTATTAATGGGGTAGATGAGACCTTACAAGCAGTGCCTTCCGATGCCCCCCATGTGGCTGGGCACCCCGTACCTGTGCTTTAATATGCCGATGACGCTGTTCTGCTTGCCAGGACTCCAGTGGGACTGCATAGCTTAATGGATGGCTTTAGAGATTTTATCACTGCTAGAAAATTAATTATTAATAAAAGCAAAACTTATACTATGGCTTGTAGGCCACAGAACAAACAAAAACAGAATATTATATATGGATAAATTGTCCTTGACCCAGGTTGATACTTTCTGTTACCTGGGCATTAACTTTTAAGGTAATGGGGCGTGGACTCGCAAAATTACTAATGTCAGGAGCAAAATGGCCAGAAGCACCCTTGGTATTTTTAGGTTTTCTGCAAAGTTGGGATCCAGGTCTGTTAAGGAGATGACAACAATATATAGGGCAAGGGTTTTATTGATTGCAACATTTGGGGCCAGTATTTGGGGTTATCATGACAGCTGTACATTGCAGACCGAGGAAAATGATTTCATCAAACGCCTCCTCAGCTTACCCCCCTCGGCTTTTTCAGAGATTATACACAAATAAGTGGGGCTACAGTATTTCACAGATATAGTTGCACCTCGCCCAATATTGCTCAGGCACTCCATATGGTCTAAGGAGGAAACTAATTTTACTAAATCAATCATTTTAAATTGTTTTACTCTGGATAATGCCATGAACATCCCTTGGCTAAGTTATATTGGTTCACAGTACAGCAAATGATTTAGGATCTCAGTATGGACTAATCCCCTCCAGGTATCATTAATAAGGAAGTTATTCATTAAAGACATTTTTATGAACAACAGGAGGGATACTCGGCTTGTCTGCAAACACAGGAAACCAAGTATAACATTTTATTTAACACTTAACTCTAACGTAGGCTATCAAGATTATTTAATATATATTCCCAATCTTATGCATCGTTTTGTATAAGTTAGATTTAGATTGGGAATTGTCCACCATTTAGTGGCTTTTTCTAACATGAAAATGTGCCTTTCAGCCACAAACCCCTGCCCATGTGATGGACTGAGCAGTCAGAGCACTGTGCAGTTTATGCTGTTGTGCTGGTTTTATTCAGGTTTGAGACATTTTTACTCAAAACCACTTTTGATGGTAGCGGTTCACAATTTGCTGCAATAAAATATCTGTCCGAACTCAACGACGCCAGGGTTTGTCTTAACGTGGCACTTTTTATTGTAAACGCTTTTAATGTAAGGAAAAGTATTATTGTATCAATATAGTGACGACCCTCTGAAGTCTTTTATGAATTTGTGTTGCCTTTTTTTATTACATTATATGTGTCTTAATTGTGATTAATTTTGGTCCCATGTCACAGATCATGCGCCATCTGGTCCGTCTTACTTGATCTTTCTATATGTAATGCATTTAGTAATAATGTATGTGATCAATTTTGTACCTATGTTGTACAACAGATGTTATCTGTTTTTAGTTTCGATGTATGTATACTTATATGGTTGTTTTATGCATATCGAATTAAGTTTTCTAATCGAATTGAACTGTACAGGAGCATTAAAAGCACTAAGATCAGTAAAATAGAGACCGGCATAATGTGTCACACACATCTCAGCTGATATATGGACGGTTACTTTATCGGCTGGTAGGGTGGGAGATAAGACTGACTGTACTGCTTTCCAGAAGGCTTGGGGATCTTTAGAGCGACAAGCACTTACTATTGATTCCCATTTCTCCTCCTTCAGAGCTAACTTTCTTTTTTTAGTAGGAAGCTTATACAATTTCCTGCTTTCGTTAATCACAGTCTGGTCTCTAGGATTTTGCTTTAAAGCTCTACGTAAGGTATCATTAGCTTCCCTGCAAGCATTGTCAAACCATAAATGAGTCTGTTGATGTGACTGAGTGTTGGGTCTTGAGAGTAGAATTTTGATCTTATCTAATAAAGTTAAAAAACTGGAGAAGATACAGGCTGGAACACGTGGGATGACATTGCAGCTATGCACCAGGGCAGAGCTAATAGGTATCACCTGGAACATTATGCTGTTCATGTTCGCTGTACGCCATACCACCCTAAGCCTGCATCCTTAGTAGATAATACCTGGGTAGGTGGAGGCTTGGGCTTTTGTCCCATATATGGTAGCACTATCTTTGCAGAGATAGGGTTATGATTGCTGTAGGGACCACACAGTCCTTAATAAGGGGAACTATGCTCCAGGTGACAAATATATAGTCAATAGTGCTTCGTGCCCCTCGTCCTATAAAGGTAGGAATATGTTGGTCAGTAAATTTGGGAACCTTATTAATCATACCCCGTTCTAGCAAATAAGAATAAGACCCACACCCTAGCATCCAACACGTTATGATCCTACTCATGGGAAATTGGATCAAAGGTATTTGGGGAAAAGGCTGAAGGATGCCCTAATTAGGCATTAAAATCCCCCACCACCAGCAGCTTAAGGGGGCAATCCACACAAGCCTCTCTCTCTCCACAAGCATGTCAATTAGCACAAATAGGCCCTGAAAGTCACCTTTGGGTGTAAAGTTGTTATTATAAAAATTTACCAAACGCTTCCCTGTTCCTGGAATAACTGTACAATCAGACCAGCAATTTCCACTTTGAACCAGGCCGACAATCCCCCTTTAGCTCTTTCCGCTGTAGAGGGAGTAGCAGTCAAGCTAAAACCTGTAAACCCATCAAATACTATGTCCTGCTCTCCCAAGTTTCTTGCATAAAAACTACATCATAAGTCATAATGAAGGATCGCCATTCCTACAGTAAAATCTTTGAAGCTACACCAGCAATATTCCAGCTTAAACTTTTCAAGAGTCATAACATCGAGACACTTAATTTATGCCCACCATTTGATTTGCCCATTTTGCAAACTGTAGCAAAAAATCGCTCCTTTCAGCTTCCTATACAAAATTTTTCCCAAATGTTTAACTTTAGGAATAATCAGACCGGGTTATTTTCCTGAGTTCTGCTTTTTCCTCTGTGACGCTGCTCCTCCGTGAGCTTCGTCCGCCCAGCAGTTGTCCTGACAACCGCAAACACAAAAACCCACGTGACCGTAGCGTCAGACGTAGCGTCAGCGGGTTCCGCCCCTGAGCTTCGCCCTGATTGGTCCGCCGGGAGCCTCTGATTGGAGCCACGCCTAGTCAAGAAGTAGCGAAGAGTTTACTTCTCGGCGTTGCTACCACATCGGAACACTCCACGGGGCATTCACGAGTAAGAACCAAGTAGGTTTGTACGCCAGACGAGCAGAAGCCGCAAGTAAGTGCCCTGTGATTAGACGTAAGACGCATACTATACGTCTCTGACCTAAATGCATCTAAGAGAGGCGACATTTTAATTGGATGCGCGCCTTTCATTTTTCGCAATTTACAGGTGACGGATACTTGCCGTCTTGGACAACTCGATGCCCATGAAGTGCTAATTACCGCTTCAAGTGTAAGCAATACAACAACTCTGTGTATTATGTTTTCAACAAATAACGACCAGCTTTTCTGCGGCACAAGTCTATAGTTGCCGTTCACTTCCAGTAGTGCCTGGGCGTGTTGTGACGCCGCACTAGTAGTGGCGATTGCTCTCCCACACCTTCCCCTCCCTTTTCACGTGTCCCAACAACTAGTATACGAACTAGATGCTGGACTGGGTATGTAGCGCGCTATATAAATTTACTGACTTAACTTGACCTGACTGTCTTGTACCATAGACCGACCACGGGTACGACCTGATATATTAGGTGTTTTACTACCACCTGAGTTCTGGTGAACCCACCTAGCACATTATTTGTTAAGTGTGTACCCTTGTATTGTCCTCCCCAGTACGTAAACCCAACCCTTTTGTTTTTCTTTTACAGGTTTTTCTCCTGACCCAGGAAGAAACACATTTTTACACCAGATCATAATTTGTGGTCTGTATTTGAACGAGGGTTGGACGCGCCTTAGCGTGTGCGGACCACCCCGTTCAAGACACACGGTCCTGACGAAAACCAAAAATTTTTAACAGATGGTTGAAACATGTAGACCTACTTTTAACTAATTCACATAGCACACTTCGCTATTTTTAGAATTATCACACTTCTCGAGACACCAAAGCCTTCCTAAATAGGCACTGGTGCCACATATATTTTTAATAGGGATCAAGCACTCAAGAATAAAGTCTTGGTGTGAGTAGTCTTGGCCCCTTTTTAACACACGTATCACAATTATCTTTTGCACATATAAAAAAACAAAGAAACGCGCTCCACTGTAACCAGGTGTCGCAGCACACCCTATGGGCATTCGGCCTATGGGGTGGGACCCCAATGATGAAGCATGTCACCAACCAGGTTGGTGAGTGAGGGGTCTTCTCTAAGGACTACAACTGTCCTGTAAAGGGTTGGGGCAATTTTTGCCAACCAGAGCCTTAAGCTCCAGATACAGAAGAAATTTCTTCTGTGTACTTTTCGCCTATAGGGGGTACTCCTCCATTGTTGTTTAAAAAAAAAAAAAAAATGTTCCATATTGCTCCCTGTAAGCCTGGGCGCATGTTTGTCAGTACAACGACGTACGGGGCAGATGCAGGAGGAAGGTCTGTCATAGGTGAAGTGGCCTGGTTTGGGGCACGGGCTGCCCATTGGTGACTGGTTGGGTTACTGGTAAATGGTCGTGTGGATGTAAAATAACCTCGCTCTGAGCCGGGATAGTAGAGGTGAAATCCGAAACCAGATACTGGGTACAAGTGGAAGTCCTGGGATCCTGAGTCTTTGTCAAATTGGATTCAATTTTTGCTAAACGTTCAAGAATGCGACGTAACTTGGAATCCAAGAGGTCACCTAGGCACTTGCTCAGGCCACACCAGGTATTCTCATTAACCTCAACCAATCCGCTAACAAATCTCTATCTACAGCCTTATTACGTGAAGAGATTTTGCTAATTGTGGCAGAATTTCTATGCTTAGTGGATTTAACAGTTTTCCTCCTCCGCTGAGCTCTTGGACCACTCTCCCCTTTGGAATCACAAAACTGGTCTCTGCCGTCTATGCTGGTTGCACCAGACACTGGCCCCCTCCTGTTACAACGCCCCCTGCAGACTGGATCATCACCCACATTTTGGATCTGTGTTACAGAGCAAACTTCGCTCCTTAGTGCCCCAATTGGGCATTTTTCCACTGGTACTGGTACATTCTGTGATGGTAGCAGATCACAACATCTTTGGTCAATGAGTGGAGGAGTGATCTCTTCAGTTGTAAGGGAAAGGCGACGCTTTACCAACCGTATCTCATTTGAGACCTTGTCCATGGCTTGGGTTAGGTAATTATCAATAGTTGATCGGGTGCAGGAGGGGAGGTATCATACTGGAGACACTTAAAGCACCCTTTCTCTTACCCATTTTAAGGGCCTAACCCAAACAATTAATGTATACTAAACACAAAAATAAGGTATACATAGTGGGCAGATGTTCTTTAAACCAGGCAGACAAGACCAGCCACTGCTCTCATAGCATCTGTAAAAAATAGAAAACTCTGTATCTTGGGTCGTAGTCCATTGTGGCAACCGAAGGAATCTACTGCAGTCCTTAGGAAGTTGGCCCGGCCCAGCGCATCCTTATATGGGCTTTGCTTTGGCGCAGCCCAGGCACGCCTGTGCATGTCCAGTGCTGCGGGAGCCCTTGAAGGATTTTATTGCGCCTCCTTACGCTACACACGACATCCACCGTGAACTGGACCCAAATGATGCTGGATGTCGTGGTCCTTGTCTCCTGCCCCCTCGGCTTCCGGCACAGAGCAAGAGCAACACTGGCAACAGGCGTCCTGCACTGCGGGAGTCCACAAAGAATTTTATCACGCCTCCTGGCGCCACAGATGACGTCCGCGGCGAACTGGCCGCAAAGGAGGCTGGATGTCGTGGTCCTTGTCTCCTGCCCCCTCGGCTCACAGCACAGAGCAAGAGCAGCACTGGCAACGGGCGACAGAGCTATTCATATCACAATTTAACTTCGATGAGCTCAAGGTAGTTACAGTGGTCAGGTGATTGCAACCCAGCAACTTTCTTTTTATGGACCTAGTACATTGTTGGGGCTCAATTATCCTCCCTGTTGAAGGTACCTTTCCAAGGTGGGGTCTGTTCTGGGGTAGAGGGCGTTCTTCTTTGATCCTCTAACAATTTGAAACAATCATAGCCCTTTCCGCAAAAGTAGCAGTCCTCTGAGAGAGGCAAGACACTATCTAATAGGGTTCTCTCCCAGTCTTATAAGCTTCTCTGGCCTGGTTTTTATGTTTGTGGTCAGCAGAGGCGTCCCCCAAAGCTCAATGCTCTCCGCTCAACTTTATATATGGAACCCCTCACCTCCCTATTCAAAAAAGCCAACATCCCCTTTCACCTATATGCAGACGATACCCAGATGTATCTGGAAACCTCCTCCATTGAAGACATTGAGAGACTCAATGACACTCTTACAAAAGTCCAAGATTGGCTATCAATAAACCACCTCAAATCGTGGAATGGCTAAAAGTAATCTCATACCAGCCAACTCTGTAAAATCATTTGGAATCACCCTAGACCGACATGGCCAAACACATCAAGAACTCCGCTAAGAGTGACTTCCTCAATCGGAAGCCACTCAACAAAATAAAACCCTTCATCCCGACAGAGGACCGCAAACAAGTCACTCAATCACTGGTGATATTTAGACTCGACTATGCAAATGCAATCCTCACCGGATGTCCCTGTGGGTTAATATATATCGGTAAAACTGATAGAAAGATGAAGACTCGCTTAACAGAACACAAAAGCCGAATCATAAATAAGAACACTACCTCAAGCTACACATTGGGAAGAAGCCCGACATACTATAGCACAGGTCAAATTTCAAATAATAGAACAGACACCTCCACGAGAAGGGATTGACAACTCCAAATTACTATTACAAAGATAAGTTTACTGGATTAAAAGAGTTAACACCCTCATGCCTTTCGGACTGTACGACAAATTCGAAATGTCATGTTTCTTATAAACACCACAAAATACACTGACTTACACCATTGCTTAATTGATAAACTACAATATCTGTACTAGACAGCATAGAGTTTCATAATAGATATGACAGCTTATAGGTGAGGAATTTTTTTTAACCAAGAGTAATGCCATGTTTAAACAATTTATAGCCTATGAATTTGTCTATAATTTGTAGAGAGCATAATAAACCCCTTGCAGTTGAAAGTTGTCAAAATATGTAATGACCAATGTGAAATTACAAACAAGAACATATGATGTATAACTACAAAGATGATTACGCTGGAAGATCTCGAAATAACTTCTATTATTGGGAATACTATGGTTCATGTGAAACAAAGATATAGACCATGTATAACAGAAATGATGTGTTTACTTTTAAGCCTCATAATGAACCTCTAGAATTAAAAATATCTTGATGCATTAATCATCCAATAAGAACTTTAGTACGCTCTCATGAGGAACATCACTTTATTTTAGGAACATCTATTAGAAAGTTGGTCTGTAGTGGAACTCACTTAGAATCGAGTTGCACTGATATGCACTATTGATTTTTGCTAAACATTAGGGCTAATCGATTAGATCTTCAGCATTTTTGGTTTTATAAATTGAGCAGAGATATCTTTGTACAAACACAATTTACCCTTTAATATTTGTGAAAATACAGATTTTCATTGCTTCATTATACCTGATACCATTGTGTACAATGAGTATCCATTCTAATATGTCGCCTGCGATCGTCGCGCTGACATTTACAAAATCTCGCCAGTGTATGCGATTTAGTATACATGGAAGTAGAGTGCTATGAGAGATCGAACGAGTCGACATTGCGACTGGGAGGAATTGGATAATTAATCGGGAAACTGGCGCTTCAGTTGAAGACACTATTGTGGTAAGAAGCGTTATGAAAATCGGGCGTTTGAAGAATAGACAGCTCCGGTGTATATATGATCGGTCATTGTGATTCTTTATACTCTTTGCAGCCTTAGCAGAGTATGTAGTTAATAAACAGGAGTCTAATGAAACAGAGGATCTGTTGTTGACGGTAAGCAAAATGTGTAGTTAGAGCTGAACGCGTTCACAATTACGGAGACAACTAGAGTAATTGCACTTCGTTGTTTATACAATTCACAGCAAGAAGTTGTCATCGGTCTTTTAGAATTCGTGAAGGCACGAAACTTCAAACAGTAAGAAGATATGGGCAGTCATGCACATTATCTTTATAACGTCACATATAGAATGATTTAGGTGAGGGCCAAAGGTAATGATGATCATGAAGATTAAGAAGATTGGTTGGTTCCTTCTGTGCTTGAGTAATACTAAGGTTATGAGCTAAACGATAAAGGTCTGCATCATGAACGCATTCTAATATAACAACCATGAGTTGCTCTTTAGAGGATAGGTGATAATAGCTAACGCAGAGTCCACAGCTGCTCAGCTAATGGTGTATATAAAGTACATTGAAAGAGTTTTCACCAATCGTTCTTAACCCCTTGTGTGCTCATGACGAGCTGAGCTCGTCATGGCACACAGTGCTCAGGTGCTCCCCCTGGTGCAAGCACCAGAGGGATCCCCTTTTCTCCCCCAAAGCCTCGGGAGCTGAGGAAGAGCTTCCCCAGCTCCGGAGGCCACTCCCAGGTTTCCCTGAAATGACGATCAGCGTGCACGCCGCGCTGACGTCATTTCAGTGAAACCGAAACTGAAAGGAGCCAAGAGGCACATTTCAGTTTCAGTTTCTACGTGCTCAGGGGGCTATCTCAGCCCCCTGAGCACGTAGAAACTCAGGAGAGGTATCATTGGAAAGGGGAGAATCTCTGGTGGATCCCTGCTTGGGGTTCGTCCCAGAAGGGTTATCTCCAAGCAGGGATCCACCCACTAGGCACCTTGGGCAAGAGCCTTTGCTCCCCCCATGTAAATATTGGCATAATTAGTCTTTCTACCTCCCCTGGGGGGTAGATGGGGGCAGTAGCCCCCAATCTGCCCCCGGGGGTTTGAAAGCCCACTAGACACCAGGGATTTTTTACAGGCTATTTATTAGGCATGGGGGCTGCCTAGAACAGGCATGCCAATGCCCCCACCCTGTGGCCACAACATTACAGTCTTTCTGCCCCCCCCCTGGGGGCAGATGGGACAGTAGCCCCCAATCTGCCCCCCTGGGGTGGGGGGCAGAAAGCCCAGTAAACGCCATGGATTTTGTTTATTCACCATTTTTTTAGGGTGGGGGCTGCCCCAAACGGGCCGCCAATGCCCCCACCCCTGCCACCATTACAGCCTTTCTACCCACCTGTGGGGCAGATAGGGGCAGTAGCCCCCAATCTGCTCCACCCGGGGCGGCAGAAAGCCCACTAAACACCAGGGAGATTTTATGGGATATTTATTAAGGGTGGGGGCTGACCAAAATGGGCATGCTGATGCCCCACCCCCGGCCACAAAATGACAGTGTTTCTGCCCCCCTGGGGGGCAGGTGGGGCAGTAGAAAGGGTAGAAAGACCACTTAACCCCAGGGATCTTTTTTTGCATTATTTTTTTTAGGGTGGGCGCCGCCCGAAACGGGCACGCCAATTCCCCCACCCCGCCACCATTACAGCCTTTCTGCCCTCCCCTGGGGAGCAGATGGGGGCAGTAGCCCCAAATCTGCCCCCCCGGGGTGGTAAAAAGCACACTAGGCGCCAGGGTTATTTTGTTGCAAATCTGAATTAGGGTGGAGGCTGCCCAAAATGGGCATGCCCCACCCCCTCCGCCCCGTAAATTACAGCCTTCCTGCCCCCCTAGACGCCAGGGATTGTTTTGTGCAAATTTTTATTAGGGTGGGGGCATCGGCATGCCTGATTTTGGCAACTCCCACCCTAATTAAAATTTGCTTTAAAAAATCCCTGCATCTAGTAGGCTTTCTGCTCCCCATGTGTGGCAGATGGAGGCATTAGGCCCCAATCTGCACCCCGGGGGGGGGGGGGCAAAAAGCCCACTAGTTGCCAGGGATTTTTTTAGGCAAATGTGAATTAGGGTGGGGGCTGCCCAAAACAGACATGCCCATGCCCCCTCCCCCACAAAAATTACATTCTGGGCAGATGGGGCAGTCGCGGGTACTTGGGCCTCCCACACAAGTGAGGCACCATTGTAATCGGGAGACCTGGGGGAATGCTGGGTGGTAGGAACTTTGTGTGAGCACAGTGATGCCACACTTTCCCACACAAAAATGTCTGAAAAAAGTGAATTTTTCAGCTAAAATTGAGGTTTGCACAGAATTCTGGGTAAGGAAAGGTTGGGGGATCCATGCAAGCCATATTTCCCTGGAAGCGCCCTGATGTCTACTTTTCAGAAATGTTTGGGCTTGGTAGGTTTCCCGAGGTGCCAGCAGAGCTAGGGTTCACAAACTACTGCTAGGCACTTTGCCAAAAAAGGGTAATTTTTCACTGCGAAATTGAGGTATGACCACGTTGCGTTTTGCACCGTTTCCTGTCGCAGGCACTAGTCCGACCCACTCAAGTGAGGTACCATTGTTTTGTGAAGACTTTGAGTAAAGCGGGGTGAGTGGAAATTTGTGGATCCACCCAGATTCCAGAAGTTTACACCACAGAAATGTGGGGAAAATTTGTTTTTTGGGCAATTTTTTAGGTTTGCAAGTGATTCTGGGTAACAGAACCTGGTGGGAGGCAGTCAAGTCACCCCATACTGGATTCCCCTAGGTGTCTAGTTTTCATAAATGTATAGGTTTGCAAAGTTTCCCTAGGTGCCAGCAGAGCTAGGGTTCAAAAACTACAGCTAGGCACTTTGCAAAAATAGGGTCATTTTTCACTGCGAAATTGAAGTATGACCATGTTGCTTTTTTCACCCTTTCCTGTTGCAGGCACCAGGCCGACCCACACAAGTGAGGTTCCATTTTTCTTGGAAGACTTTGAGGAACGTGGGGTGGGTGGAAATTTGTAGATCCACGCAGATTCCAGAACTTTCCACCACAGTAATATGGGGAAAATGTGTTTTTAAAAAAGAAAAATTAATTTAGGTTTGCAAGGGATTCTGGGTAATAGAACCTGGTGAGAGGCAGTCACGTCACCCCATCCGGGATTCCCCTGGGAGTCTAGTTTTCTAAAATGTGTAGGTTTGCTAGGTTTCCCAGGGTGCCGGCCGAGCTAGGGTTAAAAAACTACAGCTAGGCACTTTGCCAAAAAAGGGTAATTTTTCACTTCGAAATTGAGGTGAGACCATGTTGTATTTTGCACCGTTTCCTGTTGCGGGCACTAGGCCGACCCACACAAGTGAGGTACCATTTTTCTTGTAAGACTTTGGTGGGTGGAAATTTGTCGATCCACGAAGATTCCAGAACTTTCACCACAGAAATGTGGGGAAAATGAGGTTTTTTTTTTACAATATTTTAGGTTTGCAAGGGATTCTGAGTAACAGAACCTGGTGGGAGGCAGTCAAGTCACCCCATCCTGGATTTCCCTGGGTGTCTAGTTTTCAAAAATGTATAGGTTTTCTAGGTTTCCCTTGATGCCGGCAGAACTAGGGTTCAAAAACTACAGCTAGGCACTTTGCCAACTAAGGGTAATTTTTCACTGTGAAATCGAGGTGAGACCACGTTGCGTTTTGTGCCGTTTCCTGTCGCGGGCACTAGGCTGACCCACACAATTGAGGTGCCATTTTTCTTGGAAGACTTTGGGGAACGCGGGGTGTGTGGAAATTTGTGGATCCACGCAGATTCCAGAACTTTCCACCTCAGAAATGTGGGGTAAATGTGTTTTTTTGGATAATATTTTAGGTTTGCAAGGCATTCTGGGTAACAGAACCTGGTGGGAGGCAGTCAAATCACCCCATCCTGGATCCCCCTGGGTGTCTAGTTTTCTAAAATGTATGAGTTTGCTAGGTTTCCCTAAGTCCCGCAGAGCTAGGGTTCAAAAACTAAAGCTAGGCACTTTGCCAAAAAAGGGTCATTTTTCACTGCGAAATTGAGGTGTGACCACGGTTAATGTTGCGCCGTTTCCTGTTGCGGGCACTAGGCCGACCCACACAAGTGAGCTACCATTTTTCTTGTAAGACTTTGGTGGGTGGAAATTTGTGGATCCACGAAGATTCCAGAACTTTCCACCACAGAAATGTGGGGAAAATGAGTTTTTTTTTTTTACAATATTTTAGGTTTGCAAGGGATTCTGAGTAACAAAACCTGGTGGGAGGCAGTCAAGGCAACCCATCCTGGATTTCCCTGGGTGTCTAGTTTTCAAAAATGTATAGGTTTTCTAGGTTTCCCTTGATGCCGGCAGAACTAGGGTTCAAAAACTATAGCTAGACACTTCACAAAAAAAGGGGAAATTTTCATTGTGAAAATGTGGTGTGTTCACGTTGGGTTTTGAGCCATTTCCTGTCATGGGCACTATGCCTACACACACAAGTGAGGTACCATTTTTATCGGGAGACTCTGGATAATTCATATTTGTAAAGCCACTGTTATTACCTATTGATTTATGATGCATTTCTGCCTTCCAAATGAAAGACATTATGTAAAAGAGAAGTCATTTTGAAAAATTACCTATAATTCTCATGCTAGTATGAGTATTCCCAATTTCGAAAATGTGCAAATATGTACTGTTTCTAAACTCTATAATTTGTTTCCATTTCAGAAATACATAGGTGTCTTTCATACCGATTTTTCCATGTATACATTTTCCCACAATAATTGCTATATTCCTGTACATAATAAAAAGCCATTGGAAATTGCTGCTCAGTTTTTGACTCTGGGTTCGTCTGGTTTGACCGGTTCTTGGTGAACCTACAACTCATATATATCCCCACAACCAGGAAGGTCCGACGGTATATTGCTTTCAAAGAGCTGTCATAATTACAAGAAGTTACAGGTGAAAACGTTGACACAAAAGACGGTTTTTCTCAACTAATTTTCAATATTTACAATATTTAACTGTTAGTTTCTATGAACCTTGATGAATCTACACAAATGACCCCTTGCTGAAGTCATAATCTTGTCTACTTTACTAAAATGTATAGCTTGCCAGTATCCATTATTGCTTTCATACTCATTTTTACCATTAACTGGAAGGAGGTTGAAAGCACAAAAAATAGCAAAAATAGGCTATGTCCCAGAAAAATGCCAAAACTGTGTAAATAATATTGGTTTTCTGACAAAAGTCTGTCATTCCCTAAATGCTGGGAAATGGTGACTTCAGCCCCACAGACCCTTTTTTGATAACATTTGCAGGGAAAAACCTAGACGCTTTCATTTGTAGCCCGTTTTTCCCATTTTTCCGAAAAACCCAACATTTTGCTGTATTTTGGCTAATTTCTGAGGCCCCGCCAAGGGAATCCACAAACCCTGGGTACCTTTAGAATCCCCATGAAGTTGGAAGAAAAGGACGCAACATTGGTGTGGATACCTTATGTGGTCAAAAAGTTACAGGGGCCTAAGTGCGCACTACCCCAAATAGCCAAAAAAAGCCTTAGCACAGGAGGGGAAAATGCCTAGCAGTGAAGGGGTTAAAGTGATACTTACAGTTTCACACTTTAAAAAAAAGTCAAATGATAAATGAAAGTGCTTTGTAAAATTAAGATATTTGATTGTTTAATATGCTTGAACATTGATACCACAAAATGCAAAAAATTGCTATTATATATATTTTTTTACAGGTCATTGGACCCTAATGAAGGGACAGGTCATCCCGAAATTCATTGGGCTGTGACACAACTGGATTTTGTTTTCCCTTTTTTGTAATGCATGTATAATTATAATGTAATGACTTGACATGATTGTTAAACCAATGGAAATATTATTTTTTATGATGATTAAATGAAATATATGGATTTTAAAAACCAATGATGAATTTGAGTAATTGAAATTAAATCAGATTAGAGAGTAGTATTTATCCCCAAATGCTGTGCACTAGTGAGTCCAGGTGGCCCAAGAGGTCCTTGGCCCCCTTTTGGTGTTCCTGAACCGATAGCCATCGCTGAAGCGCATAAACCAGCACTCAGCAGCTCCCCGACACTTTGTCACTAAGACCTACCTCCTCCAAGCTCCCGCTCCCCTCCTCATTCCCCACTCCCTGAAAGTGGTTCAGCCCAAGACAACGTACACTCATTGAAGTTTCTCAGGACTTCCATGCCTTAATGTTGCACTGCACGCTGGGACTTCCGAACTAACATGTATACATATGCCTTATTATGTGATTCTTGCACTATAACTGTTGTAAAGCGCTCCGATACCCTCGGGTCTGCCCAGCACTATATAAACCTCCTCAAATAAAAATAAAATTAAAAAAGTGATGCTCTGAACGGGTTGGTGATGCATTACTACTGTTTGCGTGTATATCTTTTTTACAGGTTTTTGGATCGTACCAAAGATATACCAGTAGAGTCTTTCCTCCTAGGCTAAGGAACAGGATAAGGCAGAGGGTGAGGAAGTAATGACTTGATAATTTACCAGGGATCTTCATCACTCTAGTTCGCCTTTCCTCAGCTCTGTATTTTCATTCCTGTCATCTCACCCAGAGGTCTTTCATCTGTGGTCTTAAGGCATTGGCTTGGTATATGCACTGTCCTGTCAATGTAGGATGCCATTATGGATCCAGTAGAGGGCATCATGCTGTAAAGGAGGTCAAAGTTGGATATTTTTAGGAACCTCTACTCATGGCGCAAGTACAACTGCCAGTAAGTAATTAAAAGATTTTTCATCGAGAGCTCAGAGACATATGCCCACAGTAGGAGGAAGATAAACTTTCTGTTGACCAGGGGAATGTGCAACATCATAAAAAAACTATTATTGACATTAGGAGGTGAGTCAGACTGAGTGAGGTGATTGGTGTTAACTGGAACGAAGGGAAGAAGGAGTGTGATTGAACATATTAACTAGAGAACATCAATAGAGATAAGTTAAGGACTTGCTTCTAACACCAGAGTATGACAATTACAAAAGATTGAAAGACCACTGAAGCTAGAAATGAGGCTGACATTTGCATAATCTGGAAATACAACTGGAAAGGGCGTAGAAGAGACTTTCAATTCTGACGGCGAGACTGTGGTTAAAAGTATGCTATTTAAATCATCTAAAGGAAACTCCTTTGATATAAATATGTGAATCGCCGCCGGCAATAGTTCTAATTTTAAGAATGCAGCATATGCCCTGATTTACCAACATGACTTCTTACCCAGTTTCCTAACGTTTGCAGGAAGTGTGCCTCTTACGGCTAGATTCCTTGAGGAGCATTGTTTCAGTAAGAGATTAGTGTTCATATTTCATCATTGTGTTAAGTGCCCCTTGCTCATGCTTATCGATGGAACATCAGGGCTCGAGTTGGGGGTACATGCGGGTGGACGGCGTCCACCCACTCTTTTCACAGGTTGGACGCCGTCCACGCCAGAAGTTGAGCCCCACTCTAAAATATGTTGAACTCGTCCCGATTCATTCAGCAGCGCCTGCTCGTTATCTGCTTTCCTTCTGAGCAGCAATGATCAGAAGGAGAGGGGGATTTTGTCTTTTAAAACTCCAGCTGGGCCATAACAAAGGCCGAATTTAAGGGCTCATTTGGCCTTCTTTGTCTAAGTACTCAGGCTGGGGGCTGCCTATAGCCTAGTTGTAAATACAGAGGAATGGAAACAAAAGCATCAGCCTGTTAACACTTCAAAGGCGCATAAGATGCACAATTTTGACTTTGTTCGGACCCCCATATATAATAGATATTAATGTACTGTAAGAATGTCAGATGCGTTACTCTGTCCCGGTGTAAAATAAGAATTTAAATACCAGTATATTTGTCTTTATGTTTTACAGCGCAATTCATCCCAATGTAGGGTGCCAGATCACTTTACAGCAAACATACATATTAAATTGTCAATAAATTACGCAAGTTTGTAAATCATTGTACATGATGTGTTACATAAGACAGTGAGGGTTAGTGGGTGTAGGAATCACATATCATCCTTCATAGCTCACTGTGCTATGCTAGAAGGATTACAATGCAACTGCATGTAGCAAAAGGGTCTCTGTGTTCAAAGCAGTAACCTACTTACCTATCACCATAAAATAACATTTGCCAACTGCATGTTACATGATGTGCTTTGCAGGAGGGGCATTTACACTGTATGCTGCTTTAAGTCAAAACTAGGACTAGACAAAAACAGATCTTTCCATCAAATGTGCTAACCACCAGGCAACTAAAGCAATCACATCAACATGGAAATGTGCTGCACATGGAATATTATGCCTGGCTGGGTAGGCTGGCAGCAGAGTTAGTTTGTCAATCTTTGGGTAAAGGAACCTGTCATGCGCCATGATGTCACTTCCTGTGATGTCACTTCCTGCGATTTCCTTTCCTGCAATGCAACATGCCGTTATGTCACTTCCTGTGATACTACCTAACTTGGAGAGTCCCCCCCACTTCTTGTTTTAGGACTTGTGCCCTGTAGAGCATGGTAGAGCAGCAAATAGTTTTTAATGTATTCTCATTATGGAATTGGATACCATCTGTGCCTGCTTGTCTAGGAAGCTAGTTACATATCCATGACATGGTGGACAACGGATATTTTCCACTAATATTTTGGAGCAATTTCGGCGTGAGTCGTTTAGAACCACGCAACATAAAATGGTGTTTGCTCACTTGTAAAAGTCCCTCTATGTTTTTGTTCATCATAAGTTTAACCAGGTTATCACTGACACTAGAGAAGCTGATATTTGTTTTAAGACTGACTACTTGCGCATAACCAATTGACCAGATGCCAACACAGAGGTGCCAGTTCTAAACATATGATTAATTTCTGTTTGCTCATGTTTGCTGTTATATATGCATCTCATATATATTGTATTGTGTATAATTTTCATGGCTTCATACGCGATGCGTGTATAATGTACCTTATTCCAACAAATTTCTTCTGGGTGGGTCCTTGTAATCACCGACTCATAACTCCACACGTGCTGACCTATGTAACCTTTGTACCTTCTTACATGTAGTTTAATATAACTTTTGCCACTGTGTAACATGAACTGAACTGTGTTAGTACCTAGCACTATGATGCAAGCGCGCCCAGAAACAATTACCCTGTGTAGCGAACAGTAAACACAAGCTATATTGGCCTTGTAAGTAAGACACCAAACTAACCACATACATTTGCAATTGAGTGTAGATTTAAATGCCACTGTTTAATCTTTACACTCTGTTTTATTCAATAGCTGTCGGGCAAAGTGAGCTGTGTTGCAGCAGGTGGAAGTTGCGTCTTTGTTGGACTCTCTGTAGGGGTGGCAGTCTTCAGCGTACCTGATTACGCATGGATTTGTGGATGGGAAACCGCCAGTATTGAAATTTGTACCATCCATGCCACTTACCTGGGAAACCAGTCTGTCGTTCTTGACACGGTTGATGACATGGGTAATTTTAAATAACTTTTTTCAGAAATTTGGGCAATGGGTCTTTTGGAATCGTATGTTTTGTCAGACACTAATTAAGAACATAAATGTAACTTAAAGTTAAATTCAATGATACACTGTACCAAGTGATGAATTTAGATAATTTATAAGTTAGAATGAAAGTAATATTTTTTTAAGATGGGTCTGAATTGTTTTTGAACATTGTGTATGTATTATGATGTTTTCTCTTGTAAAACAGTTTTTAAATATTGCTGTAAGGTTTTTTAACAACTAAAAACAAAAAATAAAGTTCCTCTATTTGTGTTGATTATAATATTTAAGGAGGTTATTTTTCACTTAACTGAATGCAAGATTATTGTTGGAAGGTCATTACTCTGTGTTAAGCCCTAATAAAAACTGGAGATTACTGAAACTATATTTTTTCCACTACTTCAAGTACTTCGATGTGGAGTACCTTTGCAAGGTGTTCCTCAGTGTAGAAGAATGCAGAGAACTGAAAGACTTTAAAAATGGATGGACACTCCTAATATCAGTTCAAAGTTCAGACACATAGATATCCAGAAATATTGCTAAAATCAGACGAAATGGAAAATGGCAAAGGACAATGTGAATTCATAACACATGAATCAATATCTAACACAATTACAATAAAAAGATACTCCCAGAAATCCTATTTGAAATGCACCTTTTCTGCGTGGTCCTTTTGATGGACCTTATATTTTTACCTGCTTTAAAACTGTGTGCTCCTGCTAACCAGGAATTAAACATGTGTGTGCTCCCCTCTTTTAAATAATTGCACTTCTGTATATCGACATAAAGAGTATCATGGTACTAGAATATTGCGGACAGAATATTGACGGCCAAAAGTTCGGTAATGTGCATATAGGAAGGTGAAAATTCCTAGTCGTAACTCCACATCTGAGTAACTTAAAGATATATAAATCCATGTAGGTACATAAATGTGAAGTTTGGTATAGAAAAACTAGACATACTTATATTTAGTGGCCTCAATATTGTGACTTCGCTATTTAGTATGCACATTCTTTAAAAACATATTAATTGGATTATTCTCAATTGGCACATTTACCTTGCCTAAAAGTCTCTAGAATATGGTGGCCTGGCAATAATGCCTGGCATACTGTGAGTCTCAAAATGCCTCCCTCGTGTTCCTGGGTGCGCTAGAAGTGTGGTTAATTGAAACTTAAAAGGCTAAGTCGTAGGTTAAAATCTTTGACTGATATGAACCTGGTTGATGTATCCGACTCTTGCTCCATCACCCTCAGCCTGAAATTGTACGCAACCATAGACTATCTTACTATTATTGGAACTTATGTGCTTTTTGACACTGTTTTGCCGTAATATTTGAAAACTCATATCTCCAGTTCTCCCAATGACATTTTTCTAATTTTGGTGTCATTTTGTTTATTATATATTAGACTATTTTTCAAATTTGGTTTGGTATATTTTGTTTCCATTTGCCATTTTGACTTTATTACTGTTTGGTACTGTACACATTGCCCTTAATTAAGCTTGTCTGCTTTGTATCACAGCTACCATAGGATTGAGCTAAGGTTGATTTAGTAACTTTGAGAGTTCACCTGGACAATAGTTTGCTATTATTCTTTAAGTGGAAAGCCACCCACCCTAAATAATAAACCATTTAGAATCCCCTCTGCCTGCCCTATTATTTTCAGCATCTATTCATCTGTTTTCTCAATTGGGCGAGCCCCACCCATGTCCCAGACAGGAGGAGGTTATTCCTGGTTTAGATGCTAAGGGGTCTCTAAACGTTATTGATTTGACAATGCACTCTCAGAATGCCACATCAACTGTGCCAAGGCTTCAGCAGACCCCTAAAATATTATCTTCTCTCCATCTTATTTCCTGGACTATTGTTGGGATTCAGACTAAAATGGATGATGGGGACTGGGGGTTGTTTATTTAAAAATTTGATTAATGTGTTTTTGAAGAGATTTTGGAACTTTCTAAAGTCCATAGGCAGGGCTTCTTAACCCATAGCATTGCAGCGCAAGGGGCATATTATATGGTCTAAAATATCGCTTGAATATGTTATTAGGAAAATCAACATTGATTCCTGTGATTTATTATTTCTAAGTTTGACTACTAAGTCTGGGACGTCGTATTTGCTAATTAATATTTATAATAGGGCAATATCTTTTTCTACATCTTTCCCAGACCTTAAGAATTTTGAATGCATATTTGCTATATTTTAACTCCAGCCATAATGAAATTATTGCAGGAGATTATAATTTATATTTTGAACCATATATCCCCTTTCTGGAACTAATTAAGGAATAAGATGATTGTGCTGGGATACCCTCTCTCAGTGTCCATAGGAAATCATCTAAAATGAGTCTGGCTGCTCTCCAGATAATTGACAGAATGGTCACTTTCGGCTTCAGGCCTGTTAATTGTCGTTTCCGTTCAGACTTGGCTGTTGAGCCTACGTTTACAAGGGTCAATTGTTAAAGCCATATTGATTTTATTTTTTAGGTGTACGGGCATGGCATGAAATGAAAGACATGGCAGCATAGACCACAATGAAAGTGACAAAGACAAGAAAATGGGAATCAAAGCATAAGGTGCCAGCACTAGTCTTAAAGTCCCTATCAATTTTAATGAAGAAAAAGGTGCAAACAACGGGCTGGAAGCACAATTCCCTATACTCCCTCAAATTATAGGCTGATTCAAAGAACCTAACCTTCAACAATTTAATAGCACATGATAGCCCAGCACACTTTAAACACAACTTATAACAATCTTGGAAAATGGTTCAAAAAGGATCTAGTTCCACGAGCAAGTCGATGTTCAATTTTCAGTTTATTCTTTATTATTCATTCTATAAAAACTTTTGAAAGCATCACTTTTGGAACCTTCAATGCCTTTCGTCCCAACCAGGGACTTCTTCAGGGCTTGAAAAGTGAATATAGGCTATTTAGGTTGACAATTTCTTATTATTTCATAACTGGTAATTATTAGATCTCAGAGAAAGGAGTATTCTATTTGGTAACCTTTTAATTATTCGCAACTGATGATTATATGATCTCACTTTAGAGCCTTTCTTTGTGTATTAGGCATAATTTTAGCAGATGGAAAGTCTGTTTTACGAAGCAGTGCCCCGGATATAATAGTTCGGGTCCCGCAAAGAAAATCCTCGGTCGTGTCCGCTTCACAGAGTTCACCATGAAATGAAAGACATGGCAGCATAGACCACCATGAAAGTGATCATTTTCCCATTTTTTTATACTGGGCTAAATCACCGATAGGGAATAAGGATGGCCTGATCCCCACGTTATATCTAGTCCTATGTTTATATGTAACAATAAACGTAAAGTGAAATGGGAGGTACATTGTATCTGGTAATTATAGGATTGTATTACATCAACTCCAATATTTTGAGCATCACGACTTGTCTCCTATCCAGACCATGACAGTACTTGAAAATCTTTATCTAAAGATAGGTCATTTGTTTGTGAAAGATTGTAAAAGTGGAAGGGGTCCTTGGCAAATGAGGGTGAATTAGTGGTTTAATGATTCATGTAGGACTGCTAAGAAGGACCTGATAACTGTCCTAAAGAGCAATCAATGAGCATTGATCACTGAAGCCCGAGGGACGTACTCCAGGGCTATCAAAACTAGTAAGGCCCATTGGGAGGCTGGTATATGGGATAATCTACTAGAAACAGTAAGGCATAAAGTTAACATAGAGATAACAAGAACGTTTGCCATTTGGTTTCACATAGTGGGTGTCAAAATCTCAAGCGCCCCAACTGCTATTTGCCCCTGAAGTCTGGGTGAATCACTTCTCAACATTTTACGGGGAAATACATTTTCATCAGAGTTCCTAACAGCTCGCACTATAGAACTAAGTGGTAATGAGGTAAAGCCATTTTCTCTGAAAGAAACCTTTTAGATGCAATCCAGGCTTATAAGCCCAGCAAAGCCCCTGTCTTGGATAGAATTCTTGCAGACTTATTCCGTAGTGAACCCCAGATATGTTGCCCCTATATAAACTCCGTGCCAAATGCTTTGATGGTTGAAGCTCCAATTCTGAGTTCTTGGAAAGACGCAGTAATAAGAAGGGAGACAAATCTATACCTGGAAATTACAGACCCATAAGTCTGATTGACAAGATACAAAAAGTCTATAGTATGCAAATCTTGTCCAGACTATGAGACTGGATATCCAAAGCCAAGATGCTATCCCATTTTCAAGCGGGATTAAAATCAAACATAAGTACAATAGATCAGGTTGTGCGGTTCCTGTCTTTCAAGTGGATGACAGTTGACACTGAGAACGAGTTGATGTATGTTGCCTCAGTGGACCTTTGAGCCGCGTTCGATCTTTTCTCCAGGACAAAAGTTAGGGAGGTTTCATTCAAGATCGGGATCCCAGGGGAACTATTATCATAATTCAGGCTTCATATACGGAAAGATTTGGAAGGGTTAAGTGGGGCCCACCTCGGCAACTGACAGAGAACATCCCAAAAAGGAGAGGAGTGAGGCAGGGGTATGTTTTTGCCTCCACACTTTTTCCTTTGTATATAAATGGTTGCATCCCTTACCTTTTAATCACTGTAAATGACTCCCTAAAGGTGAAAGATTACACAATACCATTGCTTCTCTTTGCAGAAGACACCCTGCTTATATTGAAAACTCCTCGTGGTCTGTCCATTCTTTTGGATACATTTAACACTTATTGTTTAGAAAAGGGCTTGGAAATCAACAGTAATAAAACACAATAAATTGTCTTTGGTGCCCAGATGAAGATCACCAAAAGCAAAGTATTTTTAGGGAGTGAGACGTTGGATAAGGTTGATGAGTTCAACTATTTGGAGCTAGAATAGAAGATTCTCATAGATGGGATGCTGAGGTAGAGAAAAGTGTTTTGTCCTTAAAAGAAAGAGCAGGGTCCATTATTAGGTTTGCCAATAGGTAATTTACTTGTGGCATTTCTCCCACCCATTGAGGTATATAGGAACCAAGCCTTTGGGGGAGCCTTGTATGGGACAGACTTGTGGGGCCATTGTAACCTTGGCGCACTCGAAAAAGCAGAAAATGCCTGTATAAAAAACTTTCTGGCACTCCCTACTAGTGCCCCTATGCTCCCTATTAGATTAGATTAAAATCTTAGACCTATTTCTTCTATTGCTAAAGTGAGACCTATTTTGTATTGGATAAGGCTTTGGGCTAATGAGGATTTAGGGCCCTATAGGGATTGTATTAGAGTTATTTTAGGTGATCACCATGTTGGGAAGAAACCTTGGCTTGTTCATATAAAAACGTGGTTATTTAAGTTGGGGTTAGTAGTTGTTTTTTGGTTGCAGCCCACTGGGATAAACTGAAAAAGTCATTTTGGGAGTTTGGGCCTCATTATGATGGTGGCCACCATAACGGTAATGGGACGGCTGCCATACGTGCGGCGGTCCCACCGGCCCAATTAGGATGCACCCGTCATACTGGTGGCTCATCCTGGCCTTTTTCCATTGCAGACGGAGCTGCTGGCAGGGAACTGTAGTTGGGTACTATGGATACCCCCCAAGTGCACCTCCTCACCCTGTCCCCCAAAGCCAATCCCCGTCAGCCTTCCCATGGCGGCATCGCCGCCGTGGAAAGGCCTTTAGACCACCCACATCATAATTTGGCTGGCGGTGCCTGCTAGACACCGCCACCATATGAGTGGCCCAGCTGCGCCCGGCCGGCAATTGCAACGATTGCCGACCAGCGGAAAAGCGGCAGACGGACTTTGCGTGCGCTGCGATACCCACCGCCATCATAATATGGCAAGGGGATTTCACATGAGGATGGCGTAACGAACGCCACCAATCGTTACGCCATCCTAATGAGCCCATTTGTTCTTTGAGGTAAGATTTTTGCAACATCCCAACGCACCCTGGTAGATGCCTTCTGGTTGTTTGTGTGTGTTTGAGTACATGTCTTATTTGAATATGGTGATATATCCCCCTACACATGCACTTTATTTAAAATTTAGATTTGATACTGGCTACATTTACTTGCTGCTGGACGAAAAAGGGAGACACATGTACTGTGTGCAAGATGGGCAGTTTGGTTGATGAGAACATTGAGCATGTGTTATTTTTATATAAGGCTTATGCTAAACCCCAATCACGTTGGCTCATCTCTCTTTGCAAACTTATTAGATTTAAGGACCGTCACATAGTTCTTATGATATGTAAAACCAACACCAGAGACTGTATGGTGTACTCAATTTCGAGATATTTGTCAGCAGCATGGCATATTAGGTCGAAGGTACCTTTTAATACTTAGAATTACCTTTTGCATATTTGTGATCCCGTGAGGTTATTGTATTTATGATAGTCCTTGATCTGATCTTTTTTGATACTACATTTTTAACTCTTTAAAATGATTTCATCTATTTTTATGATTGTTCCCTTTAAGTAAGGATGTTTCATTTTAAGAACGTTCATCATAATATTTATGGTCTTAAAAATATGATGTTCCTTGGTTGTTGAACTGTAATTGTTACATTAGCTTGCCAATTAATGATAAACGTTACTTTATAAAAATGAATTTGTACTTTCTTTGTATTTATTTCAAATGTTTTATAGTGTACCTTTTATGGTTCTATGGAGCCGAAATAAATAAAGCATTATGAATAATCTAATTTCTTACATGGTGTTTTTGTGGTCAGTGCCATATTGCTTTTAAAGTTCACAATAGTACAGGAAATATGAATTGCATGATCATGTTCAAATGAACATAAAATTACCATTTATAGACTAAAGCTTACTATGCTGTTCGAACGTTTGGTTTGAAAATATATGCCACCTTAGTTTCTTCTAACTCCTTATTTCTCTTTTAGGAGTCGTTCGACTGTTTTATTTTTACAAGGATGCTCTTCACTTAATTAAAGCTTTGAATGAAACGGTAAGCTTTATCTCAGCTTGTTGTACTGGCCCTTAAAGGTAAGTTGCCTAATAGTGGCCTTATTTGATTAGGGTTTACAGCTTCATTATGGTTATGTTTTGATTTCTTACATCCAGATGCTTAAAAGGGAACTCCCAAGAATAAAAGAAAAATGATTTCTTATGTACAAGACCTTGTATATATACAGGACTTTGAATACATACCAGATATTAATGTTGTTAATCTGGGTTCAGAGTAGACATATTCCCTGACTCTGAAGATCCTGAGACCCCTCATTAATGTAACATTGCACTGCCTGTTCATTCCTTGGAGGACACCCACTTACTCCTCTACTGTCATCAAACATCACTATACCACTTTGGATAGACCCCAGCTTTATGTATATCATCCTTGTTCAGGCTCCAATAGGAAACACTCTTTTCTAAACGATTTAAGCCTCAACACTGAGGTGTAGCTCGATTCCTGTGGCACAGAGACTGCGGAACCCAGGTCTGGGTATACCTGTGGCACTTAGGGATTCTACTGCAACAAATTATTAAGTAATGGAAGGAATGCTTGAATTGAGAGAATTTCAGCCACCACCATCCCTTGGGCTGCATTGTAGTCCACTGCTTTTTGCACACCATGCCAATCCAGACAAGGAGCAGCCATGTGCTAGTCAGTCTTGGCCCTGCTTCAACAAGAAATTACATAGTCTTTCTATAATTACACTTTGTAGTGTGATGCATCATCCTGTTAAAAATGTTCTAAATGGTAAAACTTCCTGAACGAACAGATTCTTTCTTGTGAAACATTGTTTTTTATATATATTTTTAAAACTCTTTCACATAGGTATTGGGCCTGATTGAACAGAAAAGGAGGAGAACAATGATGGCATTTTTACAATAATGGATAGTGATTAACTATAACCGACTAAAAACATTAAACCATTAATTGGAATGATGATTGGACTCATGGCGATTCCCTCCGAAACTTTGCTGTCTGTCATTTGATTATGGACGCAAACATAATGCAACTAGGGTGAATTTGGATACATGATTCTTTGTCTGATGATGTTTGTAGCCCACAGGGGCATGGTTAGCTTGATGTGAATCTTACAGCGAAGCCATACAATTGAGGATGGCAATTAAAACATGGGTGTATATTATAGACATAATTTCAAGGATGGCTGTTTTCCCATTGCGGTGTAATTAATGCCCCTATGTTGTGTTCTGGTGATGTTGGATGGCCATTATCAATTTGTCTGTGGAATGAGAAAGTTCGGCCTGTTTTGAGGAACAGAATCTTGTCCTCGTCACAGTAAACTTTCAAATGAAGGAATCTGTTCGTTCAGACTTTTTTTTACACATTTAGCACATTTTGTAACAGAATGACTGATCATGCTACAAATTGTGATTATAAAAGTACTGTGTAATTTCTTCAATGTATTCCTCATAGGGTGATAACTATAGTACTGAAAACTAGTGGCTCCATTTACATAGTCATCTGTAGCACGCACGGGGAATGGAATTATGAGATCAATTGATAAACAATGAGCACAATCATGAGAGATTGCCTACAAAACATTATTCGGTAAAAGTAAGACTTAATGATACATGAAAATGAGATGTTTAGTCTTACCTCTGTTACCATGGTTTGGAATAGACATCGCTGAGAAAGGTTTCAGATTGCTATGTGTGACATTTCCATAAATTCAGTGTAATCATGAGTGACATGTCGACAACTGTGAGGGATACTTTCTCGCGAGCAAAATCAACAAAGACAATTGAAACATATAAATATCAGAAGTAACACCCATTGGAGCAACAAGAAACTCTAAAAAGATCTTAGTACTGCTGAAAAGCACTAATATTTCAAAAAGACTTAGCTCAGTCACCTTTGGGACCTTATATATATATGTAGCACTTTAGCCTGGGTGCTGAAACATCTACTGGTCTTTAACATGGAGGGAAATTAAGCACCAAACTGTGTCACGCCAGGTATGGGAACACATGGAGGGAAATATTGCGTTTCAGCAGGAAATGGTATAGTCCAATGCTCTGTTTTTAATATAAAATCATGGACTTTGGTGGTCATAGCACAGAAAATACAAGATTTGAAAAAAATATTATTGTCTACTGGTGCTCGTCGAAGACTATTTCTATGGACTGGAATCTAGAGAATGCTAAAGTGATTCTGGTATTTTACTGACCTCTGCTGGTCGTTATCTATCAAGAAAGTTAAATAGAGGCAGTTGCAAGAAAAATTAAAAAAAGAAAGTCCCTCAGCTGAAAGCAATTCTGGTATTTTACTGACCTCTACTGGTCGTTTTCTATCAAGACAGGTAAATAGAGGCAGTTGAACACACAGAAAGGAATTCTGGTATTTTACTGACCTCTACTGGTTGTTTTCTATCAAGACAGCTAAATAGAGGCAGTTGAACCCCCAAAAAAGTCCCTAAGCGGAAGCAGACAAGTCCTAGGGCTGATCTCCAGAGCCCACAAAGTACATACACATGTAAGTATATACTAAAGTATATACAAGAAGTCTCGAAAGCTCGACCTAAAAATGATCATTAATAGCTGAGTGAGCGACCGCCACAGGGTGGGTGCACCACAGCGCACACTACATGCAAGTTCACACTTCAGTTCAGTAACATTTGCAATGCACCACATTGGCTTTCAGTCTGGAGTCAGCCCCGTCCCGTGTACTACCTTTTGTTCTGTGGTACGTAAACAATAAAAAGAGGTAAAAACATTATTTCCATTAACTCCTTCCATGCCACGGCGCTCCGGTGCTCATGACGAGCTCAGCTCCTCATGAGCCGTGGAACGCTCGCATGCAGGGAAAATTCCCCTGCTGTGCTGAGCTTTCCACGGGAACGGTTGTGGTCACAGGAGCGCCGTGCATGAGCATGCGGGCGCCGTGCGCGCCCCCTCCCCCCCAGCACACCTGGAAAATACCCCCCGCAGCGAAGGGGTTAAAATCTCTCCGCAGATAGATGTTTATTTACATTTCAGCACGCTGTAATCAGAAAATTAAGGTTTGACAGTGGCCAATAGTGTAGTGTAGTTCCTATATTCCCAATAGGCTCTGCGCATTAGAATAACATAAACAGCAGTGTAGACGTAGGACTGAGGTCATCTAGGTCTCTACTGACTGTGTTAGACTTAATTAGTTTTTGCCAGCTAGCTCAGAGGTCTCTAGAAACTTTCTCGAATGAATAGGGAGGGGTTAACTTCCCTGATTTAGACAAGAAGGGATTAGCTTCTGACAACCATATAACATGCCAACTTTGCTCCTCCAGAATAAGGAGTGTATCTCCAGAGTCGTGTGAAAACAATAGACAGTTATTTCACTCAGTCAATCGTGCATGCTTAATTTCACCAGGTTGCAGAGAAATAGAGAGATGGGCGTTTTCAATAAAAGGTGTTATTTTATTGAGCAGTCTTCTTTCTCATGCAAGAGAAATGAATTGCCACAATTGCAATACTTATCATGAAGTAAAGTGCGTACAGTAAAAGGAGTATTATGAAATAATACTGTAAAAGCATTGATATGGTTTCTTAGCCATTTGATACTTTAAAATGGATAAAATATTTACATACATAAAAACATTGACTAACAAACTCAACTGGTGCTTCTAAGATACGCCTACCCCGGTTTACCTGACCTAAACCTAATACGTGGGAAGGAGTAAGTAAGTTGCAGCTTTAAGTTAAGTTGGGTTTTTGCCAAGAATCTGAATCAAGAATTCTCTTTAACGTTTGAATCAGCTCCATACCTTGGTTATAGAATGAAGGAGGTCTTGTATCTCGTTTCTCAGGACTCGATCTCCCAGTAACCCGCAAAGGTGACTGGAAACACCGGAGCTGGATTTCTCTGCGTGAGAAAAGGCAGCTTCTCCAGTGTGTCAAAGGGGAGGGACGGCTCCGCACCACCGTGTGTTTGCTTAAGGCAAGTGTTGGTATATTTATACCAGGAAGGTGCCGTGTTTGACGTAAGGTTGGACATAAGACGTCAATAAAAGATGTCACTAAGAACTGACTGTTCCTTTAGTGCTCGCAGGAGTTCAATGACAAATCAAAACAAAGTTATGGGGAATTCCCAGGTTGCTGAAGGTTTGGTGTGTCGAAAGAACTCGTTGTGATCTCTAGGAATCTAAGGAAATAGCCTTGCCGTATTTGGGCTGCGTGGGCTATTACTGAATATGGGCAAGATTCGTATGTCTTTATTAGGACATGATATATCATAACCGCATGAAGGCATGAATTAGGACTATTTAATTAGGGTCCTAGATACATTCACAACACGCACTCCACATATAATGTCCTTCATTACTAAATACTAAGCAATATATAAACATATAGGTATGCATGTGTTTTCCAACCCACCCCAAAATACAATAAATGCATTTGAAATGGTATAGATACACGAAATGAGTATTAAACTGTACGCTTTCAAGCAGAGTTATCATTCAGGAAATGCAAATATGAATATACGCTGAATGAATTCCAAAAATTACATTTTTGAAATGGCTCTGAATACAGAAAAAAAAAGTCGAGACCATTTCATCACAAAGTTATATAACATAGTACATATGCTAGAGGCTGATTCAAAATATTGTCTTAGAGTCTCTAAAAATAGAACTTCTGTTCTCTAAGAACAGTTCTACTTTAAGCAGAGTTCCATGTACCAAAAAATTGTAAATATTTTGGAAATTAGGGGAAAATAATTTTGTTCTCGGGAAGGTAGAAAAAAAAAATAGTGTCACTGTCTTTTTGGAGTTCTGTTTACCAAAAACTGAAGGCCAAATTCAGAGTTCAGGGAACGCTGTGAGCTCGGTTTTTCAAATATTATTCTCGTTGTTAGGGGAGAACATTACTTCTGATAGGCCGGTAAAAAATTTGTCTACAACAGTAGGTGAAAGTTGGGCCAACTCCGAAAAGGTGGAAATAGGGCATATGTGGCAATATTGGTGCTCGTTTTTGGTTTTTCAGTATCATATAGTCTGCTCCTTTCTTTGCCAAACTGATTTGTTTATCAGTAAGGTTAAAGATAGAAAACAATGACGTTGTGTTGATTAAACTCCATGGCACCTAGCCTGAACGCAGCTTTTGTAACATCCAACCTATCTGTACAATAGAACGTAATTGGGACTGGCCATGTTGTAAAATTAGCATGTCCTGCTCTATTATATCAATAGCAGATGATACAATGCTGTCCAGTGAATAGATTCTGGAGGACAGAGTCGTTAACCCATTGTCCACTACAGAAAATGATTTCTCCAAATTGATACCGTCAATTTCCCGCATTTTTTCCGCAGTTTCAATTTGTTTCAATTTCCAAGCTTCATTGTAAGCTGCGTATATACCAGCGTATATGAAACGTTTTTGACGCTGTTTGCGAGGTCCCATTATGAAATCTCGCAAGTCAGCACCTTCTTTAAGTAAAGTTAAGTGTTGCTTTATTTCGGGAAGTGTGGATTTCTGTAGCCACTCAAGGCATAGTTTTCCTACACTATATGTTGTTACTATCCCTGGATGTTGTCTCTGGAAATATCTAGGGTCTGGCCTGGTCTGTTTGAACCCTTGTATTTTGTTCAGGAATCTATTTTGACAGTTATTTGTGTCTATGGGCCAGATCAACCATTTTTTCCAATCAGGATTTGTTCTGTTCTGTTTAAAAATATGGGACACGTCTAACCCCTCATCTGTAGTGGTACTTCTATCAGGCATAGGTTTTGGTATAGACGGGTTGTTTAAATCTTTTATCTTGGCTAAGCCAAAACAGGTTGTTTGCTGAATTGTGTCATTCAGGAAGAATATTTGTTCTGGGATCATGCAGGCTAGAGATAATGCTTCTAGACCTTGTACCTGCCATTCTTTTGTTCCCCAAATGGTTTTTGTTTCAATGTTGTTTTTCCAAAACTCAAAACTAAATGTTCACATTTCGTCATAAACATTTTCAGAATAAATCAATTTAGTATTTGTCAGCATGTTTTTCATTCCTGTCTTATTTAACACCTTGAAATAAAACATTTCTGGATCAGTGTGATTAAACCCTGAAAAGTATGGGAATTTTTCATAAAACGTTTTAGAACTGCCTATTGGTGGATTTGGACAATGTTCCCACTGATTATAAGTAAAAACATTTCTAGGATTCGCCGACTTATGCAGATACTGATGACCATAGTGGTCGAAAGTGATTAGTCTTTCAGTTTGAACCTCTTAGATTGTAGCAAGATTTGGTCTTCTGCTGTTTCGTGGGAGTCCACTGGGCCTACTACTTATTATTGGCCACATGATTGTGGCTTCACCAGGTCGATGGAAACAACTCTGTTTTCCTTTTTACCAGCAAGTGGCGGTAGTACTACTGATCTTGTTCCGCTGACAGCTAAGACAGGTACTGCTTTTCTGTAAGAAGGCCCACATTCCTTCTTCACCGCGATCTTTTCTCTGACCAGAACCCCAATCTTTGGAATCCAGAGAGGTCTTGCTGGGACAGGTGGTTCTTCAGTGGTTGTTGGCTTAGACTTTATGTTACTTAGACTTTTTCTTGTTTCATTCAAGTCCTGTAAAACAGCCACATAATCTTTGATATCACAGGTTTTTTCTTCTACCACTGAAGTATGACTATCTAAGTCCTGGATTTTCATTCTAGTGCCGCACAATAGTTCGTATGGAGTGAAACCTTTTAGAGAATTTCTTGGCAGATTGTTAAGACTACGTTGGACACTTGTTAGATGTTTGACCCACCCATCACCCGAACCTAATACCCTCGCCGTTATAGATTGCTTTATGTCACGGTTTATTCTTTCCACAACCGCATTTCCCTCAGGATGGAAGGGAGAAGAGTACCACAATGCAAGGCCCATGCTGCTCATGGCCTCTTTGTAAGCTCAAGAGCTAAACGCAGGACCCTGATCAGAATGTAGCATGCCAATTGCGTATGTGCTGATAAAGACTCGCAAATCTTTTATAACAGTTCTGGCGTCAGCCGAGCGCTGGGGCCACATCTTTAGTGAATCCTAGTCTTAATAATTATGGGACCGCATTTGTCCAGTCGGACATCTGCGCATAGATAGCCTGATGCTGTCTAATAGTGGTGTCTGGGCTGGTGCCTTGTCCGGTTCACAACTGCGATCTCTGTTGCAGTCCTCACAATTTATAGCAAAATTGTAAATTTCTTCGCTCATCCCCAGCCACCAGTATTGTGATTGTAATTCTATGAGAGATTTCAAGATCTCTTGGTGCCTCAGACCCAATTCCATGTGTGCTTCTTGTATCAAGAAGATTCTCCGGTTCGTGTTTGGAATTATTCTATCCCCCACTTCAGGGATTCGAGCAAACGGAACGGAGTTTGCATCAATTATGTATGTATTTTTGAGTGGATAGTTGAGAGGTAATGCCGCATAGTCGCCTTTTAATGAGGCTTTTACTGCCAGCATGGTTTCTCCATCTATTTGTTTTTCTGAACGCTTTTTAGTGGCTTCGGAAGCCGGTTGACCAGCCGCCGCTGTGGCTCTATCAGCCAATGAATTCCCTGCAACGTGAACGCCATCACGTCGATAACTCAGTGTGTGTATCACATGAGTCTTTTGTAGTTCTTTCTGCAAAAGAACTACTTGTTCCCAAAGTTTTTTATGCTTTATTGTGACACCTTTGTAACCGTTTTGAATCCAAGTCTGCAGGTTCTTATTGTAAGATTGGACACAGTAATGTGAATCGCACACTATTAGTGTGGGGAATTCACGATCGGCATTTTCAAGCGCCATCTTTAGGGATCTTATTTCAGCTCGCTGAGCTGTACAGTTTCTGAATGATTCTGTTTTAGTGACCATTGGTCTGAATTTACCTAAGCGCCAACGACTTTTAACAATCGCGCACGCGTTGTTGTAAATTTGCTTTTTCACAACAAAATGTTGTGCAAATCTGTCTGTGTAGATTACACAGGTGTATTGTTCTAGAGGCAGTATTTCGGTCGGCAGAGGATATTCATATTCGAATTCCAGATTTTCTAGCTTTTTCATATTCGGATCAAAATAGTGTTTCACGTCTTCTGCAGCAAGAGAATTTTCCCATTGTATCCATTTCGGATCTAATGCCACAGCATTTAGATTGCGTGGGCTTCTCAATGCCTCAATGGCTGATTCTGCTGTAAAAACCGTTATCCTCTTGCCTTGGGCTAGGGCTCTTTCTCTTGCTACAGCAGTTTGAACCGCTGTCAGAATTTTTTCTGTCGAGCAGAATTTCATTTCAGCTTGAGTATACAAATGTGATTTGTAAGCTATTGGTACCGTTTCTCCCTCATTAGAGGTCAGGTATGTGAATCCGCATCTTCCTGGGATGACTCGGATTACCAGATTGCGTTCGTTTGCGCGTATTTGCAGTTTGGTTTTAGTTAACATGTCTGTCTGTAATGATCTCAAAATTTCTGTGTGTTTTTGAGTCCAATTATTTGGTTTGAAGTCAGGTTTTATTAATTCGTAGAGAGGTTTAACCCTCTCTGCATAATTTAGAATGTATGTTCTTCCGAAATCCAGGAAACCTAGTATTGATTGTAAATTCTTCAGCGTTTTAGGTGCTTGGAGTACTGCACATTTCTCGAGGAAATTGTCTGCTAGGCTTTTGCCTTCACTTGATAATTCATATCCTAAAAATAGGACAGTTAGATGGGCTATTCTTGACTTTTTAAAGTTGAATTTGTAACCTTCGAGTGCAAACCCAAGTATTATGGTGTTCACTCTTTTCAAGTGAGTCTCCAGGTCATCGTCTGTAAGATAGAGGTCATCGACATAGGACAATGCCTCGTCATCATACATTTGTAGTAATTCTGTTACCCTTGCTGAGAATAATCCTGGGCTATTCTTGAATCCCTGTGGGAGTCAGCAAAATTGTTTTTGTGACCCCGTTATTGAGAAAGCGGTCAAATACCTGCTTTCAGGTGCAATGTTTTGACAGAAGAATTCATTAGAGATATCTAATGTTGTTTTATATTTATTGCGCACAATGTTATTCATAAGTGCTGCACTGTGAGAGTTTTGGACTGCAAAAGTTTTACAGTAGGAGTTTAAATGTCTGTAGTCCAAAACTAGACGATATGAATCGTCTGGCTTGGAGACAGGAAACAAAGGATTGTACATTTGTGAGGTGCATGTTTCAATCACCCCCTGATATTCAAGTTCATCTAAGATCTCCCTGACTTGCTTTTTAGCTTCTTGTTTTACTGGGTCCTGCCTTTGTGCAGTAGGTTGTTTTTTTTTGGGGTGAGGAGAGTCCTCATCCCATCCTACATGATTTTTATATAAAGCAGGAGCTTGGGCCACTGCCCATTTTCTTGCAAGTGTGTATTTTTTATGAATCGGGATATGATTTGAGAAGGCAGGCATAATCAGTTCTTCGCCATGAGGGCACTCCCTGACAAACTCTGGTGGGCAGTCTTTTTCAGCTAACAGGATGTCATAGCCTTTAGAAAGATTCTCCCAAAAGAGACCTTTTATTTTCCTAGTTTTATCTCCCTCTATAGGTAATGTTATTTCATATAGTTTATGGGGCACGCTAACTTGCGTGTCTGCAGTTTCCACCTGAATGTATTCATTCGTGTCCACTGTCTCCAGAAGATTCATCAGGTTCTTGCGAGCTATGGTCACTCCTGCTGCGCTGTCTAGCATTGTCTGGGCCCACTCTCCGTTTTTCAGTTGTGTCCTCAGGATTCTCGGCATGTTTAATTTTAATACTTGCTACCTTCTTTCTGTGAAATTGTGATTTTTTACTTTGATAAGCAGGTTCTTTGTCTTTGGACTTGACGTGCTCTTCCTTGTGTTCTGACCGTCCTCTTCTTTCCGATTTCTGTGAGGAAATCTGAAAAGATCGAGAGGGACGTGTATCAATATCTTGATATCTTTCAGGTTTTCTTAATTTATCCCTATCTCTAAGGCAGGACTCGAAAAATCATTTAATTTTTACTAGACCTGCAGGTCTAGTAACCTAAAATATGTATTCGACCTAACTGAAATGCACTTGACCTCAGTTTCTGGAAGGAGCAAATGTGACAAGTTAACAAGATCTATAGGCATTTTTTTTAGTGCGCTTTCACTTTGTGAGCAATAAAGATGCCTTTAAATCTTGCTATCTTGTCACATTTCCTCTGCTTTCGGAGCAAGAAGTCAAAAGTCAGTTTTTCTTACTCACCAGAAAGGGCGAGTAGGACCCAAAAATAGCTCACCCTAATTGAATCAGGCTCGCAAATGCGAGCGGGCGAGTGGATTTTTCGACCCCTGCTCTAAGGTTATATCTTTTTTCAGAGTGCTCCCTTTGGGGAGACTTGTCTCCTCCTCCTGGAGATTTATTTCTACGTTGGGGAGACCTTCCTCTGGACTGAAATTGTTTTTCTCGAGGAGTAGTTTGTTTATTACCCTCCTATTTCTTCTTTTGAGAATTGATATTTTTTTTTAATAAAGGTTTTTTCAGGATTTTCAATTGGTTGGGTTTTTACTCGTTTACCACCCAAACTATCTCTGCCTAATCCTTCATAGCATTTTCAATTATTTTAGCAAGCTCAAAAGGTTGGTCTGTTATATCTGTTTCCTTCAATTTTTGTCGGATTGCCACACATGCTGCTTCTCCTTTTATGTTGGCTAATAATATAGCCGAGACCTGCTTGAAGTCTTTCAGTAATTTCATACCCAGAGTTAAAGCAGGTTCTGGACCGTATTTGTTTTGAATCTGTCTTAGTACATCTGGTATAACTGCCATTGACGGAACACCATGTGTTTTTGTGTAGATAGAAGCAAAGACCGTGCCCCAAGTGTCACAGTCCTCCACATGTGGTGCGATCCCCATCAGGAGACAGATAGTCAGAATTCTGTGCTTTTCGTGAGGGGTACAATCAGGAAAAACGGACTCTATCTGAGTGATTTTTTGAGCTAACCAAAAAGGAATTTGTTCCCGTTTTGCAGGTGTTTTCCCAAGACATGATTGAATATTCTGTGGTTATTTGTATTCCCCTGATGAGGGGTGTTTTGAGGAATTTTAATTGCAGGTTGGACTATTGAAGTCCGCATGACATATTGGACCAATTGTCTATGTATTTTAATTAGTTGTTTTAACTGAACTAAAAGTTCTCTGTCTGACATTTCTTCAATGTCTGGGTGAGGTGTGTAGCTAGCTAGAACCGGCCACGTGGCTCCTGGTCTACCTAGTGGACCGAGCCTGGTGATGTGATTTTGATGTTTTAGGGCGCCATTAAATAAGAGCAGGTGCTCTTGGTATGTTAGTGGAATTTCAATTTCCTCGAAAGGAGAGTATTCCTCTGGAGATTCTGCTACTTTATAGTAGTGGAACTCACGTGTCACAGTATGTGCTGCTGGAAAAGTTATCCAGGAATAGAATACCTCTGTCTGCCGATACTCATGTGCCCCTACCACAAATACAACTGTACCACCTCTTGGTGATACCCCATTTTCTATAAGTTTTTTAGTTATGGTTTTTCTTATATTGGCCGGAATGAGTATTGCATCCGGGTCGTTATCTTCATTAAACCCTGAAAGGTCGACACCCGGTTGATTCGCATTTAATGCGGCTTCATCGGTGTCGTTATTGTCGCCGTGATTTGACATTGTTTAATGAAAGTTTCTTGCAGAGCAAGTTTTGAGGAAACAAAGATTAGGTGCACAATATTTTGGAACACTGTATCCTTTAACGTTGACCGTAAACTAATACATAGGATTCTCATCCTACTAAGTTTCGGCGGATATTAACCTTTCACCCACTCCAGACGTCTATTGGAGTTTTTACGAGAGAAAGGGGTCTGTGTGAAAAGCACGACTGAGTTACTCTAGTATCTTGCGTTAGATTATCGCCTTACCAAACTTTGGGCGCCATGTAGTGTAGTTCCTATATTCCCAATAGGCTCTGTGCATTGAAATAACATAAACAGCAGTGTAGACGTAGGACTGAGGTCATCTAGGTCTCTACTGACTATGTTAGACTTAATTAGTTTTTGCCAGCTAGCTCAGAGGTCACTAGAAACTTTCTCGAATGAATAGGGAGGGGTTAACTTCCCTGATTTAGACAAGTTCAAGTTCAAGTTCAGGTATTTGTATAGCGCACTGCTCACCCAGAGGGTCACAAGGCGCTTGGGTAAGGGGTTCATTATTTGTCGAAAAGACAGGTTTTAAGTTCTTTTCTGAAGAAGATGTGGTTTTGAGTAAGGCGGAGGTGAGTGGGGAGTGAGTTCCAGGTCTTGGCGGCAAGGAAGGAGAAGGATCTGCCACCCATGTTGGATTTATGGATGCGCGGGACAGCGGCGAGGGCTTGATTGGACGATCTTAGTTGGCGGTGGGTTTGTAGAAGGACAGTCGAGTGTTGAGGCATTCGGGTCCTAGATTGTAGAGGGCCTTGTGTGCGTGGGTGAGAAGGCGGAATGTAATTCTTTTGTTGACGGGAAGCCAGTGGAGGTCTTTTAGGTGTCCGGTGATGTGATTTTGGCGAGGGATGTCTAATATTAGTCTCGCTGATGCGTTTTGGATGTGTTGGAGTTTTTTCAGTGATTTTGCTGTTATTCCGGCGTATAGTGTGTTACCATAATCCAGTCGACTCGTGACCAGTGCGTGGGTGACAGTCTTTCTTGTCTCGAGGGGGATCCAACGGAAGATCTTTTAGAGAATGCGGAGTAAGTTGAAGCAGGAGGATGAGACTGCGTTGACTTGTCTGGACATTGAAAGAGAGGAGTCTAGGATGAAGCCAAGGTTACGTGCATGGTCTGTGGGTGTGGGTGCTGTGCCCAGAGCGGAATGCCACCAAGAATCGTCCCAGGCTGAGGGGGAGGATCCTAGGATGAGCACCTCCGTTTTGTCTGAGTTGAGTTTTAGGCGGCTAAGTTTCATCCATTCGGCTACTTCTTTCATGCCTTCTTGAAGATTGGTTTTGGCGGTGTTAGGGACTTTGGTGAGGGAGAAGATTAGCTGGGTGTCGTCTGCGTAAGAAATGATGTTAAGGTTGTGTTGACGCGTGATGGAGGCAAGTGGTCTCATGTAGACGTTGAAGAGGGTGGGACTGAGTGAAGATCCTTGTGGTACTCCGCAGATGACTTCGGTGGCCTCTGATTTGAAGGGGGAAGGCGGACTCGCTGGGTTCTTCCAGCGAGGAATGAGGTGATCCAGTCCAAGGCTTTTCCATGTATTCCGATGTTGCTGAGGCGTTGTATAAGGGTGCTGTGGCAGACTGTGTCGAAAGCGGCGGAGAGGTCGAGTAGAATGAGGGCCACTGTTTCACCGTTGTCCAGTAGTGTTCGGATGTCGTCAGTCGCTGCAATGAGGGCGGTTTCGGTGCTGTGTTTGGCTCGAAATCCGGATTGAGATGGATCGAGGGAGTTGTTGGATTCAAGGAAGGCGGCGAGTTGGTTGTTGATGGCTTTCTCGATGACTTTGGCCGGGAATGGGAGGAGGGATATGGGTCGGTAGTTTTTAAGGTCAGAGGGGTCTGCTGTGGGTTTCTTTAGAAGGGCGCTGAGTTCGGCGTGTTTCCAGCTTTCTGGAAAGGTGGCAGAGTTGAACGAGCAGTTGATAACATCACGGAGATGGGGTGCGATGATGGAGTCAGCTTTGTTGAAGATGTGGTGGGGGCAGGGGTCAGTTGGCGAGCCAGAGTGGATGGAGTTCATTAGGCGGATGGTGTCTTCAGTGGTGATTGGGTTCCAGGCGGTAAGGTTGTTAGTTGGCGGAGTGGGATCTGATGGGGGTGGGGGGGGTTGATTGCTGGGAGTATTTTCAAGCTGTTGTGGATGTCAGCAATTTTGTTGTAGAAGAAGGAAGATAACGCATCAGCAGAGGTCTTGGGAGGGAGTGATGTCGTTGGATGCTGCGGTGGGGTTGGTGAATTCTTTGACCATGTTGAAAAGTTCCTTGCTGTTGTGAGTGTTGTTGTCGATACAATCCTTGAATGCTGATTTCTTGGTGGATCGAATCAGTTGGTGGTGTTTGCGGGTGGCTGCTTTGAGGGTGGACATGTTGTCGGTGGTTGGGTTTTTTCTCCATGTTTTCTCCAGGGTGCGGCATAGCTTCTTGGATTTTTTAAGGTCATCATTGAACCAGGGAGCCTTTTTGCTGGCTGATTTGAACTGGTGTTTTTTCAGGGGTGCTAATTCGTCAGCACTGTGGGTGATCCATTGCTTGAGATTGGTGGCCGCTTGGTTTGGGTCCCAATGAGAGGGTTGGAGGGTTATGGTTTAGTGATGTGAGGAGTTGGTCGGAGGTGATTTTGTTCCAGTTTCTCCGAGGAATAGGTTGTGGGCGGTTGTGGGTCAGGGTGGTGTTGTAGCTGAAGTGAACACAACTGTGGTCCGTCCAGTGGAGAGCTGTGGTGCGATCGAAGGAGATGTGCTTGCAGGAGGTGAAGATAGGGTCGAGCGTGTGTCCGGCTACATGGGTGGGGGTGTCAACAAGTTGTTTGAGTCCGAGATTGGCCAGGTTGCCCAGAAGGGTGGTGGTGTTGCTGTCGTGTTTGTTTTCAAGGTGGTAGTTGAAGTCTCCTAAAAGAATGTAGTTCTCGGAGGCGAGGGCATGTGGGCTGACGAAGTCGGTGATGTCATCGCTGAATTGACTGCGGGTACCTGGAGGCCTGTAGATGAGGGTGCCTCTAAGTGTGGTCCTAGGGTCGGTGTGAATCTGAAAGTGGAGATGTTCGGCGGTTGCAAAAATATCAGTAGAGCTGGTCGTGATTTTGATGGTGTTCTTATGGATGATGGCGATGCCTCCTCCTGTTTGATTGGTGCGGTCTTTACGGGTAATCTTGTAAGCGTCCGGTATGGCTATGGCGATGTCGGGTGCTGATGATGTGTTCATCCATGTTTCAGAGATGAAGGCGATGTCCGGTGACGCAGTGTCGAGAAGGTCCCAGAGTTCTGTTGCGTGTTTGTGGACCGAGCGGGTGTTGAGCAGAAGGGGTTAGCTTCTGACAACCATATAACATGACAACTTTGCTCCCCAAAATAAGGAGTGTATCTCCAGAGTCGTGTGAAAACAATAGACAGCTATTTCACTCAGTCAATCGTGCATGCTTAATTTCACCAGGGTGCAGAGAAATAGAGAGACAGGCGTTTTCAATAAAAGGTGTTATTTTATTGAGCAGTCTTCTTTCTCATGCAAGAGAAACGAATTGCCACAATTGCAATACTTATCATGAAGTTAGGTGGTACAGTAAAAGGAGTATTATGAAATAATACTGTAAAAGCATTGATATGGTTGCTTAGCCATATGATACTTTAAAATGGATAAAATATTTACATACATAAAAACATTGACTAACAAACTCAACTGGATACGCCTACCCCGGTGTACCTGACCTAAGCCTTATACGTGGGAAGGAGTAAGTAAGTTGCAGCTTTAAGTTAAGTGGGTTTTGCCAAGAATCTGAATCAAGAATTCTCTTTAAGGTTTGAATCATCTCCGTACCTTGGTTATAGAGTGAAGGAGGTCTTGTATCTCGTTTCTCAGGACTTGATCTCCCAGTAACCTGCAAAGGTGACTGGAAACACCAGAGCTGGATTTCTCGGCGTGAGAAAAGGCAGCTTCTCCAGTGTGTCAAAGGGGAGGGACGGCTTCCTTCGGCTTTCGCATCAGCTGGGCTTCGGATAAGTAGATAGCCGCTCTGCTCCACACCACTGTGTGTTTGCTTAAGGCAAGTGTTGGTATATTTATACCTGGAAGGTGCCGTGTTTGACGTAAGGTTGGACATAAGACGTCAATAAAAGATGTCACTAAGACTGTTCCTTTAGTGCTCGCAGGAGTTCAGTGACAAATCAAAACAAAGTTATGGGGAATTCCCAGGTTGCTGAAGGTTTGTTGTGTCGAAAGAACTCGTTGTGCTCTCTAGGAATCTAAGGAAGTAGCCTTGCCGTATTTGGGCTGCGTGGGCTATTACTGAATATGGGCAAGATTCGTATGTCTTCATTAGGACATGATTTATCATAACCGCATGAAGACGTGAATCAGGAATATTTAATTAGGGTCCTAGATGCATTCACAACAATAGATGGTGTTGTGGATGTAACTTTGCTATCATTGGATTGAAACAGATGTGAATGTATTTCTCCGTGAAATCTGTAGAGCGGCAATGTATGGGAAGCACCTTGTGCGGGTGGCTTAGCACCTAATATTGGTAATAAAATCAGAAGAGCAAAATGATCCACACAGAGCTGAGTGAGCCTGGGCCGTCACAAAATTCCTGTGGACGCACCAACAGAGGTAGTCCGATCCGGTTGTATATTCACCTCACATGCCGATCCTGCCTCTGTGATGAGACTGTGCGACCACCTCTCTGCGACCAATGATTGTGCATACTGGCGTCGCGCTCCGCATGCATAGGCAGCAATTCCTGTGGCACAGCAGGAAACACTTGCTTGTGTCTGCATGTCAGCGCCAGTAGTGTGAGGTGCTATAAATGTGTGACTTTGTGTTTTAGTGCAGTGTATCACGCTAAGATGCGTTAGCCTCACTCCTGATGCACAGTACTTGGCAGGGCTGGATCGAGAGTGAAACCAGTATAGATCACGTAATATTTTTATAATGCTCATATCACGTGTTGAATTTTCGCATTTTGAACACCATGATTATGATGTATGCTTTATAGATTTGTAAACCTCCCTTTGTATGCTGAATGTCCTTCTTTGGTATTTTACGGGAAGCTTTAGACCTATTTCTACCACCATGTTTGTGATAGACATTGAGATCTACAAGGATTATGGAATGTATTTTAAAATCTTTACATCAAACGAAGAAATATTTTCAGAATGGTGTAATAACGTAACATTTTTTTTTTAAACTTGGAAACAACCAGTGTTTATTAAACATCCTGGTTCTTCGAGTATACACTGTAATGATGAATCTGCTTTCACGTTCGATTATGGGTGTATCTCAGTGACTATGATGGAAATGACAAACTTGGTAGTGAGCAAGGCAAGTGGACCAGAACGAGTGGAACGTTCGTTAACTTGGAGGAATAAAGTACTGAATTGGAACGGGTTGTATGCCTGCCTTTTTAGGGTTCGCCCCTCATGATGCACTGCGCAGCAGTGCTCGCTCAGGCGAGCCGTTTTGTAGGGGTTTTCAAAATGGACCTGGAAATTCCACACGCTCGTGCGTGTTCAATTCCTATGGTCTATTTTGATTGGGCTTTGTATGCGTGTTGTTTTTTAACAGAACACGCATTAGGCCATAGGCGGTCGCGTAGCTCCACCCATGGCCTATTGGTGTCTGTTACGCGCACCAAAGCCCATACGTTTTCAATTATTGTGCCCATACACAGGAGCGATAATTGAAAACATATGGTTCGCTTTTTTTACAATAGCGATCGCGAAAGTGATTGCTTTCAGCGCTGCTTGTTTGGAATTTACCGGGGCTCCCACCATACATCTTCCCCCACCCCATCAGATAGATTGATACCAGTTTGTACATGTTCGTATACCTGATTGTACTGATGGTAAACATAGATTTGAATACATGTATGTATTCCTGTGAAGGTGCAGACAAGTTTGTTTGTATGTGCATATAGTAAAATACAAGACTAACGCATCTACATAAGAATGCGCATTTGCGTGCGATGCATATGTGACTGTATACGAATGTACAAGGGTGTGTGCTTGTGCATGTTTGACTCTGTGCGTGTGCCCATAGACTGTGGACGGTCGTGTGACGGGTGTGTCACGCAGCGCCTCCCTCGCGTGGCGGAGGCTGTATACGCGGTGCCTGCCGTGTTCACTAGGCCTGGGCGATATATTCCGTTCCGCTCTCGGAATTTGCAGAATTTGGGTAATTTCGCGTTCCACAGAGAACGCAAAATTGTAAGTTCCGCGACTTCGCACATTTTTTGATTGCTCGGGTTCTCAGAGGTAGTCCGATCCGGTTGTATATTCACCTCACATGCCGATCCTGCCTCTGTGATGAGACTGTGCGACCACCTCTCTGCGACCAATGATTGTGCATACTAGCGTCGCGCTCCGCATGCATAGGCAGCAATTCCTGTGGCACAGCAGGAAACAGCAAACTAAAAAGAAACATAACTGCCGCAACCTGCACTCAACAGAGAGAGTGTCAGTCTGGGAAATGGACATGCAATTTGTTGCAGTATATGACACCATGTCACATGATTGCTGCAGCGGACACCTGGGGCTGGGTCTTGCAGTAGCTTTGATAGTTGCTGCCAGTGTAGCTGTCTGAGCCCCCACCACCCCTGAGTCGACGCATGAAAGGTTACTTTTCTGTCCCAGTGTGCAGTACTAGTGCTGCAATCGCACACTCTGCAAAAGCAGTGTGTGGTGCTCATCATGAAGTGCTTGGCCAGTGCTCTCACTTGCTTGTGTCTGCATGTCAGCGCCGGTTGTGTGAGGTGCTATAAATGTGTGACTTTGTGTTTTAGTGCAGTGTATCACGCTAAGATGTGTTAGCCTCACTCCTGATGCACAGTACTTGGCAGGGCTGGATCGAGAGTGAAACCAGTATAGATCACGTTATAATTTTATAATGCTCATATCATGTGTTGAATTTTCGCATTTTGAACACCATGATTATGATGTATGCTTTATAAATTTGTAAACCTCCCTTTGTATGCTGAATGTCCTTCTTTGGTATTGTACTGGAAGCTTTAGACCTATTTCTACCACCATGTTTGTGATAGACATTGAGATCTACAAGGATTATGGAATGTATTTTAAAATCTTTACATCAAACGAAGAAATATTTTCAGAATGGTGTAATAACGTAACATTTTTTTCTTGAAACTTGGAAACAACCAGTGTTTATTAAACATCCTGGTTCTTCGATTATACACTGTAATGATGAATCTGTTTTCACGTTCGATTATGGGTGTATCCCAGTGACTATGATGGAAATGACAGACTTGGTAGTGAGCAAGGCAAGTGGACCAGAACGCGTGGAACGTTCGTTAACTTGGAGGAATAAAGTACTGAATTGGAACGGGTTGTATGCCTGCCTTTTTAGGGTTCGCCGCCCGTGATGCACTGCGCAGCAGTGCTCGCTCAGGCGAGCCGTTTTGTAGGGGTTTTCAAAATGGACCTGGAAATTCCACACGCTCGTGCGTGTTCAATTCCTATGGTCTATTTTGATTGGGCTTTGTATGCGTGTTGTTTTTTAACAGAACACGCATTAGGCCATAGGCGGTCGCGTAGCTCCACCCATGGCCTATTGGTGTCTGTTACGCGCACCAAAGCCCATACGTTTTCAATTATTTTGCCCATACACAGGAGCGATAATTGAAAACATATGGTTCGCTTTTTTACAATAGCGATCGCGAAAGTGATTGCTTTCAGTGCTGCTTGTTTGGAATTCACCGGGGCTCCCACCATACATCTTCCCCCACCCCATCAGATAGATTGATACCAGTTTGTGCATGTTCGTATACCTGATTGTACTGATGGTAAACATAGATTTGAATACATGTATGTATTCCTGTGAAGGTGCAGACAAGTTTGTTTGTATGTGCATATAGTAAAATACAAGACTAACGCATCTACATAAGAATGCGCATTTGCTTGCGATGCATATGTGACTGTATACGAATGTACAAGGGTGTGTGCTTGTGCATGTTTGACTCTGTGCGTGTGCCCATAGACTGTGGACGGTCGTGTGACGGGTGTGTCACGCAGCGCCTCCCTCGCGTGGCGGAGGCTGTATACGCGGTGCCTGCCGTGTTCACTAGGCCTGGGCGATATATTCTGTTCCGCTCTCGGAATTTGCAGAATTTGGGTAATTTCACGTTCCACAGAGAACGCAAAATTGTAAGTTCTGCGACTTCGCACATTTTTTGATTGCTCTGGTTCTCAAAATGCGTGTTTGCTAGATATTTCCCCCCAAGCAAGCAAACAGCAATTGCGAACAGGAAAAAAGCATAGCGAACAAGCAATTCCGTGTGTTTGCAGAATTTCTGCGTGTTCGCAGAGATTTTTTACCGTTTTGCGGACATTTGCGTTAAGCGATTACGCAAATTCTGCCCACCCCTAGTTTTCAATGAATGTCAGGCTGGAGACGCCTCACAATACCACTCTGAGCCCAGGTGTGCAGGGGCCCATGGAGCTACCCATGGGCACTTACCTCACAGGTCAGGCTAGCAGCGAAGACGGCGTCTCGGCGGGCAGCACTCCCAGGTCTAGCGCTTTGTGCACCTTCATCCGCCGCAGGTTCTTCCTTGAGGCGCCCTGGTGTCTCGGCTTTAACTCACTCTTAATCGCCTGGTCCCTCGGGGAGCTCTGCTGGGGGCACACCAGCTTGGAGGTCTTAACCCCCTTCATCCTTTGCGAGTATGAATGGATGGGTCTCGCCGCACGTGATTACCTCCTCTGAACTTTATTCATAAAATGTGTGGCACCTGGTATGTCTTTGCTGTGGACTTACTTCGGCATCCGTGTGCAGGTTTAATTTAACGCTTTTAGCATTTGGGTTCTCTTGATTCCAAACACTCCCAATCTGCTAGCGAAGGGAGCTGAAGTACAGAAAAATTAAAGTGAATTGACCAAGATCAAATGGCGTGCTATTGGGGAAGCAGAGATTAGAAGTGATTGTCTTATTCTGCAATCGATGTCTCACTCTCAACCCCTAGCGCACCTTCGCATCTCTAAGGCTGGAACGTGTTCCTTGGCATTACCAAAATCCATGTACACAAAACAGCTCAATCTAGGTGCCAGGAGCCCCCCTCCCAGCTGCTACTGAAGTTATCCTCCCCAGCAGGATGATGGGTGCGTTGAGCCCCCATGTCACCGAAGAAAAGGACCCCCTCCTTGTGGAAGACTAGGAGCTTGTGGTCTGTTACTAGAGTGCACGCCTAGGACTCAAGTCTGCTACTTCCCACTGCCCAAGCGCCCTAATGCCCGCTGGAAGAGCGAGGCGCACAGGAGATGCGTCCGTGGAGCTCGACAGCGAGGAATGAAACGTGCGAGGATGCTGCCGTGGTCCCTTCAGGTGCGATGGGTAGGGTTTGTGTGACAGCAGCGCGCTGCTGCCGCCTGTGCGTGGAACCTGGGGCTCCCAGAGCTATGCCTTCTGCAGCCTCTGCGTAGTGTCTTCAGGCAGACCAGTGAGGTGCGCAGACCTCAGGGGTCCCCTGGGGCTTGGTGTGAGAGTGGTGACCCCCAGATCTCCTGTCTTCTACAGCATCTGCATACTAGTCCAGTGTGAGGTGTGCAGACCTGGGGTCCCCTGGAGGCTGGTGTGAGAGATAGGTGACTCCCAGACCCTTCTACTGCCTCAGTGTAGTGTCTTCAGGCAGTGTAGGCTGATGAGAGAGGTGACCTCCAGAACTTCTGCCTTCTACAGCCTCTGCATAGTGTCTTCAGGCAGTCCAGTGAGGTGTGTAGACATCTGTGTTCCTCTGGAGGCTGGTGAGAGATAAGTGGCTCCCAGATCCTTCTACAGCCTCTGTATAGTGTCTTCTGACAGTCCAGTGTGAGGGTCGCATACCTGGGGGTCCCCTGGAGGCTGGTGTGAGAGAGAGGTGACTCCCAGATCCTTTTACAGCCTCTGCATAGTGTGTTCTGGCAGTCCAGATTGAGGGGCGCAGACCTGGGGGTCCCCTGGTTTTCTACAGTACTTCCAGATGTATTCATGGTATGATTATTGAGATGTGGGGTAAGTTCTTGTGAGTGACACTTCATTTGGAAATATATGTATGTATATAATCAATGGACTAACTATAACTTGCACTCCTGTCATCCACTGCTTATCATCGTACATATTACATTACTCATTACATGTTAAAGGGCATCATTAATGACATCATTAATGACCTCGCTGAAGGCATCATCCATGATACTGCTATGCACATTACTCCATAAACCTTTGTCATTTTAAAATAGCAAGTTGTTAGTAACTGGCCTACAATCTTACAGAACTTTGAATTACTGTGTGTACTTAGGTATGTGTGTAAAGAATAGAAATATTGTACCCATAGAGCCAAGTCTTGTTCAGTGTGCTAAAAGTTATGTAGTGCACAGTTTACCTACCAGGAAAGCTCCCAGTGCAAGCAGTACTCATGTTAACAAGGGTAGAGACTGAGTTCAACTGGTGCGGGCTGCAGAGGCACATTGTAAACAGGTTTTGGCTGAAATCAAAAACTTCTTGTAAAAAATGTGAGAACATTTAAAGCTTATGTGTACAATAGATTATCCTAACATGAAAGTTGGGACCCCCTCTAATGTTACTTTAATGGTCGGGGAAAGAGGGGAAAAGCAAAAAAACTAACAAGAGATAAGTTCCCCCTTGACCTCAGAAATTTACAATGGTATATATCCAACACTGTGACTCTAATACTTTAGTACAATAGGGCAAACAACAAGAAACTTTTTTTTTTTTTTACTTCAATTCCTAAATAAAACCTGTCCGATTACACCTACTATGTATGGTCTTCCAAAGACCCACAAAAATGAAACCAACCCTCCCCTACGTCCCATCGTATCTACAATCGGATCTAATACCGAACCGTTATCAAAATACGTAGACACCTTTTTATGCCCCCTCACCCAGAAATATGAGTCTTTTGTGAAAGACACAGGTGATATGATTAACAAAATTGAGGGCCTGGCTTTTGACCCCAACTTAGACATTCTGGTAACGCTTGACATTGAGGCGTTATACACTAACATACCTCAATGTCAAGCGTTACAGGCAGTCTCTGAATTACTGCAGAGATATCCCCAAAACAGACCGGATGAATTCATCATTCAATGCCTAGAAATTGTACTCATGAACAATTTTTTTGAATTTGATGGCACCCTCTTTAAACAAGTAAAGGGTACAAGTATGGGTGCTTCTTGTGCGCCTTCGGTGGCGAATACCTACATGGGCGAGTGGGAGATAAAAAATATCTTTAATCCCATTGCCCCTTTTTTCGAGAACGTCTCTGTTTGGAGACGTTTCATCGATGATATCTTCTTTATATGGCATGGTGAACTCACAGAACTACAAGAATTCATTCTCTGGCTTAATGCCAGTGACGGAAATCTTAAATTTACCTCTAACTTTAGCCATGATAAAGTTGAATACTTGGATATAACAATAGAAGGTAAAGATGGAGAACTAATGGTAAGCCTTTTTCGCAAACCAACGGCTAAGAATACCATTTTGCAATTTGAAAGTTTTCATCCTCATTGCCAGAAGGATTCTATCCCTTTCGGAGAATTTCTTCGCATTCGGCGAAATTGCACCTCCCTTTCGAATTATGACTATCACAGTAAACAGCTAAGTAGAAGACTAATAGAAAGAGGATATCCCCATCGTTTAGTCCGCCAAGCTTTCAAAAGGGCGAGATTCTATGATCGAGACGCCCTACTAAAAAACAAAAGAATCAAGAGCCAGGACAAAATTGTGTGTGTCATAAATCACTCCACACTCAATTATAAAATCAAAAATATTATCAACAAAAACTGGAAAATACTGGAAGTTGAAGGTGAAACAAACTTAGAAAAACCATTGGTGACATATCGGCGCAACCAAAATCTCAGAGATCGTTTGGTCCACACAAGGAACAAAACGGTCACAATAGAGAAACAAATGACCCTGACAAGTGGGGACACGATTCGTGGCAACCACAAATGTGGCAATTGCCATGCGTGTGATGCTGCAATCATAGGTAACTCTCTGTCCCACAATGACAAAACTATCATTCTTAGGTCATTCACAAACTGTCGCAGTAAAAACATCATATACTATATTGTATGTCCTTGCGGATTACCATATATAGGAGAGACTGGACGGGAATTTAGGCTAAGATTCAGCGAGCACAAATCCTCGGTGCGAACCAACAAATTGACATCACCGCTAACTCAACATTGTATGGATCATAACCACAATGAGTTAGAACTTAAGTGGTGTATCTTGGAGAAAATCCAATGTAAGAAAGGAGAATCACCAGAGATAACAAGGAAAAAACGAGAATGTTTCTGGATTTTTTATTTTGACAGTGTCAAAAGAGGCCTAAATGAAAATATCTCGTGGTATGTGACACAATAATCTCTGATATTTCAACTCATGGAAAAGATATTATCTTCCGTATATTGCGTTACTTTCCAACTATATCACCGTGCCTATATTTATACACATGCCCAACATACTTATATACTAAGATGGGCTTATTTCTCTCCTTTCTAGGGGCCATTGCCTATAAAATACAAGTTCTGCGATGATGATAATGTTTGGTAAAAACTGACACGTTTTTTGCAAATATGTGTCCTTGTCCTATGCATGCCCGTATGTCAAATAAACTCTATTTCCCTGTTTCCCCTCCTAAATATGGGCATCTGACAAAATTACGGAAGCATTGATGTCACACTCTTAGCTCTCTCAGCAATCCATGATACAAGTTTTTGGACACATTAAACCGGCAGCCCATTTCATCACCACTTACAAATGGCCGCCAACGTTTTTATTTACGTGATCCCAACAAATCTTTTTGAACTCACACACCGGTCGGGTCCATTGTGTATCATACTGTGAGATCTTATGTAGAGATTCCGAAACTTGGTTCAGTCAGAAAATAGGTTAGAATACATCTCTCAGCAATATTATCCTTATACCACTGAGAAATGGCCGCCGTGTTTTCCCGATCACGTGTCCGCCAATAACTCGTTTACCGGTTGGCCTGTCAAATCTGTGTCATCTGATTGGGTAATTTGAGCATCAGGCGCCAAAATTTCGTATATATATCACACACATCAGACCCTAATTTGTAGGCGTCCTTGGCAGCGGAAGTAGGAAGGTCGGGACCGGACGACAGTGGACCCAAAGTAAGTACCAAGCGCAACGTAGTTAGGAGCTCACATGTTAGAGTACAGCAAACAACTATGCTTTAATTTTGACAAGGGAACCTCTTCCTCTTCTTTTCACTTGTCCCTAGAACATTTAAACAAAGTCTCCCTGAAACTTGCAAAGGAGGAGCCCTGCCTCGCATCGCTGGTGTCTCCTCAGCATCGAATACCGTTCCCAAGTGTTAGACTTAGGAAAAAAGGTAAATCTGACTATGTTCCCAATACCTCTATACATATATAGCACTAACAAAATTAGATTCTTGTACTCTAAATTTTTTTACATCCTCACAGACTTTGATCGGTTCCACTAAAACAACATTACGAACATTAGCGCTTGCATCCATCAAAAGAATAATCCTACAATCCAAGTCCCAGAGTTTGGGATAATAAGGTCAGTAATACAGAGATTCCGCTAGTTTAGCATCCATACTTAGCACTAGCTAATATGTGTCTTTTTCTTAGTGCACCTGTTTTTGTGATCCTTACAGTCAATAGCCGGATCCAAAATAAACCCAAAAAACAAGCCTTTGCACATACAAGAGGACAAAAAGACAATTTCTGATAAGATAGGTAAGCTACTGGCTCACAATCTCTTAATAAACTTCGTCTACATATATATACCAGCAGAGAATATTGATAGTATCTGTCCTTACTTTCACTTAGGCTTTTCTACAAATATAAAGGCCTGACGACCTTTGCTGCTAACCTAATAAGGAATCCACTTCTATGCTGCTAATCTGATAAGGAATCCTCCTCTCCAAATAAAAGGTAGCTAGGTGGTGACATTAGTTATAACAGTGTCACTCAGTTATGTGCCTAACAGCAATCCTAGTTACAACTTTCAAATCGTTGGCTTCTTTATAACCTTGTTACAAAAAATTCTTTCTTACAAAATATGCTTCCAAAACTGTAAGATATTCTATAAGTCTATAGTTCTGTGTTTACTATGAAAGTTATGTGAATGTTATGCCTTCAGTCTGGACCATGTCTAACCACAAGAGAATTAGAGCAACTAAAATAAACACTGCACAAAGCAATATGTTTTCATGTACATAGGGCAGCGTAACTGAGGATAATGATAAGAAGTAAAGGAATAAATAAAACAATGTATGTTGTTTTTCTTTTCAGATATCTAATTATGCAGGGGCCATAGAAATATTGTTTTTGTCTGAGTATTCTGCAATACAGGTCCTGAGGAAGGCGGTCCAACTGCCGAAACGCGTCGACCTTGCGTATCAATTGCACGTCCATCTGCGATCCCTCAGACGCAGAATCCAAGAATGAATGTAGCATGTATGATGAATAAGGAATGGTTGTTTTTGTGAGAGTGTTGATTGTTTTGTATATTGTTTCCCTGCATAAAACTAGTTTTTTATAGATGAGATTACAAAATGATATGTTCTACATTATGTGTTTTTTTGATAAAGTATACGAATTAATGTGATAAATCGATATATGGAAAAACTATTTTTGTACTAAGAAATACAACTAAAAAGATAAAAAATAAAATGACAAAGTTTTAAAAAAAAATTTTCTTGTTGTTTGCCCTATTGTACTAAAGTATTAGAGTCACAGTGTTGGATATATACCATTGTAAATTTCTGAGGTCAAGGGGGAACTTATCTCTTGTTAGTTTTTTTACAATAGATTATCCACCTGTGGATGGCTGGGCAATCCCCATGTTAAGTAGTTATCATACAGAGCTATAGACCATTTCTATATAAACTGGGGTTTTTACATTGTAAATATTAATTTAACAATCTTTACTGAATATTGTGAGGGACACTCTTGTTGAGTAGCTGTGTGCTAAATGTCTTCATTCATATGCATTGTTAAAGAATATACAACGTATGGGTAGCCCACTAAGACATGGTTTAACTCACAGTGTGTTTGTAAGCGTGATTTTAAGGTTGTTCACTACTCTGCGTATTTCAGAAATGCGTGTAATGTATTTTAACAAAATGTGGAGGATTGTCCATAGAGCATGGCGGAGCATATCTTCTCAGCGTCTAATCCTTAGATATGAAGCTCTTGACTTAAAATTGTGGTCCAGGTAATTTGTTCAACAGGATGGTCATATTAAGGTAAACAATTAACAAGCACTTTTGTTTGGAGGGTATTTAAGGCTTAATAAGTTGGTGACACCATTAATAAAACATTTTGGACCTTATCGCAGTTTCAAAAACTGACAGACTATTTATAATGGACCCTCGACAGAGCAGTTGGTAGCTTCTCTGCTCACATCTCTTAACTGAAAATTGCTTTTTTGCACACAACTTTTGTGATCTCTGTGGTGATATTGTTTTAAATGTTTTTAGGGCATTTTTAAAACTGTTGTAACGTGTTGTGGAGAAATTTAACTTTTGACTCTCTGGGGCTTGCGGGATTCGATCCCGGTTTCTAGACCCGACACTCACTGGCCGCCATTTTCCTGAGGGGTGCGGTCTAGTGGTTGAACTAGGAGAGATAAAAAGGGACGCTGCGCGAGCGCCCCCTACAGAGCAGTTGGTAGCTTCTCTGCTCACGTCTCTCAACTGAAAAACGCTTTTTTGTTCAAAACTTGTGGGATTCGATCCCGGTTTCTAGACCCGACACTCCCTGGCCGACATTTTTTCTAGTGGTGCGGTCTAGTGGTTGAACCAAAGGCTTCGCTAAGGCAAAGCCCGTCTGTGCCCGTTAGCGTCCCGGATGCTCCCGGTGCCCGAAATGCTGCTGGTAACCAGGTAATGCTTGTTCATATAACCATCGATTAAACTACGGCAGGGATAGCCTATTAAAGATAGGTAGGGTTGCGAGTTGCCGCTCCAACTTTACCCTTTCAGTAAACAAAGACTGTGTCTCCTGCAATAATTGTAACTGGAACGTCTATCCCCAATCTGACGCATGTTCTATTATAAGAGGAAGGAGACTCCGCCGTGTACACTCACCCCTATAAGAATGTTGTGATAGGTGACAATCTGAAGGCAGTTCTTTTGAATATGACATCCATAAAAAACACGAGTTCCAGCTCTTTGACCCCCTCATTGAGATTAAGCCAGACATTATGTTTGTCACCGAGACATGGCTTAATGAGGGCTCCAACCCGACCATCGCTAATGCGATCCCTCTGGGGTATATGATAATTAGAAAGGATAGACCAGGCGGTAGGGGCTATTATACATAAGAACTCCCTCTCTTGCCTACCATTACCCAATGCAGAGTTAGAGGGGGCTGAGGGCCTCTGTTTCTATCTGATGGTTTCTGCTCACCAGTCAATTGTAGGTGTGGTAATCTACCGAACACTAGGGCTGGCAGGGCGATTTCTGGAGTCCCTTGGCCATGCTATCTCCCCTATTCCGTCCAAATACAGCCAGTGTTTGGTTCTTGGGGATTTTAACATACATTTAGACCAATTGGCTGACCCAGAGTCTGTGAAGCTGTGTGAATCCCTTAGCATCTTCAACCTGAATCCCTACGTCTCGCTCCCCACTCACGAAAAGGGCCATATCCTGGACCAGCCTTTTCAACAACTGGGATTGATACAGACATTCCCCTTCCTATTTTCTGGTCTGATCATTTCCTGCTCACTTCTAAGGTACAAAAGGGGGTGGCGATGGACGGAGCATCTGAACCAATCAAACACTCGCACCCAGTCAACAGATCTGGGTTTAATCCATCACCGTTCTTTAGCCCACTCTGCCACCCCAGTTCAGACATGGCCATATGCAAATCAGTCTGACCCTGTGCCTCATAGGAACAGTCCAACCCGAACTGCCAAGCCATGCCTTCCCTGGACCGCAAACAAGCTTCCTAGGACCGGTTTCTGGCATCACAGCCATCTTCAGCCAGGCTTGCTTGAACCCAGTGACAAAGTGAGCAAGGGACTCACGTCTGAGCATACCCTGCAAACCTATGGCGAACAAAGCGGTACGGAGCATCTGAACCAATCAAACACTCGCACCCAGTTCATTGGATGATGACACGCCATGAGTGATGTAATAAGTGAGGTCATAAGCAGAGCATGGTGAGGGTGCAAGGTATAGTTAGCTCACTGAAAAATAGCTGGTGAATTTCAGTGGTTTTTCATTTTTTAAACATAAGCTCTAGTTTACTTTCAACATCTAAATATGTCACTTAAATCTCTGTGTTCTTTCAGTGAATTTCTGTTTTTTTGCATCCTACCTAAAAATAACATCACTTTAACCTTTGTTTTCTTTAGTAAAGTTCTGCTTTTTTTATCGTAGTCTAGATTTAGCATATTCAGCACCTTCCATTGATTGCCAATCTCCATATACATTGCCTACAGCCATCTACAGTAGGAGTTGGGCGGTGATACTTGGTCCAAAATTAGTGAAATAGGGGTATAATAAATTACAGCACAGGAGGAACACCAAACAGGCCATACTACTACTCGGTTTCCTCCAACTGCCATTCCACCCACGAACATTCTGCCCCAGAAACTTAATGACATAGTGAACAATCTATTACATAGTAAATGAAACCCTGTTAAAGTAATCATAACATACAGCTTGTAGGTGCTTTCACATCCTGCTTGTACCAATAAAGTACTGGCCAGGTTGTCCTTCATAGAGCACCTGATTGCACAAGGTGCATGTAACCTCTCGAGCATTCATGTTTTTCCAGGCCTAGTTAGTTGTGTTGCTGCATTTGTTGGTAGCAGCACAATGATGTCATCATCCTATGATGTTCTACCCGTAGAAGGGATTGTGGATGGTGTGGTAGGTAGCTTTTGTTCTGAAGTTTCTTATGAAGGCATAATGGACTTCAATTCAATTTTATTTTATGATTTAGAACTCTAATGGAGATCCTCATAAAAATAATATTTTTTTAAAACTACAGGGAACAATCAACTATTCCGGCGTACAGTTTTTCGAAAGGAAAGGTTTAGCACATTCCTTTACATTCAGAAGGAAAAAGTGACGTCATGCAAAGTGCTATCATAGATTCAACATATATTTTATCTGCAGATTAATGCCACGCAAATTGTCAATACAAATATAAAAAAGTTGAAAAAAATATTACATCGAAAGAAATTCCAATACCTCATGTCTATTACCTCACAAGCACAGCTTAGGGAAAGAGGACATTTTACCCAAAATACTGATAATACATCTGCACAGTGTCTTTTCTCACAAACTTTATATAACTATTAATATTACTAGCTTGCGGTATCGCCTTACACATACAGTGTTTTATATGACCATGTTCTCCACAACAGCTAGAATTATTTATTTTTTTGCTTACCTAAATAGGGTTATAGTTGTACAATCTCCATATTTTGATGTCCTAAAAAACAACTGACCCTCCCTCCCAGGCTTGAGCCCCTCTTCTGGAAAGACAGACTCTTACTCTTCGTGATATTAGTTTTTAAGTAATGTTCTTCTGCATAAAGTTCTATTGCGCCAAGGTGTCTTTGGAGCCCAACAGAAGTTAAATCCATGGAAACAACATTGTCTGCATACAGGAGACAGCATATATTCATATTGCCAACTTACGGAAAATCCCCATTTACCATTCGTACCCGCAGTGGGATATCATCAATATATAATGAAAACCACAAGGAGGCCAACAGGCAGCCTTGTTTCAGCCTATTATGCACCAAACATTTTGTGATAAACCATGATTCCCACCCTTCAACACTTGACTTCAAGTTGACTTATGAAGTGCAATTACTAACGTCAACAAATGAGAGGGCATGCCCAATTGAAACAGCTTTCTCCATAGAATCCCACAGTCAACTCTATTGAACGCCATGGAGAAGTTGATAAAGGACGTGTCCACAGACATTCTCTATGACTGGGGATGCTTTTCTACGATTTCCTGAGGTACTGCAATGTTATCTAAAGTACTCCAGTTCCCACTTCTGACTTGTAATATACTTTTGGCAAAAAGTTTGCCTACTGTGTCTGGTAACAATATTTGTCCATAGCTTACAAGAGACCATTTTGGACCTTTTTTGTATGAAGTGATAATAAGGCTACTTTTCCAGAACAAGGGGATATTTCCTGAAAAATAGCAATAATCAAATAATTGATGCAAAAAAGCTACCCAGAGTGTATCAGCCTGTTTAATATTTGAAATTGGGATTTCATCGGGCCCATTGCACCTGATGCACTAGCGCTTCCTGATAAACCCCACGATCTCCAGAGCTGAAGGAGGCCCATATCATTCATACAGTTCTGCATCTACGCTTAGATCAAATTGGTCACTGACACTTTGATTATTAGCGTAAAGATTGGAAATATAATTTGTCCAGTCAGCTTCAGAGATGGACATTGCTTGAATGCTCACTTTGTAATCCGAATACAGTGCTGCTAGACGCCTGTACTTTCTGAGATAATTTGAAGTTGCAGCTTCTCTTAAATTTGTCAGTTTATTTACAGTTTCCCTTCTTTGATCTTTGGGCGTCAATCTAGTTCTTTTTCATTTATCAATAGATTTCACTTTGTTTAAAGATAGAAAAGAGAGCGAATGTTACCTTACCAGGTGATTTATTTCCTGATTTACCGTCTTTAAGTTCCTAGTGACTTTTTTCTGTGATATAGGATTACTACCTTTACTCGCCTGAAAATAAATGTTCATAGCAAATTATTGGATCACCACGAGCTTTCACCTCTATACCCTTAATACCCTCCAATAGTTTAGAGCTTAAGGCCTTTATACTGCTGGAGGACCTGAAGGTGTACCTGTTGGATTTATTAAATCCTCAGGACCGCCCCATCGCTCCTGGAATTCAGGAAAGGACACAATACCTGGCTGACTAATCACCACAAAGTAGTTAGCTACTTCAGTGTCTTGAAACCCTCACAAGCGATTTGCCGCGCTCAATAAATCCCTGATTAATTGATTGATTGATTAAACACAACAATCACTCCTCAATTGATTCCATGGCTTTGAGTCCTGCATTGTTAATTCGACCTTCGTACTCAAAACTCAATCATCACTTGGAGCACATGGCTGGACATCTTTATTAGAACAAGCCCCATACATCTGATACGAAGCAATAATTTAATAGATCAAGGACAGGCCATAAGGAGAAAGAAAAATGAATGACGCAGGCATGTCATTTGGGATTCGCCCATTCAGAAATACAAATTCTAACTCCAGCAATAAAAAACCCCACCTGTCAGTCCTCCTTTGGGGGGGGAAGCTCAAGCTTTATCATTTTCCAAATTTGCTAAGGACAAACATGCAGAGTTGGATATTTTTGCATTCTGGTCACCTACAATTATTAACATAGGGCAATCTTCCGAAATACTAATATCACGGATAAACATGCAGATTGAACGTACTAGATAATCAGAATTTTTGACCTGCTGGCTATATGTTAGCCATCAGAAAAAAGAGGAACACCCTGAACCTTTATTTGTAGCCAGTTTTAGTTTTAGACACAGGCATAAATTGGACGGGTAGATAAACAACTCATGATTCCAGTTGACACTTTTCTTTTTTCAAAATTGCTATTCCTCTACTTGCATTCCCCTTGGAGGCATGTTCTATCTCACAAGCGAAAACATAAAAATGTTTGTACTTAAACTCAGCTCAGGCCCACATTGCCAGCATACTTATTATTGCTGGATTTAAGGACTCTAGAGAATTCAGTGTTGCATTGTGTTTGCCCAAACCTGCCAGTTTCCAATGTATAATTGTTTTAAGTGAGCTACCTTCATTACTCCATCAGTTCTGGACGAATGTAGTTCAAAGTTCCCATCACCCAACTTAATTTTGCTAGCACGTCCCCCTGCTATAATGCCTCAATACGATGCTAGACAGGCTCTAAGTTTTTTTATAACTTCGCCTCCCTGGCCTATTGATACTATGACATTGTTGGGTTTTCCTTACATCATGACCTTATCAAGCCCCAGGGACAACAATTTCCTATTCCTATTCTGACTTCACTGGATTTACATCAATACCCCTCTTAAGGAAGTAATCACAGTGCTGCGTTATTAGATTTAAAATAGTCATTGACCCAAAGGTAATGCTTGTGCTGGGCACAGGGCCCTAGGAATTTATATGTATATTTTCAATATCACTGCTTTTCATTAACTTCAGAGCCTCAATTTTCGAAAGAGAATGCAAAATCTATTAACATGATACATTTCTTGCCATTCAGGAAAAAGCTTAAAATCATCCTGTCTACTGAGGCATTCGGCTAAATCCACTCAGTGCGTTGACTACACTTGGGACCAATGGACCTCGTTCCACGCTACCAGCGCCTAGAGACCTATGGTGATTGACGCTCTACAAATATAAACTAACAATAACAATGATCAAACAATAAAACCAAGTCCAACAGAATCGTTTTAAGATCAAATCCCAGATGATCAGTAGTTGAGATACATGAGACATTCCAGAAGCTGATCGATGCCCTCATCGACAAAACATTTGCCCCATGATTTAATAGACCTGAATCCTAGAATCTTTCCAGGCTGATGCGCCTTGTTGGACTATGCCCACAGTATTTGGGACCTTATTACCAGTGTTTCACATTGAATATTCTCATGCTCCAGCCATACTTTGCGACCCACTTCTTGACTAACTAGTGCATCAACAGGATCTAAACATTTCAGGTTATCCCCAACACCAGGCTGCACATTCGAAGTAAAACCCACAACATTAGAAGGTGCTAAACCATTATTTGACTGTGACTTTGAACTTTTCTGGATGTCGATAGACAGTTTAGCCATGTCCACCTCAGGCTTAGCATTGGATTTTAACTGTGAACAATGTGAGATGCCACAATCTGAATATTAGCCAGTGCAGGCAGGGGTGTACGCAACTATGCATTCTCAATTTTCTTCGCTTTTTTTTTTGTAATGCGACTTTTCTTCTTACTTCTCCCTTTATTTTTCTTGTCTTTTTGAGTTACAATCCATACTTTGATCACCCTTTGGAAAATCAATAGTATCCATTAGTGTAGCTGGACACTTTACAGATGCAATTAACTTCGGCCCTTTCCCAAAGATTGTAAACCACTCTGCTTCTGATGGCTGTAAAGGTGCCTCTTGCTTTGGCTCTTCAAATAATGATTTTAAACAGTTTACTTGCTCCCGAATTGATTTCGAGTTATTAGAGTCTGCCCTGCTTAAGAAGCCCACTACCATACTTGGTTTGCCCACTTGAACAGCGGCATTATTAACCTCACTTTTAACATAATTAACTATTGATTTTGACTCCTTGATGATTTGTGGGAGCGTTCTAGTGACTCTTGGGAGAGTTAGGTTTTAAACCCCTATTAGTATGGAAGACAACATATTGAATATATCGCCCAAATTTGGCACTAATTTTTCCAAGTTAGATAAAACTTTCTCAATAAAAAACGAATACCTCTTAAGGCATCCCTTCCTCACTAAGGGGCTTCGGTTTCCACTGTAAACTGGAACAGCTGAAGGGTTTGCAATCCATAGAATCACCTGTGGTAGGAGTGCTAATAAATACAATAGGTAAAGCGGGCCGACTCTATGAGCATAAAACTGTGTACGGGGATTTAAGCTAATATTTGTCGCCAACAGACCTCTCCTAGCAAGCTTTATATCTGGCAATGTAAAATCCTCCATCTTGCTTGGGTCGGACAGGGCCACCTCCAGATGAAAGGAAGAACTTATGGAAGCTATTACACCAGAGCTACCCCCAGATCTTTTTCTTGGGCACTATCCTGGTGTAGCACCAGTGATTTCAAAGCAAGGGCAGATTCCATCAATCCCGCCAGCTTTTCCTCCTTTTAGGCTGGTATTAGTTAAGAAACAGAAAGGGGGTATCGTCACTCCTGTTATTGACCATTAGCTATCGATGACATAATCATGTCCATACTCAAATCCAAGTGAGGATTTAACTGGCCTGAAGGCCTAACGAGAACTAAGGCAGAATCAATAACTTCTTTGACTTCTTTATTGGACTTAGCAAAGAAATCTGAAATTGCTGAATACGATTTAAAATGTAGCAATTGAGATATTTTATTGTGAGTAAATGAGTTTTTACTTCCATTGAATAATCTGACACAATAGTACACCTAGTGCGCAACTTCTTCATTATTATCTTATCCACAGCACCCAAGGAGAGCTGTTAGGGCCTGCACTCATTTTGTCCTCTGTCAAAAGGCACAGTGTTCATTCATCCGTGTCTGAGGACGCACTTCATATTTTTGTGATCGGTCCTTATGATGCGGCAAGGAAGTCCTAGCTGGGGAGGCCGATTTAGCCGCAGGCTTTGACGAGACAAAGCAGAAGAAGGTAGGGGGAGGCTAAGCAGAGTGCAAGCCGCACCAGAACCTAGTCTGGCCGCCTCTGTGCATGCAACCCTCTACCCTATAGTGCCATGCCTACTGTGCTGCAGCCTAGCCTCTTCACTGCGTGAGGTGCCTGCCACGCGGTGCAGGGATTAACAGGAGCTCCCATTTCTCCATGGGAGCTTGTGTTGCATCTGGTTTCCAACCGCATCACAAGCTCCCATAGAGAAATAGAGAAATGGGAGCTTGCAACCACACCATGTGCAGTCACATTGTAGTTGCGGTGTCAGGACTGCAGACCAGATGTTTAAAAAAATGCTGTTTTTTTTTGCTTTGAAGAGGTCATTGTTTTCAAGTTTGAGCCCATGGTTTTCCTGACATGCCCAAATACCTACACAGTTTTGTAGTTTTTCTTGAAATGTCCAAAAAATTGTATAGCTATGTCAATGACTTATAATAATAAACTATATCTGATTAGTTTGTGCGACTGTATTCATGTAATTTAATTTAATTCCACTCCCACTTCCTGCATTAGGCATATGGATATCACTTGGTTCACACTTGGTTCTCACTTTGTGCTACCTGCCTTTTTTTTAGTTTGGACATTCATCTTTTTGGTAGAGTTTATACAAAAAATAATTTATATAAGACTAGACCGTCCTGAACCTCAGGTCCCTTAAAGAAGTGGAGGAGCGAAGCAGAGGCACCATGGAATCCATATTATCGGAGTTCTCAGAATTCTACCCGGCAAGAAGAGGCAAGAAAGCCATGCACAAAATATATGACAAGGAATTCAGCTGAGGAACAGGGAAAATGTACTCAGATAGTTCCATGATGCATTTTTATGCATGGCATTCCTGGCAGTTCAGTGCTGCAAAAAGAAGGCAGGAAGAGCAGAGGGCAGTTACATCTTCCACTGCCCTACAGCACGTGCTGGCTCCAGGAGACACGTTTCCCTTGGATGTTCTTGCAGCCCAGCAGCAGGACTGTAATCCTTGCCTGCCCAGAACTGATCTTTTGTATGGGCTCTTGCAAAGTAATATCTGTTGGTGTGCTGAGTGGCACCGCTTGGAAGAACCGAGTGGTAGCCAGTGCTTAATTTGTAAAAAACTTAAGTGCCGGGGCTCTCATCAAGATGCAACTGCAGCCTGTGCCACGCCATTGCTCCTGCGGCACTGCCAATAACCGCACCACCGCAGCTACTAACCATATCACACTCCTTCAAATGTGACAATTCAGACTATTTCACACCCCTTTAGCTATAAGAATGGCTTGGATGACAGACTTAATCATTTTAATTGTTTACAAAATTAATAAATAATATTTATTGTGCCACCATGTGGCAGACTATCATAAGCATGAGCAAAACAGGGAGAGACCCCACTGGCCAAAAGACAGGTTACCACTGGTAAGTATTAAGAGAGAACTCTTTTGGACATGCACAGAAATCTACCCATAACCAAGTATACAATCAACCAAGTTCATCACCAAATATATTCCACAGACGAGATGCTAGAAGACGATTGATCGACATGCGGTTATCTGTTTTGGTGTGAAGCCCTTGTGCCATTTTTGGAATACAGTAACGGATACCATACATTAAGCTCCGTTTTGAATTTCCTTTGAAAGTCTGACCTACAGTGATATATATGTGTATACACACGAACCAACTGAGGATTATACTCACCGATAATGTGAAGTAACGGTGGATTTCAACAGACCACGTGTAAATTTTAAAATCATTTTGGAAGGATCGGTTATGTAACCATCACCCCCTTTTCATACACGATTAGCGGTGAATCTAATTTTAAACCTGTTGAGAGAGAGACAAGCTTTATACATGTCCTGATGAAGGTGGTACTTCAATAATTCACTAGCATGTAAACTCGTCAACGCCTGCACTTTTACGTTGGGTTATATCCAGGAACAGCCTCATGTCTAATGCAACTAATGAGTGAATAGACTGATGGTGTTTATGTATTTGATTCCTGTTGGGAAATACCTTTGTCTGATTAATTTAAGCATTTCACATATATTTCTTTGTCTCTCATGATGTTTTTGAAGGCTTTTTAATGTGTAAATTTATGTATTTCTCAATTGCCATTTTAAATTATTTTTAATTAACCATGATTGTTATACATTTGAGCGCTTTATCTTTGTGTAATATATGGTTGCTTTTTGGGTTCAGATTTGTGTTTTTATCCATGTGGATGTATTTGTATGTGTTATATAACAGTGTGCATTTGGTAATGAACTTGGTTGATTGTATACTTGGTTATAGATAGATTTCTGTGCATGTCCAAGAAAGATCTATCTCACTTGATACTAGACTGTCATAAGCACTAGTGTTGACATTTAAGTGCTGGTGCAGAGCACCGGAAACCACAGGCTCAAATTAAGCAGTGGTGGTAGTCCATCAGGCAAGTTGAAGCAAGTGATTTAAAAAATATATATATATTTTGTTATTTCTATTCCCAAGTTCAGATGCTTTTCTGTTTTTTTTCTTTAATCCACAAATTGAAAAGTTACAAAAACAATAAAAAAAATGTTTAAAAAAGATCAAAAAAGTTTGTTTTTTAAGAACTTCCTTTGTTGGTCAAACAATAGATAACTACATGATGCTGTTTGTCATGCCTGTCCCTAACTGCCAAAGTGTGTTATTATGGACCTGCATCTCAAAAAAATAATGTTAGGTTTGCAAAAAGGAGTTGCAATATTTGTACACATTTTTTCGCAAATCCAGTTATATTTTGTGAACTCAACCTACTTGGTTCACAAAATACAGATTTGTAGTTGCTCGCAATCCTACCTTCCTCATGAATATTCATGAGGGGCCAGATGTACAACTTGCCAATTAGCGAGTCGCAAATGCAACGCAATTTGCGACTCGCTAATTGGAATGCACAACAATGTCTCAGACACTGGTAACGGTTCCTAATGGGGTCACAAATTGCATGCTTCATTAATATTAATGAGGCAGGCGCAATTTGCGACCCCATTAGGAATGGCTAGCACTCATTGGGATGGTGGCCTGCTGGGGTCAGCAGACCACCATGTCTGTGACACTTTTTTTAATAACGCAGTATTTTTTTAAATGCATCCTGTTTTCCTTAAAGGAAAATGGGATGCATTTAAAAAAGAAAAATTTTAATTTTCACTTTCATTTCTTTACGAGCAGGCAGTGGTCTCTGGGACCACTGCCTGCTCTTAAAAAACATATTTTCCCACATACTCACAAAAGGGAAGGGGTCCCCTGTTGACCCCTTCCCCTTTGTGAGTGGTTTACCACCTACTTTAAGTAGGTGGTCAACTGTGAGTGTTTCGCGACCGCAAATGCGGTTGCAAAACATTAGTGCTTAGTATATTGACACACTATTAGAAAGGGATGCCCCTTCCTAATAGCCAGCGTCACAAATGCCACTTTGCGAGTCGGTGACTCGTTAAAATAGCATTTGTACATGCTATTACCCTTTTTTTGCATCCGCAAACAGGAGGATCTCCTGTTTTCAGACGCAAAAATGGGTCGTACATCTGGCCTGAGATATATTGCAAATTGCAACCTTCTATGATTTACTCTCATCACACAGATGGTTCAGTAGACCACCATATTTCTGATCACTTGTACCCACCCTGCTTCTTGAGGAGCTGTCAAGCCCTGGTGTGCAATTTTGAAAACTTTTTTCCGTAGCTGGGATTTGATATAGGGCACACTAATGTTTCCCATTGTTAACGTATGCTCAGTTGCAGAGATAAAGCACTTTCTAATTTTTAAGTGCAATGACATTTATATAATTTGGTTATTCAATTTTTTTAAACTTATATTATTCTAGTGTAATTTTCAATTTATTTGGTTTTCCCTTGAGATTATCTTTCCTTCAAACATGTTTTGTTTTTATTTTTAATGTATTTGTCTTTCCTTAACCCCTTGCATGCTGATGACGAACCCCAGCCGTCATGCACTACGGTGCTCGTGTGCTGATGACGGCTGGGGTTCGTCATGGCCCGCCCCTGTTCATTTGTTTACAGCACAGGGGCGGAAACGGGCCAGCAGTGAAGGGGTTAATGTTGGTTTTGCATGATTGGATTTCCTCCAATGTGTTTTCTCAGTTTTCGTTTTTTCATTAATTTCCATGCATCACGTCCAGTGTTTTCCATCATAGGTTTCCCACAGGTTATATCAAGCCTTTTCTATCCTGGTATTTTGCATTCAATGTTCAAAAGCCAGTATCTGATGGGGAGAGATCATCTTCTAAACTTTATTACTTTGTTACTGTCAAAACATTTGAGGCCCTACAAAAGAGCAGTGGTGTCGTTGATTTCCTAGGCTCTACACAGAATGCCTAAAGAGTCCTGCTTCCCCAGGTCTTTTCACATATTAATTTGAACTTCTAGGAACACAAGGCAGTTTGTGACTTTATTAATCTCTTAGGGCTTGATTAGGATAGCGGTGGGATCGCCACCGCCAGGCTGTTGCTCCCGGACCCACAGACATCAGCCCCTGCATGTCTGCCCGGCGCATTACGATGTGGCGGGCGGAGGTATCTAGCGGAGGGACCGTCCGCTGCGGTTTCCACAGGCTCAAGGAGCTTGTCGGACCGTAGGAGGGACAGTAATCCCTACAATAGGGGCGGTGCTTGCTCAGGCACCGCCGTAGGGATTACAATGTCCATTTCCACCTGCCCTTTCATGGCAGTTAACCCGCACCTATGGTGCCCCTCTAAGCATCCCTTCACCATGTGGCAGACAAAGCAGAGTGCATGCTACACAGTGCAGGGATGTTTTAAATGTGTTTTATTTTTTTATTGCTGCATGTGCTGCAGCCTGCTGATTTTGATTCAGCCAGTCAGAATTGAAACTGACCGCTCATTTAGGCTGGCTTCCGATGGGCTCAAGGAGCACGTTTGCCAGCCGGAACCGGCCCGTAATCCAAATAGACGGCAGTTTACGCCATCCGGATTACAATGAACGGTTTCGGCAGGTTTTCCATGCCGGCCTTTCCGACATGGAAACCCTGGTGGAAAGCATGCATGTCCGGTTGGTGGGCGAGGGGGTACCTTGAGATGCTGCCATAAGGTGCAGGGATTAACACCACCTCACATTTGCCTATGGGAGCATATACTATGGCAGGTTTACGGCTGTATCACATGCTCCCATTGGGCAATGTCGGAATGCGACCAAACAGTGTTCAGTCGCATCATAATAAGGTTGGTCGGTCCCGTTTCCGAGATGGTGGCATCTGCCTGACATCGTAATAGACCCCATAGAGGTATTGTAAATCTCCACCTGTCCATCATTATGATTTTTAATTTAAATTAAGAGTTGTGTTTCCCAGTACTTCTTCAGGAAATTCTTGCTTCTAGGACAAAGCAGATGCTATATCTTCTGCATGTGCTCTTGCGTGATTGTAAGAAGTTTAGGTTTACTGGTACTTATTAGAAAAAGTGTCTAAATCAGCATCAGAGCTTAGAAAAACATGACATCATTCTCATTTAGCATTTGGAATATCCTTATGCAGTCACTATTTTACTGTTTAGACTTGTGCACTTAACATGTTTTGTGCCTGTAAAGAAAGTAGAACTCACTTGATAAACTCCGAGATCCAAAGATACTTTTGAGTTTATATCTATGTGGATTAAATCAATTCTGTATTAATATGCTTGTTTTTAATACCTTGAAGTAGGGTTATAAACTCCAAACTGGGGATAAAGTCACTGACTGGCAGTTAGGAAGTTTGATTTCTGAAAAAGAAGTTTTTAACAAGTTATTTGACAAACATAATAATGATGGTGCATTTCCAGTTTATGATGTTGTCTATATGCTCTGTGGTTGCTGCGGGTAATAATAAAGGGTTGATATACATTGATTTATTTGTTCTCTTGTTTTTTCTTTGTCTTTTTTGTGTATATGTGTGTTCAGCCTTTTGTGATTTTTATTAATTATTATTCATGCTGTATTAATAATATGAATCCTGTTTGATGACTACTGCTATAACATTCAAACAGCCCTGAAGAAGCGTGATTCTGAACACAGCGTAACATGTGTTGGTTGTTAAGGATACTATATTTGTTCTTTCCAAGAACAGGAACTGTCCAATATGATTGTGCTTTGTGATGAATTCAGCTTTGAGACGAGAAAAGCATTAAATGTGAATTTTATAATCAACGGTGATGTGCAATTCTCTTTTGGAGGAAAAAAACATGTTGGTTGCTAGCAATTTTCTATTCATTTAATGAAGATTAGTATGAAATAATTTGCTAATCTGTGTTATTTCCAGTGTCAGGGATATTATTGTTCTAATAGTATGTTGCTCTCCACTACAAGAATCACCTTGAGCTATATTAGTTGTAGTTAATGTTGAGGTTTTTTGGGCTTCCTGTTATCATTATTTACTTTGTTGGACCGACCCTCTCTGCAGGGTCACCCCCGAATCTTTTGCCTTTACCCTTTTTCATTTTTGCTGAATATTTTTTTTGTTGGCCTTAGGACTCTGTGCACTTTACCACTGCTAGCCAATGCTAATTTGCTTGTGTTCTCGTCTCTAAACATGGTTAAATTGGCCAACACCCAAATGGCATAATTCAGTTACTTATAAGTTGCTAGTAAAGTAGTACTACATGTAAACCAGGGTCTACTAGTGGGCGTGAAGCACTTGTAGTGCTACCTCTTTAAGTAGCTTTGCACACCTGTCTCAGGCCTCTCATTGCAGCCTGTCTGCGCAGTTTAAAACTGCTATTTCGACCTGGCAAAGTAAACCTTTTCCCAGGGTGTTAGCTCCCTTTTTAGGTCTCGTCTGACGAAAGCAGTGCATACGCTACTCTAGCCATGGAGAGGGCCCTTTGGAATCAATTCAGCCAAAGCTGAATTCTCGCACATCCAAATGGACAAAGATGGCTGCTCTCGCCATCGCAAAGCGAAACATGCATGTGTAGAGACAAAAAAACGCACGTGCATGTGGACAGCCCAACGCCATCTTTGTGCACGCGCGTGCATTTTTTGGTCCCTACGCATGCGTGCTTTCGCTTTCCCAGACAGGCTGAAGGGCCCGGCGGCAGTGCTGAGGAATCCGCTGCAGCCTCAGGAGCTGGCGCGAGGCTTCCCCCAGTATTGCTTGTTCTATATGTAATGCACCGTAAACCTGACTGCAAGAAAGCAATCAACAAGCTAACAACTGCTCTAATTATAAACACTAGACCGCGCGTGTTGGATGAAAGCAGCCTCATGTGTAGGTAAGCCATTTACTGTGTGTTTCTTTGGTGGCTCCCCTAGGAGGAGCAATTGCCACTTCTGCGAGAGGCATAGATTTCTGCGCGCAGTATTTGGTTTGTAACTTCTGCCTCTCAGCCTGTCGTTCTCACTCCCTTGAAACTACCGCCACCCTCACGCTGGTTATCTACACCCCAACGCTCCCATTTAAAGGCAACAAAATTAGAATGCCTTGGTTGGTCACCAACTTCACGAGGCCATGTCAGAGGCAACCGTGGTGAGTGGCGTTCCCATAGACATGAGGTTCTCTGGAAATATGATATGCTTCACTTAAAATTGCTTGTTATAACAAGAAAAATTAGCTTCATCTTCTGAACTGGCTATTAATACGTTGTACTTTGCCATATTCCTCTACTTGCCTTTCTTTTATTTTTTTATGTTTCAATTCTTTATTGTATTTTTCAGAAAGTTATACATGTAGCGTATACAAAAAGTGTTTTTAAAATAGTTCAGCGATCTTTATGCCACTTGCCGTTGCTCGACAACCTGCCTTTTGTTTCACATTTGTTTTCTTTGAGAGCAGTTGAAACTTAATTTCAACAATCATTTGCAATGAAATAGGTCTCACAGTTGCGAGAGTTTCAGCTATTGGCATTGTAAATAACAATGCCTTTTATTTATGTTTTTAAAAATAAAAAATAATAAAAGGCATTATTATTTGCAATGTCAATAGCTCAAACTCGCGTAAATGCGAGACCTATTGCGTTACAAATGCTTTTTAATACGTATCAGGAATCCCTAGGATAGGCCTTGAACAGCCCAGAAGGCAAGGTGCACTGTATTTACAAAGTACGACATGTTCTTTTAAGTTTTACATGTCTTGCTAGTGAAAAACTCTTAAATTAGTTTCTCACTGTTGCAGGGCCTACCTCTCCCATAGGATAACATTTGCATTACCTTATTACATTTAATACGGCTATCGTCCAAATGGGAACATGCACAGTTCATGTTTTTGAAATTGTAATAAGAAATACTCTTTTATGGTAAATTCAGATTTTAGATTACAGTTTTTAAAATGCCACTTTTAAGAAAGTTTGAAAACCTAAGGAGTTAGGCCCATATGGACATGTGGATAGGCTGGACCCTATTTAGATAAGAAAAACACAAAAATGCCTAACCACCATCATTTGTACACAAAATTCAAAAGGTCAAAAACACTGCTTGTCTAATTCGACCAAGTATTTGTATTTATACAACTTGCTTATATCTGTTTTAAATTTTTTAAAGGAAACATTTTATCAGCAAATAAGACACCTGTACATCCACATATTTACACTAATATACAATGGAATTTACAAACAAATGATGACATTACAAGAAAACTTTAAATCAAATGAGTATCAACATCCTACATAAAACACAAGACCATTAGACAAGACCACACATCATGTAGTCATGTGCCTTGAAAAATAACACTTCAATCAATACAAAATCAAAGGAGTTAAGTCAATAAATAACGACTATTTGGACCAGCATTTGCTGGTTTAGTACTTTGAATGACCAAAAGTCCTCCTTATTAAATGCCAGAGTGTTTCGATTCCACGACAAAGTTCCTGGGATCTCTTCAGGGCGTTGTCATTGTATCAGATCATTTCAGAAGGAATGGGAGTTGAGGCATTCATTCTATTGCTTCCACAAGCTTTGTCACTTGGAAGTGCAACCTTTTAAGTCTTCCTTGTCTATTTCATGATTGCCTATGATCTGTATGGTCTTGTCAAATGGTCTTGTGTTTTATGGAGGATGTTGCATGCCTTTAAATATTTAAGGATCACACTAAAAGAGCAGCTCGACTGGCACACCCACATTGACAGAGAAATGGTGAAAATGCATTGAGGCACTCAATTACGCCCTATTTCCCTAGCACTTCAAATTTACAACCATCAGGCAATAGGAGCAGCTCCATGTGGTGCAGAGCAATGGGGCCATGGGGATGTGACTGCCCAGGTGAAAACCGATGACTGCACCAACTGACAGGTCTCCCTATGAGTACTCCCTGGCTCCTTCTCAGGCTAGAATTAGGTCTCAGACAAATATCTGATGGGATTGGAGTGAGACATTTCCTGTATTGAAGATTGATCTAGGCCACCCCTGAGTTATGCTATTAAAAACAGGGCCTATAAGAAGTTCTCCGAACCTCGGGATCAGATAACATACCCTAGATTAAGTATGTAGAAGAGACACTCATAATGATAGGGAATGTAAGATTATGGGCCGCCCCCAGGGAGGCCTGTGTGACCATTGAACTATTCATTAAGAATAATTACTTGCAGTACAAAAAGAGAATCCTGCTGGGGCAGTCTACAGTAGGTTTTCTAAGTGACTCCTTTGTTATGATGAAGGATGAATTTAAAGAACAGTTTTTAGATGAGATTGAACCTGTAGCTGCCAGGGAGCTTTTTTTTCAGTTTCAATATGGGACCCTCCCACTTCTATCATTTACGGCTAAGTGGGCGAAAAAATTAAGGAGAGTAGATTGGCTGTGCCCTTGCTGTAGAGTGTCCATGGAAACAGTTGAGGACGCCTTATTTGTCTGTCCACCATATGTGAGTGGCAGGAAAAAATGTATTACACCAGTGTGCCGAAACTTAGGTGATGGGGAACATAAGGAGATATTAAGAATTTTGAAATCTAATACCAGGCAATGCATAGCCTTTGCAGTCTCTTGGTATTTGGTCTTGGTGTGGGGAATAAGGCAGGAGCGTTTACACTAGACATTTTATTTTATTAAAGATGATATATTTTATTAGAATGAGGGAAGAAACCAAGATTCTAACAGTCTTATTATGATATCTACACAAATCCTATATTTGTCATAATGAAATTAAACATTTAATATATGTATTTTATCGAAAATATTAATTGTATTTCTGCTTTATTAGTTGTACAGAATTGATCAATTTAGGCTGTGTTATTACTTTGTACAATTGTGGCAACTTGCCAAAATAAAGATTTTATGCATTGATTTTGCTTTTGCTTTGGTATAAAACTCACACTACTGGTTGTTATACACAGTGGGGCCACTAAAAAATAAAAAAAATACGAATACGTAAACTGGTAGTTCCCATACTCATAATTGCCTTTGTGAATCAGCCTCAGCAATGTCCAGCTCCCTTTAATTAAATGTGCAGAGAGCAGCAGTGGCCGGCACAGGTAAACACGGTGGGGCGGGGGGAGAGCGGAAGGAAGTTGACAGACAATAGAATATGTATAATTAAATAAATAAATAACACCTATTCTGTCATCTGTCGGCTCCCCCCAAACTCCTGCTGCACCCTGCCCAGCCCCACCGTTCTTAACTGTGCCGGCCACTGCTGACAGGGAGGTCACTGTGCTTTCTATATACTCGAATTATATATGGATATTCCACAAATATTTCTAATGTGCTGCCATTTAAGATGTTTTGGCAACAATGCACAAAGACTTTAAAGGGAATGTGAAGCAATACTATGGGAGTAATACTTCCCACATTCATAAATGCATTTATGAATCGTCCCTAGTGTTGGCCATTGATAAGCAGGAAGGTCCACTTGCAAGATAACTGACCGAGGTATCACAAGATTTTATGTGGGAACTCCATTCTATGGTTATTGTTGCAGCATTGTTCAGTGGTTGGGCTATTCGAACAGCATTAGCTATTATTTTGGAGTTGGTGGAGACCTTGTTAAAGTTTCCGAAAGCCATTAGGGGACAATGGTGTGTTGTTTCTGCTCCACATACGCTACTTTCGGGCACATAGTGACGACATGGCCTCTTTGATTCACATATCATTGGACACAAGTCTTCATTGTGCAAAAAGTGTGCAGTGTATTTTGTTTGGTATATATTTTGCCGAGTGTAACCATAATGTGTTCTTATGTACAGGATGATATAAGCAAGAGGACTATTTGCACAAATGTCCAGATCTCTGAAGGAGGAGATTATGCAGGAGTCCATCTGGAAGGCAAGTTTTGAAAAGACTAATCGAATTCAAGTAAAAATTAGGTCCTTTATTCACCGCATTTTTTAAAAGACAGCCTTGCAACTTTTGCAGTTCTTGTTAACTGTGTCTACATAGAACAGTCTGCTTTCCTACGCTTTATACATTCCAAGTTTGACCAGAGTCCAAGCCCAATGCTCAGAGAGTAAAACACCTCCTCTCTTCTGTTTACGTGAGGAAAATACAAATAAGGACAAGCGAAAGCTGAGATTGAGAAAATGCTAGTAATGCTATAAAACATTGAATTATAGATAATTGCCTGTAATTAAGGGTTGTTATTTACCGAGGGTCCTTTTTTTTTACTGCACATTGATGGCCTGATTACGATGTCGGGCAGACTTATGTCTGCCCTACACCGTTGTGGTCTCGGGACTGACTGAACTCTGGCTGGCGGTCCCGACACCCGGATTACAATGTGACCACACATGGTACGGTTGCATACTCCCCTTTGTCTATGGGAGCTTGTGCTACGGCCTTAACCCGGCTGTAGAATCTGTTCATCCTTGCACCGTGTGGCAAGCATCTCAAGGTGCCTGCCACACGGTGCAGGGAATAACAGTGGGGCACCATATTTTATTTAAAAGATTTATAGAGCGCGCAGCTACCAAACAGGGTTTTCCTGCACTGAGAGCAGAGCCAATGAGAGTGGAGCTCAGTTGGTCATTAGGTCCGACTAAACAGAAAGGTCTTTAGCTTTTTTTGGAAAATGAGGGGCAAGATGGCGGCCGCAACTGTGGCCGTGTGAGGTGCTGTTCCTGTGCTCCCGTTCGGCTTCCCTACCTACCTCAGGTGTCCACACACTGGCTTTTCATCTGACCGCATCGGATTTCAGGCGCTCCGTATCCGCGCTCCATGGTGTGCGAGGCGGTAATTCTACGCTGCTGATTGTGGTCCGTGGGAGCCGGTTTCGCCCGGAGGTGAAGGTGAAGGCGGAGGTGATCAGGTCGCGGCCCCTGGACCGACCCGCAGTGTGCTCCAGCAGTCACCAACACAGACGCCACACAGCGGATCATAAAACGGCACTTACTTGCAAGCTGTGTCAAACGGGTACGGGAGGAAATATAAGAGCCTTGTATTATTGCATTACTTTACTCTTTACCCCGCCGATACTGAAGCTCCACGCTTTCTTTTTTGTTTTTTTGGTTTTTTTTCTCTCTCGATCCCGAGATTGAGACGTACATTGCTTGTTCTCTTAAAACTCCGCAGACTTTCCTAAAGTGTCTTCCTGACTATAAATTGTACTGGACTGGCGAGGGAAAAAAAAGGACATAATACTGCTTTACAACAGACGACGCTGAGAGTCAGCGAAAACAAGTAAGCTAGTCTGGTGCATTCTGGGACCAGTAGTTTTTTTTTTCATCTAAAGCGTCTCATTATCTAACAAAAGTACTGTTGCTTAAGGGAGTGGCATATCAGAGATTTGGCAACAAGTTTAAGGAGGGAACACTTTGCTTTGATTTGCTTTGATTTAACGCTTAGCTATAAAATGGCGCCAAAGGGAAGGGGCTCTGCCAGGAACAAGGGAGTGGCAGCAGTTGAAATGCCAGTTGGGGCATTAGCGTCTAGAGAACTGAATCTGGCTTCTACAAGTGCTACAAGTGCTACTAGCATTGATCCTAAGGCTAAGGGGAGTGCTACAAAGATTAAGACTGGAGGGGCCACCAGCAAGCAAGTGGAGAGTACAGCGCCTGAAGATGCAGTGCTAGCCTCAGGTAACCAATCATTGGCGGCGCAAGGTGCCTTAGGAGACATTCAAAGTCAATATCGCGACTCAGCGGCACACCAGCCTCTGGTTCAAGAGACACCTATCAAACAGAAGATGGTTGCAGCTATATTTGATAAAAGGCGAACGGTGAAGACCAAAGAGACCACAGTGGCTGCAGCAGTGCCACCAAACAAAACAAATGATCCTCTGCAGAAAGAATCTGAAACGATGCTAGATTCAGTTTACGAAACTGTCGAACTGGAATCTGATACAAAATTCTATTCTATGTCAGATTTAACGAATTTGTCAGATAAGGAGCATGAGTTAGATAGCTCCAGTAATCTGGGGGACTGGGGGGACTTACCAGATGACTTTGAAGGAGAAGAGCTTGACCAGCCTGACCGGTCAGCCTCACCGACTACAGTGAAGAAAATAACTGATTCTACGGATGGAGTACAGCAAGATCGAATCCAGCAGGTTACGCAGTTGAACCTGGAGGAGGAGCTGAAAGAGGAGCTGGAAGAGGGCTCAATTACCCTCTGCTTAATCTATAAGACTATCATGGCTCATCGAACCGAGACAAAATCTGAAGGCTTACGCACACAAGGAGCAGTAAGGAAACTACAGAACACCGTGAGACGGCTGGTCAAAACTTGTGCTGAAGTAACCACGCGGGTGGTTGAAGTTGAAGAGAGAGTCTCATCGGTCGAAGATACACTAGTGAAGCAACAGAGGGTTGTGGAGTCCCTACAAAGATCTGAGTCCGACGTCGAATGGAAGCTTACTGACCTCGAGAATCGGGCACGCCGTAAAAACCTGCGGGTGCTAGAATTGAAGAATCGAAGGAGGGAGCAGACCCACGCAAATTTGTTGTACAGCTATTCAAGCAAGCTTTTCCCGAATTAACTGCCTGGAACTGGGATGTTGAAATAATCCGTGCTCATAGATTCCCTTTTGTGTTGAGAAATCGGGGCAAGGAAGGTCAAAGTGGTCAGAATCTCTACCCAAGGGCTATTCTAATTTGCCTGAATAACTACTTGCTACGTGAGGCCATATATGACTTAGCAAGGCCGGAGAAGAAAAGAGCCGCCATGGGTTGTGAGTTTTTTGTTCGCCCAGACTTTTGCCCAATGACTGTCAAAGAACGTTGGCAAATGCGAAAATTAATTGCTCCTTTTCAAGAAGCAGGAGCACAGGTTTTCTTGCTTAATCCTTCTAAGTTAAAAGTTATTGTGAATGGGAAAGCGAGGTTCTTGACATCGTGCAATTAAGCACGGGATTACTTAAAGGAGATAGCTGAGCATACTAAAAGATAGATATTACATTATATAGTGATCACCTTGTTCTGAGGGAATTTTCTGTGTTGAGTGGGCCTGATTTGCCAGCAGAGTGGTTCACCGCTTCTTTTTTTTTTTTTTCTCATGTTTATAAGTGCCTATCTTTTTTCCAGTGAACTCTGCTTCTAAACTTTGTTATGCAATTGTTTAGTTTTGACGTAATGGGGTACCTTGGAATTTCCATCTCTATGACTAAGACATTAGGTTGGATACAGAGGTTGATCGCAATGATCAGGCTATGAAGGCTATGAAGGTTAATAGCCTATAACTGTGTGGTGGGTTTCCACTTGGTCTTGACTCTGGAAAACCCATTTTCTTTTTTTGTGGTACCTAAAACTATTTGGGAATTCTTAGATAAGGAAATATGGTGTAAGGAGCAGAGGGGAAAAGGAATGGCACAGGTGTCGGTAGGGAGGCTGCCGGGGGGGGGCACGGTTATAGCATCTCAACATCACTGAGGACTTCGTCCTTAAGCCTCACTTTGGGTGGTGGGGGTGTGGGGGGGGAAGAAATGGGGGTGGGGGGGAGGAGGGCCCAAGGGGGGGAGGGGACTGGGGGAAAAAAACAAAAAAAGTGTTTGCTTGCATTGCAGAAATGGTATTACAGCTTGAGTATATGCACATCATGTTCTGGCTTTTGATTATTTCTTATTCTGATGGGGCAGGATAAATTGGTTGTTTGTACATGGAATGTATGCGGCCTTAATGATGGGAAAAAGCGAGCTCTCTTTGCTAAAATTGTTCATTTGATGCGGACAGATATCTTTTGTATACAGGAAACGCATGTACCATGGGGGAAGCGGGATCTTCTCAGATTGGCTGGCTATGAGCTTCTTATTTGCTCCAAACAGACTTCTATGATTAGAGGGGTCGCTATATTTATGAAACGGGGATTAGGTTCCTGTAAAAGGACATTGGGGGACAGAATGGGCAGGTGGACCATAGCTGAAGTCTGTATATCTGGTAAACTATTAACGATTTGCAATGTTTATGGGTCGAATTTAGATGATCCGGAGGTGGTGCAACAGCTAGATGTGGAATTGGCAGCTTGGCCTACTCCACTCTTAGTATGTGGGGATATGAATATTAATGCTCTAAGTGACTTCGATTTAGCTACAGATTCAAAATATGTGGGTAGAAAGCCAAAAGTGTTCAAAGCGCTTCAGTCCTTCCTCCAGGAGCATGGTTTGGTTGACCTATGGTACTTGCATAATAGAATAGAAGATGGGTTCACATATCATTCTATTCCCCATAACAAAAATGTTAGGCTAGACTATGTTTTTCTTACAGAGCAGATGGCAATTGCTTCTACTATTTCCTGTTTCCCACGACTTATATCAGATCATAACCCATTAATAGCAGAGTGTGGATGGCCTCGAACTAGGAAACCCCCTAGAGAGTGGACGTTCGAAAGAAAGTTGTTTTATGATGACGAATATCGGGTCCATATTAAAAAGTGGATAGCACAGTTCCTAGGGATAAATATTGGGTCGGCATCTGATCAAATAGTATGGGACACACTGAAGGCTGGACTACGGGGGGAGACTAAAAGCTTCACCTCATATAGATGGAAGTCTGAGCAAGAGCAGATGCGTAGGCGTGTCGAGGAGTTAAGAGAGGCAGAGATTCAACTAACTCTGAATATCAAGAATGGTAATGAAACCCAGCTGAGTCAACAAAAAGTAGCAATTTTGAAAGCCCAACTATTAGAGTCATTTGGAAAAGAACTAGCTTTGAAGTACTTACAATATCGTACAGAGATGTTTGAGTTTGGGGAGAATTCTGGTAGGGTCTAAGCTAAGAGACTCCGCCAGCGTACTATACAGAGTCAGGTAGTAAAAATCCAGGATCAACATGGAATAATATATGATACCCAAGAGGAAGTTAATAGAGTCTTCCTGGATTTTTACTCCTCCTTGTATACGGAAGATAGGGAGGATATTCCTGGGTTGGATGCTGAGAGGGCTATGGAGGAGTTCTTTAATGGTGTTGAGACAGTTAAAATTTCCCAAGAACAGGCTGAAGTTTTGGGTTCCCCTATCCAAATGGAAGAATTGGAGTTAGCGGTTAAATCTTTAGCTAATGGTAAGGCCTGCGGCCCAGATGCTGTCCCATTGGAATTTTATAAAATTTACTTTGATGATATTAAACTGTTTTTTCTCGAGGTCCTTAGAGCAGCGCAGAAGGGCATAGTGCCGGAATCATGGCAAAATACAACTATAGTTCTGTTCAAGAAAAAAGGGAAACCAGAGCTGCTCCCGGCATCATTTAGGCCGATATCATTAATCAATGGAGATTCGAAAGTTTATTCTAAAATCCTGGCTTGTCGACTGGCGCAAGTGATCACTCCATTGGTCTCCATGTTTCAGCATGGATTCATTCCGGGCAGAGACACAGCGGACCATGTTAGGCGCTCCATTGCATTGTTAGACTGGGCTCATGTTCCAAAATCGCCCCTCGGGTTGATCCTGTTGGACGCCGAGAAGGCGTTCGACAGGGTCTCTTGGAGGTTTTTATGGGCAGTACTTAGATGGAAGGGGTTTCCAGATGGATTTATACATGCAGTTTCTGCTATGTATCTTTCCCCAAGGGCCCAACTTCGCATTTCAGGGCAACAGACTAGTTTTTTTTCTATCACTAGGGGCACAAGGCAGGGGTGTCCTTGTTCACCCCTGTTGTTCGCCCTATATATAGATCCGTTTCTTTCTAAGATCCTGGCTAATCAGGCTATAGTCCCAATTAGGGCTGGTGACATCTCTTATAACCTGTTAGCTTATGTAGACAACATAGTTGTGATAACATCTGACGTCCAATCTGCATTTCTGGCATTGAAGGAATTAGCCAAACAATTTGGAGCAGTGTCGGGCTATAAGCTTAATGTTTCAAAAACGCAGGTGGTTCAGACTCCCGATATGCCTATATCCGATGCCCCAGTGGTTCCCGAAGCTATGCACTTAGGGGTGCGGATAAGTTCTACAGTTGACAGGATTCCGGAACTAAATATCCTTCCAATGATAGAAGCAGTCAACACCAAACTGGAGAGACTTGACAACCTACATCTATCTTTATATGGCCGCTGTAGTGTCCTGAAAATGATAGTCCTCCCGAAATTTTTATATTTGTTTAGAACCGTTCCTTTGTTATTTCCTCAAAACAGCTTGGTTAAGGCAGAGAGGGTTTGTTGTAGGTTTTTGTGGGGATATAGACGACCATGAGGAGCAGCTAAGTGGATGTATCTTCCTCGAGATCGAGGGGGCTGGGCGGTCCCCAGCCTAGTTATCTATTATTGGGCAGCAATGTTACAAACTATGGGAGTGTTGATTTGTGGCGATAGGGCGCATGTACCTATATCCAACCAACCTTCTATATATGAGATAGGGCTAGGTGAAGCTGCTAAGGGTATACTTTTGGAAATTTTGGAGCCTAGCTACTACAAAAGGACACGCTTCAAAGTATTGATTGCTGCGTGCTCTATCTGGCGGAAGATTAGGAAGAAATTAGATATTCCGAATTTGAATTTTTATACGCCATTTAAAAGTAGTAGAGTGTTTCCTAGTATATTTCAAGACCATGTAATGTTTGGCTGGCGAAGGAAATGTAAATGTAAATGTACATGTATTTATATAGCGCAAATCGCCCACATCGCAGGCATCTATGCGCTTGCTTAGGGAACCCGTCCTGGTATTCCCCTGTGAGATAGGCGTGTGGCTATACGCTCTCTTGTCAATCTCTCCCTAGAGACTGGGGTCGTTCCCATCAGCTGGAAGCAGGCGGTGGTGTCTCCGATTATTAAAAAGAAATCTCTTGACCCGTCTAAGCCGGAAAGCTACCGTCCCATCTCGCTGCTGCCCTGGCCAGCTAAGTTGACAGAGGCCCATGTCAATCTGGCCCTGTCTGAACACTTAGCCCGGTCCAATGCCCTCGATCCCACACAGAATGGCTTCCGTGCTGGCCACAGCACGGAGACTGCCCTTCTGGTGATGGTGGAACATCTCCGTGCAAGGCTGGATGCTGGACAGACTTCGGCGCTGATCTTGTTAGATCTCAGCGCCGCATTCGATACTGTATCGCACAGCATCCTCCTTGGGCGGCTCGAGGAGACTGGTATCGGCGGCCAGGCGCTGCAATGGTTCCGCTCCTTCCTAGACAACCGCTCCTTCTGTGTTGCCATCCCTCCCTTCAAGTCCAGGTTCCAGCCTCTGGCCATGGGGGTTCCGCAGGGATCCTCGCTGAGCCCCACGCTGTTCAATCTCTATGTGAGACCGCTGGCTGATGTCGCAAGGCAGTGGGGCCTAACCATGGTCTCATATGCCGACGACACACAGCTGGCGGTTACTCTCAGCGGGGATGCGGAACAGGATGCCCCCAGGTTTCAGTCCGGACTGAAGGCGGTGGCCAGCTGGCTGACAGGTAACTGTCTCCAGCTTAATGCCACAAAAACAGAGGTGATGGTTGTCGGGAAGGGAGTGGAGCTCTGGGGCGATCAGTGGTGGCCTTCGGAGCTTGGCCCCACTCCGACCCCAGTGTCGGAGGTGAAGAACCTTGGGGTCTGGCTAGACGCTGGTCTCACATTTATAGGGCACACCAAAAAAATCGCAGCCTGTTGCTTCGGTCTCCTAAGAGGGTTAAGGCCGGTGCTTAAGTTCTTCGACGCCCCGACCAGACAGCTTGTGGTCCAGGCAACCATCATCTCTTGTCTGGACTACGCCAGCTCTTTGCTGGCGGGGGCTAACCAGGCTGAGTTAACACGTCTGCAGCGGGTGCAGAACGCCGCGGCGAGAGCCATTGTTGGACTTCCTAAGTTCTCCCCGGTGTCTCATGTCATCCGCTCCCTGCACTGGCTCCCGGTTAGGAAGCGTATTCTCTTCAAGGTCCTGTGTCTGACCTTCAAAATCCTTAGAGGCATAGGCCCTGAGATCTTGGCCAACTCTATTTCTTTCTATGTCCCTACCCGCAACCTTCGATCGCAAGGTCAGGCCCTTGCTGTTGTCCCCAGATTTAGGCTCAGCAGGATGGGGGGCCGTTCCTTCAGGGTGAGAGCTGCGTCTATCTGGAACACCCTCCCTGTTGAAATTGGGCTGATAGAGGACTTGCTGTCGTTTCGTAGAGCCATAAAAACTTTCCTATTTTAGCCCCCCTGTTTTAGCACTTTTTTGTAGCATTTCGCCATGTTGTGTTATGACTGCTCCGTGTCTCTGCGCCGGGATGCTCCTTCGCTGGAGTCGCTGTGCGCATAATAAATTGTTATAACATAACATAACAGATACCCCGGCAGGGTATCCACAAGGTGAAAGCCAGGCATCCCGCTGCGAGGGGCCGTTGTGGAGATTAAGCAAGCTATTGCCCAGAGTCGCAGAGTGTGAACCCGTGAGTCGAGTAGGCACCGGAGTGAGAATTATGGAGTCCGTAGAATTATTGAGCCCAACCCCCGTCGGGGCGGGGAATTGAACCCTGGTCCAGGGCCGATTGGGAGTCTATATGCTGGGCGACTTGGTAGAAGATGGGCAAATCTTAGTATACAGTGATATAAGGAACAAATATAATCTACCCCCACGCGATTTCTTTAAATATTTACAAATACAAAGCTTTGTGCACAAACAACTGAAGACCTCATCAGCTATACTTGATAAGTAACAATTATAGAGATGATTCTGAAAAGAAGTAGAATAGGGGCACTTTATCAATATATAGTGTCAACTTTTCCGGACGACTTATTAGTACAAAGTGCCAAGTGGGAAACCAAATTAGGTCGGACAGGTATTGACTTAGCCCTGGTAATGGAATTAGCTAGTAAGGTCATCGCATCTGGTTCAATAAAGACACAAAGCTATATGGCCATGCTAGACCTGTACTATACACCAATGAAGATCGCAAAATGGGGTGCTAGTAAGGGCACCACTTGTGCTCGCTGCCATTCATCGACTGCAGACATAATACATATGTTCTATGCCTGCCCCGTACTTGCAGGGTTTTTTGATGATATTGAGCATTTTATCAATTCCATACTTAAGATAAGCTGTGTAGTGACTCCTGCATTAGTAATATTCGGGGTCGATGTGGGCAATAGCTTAGCTGGTACCCATTCATTCTACAAATTAGCCTTGCTATTCATTGCTATGTCCCAGGCACGTCTGTGTATCACCTCTCAGTGGTTATCTGCTGAAGCCCCGACTTTTGCACAATGGCGAGCAAGACTGCTAGCCCTCCATCGGCTAGAATTTTCTGTGTTTTCGGGCAAAGGGGGGAGGAGCCGGTTATTGGCAACTAGAATCTGGGCACCGGTGGCTGAATGGGCTGGCTAAAGATGTATTGCGTTACTGGGTATTGATTGATGTGTGTCTTTTTCCTTTAGGAATATTGTTTATCCCCTTGTCGATATCTAATTTTTATGTTCTAAAACCGCCACTTTAGTGCTTATCATCTGACCATTTATATGGATGTGCAAAGCTATCTTTCAGTAATGTTTCTTTTTTTTTCACTTTATGTCTAAAACCTACTCTGCAATGTGTATTGTAATGTGTTTCTTTTTTTTCCGTTTAATAAAAAAAAATTAAAAAAAAAAAAAGAATTATAGATAATTGCCTGTAATTAAGGGTTGTTATTTACCGAGGGCCCTTTTTTTTACTGCACATTGATGGCCTAATTACGATGTCGGGCAGACTTATGTCTGCCCTACACCGTTGTGGTCTCGGGACTGACTGAACTCTGGCTGGCGGTCCCGACACCCCAATTACAATGTGACCACACATGGTACGGTTGCATACTCCCATTTGTCTATGGGAGCTTGTGCTACGGCCTTAACCCGGCTGTAGAATCTGTTCATCCTTGCACCGTGTGGCAAGCATCTCAAGGTGCCTGCCACACGGTGCAGGGAATAACAGTGGGGCACCATATTTTATTTAAAAGATTTATAGCGCGCGCAGCTACCAAACAGGGTTTTCCTGCACTGAGAGCAGAGCCAATGAGAGTGGAGCTCAGTTGGCCATTAGGTCCGACTAAACAGAAAGGTCTTTAGCTTTTTTTGGAAAATGAGGGGAGGTTGACAATTACTAAGATCGAGCGAGAGGGAATTCCATAGTTTATGTCCCAGGAAGGAAAACAAGCGGCCTCCCATGTGAGCCAAACGTACTCTAGGGACAGAGAAAAGAGAGGGATTGGCTGATCTTAGGTTGCGAGAGGGTTGATAAGGCTTGAAAAGATTGAGCATGTGCATGAGGGCCCGGCCGTGTGGAGCTCGAAACATATAACAGAGGGCCTTAAACTCAATACGCTTGCTGACCTTGAGCCAATGAAGTTGATGGAGCAGACGGGAATTGGAGGCGAGCCGATGCAACTTAAAAAGTAGGCGGCTGCTGCTTTCTGAATAAGCTGAAGACGTTGAACAGAGGTCTTGTCCACACCAAGATACAGCACATTACCGTAATCAAGCCTAGAGATCACCAGGGCCTGCAGGACAGTCCTCTAAGCAGCTGGTGGAATTAGCCAAATAATTTTCTTTAACCTCTTGAGGACCGCAAAGCAGGCCGAGGTGACTCCTGAGATCTGGGCAGTGAGAGAAAGCTTTCTATCATTGTAAAAACCCAGGTTCTTAACCTTAGGAACCGGGGCGGTCTCCCTAAAGCTCAGGATTGTTCCCCAGGATGAGAACCTCGGTCTTAGAGCCATTCAGCCTCAAGGCACCATAGGTGCTCCCTCGGACCCCAACCAGAGGTCGCAGGATAAAGGAGGCCCTGCTAGGGGCCCCCAATGTCGGCTTTCCAACCCTCATCGTAATGAAGGCCTAAATGTTATACTTGGTGTCCTGCCACTGACTGCAAAGGCAATCTGGTGATTCCTCCTCACACAAATTGCAAACGAAACAGGCACCCTCCCACTTTCACTCCACTTCAACATTATGCTCCCTTTTCAAAATATTTTTAACAATGAAGTAACTGGCGTCCTGCCACTTAGTCCTACCACTTTCAGCATCACCTTCACCTCTCTTGTCCAAATATCAAAAGTGAAAATACCTAGCATCCTACCACACACACCCAGCACACTTTGTGCCATACCTCTCCATCAATCCCTCAAACTAGCACTCTCAAGTAGAGAGCCACTGCTGCGCTTACAGTAGGTCAATGAGTGACGATACCAGCACGGACAACAGTTCCTTGTCAGCACGGATCTGTACAGGTCTGTGGCTAACAGAGAAAATGATGGTTAGCAGCACCACTTACCATTCACATTATCTGCCATCTAAGAGAGGCATGAGATGGTGAGCGAGATACTTTCCTCGCATTTTTGGAGACCTAGATGAGGATTGGTAAAGACCAGGGAGGTGAGCACTTTCCAGTGAAGTCATACTAGTTGAAATTAACTTTTTGCTCCACTGCTGTGATGTCAACAGTGAATAACCAGATTTTGAATCTGGTATTCATGATAATGGTTTCAAGTGGAAGTCCTACATAGCAAGAAGATGAACCACAAACAAAAAACGGTGGAATTGAATAGGATAGAGGAGACATTTTGGAGCTGATAACGATGGTGGTCGGAAAGCCTCCGACCGCTAGTCAGAAGCTGTCTGACAGCGGTCGGCGACTTTCCGACCGACACGGTCGGTTTGTTGTCTGATCGTCCGAAAAGAAAGTCGCCGGTCTGAATTTAAACCGGCCAGTCATTCTGACGAGGTCCCGTAATCCCCTATGGATGGCGTTTCTGCCGTCTGGATTACGATGACGGTTTCAGGCAGCCTTTCCTGCTGGCCTTTCTGATACGGAAAGGCTATGAAAAAGTGACTTTGGAGGCCCCTAGCATGGCCCCCTTCACCCTGCGGCCTACGGTTGGTGAACGAGGGGTTTCCTTGAGTACCCTCCTGTAAATCCCTGCACTCTTTGGTAAGTACCATAGGGTGGCTGCCGCAGGGTGCAGGGTTATACACACACACCTTCATTACCCTATGGGAGCCTGTATTAGGGCCGGTTGTCGGCCGTAACATAAGCTTCCATAGAAAAAAGAGAGTCTTTGAGACTGAGAGTCCCAAGGCCGCAGCGGTGTTGGTCGGAGGCAACTCCAACCGACATTGTGATAAGCCCCATTAGTGACTGAAGTCCAACAGCATTCAGAATGTCATTGAATTCTGTCACAGTTATTTGAAGGAAACATTTAAGGTATGTTTTTGCAACTTTGACCTACTATCACATGCACCATCCTTTTACTTTGAGTATGCAATGTCATGATGCTTACTAACGCCATCTTCCACTGTTCTTCACCACTGCATTTCCACTAATGCCTACTCACTCCTCTCATGTCACGGTTAACCACCATAGTCTGTTTCAGAAAGGGGTGCGCCAGGATGTGTTGCTGGGCAACTAATTAACAAACCTTGGTAAAGCCAATAGGCCAACCTTTAATGTGCCACTGCAATTAAATGAGGGCATTCACAAATGCTGTTTTCATGCATTGCATACTTCTGTTTCTCACTTTAAAGCCTGCCTTATTGACTTTACCTGTGCAGGGAGGAAAGTAGCACAGGACCAGCTTTCTGTATATAATACAAATAGGAGATAAAGAATTGAATGTGACAAAACAGTCTGATGACTGAGTATTCTTTTAATTTTTAAATAGTATTTATACATTCCAATGAATGCATTTTCTGGAAGACTGAATGATACACCAAACAGCCAATAGCATCAGATGAGAGAGTATTACTCCTCTGGTTGAAGCCTATATATTTTAAAAACTGGTAATGATAGGTCTTTCAAGCAGTTTTACCATCAAGCCAGGCCTAAAAAGCGGATTTGGAATGACTTGTGAGCTGAGCTGGAATTGGCTACCCAGGTTTCGGTCAATAAGGGGCCTTGACAACATTTCACTGTGAAGCAATGACAGATATGTTAGAACTTGCGCTTGAGGATCTGTGGCATTCACTGTGCTGGAAACGGAGTTGCCTTATGGAACTTTTTTTGCAGACGGTACACACATGGCATAATTCATAGGAGTTTATTTGGGGTTGGTGGACGCGAATATCCCCAAGATCTTTCTTTATCATCAGCAAGGCGTTTTAGTGAGTCAAAAGGGTAGACAGTTCATCTGTTATTTAATCACTCCATTCGGTTTTACTTTGCAATAAGAAGGAAGCTACATAGGTAGTCTTTAAGGATCTTTGCAAAACATAGTCCCTCCATTCCCTTATTCATTTTCCACAGGGGAAGGGGTCAGAGAGAGGGCTACGGCCCAACTCCTTAGCTTTGGTTTGCCCAACCCTTTTTTTTGTTTTTTAACCCTTTCTGTTCCATTTTTTTTGTTCTCCGTTTTTTAGGTTTGATTTTGTTTGTTTGCCTACTCCCACCCCCTCCCCCCCCCTAACACTATCTAAGGATCTGTACTGTCTCTGTACTTCTTTTTTGCTCCCTGCTCTAGCTTTTGTTGGCTTTTTTCTTTCATGTATGAGTCACTTGAATAAAGAGACTGGACTACTACACTTTGGCCTTTATTATGAGTGGTCTGGTAAAATACTCATTATTTCCCTTCCGATGAATTACTGACACTCGAGTAATTCTGGGAAGGGGCAATAACGTGAATTACATTTTTTGGGACATAACTTGGAAATCTGTAATTCTGCACCGATTCTCACATGGTTTGCCTTGATGTTTCACATGGAGATGTTGACTGCATTTGGCATCCGAAATCCCTGTGTGAAAAAACACAAACTTGCAATCAATTGGGTCTGGTAACTCATGTTACTGAGTCCACTGGAATTTACCGGCTACTCTTAACGAGGGCCTTCGACTATTGTCAAACCCTCTGGATATGTTCGTTGTTTTACTTACATCCTTTTGGGTATATTTCTATGCAAGTAGAAATTCTATAAATATACATTTTTTATTTTTATCTATTGGGTTTGGTACCAGATTCAGTGAAATCTGAAAAAATCCCTGAGTGTGGCAAAAATCTTTTTTTTCATAATAAAGTGTTTCGCAGGTATTTCTTGACTTATGAACCAAAGTCCTGAGCGATTTCATTTCAATGTTATAAGCAGCCAGACATCAGTTTCTTTTTCACTTCAACTGATTTGCTCAATATTGCTAGTCATTGCTACACTTACAATTGAGAATATGATTCGGATGTCCTTCTGCTTGATGTAAGCCATGAAAATGAACAATTTTCCACTCCGTTTTTCTGAGATCTTAATTCTTCTTGTTTCAATCTCACTGGGTCGTGGTAACCAAACCCAGGCAGTGGAGAGTCTTGCGTGGAGATTTATCGACTCCCCAAGGATTCCTGGTTAAAGGAGCTGGAACGTTCAAAGGCAACATCAGGAGCTGGATCCACCCCAGGAGCAGCAACGCTTCCCTTGAAACCAGGAATGCCCACTGAGGTACATTTTGGTTATTCAATATGTCGTTTAAAAATAACTCAAGAACTTCTATAATGGTATATGTTGCCAGGATTTCCTAGAGGAGTGTAGTCGTACCACCCATGTACGCCCATGCCTAAGAACACACGCTTGCTGGGGTGCGTCTTGGTAGATTATATATTCATTTTTCACTGCACAGATATGCTTACAGCAAAGAATTATAAATAAAAGGGTGACACACAGCTTTCCATTTTAAGCATACCACAGGGCACAAGTTTAGGGTAGACGGTGTCTATCCACTCTTTTCACAGGGTGGGCGCTCTCCACCCTGCCATGAAGTTGAATATGCTGAACTCGTCCTGGTGTAATTTTCAGGCATCAGGAGTCATTCAACAGCACCTTCACATTGTCTGTTTTAGTTCCGAGCAACAACGTGCAGGCCATGGTGTTCCCTGTTTTAAATTCCAACAGGGCCCAAAACAAACGCCATTTAAGGGGCTATTCGGTCTCCTTTTTTTGGAGTATCCTGGCTCGGAGTTATCAGGAGTCTCACACCTAGATGCAAAAGCAATGGAGGGGGAGACACAGGCCCACAGCTTATTATTACTTCACAATTACTTAAGAATGGCATGCTTTTGACTTTTTTCAGTGCATTGTTAGAATGTCAGATGTGTTGGTCTGTCCCAGTGTTTACACAAATAATTTACCATAATTTTGTTTTATTTCTTTTATAGCGCTACTCATCCCATTGCATGGTTCCAGAGCGCTTTACATCACAAGTACACATTATACATTGACCATAAACCATACGTGTGTAAATCAATGTACAGGATGTGTTACATAAGACAGGGAGGGTCACAGGTGTAGGAGTCACATAACCTTCATAGCTCACTGTGCTGTATTAGAAGGATTACAATTTATGAACTGCAAGTAACAAAAGGATCTCTGTGTTAAAAGCAGTAACCCACTTACCCAGTTACATAAAATAAAATCTACATGTTACATTATTTGCTTCACTGGAGAAACATTAACCCTCTATGCTACTTTGATTCAAAACTGGGACTAGACAAAACACAGATCACTCCAGCAAATAAGTTAACCTTCAGAGTTATCTCACCATTATAATTATTCACTGAAATTTACTGGACATTAAAAAAAAAGCGGGTCCCTTAACCTCATAAAATATTTCAAAATGCAGACTTTGTAACCAATTAAGCAGAACAGATGTATTGCCATGTTTATCCTTGTTTCCAATTTCTTTGTGGCAGAGTTAAAAAAAAATGTATAAATTGAGGCCCAGATTTCGCATCTCATTTGTTAAATATTGTGATGTACTCAAATGTACTCATGATAGACCTGCTAAACATATGTGTAATGTCGTGTTAGAAATGGGGGTCTCTAGTTGGCAGAGGTAGGTACCTTTGTCCAGGTAGGGATCCTTCTTCCTAGTTAGGGTAAGGGAGATACACTTCTACAATAACCCCTGCTCACCCCTTTGGTAACTTGACATGAGCAGATAGGCTTATCTCAGAGGCAGTGTGTAAAGCATTTGTGAACACATAGAGTAAAACAGCGAAAACACTACAAAGAGACACCACACCAGTTTAGAAAAATAAGCTAAACTTTATATAAAACAACAAGACCAAAAATGATAAAAATCCAAAATACAATACTTGTACAAATAGTTACTGTGCAAACTAACCTTTAATTTGTAGGAAAAATGTGAAAACACAGTTCCTCTGACTTGGTAGCTCCGTTTGGAGCTACAGCGAAACTGAACATTACAGAGTCTAACAATTCCAGCCAATCGCGTCTGAACAGGTTAGCTAAAGTGTCGACAGATTCAGAAGCAGTACCTTTCTTGTTGCTGCCAACGCGCGGATGGGAGTCGGTTGGGGCAACCGTCGCAGTAGCGATGTGAGATGGAAGCGTTGCAGCGTGCAGTGTCCTCACGGCTCAGTGCAGGCAACAACTTATTGACAGAGTTGGTGAGACCAAGGCTTGCATTGCAGGGTGAGCTGGTGCTCGATGTGGTGCTGGCAGGTCACGGTGCGCCGACTAGGCCGGATGATGTTTGAGTCGGGAAGTGACGGAGTTGGTGACGTCTGCGCCTCGTGTAGTGAAGCGGTGTATAGTGCGGTGCCCACAGGACGCGGTGCAAGCAGCGGCTCGTTGACGGAGTCGGTGAGACCAGGGTTGCATGGCGAAGCGAGGCGGTGCTCTCTGCTGTGCCTTTAGGACACGGAGTCTGCAACGGACTTGGTGACAGAGTCGGCTGCTCTTTTCTTCTGTGCCGACTGGAACCAGCGGAACCAGAGACGATGCCCAGAAGCATAGTGAGGTCTTTGCTGTTCCTGAGATCTCTTTAACAGGGGACAAGCTCCAATTCAAGCCCTTGGAGATACTTTCTCAAGCACGATGCACATACAGTTCCTCTCCTTGGCAGAAACAGCCACAGCAGGCCAACCCCAGATAGCAGAAAGCAAAGGGGCTGTACTACTCCTCCAGTTTCTCCAGCTCATCTCCTTGGCATAGGTTCCTTTTGAAGTCCCAAAAGTGTAGGATGATGAAAGCACAGTCCTAAACTTTCCCTGCCCAAGACAGAAGCAACCACTGCAGGCCAACCCCAACAGCACACAGCACAGGGCAGTACTGCTCTTTCAGCATTCCCGGTTCTTATTCCTGGCAGGTTCTTTAGTGCAGCAGTAATCTAAAGTTCAGGGTTCTGGGCCCCACTTTTTTCCTTTATGGCAGAGAAGCTCTTTGCCCAGCCAAAACCAGTTCTGTCCTCTCTGGTTCAGCTGCCCGGCAGGAGGTGGAGACAACATTGTGTAAGGCTGACCGGGCCCATGCAGGTGCAAGGGAAATCTCCTCCCACCTCTCTAAATGCAGACCGGGCCTATTCAGGTGCTAGTGAGAACTCCTCCCCTACACTGAATGCAGCCTAGGTCCATTCAGCCCAGCCCTGACTCATTCAGGAAAGGCAGGACACACATCAATCCCCCCCTGTGGCTGTCTGAGAGAATGCATCTCCCTGGCCCCTGTCACTCCAAAGCCAGACAGTCAATATACAAACCAGCAGAGCTACACAGGATGGCTAAGCAAGAAAATACCCACCTTCTAAAAGTGGTATTTTCAAACACACAATCTAAAAATCATCTTTACTAAAAGATGCATTTTTATATTACGAGTTCAGGCATATTAAACTCCATCTTTCTATCTTGTCCCAATGCGAAGTTATATTTATAGGATGTAATATTTATAGGATGTAATAAATAAACTCCCATCCTATCCTTTGGGCCAGATAGTCTTTCAATAGTGAAAAAAGAAATTGGCAGTATTTCACTATCAGGACATGCCACACAAGCCAACCAGGACATGTCCTACCGCTCACAAACTCTGCGCCCTGCCCACAGTGGTACCTTAGGCCTACCTTAGGGGTGTCTTACATGTAAGAAAAGGGAAGGTTAGGGCCTGGCAAGTAGGTGCACTTGCCAGGTTAACATGACAGTACCAAACTGCGCAGACACTGCAGTGGCAGGTCTGAGCTACATTTACAGGCTGCTTATGTGGGTGGCACAATCAGTGCTGCAGGCCCACTAGCAGCATTTGATTTACAGGCCCTGGGCACACACAGTGCCCTGTACGAAGGGCTAACTATATGGCAATCATGGAATCATCAATCCATAACAACAATTGACAGGGAGAGCATATGCACTTTAGCACTGATCAGCAGTGGTATAGTATCCAGAGTCATAAAACCACCAACAACAGGTCAGAAAAAATACAGGAGGATGTTGCTATGTTTAAAGGGTAGTATGAAAGATCTCTTGTTGTCCTTTCCTCTGCTTCTCTGTTTACTATTTTAATTTTCTCAAGGCCTGTCTCTTTTCATACTGTTCCGGTTGGTTGGTGTGTCTGGAGTAGTTCTTGGGTTTATCTGTGTATTCTCTTTTTCATGAGAAAGTACATAAGAGAGGACAACAGGGGGATGGTGACACTCAACAAGATGGACCATCCAGAATTTGGGAGCTCACCCAGACCGGAATGGAAGACGAAGGCAGGGAGCCAAATGAAGTCAAGGGTAGATTCATCAATGAATCTATATAAATAAATATAGGAAGTGGTTAACAACATGAAAATACATTAGGATACATATAACAAACCAACAATATTTATGGAAAAAAGAAGAGGGGAAACAAGACATAACATCCTCAAATCGGAAGCCTTAAAACCAAAGAAAATCGAGAAAACATTTTAATAAAACTAGTTAAGGAACATCAAAACAGAATCAAAACCGCAATAAACAGGTATATGCTGAACAGACAGCAAAAATCCTGTAAGAAAGAAGAAGGTTAGACAATCAACCATTGGAAGAAGTAGAAGTATCCATGTGACTATTGGTTTGAATATGAATAATGTTGCTGAGTTCTGCAGGATCTTGAAAGGTCCTTGTTTGATTATGGTAAGTAACTTTGAAAATGCATGGTTGGAATAAACCAAATCTAGCTCCCAGAGTGCGCAAAAGACCACGAAGATTCAAAAATGTGTTTCGTCGAGCCGCAGTAGCATTGGATACATCTTGAGATAAAAATACCTAGCCAGGAAATTTGACGTTTAGATCTAGCTGCAGATAGAACTGAAAGGAGATTGGTAAATTAAAAAAAAAAGAATGATGACACCTCATGGTTTAGTTGAAGAAGATAAACGAGGACCAAGCCTGTGGGCTCTTTGAATGGTGAGGGAAGTTGACGCTGGCATTTCCAAGAGTTTTGGAAGAAAAGAGGTGAAGAAAGTTATGGGATCGTCACCTTCCAAAGCTTCCAGTAGTCCGTATATGCGTAGATTATTCCTCCTATTCCTGTTTTATAAGTTCTCAGTATGTTGTTGGAGAGCAAGAACCAATTTTTCCAAAGAGGCAATGCGTTGTGAATTAACTTGTATTTCTGAAGCTTGCTGCGCCATAGATGATACTCTATTATCCATAGTAGACCACTTCTCCTCAAGAAACTGCATTTTACTGTTGGTTTCTTCTACAAACGGGCGCAAAGCGCGAATCTCCTCTAAAATTAGTTCCATAGATATAGACGATGATGGTTTGTCAGGAGAAGGAGGATCTTGTTTTAGACGTTTAGAAGACGTATTAGGTGGAGAAGATTTATTGGAAGTGGATTGCATCGAGGAAGAACGATTAGAGGATACACCTGACATTTGATCGGCGTGAGATGAGGGGTCTGACGCTGAGGACAATGAAGATGTTGCTGAAGAGACGCCTTTGAAAGGAACAAAAACAAACTTTGGATTGCGTAACTTGCTCATATATATCAACCTTCAGTGCATAGAGTGTGCAAAACAAATATGATGAAGGCTAACAATATAAGGAGATATTATTAGGTCAGGGAAGTTTGTTTATAGAAAAACAAATGCGCCAATATAAGAAAGTCAATGAAAGGAGCAGTGAAAATGTAACATCCAGAAGGCAAACTGTTTTTCAAGCAAGGCAAAATAATTCAAAGCTATTCACGGCAGGGGGCCTGTCCTGTTACAATCCCTCATTTCCCCATATTTCCCCAGGAGGTCCCTCAGGTCATCATCTGACTTCCTCATGAGCTCAACGAGGATGAAAAGAGCCCGATGGGGAGGCAGATCATTTTCCCACTTGGCCAGAAAACTCTGGAACGCAATGTCCACGGAATTGAGACTCCTAAAGGACATACACAGCTTCAGGAAGAATATCAAAACCTGGCTCTTCCCATGAGTGCTCCTCCACAACACTCCGTCCTCCTCTCTGCAGCACTGGAAAGCCCTTGGGCAGCTATCCGCTTTACAAATCACATAAACATATGTTTTTGTGTTGATATATGGTTAGGCAAACGTGCCACTGTGAGGAACTATAGATGGATGTGCGCAGTAAGGAAGAGTAATGGCCCGATTACGATACCTGGTGGTCGGACCGCTGGCCGATATTGCATCGCTCAGGAGACCACTGAGAATCATGTGGCGGTGCAACCGCTGTATTTCGATTTTACCTCCCGGCTGGTGGTCAGAAGTGATTGGTACCATGGTGGGGGCATGCTGTGGCCACAGGAATATTCTACAGCAGATGCCTCTGCTGTTGAGTGCTTTCAGCACGTGTGTCCACCGTGTGCCATGCACCATTTCGTGCATGGCACACGGTGCTCACACAACAATGCTCAGGTAGGGAGACACTACATGTGCCCCAGGCACATGTTGCCACAGGCTGCAATGCCTGGGGGCCTGTTGGGGGCCCCCTCATTTCCTTCCGACAACCTTTTCATGGCTAGGCCAGGCCAGCTTTTCCAACCGCCGCACAGTCAGGACCTATGATCCTGGGAGAGGTGACGCCTTTATGTCATACAGCTGTGGGTCCAACCGCCAGTAACGTTATACAGTGGTCAGACCGAAGGGCTGTCCTAATGTGGTTCGACCGACATAATGATCAGGCCCTAAGTATTTAATAGACCTGACATGTTGTTGAGGCGGGATCCTAATACAATGGTATGGCTTGAAGCTAATCACAGTTTCTTTAAATACAAGGATTTTTTGGGCCCCATTTGGAAGCAATTTGTTAATATCCTATGCATAGCCTTCAAATCCCTGCATGGTAAGGGACCAAGTCGGCTACCCCACTACATTAGACAATACATTCCTCCGTGATCCCTCAGGTCAGCCGCCAGTGGTAATTTAGTTACCCCGAGGTTCAAAAAGGTGAGATGGGACGGCAGGAGCTTTGTTCCTACCACAGTCAAGATCTGGAATTCTCTTCCCTTAACTCTCTAGAGAGAATCACACCTGGTCAGGTTTAGGAGAGGCCTGAAAACCTGACTATTCAGCCACTAGCTCATGCCCTCTTTGTTCATTGGAAAGGTAGTGCCTAGACACCACAGGGTATTAGTAACGCTTTATAAATTATCATTTCATTTCATCCTGGACTCTCTACTTTGTTAATGCATATCCAGAAATCTGTTTAGCAGCCACACCAGTCTGTCAGTTTTCTATTGACACCAAAAGGCCTATACTGTAGTTGGGAGGGCTAAAATGGAGGCCAAGACAACTAACACGTTTCAGAACATGTATCCTCTTCAAGGTAGGCCTCTGACACTATTGTTGTATTGTGCGTCAATGTCTGTTCGATTGATTTAATATTGAATCACTGAAAGTATCCACAGAAGTCATTATTACACTTAAACTCGTAGCTGTTTCAAGGAGACCTTCCCTGCTAACATGGAATGGAAATGGTAGGTTCCACCCATCAGAGCTAATTTTAGAGGTATTTAAGCTGCAATGTTTTTCTATTTTGAATCTGCCAGTTCAGTTCAACCCTTTCCATGAAGTGACAGCTTAACTCTCAAAGCCGTAGTAGACCATGTCTCCTGGCAGACATTTAAAGGCTCTATATAGACTCAAACATGCTCTAGTTGACTTCCAGCAATAGAAGGCGACTAGCAGAGCTGCTGTTCTGTAAGTGGAAGGTGGAGCGTGAGTGCTAGAAGTTGCGATGCATACCCTTAGTAGAAATAAAGATTGCTGTGCTTGCAGTTAGCTCCTTAGTGAGAAGTCTTATGTTTTTTCTTTCACCTACAGACATTGCCGGGAGCACAAGAAACAGAGGTCCCCGAAATGGTAACTTTTCTTTCACAGTAGGCATGAATAATGTATTTAATGATGTGCTTGTGAGTGCTGAAATCATATCCAGAGTTGCATTCTTTGCTGGCTTTATTTAAAATACACTTTAAATTTACTATGCTTGTCAATGTTTCGAGAAGTGTATGCTTGTTTTGGCGAATAATGTGCTAATATTCAAACTGTGTTTTATGCAACAATGTGTATTATAAATCAAATTTAAGGAAATTAAAAACATTCATTCTAAATTATACTCTGACCTGACTCTGACCTGACCTGCCTCTGGTCGGTGACGTTCGCTCCACCCGCCGCGCAGCTCTCCTGAAGTGTGCCCGGTCTCCCTGCCTGCTGTTTCTGCCCGCTTTCTTTGCTTGTTGCTTCTCTTGTTCCCGTTCTTGCCCGGTCTCCATGCCTGCCGTTTCTGCTGCCGTCTTCACGCCCTCCCCGCTCCCTGCCTCTGCTCCCCTGCGGCCCGCCCCCCTTTTGCCTTCTCTACCTGTTCCCCTCCCCGCGTCACCCCGCTCCCGCCTCCCAGCTGCTCCTCCCTCCCTCCGGACTCTTAAGAACTGGTAGCGCGACGGGGAGCTGTGACCTGACCTGACTCTGGTCGGTGACGGTCGCTTCACCCGCCGCGCAGCTCTCCTGAAGTGTGCCCGGTCTCCATGCCTGCCGTTTCTGCCCGCTTTCATTGCTTGTTGCTTCTCTTGTTCCCGTTCTTGCCCGGTCTCCCTTCCTGCTGTTTCTTCCGCCGTCTTCTCGCCCTCCCCGCTCCCTGCCGCTGCTCCCCTGCGGCCAGCCCCCCCTTTTGCCTTCTCTACCTGTTCCCCTCCCCGCGCCACCCCGCTCCCGCCTCCCAGCTGCTCCTCTCTCCCACTCCGCCCCTCCCACTACGCCATTTATGGCGGAGTTCACACGTACGCGCAGCGGGCGCGCCAAAGGCAAGCCCGTCAACACCTGGACCGCGCCCAGCGCCAGACCCCCTGGCCCCCGCAGGTGCCACCCCACCCGCCGGACGTATGACTCCGCCACCCTCAGCGCACTCAACACCGGCGGCCTTTCCTGGCTGCCACCGAGCCACCCCAGGACACACCCACGGACCCTTCACCTGCCAATCCTGCAAGTTCGCCTGCATCCGGACCTGCAACTCACCCGCACCCGCCAAGCCGAGCACCAACAGCAACCACCTGAAGTGCGTCCTGCTCAACACCCGCTCCGTCCACAGACACGCCGTGGAACTATGGAACCTGCTCGACACCACTTCTCCAGATGTCGCCTTTCTCTGGAGACCTGGATGAACGCCTCCTCAGCACCAGACATCGCCATAGCCATCCCGGACTGATACAAGTTCATCCGGAGGGACCGCGTCAACCAGGCTGGAGGAGGCATCGCCATCGTCCACAAGAACACCATCCGCATCACGACCAACTCCGACAACACCCTCACAGCCGCCGAACATCTCCACTTCCAGATACACACCGACCCCAAGACCACACTCAGAGGCACCCTCATCTACAGACCCCAAGGACCCCGCACACAATTCAGCGAAGACATCACAGACTTTATCAGCCCACATGCCCTCCCCTCCGCTGACTACATCCTCCTAGGGGACCTCAAGTTCCACCTGGAGAACAACAACGACAACAAAACCACCACCCTGCTGGACAACCTCGCCAACCTCGGACTCAAGCAACTGGCGAACACCCCCACCCACTACGCCGGACACACGCTTGACCCAATCTTCTCCTCCAGCAAACACATCTCCTTCAGCCACTCCACCGGACGCCACTGGACAGACCACAGCTGCGTCCACTTCAGCTTCAGAAAGACCATGACTCACCACTTCCCGCAACAGGTTCCCCGCAGGAACTGGAACAAGATCACCACCGACCAGCTCACCACATCACTGAACCAGAACCCTCCCGCCAGATCAACGGACCCAAACCAAGCAGCCCTCAACCTCGCACAGTGGATCACCAACTGCGCCGACGACCTCGCACCCCTGAAAACCCATCCCAACAGGCCCGGAAGCAAGAAATCCCCGTGGTTCAACGACGACCTCAAGAACTCCAAGAACAACTGCCGCACCCTCGAGAAAGCCTGGCGAAAGAACCCAACCACAAACAACATGACCGCCCTCAAGCACCCCACCCGCAAACGCCACCAGCTGATCCACACCACCAAGAAGTCAGCATTCAAGGAATGACTAGACAACAACGCACACAACAGCAAGGAGCTCTTCAGCATCGCCAAAGAGCTCTCCAACCCCAGCGCCGGAAACAACAACATCACTCCCTCACAAGACCTCTGCGACTCACTCGCCACGTTCTTCCACAACAAGATCGCAGACATACACAACAGCTTCGGCGATCAGTCCACGCACCCAACCACAGAAGAAATGCCCCCCACCACCACCCTCTGCGCCTGAACCCCAGTCAACACCGAAGACACCATCCACACGATGAACAGCATCCACTCCGGTTCGCCGACCGACCCGTGCCCCCACCACGTCTTCAACAAGGCCGACTCCGTCATCACACCCCAACTACGGGACATCATCAACTGCTCCTTCAACACCGACACCTTCCCGGAGAGCTGGAAGCATGCCGAACTCAGCGCCCTCCTGAAGAAACCATCAGCAGAGCCCACTGACCTCAAGAACTACCGCCCCATCTCGCTCCTCCCGTTTCCTGCCAAAGTCATCGAGAAGACCGTCAACAGACAGCTTGCCGCCTTCCTCGAGACGAATGGATCCCTCGACCACTCACAGTCCGGATTTTGAGCCAACCACAGCACCGAAACCGCCCTCATCGCAGCCACTGACGACATCCGAACCCTGCTCGACAACGGGGAAACAGCGGCCCTCATCCTCCTGGACCTCTCCGCAGCATTCGATACTGTCTGCCACCGCACCCTAGTACAACACCTCAGCAACGTCGGAATCCAAGAGAAGGCGCTGGAGTGGATCATCTCGTTCCTCGCCGGAAGAACCTAGAGAGTCCGCCTCCCCCCATTCAGATCCGCGGCCACGAAGTCATCTGCGGCGTACCACAAGGATCATCACTCAGCCCCACCCTCTTCAATGTCTACATGAGCCCCCTCGCAGCCATCGCACACCAACACAACCTCAACATCATCTCCTACGCCGACGACACCCAGCTGATCCTCTCCCTCACCAACGACCCCGCCACCGCCAGAACCAACCTACACGAAGGGATGAAAGAAGTAGCCGAGTGGATGAAGAACAGCCGCTTGAAACTGAACTCAGACAAGACGGTAGTCCTCATCCTTGGATCATCACCATCTCTCTGGGACGACTCCTGGTGGCCTCCGGCCCTAGGCAGCGCACCCAAACCAACGGACCACGCGCGCAACCTGAGCTTCATCCTGGACTCCTCCCTATCGATGACCAGACAAGTCAACGCCGTCTCGTCATCGTGTTTCAACATCCTACGCATGCTCCGAAAGATATTCCGATGGATCCCCACCGAGACCAGAAAGACGGTCATCCAGGCACTTGTCACCAGCCGACTGGATTACGGAAACACCCTCTACACCGGAACCAGAGCCAAACTGCAGAAAAGACTCCAACGCATCCAGAACGCCTCCGCACGACTCATCCTGGACATCCCCCGTCACAACCACATCTCCGGACACCTGAAAGACCTGCACTGGCTCCCCGTCAACAAAAGAATCACGTTCCGCCTCCTCACCCACGCACACAAAGCCCTCCACGACCTAGGCCACAGGTACCTCAACAACCGCCTGACCTTCTACACTCCCACCCGCCTTCTAAGATCGACCAGCTACGCCCTCGCCGCCGTTCCACGCATTTGAAGAGCCACCATGGGAGGAAGATCCTTCTCCTACCTGGCAGCCAAGACCTGGAATTCCCTCCCCATCCACCTTCGTGTTACCCAAGACAACCTCTCCTTCAGGAAGCAACTCAAGACCTGGCTGTTCGAGCAGTAGCGGACCCCCCATCCCCAAGCGTCTTGATACCCTCCGGGTGAGTAGCGCACTATACAAATTTCTTGATTGATTGATTGATTTTGTAATATTTTGCACTACAGAGTAGGTTTAACAAGACATATATAAAGAGACAAAATGAAGTACGATTTGGAACAGTGGAATTTTTACCTTATATGGTTCTCTGTTTGAAATCTTTATTTTAACATAGTGAGACGAATTCATTGGTAGATGCTTACATCATGAATGGGCCTGCAATGGGTGAGCTTGTTTCATGTGCTGATTAATGGTCTAAAAGCACCATTGCCATCATGAAATCTTTTTTAGTTTTAAAACAGACCTAAAAGAATTATGAAATACTGTTTTTAACGTTTTTAATTGTTTAGGGATCCTAAATATCCTTGAAATGAATTCAGCACTGTGAATTAGGGGAAATAATTCCCTTTTTGACCTCTTTTCTATGGAATATGAACTTTCACAACCACTGCCAAACATTCAATATGATGGCTCACCCAAAATGTATATATTTATTATATTGTATTATGTCATCAATGATGCCATTTAACATGTCATGGTGATGTAATATGTGAAGTTAAAAGCAGTGCATGGCAGGGCACAAGTTATAGGTATATATAACTATAACTATATATCACAGACCCTTCTTCCACAACTCATTACTTGGTGGCACAAACTTACTCGTAGCCAATAGGATGGTTCAAAAAGGTAATACATTTATTGTTGAGCACCAACTATTAGTTGTTAGTGCAAACAAAAAGATTGACACTATTAAATCAGCCGATGCATTTCGGCTCCATGCCTTCAACTGGACCTCACTAACTTTTATGGTGGGCATTATTATATCACATAGTCCCTTCTCCATTTCATTGGCACCACAAGCACTAGAACTTTCAACATTACATGTCTGAGTTACATTTCAGGCTCCTTCCGCCCTTCATTTTCACTCATATGGCCTTTTCATTTCCAATAATTATACAATAAACACTGCCTTCTTTAAAAGATACATTTGAATCTCAATCCATCTCGTTTCTCATTCGTTTGCCCAACACATTAAAAGGCGATGTTTTCAAAGTTATACTATCCCCCTTTATCGAGTTAATGCCTTTTCTAATGTACACATCTTGCGCTTATTTCCCGATTTAGGTCACATGATTATATCTTAACAAAGTAAAATTCCCATTGCACATATCTCAAATTAACATTTCCACTAGTTTTCCATATATCCTTGCACATATATGACCAATAAAATAAGTATACTTGTTTCCATAAGTATTTCTTAAATGCAATCACTTAAAGTCAATGTATGTACTCAAGTTTGAAGTGACATGTGCCAATATTCCAGATAAAATGTAATCACTTATATTAAATAGGTGTACTCAAATTAAAGTAATGTGGCAATAATCTGCATATGTTAAATGTGTGTACTTAAATTAAAGTGACATGTACCAATGTTCCTGGTGCATGATGGACATTTCATGCTAAGATATATATTCCCCAATATCCAAGGCAGATATGTTAAATTTACACAGTAAATGACATATATTGCACAGTTCCCAATTCAATATACAAATTTCAGATCAAATCGGGGACTCTAGAGCATATATTGTAGGCATAAGTCATCCTCTAAGATCTCAATGACCTTGCTTCTAAAGTGATAATGCGTACGTGCAATATATTATATTTCAAAAAGACACATGCTGCTACGGTTTCTTCCTTTTGGAATTCAGTTTGGAAGGTTTGCTTGTCAATTTTTAAGTTTAACAATGCTTTATCTTTTATGCATGTTTTTGTAGGATCCCTTTCGCCTGATATTGATATAACCTCATCTGAATCTAAATTGTTTGACCTTTTTATTGCTCTAGCCCTTAAGGTTATTCTATTGTCATGGAAAGATGATTCCAAAATATCTTTATTCATGTGGTGGAACTTTATTTGTGATGAACATAGAATTGCTGCTGTATCCTCTTCTTCCATTTCTCAAAAAATAAAATCTGATCTTCCATGGCTCCCCTTTGCTTCCTATCTTTCCTCCGCTACTCTATCTCACTGACTTTTATCTACCTTTTCCTCTTCTCTTCTTTCTTCTTCCTCTTTTCTCCTCTCTCTTCTTTCTTTCCTTTCTTTCCTTCTTCCTTTCTCTCCTTTTATCTTATTCTCCCCTTCCTCTGCATCTCCCTTTTTGCTGTATTTAATCATATAATATTATGCCTGATTGTATCTCCCTATTCCTGTTCATATATTTCCATTTTTTGGCATGTACCTTGTTCTATTTGCAAAAATTTCCTATAAAAATGTATTAAACAAAAAAAAAAGACATATGTTGGTATTCGAGAGATCTAATGGACTATATTCAGCCAGCTAATGGACAGTCCAACCAAGCACATATATTATAGGCATATTTTATTCCCCAATATCTCATTGACTCTCGGTCTAAAGTGCTAATGCTTATACGCAATTAACTTGTTTCAAAAAGGGCTTCTACCAGTGTTTAAAAAGATCCAACAAAAATCTGTAGCCATATAGTGGAGCCACTAATCAGTAACGGTTCATGGTCACAGAGTACACCATACTTGTCTTTGTTTAGTCATACTGATGTTATTCCACATGTTAAGTGTAATACATCAGGAACATTATATTAACAATGCCACTGGTCTTAAAGTGCTAATGCATATTTGCAGTGTTAGACTTGGCATCCTTGGCGTGGTTTGCTCTGACTTTTTGCCTCTACCTCCTGCATTTTTGAATGTGTGATGGTTTTAGTTTTTGCTGGCTTATGCCTTAGATGCTTTGGGCACTTTGCCACTGCTGATCAGTGTCAAAGTTCAAGTGCTCCTGGTGTAAATTGTAATTATGATTGGTTATCCATGATTGTCATATTTGATTAACTGTTAAGTCCCTGGTAAAGTGCTCTGAATTTGCCAGGGCATGTAAATCAAATGCTATAAATGGCTTGCAGCACTGGTTGTGCCACCACATATGTAGCCCTGTAATTGTGTTTCTGATAGATATATCTGCTAGTGGATTCCTCACCTTGTGAATATCCCCTTTGCGTCAGCAACATTCGGAAATTCATTTTGTAGCTTTGCGCCGACGTGGACGACGTCATAGAGGCACGGCATCGCTCGCGACTCCGCTGACGTCACCAACACCATAATAGGCCCACGCCGGCGTGATGATATCAGTTCCCTTTTTTCCACGTTGTCGACGCTAACGGTTTTGGGGAATCTCTGTAGCTGTTGGTAACTTTGTTACTGTTTTCTCGATTTTCCTGCTTCTTTGTGTCTCTAGCGATGTCGACTTAGAAGACCAGGTTCAAGCCTTGTAGAGAGTGCGGCAAGATGATGTCAATCACGGACCCGCACGAGGATTGTATCTGGTGCCTGAGTTCGGACCATGATGTCGACGGCTGCTCTTTGTGTAGAAAAATGAACCCGAAGACGCTTCGTGAGAGGGAGACCAAGCTTCTGATGGCGAAGTTGAGAGGTAGTAAAGAAAAGAAGTCTTCGAGATCACGTTCGAGAAGGGCGAGGTCGAAGTCGAGGTCAAGGTCCTGTACGGCATCGCCTTCGAAGTCTCCATCTGATCATGCTTTGAAGTCGAAGAAAAAACATAAGAAACGAAGGCATGGGTCTCGATATCACTCCGGTAAGGATTCGGACTCGAGACCGAAGTCGTCTAAGAGGAAGCATGGTTAGGATTTTGTGTCTCCATCGCCGGAAGTCTTGGATCCAGAAGGTGAGGCTTCGCCTTTGGAGTCGCGAGCTCATTCACCGACTCCGGTTCCAAATCCATCTCCGGTGCCGTCCCCGGATCGAGAGGATGAAGAGGTCCCTTTGCATGAGGGTTCAATGCCTTTGGAAGAAGAGGCGAATCCGGAGCCTCTAAAGGGTCAGTCTGAGGGTTCTCACCCTCCTTTCTCGGCCCCAAGTGAAGACCCTTCGGCATTTTTAAATGCTATCTATGGTGTATTTTCCAAAGCATGGTACCCCTCTGGTGCACCTTCAGGTCCAATGGGTCCTCTGGCTTTTAATTTAGGAGTTCCCCACTCCTATTCTCCAGCTCCATTTATGCCTTTCAGGCCGGCTCCGATGCCGCCTTGGAAGTACTCGGCTCCGCTGAGGTCGTCAACGCTGATACCGACGTCGCCTGCCCGAGTCGACCTCGTGAACAGCGCCCTGGGCCTTCGGATTCGATCCCGACGTCGATCCCGGCTCCGTTGGAGTCGTTCACGGATCCGAAGGCGTGGCTGTTGAAGGAGAGATCTAGGAGGGATGCTCAGCGCCTCTTGGAAGAACAAAGATATAGGGAGGCTGAGGGTGAGATGGAGGAAGGTGAGCTTCAAGATGATTGTTTTGAAGATCTAGCAGATGCTAGTGGTCTGGAGCTTTCTCCTGAATGGGAGCTGCCATCTGTATCTGATGCCCTATCAAAGGATGTTAAGCCATGCCACATGGTCATGAGGAAGGCTGCAGAACTTTTGAATTTAACTTTGCCTACGGTTGAATTTAAATCTAATCTTCTGACTGAGGTTCTCCATTCCCCAAGTTCTGTAATTGAGCCGTTGCTTCCTTTTAACTGAACCTGTTTTGGGGGTTTGGAACAAGCCTCTAACAGCTCCTGCAGTGTCTAAAAGTGTTGCAAGGAGGTATAGAGTTGCACCTGGGGACCCTGAATTTTTAACGTCACATTCTTTGCCTGAAAGTCTTGTTATTCAGGCAGCCTGTTCTAAAAAGACTGTGGGTGCATTTCCTCAATTGCCTGGGGATAAGGATGCCAAGAAACAGGACCAGACTGCAAAGAAGTCCTTCTTTTCATCAAGTATGGCTTTAAAGTCAACCAATGCCACTTGCATTATACATTCATGCCCTTATGGATTTGCTACGTCTGTTGGCTCCTAAAATTCCTGATGACAACAGGAAGGATTTTGAGGAAGTGTTGACTGATGCACAGGCGGCTGCACGCCAGGTGATCCAGAGTGGGCTGGACACTGCTGATTCGGTTGCTCGCATCATGAGAACCGCTGTTGCCTTTAGGAGAGCTGCCTGGCTGAAGTCATCGGACTTTTCGGCAGACGTTCAGGCCGCATTATTGGATCTGCCTTTTGACGATGTTGGACTTTTTGGAAAAAAAGCTGACACAGCCTCAGAGAGATTTCAGGACAGTAGGGCTACCACCAAATCTTTGGGGCTGCAGACCAGGGGTTCATCTACCAAAAGGTATAGAGGATTTGGACGTTCTTCCTTTCGCCCATACCGGCAAGGTCAACAGCAGCAGCAGCAAAATCCCCTGTACAGGTCTTACAGGGGTAAGCTAAGAGCTCATCCTCGAGGACGTCAGGCCTCCTCCTCCTCCGCCTCTTTCAACCCCCAGCCACAGAAAAGCAGCCCTAGATCTGCCATTCAGGATCATGCGGGTCCTGTAGGGGGTCGGCTTACCTATTTTCTACGGGATTGGGAATCGGTTACATCAAATCTTTGGGTTCTCAATCTCATAGAAAATGGGTATGCTCTTCCCTTTCGGGAATTCCCTCCAAATTACCCTCCTCGCCAAGGTTTTTGCACGGAGGAACACCTGTTACTCCTGCAGGAGGAAGTCCAGACACTGTTAAGAAAGGGTGCAATAGAGTTGGTTCCAGAGCAGGAAAGGGGTCAGGGATGCTACTCCTGGTATTTCCTGATACCCAAGAAGGATGGCAGGTTTCGTCCAATCCTGCATCTCAGGATCTTGAACCTTTACCTGAAACAGGAGAAGTTCAAGATGCTCACCCTTGCACAGGTTTTTCAGGCGGCGATGGAAGAAGACTGGATGGTGTCAATAGACTTGCAGGATGCATATTTTCACATCCCTATCCTGCAGTCGCACTGGAAGTATCTCCGTTTTACGGTGGGTTCACAGCACTACCAGTTTGTGGTCCTACCATTTGGTCTTACTACTGCGCCTCGAGTTTTCACCAAGGTGATGGCTGTGGTAGCGGGACATCTCAGAAGATCGGGGATACCGGTATTCCCGTATCTGGATGATTGGCTGATCAAAGCCGAATCCCCAGAGATAGTGCTCCATCATCTGCAAGAAACAACTCAGTTGTTACACAGGTTGGGTTTTTCGATAAATGTACCCAAATCTCACCTGGTGCCCTCCCAGCGCAGCCTGTTCATAGGTGCGGTACTGGACACAACTGTGTGTTGTGCATTCCCTCCACCTCAAAGGATTCGCGACAAACAGGAGTTGATTCCTTTATTTCACAATGGAGTGGTCGTTCCAGTCCTTAAGGTCCTTCGCCTGCTCGGTCTGATGTCTTCCTGCATTCTGTTGGTCAACCATGCACGCTGGGGCATGAGGGCGCTCCAGTGGTGCCTCCGCAGGCAGTGGTATCAGCACAATGGAGATCTCAGGGAGTCTGTGAAGTTCTCCAGAGAAACTGCGGCGGATCTGACTTAGTGGGGAGTGGAAGGCAACCTGTCTCAAGGAAAGCCTTTTCAACTGCCTCCATCGGTGGCCACAGTGATAACGGATGCATCCACTCTAGGGTGGGGTGCTCATCTGGGGGATCTGGAGGTCAAGGGTCTTTGGTCTCCAGAGGAAAGGTTGCTTCACATCAACCTTCTGGAATTGCGGGCGATACGTTTGGCACTCAAGGCTTTCCTTCCTTTCGCGGTCGGTCGGTTCAAGTCCTGATGGACAACACCACCGCGATGTGGTATGTCAACAAGCAGGGAGGAGTAGGGTCGCAGTGTCTCTGCAGAGAGGCTCTGCGTCTCTGGTCCTGGGTTCAGGACCATCAGATTTGACAGACCTGAAACACACTCCGCAGGCAGTCACGCCGGAAGCGTTTTAGAACCTTTTTTAAAATGTATTGTATTGCTCATAATCTCTTCTGTGTTGTACATGATACTAGTCTCTTAGCTCACCTTAAACAGCCGAGACCGCTCCTTAGCGCCGGCTGCAACGAACGGGCAGACAGACGCCATTCGGTGACTTCTTGGGCCACGCCCACCTCACAGGCCACGCCCCCTTTTACCCGCGATCGCTTAAAAGCGCCAAACAATCGAGCGCCACACAGACCTGAAACACACTCCGCAGGCAGTCACGCCGGGAGCGTTTTAGAACCTTTTTTAAAATGTATTGTATTGCTCATAATCTCTTCTGTGTTGTACATGATACTAGCCTCTTAGCTCACCTTAAACAGCCGAGACCGCTCCTTAGCGCCGGCTGCAACGAACGGGCAGACAGACGCCATTCGGCGACTTCTTGGGCCACGCCCACCTCGCAGGCCACGCCCCCTTTTACCCGCGATCGCTTAAAAGCGCCAAACAATCGAGCGCCACACAGACCTGAAACACACTCCGCAGGCAGTCACGCCGGGAGCGTTTTAGAACCTTTTTTTAAAATTTATTGTATTGCTCATAATCTCTTCTGTGTTGTACATGATACTAGCCTCTTAGCTCACCTTAAACAGCCGAGACAGCTCCTTAGCGCCGGCTGCAACGAACGGGCAGACAGACGCCATTCGGCGACTTCTTGGGCCACGCCCACCTCGCAGGCCACGCCCCCTTTACTGCCTACATCATGTGCTGTCACCGGAAGCGCAGCGGACGAGCGCAGCGGGAGCGCCGAAGGCGCGCCGAAGGCGCACCTAAGGCAAGCCCGTCTGCGCCCGTCATCGCCAGACCATCGCCTCTCGCCAGTTCCCCTGGCCTTTCCAGATCATACCCACTTATACGGTATGACGGTAGGGAACTCCTACATTTGAACCCTACCCAAAGATGTTCTGAAGCTACTGGCATCTTTGGTCTCACGCAACTCAACTGCAACCGTTGCCATTTCTCCACCAACACGCCCACTCGCGTGTGGGGTGACCGTCTCAATACAACAACCCCACCGCTGACGATACTACAACTCAACTGCAGATCCCTTACTAAACACCACCTTGAGGTTAATACGCTTCTTCAGGAGGAAAACCCTGACGTCCTGTTTCTATGCGAAACATGGCTTCGAGACGGCATAACTACCATCCCTAACCTAACGCTCCCAGACGAGTTTCACCTGGTCACCATTAACCGTGAGTCCCGTGGCGGCGGCATTGCAATTATCTATAAAAGGCACCTGACCTGCTCTTTTACTAAAGAGCCTCTCCTAGACTGTGAATGCGCCCAATTTAAAATCAGCGTGACTCCTCAATTTACGCTATCCGGCCTATACATATATCGCCCACCAGGCCAGGCCACTAGGTTTATTGACGCCCTCCTAGAAACGGCCACAGCACTCTCTACCAAATCCGCCAACTTCACCATTCTGGGTGATCTCAACCTGCACTTTGATGCGACTAGTGACCATACAATCACTAACCTTCTTGCAGACCTCTCGGCATTACAACTTAATTCTTTAGTCCATGCTTCTACCCACATAGCAGGCCATACCCTAGATCCGATTTTTACTAACATCCAGGAGGCAGTTACAGAAACCCCCACCCCGATGGGATGGACGGACCACCACCTTGTTAAACTGATGGTTCCGACACCACAACGTCAGTATAAAACCGAATCCAACCAGCGTTTAAAAAGACCTTGGCACAAACTCTCCCCCCCTGCTCTTCATGAAACCCTTGGAGAGTTCCAATACGAAGCTAACCAGGAGATAGACGCGACCTACGCCTCGTTCACTACATGGATTAGCAATGGCCTCGATACTCTCATTCCGGCTAAACTGACCAAAGGACGTAATACACCCTCCAATCCGTGGTATGATGATACCCTTAAATCAACGCGTAAGGAGTGTAAAAAAGCCGAGCGCCAATGGAGAAAAAATTATGACAACCAGGATAAGGCAAACTATCTAACCAGGCTTAAAATCTATCATAAAGCCATCAGATCTTCCCGCGCTTCTTTTTATGCCAACAAAATTAGCTCCAACCCGAATCCTACTAAAATTATCTTCAAATTAGTTAAAGAACTCCAAAACCCTAGGGCGCCCCCACCGAAAATTTCTTCCAACGAACAATGTGAGCAGCTTGCAACATATTTCGTTGAAAAGGTCCAAAAAATCTACGCGACCTTTCCGCAGATCCCTCCTCCCCTTGGAGTACCTAAGACCCCAGCTTCCAACTTCACTCCTCTCTCCAAAATTTCTGCCATCACTGCTGATGACCTGACCAAACTATGTAAGAAAGTGAAGTCTGGCTCCCCAGCTGACCCCATGAGTCCCTCTCATTTCCTGGACTCGATTGATTTTTTTCTATCCCCCATGCTGAATATCCTCAACCTTTCTTTCACCTCTGGATCTGTACCCATAGCGTGGAAGCAAGCATGGGTATCACCGATAATTAAAAAACCTACCCTTGACCCTTCCAAACCGGAAAATTTCCGGCCAATATCCCTCCTCCCCTGGATTTCCAAGATAGCTGAGGCCCATGTCAATGGTATCCTCTCGAAACATGTGGATCATCACGGAATACTGGACCCTTCCCAAAATGGTTTCCGCGCAGGCCATAGCACTGATTCTGCCCTACTGGCCACCACAGAACATCTCCGGACGATTTTAGACTCCGGTCAAAGTGCTGCGCTGATCCTCCTAGATCTCAGCGCAGCCTTTGACACGGTATCCCATGACATCCTTCTGAAACGTCTGGAGATGGCCGGTGTGACTGGTCTCGCTCTTGCTTGGTTTCAATCCTTTCTTAAGGATAGATCCTTCAAGGTGTCGGCCCCTCCATTTCTCTCTAAATCCCATCCCATAGCTCAAGGTGTCCCCCAGGGTTCAGCGTTGAGCCCATCCCTCTTTAATCTATACGTCCAGCCACTTACTGACGTGGCAAAAGAGTGGGGGCTCACGCTGGTCTCATACGCCGACGACACCCAGCTGGTTGTCACCCTCTCGGAAAGCCCGTCCACCGCGGCATCCAAGTTTAAAGAGGGCATGGCAGCAGTGGCACAATGGATGACGGACAATTACCTCCAACTTAACGCCGGAAAAACCGAGGTGCTCCTCCTTGGCCGAAACACCAGCCTATGGAACGAGCACTGGTGGCCGTCATCCCTGGGCGCCACTCCACTCCCTAAAAATTGTGTTAAAAATCTGGGAGTCTGGATGGATGCCAACCTTAGTTTCCAGTCCCACACCAAAAAGGTGGCAGCCACCTGCATAGGTCTCTTAAGGAACCTCAGGCCTAGTCTTGGGCTTTTCGACTCTAAAGCTCGCCAGCTGATTATCCAGGCTACCATCTTATCACGCCTGGACTACGCTAACGTCCTCCTTCTGGGAGCAAACAAAGTGGAAACAGCTAGGTTCCAACGTATCCAGAATGCGGCGGCCAGAACGCTGGTTGGTCTCCCGCGTAGATGCTCAGCCAGAGCTACCATCCGTAAGCTCCACTGGCTGCCCGTGGAACACCGAGTTAAATTTAAGGCTCTTACCACGATCTTTAAGATCGTCAAACTAGGAAATCCCCCTCTGCTGCGGAACCTGGCCCGACCTTATGTCCCTGGTCGTGCACTTCGTTCTTCCAACCAACTTCTTCTGACCGTCCCTAGGATCAGGCTCTGCCGAACTGGAGGCCGCTCCTTTAGCGTCCTTGGTTCCAAACTATGGAACGATCTCCCCCTCAGCATTCGTTCCATAGATTGCCTCTCAGCCTTCCGTAAAGCTATCAAGACCTATCTTTTCCCTGCTCTCTAGACCCCCTTTTCCCCCCCTCCCCTTCTTTTTTTCTGCCCTACAGGTGCGTTTCTGTCTCACAGCGCCGGTACGCCCCATTGCTGGGGTAGCTGTTGCGCTTCACCAAACCTAGAAATAGAAATAGAAATCTGGCCGGGGTTCTGAACGTGCGTGCAGGCAGTCTGAGCCGGCAGTTCTCGGCCGACCACGAGTGGAGGTTTCATACGGAGGTGGTTCGTCACGTCTTTCGGACGTGGGGGACTCCTCAGGTGGACCTGTTTGCCACTCGCGAGAATGCTAACTGCCCGTCATTCTGCAGCCTCCAGTATCCAATGCAGGGAGCCTTGGGGGACGCGTTTCAGTTGAGTTGGGACTCACGGCTCCTTTACGTGTTTCCTCCCATACCCTTGATTCCTCGGGTTATGAGGAAGATTCGCCAAGACCGGGCCCAAGTTATATTGGTCGCCCCGGATTGGCCACGAAGGGTATGGTACTCAGAACTTCTCCACCTCTCCTCGTGCCCGCCGCGTGACTCCACTAAATCTATCTATTCGTACAGATGGTCTAAAATTGTCTCTTGGTGTGGAGAGAAATCTGTTGACCCTTTGAAGGCTCGTTTGTCTGATATATTACAGTTTGCTCTTTCTGTGGCGCAGCAAGGTTTTTCTGTGGCTACAGTCAAGGGTTATCTTTCGGCATTGTCGGCATTTCTCTGTTTGCCGGATCAGCCGTCTCTATTCAAATCTCCTGTGGTTTTAAGGTTTCTGAAGGGTCTCACTAATAAATTCCCTCCTACTCCCTTTATTGTGCCTCAATGGGACTTAAATCTTGTCTTAACCTACTTGATGGGTTTTCCCTTTGAACCCTTGCACAAGTATCCTATGAGACTTTTGTCTTTTAAGACGGTCTTCCTGGTCGCAATTACCTCGGCAAGGAGGGTAAGTGAGCTTCAAGCTCTTAGTTCAAAGCCCCCATTCTTCACCAATTATGCTGAACGAATGGTTCTTAAGACCAGAGCTGCTTTTCTGCCTAAGGTGGTAACTCCCTTCCATCTAGGACAGTCTTTACCCTTCCTACCTCCTATCCTCCCCCTCACCCTTCCAAGGAGGAGGAGAGACTACACCGTCTGGACCCTAAGAGGGTGGTGAGCTTTTTTCTCGATAGGACTAAAGACTATCATGTGGATGACCAGCTCTATGTTGGATTTGCTGGCAGCAAGAAAGGAAGAGTGGTGGACAAGTTCACTCTTTCAAGATGGATTATTCTATGCATCAAGATCTGCTACTCCTTGGCGGGTAAGGACCCTCCAGAGGGTATAAGAGCTCACTCTACTAGAGCAAAGTCATCAACATCTGCTTTGTCTAGAGATGTACCTGTTGAGGACATTTGTAGGGTGGCTACTTGGGCCTCCCTCCACACTTTTGCGAAGCATTACTGCTTGGATGCTGAGGTGAGGAGGGACGGTCACTTTGCACGCTCTGTCCTCCAGGATTTTCTGGTATAGGAGAGTGGATACCCTCCTCCGGGAGTGGGGACTGCTGTGGGACTCTATTCACAAGGTGAGGAATCCACTGGCAGATGTATCTATCAGAAGAACAAGTTACTTACCTTCGGTAATGCTTTTTCTGGTAGATACAGTATCTGCCTGTGGATTCCTCATTGACCCACCCGCCTCCCCGTTGTCCACTCTTCTATACCTGAGTTAATGTAATGTAATGTAAATATATTTTATTGTCAAGGAAATGTTTTCTTTCAATTGCTTTCCTGCATTTGCTTCACACTGTGTGTGTTATCTTGACATTTGTGTACTTTGTATACTGTGTATATGTCTACTGTCATTGGTCCGTCCGTGTGCCTCGAAGGCACGGAAAAAAGGGCGGAACTGATGTCATCACACCGGCGTGGGCCTATTATGGTGTCGGTGACGTCAGTGGAGTCGCGTGCAATGCCGTGCCTCTATGACGTCGTCCACGTCGGTGCGAAGCTACAAAAAGAATTTCCGAATGTTGCTGACGCAAGTGGGATATTCACAAGGTGAGGAATCCACAGGCAGATGCTGTATCTACCAGAAAAAGCGTTACCGAAGGTAAGTAACTTGTTTGTCAGATCTGCCACTGTAGTATCTGCATTTAACAATTGTAAACTGCCATGTAGACCTGGCAATTGTACCGACTAACCTTCATTTTCTTACATGTAAGGCACCCCTCTGGTAGGGCTAAGGTACCCCCATAAGCAGGGTGCAGTGTATGTTAAAGGCAGGACATGTACTGGTGTGTTTTGCATGTTCTGATAGTGAAATACTGTGTATTTCGTTTTCAGTATTGAAAGGCTGTCTGTCCCTTAACTTAACATGGGAGCTGCACTGTAACATTGTGCAAGTGTAACTTTCCATTGGGTTAAGAAGGAGAAAGGGATTTTAGTCTCTAAGAACTCAACATTTAAAAACACATCTTTTAGCAAAAGTGTTTTTTAAATTGTGTGTTTAAAAATGCCACTTTTACAAAGTAGGCATTTTCTTGGTTAAACATTTTATGTACTTCTGCCTGTTTGTGTATTCACTGTCTGGTTTTGAAGTGACAGAAGCTTGGGATGTGCATTCACAATGGACAGTCACAAGGGGGGGTTGAGAAGTGTCCTGTTTTGCCTGGATGACTCATAGAAGGGCTGAATTGACTTGGTCTGCATTTAGAGTAGTGGTAGGAGTTTCACTTGCACCTGAATAGTCTGAGTCTCCTTTGCACAGTACTGTCACCACCACCTGTAGGAAAGCTGGGCAGGGGAGGACAGAACTGCTTTGGACTGGGCTCAGAGACCCTTGCCACAAAGAGAAAACAGAGAAAATGTGGTATAAGTATTGGACTTTAAACCCCAGAGAATTAGATCACTTCTGGATTCAAGAGGAACTTCTACCAAGGAGAAGAGCTGGAGAGCTTTAAGGAGGAGTACTGTCCCTTTGCTGTGTTGTTTTGCTGTGTTGGCCTGCGTTTGCTGCTTCTGCCAAAGAGAGGACTCATACTGGAACTTTGCTGTGAACCTGCATGAGAAGAATCTCCAAGGGCTTGTGTGTGCTTGCCTCCTGTTCCGAAGTCTGAGGGGCACAAAGACTTCACCTGAAACCCACTGGCCTGCACTTGGACTCCTCTGTGGACTCATGTATTTAAAAGGGCACTGATTCCAGTTCCTTGGCCCTGAGAATTGTATGGTCAGTGCTGCAAAGCAAGAACAAATGCAAAAAGAACAAACAGAACAATTGATGGACTGAATGCAGAGCAATGTCATACATTCACCCCAGTACAGAGATCTGGACCTAAATCCATAGTTTCTTTGCTCAACATGCCATTCCAGTTTGGACCCAGCCATTTGCAAATCAGTCTTGACCCTGTGCCCATCGGGGTGACAAATGCAAAAAGAACAACAACTCTGACGCTGTCATCGCCATTAACGCCGCAACCTGCACCGAGGCTGGAGGCACCGAATGTGAAGTGCACGACTCACCGACCCGTTTGCACCGCTGCTGCGATCCCTTTCAAGACCTGCAGTTATTGACCTTTCCGACACCAGCACTCGCACAGAGCTGATAACCGACCAGGGTGACTTCACAAACCATTCAATGTTGCATTGCCTCACTGGAACCGGCGTCTCATCGCCGATGCCTCCCCTGTCCTGGACTCAACGCCTCGCTTTCTTATGGACCCAACATCTCTCCTCCCCTTGTGGCATGAAGGAGCAGGCTTCACCTCGGCCATTAACGCCTCACCTCCACGATGCCGTTCATCACCTGTTTATTTCAGTTCCAAGGTACTGTTGTTTAGGGGGTCCATGTGATTTAATTCCCAACCTGCACACCCTGCAGTCAGCGACATACTTTGGATTTGTGCTTGTCACAACATCGTAATAGCCCCAGGTGGAGCTATCTGTTTCTACAGTTCTATTTTTTACATCCTTCCCCAATTTGGACTTGTGAGGCCTGACTAGGGCTTTTTACATGTATGTAATGTTTTATGTACAGTACTGTTTCTATTTGGGAACTAGTACTGTGTATGTCTTTGTAATGTGTGCCTACTCAATCCCTACATGTAATTGAATAGCGTGTCACATCGGCTACTTTTCATCGTGCGACATGACAACGCAATGTTGCTTCTCGAGGCTTGAGTACTGGTGCAGGAAGTCTGACAGAGCCGATAGAAAGTCTCCTCTCAGCTTTAACAATCTCTTATGAGATTGCTCCCACCGCTTTTGCCAAAAAATAGTCAATAGTAGCCCTCATGTCACTATTAAGATGGTCTGTGTGAGCAACCATTCGCTTCTCCATAGTAGGTATATACAGTAAATTCCTGCAAATAGAATATTATATTTAGTCTTTGCCCTAATGCAGTGTTCCCACAAGTTACAGGCTACCAAGATTACACTAACCGGCAACGTCACTGTAGTAAATTCTTCGCAGTGTGCACCGTGAGTAATGTGACCCTCGCGCTGTTGCTGCCTCGTAGATGACCATCCATAGGGTAGGCCCAGCCTGGCCATGGACGGGTGCAGAAGGTCCCGCCCTTGGCCCAGGCTTCACCCTGGCGCTTCCCGCGCAGCGGGAGAGAGGAACAGCTTTAAAGCGCATAGAATCAGCATTTGCGGCGCCTGCCGCCCTGACTGGTGGGGGCTATTGTCCCCTGGTAAGGTGCTGTTTGCTGTGAAGGGGCTGAGGAGTATATTCAGTGCTTTCCTAAAGCTCAAGTGCTTAGAGTTTCTGCCATAGATGGGTTGGAGGGATGTTCCATTTCTTGACAGCTCACATTTCTAAACTACTCACTCAACTCTTTTTCACACAGCGAGGGAGAATCACTGTAGCTGTGGACCAAAATTGCCTGGTGGTATATTAGTTTTGAATTTTAGCTTGAAGATGGGTAGGACACAGCTGAAGCTGGGAATACCGAGGACCTGAATCAAAATATTTTATCTATCCAAAGGTATTTAGGATGGATTGTAAAAGGAGAGGCATGTGCTTGTCTCTGAAATACAAGGATGACGTAAATAACTGTTTTGAACCAAATGTAGCCTCACTATTGTTCCCCTCTAAGCGGAAATAAGCAGCGCTTCACTGTAAACTGATCTCAGTATAACCATTATTTAAATCTCACCTTTCTGCCGATCAAGAGTTAATAGTGGACAGAGAACATGTACGAACAGCTCAGTTTTAGTTATAAATACTGGTTCTGGGGAAAGTGTTTTTAAAGGCATATTGCATTAGGAACAATCATTCATCAATACTAATGAGCATGTTAGAACTATTCTAGTTGATATAATTGCAAATGCTGTAATTCACTTGGCATATCAGGGATGTGGGATTGTATCTAAAAATGTACTTGCTGACTGGGCTAAATGCTTCAGGGATCTACTTGTCTTAAAAAAAAAAAAGAAAAACGTTTGTTCCATTTTGGTGCCACCCACACATCATGCACCCATCCATCATCCATCCACCCATCCATCCATCCATCCATCATGCATCCATCCATCCACCAATCCATCCATCCATCCATTCATCCATCCATCATCCATCATGCACCCATCCATCCACCCATCCATCATTCATCCATCCATCATGCACCCATCCATCCATCCATCCATCCATCATGCATCCACCCATCCATCCATCCATCATCCATCATCCATCATGCACCCATCCATCCACCCATCCATCATTCATCCTTCCATCATGCACCCATCCACCCATCCATCCATCATGCATCCACCCATCCATCATCCATCCATCCATCCATCTATCCACCCATCCATCCAATCTATCCACCCATCCATCCATCATCCATTAATCCATCATGCACCCATCCACCACCCACACATCATGCATCCAGGCACCCATACATCCACCACCAACCTCTTGGCACACAATAATTTGACGCAGATTGTTTTTTTATTTCACCACATGTTTGGCCATAAGTCCATCCATCCATCCATCCATCATGCACCCATCAATCCACCCATCCATCAGGCATCCATTCATTCATATATTCCATCATTCATCCATCCACCCATATATCATCCATCCATCCATCCTACCCATCCATCCATCCATCCATCCATCCACCCATCCATCCATCCATCCATCCATCCATCCACCCACCCATCCATCCATCCATCCACCCATCCATCCATCCACCCATCATCCATCCATTCATCATGCACCCATCCACCACCCAGACATCATGCATCCATGCACCCATACATCCACCACCAACCTCTTGGCACACAATAATTTGACGCAGATTGTTTTTTATTTCACCGCATTTTAGACCATAAGTTTTCAAAGCCTCGTGCTTTTTTTTTTTCACCGCATGTTAGGTCATAAGTAGCCTCGTGTTTTTTTTTTTTATTTCCCCGCATGTTAGGCCATAACTTTTCCAGGCCTCGATAACGATTTGTGCTTTTTTTTTATTTCACCGCATGTTAGGCCATAACTTTTCCAAGTTTTGCTTGTGTTTTGTTCGTGCTTGTATAACGATTTTCATGCCGTACCATCGCCGGATCGCTGTAGTCGCATGCGATGTTAATGGGATCGCGCCATGGTCGCATGCGTAGTGAATGCATGCGATGCAAACGATCCTGCGATGTAAAAGTCGCGGTGCGATGCCACCGCAATGTGCTGACATCAATGTAATGGGTGTTTCCCCCCAGATGTCTGCGCTGCTGCCCGAGCTCTATTCTTCTCCTTGAACCCTGCTCTGCTCTTTGAACCCAGGATGTCCTGAAGTGAATCTAAGGGCTAGATGGCTGGCCTCTTGATCAGAGCCACAGTGGAAGAAAAGGCACCAACCATCTTGACCCCACAGCTGTGCCCTGTCTGCGTGAGTTCTGACCTTCTGTTCCTGAGTGAGTCTGCCTCTCCAGTCCTGATCCTTGAGAGCGTTCAAAACTTGGGAGTAAAAACATTTTCAGCCAAAAAATGCCCTGAGAATCAAGAGAAGACTTTATTTATTTATAGAAGATCTACGTATAACTCCACTTTAACCTTTTTTTCCGAGCGAATTTCAATGTTTTTTTACGCAAGTATACATCTTACTTCCTTAATTACGTATACCTTCACTTTTCTTTGTTTTTGAACGTAAAGTAGTATCTTATTATGATACGTCTATGCACTCACACACACACACACCACGCCCCCACATGCACTCACGCATGCGTACACACACCCCTCCCCCTTCACATACCTACCTTTACTGTGTCTGAAACTGAAAGGACAGAGTGAATGCCATTTATGATGAATTTTCCATGACATCCTCATTATTTTTGCAGCTCTCAGCAGGCTTTTCACAGTCTTTCTGCTTTTGAATCATATGCGTGATTTCATATGAGCACCTTCTTAGATGTAGACCGACAATTATTAAACCTAAAAGACGATGCAGAATACAAGCATAGTGTCTGTGAACCCTGGTCAAAAAGGAAGATCATCCTGGAGTGATTCTGAAGTCATTGGATGACTTCTCCTGCAATTATCTGGGTACGTCATCCCAAACCATCCTGAAGTCTGCCCACAGGGGCGAAAATTTAAATGGGATGACTCTTACTGTAATCACAAAAACTATTCTAGGATGGTGTTCTGATGACTCTTACTGTAATCACAAAAACTATTCTAGGATGGTGTTCTGATGACTCTTACTGTAATCACAAAAACTATTCTAGGATGGTGTTCTGATGACTTCCACTGGCAGGGAGTGATTACCTTTTACAACTCCACGAATACTAACTGACAACTTTAGGATGAGTGTGAATTACTCCAGGATGGGCTCCAGACAATTTAAGGATGATTGTGGATTATTCCTGGATGATCCTATTACCGCTTTAGGATGGGAGTGGATTACTCTGGAATGATCCAATGATAATTTCAGGATGAGTGTGGATTACTCCAGGATGATTTAATGATAACTCAAAAATTAGCATGGATTATTTAGGATTACACTTTAGAAATTCCATGTTACAAGCACATTAGCCGATTGCCAGTATTCCCTTGCAGGGTCCCACTATTACTTTAGGAATATGGATTTGCTGGTAGGGAAATATTTAGAGGATCACCTCCTCAATGTACCTTCCTGTCAAAAACAGGGCTCTTGGGTGCAATATGCCTTCTTTATACAATACCATGAATTATTTGCAATGCCATGAGTTCTAAACTAAGGCCTAGATTTACAAAAGTGTCACTTAACGCAGCATAACACCCAAATTTGCTGCGTTGCATCACAGGGAGAGAGCAGGAAAGTGCCATGTCTAACCCTCTCCCTTGCACCACTGCCCCATTAGGCTGTCGAGCACCATGCACAAGCATTTGCACTATGGTGCAAAGGTGTCTGCGAGAGTCTAGCTTAGGTTCTTTACCGGAAGGGCCCCCTTGCAGTACAAAAAATACTATTCCTAGAAAAACCTGAAAACTTTTCCCATGTGGATGAGTGTTGTTACAAATACCAATTTGCTCTGGTTTATAAATGCTGGATAGATTGTATGTCAAGTCCGCATTATAAAACTTAAGCAAACCAAAAACAATACTTCCATAAATCCGTGCCCAATTATAACATCAATATTCTCCTACTCTGGAAAGATTATTTTTTAAACTCTACTGTGAGATGGGGGCACTGTACAAAATAAATCTTAGATTCCTTTTGGCTAGCTTTGTGCTGTAGCAATACCACATGCATACAAAAGTAGTGGCTTCAACAATGTTATACTTTTCATTCAGATAAGATTAACAACTTGTGCAGCTACTCCCATATTCCCGAATCACTGGGACTTGCTTGCCTTACTTTGAGCTACAGAGCATTATATGAAGCTGTTTAATGTGGTGACCAGTGGCAAAAGACTGAAAAAAGTAGGTTAAATGAAAAAGCATCAATGGGGGTTGTGTTAACATGTAATTTTATTGATCGAAAACACACCTTTGGCCCCATAGGAGCCAGGAAACTGAACAAGAGTACATAGAGAAAGTCCAGGACACTGTTCAAGAGGGGAAGAAATGCCAGAATACTACAAAAAGAACAAAAAGGCTTAATGAAAGGCAGCAACTTCAATGTTTGTTTTTAGATTCAGAGTTTTCTTTAGTCCTCTTCCAGTATTGCAAATCTTTATAGCCAGCTTCCTTCCAATAGTTCTGTTGTCCAGTGATGGCCATCCTTCATCCCTGCACATAGACTTCATAGAGTCTGGAGGAAAAAAGAAATTAACATACATCAGTATCATGTTAACACCACTATTTTAGGTTTTTAATAAGACTGGGCTGCCTTTAAAATGTTCCAATCCTTTTATTTCATATAGTGTGCCCGATGAGATATGGTTACAAGGGTTCATAAGTTAAACATTAAGGTTACTTGGTCAAAGAGGAAATGGTGAGAGCAAGGCATTGACAAAGAGGTGGGCAGGAGGTAAAGAAAGAAGACTTGCCTGTCTAAGTGAAGAAACTGCCACTGTTCACCAGACGCTGTCACGCTTCCTCTGCAAACAGAAAGCAATCAATACTAGATTTCATTTACAAAACCATCATGGAGGCAGCCACGTTGAGCCTGAGCTCTATTTACAGTATTCTTATTTGGAAAACAGTCTAAAAAATTGCCATACTGACCAGAAATCCAAATAGGAGCTTACAACCAAATGCTAGGAACAGGGCAACTGATCTAATTATTGGGAGAGCTGAAATTAAATCCAAACTCAAGGCTATGTGCCAGATTTGCATGTCATTTGTAGCGCAAATTCTCAATGAGTAACAACCCCTCCCGAATTGCTCTTTTGCAGACTGCTGTTAGTTAAGTGTGAAGGTGTCTGTGTACAATAACATGATCCAGGACCACATATGCAAACATATTTTAACACTGTATGCATATTCATGTATTTTCATAGTCCTAAATCAATCAGAGTGGAAATTGTGCCAGTTGTGGCTGGGTGTGGTTCTGCTTGGGCAACAGAATCCCCCTATACTAGTTGACAAGTGCAAACAGAGCCACGAGGCCATGCCTAGTAATAGCAAAGCAAGGCAAATTTGCCCCATGGCACTGTTTACCGCCATGGGGAATGGGGCACTGACCACATATCTTAATGGACTCATGATTATTAGGAACAGGGAACTCTGTTCTCCAGACCATGGACAATGGATATATAATGTCAGGTCACCTGTTGCTATTTCTTTTTTCAGGCTGTAAGTTGCTTAGTCTAAATGGCTGAGAAAACTTGGAAAAACTAGGGGTTGACTATATATTAGCACATGGACATTGTTTATGCCACGGTAGCATGAGAAAGGTAATATCGCTGCAAGGGTTCAAACATTTTTGTAAGACTGAATCTCAATGCACAGCCACAGTTGCAGTGGCTTTCACATGGCCAAGTGATGGTGCAGGTCAGAAATAGACGTCTAAGACATTCAGAGACAGGAGAGAGATATCCTGTGTGTTCTTTTCCAGCTTGAGGAAGTGAGAAGTTTGGCAGTTGACTGATTCAATGTTGTCCCTATACAGTTGCATGACTGAGGCACCAATCCCCTTCACCACCACTCATTCAAACAAATATGCCTCTGGAAATACTATCAGGGCAGATTGACAGCTTTCCAGGAGACCAGTGATCTATCTGTTCCATAACTATCAAAGCATTTCAAATTTGTTAAACAGGGATCCATTCTACATTCTTTCAGCATCTAAAACAGGTAATATTAAAGATGGCTATAATCTACGACACAAAAGCTGGTTCACAAAAAATAAGGCCCTAAACACCCAGCATAAGTCAGAACAAGGCTCAAGGAGAGCAGGGTGCGGCCATTGTCAGTCAAGCCCGCTCCTATTGCAGACAGGGAGCTGGGTGGGGTCTGAAGTGTGGATAAATTGATTGGTCCGTGACAAGAACGTGGTTCGCATTCAGTTACAGATCTGCCTAGCATTTCCCGCACTCCCTTTGTGTTGTCTACTTACCTGCTCGGGTCCTGTTGTCCCGCATTCGGGAATTCGTGGTACCTTGATTGGACGTCCCGGACATGTTACGGCTCCTTTATCCAGTATTGGGGTATCTTTCATAGATTCACATGCCTGAATCATTCCCCGTCGTCGAGGCGGGAGTCCCACGGTAAATTATATATATATAGCAGTGCCTAAAAACCATTAGTAGTAGGCTAAAAAAGGATATAGGCCCAACTAGGCCCAAAACTTAGCAGCCTATCTACCTCATTATGTAAAAAGAACTGAAAATGTAGCCTCAGCCAATCAGCTAACCTCACCCTCTAGAACCTTCCCAGCCCAGGCAGTTCTCCTTAGATTTTCACCGCACTTCGTGTGTAAGGGAGTCTCCCTAGTGCCTACTCAGTTTTCTTCAGAAATTTCTTCAATTCTTTCAAGATGTCGGAAAAGAAGGCTTTATTCAAGGCCTGTGCTTCATGCTTCAAGAAGAGAGTTCATGTGGACGACGAGCACTCGGACTGTATTTATTGTTTGCATCCTTCACATGTTGTGAAGGATTGCAGGATATGTCGAACCTTCCCTCCTAAGACCAGAAGGGATAGAGAGGCGAGAGTTCTTTTGTGGCTGAAGTCGTCTGTCAGAGATGACGAGGACAGAGCCTCTACTTCAAGTAAGAGAGCCAGTTCCAAAGAGAGGTGTTCCCCTGAGAGATTGAAAAAACCTAAGTTCTCTCATAAACCCTCTGAATCCACAAGGAGTGCTGCGTCAACAGAGTCTTCTACTGTGAGTACAGTCCGCACTAAAGCTGTCACTTTAGTGTCTTCTCTCACTGTTACCACTTATTCTACGTCTTCTACTTCTTCAAATACTGTTACCACCTCAGCAATTACTTCTCCTGTGATGTCCGTCATGGCTTCTTCTTCTGAGACAAGATCGTCAAAGAAAAGCGCGTCGTCGACGAGTCTACCGTCGACGGCCAAATCACCATCTTTGAAGCGTTCGTCATCGCTTCCGTCGACGCTCTCGTCGACGGCTCCCCCGTCGACGAAGACTTCCACTATCCCGTCGACGAAGACCCAGTCGACGAAGATCCCGTCGACGAAGACCCCGTCGACGGAGGGCCCGTCGACGAAGGGCCCGTCGACGAAGACCCCGTCGACGACAGGCCCGTCGACGACAAACACGTCGACGAAGGTTACAGCTCCGTCGACGACTAGCTCGACGACGAGGAGTCCGTCGACGGATCCGTCTACTAGGACGCCTTCCAAGAAGTCTTCTTCCATGATTACAATACCTGTGACGATACCGTCGACGACAATATCGGCAACTCACACATCTGTCTCACTTTTGCCATCGACAGCAGCGCTGGCATCTTTGAATGTGCCGTCTACGTATTTATTGCCCACATCTCCGGTTGGGGTGCAGTATACCCATTTTCAGATGAAATCTTTTCAGAGACAGAGTTACTCTCATTTGTCTCCCCTCTTGCCTTCGCATATCTTGGAAAATTACGTGGAGGCAGATTCGGATAATGAAGAGGATGATGATGATCCTTTTGGAGTGGCCCATCACCCTTCCCAGTTGCACATAAAATATCAAGAGGATGAGGATGATGATAAGGTTCATTACTATCAGGAAAATTTAGCTACTCCTTATCATCAGGAGCATCAACACACAGAAGACACGACTCATCTTCCGTCTGTTCTAGTACAGGATTTGCAGGCCATGCTGGCCGATTATCGTCAGAGGTTTCCACCAACTCTGCCTACTCCAAATACTGTGCCAGAGGACATGCCAGTAAATCCACCGCCACATCCTTCACACTCTCCAAGGCAGGATGTTGACCCCGGGACTGGAGGTCAGGATGTTGACATCTCATCTCCAGATGAGGATGAAAGGGAGGATGGGGAACTTCCGGATTCCACGCCTACGGAACCATGGAATGATTACGTCATTCCTATGCCCTCTCCTAATCTGCCAAAACCTTCAGATTCTCCGCCAGAAGACATAGGAGGTTTTCATAACATCATGCACCGGGCAGCTGCTCGATTTGCAATCACAGTTTCGGTTGAACAATCCGACTGTTTTCTTCATGATTTCAAAGAAGGGTATAGAAGGGTGTCCAGATCTATCCCTATCATTGACTATATCTGGAAAGAAGGGATTGATATTATGAAGACGCCAGCTTCCATCCCGGCGGTTCTTCCAAGAGTCGACAAGAAGTACCGAGCACCACCGGACACTCCTTCATGTTTGATTGGTCATCCGCGTCCTGACTCAGTGATTTCACAAGCGGCTCAACAACGATCCAAAAATCCGGTTGCACCACTTTCAACGCCTCCAGACAAAGAGGGCAGGAGATTGGATGCAATTGGAAAGAAGTTCTCGGCTAATGCCGCTGCTACTGTCAAGATTGCTAATTCTTTGGCAATTTTAGCACGGTACGACAGACAAATGTGGTCAGATCTGTCGGAGTTCATCAATTTGGTTCCCGATGACCGTGTTGAAGAGGTCAGGAAGGTTGTCTTGGAAGGCGAGCGGGCAGCTTCTGAGATTATCGATTGCGCCCTCGATGTATCTAATACAGCCTTTAGACAATTGGCCGGAGCGGCAGTTCTCAGACGGCAAGGATGGCTCAAGGCGACTTCTTTCAGACCTGAGGTCCAGACCAAAATACTGGACATGGCCTATAATGGCGAGTTATTGTTTGGCAAGCACATAGATGAAGCATTGCTTGCGATAAAAACGGATACTGATACGGCCAAATCGCTTGGTGCACTACAGTATAAGCGAGGTTTTTTCAGAGGAGCAAGAGGCCGTGGGTTTTCATCAAGAGGACATTATCAAAATCAACAAAACCGCCAGTATCAACCTCAAAATAAGCCGTACTACCAGCAGTCCTATCGGCAGTCATCGTCAGCGGGTTTCTCTCGTCAAGGAGGGAAACGACGTTCTAACTACCAGGGACGAGATTCAAATAAACGCCAGTGAGTTTTGCCGGACACCATCCTCCCTTCCCTCCCTCCCCGTGGGCGCCAAGATTTCCGCCTTTTATCAACAATGGCGGAAGATAACTTCAGATCAGTGGGTTCTGGACATAGTCAAACACGGACACACTCTGGAGTTCTTGCAGAAACCTCCAACATTACCGCCCAGGGGTCCCTCCCCTCCTCGTCTTCATTTGTTATACATGGAAGCCATGAAAATGCTGCACAAAAATGCGATAGAGAAAGTCCCAACATCCCAGAAAAATCAGGGGTTTTATTCTCGCTTCTTCCTTGTGGAAAAGGTTTCAGGAGAGTGGCGTCCAATTCTGGATCTACGAAACTTAAACAAATATCTGAAAAAGCAGAGTTTCCGCATGGTGACACTCACGGATGTCCTCAATTGCCTCATGGAGGGAGATTTCATGGCTTCCCTGGATATGGAAGACGCTTACTTCCACATTCCAATTCATCCAAACCACCGCAAGTATCTGAGATTCACAGTGGCTGGTGTCCATTTTCAATTCAAGGTGCTCCCTTTCGGCCTGAAGTCTGCACCAAGAATCTTTACCAAGACTCTAGTCCCAGTTGCAGCTGCGTTGAGGTCACAGGGAATCCAAGTGTTCCCGTACCTCGACGATTGGTTAATAAAGAGTCCGACGAGAACTTCAACAAGGCAATCGGTCAAGAGTGCTCTGTCAATGTTCTCGAATCTGGGTTTGACCCTCAACGCCAAAAAATCTCAACTTCAACCCAAACAAATTCTGACGTTCCTGGGAGCAGTACTAGACACTTCTCAGTGCAAGGCCTTCTTAACCCAAATTCGTCAGGACAAGATCACAAAGCTGGCAAGTCAAATACGGTCAAAAAAGTCTCTTTCGGTCCGACAGTTTGTTTCCCTGCTAGGGATGTGTTCCTCCGCACTCCATCTGGTTCCACTGGCTCGACTCAGAATGAGGCCTCTCCAGGAGGAATTGCATCGACAGTGGCGGCAGATAGACGGATCTTTCGAGGACCGTATCAAGGTCACACCCAAGATAAAACAAGCTCTTCTGTGGTGGGCGACAAAGAACAATTTGTCTCCGGGGCTCACTTTTCTTCAGACTCTACCGGAATTTACTCTAACGACAGATGCCTCCATGGAGGGTTGGGGAGGTCATCTCCAGGACCTTCAGGTGCAGGGACGGTGGTCCCATCAGTACAAGCACAAACACATCAACTGCCTCGAGTTGAGGGCAATTTTCCTGTCCTTGCGAGCCTTCCTGCCAAGAATTGCAGGCTCTGCAGTACTGGTGCGCACGGACAACACCACCAGCATGTTTTACGTAAACAAGCAAGGGGGCACAAAATCTCTGGCCCTGTCTCTTCAAGCGCAGGAAATGTGGGAATGGTTGCTCCACCACAAAATTTCCCTCAGAGCGGAACATGTTCAGGGAATTCAGAATTCTCTGGCCGACGATCTCAGCAGATCGTTCACAGGATGTCACGAGTGGGAACTCGAACAACGCCAAGTGGAAACAATTTTCCAGCTCTGGGGCACACCAACGCTGGACCTGTTTGCCACGCAACAGAACAGCAAATGCATATACTTTGCCAGCAGGTTCCACCAGCAAGGATCGAGAGGAAATGCCCTGTTGATGAGGTGGACCGGAATCTTTGCATATGCCTTCCCACCGATTCCTCTCATCCCAAAGGTTCTACAGAAAATGAAGAGAGAGCGTTGCTCTCTAATCCTAATTGCTCCTCGCTGGCCGAGACAGTATTGGTTCCAGGAGCTTCTGATACTCTCCCATCACCCTCCACTGCGCCTCAAACCGACGCTTTCAATGCTAACAAGAGAGGAAGGACAAATACTTCATCCAGATCCTCAGTCGCTACACTTGCACGCCTGGCTCCTGATTTCTTAGAGTTTAAGGACCTAGAGATTTCTCCGGACTGTAGAGCTGTTCTATCTCAGGCTCGTGCACAGTCTACCATCAGAACCTATCGCTTCAAATGGAAGAGATTCTGTTTATGGTGCGGAGAGCATGACGTCCATCCACTACAGGCTCCTCCAGAGCAGATTCTGCCTTATCTGCTGTCTCTAGCCAGATCAGGTCTCGCTTTTTCTTCTATCAAAGTTCACCTTGCTGCCATATCCAGATTCAGGAAGAGTTACAACAAACCATCTTTGTGTTCTTCTTCTTTAATTAAACAGTTCCTTAAAGGATTGTTTCGAGTTTTCCCTCCAGTGCGGCCTCCTCCTCCTGAGTGGGATCTCAATATTGTGTTCTCAGTTGCTGAAAAGGCCTTTTGAACCAATTCATAAATCGGAACTTAAATTCTTGACTTGGAAAGTGGCTATTCTGTTAGCCCTCACTTCAACCCGGAGAGTAAGTGAGATACAAGCGTTCACTATATCAGAACCTTTCCTACATTTTTCAAAAGATTGTGTGACACTTAGAACTCATCCTAAGTTTATTCCAAAAGTTCCGACCCAGTTTCACATCAACCAACCGGTGAAACTCAAGACTTTCTTTCCAGACCCCAAGACTCCAGCTGAAAGGATGCTGCATTCCTTGGATGTCCAAAGATGCCTCAAATTCTATTTACAAAAGACAAAAGATTTACGCAAATCTACCCAACTGTTTGTGGCTTATGGACAAGCTACACGTGGTCAGGCAGTGACGAAGGCAACTATAGCCAGATGGCTTTCCTCTGTCATCGTCTTCTGTCATGAGAAAGCGAACAAGCCCCTGACAAGAACGGTTAAGGCGCATTCCACCAGGATGTCAGCGTCTACAGCCCTATTTGCAGGGGTGTCCCTGGAAAACATCTGCCGTGCTGCTACATGGAAAAGTGTGCATACTTTTACGAAGCACTATTGCCTGCAGCCGGTACTACATGGAGATACGTCAGTGGGAGAAGCAGTGTTGCAGCATCTTCTTCACTGAGGTCAGACTGTTATGGTTTTCTTTTTTTTCTATTGCTACATGTTTACTAATATACTGTTTTAATGTTCTATATATAGATACATATTATATGAAGGTATTGTCATGATTTTGCATATGTATTGAGATATGTTATTGCTCTAGTACCTTCCAGGTTGTGTGGGGATATATGGTTTGGATTGTCTCCCACCTTCCTCTACCGACAGTTATGGTTGTTACTGCTTGCTACTCTGATTCAGGCATGTGAATCTATGAAAGATACCCCAATACTGGATAAGAAAACAAGTTACTTACCTGTAACTACAGTTATCCAGTATTGGTATCTTTCATAGATTCACATGCACCCACCCTCCTCCCCGGCTAGGCAGTTCTTATATAGGATACTACTTCTCACTTGTGCTGGGAAAATCTGAGGAGAACTGCCTGGGCTGGGAAGGTTCTAGAGGGTGAGGTTAGCTGATTGGCTGAGGCTACATTTTCAGTTCTTTTTACATAATGAGGTAGATAGGCTGCTAAGTTTTGGGCCTATATCCTTTTTTAGCCTACTACTAATGGTTTTTAGGCACTGCTATATATATATAATTTACCGTGGGACTCCCGCCTCGACGACGGGGAATGATTCAGGCATGTGAATCTATGAAAGATACCAATACTGGATAACTGTAGTTACAGGTAAGTAACTTGTTTTCTTACGCGGCTCTGCCTCTTACAGGTCGTTGATCTCTTCTTCCGGATTCCTGTCCACATCCATGTTCCCTTGCCAGAGGTACCGGCTTGTGTAACTCTGTTTCTTCGCGCCAGTTTCTTCTGCCTCTCGTCCTGTAAAGAATACAATGAGAGAAGAAAGATATATTTAACCAAAGAATCCTCGTCTATCAGGTATATGGTAGGATGATGATGTTATATATGGTTAGAATATCATAGTTACTTATCTGATTTATCTGATAAACGCACAGCGGAAAAACGGTTATTCTTTTGTGTTCCGTATTTAACATGGGCTGGAAATAAAGAAAATAGATGCAAGTTTGTTTCCTGATTTCTTAAGGAGAAGCTATATTCTTATCTGACCCAGCACCTTTGTGTAGATTTTTCATATTACATCCTATCTAGGAAAATATGATTTTTGCCTAGTATTAACTAGGATGTATATTTTGGGGGTCTAATTGATGGCTACAGTGGCATTTGCTAAGGTTAGTTTTTTTTGCAATTATACATATAACTTCTTTTACCATAAGGTGAATAACTAAGCTTACAAAAAAAGGGCCACTGCCCATTCTGCAGAATCAGGCAAACAAAGATGTGGGCTCTCAGCCATGCTGCATAACCAGGCTAAGAAAAAGCTAGTTGAGTTACAGAAGGACAGCATCACAATACAAAGGTTTACATTTTGCTTGTATACACCCTTTTTCCAATATAAAAATAATTATTTGGGCCACTGCCCGGATTGGCCTCTCCTCTCGTGCAACTTAAAAAGGTAATTTTTTTCCTTTCGCTTTATAAACATAATTAACTGTGCACTGCCACAGCAAATGTCAGTTTTAACTATGCAACAGCTGAAATGCTTGTTTTAATGGTTGCACTGATTTACCTAATGTGTGCTTGAGAAAGGCATGGTCTCTGGACAATGACTCTCCCAGAAGCCAGGGTGGGCGTGTCATGCTGTGTGGCATCTCAATCCTACCCATCCGTTGCAGCTTGCCGGCTGCTGTGGAGGAAAGAAAGGGCTTGGAAAGAAGGAGGCTGTTTCTGAGCTACTGCTGCATTACTTTACTACACATGGATTGGCAAATGCCGTCCAAACAAGAAGGATGGCATTGTGAAGAGGGCAGAAAGCAACAAAATTTAACCTAAGCAATGATGGAGAAAAGACGACTGCTCTAGGGGCTGTGTGCGCTTGTATGGTGGGGGAGGGCTTTGTAATGCGAAGCAGAAGGGGAATCAAAACTGGCAGAAGCAGCGACTGGAGAAAAGCATGAATAAAGATACATACAACATTTCTTACACAAAGGCTATAAGGAAGGCAAGCCTTAGTACACTGGTGCTCCTGAGTTTTCAAAGGAAGTGAGGCATCAGCTGTGGGAACAAGACAGGAGGCGGCAAAGAAGTCCAACGCTGAAATAAACCAATTGTAGGCAGGAATAAAGTGGTTGTATCGATTACAGAAGGTCTTGCTTGCAGCAACACTTGCGCGCTGCCAAAACTCAACCTAAAAATGCATATTTATTAACCATATGAAATAAAAACAAACACTTTAGAAAAATACATACAAATGATTTACATTACGTAGAAATATATTGCAGGATTTCCCAAAACCATTGAAGATAACCAGTGTGTCGATTTTGCGGGGGTTTGTCACATATTGAGGGTCAGTATGGTGGCTGCCCCTCCAAGGCCTCTTTTTCTTGCCTCAATGTGCTCTGTGGTGCCCACCGTACAGGTGTCAGGGAAGTGTTTTCCATTTCTCCATCTATCCCTTTATATCTGAACAATTTATCTTTTACAGCCATTTGGTGGGACGCAGGGGATCAGGGTAGAGTGGAATGGAGTAGGTAGATTTAGAGTAGCGTGGAGTGGACTGGGGTAGCATAGAGTAGGGTAGATTGGTTTAGAGTGGAGTGGGATTCAGTGGATTAAATTGTAGTCTGGTAGCGTGATTTAGAATGTAGTGGGGTAGACAGTAGTGGTGTAGAGTGGGCTAAATGGAGGAAAAGGTGGAACGGGGTACATTGGGGTATATTAGAGTTGAGTGAAGTGAGATATACTGGGGTAGATTGGGGAAGAGTGGGGTGGATTGGAGTGAGACTGGAGTGGTGTTGAGTGGGCTAACTTGGGTGAACAGTGGGGTACATTTAGGGGGCTAGATTTGAGTAGAGTGGTGTACAGTGGAGAGAGGTAGATCTGGGAGGATTGGGGTAGATCGGAGTGGATAGAGTGGAGTGTGGTATATTGGCGGTAGAATGGAATGGGGTACATTAGGGAAGAGTGGGGTTCTTGGGGTGAGGTGAATTGGGTGGATTAGAGTAGGGTAGATTGGAGTGGAAAGGGGTAGAGTGGAGCAGGATATACTGGGGTAGAGGAGATGAAGTGGGATAGGGTAGGGTGGAGTAAAGAGGAGTAGAGTAGATTAGGCTAGATTCAGGAAAAAACCAAGTTACAACAAGCACCCTCTTAGAAGTCCGATGTCAAGAAAATTTTCCTAACACATTGGTTATTTCATAATTTTTTTCACCAGTTTCAACCATGAGTTCATAAGTGGTAAAGCAACTTCAAAATATGGATCCAAAACCGTGGGTTGTTCTTCAAAAATCTTTATTTTAAGCACATTAAAAGTTTTCCAGCTGCTGCACCAGTGCTCACCAGTCAGGAACAGCGTCCACTCTGCGGACAAACATGTCTGGAAATTGAGTGCCTTGGATGCCACCCTAATTTCAGTATTATGTGGGCGCTTGCAGAAAAAGAGAGAGGCTCATGGCCTGCCATGGTTCAAGATGAAAGGGGCGACTATGAAGCGGTTGCCGTGATGATGAAGGGAAACGCACGAAAGTGTGCGAAGAGCTCTGAAGAATTCTTCTGACTTTTTACACTGGTCCCCGAGCAGAGAGAAAATATAAACAAGTGGAAGAGGACAGTCCTGGGGGGGGATCCATGGGAGTCAACAATTAGGAAAAAGATAATACATCATACTCTGCCCACATACTGTCTTGTTTTCTGTCCTGCACACATTTCTCCATGCATCCCGTCAATAACACATAAATAAAACAAATTATTTGTTGAGGCGATAATAATTATTCTAACTTTGATATTCAAAGTAGCATATGAACACACAGTGATGAAGTATGCTCTGTTCTGCTACACAAATCTATTGATAAACTTTTTTTAACATTGGCTAGTGGGAAAACTTACCCACGCAGCAACGTGGGCAGTAGTGACGCTGGAATGCTGATAAGAGTTTTAGACCCACCACAGGCAGCCTTTTCCCTACACAACACAGGGCCAGGGCTGAAGCAGGGGTGCATGGAGCGTAGCTGCGCCGCTTCCCCCTCGCATCTCACGGTGCACTGGTCAGAGGAGCACCCACGTAGTCACAAGCATGGGCTACAAATGCAGACCGCTCATCATATCATTGCAACTTTCCCACATAATTCCCAGCTATTAAGTGTTTTGCCCAGAATCACAGGATGGGGATCCGACGCTAGGACTCGAACCCCAGCCCCCAATTTCAAAGTCTGCACTGAGGCCATGCCAAAGATTAGGTATGGCGATTAAAAATCTCACCTTCAATCTCTACGACACAAGCTTTTTATTTAAAGAGAGTGTGATCGGAGCCTGTAGCGTTGATATTGTGAAGCGAGCTCAGACACACTGCCTCAATAGGAAGTTGCCTGTGGCGTCCCAAAAGTCCAGATATTATGGGATCCTATAATACCCTCTAAGAAAAGTTCCCACTCTTGGTAAAGTTGTGAGAAGCGGAATCCTACCTCCAGCTCACTCACATAAAGCACAGCATAGCGCCGCATCTTAAAGAAAGGCAGGTTCAAATAAAAGCGCGGCAAAGTACTCCAAAGTGGAGGAGAGGTGAGTAATCACACCCACCTCACTTCCACGTCTCACCCGAACCCCCGTCCCCTCGAAAAAAATACCAAAGAAATAAGAGCACTTTTCTTCATTCCCGGTGCAGTCCGATCCGTGTGCACACACTCCGGTGCAGCACCGTTTTTAGTCTCCTCACTCGGCCACAGACTAGAACAACTCGGCTTCCGCTTCCGTTTCAACCAGGGACGGCTGCGGCATGGTAGCTACTGGATCCTACCAAAAGTAGCCCAAAGGTAGCCTGTAGTGCTACTGCGAGGCAGGAGGGGCTGGGGAAATTGATGCAAGTAAGAAATGAAAGCGGATGGAGACAGGGGTCGACTTTGAAGCTGGGGACTGTGTCTGAGTGGATTGTGACGGTGACACAAGCCCAGAATGATGTGTCAAGGTGTATCTATCAATTATTTGAAAGGCAGTGAGCATGCCATCTTTCAGCGTCATACTCAAGGTTGCTGCCTCTGAAACGAGCACACAGAGAGAAGTACTGCAGTTCGTGGTTGTCGTCCTACTGTGTGAACTGACACTGTGCTGTCAAAGCAAATCTAGTTGTACCAATGGGGAAATGCAAACGTTTCAGCAATCTGCGTGAAGCTTGGCCCGAGAGGAGAAATGTGGCCAAGTTTGTATGTGGCGCAGAAAGACCTATGTTCTAGTCTTAGCTTCCCAGTTCACATCAACACTGTGATCTTGGGAAAGAAAATACATCGTCATGCAGCTCATGCACAATATGATCTGTCCAAATGTAATACTTTAGTAAAGCTGGGTTTGTCTGCATAGGTACCCCATTTAAAACATCCCATAAGAGCGGAATTAGGCAGTAGGTGCATATAGACCACATGTGGATTATTTAAAAGACCTTTATTCAACATAGCAATAAAAACGTTTTACCATAGTAATAGGCCATTTTATAGTATAAAAATATCCCCTGCAAATTTTTTTTTTTAAAACAAACCTAGTTTGCTGTTCCAAAGCAAGGATTGTTGTTTACAAATTATAAGCAACCCCAACGCTGCCCTGTACTTATTACTACCAATGATAACATGTATGCTAAAATGTAATCTGCCGAAAAACGGAAGACAGTGTGTGTCAGGGTATGCTGATGACATAACCCGTTCCAGAAAGCAGCTACTCTGTCACTTAGCGTCACAATGTAAAATAAATTCATACTGGCTATTCATGGTCTGTCCCTGTGCTAACGGCAGTAAGCCATGGCGATAAGTGAGGGCGACATCAAAACGTCCATTCAAATAACATATTCCCTAAATAAGTGATGTATTAGGTTATCCATGAAATAAGTAGTTTATTCATTCATTCATTTACAGGGTCTTCACACAGCATGTGAAGGTACAACAGCAAGGGAGACATACTTCAAGCCCTCATCCTGTTTTGTTGCGTGAAGATTACCCCTGCATCAAGGCATCTGTGACACTTAAAAATTTGCAAACATTTGTGACAAGAATTTTCAATTCTATTAAGGACTAGGAGGCGAGGATTATGCTTAGTCTCATTTCTTTACTGACATATAGCAGCCAATCACATTACAGTAAAGAAAAAACAGAAACAGGGCAACCATAGAGTACCCCACAGTATATAAACAGTCTCAGAGGTAACCACTTCCTCTTTCTTTGTCCAAAATCCAGTATGAAGAACCAATTAACATCAGAAAACCAAGGAGAACATCATCCAATAGGGCCAAAATCCGAACGAGGCGGCGGAGGAACTTCCAGAAGCCACAGAAACAGAAGCAGGCCAACGAGGAGTAGAAACTCGCAGCATAACGTCCACAAGGGCGGAGACGGAGGAGCCTCACTTGGGGTCAGAGCCTGAAAAGAGACACAAAGCCGTAATACACATCCTGTGTAATCATGAGCAAATAAGGGTGGGTAGAGAAAAAATCATTGCATTCATCACATATCAGTAGGCAATAACTATGAAGCAGTGCATAGTAACAATACAATCTATATATGCATAGAAAAACGGGTGGGATAATCCTCGCCTCCTAGTCCTTAATAGAATTGAAAATTCTTGTCACGAATGTTTGCAAATTTTTAATTCTATGTCAGGACAGGAGGCTCCGATTATGCTTGTTCAAAGCTGAGCCACCACTACAGAAGCAACACTATCGATGGGTTTAAAATAAAAAGTCTTAAACACAGAAGCAGATGACCAATCTGCAGCCTTCATGATATCAAACAGAGTAACACCCATGGAATAGGCTTTAGACGCCATCGCTCCCCGTGCAGAGTGTGCGCCAAACACAGAAACATCAATTCCAGCTTCAGACATAAGTCCCCGCACCCAGCGCGCCAAGGTAGCTGGAGAAACAGGGCGAAAAGGCTTTTGTAATGCAATAAAGAGCGGACCTTGCATGTCTGAGCGCAAAGAAGCGGTACTCACCTCATAATCTTTCAGGCACTGAACCACACAAAGATTGGGGTGAGAAGGAAAAGAAGGATAAGAAATAGAAGGCGTATTAGATTTGGTACGTCTGGAGAGACGAAAGGAAACTCCTTCAGGAGTAAAACTGCGACCCGCCAGGTCCAAAGCGTGTACGTCCGACACGCGCTTACAGGAGACCAAACATAACAACATGGTTAACTTTGCAGATAGTTGCTTGCGAGATAAGGAGGTATTGGGAGGCCAAGCCTCCAAAAATCTGAGTACAACCGAAACATCCCACAAGGTAACATACTTAGGAGTGGGAGGTTTTGCGAAACGCACACCTTTAAGTAACCTGGAAACAAAAGGGTGTTCACCCGCTGGTTTCCCATCTATGTGGGCATGACCCGCCGAAATCGCCGACCGAAAACCGTTGATAGTCGAATAAGCCAGACCAGAGGTGGCTAAGGAGGCCAAGAAATTAACAATCATGCTGATATCTGCTGAAACGGGATCAACTTGGAGTTGTGAACACCAATCACACCAACGCTTCCAAGACCCCTTATACCGTTTGTGAGTATTGGGAGCCCATGCTACACTAAGGAGCTTGGAAGCGTCGCTTGAAAGGCCTGGGAGCGACCAGCGATCCCCGAGATCCTCCACGCGAGAAGCGGGAGGGAGCCTGAGAGGATCAGGGGATGAGGATCCCCGAGAGGGTCCAACAGGAGATTCCACAAAGGGGGAAGGAGAAATGGTGGAGCCGAACACATTTCTAGAAGGACCGGAAACCACGCTTGAGCCCTCCAGAGAGGGGCAATCAGAATCAGATCCGTCTGAAATCGTTTGGAGTAGGCCAATACCCTGGGAATCATCAGAAATGGAGGGAAGGCATAACAGAGGGTCGATGGCCACTGCTGGAGAAAGGCATCCGTGGCCAGAGCCTGAGGGTCCGGCCTCCAACTGTAAAAATGCGGAAGTTGCGCATTGAGGCGTGAGGCAAAGAGATCTAGTTGGCAAGGACCCCAACGCCGATGGAGAGCACGGAAGACCCGAGGATGCAGCCTCCAATCGCTGTAATCCCGGAGATGTCTGGAGTGCCAGTCCGCTATCTGATTGTGGCATCCCGGAAGGTACTCCGCAATAACAGTGATCTTCTTCTGCAGACAGAAGTGCCAAAAATCTTTGGCAATCTCCGCCAGGATTCTGGACCTGGTCCCGCCTAGTTTGTTGACATAGCGGACTGCTGATATATTGTCCATCCGGAGAAGGACACAACAACTGGTTTGCAGAGGGGAAAAACATTTGATCGCAAAGGAACCCGCTAGAAGTTCCAGACAGTTGATATGCAGTGTCAATTCCTGAGGGGACCAACGACCCCCCGTCGAGACCGAGCCGCAACGGGCTCCCCAGCCCCACCGACTGGCATCGGACTCTATCACTAGATCCGGAGACACACCGAAGAGGGCTCGGCCGTTCCAGGCCTCCATGTGGTCCAACCACCACTGCATCTCCCACCGGACCTCCTCCGTAAGAGGAATCTGATCTGAATATCCGAGGCCTTTCCGGAGATGAAGAATTTTCAGGCGCTGCATTGCCCTGTAATGCAGGGGACCCGGAAAAATCGCCTGGATGGAAGATGCCAGCAGACCGACTACACGTGCCAACGACCTCAACGACACAGTCGGTCTGGAAATAACAGATGTCAACTCTCTCTTGATATAACGCATCTTTTGGTTGGGCAAGAGAAGCTGACAAGTTACCGAGTCGATCTGAAAACCCAGGAAATCTATCCGCTGGGAAGGAACCAAAACCGATTTCTGAACATTGATCAGAAACCCCAGAGATTGTAAAAGAGTGATGGACAATTCCAGATGTTGAATAAGTTTGAGCGGACACTCCGCCAGAAGGAGAATATCGTCCAGGTAAATAATCAACCGGACACCCAGAGACCGAAGATGTTCCACAACTGGTCGCAACAGTTTCGTGAAGCACCATGGTGCCGACGAAAGACCGAACGGGAGAACCTGATACTCGTACCAGACTCCCTGCCAGAGAAACTGGAGAAAACGGCGATGTGGTTTGTAAATCGGAACCGAGAGATATGCATCTTTGAGGTCCAGCCGGACCATCCAATCCTTCTCTCGAAGGAGATCTCTCAAGAGATGGATTCCCTCCATCTTGAAATGTCGGTATACGACTTCCCCGTTGAACTCTTTCAGGTTGAGAACAAGGCGAGCACCGCCCCCCTTTTTCTCGACCAGAAAGACAGAGCTGGCAAACCCCTTTGGATGACGGGTGGTTGGAATCACCGCCCCTTTCTTGAGAAGAGAGTCTATCTCCTCGGAAAGACAAACCTGATCCTGAAGAGAAAAATGCAGACAAGGAGGGGGACAAGTCTGATGCATTGGGTGATAGAATTCTATTCTGAACCCCTGAACAGTTTGTAGCACCCAAGCATCGGCGGAGAGCATGCGCCAATTCTGCAGAAAAAACTGAATGCGACCCCCCAACATCACATCGCATGCAGGAATCAGTCTCACCTGTAGAGTGGGAATCCTGGTATTGTCCCTGATGACCACCGGAACGTCCCTTGCCGTACTGGCCTTTTCCTTTTCTGGAAGGATAAAAGTTGGCTCTCGAAGAATAACCTGCGTCGTAGGAGCCTCTGTGTTGAGAGGAATTGCCTCTCTGGGACTGACTGGCAGAACCACGGCCGAACGAGCGTCCCCTACCTCGTCCGGCCTTTCCAAAAACCGGACGCATGGCTCGCCGCAAGGAGGCCTGCGCCTTGTCGATGCCACTGAAGGTTGACACAAAGCGCGTGAGTTCCTTAAGAAAAGGCTGGCCAAACAGGAGGCCGTCCGCCTCAGGGCCCGACTCAGAAGAGGCCAGTTCAGATAGTCTAGGGTCAAGCTTTAATAAGATGGACCTGCGACGTTCCGCAGATATCGCACAATTCGCATTACCCAGCTGGCAAATCGCCCGTTGCGCCCATTCAATCATTTCCTTAGGGTTCACAAGGGCAGAAGCTTCCTGGGCCCTGTAACCGAGGTCCAAAATTTTAGTGAGAGGCCCAAGGACGTCCAACATCTTATCCTGACAGGACCGCCAAGATCTATCCAGGCCCTTCTTTGGGTCCTTGGCATACTTTTTCAAATAGGTGACCATCATGGGGTCAACTTCAGGGGTCTCAGATAAATGGGCAGACAAATCTGGCCTCGGGCATTCCGAGCGCAGCCTGGCACGAACCGAAGCCTCAAAAGGCTGACGGATATGTGCCTCAATGTAGGCAGCTACAGCCGGAGAAGGCCCCCATGAAGAAGAGTTGGGGTGAACAATGTCGGCGGGCTCGAAATTGAGCACCGGAGGACGCTCAGGAGCGTCCACAAAATGCTCCTTACAGACCCGTTTTTTAGGTGGAGGAGAAACATGGTCTGAAGATGCGGAGGACAACACATTGTCTGAATCAGCCTCATGAAGACCGGCAGTTGAGGGAGGCGCAGCTGCCAAACTTTTTGCCAGACGCTGAAAGTCAGCCTTGTGAGGGTTAACCGGCGACTTCGCCGTCTTCTTGGAAGCAGGCAACCAGCCCTGCTGTTGAGCATAGAGACTCAGGTGACGTTTCAAAGGGTTAATAGCACGTACTAGTGCCTTGTTAACGGACTGTTGAACACCCTTATCTAATTGTTCAACTAAGTCCTGTTCCAAGGAGCCTTCCTCCTCATCAGCATAGTAGTAGTCGTCTTCCACGTCATCAAAATATTCAGCCATTCTACACCAAGGTAGAGGTAAAAGCCCACAAGACGACTAGAAATATGGAGTGTTGGAAACACCAGTCAAGGGGGAGTGTAGAACCCCAAAGCAGGCTTAAACGCAGGAAAAACCTGCCTTGGTAGCAATTAGAACGTGGAGGGAGCCAGAGCCTGCACTAAACAACACTCTAGGCAGAGCCTATGCCAATAAAAACACTACCAAAGTCCTAAAAGACCTCAGCGTCGGACGGGGTTAACTGCACTGACAGGCCGTGGGCAAACGTCAACAAACGCCGTCGTTAAACCAGCTGAAGAGAAAACAGCCGGAAATGGGACAGCGCGCATGCGCGACTGTCGCCTGCCAGTGAAAACCGTCGAAGAGCGCTCGCGCTCACAAAACAAACGGAACCCCTGCTCCCGCTCCACAAGCAGCGCGCGAGCAGCTAGGAAGCGCTCGGCGACTTAACGGAGGTGAGACACACGCTCCGGTAAACAAATAAAGTGCACGCTGAAAGCGGCGAAAAGACGCGACTAAACAACAACGGAGCCAAGCCCCAGACGCGCGACACACAGCGCAATGTCAAAGCACAAAGCGGCAATAATCCACAAGGCACAATAACAGTAGAACGCCAAGCAATGAAATATCAAGTAAGTAAGAAAATGCACTTAACTGGCTGCGGAGCAGCAAAGAAAGAGGAAGTGGTTACCTCTGAGACTGTTTATATACTGTGGGGTACTCTATGGTTGCCCTGTTTCTGTTTTTTCTTTACTGTAATGTGATTGGCTGCTATGTGTCAGTAAAGAAATGAGACTAAGCATAATCGGAGCCTCCTGTCCTGACATAGAATTAATGCAGCGCACAGAAGTCCAAACGCAGGGCAATATCCGGAGTTGACGCTGAGTACTCCACAAGCCGTAGTTTTGGGGTTCTTGTTCTGCTTACGAGGGGTTAAACCAGCTGCAGTACAAATAACTAGGTCCATATCGCCAGAACCGCATGTTTTAAGGCTTGGGCTTTAATCTGACAGCCTACTGCATTTTGGGAGTTAGCGTTTCGGCGCTGTAGTATAGATGCATTGAATTAAAGCACCTGACAGCAATCATCTGAACACACGAGAAAGGAGAACAAAACTGTGCAAGACCAGTTAATTTTTTATTTAATCTCATCATACATGATTAAATTAATTTTCAACCTCTAGGTATCCTTTCGTGACCGCTTAGAGCAAATCCATCCGTTTGTGGCCATTAATATATGTTTACGACGACTTTGTGAATCCGTTCCCGTACTTTTAGCATGTGATTTTCTGTGACCAGTCATTTTCTTCAAGTGCACAAATCCAATTGTTGTGTGCAATTGAAGTGAAATAGGACTGCAGCTCCCAGAAGGCACTCTTTTGCCAAATGTAAGCTGAGAAAGGAAACATGGCTTCCTGCAGAGATGCATTCAGGGCAGTGCCTCGATTCTTCATCTCATGTGACCTCATTGGTGGAAGGCTACATGTACAGCAACCGCAGCGTTGTTTCCGTGTGCATCAAAGCTAACTTGGCCCGGCGCAGTGAAAGTCTCGGCTGAGCCATGTGACGTGCTGTGTGATACTCCCCTGTTTCTCCGTTTATGACCGCGACTGTGCACTCAAAGCTGGTGGAATCTGTTTGTATTTGTATTAAAACAGTAAATTCGGGTCAGTCAGGGGCACTTGTGATAGGATGTACATGGATTGGCACTGTATAACTGGGCGCCCGAAATTTCATGCTTAATGAAATTTTACCTAGGCTCCGGTGACCATGAACACGGTGGCTGCTAAGTGAGTGCTTGCCTCCGTCCAGTTCCCACATAGAAACACCGAAATATCACCACGTCTGGTAATATATATTGCTGCTTTGTGGACGGGATCAGCAGAGAGGCCAGGACCTGACGAGCATGGAACCATAACTCACCCCGCCCCTTCTCTGGTAGTGCTCACTGTATTGGCAGAGTGCAAAGGAAGGTTTCTCCTCTTTTGAGGAATTTATTTTCTAGTGAATAGTAGGCGCTGTACAGAAGATTCATTCACCTGTTCATACGAATCGCTTAAAAATAAAAGCCATTTCTTTTTTTAACGTCAGCTGGGCCTCTCTGAGCTGTCAGGCGGTATAAAGCAGCGCCTATGCCAAGCCACCTGCCAGCACGGTACACCACATGAAAAGGAAGAGATTTCTAAAAATTGTGCCAACGCCGTGCCTGGAAATGCGAGGTTGATTTAACCGGGACAAGAGTCCCATGCTGAGGTGTATAAATTGTTTCTACAGCGAGGAAGTGTACCTTCCCATGAACAGAGGACAGTAAAGTTGAACTATTATTGCTCAGTATTGGGCCATGCTTATTATGCAGGTAAAAATAGATACCTTGATTTAACACACTACTCGCAATACATCCCTATTGCAAGAATAACGGCAAGTGACTTATGCCTGAGATTGTCTTGTGATACGGGGAGAGAGAACCATTTCAAAACTAACTGCCTCGTTTTAGAAGCTCTGCATAAACACATGGGTAACAGTCCAGCCTAATGTTTAGTGCAGTGCAAGAAATAAATAAACTAAAATGTTGGACGTGTACCTGAACCAATCAACAAATTATTCTAAAGTTATTATGAACCAGTCTTTTTAAATAAAAGACTGTGATGCTAGTCAAATAATCCGGCAGTCCTTTTCAAACAATCCAAAAACCACCAGTAGCCATGCATCTTGTGAAGTAATCAGGCAGTCAGTTTCACGTCATCTTCAAATCATCAGGAACAGTCACACCTTGTGAAGTCATCGGATAATGATTTTCAAGTCATCTTCAAATCATCGGGCTCAAGTTTCTAAACTCTGCTGATGACTTTAAGAGCTTGATGACGGCTAACAACACGAAAATGACTTCTAGAGTAGTTAGATGATCATCCAATGAGACTGGGATGGATTCTAAAGTAATCCTGTTTGACCTGGGAATAGAGCATCTTCCTTTCAGAAGCTCCTTGAAATAGGTTTTTAAATCCTCGGCTCTCTCCAAAAGTTAAGTAAAGAGAAGTTAGTAAACTCAAGCTATTTGGCACACGCCATGAACTGTCATATAGTTTTGTGATTTGATTTGTCAAGATAACATTGTGTGTACAATGCACTATGGGGATATTGCAGATCCATTTAAAAAACATTGATTCTTAATGCCCAAAGAACCAGTAACTTTGGGCATTAAGTTGGATATTAGCTCAGCGAGAAATACTACTGTCTTTTTCACCTACATAGACCGATCTCAGTCTTTCTTATAGGCACTTAAATCTAACTTCAATCGTAATGATTTATCTTGTTTTTCCTTTTCTTTGCAGGTGACGTCAGCTCCCAGTGTAGATGACATTAAACTGTCCGCGCCAGTGCTCATAATGAAAATTAAACCACCCAGACCAGTCTCCGGTAAACCTTTTTGCTGTGTTTCTCATTGTGGTTCTTATTATGCACAGCAGGCCAGGGTCGCATTGGGATCACAGTTAGGCCCGGGCACTCTCAAAAAGGTGGCCTACGTTGTCTGATCATCCCTTTAATAGATGACTATCTGGTTAGTCTCACTGGAATCCGGGCGGTTATTTTTAGTTGTAGTTCCGTATAGTGTGAACTCGGCCCAAAGTAATTGGAGCAATGTACATGAGCACCAGTTACATTACACAAGATCAAATTCATTTTCATTTCCGGTATAGAGATTAAGTAATTTGCCCAGAATCACAGGATGTTGAGCTGACGCTGGGACTCAAACCTAGTTTCAACGTCTGCAACTCTGACCATGGCACAATTTTATGCAACCCTCCCTCTCCCCCAACAAGTCACAACACTTGGCTGCAACGTAGGCCACTTCTCTTACTCTCCCACTCCCCAGCCCAATTTAGCCTCAGGGGATTTACACTGCAAGGGAGGTGTCAAAAGCACATTGCTGCTGCTCAAATGGGTGGGTGGGGGGGGGGAGGTGTAGGTGAGAAATGCCCGATAAAATCTGCCCCCCTGTGAGGCCCCTGCATACAACCCACCCTCCCTGCACCCGCCATGGCCTAAAAGTGATGATGACCCGGTGGGGGATAACACTGCTACAGAAAGGGCACACGAGTCATGGCGCCAGGGTGAGAATGCCCCAAGGGCAAATGCAACACCTGGCCTCCAGCCTCAATTTACAGCACGGCTGGGGAGTGATCATGATACCATCGCGCCAAATTAAGATGGCCTGGCGGGGGCTGGGAAAGAAAGTCCGTCTCTTGAGCTGGTTTGCAGGGGCCCCAAAAAACGGACCACAGGTAACCCTGGGGCTCCGGCCCATTGATCAATGCCCGATTGCCCCCTTCCCAATCCGAGCCTGCAGCAGAGCTTACACCATCGATAAGCTCAGTGTTGCACTTCTGCAGACATAGAATAAGGTGCAGACTGGCTGTTTGACAGACAGCGGAAGTGGGTTGCTGCTTCATCGTAAAGTCAAAGCTGAGAATATTGCTCAGTCATCGCACTTATATATGGGTGGTGTGAGTGTTAGTGCAGTACAGCCGGTGCATAATTGGAGCCGATAGTTGTAGGTAAGGCCCATTTTTTGGGGAACCGGTACTTATTTTTCCTCAACAGACTTTGATACAGAGCAAGAGACAGAAAGCACAAAACGTGGAAAGAAGGAAGAAAAGAAAGATAGAAAAACAGTGGCAAAGAGAGAAGGCAGAGATACGTAACAACCTGCAAATGTGAGATAATGAGGCAGAGAGTGTCTGTTGGTGGATTGAAGAGGTATGAGGTGGAATCAAAACTATGCAGGCTTGGTACTTGGTACCCTGTCCTTCGATAGAACCAGCTGCAGGCTTCTGAGCAAATGTTGGACCCTAGCAAGTACAGTCTACATGATAGTCTCTTAACTGGCATGGCACAAATACCTGGACCTGTGCTGAAGGAGACTTTATGAGAAAGACATTGAAAGTGAGTGGTTTAAATGAACAAAAATGGCTGTATGTACAGACCAGATAACTGACTAAAGTGAACTCATTGAAACACCTGGTGGGTGTGGCACTTGAGTTGTGAACTTCGCTCCCACCTACCATTGGAGGTCTCACTTCATAGGCACTTGCAGTAGTAGGGGTGTGGGGTAGTGGATGCTGCATCACCCTCAAAATAAACATGCTGGAGTTCAGAAGTTAAATGAGCAATAAAGACACCTTTAAATGTTATCTTGTTATATTGTTCACATATATAACTCTGTCTTAAATATTTATTTATTTATTTTGGATTTGTAAGGCGTCCCAGCACAACCAGAGACCAAAGACAGGAGCCTGAAGGTGTAGCAGGGTGATTAGACAGCAGAAGTAGGGAAATGCCAGGTCTTTAAGGCTTTTTGAAATGCTAGATGATTCGGAATAGCTCTAATGTAAATTGATACTTGTATAGCACACTACTCACCCGCAAGGGTCTCAAGGCGCTTGTACGAATACCGCTGTGGAACCCGTCCTGGCTTTCCCTGTGATGTGTCTACTCCTGGGCACCCCCAGGGTGAAGGCCAGGCATCCTTAGCGTTGTGGGGGCCGGTGTGGAGATTAAGCAAGCTATTGCCCAGAGTTGCAGAGTGGGGCTCTATGATTGGAATAGGCACGAGGCGAGAATTATCAGGTCCGTGGAATTTTGAGCCCAAGACCCGCCGAGGCGGGGAATTGAACCCTGGTCCTGGGCTAGACCTCTGCATCAGGGTCTGCCGCTCTAACCATTGAGCCACACTTCTCCACTAATAGGAACCGGGAACGAGTTCCAAAGTTTCGCCGCCAGATAGCAGAACAAACGCCCCCCAGCCCTCACTCTCCAGACTCGAGGAGTGCAGACCAGCGCTAAGTCGGCAGATCTCAGCAGACGCCCAGGCACATAGGGCTCCAAAAGTGAGATCGCCCCAATGGAGTCTGGCGAGTCAAGATCTTATGAGATATGCACAGCGCCATGAACTGAATGCTCTGTTCGACAGGCAACCAGTGGAGTTTAGGTAGCACATGCGCCACTGAGCAAGATCTACGCAGTGCATTCAGAATCCGGGCGAATTGCTGCCTGCTTATTCTTTTAACATGGAGATTGGTGTTTTCTTTCCCTAACTGTAAAGTGAGACGATTTTGTAATGTAACCATCTTACTGAGTGTGAAAGAAAAAGCTCCAGGATGTTAAATATTTTTCTAACACTCAATAAAACGTGAACTGTACAAGAATAGCATTTAATAAAGTGCAAATGAAGTATTTTCTTTTGTAATTTAGAAGTGTGATGAAAAGTTTATTTCAATAAGATCAGAAAACTAAACTTGGTGCTGCACAAATGATAAATATTCACTGAAACCCGATTTCCACGCATTATCTTTTATGCACTTTATTAATATCTGCAAATTTAGTAGCCATTCCAATGGAAGTTGTGCTTTTTGTAAATGAAATGGCGCTACCACACCATGGTTTGGCAATATCTTTGTGATGGTGTGCTTCCAAATGTATCCCTCGCTATATACCATAGCCATACCACTCTCCTGAATTGGCATTTTTCGCAATCCCTATGACTTCAGTGACGTAACACTGATGCCAGCAACCCCCCTCTGAAAATAGTTTGTTTAAAAAAAAAATCTTTTTATTGTTTTGTGCTGCTCAGTAAACAACTTGGTTGATACATTGTACATTTCAAATATCTGAGTCATACATTGGTTACAGGTAGATGGGCTGGCGTGAGTTGTACTCGAAATAACAGCTGAAAACGTAGCTAATAAATATCCCCCCACCCCGTTCCCTACAAACTTCGGAATACCCTGCAGGGGCCCCATACTTTCTCCCATTTCTGTGGGCACCCCCTAGACTGACAGTCTGCTCTGGCTCTGCTTGTTGACACCAGTCTAGGCCGGTATTCCAGTCTGATACCTTGGGGGATTGGATTGCTCCCCAGTGCTTCGCTATGTTGCGCTTAGCGACTACGCCGGCCAGAGTCAACCATAGTCTCGTATATCTAGGCCATTCCTCATTTCCTGAAATCATTAAAAGGAACCATTTGGGTTCCAGCGGGACTCCTGCCCCCACCACCCTGGCCATAGTATCCCTTATTTCAGACCAATACCTTCGTATCCTCGGACATTTCCACAGTATATGCAGGAAGGTCCCCTCTTGTCCGCAGCCTCTCTGGCAAAGTCCACACTGAAAATTGTTCTAGCACGCCTGTCTCTCTTCTGTGAATGAAACCACTCCCTCCATTTTAACATGTTTAACATATGCTGAACGCTCCATACGTGGGACTGGGCTTTAGTTTAAAAGTACTAAAGAAAGGGGCTCCTCCAATGGGGCGGAGGAGCATCGCCCCACTGCTTTCTCCCACTGCAAGAAGCAGAAACATAAATTGGTAATACCTACCATTTTCTGTTTCTGTTTCTTGCACTGCGAGAAAGCAGAAGGGTTTAGTTGGGGACGGGTGGGAGGGCGGGACTGCTCTAGGGCAGGGGTGGAGTGACTTGCCCACTGCTGAGGGCGCTGACTGTTTGGTCGGCCCTCTGGGGCTGCCACAACCAGTCATGCACACTCTGCCCTTTCTCCATGTAGCCTAGATGGGGAAAATGGCCTCCCCATAGGCGCCTGCTTGAGCACCGTCTGGACCAATCACAACGCTGCCATTGCAGCATTGCGATTGGCTTAGGGAAGGGGGGAAGCTGCCTGCTTCCTGTGGCTGCCAGAGGCAGGACAGCAGGAGAGCAGGTCAGAAGCAGAGACGACACGAGACCCGGAAAGGTATTTTATTTTTTAAATTAACCTCCTTCTGCGTGCCCCCCTCCTGCGTGACCTGCGTGCAATCCCACGTGCAATGCTCCATGCAATCCCCCATGCAATCCCCCTGTGCAAACCCCCCGCCCCTACTCCCCCATTTACGAGTCATGCCGGCCGCGACTGAGTAAAGGCAATTGAGAGTGCATATTTGGCAGAGGTCAGATACGATTTAGTATCCTGAGTGTGCCTCCCTATATTCATATTCAGGGCATTGCAGGGTGTGGCAAAGTAAAGTAAAATCTTTCTTTAAAAGCTGTCCCGACACATTCACAAGGAAAAGAAAAAGGCTACGTTTCGCGCTGATCCAAATAGAACATATCAGTGAATCTTATATGCTACAGTATGAGAGCCAGTTTTGTGCTCACACCACTGGATATATTGTTTCTGTTTACATGCATTACTGTGGGGCTGTCGCCAGTTGTCGACTTTTTGGAGCAGAGAATGAGAAATTCTGGAGAACTCTAAGCTGTCCTTGGCGTGTTCCTGATTGGAAAGCTGCAGTGCGACTAACTTAAAGCTTTGGGTCGTATAAAGAAGTAGAGAGTAGGGCAGGCACCAGTGTACTTTACTTCGAATGTGCACATCTCTGTCAGAGAGGAGTGACCACGTTCCAAAAATAGCCAGGTTTGCAGAAGGGTTAGGTTTTAAGTCTATACATTTACATTGCTGATGTCCGGTAGCCAGCAATGCAAACCTAAGGGCTCAGAATCTTTTTGCTGTCACATTTATGCATGATAGTGCATGCCAGAAGTTCGGCCATCTTCCCTCTCACTGAGGTCTAGTGGTTGTCGAGGCACATGTTATTTAATGTGCACGCCACTGCGGATGCACAGTGGATCGAGATAATCTTGCAGGCAGCTAGTGCTGCCAAACCTTTGCATTGTGTTATTGTTTTTATGGCTATTACCAGATTGTTTTAAGACTATTTTTAGAATCTTTACTTTTGGGACATATTAGGGTTTGTGTGAGATAACTATAATTGCTTACGTTGAGGCATATGACTATGATGACAGAACGGCTCTCAGAATTTTTAAGGAGGTCAGTCTGCAACAGTCACGCCAAGCTATCCTCTCCTGTATGTCAGGTTCCCCTTTTTTGACCCGTGCCCTCCAAAGGTACTAGATACTACATGCCATTATTGACATCATTTCTCCAAGCATTCATAAAATAATTAACTCATCACTCACGTGAGCAGTACCACCAAGTTCGAAAATCGCAGCAGTCAAACCCCTTAAAAAACAATTATCTGACCCTACTATCCTTTCAAACCCACATCCAATCTCCCGTTTACCTTGCCTCAGTAAAATCGCTGAAAAACTAGTTGACACCCAATCGACCTCCTTCTTAGAAGAGGCTAATATTCTGCACTCAAGTCAGTCAGGCTTTAGGCCCATGCCTTCCACGGAATCAGCACTACTACACACCACTGAAACGCTTAAATTCACTTTAGATGAAGGTAAAAATGTGGTGTGGATTCTGTTAGATCTGTCAGCTGCATTTGGCATCTTGAGAGACCTGCTCAAATCATATGGCATCTCTCACATTGCCCTTGCTTGTCTGAAATCTTATCTATATAACAGAAAACCAATAGTCACCCCCAGCCACTATCAATCAGCGGAAAAACCCTCGCTGTCTGGGGTCCCGCAGGCCTCTGCCTTGAGCCCAACTTTGTTTAACATCTATATGGCCCCCCTGCTAGACCTGATATCATCGTTTAACATTGAAACAATCTCCTATGCAGATTATACTCCGTTAATTCTAGTACTAGACCAAGATTCCACCAATGCAGAGCAGAATTTCCAATGCTGCCCTACTGCTGTCCTTGACTGGATGCAATCCAACCACCTGAAATGCAACACCCAAAAAACCGACATCATGTTGCAGCTAGTGGTGGCCAAATGATATTCCCCCTCCGCCAAATATAGTGAATGTAGTGAGGAATTTGGGAGTAAAATTTTACACCTCATTATCCTTTCATCAACAATTAAAATCTCTTTAAAAGTTTTTGGATTTATTACCTGGTGTGGCTAGAAAGGCAGTTGCAGTGGCTCTGATCACGTCTAGACTACACTACTGTAACAGCCTATACGCAGGAGCCAATAAATCTGTCTTTAACCCCTTGCATGCTGATGACATAACGGTTCCGTCATCAGCGACGCATGAGCTGTGCTGATGACGGAACCGTTCCGTCATGACTCCGCCCGCGCAAGGCGGAGTCAGCATGGGCGGGGAATTCCCGCCGCACGCAAGGGGTTAAGAAACGACAGATAGTTCAACATGCCGCAGCTCGCCTTGTTCTAAAACTACCTCGAGGCCTCAGCAGCCTTAAAATCTTTAAACAGGCTGCCCATACATAAAAGAATTCTCTTCAAGATCCTGGTTATCACTTACAGAGCCTTTAGATCACCAGGACCCAGTATCTTAGGGCCAGAGTTAAACCATATGTGGCACAGCGCCTCTTAAGATCCTCATCAGCAAATCTCCTCACACCACCCAGCTTCAATCTCATTTCTAAAGGGGGGAAATCAGTGGCAGTCCTAAGGACCAAAGCCTGAAACTCCCCACCCGTCCATCTCTGGTTCTGTCAGACAGAATCTGTCTTAATGAAATCCCTGAAAACTTAGATTTTTGGAGCCTCAGACACTTTAGTTTTCTCCCTCATCTGATCTGGTAAAATATCCCGCTGCCCGCTCTCTACACTCATTATATTGATCAATGCATTGTTAGAGCCCTACTCTCTCCTTCGTGCTAAGAAATTGAATGCTTCTAACCATTTGCCAGTCAGCCTTAAACAGAGTGGGTTGAGAGGGTTACAGTAGTGTATACAAAACACTCTGTAGTAATCACACCAGGCCAGGTAAGTATGAGAACGACTACTCTGTTGACTGTTCATCTCCACAGCTTCCAGGAACTGACAAGATCCTGGAATTCAAAGCATAGCATTCCATTGTCATGGCAATGACATCATTAGAATGCAGCATGCGTGGACAGCAAGCTACAGAGAAACTACTACAACATCTCCTCTCTTTCCATAGATACACAAAAGAAAATAAAATCAAGAAAAATAATATTAATGAAATATACCAACATCTAGAAGAAAAAAGTAAGAACATAAAACATAAGTGATATAAAACTAAGAACATGAGAGATAAATGTAAGAGTTACAGCAGGGCACTCGTCCTACCACTTCAAAGATTTAAATGTTTTGGCGGGACACTCGTCCTACCAGTCCTCTGTGGAGGAACATATGTCAAATCAACATGAAAATCAGACTTCTTTGGGAACGATTGGTCATGAAGAATGTTGCTTGTCTCCAAACCCATTTGCAGAACAACCTTCACAGGAATCTTATAAATCCTAGAAAGATTCCACCAATTGTTTCCATTGACTCTCCTGGCAAAGCTAGAGACAGCATCCACTTTAACAGGGGAACCAAACTTTGACAGACCCTTTGGGACATTGACAGGGGACTTACTTCTGAACCAATCTCCCACAGAAACTGAGGACTCAAAGTTGGTCACCTCTTGATCAAAATGTTGTTTCGGAAGGGTGTCCCCCTGTGTCTCTTGGCACTTAGAAACCAAACCCCACTTTTTCATCCAAGCAGGACACATGTGAAAAGAAGCTTGTCTACCCCGAAGTAAAGCAAATGGACTTGAACCAGTGATTAGACAGCTTCCTTGATGTCAACTCTGGATGAAACAGCCCACTGAACACACTCAACCAACATGTGGTTGTTGCGCTCAATGAAACCATTAGCCTGTGGGTGATATAATGCCACACCGTGGTGGGCTATACCACACAGGGACAGAAAGACCTACATTTCCCCGTAGGTAAACTGTACCCCATTATCGGATACGATTTCTTTGGGGATACCCTGTCTTGCAAACAAACTTTGAAGAAATTTGATAACCTCCTGTGAATTAGGATCTGTCATGAAACAAACCTCCCACTACTTGCTGAAATAGTCAGCAACTACAAGAGTGAACTTGTACTTGTTCCCCAAAGCATTAAAAGGTCCCACAAAGTCAATGGCCAATTTCAACCACCGACCTTCAGGTGCCTCGATCTGTTGTATTGGGGGAGAAACAATTTTGACAACCTTATCACTGGTGGAACAAGTTAGACACATCTCCACAACATCATTTATTTGACGGTCGATGGAAGGCCACCAATACACACTGCAAATCCTTTTTTTAGTGTTCGTCTGCTGAAGGTGTCCTTCATGGCCAAACTCGATGATCTGACCTCTGAGACATTCAGGAGGAACAAAGTTATACCCACGCATGATTATGTCTCCACCCTCCAAAGTAAGCTCATCCGCGACCTTGGTGAAGGCATGTAGATCACCATCTAGGTGCTTTTCCTTTGGCCAACCAGCAACAATAAACTCCTTGATTCTCTTAAGCAGAGTGAAGAAAATGAGTTTTCACTAGGTCCTAATAATTCCTCCATTTGGGGCCTCCTTTCCAGATGGGGATAGGGGATCCTCATCTTTTTTGCCTTGGGAAATAGCAGTCATCATCTCATGCTGCCTGTGTATCCAGTGCTTGCCTATGCTGTGTGCTATGTGCACACAGGCCCTTAAAACTTCCCCGGTCAGTACACGTGACACCAACGTAAGGATAATGCTTCAACAAGAGATTGGCGACCTAATGCAGATAGACATTTCATGAGAACATGTTTTGCCACTCAATGGCAAAAGGAGGGTCTGAAGAAAATGAGTTTTCACTAGGTCCTATTAATTCCTCCATTCCTTGCCATCTCGTGACAAAACCTGCCTACAGCCTCCATTTCTGCTGACGTTAAAAAATGTCACATTCTTTGCAGTTAGCCAATTCCTCAAAAGAAAGCCATGAGATCCCTACGCCCAGTGTAAACAAGCTTGTTTTTCATCTTCTGCTCCCTGCTTGTTAAACATCCTTGACACCGTGATCAGGTTATCTGGACAATGGTCTGAATGCAAAGCCTTGATCAAGCTGATTGAACAATAGTCTGAACACCGCCTTGATCAGGTAATCAACTACAAACACCGCCCTGATTGAACAATGGACTGAATGCCAAAGAGTGGTGTAAAAAATGTATTTAGCTATGGAGTAAAGCAGCAGCCTCCTGGGTTTTGTCTCAGACTAGCTTGGGACTCTGTTCCATAGCCCGGGCTATTGTAATAAAGGTGGTTCTCTCTGCAGACAAAGGTTTCCAGGTCCACTTTATTATATAAGGAGGGTAAGAGTAGACTTGGGTTATTCCCGCACCGCCAAGCCCCCAATCCTCCTTGAGGTGGGCTTTTCTTGGTTCTACAAATGGCGCCTGAACAGGAACACCACGGAAACGTAGGTCTGACCCGGTGATCGTGAGGGGGCCCGTGGTGGAAGTCTGACGGAGATACTCTACCTGAGGGACCATTTTTTGAGTCCGGTAGACCAGAAGTCTTGCACACAGTATTCCCCATAATGTTCTGGGCCACCTGACTGCGTCCCGCTGGTGCCCCCTTTAGTGCGGTCTCTGTCTGAATCTGGACTCGTGCCTCCGTCTGCAGAAGAGAACAACATTTTCAGGTAAGGGTGGACTGATCATCCACCACTTGTGCTCTGTTGTCTGTCTATATTGACTTTTGCAAAAGCCAAGCCAGTGAGGTGAGTGTTTTTCTCCCACTGTTGTCTGCCTGAAGTAAAAATATGCCAGTCAGTAGTAAGTTCCGAAAGTTATGTTGTTGCGTATGTACCGAGGACTTCCTTCTGGAGGCAGCCTGCCCGCTTCCTCCAGAAGGAACTCCAAGTCATGAGATGTATGTTAAATATGGGCCATCTGCTATCATGTTATCTTCCTTATGGGTAAAATATACGAAACGAAGCAATATTGAATTACTTTGGCCACAGTTTGGCTCCTTTGATCTCCAGGCCCTTTCGAGCCTGGAGGAGCAGCTGCTCCGCAGACGGTCTCGTCAAGCCATGTTTGATGCCACCGCGTTGTGGAGGAAAGAAATAGATTAAAAAAATGGAAAAAAAAGCAAGCGTTGAATAAAAAGAAAAAGAGGATGTCTATGGCTGATCATGCGAAAGTGCATTTAGAAAATAAGGGTCAGGAAGGGGTTGAAATGGCAGATAGGCATCATATGGCTAAGACGACAAAATGTTATCCTGCTCGTTCTCCCAGGGACCTTGAGGTTGAAGGAGAAGAGGGGGACTCATTGTTGAATGCTATTCTTGAAGATCCACCTCCTGCCTATGCTCCGGCTCCTATGTATCCCGCTCCTCCTCAAAATGTTCCTAACGCTCCACCTCCACCAGTGGGGGTTCAGGGTGCCCCACGCATTGTACCACTGCCTGATCCTTTGACTCCCGTCACCCTGCCAGCACCCCTCCCACCCACAGTTCATACCGCCCCACATTTTGACCCAACCAGACCATACATTCCCGTCTGCTTGATAATCAGTCTATTGGTACCCCTGTTGGTGACTCTTATACCTCTCCGGACCAAACGAGATGGTCTTACCTTACGCCCAATACCCTGTTTGGATTTGGAGTCTTTAAGGTCTGCTGGACTCGTTTGGGTTAGTAAAAGGGACTGCGAAAACAATGTGCATTTTGGGTAAACAATGGTAATATTTAAGGCGTTAAAGATATGTGGTCGACGTTTAGACAATGGACCGTCATACAACAAACAGACATGGCTGAGTATATGTGCACACTTATAATAAAAAGATAAGAAGCATTGTTCATAGATACTCCTCGGGGATTGATTGATTTAAAACTAACTATTGCCAAGGGTCATGTTCAGGGAGATGATATGCATGAAGCTCTTGTTACCGTGTTTACGTTCAGAGACACAACAGCTTTTCCACCATCTCCGAATGACAAAGCTATGCCTATGAGAGAGACAGCTCCTGTCTTTATCCCTGCAGTGCTCGCCAATAACCAGGGTGTTGGAGGAGCCCCAACCCACTGGCGTAGGATGTGGGTGCATGTCCCATGGAAAAGAACGGTTGTTCTTCAATTGAAATCCCAATTACCAGACACCCGTAAGAATCCAGCTCTTTACTATCAGGAATTAGGTCCGATTGTTTCCTCTGGTAGTACCACCCGACATATGGGACAAAATACGCCATGCTAACCATAATGATGCTTTACATGGTGACTGGCCGACTTTGAAAGGATGGAGAATGACAGAGAGGGAGGGACTAAGCCTGATCCGGCTATTCTGGCTTTCCCAGGCCATCTGTTGCAACTCACGAATACCCTTTTGCCCGAAATAGCTGTTAATTGGGATAACATAAATGCATGTAAACAACGTAAAGATGAGTCTGTTGCTGATTTTTTCACCCGCTTCGAAACTGAGTACAAAAGTCACAGTGGATTGGACCCTAGAGCCCCTGGCTCGGGCTCAGTGTTTATTGATAAATTTGTATCTGATTTATTAACCGATCTCTCGGCCCGCCTTAAGAAGGTCCTTGCCATGGCCCAATATCATGAGAATAGCGAGAATGAAGATAAAGACAAAGAGGTTAGGAAGAACAAGGACCTTAAAATGAAAGTTTTGCTTCAACAAGCTTACCCACCCCGGGGATAAAATGCTAGAGGCCAAGGTCCGCCTTCGGCCCAGTTCCAGAGGCTGCCCCAGCGCCCCCTTCAGTCTCCTTTACAGAAGTCCATCAGTTTTGCAGGTCCTTTTGATAAAGACCAGTGTGCCTACTGTAAGGCTTATGGCCACTGGGTTAGTGAATGCCCGGTATTAGCCCAGATTATTCTGTCAGGAAAAACTAGGCCCCAAACACAAAGGGAAGGAAATATGGGACATCCTAGGCAGAGGCGTGCACCAGATCCTAATGTTCAACCCTGTATTGGTCCGCCCCAGGGTACAGTTAACAGATTTGACAACGGGTATGAGGCCACTAGGACGTACTTTAACGATGATTATGATGAGACCGATGAGGCAGGTTTCTACCAGCCATAGGAAAGCCAGGAAAGGGGTAATGCAAGAGTGCCGATTCCTGTGGATCCGCCAAGTCCTTATGTCCGGATGTCAGTTGCAGGGGATAAAAAGAAGTTTCTCCTAGACACCGGGGCTACTAGATCCTCTGTTGCGCACACCTTGATACTGGAGGCACCCCTTTCTGGCTCTCTCAATGTCTCCGTGGGTTTTTCTGGGGTCCCTGTCACCAACCCATCTCTAAGCTTCTCCCGCTGGATCTCGGTCCAGCTCATATGGATGCTCCTTTGATTCTCACGACTGGATGTAGTGAAAATTTGCTGGGTATGGATTTGTTAAAGGCCTTACATGCTACCATTTCTTGTAGTCCTGATGGCGTGTCCCTTACCATATCACCAGATTCCTCTGCCACTATGTTCCTCTCTGGAACCCTCCCTCCCGTTTTGCAGGCCTTACCCCATCACTTTGGGCCACTTCTGACACTGATGTAGGCCTTCTCGACATTTCTCTGCATACTGTCCGTATCCAGCAAGGTGCCCAACTGCCCCGGCTTCGACAGTATCGCCTTCCCCAGGAAGGTGAGGCTGCCCTATTATCTATATTATCAGATCTCGTGAAGACGGGAGTAGTTGAGGAGACATGTGGTAATGAGTGTAACAGCCCAATTATTCCAGTTCTTAAAAAAATGTATTGATCCCTCTCACGCAGCCCCCAAAATCTATCGGTTTGTCATCGATCTGTGGGCTCACAGTATCCCCTTGTTCCCGATATCACAGCCTTCTTGACCATGGTCCCAGCGACCGCCACTCATTTTTCTGGTATTGACCTAAAGAATGCGTATTTCTGCATTCCCATATATCCGGACAGTAGACATCTTTTTGGTTTCTTCCTTGGAGGGCAGAGTTTCCGGTTCTGCCGCACCCCCCAAGGATACTGAATAAACTCAAAATAATTTCAAAATAAATTATATGCTGCAGTGAGTTGAGATATGTTCACTTATACTCAACTCAATATTTACAATTGGGAGGTCGCAGACATGAAAAAATGTATATATATGAGATTACCGTAATCCCAATATCCATCTACGAATTCTCTTCCCATCTGATTTTAAAGTAACAATTTCGGTATTATAAACGGACCCTAAAATCAAACATCCCACTGCAGCATATAATTTATTTTTAAATTATTTTGAGTTTATTCAGTATTTGATTAAGACTTCACGTATGAAGTGGGGCAACTTTAAAAATATAATAGACTGGTGATTTAGTAGATATCTAGTAGAGGAACTCATTTGGGGCTCTTTTGGGTATAAGCCCATGTTTCTTGGGTGATTTACGGATGGACTGTTGGAGAGCAAATACTTGTGTGAAGTTAGTCGAATAGACGCTTCTCTTTTTACTGACATTTATCTGGTGATGGCTTACTTGAGACATGCACACTTATTCGGGTTGTATGTTTTTATTGGTTTTGCTGGTTCCATTCTAACTTTCACGGGTTCCTTTAAACTATACAGCTTTTAGTTAGACCATGTGTTATTTCAGAACTTACATATATGTTTATTTGCATTATGGTTTGCAGCCCTGATGAAGTCAATGTGTACAAATTAACACGACGAAACACGTGTTGGCTGCTTTTTTCTGATGACTGCTGTTTATGGATAACTTTGAACCTTGAAGAAAAGGAACTATCAAGAGAATAAACCATCCATGATTGAAAGGACCTGAGTTGCTGATCATTATCTGGATTACTGACCTGTGACTGTGTCAATTTATAACTCACATTTATATTCTGGACTTTGAATATTTTGTTTGAATTTAATTTGAGTGCTTGGGGAGAATTGTTGATTGTAAGGACCTACTTAGTAGGTTGTGGTGGGTGTTGGTAGCCACACCTCTCCTCCTGAAGGACCAGAAGAATATTGGAATATTGCTAATTATCCTTACTTTGCTGAGCGCCCTATTACCTGGGTTACCGTTTCTTTGCTAAAATTAGCACAAACCCAAAAAGGAAGAAACTTGTTCTTTTAAAGTGGGGCAAGTAGCATTAGAAATAGCCTTGATGAGACCTTCTCTTGGCACAATACCATCTCCTGAAATACGATGTCTCAGATATTCAATGGAATCAACACCAAAAACACATTTAAGTTTGTTATCAACAATGCCTTGACTTTCTAACCTTCCCAAATCCTCAGCCACATTTCTGTCATGCGACTCCTTGTTCTTTCCAGCCACCAAAATATCATCCTGAAAAACAACAGTATCCATGACACCCTCTAAAATCTTTTCAATGACACTCTGGAAAATTGAGGCTGCCGAGGCTAACCCGAAAGGCATCCTCGTAAACTGCAAAGTACCAACTGGTGATACAAAACAGTCATATGCTTACAAGCTGGATCAAGTTCATCCTGATGGTATGCGGATACTAGATCAATCTTGGAGAATAACTTTCTAAAATTACAACGGAAGAATATTCATGCCCAAGATGTAAATATCCAGCAGCAGATGATGGACATATGTTTGTTGAATGACCAGGAATAGCTAATTACTGGAGGCAGGTGTGCGGGTTTCTTGAAGAAGTTTTGTCAATACCAATAATTTACAGTCCTAGATTCGTTTTATTTGGCCTCCCATACGATTATGATATAAAAAGTTGCACCTTACAGTTTATTTTCTACGTAGTTGTCATTGCTAGGAGGGAGATTTACAAGGAGTGGAAATCGGAAAACTCTCCAAAGTTCGCGGATTGTTTAAGAAATATTATGGCAGTGAGCCGTTTAGTGGAGGGCTAATTTCTATTAAGCTTTGGTTTGCACTAAATGCATGGTGTGAGAAATGATACCCATAAGTCCAATGATTATGCCAGAGGTTAAGTGGTCCTATCCTCCCAAAGTGGCAAGTAACATCGTGAATGGGAGTTGGATTGGAATTGACCTACCTCTGGGCAATCTCCAATGGCTATCCACAAACATAAGGGCAGGAAAGGTTGGTTTGTGTCAGTGGCCTGGAGTAAGCTCATCTAGAGTTAACAGCTACTGGTGGCATGTATGAGGACGCAAAAAAAATCAAAACAAAAATCTTGGAGAATAACACAGCACCAGCGAATTTTGAGAGTATGTCATCAATACGGGGAAGAGGGTGAGAATCCACTCAAATCTCCCTGTTGAGACTGCACAGGTAAATGCAGACCCTAAGAGTACCATTCTTCTTGCGCGCAACCATCAAGGGAGATAACCAGAGAGAACCAGAGTGAGGACTCAATCGGTTCAATAACTCCAGACTCACACATTTTCTTAAGTTCCAATGAAAGATTATCCCTGATACTAAAAGGTACATTGTATAATTTATGTTTGATCGGGAAAGCGCCTTATTTGACTTTGATTAAATGTTTGAACCTCTTAACACAACCAAGCTTGTCACGAAAGACATTGGGGTACTTCATGGACCAGGAAACAAAACTCTCCCCTTCAATTTGTTCACCCACTACCGACACCTGTTCGGAAGTACCAGGCCTAAGAGTCATGCCAAACAACCCCTGGTGGGACCAACCCAGAATGTTGAGCCCCTTTTTAGCCATGTACACCTTCCCTTGGATATGCCTATCCTTAAAAACTAGAGAAGTCACAAAGAACCCTGTCAGATCAATTTTCCTCCCTTCATAAGAGACATGACTTCTATCAGGAGGATTAAGAGGCCTATTTCCCCAAGTGTTCTCAAACAACTCTTCTGTGAACATGGTCATTTGTGCCCCTGAATCCACCAATAGGTGTAGACATTTCCCATCAACCAACACATCTACAATGGGATCAACATAATCTTCAGATTCATCATTGACAACTACTACAAAATCAGTAAGAGAACTAATAACTTCCGATACAGAATCACTCTTGGGTTCCTCGGAATACACAACATTTATACTCCTTCGGAAACCACACATTTTGGCAAAATGACCTTGCTTCCCACATTTGCGACAAGACACACTCTTTGCCGGACATATCTTTGAATTTGGAAAATGCTATGGAAAACCACACTTATTACATACATTCTTTGAGTAAGAACCCTTCTTCTCAATCCTAGTGGAGAGAAATCTGTTCCCTCTTTGTTCAGATTGTGTTTTAGTTTTGTCTATCTGACTTTTTTCACCCTTATCTTTATGATCCTTCACTACAGCCAAAACACTCTTTTCAGTTTTTAGTTCTTTAGATGCTTTTTGAGAAAGCTCAATACGTTTGACAATAGAAATTGTCTCATCCAAAGGGGGATTCTTTAAAGTTAGTAATTTCTCTTGAACTTTCTTCTCCCAACAATCTACAACAATTTGGTCACGAGTAAGTTGAGAAGTAAAATGTTCAAATTCACATTCCGAAGCGAGAATGCACAAGGCAGCAACATAAGACACAATGCTTTCCTCACACTCTTGCTTCCTAGTAAAAAACATGTGCCTAGCAACAACTATGCTGCTCTCTACATCGAACTGTTTTTCCTACATGCCCACAGCTTGATCAAATACATTCAATTCCTCTTCACCCAGAACAGCAACTAAGGGAGAAAGATGTTCTAAAACAGCTTGACCCTCGAACCCCAAATTGTGCTCTAGAATAAAACACTCCCTTTCAGCGCTGAACCTCGAACCCCCTATAGCACCTAAATATTTTCTAAAGGCTCTATACCACACTTTCCATGTGACAGGCGGGTCACCTGGAAGCTGTAAAAAAGGAGGAGGAGGTTGCACATTCTGCGTATTGAGCTCAAAATGAAAATATAAATACACTTGAAAAGAGATATGTCTGCCAGGTAAAAGAGATATGTCATCCAGGTACCTGTGAAGTAAAACACAACTAACACAAGAAGCAAAAATGATCACAATTAGAAATAGTCTACCTGCTACTTAACAAAAAAATATTGGGTAATTAATGCATAAGACTTCACAGCTTTGAAATAGAACCCTCATTTTGTTCACTAAAAAAAATGTGAACTCCAAACAGTTAATAAAAAACAGTCACTGTTGTGCCTCTTTCCCATTAACAGAACGCAGCACTGCAACGAATATAGTCCCATATATATTGCTGTACATCCAATGAGTAAGAACAAATCATTCACAAGTCTCAACGCTCTTAATGAAACCTGAAATGGTTAATCTCCAGTTAAAAGAAAACAAACACTCAAGTCTGGAGAGCGCACACAGACTTGCCGGGGAAATGAGGAGACTTGCCGGGGAAATGAGCAGACTTGTTAGTAAATGAACGAAGAACTCTCACTCAGATGCGTTGCGTCATTTGCCTTTTCTCCAAAGAAACGCTCTCTGCCTTCTTCTTCCGCTACCTAGAAAAATCAGTCACTCCAGTTAATCTCCAGTTAAAAGAAAACAAACACTCAAGTCTGGAGAGCGCACACAAACTTGCCGGGGAAATGAGGAGACTTGCCGGGGAAATGAGCAGACTTGTTAGTAAATGAACGAAGAACTCTCACTCAGATGTGTTGCGTCATTTGCCTTTTCTCCAAAGAAACGCACTCTGCCTTCTTCTTCCGCTACCTAGAAAAATCAGTCACTGAGATGTGTAACCTGCTAAGGACACACCCTCAGACACGTCACTTCCTTTCTGTTCACCGTCACCTTGGAAACGTCTGGTGACGCACTTCCTTTTTGTTTACAGTCACCTTGGAAACTTCCAGTGATGCGCTTGCGCAACACACTGCTTTCCAGCTTCCTGATAAATAAACGATGCAAAACTCAGCAGATGCGTCACAAGCTGTCACCCTGGAAACCTGAGATGATGCGCTACAAGAACGCACTGCTCGTCACAACTTCTAGTTCCCCAGGAAACAAAGCAAAGTGTTGAGTGAACACGGAAGACGGAAGCTTCTGCTGACGTTTCGTTTGTCTCCACTGTCTCCTAGAAGAACATTCTAAGACATCATCACTTGGGGAAAACCTTGTCAGGTAAAGGTTCTCTCCTCCAGTGAATTCCAACAGTCAAAACACCACAAGTATGAGGGAAGACACACAATGACTTCTCTCCTTTGCAACACACTGAACTAGAAACTGAGTTCCAAAATTGCAGCACCACCATACCTGTACTACTTTTCCAATGTTGTCTGACATAGTAGTACAATCCAAAACAAATGAGATGAAAGGGAATCTCACTGCCAACATCCAGGATAAGTGGCTCTGCGCAGTGCCATCACAGCGCTGAGACAAATGAAGACCCACGAAGACTGGAAACACAGGAAAAAATGCTGGAAACGCAGGAAACAACACTGCACACGTGGGTGGAGAGAGGAACAGTCTACCTCATCGCCAAATTTGTAGTAATCACACCAGGCCAGGTAAGTATGAGAACGACTACTTTTTTAACTGTTCATCTCCACAGCTTCCAGGACTGACAAGCTCCTGGTATTCAAAGCATAGCATTCCATTGTCATGATAATGACATCATTAGAATACAGCATGAATGGACAGCAAGCTACAGAGAAACTACTACACACTCACAAACCCAAACTACCAAGAATGGCACTTTCTCCTCCTGTGCTTGATTTTAAATATTTACTTTTCTGAAAAGGTGCACCAGGAAATATGAAGATGCAGCCAAGTCTTGCTACTCTTGCAAGAATGGGTTATAGGACCATTGGGGTCTGAGGGAGATTACATGTGGACCATTTCATTAGAGTTCGGCAATAGTTCTGCAAAATAAGCCACTGTTTCCTGGCACCTTTCCAGACCCATACTGCATTCCAGGTCAGTTGCTGTGATGCCAAACCTTGCTCTGTTCCTACCTTAACCATGCTTGCACCTGGACATTAGGGGCTTTGCACTGGGCTGATAGTTAATGGGGAAGATAGGGATTGTGCATCTTGGAAGGTGATATTACCTTAAGGCTCATTCTTTCACAGAATGGAATGCAGTGAACCCCCAATACAAAATGCTGCACTCGTGTAGGGCCATAGTAGAATTCATCTCTTGAGAACCTGGAGAAGGATTCCTGTTCTTTGTCAGAGGCCTGGATGGATAAAAATCCCAGTATTTAATCTTGACATTTAATACACATTACTTAGCGTCCATTTCTGTAAAACCACACTGTGTGCCCAGCCACACGAAGGATTTCAAATGAACACCTCTAAGCCTCCTCTTGCTTCTCTCGATTGGCTCTTCATTTGGGTATCATCCTTCCCGTTTGTTTCATACTTTCAAGCTCAACCATGACATGAAACACAGAAAAGACATTTTAGGCTTCTTAAAATAACACAATACTCACACCAGGAGTCTAAAAAAGGAGTCTTCACGAGTGGGTGCCAAACTCCTTTTTCACCTTCAGACTGCTTGATGTAAGCGAATGTACTGAGGTTTAAATATTTAGGACTCATTATTCTTGAGCTTAGTTCATGCAGGACACATGCTTCATTGTTCCTGAATTATGGAATGTCAGCATATTGTTATCTGAAGGTTTAGTGAAACCCTCCTGAACTGACAGCTCAGTTGTGTCATTCTGTATCCATGCCATAAACTGAATTTCTTACACTAAGGAGTTAGGTCCTTGGCCATGAAGTCGGCTGGACCATCTATAAATTGTATACGAAAATAATTGCCAACTTCACCTTACTTGACACCTCCCAATTGAGGAAAACAAACCAAAATTACTATATGGTCTGTTTGGTATATTTACTTAATACCTTTTTGTTTTTTTATTTCATTATATTCACAACGTTTTAGGTACAAAAAAGACACTTAGATACATTCAACAATTTCAACATAAAATTTCAAAACAGATTACATTCCACATTAGATATATAAACACCACATAAATTGACATTACATATATAAACACCGTATTTACTTTTGATCAACAATTAGACTCACATATATGATCTCTAACTAAACAAAGGACAAAGTAAACATTTAAATACTAATATTTAACAAACAGCAAATTAATGCATTTCAATTTATCAAAGTCATTAAATGTACTGCAAATGAATGCATTCCTGATTCAAAAGCCGAGGCGTTTCAAACCCATTCCTGTCACTTTATGGGTTCTCATCAGGGCTCTGTCTCTTTTATTTATCTACAGGATATATGTAAAAAAAAAGAGAATGGAATTCTATTTTAGTATTTGGGTATATTTCTTGTCAATCACCTCTCTACCACTCGCCAAATGACAAAACCTGTACCTGAATCGTGTGATCAATATTCACTTTCTAGATCGTGTGTTTCTTTATCTATAATATAAAGTATCATTGTCAGGGTTTTTATTTAAGAGCTCGGGAACTCGTTTGCAAAAGCATTGCAGCACAGCCTACCTTGTATGATCTCTTTCCTCGTGTTTGCACCCTTATCGTTTTTGTATTTCGTGATATATTCAACTACTGTGAATAAAATGGAAACATTTTATTTAGTGTGAGTTTTCCATTGGGTGTGTTTATCTACTTATCCTCCCATAAAGGCGGTTTGAAAAGCATACCTTGTTTTACTTCAGCACCTTCATGCGCGGGGTGCTGCACGTCTCGGTTTTATTTTATGCAATAAAAGGGATGATCCTCGTATTCCTACAAGTTAATCAAAGACAAACAGGGGAGAATTCTGTCACCCGTGTGAACTCATTTTATAAGTATGTTTCTAAATTGTTTCTCGATTAGTTAGGCATACCTGCTTTCTTTAGGAGCGCGGTCCCGCGCTATATTTTACGTGCGTCTTGTTTTACTTCGCAACTGCACTGTTCGCCTCCATCACTGGTCCCTGTGATTACACGGAGACATGAATTAAGTATCTGATAAATGTAACTTAGTGTCTATTCGCATCAATGTATCATGCGTCTTACCTCCTAGTCGCGTATGCCGAGTATGAATCCGCTATGTCCATTGACATCGCGGCCATCTTGTAACGTGTTATTTAAATATGTGCATGCTTTCAGTGGATGGGGGCCATCTTGGAACGGGTTAGTTGTAAGCTACCAAGTTTGCTAGTGTGTTGTATAGATGAAGCCACCGTTTATCGTTTAGTATTCCGATGGTTACCCATTACTATTAAAGGCTCCCTACTTTTCAGTGCACACATATCAGTCTACAGTAGTTCGTTTTTCAGATTAGTTCGTTGATCAGACATTCATTATAGTCGCGAAACCTCGGACAATGTATTCAGTCCGGTTAAAGCGCTATTAAATTTCAAAATCAGATAGGCTTCTTTGTGCAGAAGTAGCTTTTCTGAGTCTTTTAGCTGATTTACGGTGTACAAGACCGACCATTTAAAATCTGTCTCCCCATGCTGCTTATCAATAAAGTGTTCAACCATAGGGGCTGATAACACCTTGTTTTTAATGCGTGACCTATGCTGTGTTATTCTCACATTTCTTTGCTGGTTAGTCTTCCCTATGTAAATTTTTGGACAAGGGCATGTGACTACGTACAAAACATTTTTTGTTTGACAATTGGAAAAACCATCATGTTTCCATTTGGTGTTATTATGTTCGAATTCCTTCCCCTCAATCGTGTTAGCACAGGACACACAGTTTCCACACTTGTGGTGTCCTGCAATAGGTTTTAACCCCCATTTAGATAGTAGGCCGCTTTTAGGTTTAGGCAAAGTAATTTCAGCACGGACTACGGTTTGGCCAATACTTTTGTTCTTTTTATATGCGAATAATGGACAAGGGAAGGGGCATTCCAAGTTCTCTAGGAGATGGCAATTTTTTAGAACCATTTGTCTGATCTTATGGGTGTCGGGGCCGAATGTCGTCACACAGACTAGTCGATTCAGTTCCTGTTTTCCTTTAACTTCCAATAGGCATTCGCGTGGTGTACAGCGAGCCCTCTTGTAAGAATGTTTTAACATTTTGCGTGGATAGCCTCTGTTCTGCATTTCTCCACAGAATGTTTCTGCATAATGGTCATACACTCCAATTTGCGTACAATTCCTCCTGATTCGGAGTAGCTGACCATAAGGCAGATTAGCCTTCAGGCTCCTGGGGTGAGAACTACGATGATGAAGTATTGTATTTTTGTCAGTTTTCTTCTTATAAAGTGATGATTGCAGGCAGCCGTCAACACATATAATTTGTACATCCAAAAAAGTCATTTTTGTATCACTTGACTCTATAGAAAATGTTATGTCTGGGTGCCTCGAGTTGAGCCATTCATTGAACTTCATCAACTCTGTGTGGCTCCCCTGCCACAGGAGCCACACATCGTCGATATAGCGCAGCCACTGAATTATGTGTCCCATGTGTGGATTATCATTATCCACAAACTTCCTTTCGTATTCGGCCATGAATAATACGGCCATTTCTGGGGCATAAGGACATCCCAAAGCTGTACCTTTTGTCTGCATAAAGAACTTGTCATCAAATTTAAAATAGTTTTTTTTCAAGGCGATTTCTGCTAGGTTAAGAATAAATTGTGTGGGGACTCTATGCGGTCTTTCTTGAGCATCTAAATAGAGCTCCATCACTTCTACCGCTTCCTCCTGGGGAATCTGAGTATATAAGGATGTAACGTCCATGGTTACCATCAGTTGATTTATCGGATTGAACGAGGTTCCTTCCACCTTGTTTAAAAAATCAACAGTGTCTCTTAAATATGACTTAACCTGATTTACTAAGGGTTTAAAAAAGAAGTCCACATATTTAGCTAGTGGTTCTAAGCATGAGTCACATCCGGACACGATTGGAAGTCCCGGGGGCTCATTTAAATTTTTATGAATTTTTGGGAAGAAATAAAGGAGGGGGGTCCTCAGGAATTTCTTCTCCAAGTACTCCCCCCTCCTTTAGTCCTACAAAACCACTTTCCATACCTTTTTGAATGATTGGTGCTATGGTGCCTTGTGTCTCTTTTGTGGGATCTTCATTAAGCTGCCTATACCACATTTGGTTATTTATTTGTGAAAAAGCTTCAGCTAGGTATTTATCCCTTGGCCAGATGACAACCGCTCCACCCTTGTCAGCCTGTTTTAGCACAATCGAGGTATCATGTTTTAGATTTTTTAATGCAGTTCTTTGTCCCTTCGTGATGTTTTGTTGAATATATTTTCTACCTTTTTCTAGTTTATTTATTGAGGACAGCATGAGTTGCTCAAAAGCAAGTACCTGTTTGGGTATATTTTGATTTGGTACAAAGGTTGATCGATTTCGCAAGCCAGTGGTTTCAATCCCTATGCTAGGTGGTTGGTTGGCAAAAAAGACCTTAAGTCTTATTTTGTGGCAAAACTCAATGGTTTCAAGCTTAATTTTAGTAAAGTCTGTCTGTTGGATTGGGACAAATTTTAGTCCAAGATTTAGGACAGACTCCTCCTCTCTCGTTATTTCTCTAGATGACAGATTGACTATAGTTGAGGGAACTTTTACGATTTGTAAACGTTTTTCCTTGTCCTCATTTGCCACGGAGTCTTGAATCTGGCTTTTGGTTGCTGTCCTTTCTCTAAAAAAGAAACCTGTTTTTATTGGAATTAGCCCGAGAGTCAGTTCCTGATCCAGATGAATCGGACAATGACGTCTCTGAAAATGTCTTAAATCTATTTTTAGATCTACCTTGATAGTTATATAGAGCACCCCTTGAGTCAGCTTGTGTATAACATTCGTCCTTCAAGAAAGGGTATGCCTTCTCGAGTGAAAACAATTTTGAGTCTCTCTCTTATTGTGGGGTTTTACTTGTGATTGTAATATCTTTAAAAGAGAGGATTTCCTTCTCTATCTTTTCCAGCACTGCTTTTGTATCCGTTATCACCTCGCTGTTTTTAATTGCTTGTGATAGCTCTTCTATTTCCTGGAGTTCTTTTGCACAGAGCCTTTGAGCTGTCTCTATCGTATGGACCATAAGGTCTCTGCTACATTTGGTGTTTATGCAGCTAAATCCCTTTCTATACTCAACATCTTCTGTGAATATGACTGGTATATTTATAACCTGGAGTCCCCAGGGTATCGTTCCTCCCCTTAAATGTTTCAACAGGAAGTGTCCGTGGAGCTCAGTACGGATATGTTTTTTACTCAGTCTAATCAGTCTATCTGATTCGTTTTGCTGTTGTGCGCTGGTACTTAGTTTCACATTCGCGAATGGATCGGAGGCAATTAGATTCTGTATGTGATTTTCGGTAAATGACAAAGTGTCTTTTTCAGCCATTACACGGAAGGGACAGGTTGCCCCTTCTCTAATTACTTATCTATCTAGTTCTGGACTAGATTATGTCCTCCTGGCACTCTCGTGGGAGTTCTCCCGCACTATCGTTTCTTACACTAAGGAGTTAGGTCCTTGGCCATGAAGTCGGCTGGACCATCTATAAATTGTATACGAAAATAATTGCCAACTTCACCTTACTTGACACCTCCCATTTGAGGAAAACAAACTAAAATTACTATATGGTCAGTTTGGTATATTTACTTAATACCTTTTTGTTTTTTTTATTTCATTATATTCGCAAAGTTTTAGGTACAAAAAAGACACTTAAATACATTCAACAATTTCAACATAAAATTTCAAAACAGATTACATTCCACATTAGATATATAAACACCACATAAATTGACATTACATATATAAACACCGTATTTACTTTTGATCAACAATTAGACTCACATATATGATCTCTAACTAAACAAAGGACAAAGTAAACATTTAAATACTAATATTTAACAAACAGCAAATTAATGCATTTCAATTTATCAAAGTCATTAAATGTACTGCAAATGAATGCATTCCTGATTCAAAAGCCGACGCGTTTCAAAACCATTCCTGTTACTTTATGGGTTCTCACCAGGGCTCTGTCTATTTTATTTATCTACAGGATATATGTAAAAAAAGAAAGAATGGAATTCTATTTTAGTATTTGGGTATATTTCTTGTCAATCACCTCTCCACCATTCGCCAAATGACAAAACCTGTACGTGAATCGTTGCTGGTCATGTGCTCTATTATTCACTTTCTAGATCGTGAGTTTCTTTATCTATCATATAAAGTATCATTGTCAGGGTTTTTATTTAAGAGCTCGGGAACTCGTTTGCAAAAGCATTGCTGCACAGCCTACCTTGTATGATCTCTTTCCTCGTGTTTGCACCCTTATTGTTTTTGTATTTCGTGATATATTCAACTACTGTGAATAAAATGGAAACATTTTATTTAGTATGAGTTTTCCATTGGGTTTGTTTATCTACTTATCCTCCCATAAAGGCGGTTTGAAAAGCATACTGCGTTATACTTCAGCGCCTTCATGCGCAGGGTGCTGCACGTCTCGGTTTTATTTCATGCAATAGAAGGGATGATCCTCGTATTCCTACAAGTTAATCAAAGACAAACGGGGGAGAATTCTGTCACCCGTCTGAACTCATTTTATAAGTATGTTTCCAAATTGTTTCTCGATTAGTTAGGCATACCTGCTTTCTTTAGGAGCGCGGTCCCGCGTTATATTTTACGTGCGTCTTGTTTTACTTTGCAACTGCACTGTTCGCCTCCATCACTGGTCCCTGTGATTACACGGAGACATGAATTAAGTATCTGATAAATGTAACTTAGTGTCTATTCGCATCAATGTATCATGCGTCTTACCTCCTAGTCGCGTATGCCGAGTATGAATCCGCTATGTCCATTGACATCGCGGCCATCTTGTAACATGTTATTTAAATATGTGCGTGCTTTCAGTGGATGGGGGCCATCTTTGAACGGGTTAGTTGTAAGCTACCAAGTTTGCTAGTGTGTTGTATAGATGAAGCCACCGTTTATCGTTTAGTATTCCGATGGTTACCCATTACTATTAAAGGCTCCCTACTTTTCAGTGCACACATATCAGTCTACAGTAGTTAGTTTTTCAGATTAGTTCGTTGATCAGACATTCATTATAGTCGCGAAACCTCGGACAATGTATTCAGTCCGGTTAAAGCGCTATTAAATTTCAAAATCAGATAGGCTTCTTTGTGCAGAAGTAGCTTTTCTGAGTCTTTTAGCTGATTTACGGTGTACAAGACCGACCATTTAAAATCTGTCTCCCCATGCTGCTTATCAATAAAGTGTTCAACCATAGGGGCTGATATCACCTTGTTTTTAATGCGTGACCTATGCTGTGTTATTCTCACATTTATTTGCTGGTTAGTCTTCCCTATGTAAATTTTTGGACAAGGGCATGTGACTACGTACAAAAAATTTTTTGTTTGACAATTGGAAAAACCATCATGTTTCCATTTGGTGTTATTATGTTCGAATTCCTTCCCCTCAATCGTGTTAGCACAGGACACACAGTTTCCACACTTGTGGTGTCCTGCAATAGGTTTTAACCCCCATTTAGATAGTAGGTCGCTTTTAGGTTTAGGCAAAGTAATTTCAGCACGGACTACGGTTTGGCCAATACTTTTGTTCTTTTTATATGCGAATAATGGACAAGGGAAGGGGCATTCCAAGTTCTCTAGGACTTGCCAATTTTTTAAAACCATTTGTCTGATCTTATGGGTGTCGGGCCGAACGTCGTCACACAGACTAGTCGATTCAGTTCCTGTTTTCCTTTAACTTCCAATAGGCATTCACGTGGTGTACAGCGAGCCCTCTTGTAAGAATGTTTTAACATTTTGCGTGGATAGCCTCTGTTCTGCATTTCTCCACAGAATGTTTCTGCATAATGGTCATACACTCCAATTTGCGTACAATTCCTCCTGATTCGGAGTAGCTGACCATAAGGCAGATTAGCCTTCAGGCTCCTGGGGTGAGCACTACGATGATGAAGTATTGTATTTTTGTCAGTTTTCTTCTTATATAGTGATGATTGCAGGCAGCCGTCAACACATATAATTTGTACATCCAAAAAAGTCATTTTTGTATCACTTGACTCTATAGAAAATTTTATGTCTGGGTGCCTCGAGTTGAGCCATTCATTGAACTGCATCAACGCTGTGTGGCTCCCCTGCCACAGGAGCCACACATCGTCGATATAGCGCAGCCACTGAATTATGTGTCCCATGTGTGGATTATCATTAACCACAAACTTCCTTTCGTATTCGGCCATGAATAATACGGCCATTTCTGGGGCATAAGGACATCCCAAAGCTGTACCTTTTGTCTGCATAAAGAACTTGTCATCAAACTTAAAATAGTTTTTTTAAGGCGATTTCTGCTAGGTTAAGAATAAATTGAGTGGTCTTTCTGGAGCATCTAAATAGAGCTCCATCACTTCTACCGCTTCCTCCTGGGGAATCTGAGTATATAAGGATGTAACGTCCATGGTTACCATCAGTTGATTTATCGGATTGAACGAGGTTCCTTCCACCTTGTTTAAAAAATCAACAGTGTCTCTTAAATATGACTTAACCTGATTTACTAAGGGTTTAAAAAAGAAGTCCACATATTTAGCTAGTGGTTCTAAGCATGAGTCACATCCGGACACGATTGGAAGTCCCGGGGGCTCATTTAAATTTTTATGAATTTTTGGGAAGAAATAAAGGAGGGGGGTCCTCAGGAATTTCTTCTCCAAGTACTCCCCCCTCCTTTAGTCCTACAAAACCACTTTCCATACCTTTTTGAATGATTGGTGCTATGGTGCCTTGTGTCTCTTTTGTGGGATCTTCATTAAGCTGCCTATACCACATTTGGTTATTTATTTGTGAAAAAGCTTCAGCTAGGTATTTATCCCTTGGCCAGATGACAACCGCTCCACCCTTGTCAGCCTGTTTTAGCACAATCGAGGTATCATGTTTTAGATTTTTTAATGCAGTTCTTTGTCCCTTCGTGATGTTTTGTTGAATATATTTTCTACCTTTTTCTAGTTTATTTATTGAGGACAGCATGAGTTGCTCAAAAGCAAGTACCTGTTTGGGTATATTTTGATTTGGTACAAAGGTTGATCGATTTCGCAAGCCAGTGGTTTCAATCCCTATGCTAGGTGGTTGGTTGGCAAAAAAGACCTTAAGTCTTATTTTGTGGCAAAACTCAATGGTTTCAAGCTTAATTTTAGTAAAGTCTGTCTGTTGGATTGGGACAAATTTTAGTCCAAGATTTAGGACAGACTCCTCCTCTCTCGTTAATTCTCTAGATGACAGATTGACTATAGTTGAGGGAACTTTTACGATTTGTAAACGTTTTTCCTTGTCCTCATTTGCCACGGAGTCTTGAATCTGGCTTTTGGTTGCTGTCCTTTCTCTAAAAAAGAAACCTGTTTTTATTGGAATTACCCCGAGAGTCAGTTCCTGATCCAGATGAATCGGACAATGACGTCTCTGAAAATGTCTTAAATCTATTTTTAGATCTACCTTGATAGTTATATAGAGCACCCCTTGAGTCAGCTTGTGTATAACATTCGTCCTTCAAGAAAGGGTATGCCTTCTCGAGTGAAAACAATTTTGAGTCTCTCTCCTATTGTGGGGTTTTACTTGTGATTGTAATATCTTTAAAAGAGAGGATTTCCTTCTCTATCTTTTCCAGCACTGCTTTTGTATCCGTTATCACCTCGCTGTTTTTAATTGCTTGTGATAGCTCTTCTATTTCCTGGAGTTCTTTTGCACAGAGCCTTTGAGCTGTCTCTATCGTATGGACCATAAGGTCTCTGCTACATTTGGTGTTTATGCAGCTAAATCCCTTTCTATACTCAACATCTTCTGTGAATATGACTGGTATATTTATAACCTGGAGTCCCCAGGGTATCGTTCCTCCCCTTAAATGTTTCAACAGGAAGTGTCCGTGGAGCTCAGTACGGATATGTTTTTTACTCAGTCTAATCAGTCTATCTGATTCGTTTTGCTGTTGTGCGCTGGTACTTAGTTTCACATTCGCGAATGGATCGGAGGCAATTAGATTCTGTATGTGATTTTCGGTAAATGACAAAGTGTCTTTTTCAGCCATTACACGGAAGGGACAGGTTGCCCCTTCTCTAATTACTTATCTATCTAGTTCTGGACTAGATTATGTCCTCCTGGCACTCTCGTGGGAGTTCTCCCGCACTATCGTTTCTTACACTAAGGAGTTAGGTCCTTGGCCATGAAGTCGGCTGGACCATCTATAAATTGTATACGAAAATAATTGCCAACTTCACCTTACTTGACACCTCCCATTTGAGGAAAACAAACTAAAATTACTATATGGTCAGTTTGGTATATTTACTTAATACCTTTTTGTTTTTTTTATTTCATTATATTCGCAAAGTTTTAGGTACAAAAAAGACACTTAAATACATTCAACAATTTCAACATAAAATTTCAAAACAGATTACATTCCACATTAGATATATAAACACCACATAAATTGACATTACATATATAAACACCGTATTTACTTTTGATCAACAATTAGACTCACATATATGATCTCTAACTAAACAAAGGACAAAGTAAACATTTAAATACTAATATTTAACAAACAGCAAATTAATGCATTTCAATTTATCAAAGTCATTAAATGTACTGCAAATGAATGCATTCCTGATTCAAAAGCCGACGCGTTTCAAACCCATTCCTGTTACTTTATGGGTTCTCACCAGGGCTCTGTCTATTTTATTTATCTACAGGATATATGTAAAAAAAGAAAGAATGGAATTCTATTTTAGTATTTGGGTATATTTCTTGTCAATCACCTCTCCACCATTCGCCAAATGACAAAACCTGTACGTGAATCGTTGCTGGTCATGTGCTCTATTATTCACTTTCTAGATCGTGAGTTTCTTTATCTATCATATAAAGTATCATTGTCAGGGTTTTTATTTAAGAGCTCGGGAACTCGTTTGCAAAAGCATTGCTGCACAGCCTACCTTGTATGATCTCTTTCCTCGTGTTTGCACCCTTATTGTTTTTGTATTTCGTGATATATTCAACTACTGTGAATAAAATGGAAACATTTTATTTAGTATGAGTTTTCCATTGGGTTTGTTTATCTACTTATCCTCCCATAAAGGCGGTTTGAAAAGCATACTGCGTTATACTTCAGCGCCTTCATGCGCAGGGTGCTGCACGTCTCGGTTTTATTTCATGCAATAGAAGGGATGATCCTCGTATTCCTACAAGTTAATCAAAGACAAACGGGGGAGAATTCTGTCACCCGTCTGAACTCATTTTATAAGTATGTTTCCAAATTGTTTCTCGATTAGTTAGGCATACCTGCTTTCTTTAGGAGCGCGGTCCCGCGTTATATTTTACGTGCGTCTTGTTTTACTTTGCAACTGCACTGTTCGCCTCCATCACTGGTCCCTGTGATTACACGGAGACATGAATTAAGTATCTGATAAATGTAACTTAGTGTCTATTCGCATCAATGTATCATGCGTCTTACCTCCTAGTCGCGTATGCCGAGTATGAATCCGCTATGTCCATTGACATCGCGGCCATCTTGTAGCATGTTATTTAAATATGTGCGTGCTTTCAGTGGATGGGGGCCATCTTTGAACGGGTTAGTTGTAAGCTACCAAGTTTGCTAGTGTGTTGTATAGATGAAGCCACCGTTTATCGTTTAGTATTCCGATGGTTACCCATTACTATTAAAGGCTCCCTACTTTTCAGTGCACACATATCAGTCTACAGTAGTTAGTTTTTCAGATTAGTTCGTTGATCAGACATTCATTATAGTCGCGAAACCTCGGACAATGTATTCAGTCCGGTTAAAGCGCTATTAAATTTCAAAATCAGATAGGCTTCTTTGTGCAGAAGTAGCTTTTCTGAGTCTTTTAGCTGATTTACGGTGTACAAGACCGACCATTTAAAATCTGTCTCCCCATGCTGCTTATCAATAAAGTGTTCAACCATAGGGGCTGATATCACCTTGTTTTTAATGCGTGACCTATGCTGTGTTATTCTCACATTTATTTGCTGGTTAGTCTTCCCTATGTAAATTTTTGGACAAGGGCATGTGACTACGTACAAAAAATTTTTTGTTTGACAATTGGAAAAACCATCATGTTTCCATTTGGTGTTATTATGTTCGAATTCCTTCCCCTCAATCGTGTTAGCACAGGACACACAGTTTCCACACTTGTGGTGTCCTGCAATAGGTTTTAACCCCCATTTAGATAGTAGGTCGCTTTTAGGTTTAGGCAAAGTAATTTCAGCACGGACTACGGTTTGGCCAATACTTTTGTTCTTTTTATATGCGAATAATGGACAAGGGAAGGGGCATTCCAAGTTCTCTAGGACTTGCCAATTTTTTAAAACCATTTGTCTGATCTTATGGGTGTCGGGCCGAACGTCGTCACACAGACTAGTCGATTCAGTTCCTGTTTTCCTTTAACTTCCAATAGGCATTCACGTGGTGTACAGCGAGCCCTCTTGTAAGAATGTTTTAACATTTTGCGTGGATAGCCTCTGTTCTGCATTTCTCCACAGAATGTTTCTGCATAATGGTCATACACTCCAATTTGCGTACAATTCCTCCTGATTCGGAGTAGCTGACCATAAGGCAGATTAGCCTTCAGGCTCCTGGGGTGAGCACTACGATGATGAAGTATTGTATTTTTGTCAGTTTTCTTCTTATATAGTGATGATTGCAGGCAGCCGTCAACACATATAATTTGTACATCCAAAAAAGTCATTTTTGTATCACTTGACTCTATAGAAAATTTTATGTCTGGGTGCCTCGAGTTGAGCCATTCATTGAACTGCATCAACGCTGTGTGGCTCCCCTGCCACAGGAGCCACACATCGTCGATATAGCGCAGCCACTGAATTATGTGTCCCATGTGTGGATTATCATTAACCACAAACTTCCTTTCGTATTCGGCCATGAATAATACGGCCATTTCTGGGGCATAAGGACATCCCAAAGCTGTACCTTTTGTCTGCATAAAGAACTTGTCATCAAACTTAAAATAGTTTTTTTAAGGCGATTTCTGCTAGGTTAAGAATAAATTGAGTGGTCTTTCTCGAGCATCTAAATAGAGCTCCATCACTTCTAGCGCTTCCTCCTGGGGAATCTGAGTATATAAGGACGTAACGTCCATGGTTACCATCAGTTGATTTATCGGATTGAACGAGGTTCCTTCCACCTTGTTTAAAAAATCAACAGTGTCTCTTAAATATGACTTAACCTGATTTACGAAGGGTTTAAAAAAGAAGTCCACATATTTAGCTAGTGGTTCTAAGCATGAGTCACATTCGGACACGATTGGAAGTCCCGGGGGCTCGTTTAAATTTTTATGAATTTTTGGGAAGAAATAAAGGAGGGGGGTCCTCAGGAATTTCTTCTCCCCCCCTCCTTTAGTCCTACAAAACCACTTTCCATACCTTTTTGAATGATTGGTGCTATGGTGCCTTGTATCTCTTTTGTGGGATCTTCATTAAGCTGCCTATACCACATTTGGTTATTTATTTGTGAAAAAGCTTCAGCTAGGTATTTATCCCTTGGCCAGATGACAACCGCTCCGCCCTTGTCAGCCTGTTTTAGCACAATCAAGGTATCATGTTTTAGATTTTTTAATGCAGTTCTTTGTCCCTTCGTGATGTTTTGTTGAATATATTTTCTACCTTTTTCTAGTTTATTTATTGAGGACAGCATGATTTGCTCAAAAGCAAGTACCTGTATGGGTATATTTTGATTTGGTACAAAGGTTGATCGATTTCGCAAGCCAGTGGTTTCAATCCCTATGCTAGGTGGTTGGTTGGCAAAAAAGACCTTAAGTCTTATTTTGTGGCAAAACTCCATGGTTTCAAGCTTAATTTTAGTAAAATCTGTCTGTTGGATTGGGACAAATTTTAGTCCAAGATTTAGGACAGACTCCTCCTCTCTCGTTAATTCTCTAGATGACAGATTGACTATAGTTGAGGGAACTTTTACGATTTGTAAACGTTTTTCCTTGTCCTCATTTGCCACGGAGTCTTGAATCTTGCTTTTGGTTGCTGTCCTTTCTCTAAAAAAGAAACCTGTTTTTTATTGGAATTACCCCGAGAGTCAGTTCCTGATCCAGATGAATCGGACAATGACCTCTCTGAAAATGTCTTAAATCTATTTTTAGATCTACCTTGATAGTTATATAGAGCACCCCTTGAGTCAGCTTGTGTATAACATTCGTCCTTCAAGAAAGGGTATGCCTTCTCGAGTGAAAACAATTTAGAGTCTCTCTCCTATTGTGGGGTCTTACTTGTGATTGTAATATCTTTAAGAGAGAGCATTTCCTTCTCTATCTTTTCCAGCACTGCTTTTGTATCCGTTATCACCTCGCTGTTTTTAATTGCTTGTGATAGCTCTTCTATTTCCTGGAGTTCTTTTGCACAGAGCCTTTGAGCTGTCTCTATCGTATGGACCATAAGGTCTCTGCTACATTTGGTGTTTATGCAGCTAAATCCCTTTCTATACTCAACATCTTCTGTGAATATGACTGGTATATTTATAACCTGGAGTCCCCAGGGTATCGTTCCTCCCCTTAAATGTTTCAACAGGATGTGTCCGTGGAGCTCAGTACGGATATGTTTTTTACTCAGTCTAATCAGTCTATCTGATTCGTTTTGCTGTTGTGCGCTGGTACTTAGTTTCACATTCGCGAATGGATCGGAGGCAATTAGATTCTATGTCAGAACCGGAGGCTTCAGATTATGCTATATCTTCCTTCGCTTTATTAACATAAAGACTCCACAGCAGCTTTGGAAAAGATATAATAAGAACAAAAATGCTTTAAACATAAAGCATTAACGTAATGTTCAACAAAAAGAAACAACAACTCCCAAGAGTCTCTTGCGTAACAATAGTCCATAGTCCTTTTACTCTGTCCATCATCACTATATAACCGGACTTCTCATCATCTTCCCCCTCTTTCTTCGCTGCTCCCGCAGCCAGATAAGTGCTTTTCTATTTGTTGCCTTTTCATTGTGATTGATTGTCTTGTGTACGATCTTTGGGGGGACTCCTTGCATGGTTTATTTCCTTACAGAGTCCCCAGTTGCGGGAACGTTCTTCGTTCCTACGCGACTTTATTCCCACTTGTGTGCGGTGTGTACATAGACCGCAAGGGGGCGGCCTGTCGTTTCGCCGACCCGCCGGCGCGCCTCCGCAGTGCGAGGAGCCACGCCGTAGGGTCTGCTTGCGCGGGGGCCGATCCTCGCGTACCCCTCTGACACCTGGTGATCCGGGTCAGTACTTTTGCCCACTTTTTGACGCCCTCTGGGGTCTGTATGGCGGTTCTGACCGCGTGAATCGCCTTCGGGCGAGATCTGTGCACCTCTTTACCCGTGTGTGGCCTAGCGCGCTTGAGGGGTACGTAGACCCGGTCCCGGCGAGGAGGGTCTGCGCGCTTGGGGGTTGGTGCAGCCCACCTGCCACGTCAGCTGGCCCAAAACGTGATCGCAGCCGCTTGGCCTGCCCACATTCGAGAACTTTCTCGGTTGCCGCCCTCTTGGGTGCCCCGCATTTGCCCTTGGTTCCGAGATGGAAGGGGAATACGATGAGGAAGCCTGCCCCTATCTGCAGGATGATGAGTTCTATCAGGCGGTAGACAACTCCATCTATCGTTGCGTGACGGAGGTGGTAGGGCCCATGGAGGACCGCCTTTCCGCCCGCATCGTGGAGGAGTGCGCGAAGCTGGCAGCGGCGCAGGTGCCTCCGTCCCCGGAACTCCCGGGGACGTCCGGCGGGTTGCCACCCGCACCGAAGAGACCTCGTGGGGAGGGACCTTCATCAGAGGCCCAAGGCGTGCACAGGGGCGCTTTCGAGCGGCTTCGTGACGCCTTCCTGGCCAAGGCGACGGCGGTGCCCCCTGCACCCTTGGTGGATCCTGGCACTTCAGGCGACGTGTCTACGGCGCCCGCCTCCCCGATCTACGACTCTCCGGACTCAGATGACGACGGGGAGTCGACCCGTTCTTGGCTTCCGACACCTTCAGCGAAGGAGATGCCCCGAGACGAGTCGGGCATGCTGGACATGTCCACCCCCGATCCGCGGCCTGGGCCCCGGGGGAGACGGTGGCGAAGTTTGTCGCGGGCAGGCTGTGCAAGCCCCTAGAAAAGGAGGCGAGGGGTTGCCTGCGTGGGGAATGCCCTCGGCCTACCCTGGAAGGGAAAGTGGCCATGACACCAGAGTTGGACCCCAAGATGGCCACCTTCCTGGCGAAATTCATGAAGGACCCCAGGAAGGGGATCGACCGGTCCTGGCGGGCTTGCCAGGACAAGTTGTTGGATGCGGTCGGGCCCGCCACGAAGATCCTCGATATGGCGGAGGAGGCTCGAGTGAATGGCACTGCCATTTCACCGGAGGTGCTCTCCAACTGGGCCCAGAGGGTGATCGTATTTTTGGCCAACTGTGCCCTGTCCACGGAGAGGCGGCGTTCGCTCCTTATCAAGCTGGATCCGAAGCTGGGGGACCTGGCCTCGTCGGAGGCAGGTGCCGTGGCTCAGGGTGGCCTCTTCGGTGAGCCTTTCATCCGCGAGCTGGGAAAGTTCGTGAATACGTTCACGTCGCTGGACAAGGCTCAGTCCAGCATCAAGAAGGTCTTCCACCAGCGTTTTTCTGGAGGGTCCGGTCGCGGCAGGGGCCGCGCGATCGGCCGTGGTCAGCAGACCAACAGCCGAGGACAAGGCTCCGGAAGAGGTCAGTACCAGACCTCAGCCAACTACACCAACTTCTACCCCACGAGGGGACAGCGCTATGGTGGCAGAGGGTTCAAGAAGAACTCCGGACAAGGAAATGCCCCCGGTAAGTGTACTTTGCTTGGATCAAGTTCCGATTGGGGGGCGGCTGGCAAGCTTTTACGGGGAGTGGGAATTGCTCACTGCCGACGCTTGGGTTTTGCAAACTGTAAGAGGTTTCCATATCGAGTTTTACGACCAGCCAACTCAGGCGAGGCCCCCGCGCCCGATGGTTTTTTCAGAATCCGACGCGCGATTGATAGACGAAGAGGTCTCAGACTTGCTGCGCAAGGGAGCCATCCGTCTATCAACGCGCCACCCACATGGGTTCCTCAGCAACGTCTTCCTAGTGGACAAGACGGATGGGGGCAAGAGGCCGGTGATCAATCTCAAAGAGTTCAATGGGTGGTTGGTCTACTGTCACTTCAAGATGGAGGGGATCCACCTCCTTCGAGACGTGCTCCTCCCTCGGGATTGGATGGTACGACTGGATCTCAAGGATGCCTACTTGGTCGTTCCCATCGACCCCCCTCATCGTCGTTTCCTACAATTCCTGTGGGACGACAAGGTGTTCGAATTCACCGCCCCGCCGTTCGGTCTTTCTTCGGCCCCGTGGTGCTTCACGAAGGTCCTCCTCCCGGTGGTGGAGTTTCTCAGAAGTCAGGGGGTCCGGATGCTTGTATACTTAGACGACATCCTCCTCATGGGGCAGTGCCCGGAGGTGTTGGCGGGCCAGCTGCGTCAAGCTGTCGGCCTGCTTCAGAGACTAGGGTTCGTCATCAACGGCTCCAAGTCGGTTTTGGTTCCCACTCAGCAGATCACCTTTTTGGGTTTCGTGGTGGACTCGGTACAGGCGGTCTTGAGCCTGCCGGGTCGGGAGGTCGCGAAGATTCGACACCTGCTTCGGCAGACGATCGCAAGAGAGCGTACGTCACTGCGTCATATCGCCAAGGTGGTGGGCCTTCTCTCGTCCTCCATCCAGGCAATTTTCCCGGGCCCGCTGCACTACAGGGCTCTGCAACGCTTGAAGGCGCAGCATCTGCGCCGGGGGATGTGTTACGACCAGTGGGTTCCCCTCACGGACGAAGTGAAGGAGGAAATGTCATGGTGGCTGTCTCACATGGAGGCATGGAATGGGCGAGCGATCTTCGGTTCGGCTCCGGACCTGATCATAGAGTCCGACGCCAGCAGGTCGGGCTGGGGCGCCCGGTGCGGGGATTTTTCCACCGGCGGCGCCTGGTCGTCAGAAGAACAACAATTGCATATCAATTGTTTGGAGCTCCTTGCGGGCTCCTTCGCAGTTCGCTGTTGGACCAAAGACTCGGTCAAGGCTTGTGTCCTGTTACGGATGGACAATATTTTGGCGGTTCGGTATGTGAACCACCTAGGAGGTCCTCGTTCCCGCGCCTTGGCGGATTTAGCGAAGGATTTCTGGGATTATTGCCTGTCTCGTCACATTGCGGTGACGGCGGAGTATCTGCCAGGCCAGTGCAATCAGGTAGCCGATTGGCACTCTCGACATCTCAGGGACGCCAGCCAGTGGAAACTGGATCCGGAAGTCTTCCGGTGGCTACACTCCCTTTGGGGTCCCTTCTCGGTGGACCTCTTTGCGTCCCGTCTCGACCACCAGCTGCCGCGGTTTTACAGCTGGAGGCCGGACCCTCTAGCGGAGGCCACGGACGCGTTCTTGCAGGATTGGAGTCGGGAACAGCCGTTCGCGTTTCCCCCGTTCTCCATGATGATGCGAACGGCGGCTCAATTACGCCGCCAGGGTGCGGAACTGGTGTTGGTTACACCGCTGTGGAGGTCTCAAGTATGGTTTCCGGTTCTTCTGGAACTTTCTTGGGATTTTCCAATCCTACTCCCCCTGTTTCCTCTGCTCCTGACGAACCCGGATCAGGAACCTCACCCTCTCGTCGTGCAGAACACTCTCCGCCTCGTGGCGTGGAGGCTCTCAGGAGACGCTGGGCGCTCCCGGGCCTTTCGGGGTCGGCTGAGCACTTGCTCTCCAAAGCATGGGCCGACAGTACGACGAAGCGTTACAGATCCGCTTGGCTTAAGTGGATGCGTTGGTGTTTACGAAGGGATCTGGATCCCGTGGTCGCAGGCCTTGTTCCCGTGCTGAATTTCCTGGCGCATTTGGCCGACAAGGGTCTAGCGTATAGGACGATCAATGCTATCCGGTCGGCGATTTCTGCGGGCCATGATAACATCGATGGCCACCCGGTAGGGGAACATCCTTTTGTGTGTCGGCTTCTGCGGGCTGTTCGCCTCGCACTGCCGCCAGAACCCAGGTACTCCGTCCTTTGGGACGTCAATTTGGTTCTGAATTTGTTCCTGTCGTGGCCAGCCAATTCTTATCTGTCTCTTAAGGAGCTGTCGGCGAAGTTAGCCAAGGTGTTATGTCTGGTTTCTTGTAGGCGCGTCTCGGACGTGCGCGCGCTGGATGTCTCTGCACGCATTTTTTCACCGGATGGGGTTACTTTCACCGTGGGCCGGCGTACTAAGACGTCGTCGCGTTCCATTTCTTATCCAGCCTTTACTGACACTCCTAAGTTGTGTGTCGTGCAATGCCTCAAAGCATATGAGGACCTGACCTTGGATCTGTGCCCTCCGGGCGAGCGTCAGTTGTTGATTGCCCTGCGGAAGCCACACAAAGCTGTCTCCTCCCCTACTATTGCTCGGTGGGTGCGATGGGTCATGCAAGAAGCAGGCATCAATACTTCTCTCTTTGGAGCACACTCCGCCAGGGAGGCCATGGCCTCTAAGGCATTCTCGGTGGGTGCTCGTCTGGAGGACCTCATGCGCGCGGCGGATTGGTCCTCGGATTCCACCTTCAAGAGGTTTTATTTTAAGCCGGTGGTGGATTTGGCTCAGTTGGTGGTAAGTAAGCTTTAAACTAGCATAATCTGAAGCCTCCGGTCCTGACATAGAATCGAAATTTGCCTAGCTTACGTAACGGTAAGTTTCAATTCTATTAAGGACACGGAGGCGAGGATTATCCTACCCGGGCCACAGTGGTGTCTCTACCCACCCGTATGGCAGTAAGTAAAGCGTTTTCCTTTACATTGTCAGTACTGTGTTAATCACTGAATGCTCCTCGCCTTGTTGTCGCATTCCTGGGCCACCTCGCTGACGCTGTTCCTTTTTTGACAGGCAACGACGGTGCTAAGCAGGACCAATGAGGCTCAAGCGTGATCTGCGCGAAGAAAGAGGAGGAAGATGATGAGAAGTCCGGTTATATAGTGATGATGGACAGAGTAAAAGGACTATGGACTATTGTTACGCAAGAGACTCTTGGGAGTTGTTGTTTATTTTTGTTGAACATTACGTTAATGCTTTATGTTTAAAGCATTTTTGTTCTTATTATATCTTTTCCTAAGCTGCTGTGGAGTCTTTATGTTAATAAAGCGAAGGAAGATATAGTATAATCCTCGCCTCCGTGTCCTTAATAGAATTGAAACTTACCGTTACGTAAGCTAGGCAAATTTCGATTCTGTATGTGACTTTCGGTAAATGACAAAGTGTCTTTTTCAGCCATTACACGGAAGGGACAGGTTGCCCCTTCTCTAATTACTTATCTATCTAGTTCTGGACTAGATTATGTCCTCCTGGCACTCTCGTGGGAGTTCTCCCGCAATATTGTTTCTTACACTAAGGAGTTAGGTCCTTGGCCATGAAGTCGGCTGGACCATCTATAAGTTGTATACGAAAATAATTGCCAACTTCACCTTACTTGACACCTCCCAATTGAGGAAAACAAACCAAAATTACTATATGGTCAGTTTGGTATATTTACTTAATACCTTTTTGTTTTTTTTATTTCATTATATTCGCAAAGTTTTAGGGTCAAAAAAGACACTTAGATACATTCAACAATTTCAACATAAAATTTCAAAACAGATTACATTCCACATTAGATATATAAACACCACATAAATTGACATTACATATATAAACACCGTATTTACTTTTGATCAACAATTAGACTCACATATATGATCTCTAACTAAACAAAGGACAAAGTAAACATTTAAATACTAATATTTAACAAACAGCAAATTAATGCATTTCAATTTATCAAAGTCATTAAATGTACTGCAAATGAATGCATTCCTGATTCAAAAGCCGACGCGTTTCAAACCCATTCCTGTTACTTTATGGGTTCTCACCAGGGCTCTGTCTCTTTTATTTATCTACAGGATATATGTAAAAAAAGAGAGAATGGAATTCTTTTTTAGTATTTGGGTATATTTCTTGTCAATCACCTCTCTACCATTCACCAAATGACAAAACCTGTACCTGAATCGTTGCTGGTCGTGTGCTCTAGTATTCACTTTCTAGATCGTGTGTTTCTTTATCTATAATATAAAGTATCATTGTCAGGGTTTTTATTTAAGAGCTCGGGAACTCGTTTGCAAAAGCATTGCTGCACAGCCTACCTTGTATGATCTCTTTCCTCGTGTTTGCACCCTTATCGTTTTTGTATTTCGTGATATATTCAACTACTGTGAATAAAATGGAAACATTTTATTTAGTATGAGTTTTCCATTGGGTTTGTTTATCTACTTATCCTCCCATAAAGGCGGTTTGAAAAGCATACCTCGTTTTACTTCAGCGCCTTCATGCGCGGGGTGCTGCACGTCTCGGTTTTATTTTATGCAATAGAAGGGATGATCCTCGTATTCCTAAAAGTTAATCAAAGACAAACGGGGGAGAATTCTGTCACCCGTCTGAATGTTTCCAAATTGTTTCTCGATTAGTTAGGCATACCTGCTTTCTTAAGGAGCGCGGTCCCGCTCTATATTTTACGTGAGTCTTGTTTTACTTCGCAACTCCACTGTTCGCCTCCATCACTGGTCCCTGTGATTACACGGAGACATGAATTAAGTATCTGATAAATGTAACTTAGTGTCTATTCGCATCAATGTATCATGCGTCTTACCTCCTAGTCTCGTATGCCGAGTATGAATCCGCTATGTCCTTTGACATCGCGGCCATCTTGTAACATGTTGTTTAAATATGTGCGTGCTTTCAGTGGATGGGGGCCATCTTGGAACGGGTTAGTTGTAAGCTACCAAGTTTGCTAGTGTGTTGTATAGATGAAGCCACCGTTTATCGTTTAGTATTCCGATAGTTACCCATTACTATTAAAGGCTCCCTACTTTTCAGTGCACATATATCAGTCTACAGTAGTTAGTTTTTCAGATTAGTTCGTTGATCAGACATTCATTATAGTCGCGAAACCTCGGACAATATATTCAGTCTGGTTAAAGCGCTATGAAATTTCAAAACCAGATAGGCTCCTTTGTGCAGAAGTAGCTTTTCTGAGTCTTTTAGCTGATTTACGGTGTACAAGACCGACCATTTAAAATCTATCTCCCCATGCTGCTTATCAATAAAGTGTTCAACCATAGGGGCTGATATCACCTTGTTTTTAATGCGTGAGCTATGCTGTGGTATTCTCACATTTATTTTCTGGTTAGTCTTCGCTATGTAAATTTTTGGACAAGGGCATGTGACTACGTACACAACATTTTTTGTTCGACAATTGGAAAAACCATCATGTTTCCATTTGGTGTTATTATGTTCGAATTCCTTCCCCTCAATCGTGTTAGCACAGGACACACAGTTTCCACACTTGTGGTGTCCTGCAATAGGTTTTAACCCCCATTTAGATAGTAGGTCGCTTTTAGGTTTAGGCAAAGCAATTTCAGCACGGACTACGGTTTGGCCAATGCTTTTGTTCTTTTTATATGCGAACAATGGACGAGGGAAGGGGCATTCCAAGTTCTCTAGGAGATGCCAATTTTTTATACCATTTGTCTGATCTTATGGGTGTCGGGACCGAACGTCGTCACACAGACTAGTCGATTCAGTTCCTGTTTTTCTTTAACTTCCAATAGGCATTTGCGCGTTGTACAGCGAGCCCTCTTGTAAGAATGTTTTAACATTTTGCGTGGATAGCCTCTGTTCTGCATTTCTCCACAGAATGTTTCTGCATAATGGTCATACTCTCCAATTTGCGTACAATTCCTCCTGATTCGGAGTAGCTGACCATAAGGCAGGTTAGCCTTCAGGCTCCTGGGGTGAGCACTACGATGATGAAGTATCGTATTTTTGTCAGTTTTCTTCTTATATAGTGATGATTGTGGAATACCATTATCCACAAACTTCCTTTCGTATTCGGCCATGAATAATACGGCCATTTCTGGGGGATAAGGACATCCCAAAGCTGTACCTTTTGTCTGCATAAAGAACTTGTCATCAAATTTAAAATAGGTTTTTTTCAAGGTGATTTTAGCTAGGTTAAGAATAAATTGAGTGGGGACTCTATGCGGTCTTTCTCGAGCATCTAATTAGAGCTCCATCACTTCTACCGCTTCCTCCTGGGGAATCTGAGTATATAAGGACGTAACGTCCATGGTTACCATCAGTTGATTTATCGGATCGAACGAGGTTCCTTCCACCTTGTTTAAAAAATCAACAGTGAAATATGACTTAACCTGATTTACAATGGGTTTTAAAAAGAAGTCCACATATTTAGCTAGTGGTTCTAAGCATGAGTCACATCCGGACACGATTGGATGTCCCCGGGGCTCGTTTAAATTTTTATGAATTTTTGGGTGGAAATAATGAAGGGGGGTCCCTGGGAATTTCTTCACCAAGTACTCCCCCTCCTTTAGTCCACCAAAACCACTTTCCATACCTTTTTGAATGATTGGTGCTATGGTGCCTTGTATCTCTTTTGTGGGATCTTCATTAAGCTTCCTATACCACATTTGGTTATTTATTTGTGAAAAAGCTTCAGCTAGGTATTTATCCCTTGGCCAGATGACAACCGCTCCGCCCTTGTCGGCCTGTTTTAGCACAATCGAGGTATCATCTTTTAGCTTTTTTAATGCAGTTCTTTGTCCCTTCGTGATGTTTTGTTGAATATATTTTCTACCTTTTTCTAGTTTATTTATTGAGGACAGCATGATTTGCTCAAAAGCAAGTACCTGTTTGGGTATATTTTGATTTCGTACAAAGGTTGATCGATTTCGCAAGCCAGTGGTTTCAATCCCTATGCTAGGTGGTTGGTTGGCAAAAAAGACCTTAAGTCTTATTTTGTGGCAAAACTCAATGGTTTCAAGCTTAATTTGAGTAAAGTCTGTCTGTTGGCTTGGGACAAATTTTAGTCCAAGATTTAGGACAGACTCCTCCTCTCTCGTTAATTCTCTAGATGACAGATTGACTATAGTTGAGGGAACTTTTACGATTTGTAAAAGTTTTTCCTTGTCCTCATTTCCCACGAAGTCTTGAATCTTGCTTTTGGTTGCTGTCCTTTCTCTAAAAAAGAAACCTGTTTTTTATTGGATTTACCCCGAGAGTCAGTTCCTGAGCCAGATGAATCGGACAATGACGTCTCTGAAAATGTCTTAAATCTATTTTTAGATCTACCTTGATAGTTATATAGAGCACCCCTTGAGTCAGCCTAAGTATAAAATTCGTCCTTCAAGAAAGGGTATGCCTTCTCGAGTGAAAACAATTTTGAGTCTCTCTCGTATTGTGCGGTTTTACTTGTGATTGTAATATCTTTAAAAGAGAGGATTTCCTTCTCTATCTTTTCAAGCACTGCTTTTGTATCCGTTATCACTGCGCTGTTTTTAATTGCTTGTGATAGCTCTTCTATTTCCTGGAGTTCTTTTGCACAGAGCCTTTGAGCTGTCTCTATCGTATGGACCATAAGGTCTCTGCTACATTTGGTGTTTATGCAGCTAAATCCCTTTCTATACTCAACATCTTCTGTGAATATGACTGGTATATTTTTAACCTGGAGTCCCCAGGGTATCGTTCCTCCCCTTAAATGTTTCAACAGGAAGTGTCCATGGAGCTTAGTACGGATATGTTTTTTACTCAGTCTAATCAGTCTATCTGGTTCATTTTGCCGTTGTGCGCTGGTACTTAGTTTCACATTTGCGAATGGATCGGAGGCAATTAGATTCTGTATGTGACTTTCGGTAAATGACAAAGTGTCTTTTTCAGCCATTACACGGAAGGGACACGTTGCCCCTTCTCTAATTACTTATCTATCTAGTTCTGGACTAGATTATGTCCTCTTGGCACTCTCGCTGGAGTTCTCCTGCACTATAGTTTCTTACACTAAGGAGTTAGGTCCTTGGCCATGAAATCAGCTGGACCATCTATAAATTGTATACGAAAATAATTGCCAACTTCACCTTACCAACTGATGGTAACCATGGACGTTACGTCCTTATATACTCAGATTCCCCAGGAAGGAAGCGCTAGAAGTGATGGAGCTCTATTTAGATGCTTGAGAAAGACCGCATAGAGTCCCCACTCAATTTATTCTTAACCTAGAAGAAATCGCCTTGAAAAAAAAACGATTTTAAATTTGCCGACAAGTTCTTTATGCAGACAAAAGGTACAGCCATGGGATGTCCTTATGCCCCAGACTATAATGAATGTCTGATCAACGAACTAATCTGAAAAACTAACTACTGTAGACTGATATGTGTGCACTGAAAAGTAGGGAGCCTTTAATAGTAATGGGTAACCATCGGAATACTAAACGATAAACGGTGGCTTCATCTATACAACCCACTAGCAAACTTGGTAGCTTACAACTAACCCGTTCCAAGATGGCCCCCATCCATTGAAAGCACGCACATATTTAAATAACACATTACAAGATGGCCGCGATGTCAATGGACATAGCGGAGTCATACTCGGCATACGCGACTAGGAGGTAAGACGCATGATACATTGATGCGAATAGACACTAAGTTACATTTATCAGATACATAATTCATGTCTCCGTGTAATCACAGGGACCAGTGATGGAGGCGAACAGTGCAGTTGCGAAGTAAAACAAGACGCACGTAAAATATAGCGCGGGACCGCGCTCCTAAAGAAAGCAGGTATGCCTAACTAATCGAGAAACAATTTGGAAACATACTTATAAAATGAGTTCAGACGGGTGACAGAATTCTCCCCCGTTTGTCTTTGATTAACTTGTAGGAATACGAGGATCATCCCTTCTATTGCATAAAATAAAACCGGGACGTGCAGCACCCTGCGCATGAAGGCGCTGAAGTAAAACGAGGTATGCTTTTCAAACCGCCTTTATGGGAGGATAAGTAGATAAACAAACCCAATGGAAAACTCATACTAAATAAAATGTTTCCATTTTATTCACAGTAGTTGAATATATCACGAAATACAAAAACGATAAGGGTGCAAACACGAGGAAAGAGATCATACAAGGTAGGCTGTGCAGCAATGCTTTTGCAAACGAGTTCCCGAGCTCCTAAATAAAAACCCTGACAATTATACTTTATATTATAGATAAAGAAACTCACGATCTAGAAAGTGAATAATAGAGCACACGACCAGCAACGATTCAGGTACAGGTTTTGTCATTTGGCGAATGGTAGAGAGGTGATTGACAAGAAATATACCCAAATACTAAAATAGAATTCCATTCCCTCCTTTTGTACATATATCCTGTAGATAAATAAAAGAGACAGAGCCCTGGTGAGAACCCATAAAGTAACAGGAATGGGTTTGAAACGCGTCGGCTTTTGAATCAGGAATGCATTCATTTGCAGTACATTTATTGACTTTGATAAATTGAAATGCATTAATTTGCTGTTTGTTAAATATTAGTATTTAAATGTTTACTTTGTCCTTTGTTTAGTTAGAGATCATATATGTGAGTCTAATTGTTGATCAAAAGTAAATACGGTGTTTATATATGTAATGTCAATTTATGTGGTGTTTATATATCTAATGTGGAATGTAATCTGTTATGAAATTTTATGTTGAAATTGTTGAATGTATTTAAGTGTCTTTTTTGTACCTAAAACTTTGCGAATATAATGAAATAAAAAAAACAAAAAGGTATTAAGTAAATATACCAAACTGACCATATAGTAATTTTTGTTTGTTTTCCTCAATTGGGAGGTGTCAAGTAAGGTGAAGTTGGCAATTATTTTCGTATACAATTTATAGATGGTCCAGCCGACTTCATGGCCAAGGACCTAACTCCTTAGTGTAAGAAACGATAGTGCGGGAGAACTCCCACGAGAGTGCCAGGAGGACATAATCTAGTCCAGAACTAGATAGATAAGTAATTAGAGAAGGGGCAACCTGTCCCTTCCGTGTAATGGCTGAAAAAGACACTTTGTCATTTACCGAAAGTCACATACAGATTCTAATTGCCTCCGATCCATTCGAGAATGTGAAACTAAGTACCAGCGCACAACAGCAAAACGAATCAGATAGACTGATTAGACTGAGTAAAAAACATATCCGTACTGAGCTCCACGGACACTTCCTGTTGAAACATTTAAGGGGAGGAACGATACCCTGGGGACTCCAGGTTATAAATATACCAGTCATATTCACAGAAGATGTTGAATATAGAAAGGGATTTAGCTGCATAAACACCAAATGTAGCAGAGACCTTATGGTCCATGCGATAGAGACAGCTCAAAGGCTCTGTGCAAAAGAACTCCAGGAAATAGAAGAGCTATCACAAGCAATTAAAAACAGCGAGGTGATAACGGATACAAAAGTAGTGCTTGAAAAGATAGAGAAGGAAATCCTCTCTTTTAAAGATATTACAATCACAAGTAAAACCCCACAATACGAGAGAGACTCAAAATTGTTTTCACTCGAGAAGGCATACCCTTTCTTGAAGGACGAATGTTATACACAAGCTGACTCAAGGGGTGCTCTATATAACTATCAAGGTAGATCTAAAAATAGATTTAAGACATTTTCAGAGACGTCATTGTCCGATTCATCTGGATCAGGAACTGACTCTCGGGGTAATTCCAATAAAAAACAAGTTTCTTTTTTAGAGAAAGGACAGCAACCAAAAGCAAGATTCAAGACACCGTGGGAAATGAGGACAAGGAAAAACCTTTACAAATCGTAAAAGTTCCCTCAACTATAGTCAATCTGTCATCTAGAGAATTAACGAGAGAGGAGGAGTCTGTCCTAAATCTTGGACTAAAATTTGTCCCAAGCCAACAGACAGACTTTACTAAAATAAGCTTGAAACCGTTGAGTTTTGCCACAAAATAAGACTTAAGGTCTTTTTTGCCAACCTACCACCTAGCATAGGGATTGAAACCACTGGCTTGCGAAATCAATCAACCTTTGTACCAAATCAAAATATACCCAAACAGGTACTTGCTTTTGAGCAAATCATGCTGTCCTCAATAAATAAACTAAAAAAAGGTAGAAAATATATTCAACAAAACATCACGAAGGGACAAAGAACTGCATTAAAAAATCTAAAACATGATACCTCGATTGTGCTAAAACAGGCTGACAAGGGCGGAGCGGTTGTCATCTGGCCAAGGGATAAAAACCTAGCTGAAGCTTTTTCACAAATAAATAGCCAAAAGTGGTATAGGCAGCTTAATGAAGATCCCACAAAAGAGATACAAGGCACCATAGCACCAATCATTCAAAAAGGTATGGAAAGTCGTTTTGTAGGACTAAAGGAGGGGGGAGTACTTGGTGAAGAAGTTCCAGAGGACCCCCCTCCTTTATTTCCTCCCAAAAATTCATAAAAATTTAAACGAGCCCCCGGGACGTCCAATCCTGTCCGGATTTGACTCACTAGCTAAATATGTGGACTTCTTTTTAAAACCCTTCGTAAATCAGGTTAAGTCATATTTAAGAGACACTGGTGATTTTTTAAACAAGGTGGAAAGAACCTCGTTCGATCCGATAAATCAACTGATGGTAACCATGGACGTTACGTCCTTATATACTCAGATTCCCCAGGAGGAAGTGCTAGAAGCGATGGAGCTCCATTTAAATGCTCGAGAAAGACTGCAATGAGTCCCCACTCAATTTATTCTTAACCTAGCAGAAATCGCCTTGAAAAAAAACTATTTTAAATTTGCCGACAAGTTCTTTATGCAGACAAAAGGTACAGCTATGGGATGTCCTTATGCCCCAGAAATGGCCGTATTATTCATGGCCAAATACAAAAGGAAGTTTGTGGATAATGATAATCCACACATGGGACACATAATTCAGTGGCTGCGCTATATCGACGATGTGTGGCTCCTGTGGCAGGGGAGCCACACAGAGTTGATGCAGTTCCATGAATGGCTCAACTCGAGGCACCCAGACATAACATTTTCTATAGAGTCAAGTGATACAAGAATGACTTTTTTGGATGTACAAATTATATGTGTTGACGGCTGCCTGCAATCATCACTATATAAGAAGAAAACTGACAAAAATACGATACTTCATCATCGTAGTGCTCACCCCAGGAGCCTGAAGGCTAATCTGCCTTATGGTCAGCTACTCAGAATCAGGAGGAATTGTACACAAATTGGAGAGTATGACCATTATGCAGAAACATTCTGTGGAAAAATGCAGAACAGAGGCTATCCATGCAAAATGTTAAAACATTCTTACAAGAGGGCTCGCTGTACACCGCGCGAATGCCTATTGGAAGTTAAAGAAAAACAGGAACTAAATCGACTAGTCTGTGTGACGACGTTCGGTCCTGACACCCATAAGATCAGACAAATGGTTTTAAAAAATTGGCATCTCCTAGAGAACTTGGAATGCCCCTTCCCTCGTCCATTGTTCGCATATAAAAAGAACAAAAGCATTGGCCAAACCGTAGTCCGTGCTGAAATTGCTTTGCCTAAACCTAAAAGCGACCTACTATATAAATGGGGGTAAAAACCTATTGCAGGACACCACAAGTGTGGAAACTGTGTGTCCTGTGCTAACACGATTGAGGGGAAGGAATTCGAACATAATAACACCAAATGGAAACATGATCGTTTTTCCAATTGTCGAACAAAAAATGTTGTGTACGTAGTCACATGCCCTTGTCCAAAGATTTACATAGGCAAGACTAACCAGCAAATAAATGTGAGAATAACAGAGCATAGGTCACGCATTAAAAACAAGGTGATATCAGCCCCTATGGTTGAACACTTTTTTGATAAGCAGCATGGGGAGACAGATTTTAAATGGTTGGTCTTGTACACCCCGTAAATCAGCTAAAAGACTCAGAAAAGCTACTTCTGCACAAAGAAGCCTATCTGATTTTGAAATTTAATAGCGCTTTAACCGGACTGAATACATTGTCCGAGGTTTTGCGACTATAATGAATGTCTGATCAACGAACTAATCTGAAAAACTAACTACTGTAGACTGATATATGTGCTCTGAAAAGTAGGGAGCCTTTAATAGTAATGGGTAACCATCGGAATACTAAACGATAAACGGTGGCTTCATCTATACAACACACTAGCAAACTTGGTAGCTTACAACTAACCCGTTCCAAGATGGCCCCCATCCACTGAAAGCACGCACATATTTAAATAACACGTTACAAGATGGCTGCGATGTCAATGGACATAGCGGGATCATACTCGGCATACGCGACTAGGAGGTAAGATGCGTGATACATTGATGCGAATAGACACTAAGTTACATTTGTCAGATACTTAATTCATGTCTCCGTGTAATCACAGGGACCAGTGATGGAGGCGAACAGTGCAGTTGCGAAGTAAAACAAGACGCACGTAAAATATAGCGCGGGACCGCGCTCCTAAAGAAAGCCGGTATGCCTAACTAATCGAGAAACAATTTGGAAACATACTTATAAAATGAGTTCAGACGGGTGACAGAATTCTCCCCCGTTTGTCTTTGATTAACTTGTAGGAATACGAGGATCCTCCCTTCTATTGCATAAAATAAAACCGACACGTGCAGCACCTCGCGCATGAAGGCGCTGAAGTAAAACGAGGTATGCTTTTCAATCCGCCTTTATGGGAGGATAAGTAGATAAACAAACCCAATGGAAAACTCATACTAAATAAAATGTTTCCATTTTATTCACAGTAGTTGGATATATCACAAAATAAAAAAACGATAAGGGTGCAAACAAGAGGAAAGAGATCATACAAGGTAGGCTGTGCAGCAATGCTTTTGCAAACGAGTTCCAGAGCTCTTAAATAAAAACCCTGACAATGATACTTTATATTATAGATAAAGAAACACACGATCTAGAAAGTGAATACTAGAGCACACGACCAGCAACGATTCAGGTGCAGGTTTTGTCATTTGGCGAATGGTAGAGAGGTGATTGACAAGAAATATACCCAAATACTAAAATAGAATACCATTCTCTCTTTTTTTACATATATCCTGTAGATAAATAAAAGAGACAGAGCCCTGATGAGAACCCATAAAGTGACAGGAATGGGTTTGAAACGCGTCGGCTTTTGAATCAGGAATGCATTCATTTGCAGTACATTTAATGACTTTGATAAATTGAAATGCGTTAATTTGCTGTTTGTTAAATATTAGTATTCAAATGTGTACTTTGTCCTTTGTTTAGTTAGAGATCATATATGTGAGTCTAATTGTTGATCAAAAGTAAATACGGTGTTTATATATATAATGTCAATTCATGTGGTGTTTATATATCTAATGTGGAATGTAATCTGTTTTGAACTTTTATGTTGAAATTGTTGAATGTATCTAAGTGTTTTTTTTGTACCTAAAACTTTGCGAATATAATGAAATAAAAAAACAAAAAGGTATTAAGTAAATATATCAAACAGACCATATAGTAATTTTGGTTTGTTTTCCTCAATTGGGAGGTGTCAAGTAAGGTGAAGTTGGCAATTATTTTCGTATACAATAAACTGAATTTCGACATATTGATGCCTTACACTGCAGCTGTCTTGCTTCTTCCATGACTGCTGTGGGCATCTTCTACATTATATGAGTTCGCTTCTGTGAGCATTAGCAATCATTTCAGCTTTCTCAAAGACGTCACTTTAGGGCTCTTTTATGCCCCAGCCAGGCCATATTTGGCCTACTTCCCTCCTATGAGAACCTAGTTTGCCAAAGAGACGCCCAGGCTTGCAGGATAATTTGGTATGGATTCAGCCACTCAAAGGATGGATGGGTAATACACACATTAACAAGGCTCAAAATGATGCCATAGCAAATTCAGTTTTCTTCAATTGTTTGGGGCACATAAGACTGAGCCATCAGTACTGCAAACCCGCTGTTGGAGCTCACAGATGAATTATAATATTTCCAACCCTGTATTAGAGACAATCTAATGGACTTAGTTATTTGTTTCCATTAGTGAGAGTAACACAGTATCTCGGCCAGACTGACACACAGAGGTCAGTCTGGCCGAGATACTATTCTTCCATTTGAAGCATAGGTTCTTGTGATGTTTACCACTTAGAAGACGAACCAAGTCCAAATTAAATATACCCATCAAATGATGGGTTTTCTAACCTATAATCCTTAGGTTCTTGTTTGCAGAGAAAAAAATGATCATTGGTGTTCTACGCTACATAATTTGATTGTTTTCCTGAAATCTGAATACAGATATATATTGTTTTAGGTTTTGTGGTTGAGTATGGCTGCAGAAGCGCTATATATTTCTTAAAAGTATGGAAAATTCACTTAGCAGCCTTTCATTTCCCATTGGGTTAAATATTGCATCTCCCTTTTCCACGATATCCAATGATTTCCAATGAATGGGAATAAATACCTACTCCATCAAATCAAAGGCATGTGTTTATTTATTTCTCACATGGGTAGATTAGATTAGATTAGATTAAAATACTTATAAAGGACATGGCTGCCTTGGCAAAGAGGCGTCCTAGCACTGAAAGCCAGACTAAGCTGAAGATAAGACAGTGGGAAATATACTTGGGAAGGGACAGGGAAGAGGACAGAGGGAATTAGACCTGGGAAAAAAACCAAGTCTTCACAAGACATCTAAAAGCCTGATGGTCAGGGTTGCTGCGGATGTGAAGGGGGAGAGAGGTCCAGAGAGTGGGGGCCAGGCGTCTAAAGGAGCGACCGCCAGATCTGGCTCTACGTATGTGAGGGATACATGCAAGAGTCTGGTTCGCCGAAATGTAGGGCACATGGGGGGGGGCTGTACAGGGTGCAAAGATCACCTAGGATGTCTGGAGCACTTCTTGTCAGTATCTTATGCGTGATGCAGAGCGTCTTGAAGAAAATATGCTGTTCAAGGGGTAGCCAGTGCAGGCGGCGGAGAAGATTAGAAGCATGACTGAATTTAGGAAGGGCAAAAATAGCACTTGCTGCCGCATTCTGGACCCGCTGCAATTTATTAACCACAAAATTATTGGGACCGAGCAGAAGCACATTGCAGTAGTCCAGACGAGCCAGTATAGAAGCTTGAATGATCAGTTGGTGTGTTTGAGCATCAAAGAGGCCCAAAATCGATCAGAGGCCACGCAATAGTCCAAAACATTTGCCGGCCACTGATTTGGCATGTGTTTCAAAGTTGAGGTTTTTATCAACTAAGAAACCTAGATTTTTCACCGCAGGTTTGGGATCAGGGTGATCACCAAGTGCCCGGGGCCACCAATCATTCCTCCAGAAATTAGACTCTTTGCCAACCAGGAGAATCTCTGATTTGGTAGAATTGAATTGCAGAAAGTTAGCTGTCATCAATTCTGCAATTGCCGAGATGTTTTCTTTAAATTTTATTTTGTCGAGCTTGGGATCATTGGACAGGGCAATCACCAGTTGGGTGTCGTCAGCGTATGACACCAGGGAGATTCCTCGTACTTTGGCCATCCGTGCCAAAGGGCTCATATATATATATATATTGAAGAGCGTAGGGCTCAATGCAGTGCCCTGAGTACACTCACTTTGGTCCTAAAACATCCTGAGACCATTACTCTCTAAATGCAAGCTCAAGATCAGGTGCCTGGTTTGACTAGGCAGTTTATTTGTGATCTCTTCACTGATACCTGAAGTGGTCAAACGTAGATCCAGCCGTTTTGGATCTTGAAAGTACTCTTACAACAGGACATGGCTTTGTGAACCAAGCCTGGTATGTTTAAAACATGGAAGGGAACTAGTGTATTAAGAGTGGTGGTTAATAAAGGAACTTTTACAGATGCATACTTTGTGACTCAGCCACAAACATTAATTAATATGCATTGGGGTTTTTATCACAGGAAAAATAGAAATGTAACAAAATAAGCTCCAGGCAAACAATGAGATGTTAAAGAAAACATTGGAAACCATTTTATTTCAAGTATGCAGAACCGTGTTAGGAAATAAAATACTGTAGGGTTAAGATTATATTTTGAAACCAAGTTTTATGTGTGGATCCTCTAATGATATGCTGCTGTTGTTTATATATTCTCTAACAGGAAGCTCCTTTAAAAGTCCACAGGACGCTTTGCAGAAGTCTGATGACTACAGTGTGATTGGTTCTGGGCAAAATCATGTGATCAGTGCTCACCAGTGGGAACAGCAAGAGGCGATATTTTGCCATGAATTCAGAAATTATATTGAAAAGGAAAATCTTGAAATGCAACAAGGCGTCAAACCCAGGTACTGAAGCAGGGATTGCTAAACCGCCCATGGTTTGTTTTTACCAAAACAATACTTTGTATTTTGGTAAAGGTGTGTTTTTAATTTCATAACTATAGAAGGTTGTCTGAAAATCTCCATTTCGTTAGCCATGGAGTCAAAGTAAATATTACAAATTCAATAGTAACAAAAATAGCAATTTCTACATGTTTTGGATGAGTTTGTAACATACTCAAGTTCAATTAAAAGTATATTGTGTGTTTCTTTCTCACGATTTTGTCTTTACTAAGAGCTGATTTAAATAATTCAGCCCATGCATAGTTTGCATATTTGGACTAGTGAATTTAATAGGATCAGATGTCTCCTCTCGTTGAAAGGAATTAATAAGTGCTGACACCTTGGTAAAAATTGGTCTGTTTTTTCTTAGGCGTTAACATTATAAAACGTTATAATTAACATGCTAGGTTGCAGTGAATAACTCCCTATATCTATAGTAAAATCCCTTTTGCGGTTGCATAGTACTACGGTAAATTAAATGCATTTGAAACACATTTTGTACACCTATGAATATTGAAGGAGGAATTAATCTCCATCTTATTAGAGTCTATATGCAGAGGCAGATATGACTGAAATACATCTCCTCCAGTAAAACAGTGACCTGATGCCGGTCCTCTTACTATTTTGACTGGATTCATGAAGAAAGGAACATCTAAGAATGACAAGAAAGAAAAATAGTAATTTAAAACAATTGAAATTAGCAAACGTAAATCAACTTTTTCAGATCAATAAATATCAACCTAAATAGACTAATAATAATAAAAATATGGTTAAAATTAAAATAACATTTTTTTCCTCCGTTTATCTTTTGTGCCCCGAGAATATTTTCCCGTGGAGGCCCTCGAGGTCTCTACTGGTCACTACTTTCACCTCAGTGCAACACTCTGCCAGCCACAGCAAGCAAGCAATCCCTTTCAAAGTTTTGTTTACATTCTGAAATTCTCCTTTGGCTGCCCTGCCTTCCACCTGAAGCCTAACTCATGCTGTCTCCCCTTGGCCGACAGATCTATGGTACGCCATTGCTCTGGGAGCCTCAGTGGACTTTGTGAGATTGGAGCAGTACCCTTAAGAACAGTAAGAAAAGCCGCGGGGGCCTGCGGGAAGTGCGCTGAGAGAAAGACAGGATTTGAGGATGTCTTTGCCATTTGATGAATGCAGTCCTTGGGCATAGAATCACGGCACAAGTCCTAAAAAACATAAGTGGGGGGACGCTGACGTCACAACAGGAAGTGTCGTCAGGAAAGGTGGCTTGCACCATCAGACTCATTGCCTCCCCTCGCTCCCTCCTTAGATGTGATTGCGTCAGAGAAGCCAGCGCGTTAGCAGCGTTCTGAATGAGCTCCGATCTCGCCTCAGAGAGGCCAAAGAGTGGATGTGGGGCTCCATTTGCTCCAGTTATCCAGCTCCCGGTAAAATAAGTGGAGGGACGTCGTCCACCTGCGTGTTACCCCGACTCAAGCCCTGCATAGAAGACTGTACTGTGCATAGGATATGTTCTCTAAAATATTCCCCCTTCCCTCTTTCCATTCCCCCCTCAAGTGGAGAAGTGTGGCTCACTGGTTAGAAGCGGCAGACCCTGAAGCAGAGGTCGGCCCGGGACCAGCGTTCAATTCCCGACACGGCAGGGTCTTGGGTCAATGTCCGCGGCCTCGATAATTCTCACCTAGGTGCCTATGCTAACCATGGGTCCCACTCTGCAACTCTGGGCAATAGCTTGCTTAATCTCCACAACGGCCCTAGCAGCGCCGGGGATGCCTGGCTTCACCTTGGGGGTGCACTCTCACAGGGAAAGCCAGGACGGGTTCCCCAGCGGTATACAGCGCCAGGATGCCACGTGATAGGGTAACAGTGCGCTCTACAAGTATACATACATTTACATTCCGACCTCTTTTCCTCTTCCTGGACATCTAGTGGAGATATTCTCCAGCGTATGAGGTAACAACGAAATATGAACTAGGTCCGTCGGGGTTGAAACTACATTTTTCATACGATGGCAGGGCCTGGGTCTGTGACTGATGTCTCATGCATACGAAGGCTGTACCTGTATGTTTAACGGTACATCTGGCTGTCGATGGCATTTCATGGTATGGTATATTGTTTTGCTTCTAATGTTAAAAAAAAAAATCCCAAGTCATACATGCAAAATACTTATTTACCAGCGGACAAACTCAATACAATAGATTTTCAAAACATAATATTTGTAAATATTTGAAACTAATTTCGAAATCCACAAAACAGAGTAGAAAAATACTAAGAAAAAAAAGGTCAACGGCCCGCAGTGACTCCCATCTCGACGACAGGGAATGAGCCAGACATGGTACTAGGTTAGTGGCAGCCCCTTCAACCACTTTCAAAGCAGATGCTGCTATCTCCATCTATAATAATGAGATAGTATTCATACAAGCTGCCATTTAGGGTCTTTTGATGTAATTTTTCACATTATCAAAAACTCCATCTCTAACCAGGTTCCAGACACTCCTACGTATGGGCTTTGCGACCCACCCTCGTCTTTGTCCCTCCAAACAACCCCCTCTGGTAACTTCACCCCGTCACTCTCCCCCTATCCTCCTCCAATGCTTTCAGCCCCCCTCTTTTGCCCATCTCGCCTTCATGGCGGTGGGACATGGGTTCTCGATGGGTGAGTGGTATCACCCGGAATGAGGTCATACAGAACATCCCCTCCTCACCACACCATACCTCCACTCACCTTGCTTTAGCCCTGCCCTAACTGACCCTGCGGTCTATCCTTCCTGCCCCTGGGCTAGAGAGATATCTTTCCTGAAGCCTGATTCCCCTCCCAGGCTTTGTAATGATCCCTCTGAAACTCAAACATGAATGACCTGATCTCCTTCAGCAAGAACACCATGTTGCCTCCTACTTACATGTCCGAGGTACAGGGCCTCACATAACCTTACAACAGCTCTTTACTGAGTATTTTAGACTCTGTTGTCCCCTTACAACTAAAAAAAACCCTCTAAAGATTCCGAACCTTGGTTCAACGAGAGCTTAAATTCAGAGAGACACAATTTTAGACTGGCTGAACAATCTTGGAGAGGAGCCCCGTCCCCGGAACACCTCCTGCTCCTAAGATCTAGAAGAAGCTACTACAGTAAACATATCAGAAAGGCAAAATCTAACTTCTTCAGAAGCCAACTAGATAATGCAAGAAACAAACCCAAAAAACTTTTTAAACTGATCAAACTCCCATCCAACTATCTTCCCACCCTTCCGCCATCTCAGGTGCCTATGCTGCCAGCCTGTGAAGTGTTTGCCTCTTTCATCCTTGGAAAGGCTATTAAGATTGAAAATAAACTACGAGCTCTACAAGTCAAACAGCCAACTTTCCTATGCCCGACTAATCCGACTTCCCCGCCTCCACCTCATCCTCTCCCTGCTAGTGTTCCCCCACCCAAAAATATCTCCTGCTGGAACCAACTCACTCCACCTTAGCCTCTAGCTGACATAGGTCTCTCATCCAAAAATAACACCTGCTGGAGAAATTCACTCCCTATGATGAATTCTCTATTCTCAACTTGCTTTCTACTCTGAAACCCTCTAACTACTTCAGTGACCCTCTGCCTTCTAGTTTCTTCAATTAGATGAAAGGGGCCATAGTCCCCCTCTGGACCAAAATAGTAAATGCATCTCTTCGTCAAGGTGTGATTCCTGACTGTCTGAAGGCAGGGGAGGTTTTGCCCATACTAAAAAATCCCACGGCGGACCAAGAGGACCTTAATAACTTTCGTCCTATCACTAGCATTCCAACTCTTGCAAAGCTCCTTGAGAAATGTGTTCTTGTCCAACATTGTAACCACGTTGATCATGTCCATCTTTTAGATCAATTCCAATCGGGTTTTCGCCAGGGCCACAGTACTGAAACAGCTATTACTCATATAGTCGATGACGCCCTAAAAAAGATGGATTGGAATGAAGCTTGCCTTTTAATCCTCCTTGACTTATCTTCAGCGTTTGATATGGTCAAGCATAATAGCCTCCTGGACTTACTGGAACAGAGGACTTACTGGAACTGGCCCTGTATTAAACTGGTTTGCCTCCTTTCTTATCAACAGAACACAAAGATTTAAAGTCAATCATCCCCTTTTTAACTCCCTGCCATCCATTCTTGGGCTCCCTCAGGGATCTGCACTCTCTTCCACGCTCTTCAACTTGTTCATGGAGCCTCTTACGGATTTACTTCATTCATCCAACATTCACTATCACATGTTGGCCGATGATAACCAACTTTACCTGAAAAGCTCTTCCCCAGACAACATCAGATCACTCAACTCAACCCTTCTCGAAAGTCAACACTGGCTGGCTTCCCAACATCTTAAGCTCAACTCCTCCAAAACGGAATTCATCCTGATAGCACCAACCAAACAGACTGCCATCATCGCTGAGTACTTGAACCACCTAACAGCTCTCAACTGTACCCCACACATCATTGACTCTGCTAGGTCTCCGGGAATTATACTTGACAAGTCATTGAGCATGCAGGAACAAATTAGCTCAGCCACCAAAGGTGCAAAACTCCCATTGAGTATTCTAAGAAAGATAAAACCCTTCCTCCCCCTGGACGATTTCAAGTTTGCGGTTCAATCACTAGTAATGTCCAGGCTAGACTATGGCTGCACAACACTGTGGGCTACCCAGATACAAGTTGGCTCTGCTCAGGGCTTCCCTGAACTCAGCGTCAAGGCTCAACACAGGTTCCAGAAGAAATAGCCACATCTCGCCGCTACTAAAATCCTTAAACTGGTTGCCTTTGGAGGCTAGGATTCATCTCAAGATGGTGTGCATGACTCACAAGGCCCTTCACTTTGACACCCCTCTGTACCTAGACCAAAAATTGGAGCTCTCTGGTGGGAGCTGATCTTCTAGGAGTTCCAGCACTCTGCTGCTGAAACCTCAAAAATTCCAGAAAAAGAAAACTTATAATCAGGTGTTCTCAGATATCACCCCGAGAATCAGGAACTCCTTTCCTCCGCACATCAGACTGATTCCCTCTACTGCTTCATTAAAAAAGAACTGAAAGCCCTATGGTTGAATGCCCTTGTTTGACGGCACCTACCGTCAGGAGGGGATCCTTTGTTTTTGACTATGTCTACGATGTTGGTTTGTGCTCTACCCCTCTATTTGTCTGTTGAACATATATGCTATATTATTTCCTCTTGCCTGAGCATATTTTTCTGCTCCTCTATCTTCTCCATTACTTTGCTTATCATTGTTATTTTTAGGTCTCGGCCTGGCATGGGCTGCGCACTTGCGCAGTCTCGCTGGCGAGATTTAATGAATTTTAGAGGCTTTCAGTATCGGGGTTTTAAGCCTGCCCCTCGTTCCCATTGGCCGGCGTCACCGTTTATGCTAAACAGTGGCCAGCCATTGGGAAAGAGCATTCTGTGACGTAGACTTTTCTCATTTTGAGACGGCCAACTTGGACAGGCTCGCCTGAATTCCTTTTGGCGTAACAGGTTTCATATCTTTATCGGGCCCTGTTGGCCCCGTAAAGATAAGAAACCTTTTATGCCAAAAGGAAGTCAGACGAGCTCTTCCAAGTGGGCCGTCTCAAAAAGAGAAAAGTCTCTGTCATAACCGCGGCTGCCTGGTGAGCGCTTGTCTCTGTCTCTCACCCAGAAGCAAAACTTTGCACAGGCGTGTAAAATCCAGCTCACCTCAATGCAAATATCCTGCATTTTCCATACTGTTCCCGATCTTCACAACTAAGGGGCACTGAAATGTGAGCGACAGTAATTTAGCCAGGATCACACAAGTTGATATCTTGTGAGCTGGGATTAGAACGCGTTAGTTAGTTTCACTGTGCTTCTCTTAATGTCTAAAGCGCATCTGTGACATTGGTCTGACTCTGCAAACCCCCTTGCTCTGCAGTGCAGTATTGGTGCACCCCGCCACCTCATTAGCGGGTTTTAGGGTGAACACGTCACAGGGTAGAAACCTTTCAATTTTGCTGAATGTTTCTGCCCACGGCACTCGGAACTGTTGTGTGTCTGTGTTTTTTTAAACACACGTAGTGTACGACGCACTATTCCAACCAGCACGACAAAGACACACTGCTCACTCCGCCCCCCCCTCACCACAGCACCCACAGAAAGCAGGGTTTCAGCTCACATAGGTCTTAAAAAAAATTCTTCCTAATCAGGTGTCATGGAGACTTATTCGGAGTGTCACGTGTTTTACCTCCAGAGCATTTAGCAAGAAGAGGTATGTGGTAGGGGTGCAGTAGGGAGGGGCACAGAGCGGGTTTTTTTAGTTATTTATTTAATGCATTTTTATATAGCTTGGACTTTACCCGAAGCTCCCCTCAATGCAAAGACCCTTTATTTTCCATACTGTTCCCGATCTTCACAGCTAAGGGGCACTGAAATGTAAGTGACAGTAATTTAGCCAGTATCACACAAGTTGATCTCTTGTGAGCTGGGATTAGAACGCGCCAGCTGGTTTCACAGTGCATCTCTTAAAGCTTCAAGCGCATCTGTGACATTGGTCTGACTCTGCAAACCCCCTCGCTCTGCAGTGCAGGTTTGGTGCACCCCGCCTCCTCATTCGAGGGTTTTGGGGTGAACACATCACAGGGTAGAGACCTTTCAATTTTGCTGAATGTTTCCGTCCACGGCACTGGGGACTGTTGTGTGTCTGTGTCTTTTTTTAAACACACGTAGTGTAAGATGCACCATTCCCACCAGCCCGGCAAAGACACACTGCTAACTTCGCCCCTCCCCTCACCACAGCACCCACAGCACCAGGGTTTCTGCTCATCTAGGTCTTTAAAAAAAATCTTCCTAATCGGGTGTCATGGAGAATTATGAGGAGTGTCACATGTTTTACCTCCAGAGCATTTAGCAAGAAGGGGTATGTGGTAGGGGTGAAGTGGGGAGGGGCTCAGAGCGGGTTTTTTTAGTTATTGATTTAATGAATTTTTATATAGCTTGGACTTTACCCGAAGGTGTCAGAGTGCTGTACAATAGAACCAGTTACGTTACATGAGAAAAATGGTACAAAATAGAACATTACAAAAATAAACAGGAGACTAAAAGAGGTAGGGTAAAATCATAGAGGCAATAAAACAATATCAAGCACAGCAGCAATCAAGGGTGGGCATTAAACAAGAAAAAATTACAAATTTACAATGATGAATTACCTTCGTAGAGGGGTCTGAGACTGAGGGTATTAGTTCTGAAAGTGTCTTTAGAAGAGAAGATACTTTAAGGTCAGCTTTGTTAGTCCTCTCATACCCCAACAGCAGAGCCCTCACAGAGATGTCTTGCCACAGCTGTCAGTGCTGAATTCGTATGGAATGGGTACCTGGTTTGTATAGCGCCATCTGCCGCTGGTGTGACTACATGGTGATCTCTTGGGCTCAGTGCCTTTAACCTGCGGTTCTTGGTTTCCATCACATGGTTCTGTATTTTTGGTTGGTTGTGTGTGGTTAGGAAGGGTTTCTATTAGAAGTGATTGTGTATTGTTTATCGTTTGTGTGTGGTTAGTATATGTTTCCATCAAGCAGTTGTGTACTGTTGGTTGGTTGACGGTGTGTGGTTAGTATGGATTTGTCCGAAGTGGTTGTGTATTGTGTGTGGTGAGTATGAGTTTGTATCAATCAGTTGTGTATTTTTTAGTTTGTTGGTTGTGTGTGGTTGGTCTAGGTTTCCTTCAAGCAGTGGTTTATTGTTGGTTGTGTGTAGTTAGTATGGGTTGGTTCCTTGTGTGTGGTTAGTATGACTTTTCATAAGGCAATTGTTTTGTTGGTTGGTTGTGTGTGGTCGGTATGGGTTTCTATCAGGTGATTGTGTATTGTTTGTTGCTTGTGCGTGGTCTGTGTGTTTTTCTATCATATGATTGTACATTGTTGGTTGTGTGTTTTTAGTATGGGTTTCAATCGGATGATTGTGTTTTGTTGGTTTCTTGTGTGTTGTTATTATGGGTTTCTATCAGGTGGTGGTGCATTGTTGGTTGATTGTGTGTGGTCAGTATGGGTTTCAATCAGGCGGTTGTGAATTGTTGTTTACTTGTGTGTTAGTATGGATTTTTAACAAGCAGTTGTGAAATGTTGGTTGATTTTGTGTTGTTAGTATGGATTTATATCAGGTGGTTGTGTGTGATTAGTGTTGGTTTCCATCAGGCAGTTGTGCATTGTTGGTTGTGTGTGGTCAGTATGGGTTTCTATCAGGTGATTGTGTATTTTGTTTGCTTGTAAGGGGTTAGTATTGATTTCTATCACAGGGTTGTGCATTGTTGGTTGCTTGTGTGTGGTCAGTAGCACTCACTTTTTGAGCAGTAGCGCCCCCCTTCCCCCCCCCCCCCCCTTTTCTCAGCGCCTTGAGACCCTCGCGGGTGAGTAGCATGCTCTATAAATGCTTTGATTGATTGATTGATTGATTGATTGATTATGGGTTTCTATCAGGCGGTTGTGCGTTGTTGGTTGCTTGTGGGTGGTCAGTATGGGTTTCTATCAGGTTATTGTTTATTGTTGGTTACTTGTGTGTTGTTAGTATGGGTTTCTATCACGTGGTTGTGCATTGTTGGTTGCTTGTGGGTGGTCATTATGGGTTTCTATCAGATGATTGTGTATTATGTTGCTTGTGTGTGGTTAGTAGATAATGGCGCTTTAGAATCCCTTGTCCAATCATGGCTTGTGATGGTTAATGTAAAGGCAAGTTTGACCCAGATAAAACCCTTTTCAGTGACTTGTGTACTGATGAGTGTTATGGATTTCAAGGGTGAGGTTGTCAGTCAGATCTATTGAGACATGTATTGGGTTGTTTTGGTTTACCCTTTCTACCATTGGCTTTCTTCGACCAGTCTCTTTCAGTTATTGGCTTGAGACATTGTCAGTCATGTTTTTGGCTCATCCCAGTGGAACAGTCTAATCTCACCTAATGCTATTGGCTGTTTGGCTGTATCATTCCACCTCTACTTGTGCTTGCAGTGAATTGTATGGTGGTTTGTTTATATAAACCGGCCTCGCTAACTTGTCTTTACATTAAAACAGGATAGTCTGAAATCTGCAGGTCACTACCACTTTTGGTGGTGCTGCGGCGGACCGCGCCCCGCACCTCCGCCACCCGCCAGATTACAACTTAAAAGAGGTCGACGTGGTGGTTCCTGCTGCAGTTCCTCTTTCAAAGGCGGCGGCGGTTGCTTTGAAAACGGCACCTCAGTGGGAATGCTCAAATGGTTCCTGTAATGTCCATGCCGTGCGGGAACTAGTGTGCATGCATACAGGTGAGCATATGTTGTCAGCCCTGTGTGCACTCACATGGGATGAGGCTCCAGGTGGCCCTGCAGGGCCCCTTTGTTTCCTCCCCACCGCGTTTTTCATGCTTGTAGATCCGCCTAGAAACCATGGCAGGGAAGAAACTCATGCTTGGAGGGACCAGGCGGACCCGGCAGCCCCAGGACTGCTGCGCCACTTCCAGACAATGTCAGTCCGAAAACCCAAGTCATAAAGGGGTGATAGGACGGCGGTGCAGTGGTGGCTGGATGGCCATCACCATACATCCACGAGTCTTGCGGCCCTCGGACCGCTAGACGCATAATTTGGGCCTTTAGTGCTGGATGCGAAGGTAAATGGATCAATGTGTTGATGAGGCGCTGTGTTGCTAACTGCAGCTCCTTAGGACTGTCTGCTTAGAAAACACTGATGAACAATGCATTTGAAACACTGTTTAGGAAGGTCCATGGTAGGGGGTCTTGGACTGCGGAGCATCAGCTGTTTTAAGATTCATTTCCAGCTTGTGCTTTGAGGCTGGCTGGTAATTGGGAGACTTCCAGGCCAGTGGGGCTGGGACGGAGTCAGCCATATACAACCATAGATGCCAGATCACTGCAGTTCAACCATGCACCTCTTTTCCAGTCTCATGAGTTTCTTATACAAACCATTAATGCAAGCCATGAATATGAATCTGAAACCAGCAGGACACATCTACCAGAATGCACTGAATTGTTAAGTGATTCTGCAAAGAGGTCTGCGAAGAGTGGTGACCTGCCCATTTCTGCACTGTTTAATCCATAACCCCAGGGCGCCTTCTAGTGCTCCGAAGCAGCATACTGGTGCTACATCGAGATCATAAATAAAATATATTTAAGCTTCAAAAGACAATTCGCCTTGTGGTTTTCCCCATCTGTGTGTGTTGGACTACGCTGACCCTTCCCTGCATTAATGACGATAATAAACAGCATATTACACTCTGCACATCTGCAGGTATGGTTTACACCATCTGTGCTTTAGTTCTGAAGACTGGTATGTAACCCTGCTTGGGGCACAAGGAGTTAAATCCCTGCTATGAGATCCAATGACAGTAACAAGCTTTGGGTGTAGGACGCCACAGTACCTGTTAACTGGTGGAAAGACAATAAGCATTGTTTTTTCAAGCAGTTCTTCTGCTGTGCGTTAGGAATACCACACCTATTTTAACTAGCATGACACTAATATTTGTACTGCAGGTTTGATTGCCGCTGAACACCAAACAGTGGTTTCAACCACCTGCTTCCGTATTCCACGTAAATACCTTCATTTCTGTGAAATCTACGTTTTGTCCAGTGCGAGGCCTCACCTCAGCCTGCTTTACTTCCCTCTCACTCATTGGCCTCCGAGCAGTGCACGGCAGCCCTTTAAACAATGATGGGACCGAGCCAGCCTTTTAAACCTGATCCACGGTCCAATCAGCATTCTGCTCATGACCTGGAAACAAAGCAGGAACGGACCAATTGTAACCACCTATTTTGAGCTCCGCTTCAAAGCTCTCACACTTAGCCACTGAATGTGCTTTTATCAAAGAAAAGTGTGCTGTTTCTAAAACTGAACCTTCTCAACTATATATTTCAATATGAGTCTCTCCTTTTCACTACAGGCAATAGAACACTATGTTCAAGTATGCCATGTGCTAGACCATTGCCTTTTTAGGTGTCGCCTGTGTGGGCTGCGCATATGCGCAGTATTGCTGGCAAGATTTTATGTTTTTGAGGGCTTTCATGTATCGGGCTTTAAGCCCCGCCCCTCTTTATCTTTGGCCGGCGTCACCGTTTATGCTAAACGGTGGCCAGCCATTGGGAAAGAGCTTTTGGTGACGTGGACTTTTTTCTCTTTCAGACGGCCCACTTGGACGGGCTCCTCTGATTTACGTTGGTCGCAAAAGGATTCTTATCTTTATTGGGCCATGTGTTTCAAACACATGGCCCCATAAAGACAAGAAATCCTCTGCAACGCGGTCCTCTTTCGCTTTCAGGACAGCGCTCTAGGAGTGATGTGGAGGTTGGAGGGCAGAACAGCCCCCTCCTCCTTTGGCATTTTGAGGGAACAGGGACATCCTGTGCCTAGTATACTGTTTCACAGCAGACTCCAGCCCCTTTTGACCCTGCGCAGCCGTGCCTCTCCCCTGACCGTCGTCTCTTTCACGCAAGTCACAGTGTCTCTTCGAGACACGGTGTCTCTTCCGTCGTGGTGTCTCTGCCCGTCACAGTGTCTCTTCCCGTCACGGTGTCTCTTCCCGTCACGGTGTCTCTTCCCGCACGGTGTCTCTTCCCGCCCGTCTCTCCTGTCTCCGTGTTAGGAATCTGTTGTTGAAGTAAGAGCTTTGACTCGTTAAATCCTCATTAATCATGCGTGTGTGATGCACATATTAGAATTCCCTTGATGCAGCTCTGTGTTGTCTGACAATTAACTAATGCAATTCAGGCACGCTTTGTACCAAAGAGATTGATCAAAACGGGATGCCATTTGTTTTACTGCACCCGCCCCAGTTCCGAGGGCGTTGCTATGTTTCAGTAGGAGGTTGAAAATAGCTCAAATGCTAATCAAAAGTGTCTCCCGAGCCCCCCTTACATAGGCAGCGTGAAGGCAGATGTCGTCTATAATATGCTCAGCATACAGTGCTGTTGATCGCAGTGTAGCTGCTAATCATCACGCACTTGTTTTTATGTGCAGTTTTATATAGCGCAAAGTCGACCCAAAGGTATTGGAGCACTTTTCAGCGTGCGAGGTAATGAAGGTATAATACAGCAGGAGGAGGCTGTCTCCTCTCGCTGCTCAAGCCTTGTCGTGGGACAAACCTGCAATTAATGTGTGTGAGGCTGTGTGTGTGTGTGTGTGTGTGTGTGTGTGTGTATGAGACTGTGTGCGTGTGTGAGACTGAGTGTGTTTGAGACTGTGTGTGTGTATGTGAGACACTGTGTGTGTGTGAGTCTGTTTGTGTGTGAAGCTGTGTGTGTGTGAGACACAGTGTGAGTGTGTGAGACACTGTGTGTGTGTGTCAGACACTGTGTGAGTGTGTGAGACACTGTGTGTGTTTGAGGCACTGTGTGTGTTTGAGGCACTGTGTGTGTGAGAGACTGTGTTTGTGAGGTACTGTGTGTGTGGGATACTGTGTGTGAGACACTGTAAGACACTGTGTGTGTGTGAGACACTGTGTGTGTGACTGTGTGTGTGAGACAATGTGTGTGAGACACTGTGTGAGACTGTGTGTGTGAGACACTGTGTATGTGTGAGACACTGTGTCAGACTGTGTGTGTGAGACGTGTGTGTGTGAGACACTGTGTGTGTTTGAGGCACTGTGTGTGTGAGACACTGTGTGTGAAACACTGTGACACACACTATGTGTGAGACACTGTGTGTGTGTGATACACTGTGTGTGTGAGATACTCTACTCAATCTCCACTACTCTCTACTACTCACTCTCTACTATTCACTCTCTACTACTCTCTACTACTCACTCTCTACTCACTCTCTACTACTATCTACTACTCACTCTCTACTCACTCTACTACGCTCAACTACTCACTCTCTACTACTCTACTATTCTCTACTATTCTCTACTACTCACTCTCTACTCACTCTACTATCTACTACTCACTATCTACTCACTCTAGTACTCTATTACTCCCTCTCTACTACTCTCTACTACTCATTTTCAACTACTCTACTATCTACTCATTCTCTACTGCTCACTCTACTACTCTCTTCTCACTCTCTAATACTCACTTTCTACTACTCACTCTCTACTACTCTGTACTGCTCACTCTCTACTACTCAGTCTCCACTACTCTCTACTACTCACTCTATACTAATCTACTCTCTTCTACTCACTCTCTACTACTCACTCTCCACTACTCACTTACTACTCACTCTCCACTCTCCCTCTACTCACTCTCTACTACTCACTCTCTACTAGTCACTCTACTACTCACTCTCTACTACTCTTGTTGTAAATGAATCTAGGACCCTAGTGTAATTTTCCCGATTCATGCCCTTTTATAGGTATCAATTGCCCGATCCTTATATAGGCATAGAAATCATTACCATACTTGGACTGAGCCTATACAGCCCAAATACGGCATGGCTACTTCCACTAAGTTCCAAGAATCAACAACGATTTCTTAGAGAAACCCGCCTTCAGCAGCTAGGGACTTCCCCTCGCCTGAATACTAATTTATCTAGGAAATCATGGAGTTTTCACAGAACAGGGTCTTTGAGTGACGTTATTAAGTCCAATCATACGTCAAACTCGGCACCCTCAAAGTATAAATATGCCTACATTTACCCAGACAAACACACGGTGGTTTGGACCAGATCGACTAACTACTTGCCCGACGCCCTGCAGCAGCAAGTGCCGAAGGAAGCAGACCCTCCAGCTGACGCACTGAGAGACGCTGTCTTTTCTCCTGCCGAGAAATCCAGCTCCAGTGTTTCCAGGCTACTCTTGCGGGTTGCTGGGAAATCGAGTCCTGAGAGAGAGATACAAGACCTCCTTCATTCTAAACCAAGGTACGGAGCTGATTAGACCCTTAGAGAATTCTTGGATAGATCCTTGGCAGAGAAATACTAAACTTGAGCTACTCCTCACTTATTTCTTCCCTTGTACAAGACTTAGGTTAGGTACACCGGGCTAGGCGTATTTTAGAAGCACCAGTTGAGTACTTTTAGTCATTATTTTATTACTGTATGTATTTTATATGTTTAGGCAACATATGGCTTAGAAACCAATTCAGGCTTTTACAGTACTACTTTATAATACTTTTCGTATTATATGCCCTGTACTTTATAACCAGTATTACGATTGTAGCAGTACATATCTTATGCTTGAGAAAGAAGACTGTTCAATAAATACTTTTTATTGAAAACGCCTGTCTCTCTATTTTCTCAGCACCTCTGGTGAAACGAAGAATGCACGATTGACTGAGTAAAATAGCTATGTATTGTTTCCGTGACTCTAGAGATTGATTTCATATTCTTGGGAAACAAAGTTGTCATGTTTATGCGGTTGTCAGATAATAATCCCTTCTTGTTTATTCGAGAAAGTTTCTAGTGACCTCTGAGCTAGCTTGCACTCACAATTAAGTTTAATATATACGCTAGAGACCTAGTCGACCTCAGTCCTACGTCTAAACTATAGTATATGTTATTCCAATGCGCAGAGCCTATTGGTAATATAGGAACTACACTACACTCTCTACTACTCACTCTCTACTACTCTCTACTACTCTCTACTACTCTCTACTATTCTCTACTACTCACTCTACTACTCACTCTCTACTACTCACTCTCTACTACTCACTCTCTACTACTTCACTCTCTACTACTCACTCTCCACTATTCATTCTCTACTCACTCTCTACTACTCACTCTCTACTGCTCACTCTCTACTACTCACTCTCTACTACTCTACTCTCTACTCATTCTCTACTACTCACTCTCCACTACTCACACTTTACTACTCTCTACTACTTACTCTCTACTACTCTACTACTCACTCTCTACTAATCGCTACTCACTCTACTCACTCTACTCACTTTCTACTGACTCTCTACTACTCACTATCTACTACTCACTCTTCTACTCACTCTTCTACTCACTCTCTACTACTCTCTACTACTTATCCTCTACTACTCACTTTCTACTATTCTCTAGTACTCTCTACTACTCTCTACTCATTCTCCACTACTCACTCTCTACTATGCTACTCTCTACTACTCACTCTCTACTATTCACTCTCTACTACTCTCTACTACTCACTCTCTACTACTCTCTACTCACTTTCTACTTACTCTCTACTCACTCTCTACTACTCACTCTCTACTACTCACTCTCTACTACTCACTCTTCTACTCACTCTCTACTACTCTCTACTACTCATCCTATACTACTCACTCTCTTCTATTCTCTACTACTCTCTACTACTCACTCTACTACTCACTCTCTACACTGTGAGACACTGTGTGTGAGACACTGGGTGTTTGAGACACTGTGTGTGTGACACTGAGTGATACACTGTGTGTGTGAGACTATGTGTGAGACTGTGTGAAACTCTCTGTGTGTGAAACGGTGTGTGTGTGTGAGATTGTATGACTGTGTGTGAGGCACTGTGTGTGAGGCACTGTGTGTGAGACACTGTGTGTGAGACACTGTGTGTGTGAGAGGCACTGTGTGTGTGAGAGGCACTGTGTGTGTAAGACACTGTGTGAAACACTGTGTGTGTGTGAGACACTGTGTGTGTGTGAGACACTGTGTGTGTGAGACAGGGTGTGAGACACTGTGTGAGACTGTGTGAAACACTTTGTGAGACTGTGTGTGTGAGACACTGTGAGAATGTGTGTGAGAGACACTGTGTGTGTGTGTGAGGCACTGTGTGTGTGAGACGCTGTGTGTGTGTGAGGCACTGTGTGTGTGAGACACTGTGTGTGTGACACTGACACACACTGTGTGTGACACTTTGTGTGTGAGATACTCTATACTCATTCTCTACTCACTCTCTACTACTCACTCTCTACTACTCACTCGCTACTACTCACTCTACTACTCACGGACTACTACTCACTATCTACTCATTCTCTACTACTCTCTACTACTCACTCTCTATTACTCTCTACTACTCTTTACTCACTCTCTACTACTCACTCTACTACTATCTACTACTCACTCTCTATTTACTCACTCTCTACTCACTCTCTACTTCTCACTCTCTACTACTCGCTACTACTCACTCTCTACTACTCTCTACTACTATCTCTCTATTCACTCTCTACTACTCACTCTCTCCTACTCTCTACTATTCTTTAATCACTCTCTACTTCTCTACTCTCTACTACTCACTCTCTACTACTCATTCTCTACTAGTCACTCTCTACTACTCACTCTCTACTACTCACTTACTACTCACTCTCTACTCACTCTCTACTACTCAGTCTCTACTACTCTCTACTCACTCTCTACTCACTCTACTACTCACTCTCCACTACTCTACTCTCTACTACTCACTCTCGACTACTCTACACTCTACTCATTCTCTACTACTCACTCTCTACTCTCTACTACTCATTCTCTACGCATTCTCTTCTCTCTACTACTCACTCTCTACTACTCTACTACTCACTCTCTACTACTCTCTAGTACTCACTCTCTACTACTCTACTCTCTACTCATTCTCTACTACTCACTCTCCACTACTCTCTACTCACTCTTGACTACTCACTCTCTACTACTCACTCTCTACTACTCACTCTCTTCTACTCACTTACTACTCACTCTCTACTACTCACTCTCTACTGCTCATTCTCTACTACTCACTCTCTATTACTCTTTACTACTCTCAACGACTCACTCGCTACTACTCTCTACTATGCTCTACTCTTCACTCTCTACTGCTCTCTACTACTCACTCTTCTACTCACTCTCTACTACTCACTGTCTTCTACTCACTGTCTACTACTCTCTACTACTCACACTCTATTACCCTCTACTACCCTCTACTACTCACTCTCTACTACTCACTCTCTACTACTCTACTCTACTCATTCTCAACTACTTATTCTCTACTACTCACTCTCTACTACTCTCTATTACTCACTCTCTACTACTCACTATACTACTCACTCTCTACTACTTTCTATTACTCACTCTCTACTACTCTCTATTACTCACTCTATACTACTCATTTTCTACTACTCTCTACCTACTACTCTCTACTACTCTCTACCACTCTCTACCTACTACTCTCTGCTCCTGTACTCTCTACTCACTCTCTACTATTCACTATCTACTACTCACTCTCTACTTACTCTCTACTCACTGTACTACTCTCTACTACTCACTCTCTACTCACTCTACTACCCACTCTACTACTCACTCGCCTATTCACTCTACTATTTACTCTCTACTACTCTCTACTCACTCTCTATTACTCACTCTCTACTACTCACTCTCTACTACTCTCTACTACTCACTCTACTACTCACTCTCTACTACTCACTCTACTCTCTACTACCCACTCTCTACTCTCTACTACTCACTCTGTACTCTCTACCTTTCTGCTGCTTACCTTAGTTAGTGGGTGGCAAATTAACCAGGGTACACAAAGGCATAAAATTAACCACTTAGACACAGTTCAGCCCCGTAAGGCTGTAGCATGATATAGATCGGCATCAAAGAGTATTACTCATCGGAATTTTTGACACAACACCTAAGTCAGGGATTTTGAGTTCGAGTCCCATCTGAGGTGCCCTTTTAAATAAAAAATTGTTGGTGGGCAACATAATCCACTTAGGTTACCAGACTGAAAAGGCAGTAGCAGCCAGATTCATCAAACCAAAATCCGCTCGCAAAGGGCCAGATCCTTAGAAACTGGCCGTTTGCGAGCGGTATTTTTGCATTTGGGATGCCTCATCCCAAATGCAAAAATCACAATTTTAGAAATTGCGACATTGTGATTATTTGCATTTAAGGAATCTCAATTTGAGATTCCTTAAATGCAATGCATGAACTATTTCAAAATTGCGAATTAACAATCTGGGGCCGCTATTTACCGCAAAGCCTAACTACATGGTAAATAGCAAATTCTTAGAAAAATGCACTTTAGTGCATTTTACTAAGTTGTATGTTACACACACACATGTCCTTGGGACATGTGTGTGCGCAACACCAGTGTACATTACCATTTCAGGGGTGCAACAGGGTGTCCTTTGGACACCCTGGCACCCTTGAAATTGCTTCCTTATTTGCGATTCGCTAATTCCTAATCGCAAATAAGGAATTACTCCCCATTCATTCCTATGGGCCTTTAGGCCCATAGGAATGAATGGGAAAGCCATTCCTTATTTGCAATTAGCAATTAGTGAATTGCAAATAAGGAAGCAGTAGAAATCGCAAAAAATATTGCGATTTCTACATGCATCCCGTTTTCCGAGTCTGTAATAGCGATTCCTTAAAATTCGCTATAAAGGACTCGCAAAACATGACTTTGGTGAATCTGGGGGTTAGTGTCTTCTTAACAAGAAATACCTACTATTAAGGTTTTTTTATTATTACATCAAATATACGGCTAACGCTCTGATATCACCATCAAAACGACCGCATGTAGGATCTAAGCGAGTCGAGGGGTGTGCTTCAAACCAAAGGGGTAACGTGCACTGATTCGCACACAAAAATCCCTTTTTAGTGCGAGTCAAGTACAACTAATAAACCGAGCATTTGGCCATAAAATAAGGGAAACACAACCCGGGTAATGCATAGGAACAGTTTATTCCACCACACGCCAAGATGGCGACCATAGAATTTGTCAGAGAGCCTGTATGTGACAGACATAGTCCCTCTACCATCTTTATACTTCTGTGTATGTAATGGACATTGTGTTTGTGTACACGCTGTTTGAACAAGCCACCACGGTGGCGAAACGCGTCACGGTGGTTTATGACTGAAAATAAACCCCCACTTTGATTGCACCCAGCTCGTGATTACTGATGTCAGGACGATTCTGAGAGCGTGAGAGGTATTTCGTTTCTGAATGATGTTGCTCACCGGTTTCTCCGCCGGACTCGCACCACCCCGTAGATTGGGAGCACTTAATGGAGCTTCTTGTTTGGAGGTATATATATAATATATATATATATATATATATATATATATATATATATATATATATATATATATATATATATATATATATATATATATATATATTACCTACTGGCGTTCGCCAGTAGGTATATATAGTTAGGATAAATTCCCTATGGGACTTTTGAAAATTCTATGTCTAATAACTTTGGCGTTTGTGCATGGAATCGGCTGAAATTTTCAGGAAAATGGCACATTTTGTTTCTGAGCAGCTCCTGAAAATTTGGTGGGGTTTCGTCAAGGGGGGGCTGAGAAAAAAGGGGGGTCCCAAAACGCGTTTTTTGCATTGAGTTTTCCATAGGGCGGTTGGACTCACTTTTAGCTCGAACGGCTGAATGGATTTGCACGAAACTTGGCAAAATTGTAGGGACTGTTAGCCCGATGTGCCTTTGCTAGGTCTCAATATATGTGCTCCAGTAGTTTTTGAGAAATTAACGTTCAAACCAAGATATATATCTGTAACAGCGCTCTGGGCAGCGATCCGGTCCGCTTACTTTTCGCTTATCGGAACTTTGCGCGCAGAAAGCTGATTGGCTCTCCGGTGTCTGTCAACATTCTAAACAGTCCGGAGCGGACGCCATCTTGTCTCTCGGTAGGATCGAGAGAGAAGAAGAGGTGGAAAACGAAGGGGGAATTTAATGAAAGGGGGCAAGGTATCCCCCTCTTGACCTCCTAGGAATGTTGTTGGGGTTATTAAAGGGTCCCGTGGGGAAAATAAAAAAAAAATGATTTTTCACGGTAGAAGCGCGGCCGCGAACTGGTAGCGAAACGGGAATTCGCCATTTTGTGCTTCGTAAATTAAATTACTACTTATAAGTGGGTACGGGAGACGTATCCTAATCCCCTATGTTTCCTGAGGGTGGGTGAGGAGGCTGATATATGTTGATACATCTCTTCCAGCGGCTGTGCGTGAGCTTTTTTTTTTTTTTGCTGCGTGACAGTCCGGAGCGGCCGCCATCTTGTCTCTCGGTAGGATCGAGAGAGAAGAAAAGGTGAAAAACTAAGGGGGAATTTAATGAAAGGGGGCAAGGTATCCCCCTCTTGACCCCCTAGGAATGTTGTTGGGGTTATTAAAGGGTCCCGTGGGGAAAATAAAAAAAAAATGATTTTTCACGGTAGAAGCGCTTCACGGGCCGCGAACTGGGCCGCAAACTGGTAGCGAAACGGGAATTCGCCATTTTGTGCTTCGTTAATTAAAGTACTAGGTATAAGGGGGTGCGGGAGACATATCCTAATCCCCTATGTTTCCTGAGGGTGGCTGAGGAGGCTGATATATGTTGATATATCTCTTCCAGCGGCTGCGCCATCTTGCCTTTTTTCGAATGCCACAATTTTGTCGTGCACGGCAGCCATTTTAGATGCCAGGCTGGTCCCAGGCTATCACCTACCCCTGCGGATGTAGTTTATGGCCCCAGCTGTAGAGAATTCAGACATGCCAATTCTCCTGATTCAGGCGTGTGAGTACTGATTTCAGTGCTAGTCTCCCGCCTCCCGATTTCTGCAAGCAAAAACCCGGGGGCATATTACTAACAACTAGCGATAATTTTTGTCTATAACTTGTTTAGAGACAAAAATTATCGCCGCACATCGGCGATTTTTATCGCAGATAAACCTTGCTATTATCGCAGAAAAGTCAGCGATATTCATGTATTATCGACCTAATGCTCTTAGCCATGTTATCCACCTCCCATTGGATAACATGGCTAAGACCTGCTCAGGGCAGGTGTTAGCTTTTGGAGATATTCGCGCTTAGTGCGAATATCTCCAAAAGTTGGTAATAGAAGGTAGCGATGTTAGGGACTGTTTCCAGTCGCTAACATCTTGGCACGCCACTTTGCATGTCATTAGTGATAAGTATCACTGACATGCAAAGCCGGGCCCAAGATGGTCGCTATCTCCTTTTAGGTGTCACTAACTGGTGTTAGCGACAGCTTGATAATAGGGAAATAATTTTATCTCCGCTTTCATGGTTTTTAAAGCCAAAAAAGCGGAGATAAACCCCCTTGATAATATGCCCCACGATTCCTTGGGGGTTTCAGCTGATAGGGCTTGGTATTGTGTTACATGGTAATTTTTCCATGAAACGTCAGAGGGTCGATGTAGGGGTTCTAGAAGAGGTGATAAACCATTTAAGCCTCATGAACAAGCGCATGGTCTTTTAAAGATTTCTGAAGTACTCGGGGCGGCGGTGTGTGTGTGCCCTCTTTCAGGAGCGGGCGGGGGGGCACTGCCAGCAACTTGCCAGGTCAGGTAGTGTTCAACACGTGCATCACCCTTTCTCTGCTTGCTATTGCGCTCCATGCTTCGGAAAGGTAAGAAAAAGAACGTGCATTTGAGTTTGAAATGTCCGATCCTGCAGCAGCACACTTCCAAAGCCCACACATGACAATAACCCGATTCAAGGCCCCATTCACCCGTTTTTCAAAAAATAGATAACACTCCAACAAAGTAAGGTTATAAAACTTTATTAACTTTTAACGATAATGAACAGAACAAAAACTAAAAACATTTAAACATTTATTAACACAAAAAGCAACAATGGTTAGAAGCTGTCTTTTGTGCGAATAGTCCCAAGGCAGCACAACGTGCAGAGTTCTGGACGGCACCCAGGTGATGTCGCCTGGGTGCCGCACTGGTTTAGGGATCCTACAATGCTGCTCCGAAAATTGGCGTGGGGCGTCCCGGGTGGGAGGCCTCGTCAGTAGCGGTCTGTTGTGCGAATAGTCCCAAGGCAGCACAACGTGCAGAGTTCTGGACGGCACCCAGGTGATGTCGCCTGGGTGCCGCACTGGTTTAGGGATCCTACAATGCAGCACAGAAAAACAGCGTGGGGCGTCCCGGGTGGTGCGGGGGGAGGCCTCGTCAGTAGCGGTCTGTGTCCAGTGTCACATGGCTGACACAACATGTACGACAGGCACCCAGGTGATGTCCAGTAAACTGCCGCACTGGTTTTGGTATCCTACAATGCTGCTCCGAAAATTGGCGTGCGGCGGCCCGGGGGGGGGGGGGGGAGGCGGCGTGAACGGGCCTCCCCAGGTGGCGGCCATTCAGCTGTTTACCGCCCGCTCTTGCGACTACAGCGTCTCGCTCACCATGTAGTTGAGTTGTTCCCACTCTTGCGGTGCAGCGATAGGCGGCTGCCACATGACTCTTAAAATGGCGGACGGCTCTTCGGTTTTGGGCCTGGTCCACTGAAATGGCCCTGGGACACCTTGGAAGTCGGATGCTTGCCTGCTAGGGCTTGGGCTCCATTCTCGAAAAGCGTCCCCTCAGCCGTGAAGATTGTATAAAAGTCTTGGGGGCTCCCGACTCCCGCAGGCTTTCGGTGGGGAGCGGCTGCCATGATTGCTCGCGGAATGACCACGACGGAGCCACGAGATGGTGGTGCTCTCATGCTGACGCCAGCTTCAGTCTGAATGATCCAGAAACAAGGTGGGGCTTTCATCGTTTGGGAAAAAAAAATGTTCTAAACCAATGAAAAGTGTTATTTTTAGGTCATATGACCAAGCCTTCCATCTTTAGGAAACCAAAAGTAAAATGAACCAATGAAAAGTTTTATAAACAAGTCACATGACCTGTTATGCGACATAGGGCTACAAAAAGCGTAGAAAATCCGTTGGCACGTGAGGCGGCGTCAGTAGCGGACCGATGTGCGAATAGGCCGAAGGCAGCACAACGCGCCGAGATCCGGATGGCACCGAGGTGGTGTCCAGCAAATTGCCGCACTGGTGTGGCCATCCTACAATGCTGCGCCGAAAGACGGCGTGTCCAGCTGAATTGCGGTCACTGTTGCGGTACAGTGACTCGAACGCGCCGAGATCCGGATGGCGCCGAGGTGGTGTCCAGCAAATTGCCGTACTGGTGTGGCCATCCTACAATGCTGCGCCGAAAGACGGCGTGTTCAGCTGAGTTCCGGTCACTCTTCCGGCACAGTGACTCGAACGCGCTGAGATCCGGATGGCACCGAGGTGGTGTCCAGCAAGTGGCTGCACTGGTGTGGCCATCCTACAATGCTGCGCCGGAAGTCGGCGTGGGGTGCCCCGTTGGCTTATGAGGTGATGTCAGTAGTGGACTGATGTGTGAATAGGTCGGAACCAGCACAAGGCGCCAAGATCCGAATGGCAAGTCCTGGATGTTGAGTGCCTCAGTTGAGATTTCTGAGCAGTGCTTGTAGAACTGTCTGAAGCTTATTTGCACCTGCTGCAGCTTCACTAGGTCCGGCGGAACTTGTTGCCTTTTCCTTTCTGCTTCTTTTCCTACAATGCGTTTCTTCTGAAGACACGACCAGGTCCCTGAATGTGTGCAGGGGGACGCTATTGAATGAATGAACGCGCCGAGATCTGGATGGCACCGAGGTGGTGTCCATCAAATTGCCGCACTGGTGTGTCCATCCTACAATGCTGCGCCGAAAGTCGGCGTGGGGTGCCCCGTTGGTTTATGAGGTGATGTCAGTAGCGGACCGATGTGTGAATAGGTCGGAACCAGCACAAGGCGCCCTGCACTGTTGAGCCTTTTTCAATGTCTGTTTTTTGTTCTTTCCCTTCCATCAAAAACAAAACAAAAATACAAGGCGCCAAGATCCGAATGGCAAGTCCTGGATGTTGAGTGCCTCAGTTGAGAGTTCTGAGCAGTGCTTGTAAGACTGTCTGAAGCTTATTTGCACCTGCTGCAGCTTCACTAGGTCCGGCGGAACTTTTTTCCTTTTCCTTTCTGCTTCTTTTCCTACAATGCGTTTCATCTGAAGACACGACCAGGTCCCTGAATGTGTGCAGGGGGACGCTATTGATTGAATGAAAATGGCGGCTTGACACAAAGCTGACTCAAGCGTTACTGTTGGTGCTATACAGACAAAAATTGGTTTTCAGTTTGTACATTTTTCAGTTTTTTTTTTCCATCCAAGTCTGATTGAGAGTTTGTAGAAAAATGGCTTCAGATTTTCCACATACTACTCTTCAACATTCTTCCTAAATGTAACAATGTGAAACTCACTAGGAGAACGGCTGTTTCTGTTTCCTTTCAAAATGCTGCCACCAATATTTTCTGAATGGAAGACATCATCTTGTAACATAAAGGGCCGAAAGGGGTTCTGGTCTGGCCGATGGTTGGTGGAGACATTTTGACTATATCTTGGACCTGCCCGGCCTCGCCCAAAATGGCGCCGGTATAAATGGGACTCGTAACTCTTTGCCCGCAAATGTATATCTAGAAAATGTTATTGTAAGTGGCCCTGTCGTATTTTAATTACAAAATGTACGTCCACCGATACCGCAACTGTTAGACACCTTTGTTCTTGTCACCTAATGGCCCGCTCGTTACGTTCTTCTACAGTGTAAATGTCTCCTCATCATATACGATTTGAGTTTGCTCCGTGGCCGGCCCACGTGGTTATAGGCCCGTATTTGTATACTGACATTTTCACAATAAAGGTTTTTAAAACAAAACACGGTAGTAGTATTTTCATTTGTAAAGTTTTTACTTTTAGTGACTGTTTTCGAATCAGTAAAAGGCAAGTGAAATAAAGCAGTCCAATTACATGACGGATAAAAGGTATAATATGTAGGAACGCAGTAAAGATAAATGGTCAAGGGCAGTTGTGTTTTTCATGTCTGCAACATAAAGTGATCGATAAGAATCTGATAATCAGGCGTATCGGCGACTAAGACAGCAGGCCGAATCTCTTTTACTCAACGGCTCCGTCATGGAAGGAAGAAACGCCCTTTTTCTCGAAAAAGGAATATATTTTACTTGCCAGACAGTTGTAAATTTTCCGGGAAAGTACATTAGCCTGGAATATTATAACATATGTTTGAAAAAAAAATATTGTTCGAAAATAATAAAAAGCGTAATTTTTAGGTCATATGACCAAGCTTTTCATCATTAAATTAACAAAAGTAAAATGAACCAATGAAAAGTTTTATTAACAAGTCACATGACCTGTTATGCTTACGTTACGCGCTGCGCGCCGCGCCTCGGATCACTTCCGGGTGCGCTAACGCGGCGTGTCATAAAACGCATTACGCGACAACGTAGGTCAAGAATATAGTCTAAATGTCTCCACCAACCAGCGTTCAGAACACAACCCCTTTCAGCAGTCCAAAAAGTTCTGTTAAATGACAACAGAGGGGACAGGCAACAAGAACCATCAGTCAAAGAGGGGAGGGCAAGTTCTTCTCTTCCGGGTCATGTTGGGGCGCTACCGGAACTGATCGAATTGGTAGTCTACAGTGTTTCTGGATGTTTCAGACTAAAGCTGGCGTCAGCATGAGACCACTACCATCTCGTAGCTCCGTCGTGGCCATTCCACGAGCAATCATGGCAGCCGCTCCCCACCAGAAGCCTGCGGGAGTCGGAGGCCCCCAAGACTTTTGTAGAATCTTCACGGCTGAGGGGACGCTTTTCGAGAATGGGATCCAAGCCCTAGCAGACAAGCGTCCGAGTTCCAAGGTGTCCCAGGGCCATTTTAGTGGACCAGGCCCAAAACCGAAGAGCCGGCCGCCATTTTGAGAGTCCTGTGGCAGCCGCCTATCGCTGCACCGCTAGAGCGGGCGCATCTCAACTACATGGTGAGCGAGACGCTGTAGTCGCAAGAGCGGGCGGAAAACAGCTGAATGGCGGAAGAGGCACAGTGTAGCAAAAGCGGGCGGAATGGCAACTAAAACGATAAAGGGGCGCCTCACTACAGCTTGTCTTCAGGTCAAACGGATTGTGGGACAAGGTCCAGAATTGAAGAGTCATCAAAAGGCAAAAAGTACCGCCGGACCCCGGGAGCCGGCCGCCTATGTCGGGGGCGATCTCAGGCTACACCAGTGCTATAAGACTTGGGGAGGGTGTCGGAGCCAAGCGTCTTCTACGAGTCCATGGCCATCACAGCGCCCCTCAGGGGCCTCCGTCAAGCTGTTTAGGAAGGTAACATATCATATTGTTTTCTAATGCAGTCAGGTCCACAAACGACACTCACTTACTTTGAGAATAGTGAAGCTGCAGTAGGAGGAAATAAGCTTCAGACAGTGTTACAAGCGCTGCTCAGAACTCTTAACTATGGCACCCAACATCCAGAACTTATGCTATTTGAGAATGGTAGTGACATCGAAGCATCTCGGGGACCAAAACCATTAACGTACTTTCACGTATGAAAATCTTACTTGGGGAGGGGGCAGGAGCGAAGCGCCCCCTCCCAGTCAGCGCCACCACACCGTATGTTGAAAATCTGAAGCCATCGTTCTACAAAGTCAACCAAACTTGGATTGAAAAATCTAGAAAAATGTACAAACTGAAAACCAGTTTTGGTCTGCATAGCATCAGTAACAACGCTTGAGTCAGCTTTGTGTCAAGCCGCCATTTTGATTCAACAAAGCACAGGCATTGAAAAAGGCTGAAATTCAGAACTCTAAACTATGGCACCCAACATCCAGGAGCTTGCTATCCGGATCTTGGAGCCTTGTGCTGTTTTCGATCTATTCACACATCGGTCCACTACTGACATCATCTTATAAACCAACGTTATGTAAATAGTTTTTTAATAAAATGTTTTACCCTATTTCTTTGCTGGTGTGTTGTCTATATTTTTAATATTTGCATAGGGTTTGTCATTATTTTGTGCGGGATGGGTGATGGAGCCGAGCTGTCTTGCAGCCCTCATGGTGTGGAGCTCAGTTCATCTCACTATTTTCGTATTTCTCAAGAAGGGTTGTTCCTAATATTTCTATTTTAGCGAGGTCAAAAAGAGATCCAATTAGTGGCCTACTGATTTTGCTCGATTACTTTTATTTTTTTACACGATTTTTCACTATCTGCAAAGACTAAACAGAGTATTGCGACTTTGTGCTTGTTTGTAAATAGAGAATGATCCAAAGAGAACCAATTCTAAAACAGTAAATGCTTGGACAACAATCAATCAAATGGAGAGACAAGGAGGTACGACGGATTACAACGGGGGTAAAGGCCTGCGTTAACTACCCTTCTGTATCTGCAAAGAGAGAGTACTAACAAAGGCAAAAGAGGGGAGGGGGGGGGGGGGCAGCGTTCAAAGCACATCAGCGTGCATAAATACGAAAATGTTTTTATCTATCACGTACTTGACATTTTAAAGCTTTTCATATTTGCTATTAAAAAACCAATGAAATTCACAGAAAAAACCATAGGTTATAGTGGATATATAGTTAGGAATTTGCATTTACAAAACCTTGAAAATTCAATGAAAAAACCATAGGTTATAGGCCATATATAGTTAGGAATTAGCATTTACAAAACCTTATTTTACTCGCATAAAACCATTGAAATTCCATATATAGTTAGCTAACTATAAGCGCTAACTATATATCGCGCACCCGCAATCCACTGCTGATGATGTCACATATTACATCATTCATGACATGGTCAGTGACATCACTGATGACATCACTGATGACATCTCAAATGACATCACTGATGACAACTCAAATGATATCAATGATGACATCTCAAATGACATCACTGATGACAACTCAAATGACATCACTGATGACATCTCATTTGTCATCACTGATCACATCACTCATGTGATAATACAATGAACCTCTTCAGACTCTAATATAACCTTACATACACTCAGTATAAACAGACACTCACAGACTGTCACTCATCCATGGACTTACTCACACACCTAGTCAGTCATGCAAAGAATCAATCACACCTCCATTTCCTCAACTATACAGTTATACACATCTTACTTATTCAAACATATAATAACACATATTTACTCTCTTATATAATCCCTGATACAAGCTCACAGTGATCGATACAGCCACTCACACATTCACTGGCTCTTATGTTCAGTTATTTATATATCTCAACTCTCACATGTATTGTGTTTTACATACGTACTTACTTGCACATGTAGCAATGAGAAATCCATTCACTCACCAACACACCCATGCACAGTCAACCGCTCATATAGCTGTTTCCACATGCACTCTTGAACTCATACTCCTAGTGAATCAACTGCTTACACATCTATGCACAGAGTCACGCACCTCCCAGCCACCCACACACACACTCAGCCTCCCATTCAAATATTTGGGCAACCAATCAATAACCCATATGGCTACTCTTATAGCTACTGATCAACACATGCAGCAGCTTACACAACAACAAACATACTGATGCACGAATTAAGACAGTTTAGTCACTAACCCATGTACTCAGTGAGACACATTTAATCACTCACTCATACAGGCAGTCATGCACCTACTAAATTCTTCATCCAGACACTTATACATCCACTCATTCTTCAATATGTGAAACATATTTTAACTTTACAGAAACATACAGTCACTGGATGTTGTAATCAGTGATGTCATCAGTGATGTCACTGACCATGTCATGAATGATGTAATATGTGACATCATCAGCAGTGGATTGCGGGTGCGCGATATATAGTTAGCGCTTATAGTTAGCTAACTATATATGGAATTTCAATGGTTTTATGCGAGTAAAATAAGGTTTTGTAAATGCTAATTCCTAACTATATATGGCCTATAACCTATGGTTTTTTCATTGAATATATATATATATATATATATTCACTGAAAAAACCATAGGTTATAGACCATATATAGTTAGGAATTAGCATTTACAAAACCTTGAAAATTCACTGAAAAAACCATCGGTTATAGACCATATATAGTTAGGAATTAGCATTTACAAAACCTTATTTTACTCACACAAAACCATTGAAATTCGCATATATAGTTAGTTGCACTAACTATATATCGCGCACCCGCAATCCACTGCTGATCATGTCACATATTACATCATTCATGACATGGTCAGTGACATCCCTGATGACATCTCAAATGACATCACTGATGACATCACTGATGACATCACTGATGACATCTCAAATGACATCACTGATGACATCTCAAATGACATCACTGATGACATCACTGATGGCATCACTGATGACATCTCAAATGACATCACTGATGACATCACTGATGACATCTCATTTGACATTACTGATCACATCACTGATGACATCATTCATGTGATAATACGATGAACCTCTTCAGACTCTAATATAACCTTAGATACACTCAGTGTAAACAGACACTCACAGACTGTCACTCATCCATGGAGTTACTCACACACCTAGTCAGTCATGCAAGAATCAATCACACCTCCATTTCCTCAACTATACAGTTATACACACCTTACTTATTCAAACATATACTAACACATATTTACTCTCTTATACAATCCCTGATACAAGTTCACAATGATCCATACAGCCACTCACACATTCACTGGCTCTTATGCACAGTTATTTATATATGTCAACTCTCACATGTACTGTGTTTTACATATGTACTTACCTTGACATGTAGCACTGAGATATCCATTCACTCACCAATACACTCATGCACACAGTCAACCGCCCATACAGCTGTTTCCACATGCACTTTTGAACCCATACATCTAGTGAATCAACTGCTCACACATCTATGCACAGAGTCATACACCTCCCAGCCACCCACACACACACTCAGTCTCCTATACAAATACTTGGGCAACCAATCAATAACCCATATAGTTACTCATATAGCTACTGATCAACACATGCAGCGGTTTACAGAACAACAGATATAATGATGCACAAATTAAAACAGTTTAGTCACTAACCCATGCACTCAGTGAGACACATTTAATCACTCACTCATACAGTCAGTCATGCACCTACTAAATCCTTCATCCAGACACTTATACATCCACTCATTCTTCAATATGTAAGACATATTTTAACTTTACAGAAACATACAGTCACTGGATGTTGTCATCAGTGATGTCATCAGTGATGTCATTTGAGATGTCATCAGTGATGTCACTGACCATGTCATGAATGATGTAATATGTGACATGATCAGCAGTGGATTGCGGGTGCGCGATATATAGTTAGTGCAACTAACTATATATGCGAATTTCAATGGTTTTGTGTGAGTAAAATAAGGTTTTGTAAATGCTAATTCCTAACTATATATGGTCTATAACCTATGGTTTTTTTCAGTGAATTTTCAAGGTTTTGTAAATGCTAATTCCTAACTATATATGGTCTATAACCTATGGTTTTTTCAGTTAATTTCAATGGTTTTTTAATAGCAAATATCAAAAGCTGTAAAATGTATTCTTCTTTTAAAGGAAAAATATATTTTATATGTATTTAATATAATTTTCTTATGTATATAAATTTTTTGAGGGAACAAATTTATCAACTATCATGCTGAAGAAGAGTGTGGGGGAAAAAAACAAAGAGGAGGACTAAGAGGAAAGAACAATCAGTTCAAAAATACAATTGCTTTAAAGCATGAAGTGCTTTTCCACACATTTACTTTTAAATAACCCATATTAGAACATACAAAATATCTACAGAGGAGACGGTGTACATTGAATTTTAGACTCTTCATTGGTACCTACATGTTGGTACTTACATCACCCACACAACACAACAGCTCTATTCAGAGCTACCCTACCTCAAAGCACTCTAAAATATTATTTTACTATTTCCCTTGGTTTTCCCCTTGTTACGCATTCCGGAACGCTACCCGGTGCGCGGACCGGGCGCTAACCGTACGAATTTTTTTTTTACATATATGGGCCTCCTCAGCCACCCTCAGAAAACCTAGGGGGTCAGGATATGTCTCCCGTGCCCCCTTATACCCATTCCCAACGTTGTTTATCCTCCATCTTGTGACTAAATTCGTCCGAAACACAAGATGGCGGACTCCCGTTACGCTACCGGTGAGCTACCCGGTTCCCGTACCGGGTAGCGCTTCCACCGCGAAAAATCGAAAAAAAAATTATTTTATTTTTCTGCCCCGCAGGGCCCTTTAATAGCCCCCACATCAATCCTAGGGGGTCAGGAGGGGTCTACCTTGCCCCCTTTCATTCATTTCCCCCTTCGTTTATTTCCACCTCTTGTCTCTCGATCCTACCGAGAGACAAGATGGCGGCCGCTCCGGACTGTTTAGAATGTTGAGAGTCACCGGAGAGCCAATCCGCTTCTCCTCGCGAAGTTCCGTTACGCGTCTGGTACGCGAACCGGGGCGCTAACCGGGACGCTGTCACAGATATATATATTTTTTTGAACGTTCATTTCTTAATCCACTGGAGCACATATCTTGAGACCTAGCAAAGGCACATCGGGCAAACAGTCTCTACAATTTTGCCAAGTTTCATAGAAATCCATTCAGCCGTTCGAGCTAAAAGTGAGTCCAACCGTCCTATGGAAAACTCAATGTTAAAAACACGTTTTGGGACCCCCTTTTTTCTTGGCCCCCGCTTGACGAAACCCCCCCAAACTTTCAGGGGACGCTCCGAAACAAAATGTGCCATTTTCCTGAAAATTTCAGCCAATTCCGTCCATCAACGCCAAAGTTATTCAACATAGAATTTTCAGAAATCCCTATTCAAAAAAATCCTAACTATATATACCTACTGGCGATATACATTTTTACATATGTATGTGCATGTATATACATGCATATATAAACATATATATACACATCTGCATATCTATATAAATACAAATATAAATGCATGCATACATATACATATATGTATACATATGTATGTTATGTACATGAACGTTTGAAAGACATCGCTAAAAGCAAAGCTAAAAAGCCACCTAATTACAAACCGAATTGCCTTAACTTAAACGAGGGCGAGACCTTTTGCATTACTTGCAACGCTGTTTGCACTTCTGTACAACTGTAAAGCGCTCTGATACCCACTTGGGTCATGCCCGCGCTATAAAAAAACGTTATATAAATAAATAAATGTGAATCTGTGAAAGGTACCAATACTGGATAACCGTAGTTACAGGTAAGTAACTTATTTTCTTCTTGTAGGTCAGTAGAAGCTCTGCGCAGAAAAAGAGAACATAGAAGAAGAAGAATATTTATGGAGATATACTTTGCATTAGTGAACGGCTGCTTCGTATGCTCCTATGGAATCTAGTTGAAATAGTCCAGTATACTGAGGAACTGAGATTTACAATGTTATAGGCGCCTGTAATTTTATTGCAGTCATTTTTATCCAGGGTGCATGGAGCTCAAAACCCGCATGATAGTGAGATAATAGAGACATTAGAAACATGTACCCGAAATGTGATTTGTGCATGCACATTCATATACATTTTCATTTTGTCTGTTACATTTTTCTTTCTGTATTTATTTCTCAGCCGAGGATCGTTTCATTTTCTTCTGCCTTGTAAAGTGTTACAGACCGGAGGCGACAGCAAAGTTCCAGCAGGTGAGCAGGAAACCGTTTTGAGCTTCTTATTTGGACTGACTGTGTGGCAGTCTTTTTAAAGACCAATAATAAGGTAGAATTAATTTCCTTTTGTAATCCTTATGCTGTTCTATATTTTCTGGTGGAAACGTATTGTGATATTAGCAGTTTCTATTATCAGGTCATATATTTTTGTTTTCCATGTTATACATAAGAGGTTATGATATTGCTTTAACCCATAAAACTCTATTTTCTGCTTCATTTTTCTGTCTGATATGTTTTTAACTAGACTGCTTTATCAGCGATTCAGCAGTCCAAATATACATCTCCAATATCCAAAACACGCCACCCATTGGATCTCACAGGGAATATTGAGTAAGACACTACATAGAAAACCCGGAGACAAAATACGCTATTACAGTACGAATGTTTCTGTCTCATAATCCTGCACAACGGCCTCCCATTTTGCCAGTTTTTATGGCCTAACTTGAGAGCATAACGATTATGTGAGAATCACAAAGCGAGGGGCTTTGGGTCTATCCACATGTTGGGAGTCAGGGGTACATGTTTTGAGTGGGAGAAGTTGGTTGTGTTCTTCCACAAAAAAAGTGTTTTTATCATTTGGTTTGTTTATCCGGATGCCTGATCTTCGACTTTTTTAAGGGGCACACACATGACGCTTCAATGCTGTTAAAGTATCGTAGATAACTAGATCATTTATGGTGTTTGTCGTTCTCTGACAACACAACACAGGGAAGACGAGCATCCATGATAAATGTATCGCAGTACCAGCAGCACCCCTTCCATCATTAACTTTAGATTTCAGAGTTCAGATTTGTGTTTGAGAGGCCAACGATAATCGATATGGATTTTAAGTCTGGCTTGCCAGTGCATCTGGTGTTCAAACGGATTGGTGTCGTTACAACGCAGGCTATTACAACGCCTGCTGTTACAACACGGTTTTTACATCGCATACCACTACAACGCATAGTGCTTTTAAGCGCTGGATAGTGATTTATTTAATTTACTATTCCAACTCCAGCCCCCGTGGATAGTAGGGAAGGTGTTGGATAGTAAATTAAATATATTCCCTATCCTAGAGCGCCCCCCAGCGCAATGCGTTGTAATGGTTTGCATTGTAATGGTTGCGTTGTAATGGTAGTGCGTTGTAATAAATGCGTTGTAAGTGATGTTTCCCGTTCAAATATATGTGATCAACAAATAAGAGCTTTCAGAGTACTACTGAGAGAGAGGCCTTTTATTCATCCACATTTTGGTTCTCCTGAGTATAGGATTCGATTGGGCCTACCATATGTTATGCTCCGTCTTCCCCTATATCTCCCCTAATATTTGGAACGACCTCCCTCACCACATCAGAGCCTCATCATGGCTTCTTGATTCCTGCGAGAAGCTGAAGACTTAGCTCTTCGAGTAACCTCACCAAAGAGGTAGCTGACTAACCCACTTGAAATGCCCCTGGATACCATCATGAGAGATTAGTGCGCTATACAAAAAAACATAACAACATAACTTAATATTTAAGTCTGAATTGTTATTACTCCTTCTTAAATCCTACCAATAGGTAGTATGTTGCATGTAATCTCAATGATTACCGTAGTAGGCAAGAGTTCTGGCGTATGCCATCCACTAACAAACCCTGGTGGTTTGACTGCAGTTATTTTGTTTAGGTGCTATTGAGTGGGGTTGCATATTGTTTTTCAGAATGTATTTTTCTACATATTTGTACGTTTATAACTGTATGCTTGATGGTTGCCAGTTTATGTGCACTTTAATAGACCAGTGCTGGGTCAGGTAAAAGTCAATGGTAAAGGGTAAAACCATGGTCAGTTCAATGGGAAAAGTCATGCCACATTTCAGAGGTTTAATCTATTTATTATGAAACATTATAGCAAAGCCAGTAGGCCTAACCTACTTATTGTGAAACGCATGTGTTAACAACACAGACTTTTAAGGATGAACTGTTATTAAACTGTGCTAAAGTCTATAGGCTGGGATTTTGATACATGGAATTTACAGAGTACCTTAGTCGGCACAGGAGTTGGTACTGGTGATTCACCTGAAAAATGGCAGTGATAGAAGATAAGCACTTCAGTAATCATTGTTAGACTGTCTTTGGAGAGATAATATTTTGCTCTGTCAATTGTAATTTTGTATACATGTGTACTTTCATTACTGTATGCTGGATGGTTACCTTGTAGTAAGCTTTTGCTCAGTATAGTAGGGTTGAGTTGATTTTGGTGACATACAAATGATTCTATAGGCCTGATTGTTTAATATGAAAAGTTATGATAAAGGCAGTAGGCCTGGTACAGAGATTGTGAAAAACATATGTTAACATCAGTAGACATTAAGGGCAGATTATTATTACTCTAAATTAAAGCATACAGATAGTTTATTTTATTGCATGGAATCTCACAGACTAATTTAGTAGGCAAGAATTTTGGTTTTGGTTACCACCTCTGACAAACCATGGGTATCGAATATGTGCATTGTGAGAATCATTGTTAAGCTGTGTTAGAAGAGACAGAATTTTGCCATGCTAACTGTAGTTCTATAGCTATGGTGTTATGTGTACCACCCAGAACCGAACAACACAATTGTGGATACTGTGTGGCATGTCGTTACACTTTTAATAGTTTCACCCACAACAACATAAAACAATACCTTGTTTTCAAATTGTAACTCAACCCATGTGGGTTACAACATATACAGCTAGATTCATCATTCTGCCGTTTTGCGAGTCCTTAATAGCGATTATTAAGGAATCGCTATTAAGGACTTGCAAAACGGGATCCATGTAGGAATCGCTAAATAAATTGCGATTCCTATACATTCCTTATTTGCGATTGGCAAATTGCTAATCACAAATAAGGAATAACTCCCAATTCATTCCTATGGGCCTGAGCTGATTGATGTGGGTCAAACCACCCATCCCATGAAGGCAAGACTATACCAAAATTGGAAAATGCTTTGGTGCAGGGGTACTTCTGCACCATTTATGGTCCATTTTCTGGAACAGGGTCTCACTGAAGAGGAAGTTTGTTGACATGCGATTGAGGCGGTACCTAAACCACTGAGGGGAAGTGACCTACAAAGACTTGAATGCAAGTGGCTGTAATTCATTCAAGAAATAATAGAATACCGTGGAAGAATGCTATTACATTGTCAAAGACTTATTTATGTGAGACATCCAACTCTTTACAGGACTGAATATCATGTTAAGAACGGTGTAACATCATCAGAGACTAATTTGATTTGGGTTTTTCACACAATACTGAACCTGGATCACCCCTCCTTATACTAAATTTCAAGCTGTTTATGTGATTGTAAATATGTCAATATGTTTTCCCTTATTGGGTGGCAATTTTTCCATATGTATGCCTAAATACTTTTTGTTTATTTGACTGTAATGGTATCAATGTAATATTTGTGTAGGTGTTTCCTTCTTCTTCAATAAATCATACCTTAAACTCAGACCAGGCCATATAGGGTCCTTGTAAACAGTGCAGAAAGCATACCCTTTTTCTATTTTGTACTTGATCTACTTTGTAAAGATCTTTCCATACATTTTGACTTTTTTGCCTCTTTGCCTGTAATTGTATCTATGAAACCAACTTCTGAGTATTTAACTCCATTTACAATAGGCAAATAATTAGATCTTCATCTCTAAATTCAACTTTGAACCTATGCCAACCTATACAGATTGATTGTAAACAATAAAGAGAAAACATTCTTACTCCACCTTGACGTCGATCCACATAAATGTGTTCCGTCAGACATTGTCGGTCAGCCATTCTAATTAATCCTGGATGCTACCCGCGTCATTAGCTTTTCATGCCTGACAGTGATGGTTGTACAGCACGCAGCAAACAGCAGCGTCTTGGGACCATGCTGTGTTTTACACCTGAGCTCTGGGTTCCCGACTCCCATCAGACCACAGCTAGAGGCCTTCCACCATCTGCATGTTACTGGATAGTGACGGTGATACTGTTATCCATCCCCTTGGCATACTGTACAACAATGTGCCCTAAACTTGGGCCTTAAGACAGTGTTAAGCTATCTCTTAATGGCCTCACTTGTTGATCCTACAGCTGATAGCATCATTTCTGGCTGCACCGGATGATTGATTTCTGGATCAGGGGCCTAGGTAAATCACAACGCAATCATTATCACGGTAATCATCATCATCATCATCATCATCAGACTTTATTAGCATTTTTCAATGCATAAAAGTTTTAACAAAGAAGATAAATAAGAAAACATACATTGTACTACCAGATCTTGTTAAAATCTATATATATAAAAATGAAAGTATGTCTGTATGTCCTTTATGCATTACTACACCATTCATCCGATCGCCATGAAACTTTGGGAAGTTGTTGAGTACACTCCCGCGAAGGTTTCTGGCAAAACATAAAAAATAAAAATAAATTGTTAAAAGTTGATGAGTACACTCCCGCGAAAGTTTCTGTCAAAAAAAAAGAAAGACAAATTTGTTAAATACCGGCCCCCAGGGCCCTCATAATCTTTCCAACACTGAACGTTTACAGTTTACGGTGCGACTTGCTTTTGCAATGACCATCAACAAAGAACAAGGACAATCGCTGCAAGTGTGTGGACTAGATTTGGAGAATCCGTCCTTCTCACATGGACAACTGTATGTGGCCAGCTCACGCGTGGGAAACCCTTCTGATTTATTCGTGTACGCACCAGACGGAAAAACAAAAAATACTGTGTATCCACAAGCACTCGAATAAATAAACAGAATTAAAACAAGACTTTAAATGTTTTCCATATTAAAATGAATACGTTTCAATAAACATGACGCAATGTAAATTGAATGTTGTCATAACAAGTTTCCTTAAATTTCCTTTCTTCTGAGATCGCACCAACGCGCGACGGGTAAGCTAGTATCATATAAAATGGTACAGAAAAAAAGCTCATCTGAATCCACATACTACAACCCTTCACGATCAAAGTCCATCATTAATCGCAATAAAACCACTCAAATAAAATTTGATTGCTCCATTCATAAAATCAAATAGGGCCTCCACATTCGTTAACTCTTCATAAAATAGATACGTCTGAATAGATAAAGATAAAACTAGAGTTACAACCAGATCATGTTTAAAATATCATTAAACGCCCGCATCACATATCCTTTAGCAATCGCCTACGTTTTAATTCAGCCCTTAAAGATGACTCTACCACAAAGCACACATAATGGTCAACTAACTGTTGAATATAATAAAGCGCTAGACGTCATTGTATAAAATTATATTTTTGGGAGAAGGGGCACAATATAAGTTTTCCTTTGAAGCAAATAAAAAGTAAAAAAAAATAAAAGATGCAAATTATTGTGCGCAGACCTTCCGTCACTGGGACAAGGGGCCAAAGGACTTACCGTATGGGTATTAGCCGGGAAACCATGCATAAGGGAATCATCTTTAAACTAAACCGTCACAGTCTGCAAGACATGATGACTATCTTATCTTACTAACTATATCCTGCCCTTACCCTAATTAATCACTTTACTTTGACAATAGATATCAACTTATCAATAAGCTTAACTAATATTGTGAGTATAAAGATATTTCTCACCATAGTTGTACACCTGTGTGGTATCAGCACTGACAGGAGCTATCTACTTTTTTTGCAGCTTGCCTTAGTCTCTAGGTGAGTTATGAGTTATTCTTTGATTAAATGAGTAAAGGATTCTTCTGCACTAGTTTTGCGCTACTGTGATACTTTTATAACAGCCTCACGCCGACTACTTTATTTTCATTTTGGATAGTTCTCCAATCAGTTGTTTTTTATTTCCTTTTATATGAGGCCACGAGTTTTTTATCCACATTGTTCACTCTCCTCGGTGGTGAGAGACTCCCCATATACAGGTTAACATTAAAGTCTTGTTTCTCAGCGGTGTGAATCTTTCCAAGCACTCTCTTTTTCGACATCTCGCAAAATATACTGACAATTTCCCTGTCTACCTCGTGATGGGATGAGGCCTGTCTATGTCCGTAAATTGTTTCAATCCTCTCGGTGAGAGAAAACTGACTTCCCACATACACCAGCCTACAAGGCCCAAATATTATCTTTCACCCTGAGTTCTCACATGTCATTTTATGATCCCACAACAATTCATATTGATGCCTCACCTCCTAATATTATATCTTGCCTTTGACTAAATAAGAAGCACTTGAGATGTGTGTGTTTATGCACTTAGGGCTGGTTTTAGGGCGGTGTGATCGGTGCAGCCACACCGGGCTCTAACTTTGGTGGGGGATAGAAAATTTAAAAATAACTTTTGGTTTTGAAAACTCATAAACTTCCTTGTTCGTCCAGCAGTTTCAGGCAGCAATAAAAATGTCAATCTAAATAATGATCCTACTGGGGAGAGATTGGAATTTTATTTAGTGGCAGTTTTTGCTCATCAAAAAGCAGCGTGGATGGCTAATGTGCTTGCTGCAAAGAGCGCGTACTATGTAGATCACAGAACTGAGGGTGAGTGAACTATGAGTAGCACTATAAAAATGGAATGCATGCCACAGAGAGGTTATGGAGAGATGAGGAGCACTGTTGAAGAGTGGGAATGAAGGAGTTCATGCTGAAGGAGGTTATGGGGGGCGCCAAGAAAGGCTTTCGCACCGGCGCCACCAGCATAAAAGCTGGACCTTCTTGTAATTACAGACCGCATGCCAACCGCAAAGCTGAGAGCTATAGCCCACTTGACTTCATTCATCTGTGACTGTCTGGACCTTGCATGTCAAATAGGACAAAAGAACAGCTGCAAGGTACCTTCTTGAAGCCACAGCTAGAATGATCTTAAATTGAGTTCCAAACCCATGGGGAACCATAGTGTTTATTGAGCAGCCATTCAACAGAGACCCACATACTGTGCTGATATTCTGTAAAACAAAGAGCTCGACCTTTCAAGTGGCGATACGGGATAGCTTGTAATCCTGACCTAAAAACGTAAAAACACATCTCCTTTCCAACACTGGCTCTCTCACATTCCTTTGGGATAGGCACTGTAGAACATCCACTACTTGCTACTGTCCTGCTGCATCACTTCAGCCACGATAATGTGTCTGCCCATGGTCCACTAAATGAACCCTTGCCACCTGTACTAGTCTTCTGGTACTTGAGACCTCCATCCAGGCATTTGCAAACTCCACTTGCATTCCCTCACATGCGTTGCACTAATCTCCTTGAGATAGTGATTGCACTACTTTCTGAAGCTTAGCCTGCCTTGTGTAATGTAACCGACGGTACTCATGTAAAGTGCTCCAGTACCTTCAGGTTGAGGTTGTGCTATATAAAACAGCATAGAAAGAAGACAAAAATCCTCTCTCTCAGAAACTATCCTTTTCACACAGTTCTCTCCATACCCTTACACACCCCACTATATGTCTCTGGCTGGTCTTACTGCCAGTGGCATGTAATTCTATTTTTCCTCCAGCACAAACTATCTCACATTAGAACCACTGAATGCACTTCTCACTAGCTTACCTCATCCTCCCTCAACCGCCTATGAAAGCCTTACTTACTGAAATTCAGATCGGGTATTACATCTGGCTTTTGGCAGTGCCAGTTAAGGATGTGGTTGGAGCAAATAGAGTAAGTGGGTGGAGCCATTGGAGGAAGTGGGTGGAGCCGGGGACATGGGTAAGGCCTCCTAAAAATATTTGAGCACCTACACTTAATATTTTACAAATTACGGACTGCCAAGAGGCATGGATAGGGGGAGGGGCTGGTGGGAAATGTCCTTTGGAGGGGTGGAACATAAGCTGCAAGGCAGGTGAAGAGAGTGTGAATGAGGGAGTAAACTTCCTCAATCTGCCAAAGTAGAACTAGAGCCTAAGGTGTTGGACTTCTGACAATAAGCTTTAGGTCTAACAAAGTGCCTCATAAATGTGCGCTGTTGTTTATACAAATAACCACAACAGAGAGATACAGGGTCACAGGGATATTTTAAAGACCTGCCCAGGTTCCCATCCCCATTTACTAGAATCACAACAACTGATAGAACCGGGGGTCTAAAATCGACCAGATTGCCAACTAACTTCAAGCACTCCACACAGTGAGTCAAACTAAGGAAGTCTCAACCGAACACCAGAAAGGAGAAACAAAAGGCAAAACTAAGAAAGGATAATCATTGAGATCCTAGAGCAAATGTTTGGATTCCCATCAATATTGTCATAGTGATCAGTCTTATCATTTGGTCATTCACCCATAGGGATGTGTGTCCCTTGATCATAGAGACTGTCTTCCATCCATAGGAAATTGGCTCAATTGGATCAAACCAAATTCGCAAAAAAAGGGGAACCTATATTCCTGATTCTTAGACCACAAGGGAATACAGTGCAGTGCAAAAACAGAAAGTGGTGATTAAAATAGGGTGATGAGGGGTGAAAAGAGAGATTTTTATTATGTAAGTAACCTCACCCGTAAGCTAAAAACAGAACAGTGCAAGGGGCAGTTTCAACAAATAACTGTAATACGTAAGGCCAACATGTTTCAGCCACTAGGGGAGCTATTACCCTCGGCTTTCTTCAGGGCCTCTGCTCTTAAACTTTGCTACTGCAAAAGACAGTGTACAGAAAACATATAAAAACAAAAAGTGTCATAATCAGTGGTTGGAACAAATACAACCTACAACTATCGATCCTCCGCTTCAAAGGATGCAGATGGCATCCGTCTTAACCGGGGACTGGACCCCACCTCACCTGGACCTAGCTCAGGATATAGAGGCCCCACTCTGTCCGTCGTTGCCCAAGGCTATGCATCTCAATTTAAGATCATTCTAGCTGTGGCTTCAAGAAGGTGCCTTGCAGCTGATCTTTTGTCCTATTTGACATGCAAGGTCCAGACTATATAATAGTAAAAAATAATATCCAGAATGCAGTTGTTATATATTAATATATTAATACAAAAGCTATAAATATGCTTTTCTGGGTAGTGGTAAGTACATCAGTAAACGTAACAGGACGTAATATCAGCAACTTGTTTTTTATATAGCTCTAACTGTCACACATTTGCCATTACTAAGCGGTGTAAATAGGAGATGCTACAAATATTCGATGTAAGACACTCATAGGAATAGAAAGCTTAGCTCATGAAAACGCGAATGTAATTAAGTTTTAAACTTCAACAGTTTTTTTAAAAAGTATAAATCTTGAAATTGCCGAACTTGCATTTTACAACAACACTTCTACACGTGAGTGGATTGAATGACTTTCAAGGAAAATAATAACCAAGTGCCAGAAGATGGCAGCAACAGCCTACACAAGTTAATGCTAGGCACTCAACCAAAGTAACAGCATCTGTAGTTTTGCATAAGCTTTTCTTAGCAACGAGTGAAACCGAAAGCATAGCTAATACATCATCATCATCATTTGACTTTATTTCGGATGAAAAAAAACATATAAGTACACATAGCCGCATAAGTTTAAAAACATGGGAGACTAAAACAATTCAAATAGCAACATTAACCTAGAATTAAATGTCCAAAAACCAGGAAGCTTGGCAGGGCCTTCCGGCAAAACCCTGTTATCTAGCAGCTGTTGTTAAACAAAAGTATAAAAGTCACTTAAAACCACTTAAATGGGGCCATATGTCTGACTAAACTTAAAGTGCCCGATGACTTCGGGTATTATTGATACCTCTTTTTCTGAGAAGCCATATAGAATTTAGGTAGGTGGCAGCCAAGTAAACAACACAGATCCTAGTATCTGCCCTACGTATTCTTAGGGCATGATGCCTATCCTCAAGCCTGAGAAGGCGGCACAGAGGCGGCACAGAGGGATGATCCAGCGGGCACGCCGTTTTAGTGTATGCGCCACAGAAGGACAGTGGGTGCTCCTCGTTCTCCACTGACCGACATCACAGGCCAAAGATTGGCAAAGTTAACATCGCTCCTCCACGAATAGTCAAAAGAAGCAGTTGGTAAAATCCCCAATGTAAATTAAATATAAAGGGACCTAGACTATAGTCCCTAAAATCTTCAAAATACACATTTAAAAGACAGGTACTGGTCCTAGGCTGCCCGAGGCAACGGCAGACATTTTAGAGGCAAGGGCAACATTCCAGTAGTTATTTTTAATGAGACCGCGGGAGCTGCTGGTCTTTGCTGTTGCTTGGAGACAGAATTCAGACAATCCTAACTCAACCAGCCGTGATATTAAATATTGACTTAATATTGTTTATTAACTGAGATACACTGCTAAATAGCTCTGGGGAAAGATAAGTTTTGCTGCTGTTTATATAGCATGAAAAATGCATATGTGGAGGATGGATGCCCAGGGGGTGGTTTTATGACGTACTAAGGTGTGTGTTTGCTAGTCCAGTAACAAGCATTTACAATGCAATAGGTCTCACATTTGTTAAAGCTGGAGCTATTGGCATTGAAAATGACAATATTTTTTACTTGTGCATTTTTATTTGCAGTAGAGTAATTATATTTGCATAGTGCTAGTGGTATTTATATGAGCTGGCGACGCTTGAGAACGAGGTGATCGGCAATAAAAAGATTGAGACTAAAGGAGGGACAGTGTGACAAGTAGAGCGAAGAGACTGGTATGAAGTACTGGTGGGAGAGCCCTATAGAGAGACCGAATGAATGAGATAGAGAGACTGAAAGGCTGGGATGAAAAGAGGGAGCCTCTGGTGAAAGGAGGGACAGAATGATGAGGGGAGAGAAAGCTAGTGAAGTTAGAGGGTAGTGGCATTAGAAAACAGTTAAAGGTTCAGGTGAAAGGAGGAGTCCACTAAGAAGCCGAAAGCCTGCGGTGTAAGGAGGGACAGTGTAAGAAGGTGAAAGGAGGAACAAAATGACACGGCGAGCGGAGAGACAGCCTGTGGAGAGTTTCTGGTGAAAGGGGGGACAGGATGACGAGGGGAGAGATAGCCTGTCAAGTGCCAGAGGGGAGTGTTATTGGAAGTTAGTGAAAGTCTGAGGTGAAAGGAGGAGTCCACTAATAAACTAAGAGCCTCTGGTAAAGAGGAGGGACAGTGAGACGATGTGAAAGTAGTGCGAGTGTGACAGCAAGAGTGGAGGGACAGCAATTAAGTAGTGGTAATGTTTTTATTTTTGTTTGCAGTGGAGCTTTTTTTTAAAGTAAATTATAGTTAAAGCTGTATTGAGGCTGTAAAAAGTGATCGGCGCTCAGGAGATGGCGGGAAGGGAAGTAAGTGGCTCAGGGTGGGGAGATGAGAGGCTGGAGCAGGAGAGCAAGTGAACAGCGGGGGTTAGGGGGGGGGGGGGGGGGTGATTTTGGTACGGGAGAACAACCAGCTGCTGGCCCAGCAGTTCTGGAAAAGCAAATTAATTGGTTTGCCAGTATGAAATAAAGGAAAGTAAATACGTTGTGAAAGCTACTCCGTCTGTGTCTGTAAACTTAATTGGGTACGAGCGGTGGAGTAGTAACTACCCTTGACTAGGAGTAAGTGTACACTTCGGGTAAACTGCAATACACTTCACACAGGCCAAAGCAAAATCATGGTATGTTCCATCCATGCATACGGGTTTCAGAGTCCATCTAATGTTTAAAATAATTCAGTAGTTAAAACTGTAGCATGCCTCAAATTGGCCAAGGCAAATGTGCACATAGGCACCAGTTTGTGCGAAAATCAGACAAGGCTTAATACGACGCGCCGTACGCAGTAATCACTCGGGACACTGATCGTGTGTACATAAAGGTACTTCTTTATTTCTGCTTCTCGTCAGACCGTCAGGGCACGTCTGTCCTCGTCCTCTTCCTACTGCATAATGCCCTTTCCTGTCCCTCGACAGGAAGTGGTGTCCGGTGACCTGGTCACCACCCTGTGACCCACAGGGTCCTAGCGTCCAGCGTCTGCTGTCGTCTGTCTTGGTCATCACATCATCCAGTTACTTGACAGGTGTGACATTGTGACACTTCTTCCTCGACCATGCTGTCTAGTCCTGGGAACCACACTCTTTCTCTCAGCATCTTCTTTGTCGCTACTATTCCTCTATGTGACTCATGTGCTATCTTGATTGTTCTCTTCCGTAGTCGAAGTGGTATTACAATCCTTGAGCCTCTCATCAGGACTCCGTTCTCTGTCTCCGACAATTCTTCGCCTATCTTTTTGAACGCCAACAGTTCTTCTTTGTCAACTCCTTCTTCTGTGACGGTGTTGCTATTGATGTGTCTCCATCTCTGTAGCCTCACTATCGTTCCTATTGTCTTCATTGTCACATCTCTTTTTGTCTCTTGCTCCAGTTCTTCACTTGTTATTGACGCTGGAGTGTTTTGTTTCACAATGAAGTTTAGGTATTCTTCTGCCATGGTGGTACCATTACTCCGATATGGCAGCGGGTGTCGCGACATGTAGTCGGCTGGGTTTTGATCTTTGCCTGGTTTGTGTATTATCTTGAAGTTATAGTCCATCAGCCTTATTCCCCACGTTTCTATTCTCGGTGGTATTTTCGCTTTTGGGTTGCCATAGATAGTCACTAGCGCTTGGTGGTCTGTCACTATTGTGAACGGCTTTCCATATATGAACATGTGGTAGTGCTCACATGCCCATACTACCGCCAAGCTCTCCTTTTCTGGTTGAGAGTAGGCTCTCTCAACATCGGACAGGCTTTTGCTTCCATATGCTACTATTTGTCGAGGTGAATCTTTCCCAGGTTTGTGTTGTGCTAGTATTGCGCCCAGACCTACCGGGCTGGCGTCTACTGTTAGTTCTGTGCATAGGTTCGGGTCGAAGTGCGCTAAGTGGTCGACTGCTGTCACTGATGCTCTTATCTCTTCAAACGCTTTTGTGCACTCTGTGGTCCATTCGAATGGGTGTCCTTGTTTTATCAGTTCTCTCTATGGAGTGCTCACCGTTGCGAAGTCTTTTATGTACCTCGCGCAGTAGCTGGCAAGGCCAAGAAACGAGCGCACGTCGGCGACATCTTTTGGTTCACTCATTTTTTCGAGCGTGTCTATCTTACTCTTATCAGGCCTCATTCCTTTTCGTGAGAATATGTGTCCAAAAAACACTAGTTCTTCTCTTCCCAGCTCGCATTTCTTCTCGTTTACTGTCAGGCCCACCTCTACTAACCATGAGCATACTTCTCTCAGTGCCGTGTCATGCTCCCCGTCTGACTTCCCAAAGACCAGAATGTCATCGCTGTAGTTTAGACTGTTCGTTATCGGTCTAATTATCTGCCTGATCGTTTCTTGGAATATTTCTGCTGCTGAAGATATTCCAAAGCTCAGCCTTTTGTAACGAAACAGTCCGAGGTGCGTTGAGAAGGTTGTTATGTATCTGGATTGCTCATCTAGCTCCAATTGATGATATCCCTTGCACAGGTCTAGTTTGGAAAATTTTCTCATTCCTGTCAGGCAGCTTATCATGTCGTCCAGATGTGGCCCTGGGTGCCTTTCTCTTTCGATGGCTGTGTTCGGTATTCTCATGTCCACGCAGATCCTTATCTGCGTAGTGTCTTTCTTTGGTACAGCGTCGTATACACGACAGCATGGTAGACCATCTTGCAGCACAACGATCAAGACAAGCATTAGATAAATCACAGGCTCACACCTAACTCTTACAAGGACAAGTTAGCCACGCACTGGTATCAATAAATGACATTTGTGACACATGTGCGGGATATTAAGAGGGTGTAATACATGAAATGTATTTCTCCGTTAACCTGCAATTGAGTGAAATGACGTTTAAAAGGGAGAAAGGTAAAAGCACATCATTTCCGAGATATAATTGGGAGCGCAGTCATGTATAACATACCACTCTGCAGCCAATATAAAAGCAGTGCAAACAGCCCACCTGATAGCCAGAGCAATAAAGCTTATGTGGAGAGCACCGTGGAGCTCCTTATAGGGGGTACCACAGAGAACACTCACGTAAGCAAGTGCCCTGGAGCACAGTCCATTGAGGCCATCAATTCAGCGTCTCGAGCTGTCAGATCTCAGAGTCAGGAGACCGTATCCTCCTCCTCACTAACATTCTTCGTGACAAAAGTGCAAAGAAATGCGCCAACCGCCCACATTACTTTGTGGCAGGGCGCCCCGCTATCTTCCTCAAACAAAGCTGACTGGACAGAAGAGGGCGTCACACACCACAGCAACATCACATTATGCACCGTGGAAGCCAGAGGCGCCTTCTAAAAAACTAACATCCATACGTAATTTGCGGAGGTAGGAGGCACCCAGTCATGTTTACCTGTCAGTCACGCACATCTCATCTGTATCATATCTGCCGTCACATACTCCCAGGGCTCGAGTCGGGGCACCACGCAGGTGGACGGCGTCCCCCCACTTATTTTACTGGGAGTTCGATAACTGGAGCAAATGAAACCACACATTCACTTTTTGGCCACTCTGGAACGAGATCGGAGCTCATTCAGAACGCTGCCGAATGAATTACAGCCTCCTTCTAACGAGAGACCTACACAGAGAGTCATCGGCACAGCTGATTGATCATGCTAATTCGATTCCAGCACGATCTATTTAATTGCCGCCATTGAAAGGTTCAGCCCTGCTGTGCTGCGTAAACATGCAAAAAACGTTGTATAAATGTGCAGTTACTTGTGACAGGTAATTGTAGTGTCCTGCCTGGCATATAGAGACACGGACACACCGTGTAGGTGGGAGCTTCTTTATTGTACTTCCTTTGTCGTCCTGGTACATCAGCTAACTGCCGACCCTGGTCCCTTGCTCCTCCCTATCCACCCGCCCTCGTCCTCCCTCGGGCAGGTCCTAGTGACCCATGTGTGTGCACCCATCATTACATCTTCCCCCTCTGTAAACATATAGAAAAAACACAGCAATCTGTCTTCACCCTTTGCTTTCACGTCGCTGAAGATCGCCACTTAAAGTTCTTCAATGAGGCGAGGCGATTTTCTTATGGTCCGTCTGGGACGCGACTGAGGATCAGGGATGTCTCGCTCGTGCTCATCGGTAGTCTCCATCAATGCACGACTGCGGCTGAGAGGTGTCTCTGGTTCCCTTTTCTCAACTCGCGGTTCAGTCAGTAGTTCTTTGACATTAGGGCGGCACTTCTTAAAGTGCGTCACATTCCTGGTGACTCGTCTTCCGTCGGTTTCCGCGGTGATCATAGTTCCTTTCAGTTGCACCACTTTCAGCGGAGTCTCATGATATTTGCAGTCAGTCTTTCGGTGTTGTTCCTGCCGCACCAACACCCAGTCTCCTTCCCGAATTTCAGCGTGAGAGGCATGTCGACTTTCATCCGCATAGCCCTTCATTTTTTTTTTCTTCAGCTTGTCCACGGCCGCAATCTCCTCATGGTCAGAATCGGGATACTGTTCACTCGCCAAGACACTCATCATGGGTAATCTGGTGCGCACTGATCGGCATAGCATGAGGGTGGCCGGACATTTGCCTGTGGTGGAGTGGGGCGTGTTTCAGTAGGCCCGTAGTAATTCATTCAGCGCTGTCTGGATGCTCTTTCGAGTGAGCTCCGCCTTCTGAATGGCTTTCTTGACCGTGGCCATGAAGCGTTCAACCATTCCGTTCGCCTGCGGCCATAGTGGTGTGATTTTCCAGTGTTTAAAGTTTAGGTGTTGAGCAAACTTGGCGAAGTCGTGGCTGTTGAATGGGGGCCCATTTTCAGATTTTACCACTTTAGGAATGCCCCACGCAGCAAAGACTTCATCTAGAATTGGTATGGCGCTGGAGGCTTTTGTGGATGTGCACAGTTGTGCAATGGGGAATATGGAATATTTGTCCATGATGACCAGGACATATTGGCCCGATTTGAATGGCCCAAAGAAATCAATGGCAATGTGTAGCAGACACCCTCCGGCAGTGGAGACATTTGCAGCGGTGCAGGGGGATCTGGACGTCTCACTAGCTGACATTGTGGGCAATCCTTCAGTGTTGTTTCCATCATTAGATCCAGTGTTGGAAACCAGACTCTCTCGCGGAGTGCTCTTTTCGTGGCTACTATGCCCCAGTGTCCTTCATGTGCTAGATATATGACCCCTTGTCTTAGCTGTTGTGGGATCACAATTCGAGTGTCTCTTAGGATGGGACCATTTGTTGCTATTGACAGTTCATCATGGACGTGTTTGAACGCTGACATCTCTTGGTCGTTTTGTCCCTTGTTTTCGGAATGTCGCCAGCTATTGGTCTGTATCCGGCGTTTCACTTCTTGTAGGGTGACGTCTGACTGTGTCGCCTCACAGATTGCTTCCAGCGGAACAGCAGGAGGTCTGGCCTGATCTACCACAAAGTGGATGTATTTGTCCGCAATCGATTGTTCGGATTTGCTGGTCCTGGTGGAGTGTCTGGACATGTAGTCGGCAGGGTTTGCAGCTTTCCCTGGCTTGTGTATAATTGTGTAGGTGTATTCTTGTAGCCTGAGGCTCCATCTCTCTATTCGTTGCAGTATTTTGGCTCGAGGGTTTCCGAAAATTGTGATCAGAGCTTGATGATCAGTGATCAAGGTGAAATGCTTTCCGAAGATGAAGATGTGGAAATGTTCACAGGCCCACACGACGGCTAAACTTTCCTTTTCTGGCTGGGAGTATGCCCTCTCCGTGTCTGTTAGACTCCTACTGGCATATGCTACAATGTGCTGTGTAGTTCCGTAGTTTGAGGGTGAGGTTCGGTGGTTCAAAACTCGTTCAATAAAGGTCGTCGGAAATAGACGATTTTGGTGTCAGCGGACCGCAAATCACGAGTGCGGTATGTACGAGTGTTTTCGCATTAATCGATCAATGAGAACACTATGTATTTAGGGACTTCGTTTTAACTTACGGGTTCCATTTTGTGAACGGCAGCCATTTTGTGTGGTTGCCCTCACATAGGCCGATGACTACGGCCAAACGAGTCTTTGGGACACGTACACCTTAACTGACTTCTGAATGACCTGGCCGAACTGACTCCCTTGCCCGAGGCTGACCTCGCTGAGCCAGTTCCTTGTTAAGCAGCTGGTCAGATAAAGTTCAAAGAGCAGGACGTGCCGAAGTTTACAGCACACTGCACCCACCTTTCTATCTTGCTTCCAATCTGTTTCTGCTCCTTCCTTTACGACATAATCACTGATTTGGGTTGAGGTTTTATGATGGGTTTGTCCGGCCTGATCGAACAAGAAATTGGAAAGTGCTTGGTCATTTCTGGTGGGCTGGACAACGGAAAGTGGGATTGTCGTCATGCGATATGTTTGAAATGTCACCCCGTGATTGGCTAGTTTGTATGTAACCGATGCCAACTTTGGAATGTGATTTTTGGCATAAAAGACCATGCTCCGCTCATTGAATTTGTGCAGTCTCTAGCGAACCACCCGAGTTGTGCTTCGTAGATCTCTGTTCCTGGTTGCAGCCAATAAACTTTGGTCTTTGACATCATCGAGAAGCGTCCCGTGTCTCTGTTTGCCGAGGCAGGGGAACTCGAAGGCATCAGGCGTTTTCCCTGGCGCCTCTAGGTTCTAAAACCTGGTCCTTCAGTTGGCGCCCAACGTTGGCGACTTCAGCGGTACTGGTCTAAGCCTGAAGATCAAGGAGAGCTTTGTGTGAAAAATTCTGGAGGAAGGCCAGCCACTTCATCGACCCCTGTATGTCGTCGTGGTTCGAAAGTCTTTGCTGCGAGGTTCCCCGCTTTCTGATGGCTACGAAGGACTGCCGCCCTGACTGTCGCCCTGTATTGGAGCAGTAGACGATTTGTAGAGCGAGACCATTGACGGGTCTTCTGGTGACGCCATCGACATTTCAGTTAAGTATGAGTGGAGCGTCTCACAGTCCTTAGTTTGTTTTGGTATCCTTTAGTGGATCGCTTTGATTTGGTGCCTGCAGGCCCCAAAGCCAAGGGACTCGTGTATTCACAAGACTATCGTTTTCAGATTTCCCTTGTAGTTTGAAGCTAGACTAGTGAGCGAAGATGCCTGGTCTTAAGAGGCTTGGAAAGATATTTGGTTGTGGTTGTTCTAAGGATTCCCAGTTAGAGGATTTGTGTCCGGTTCCTCCGATTGGAACTCCTACATATGATCACTATGTGAAGCATGGTGTAGGCCCTATTAGTTATAATGACATCTGGGTAAAATATACGAAGAATGACGGTGTCCTACAGTGGCCCAGTTATGGTGGTTTTGAAACTGAGATTTTAGATAATCTCGAAGTTAAACTGTTCAAAAAGAAAGCCCGGCCGGCAATGTTTGACTCTTTTCGCATATGGCGCAAAGAAGCCAAACAGAAAGAAATTAAATTAGCGAAGAAGACTAAACTAGAACGAGGTTTGTCAATGGTGCAAGCTGCTATAGCGTATAGGGATAATGAGGAAGAGCAAGAGACCGAACAGATGCTCAGGGTTAGGAAGTTAGCAGTAGATAAATGCTATCCAGTTTTGCCGCTTAAAGAGCAGGAAGAAAAGAAAGATCTTGCGAAAGATCCTTTAATGTCGCATTTACTTAGTTCGCCACCCCCTTATGCACAAGAAGCTACAGCACCGCCACTACCAGTTGTAGTTCCACAACCTCCGGTTGTAGTGCCACCTGCAATTCCTCCACAGCCAGCTCCTCTTCCGTTGGCTACTGTTCCTTTGGCGCAGCCTCCTCAGGGGCCGCCAACTTTGCTTCCTTCTTCGTCTGCTACTCCTACGCCTATCTAAAATACTCCTTCTGTTCCGACTTTGGATTCTTCTACTATTGTTCCGTCTTCTCTTATTCTTTCATCTTCTCCTTCTACTAGACAGAGAATGACTGCTGCTTTTTCTGGTTTCCTTTCTCCTTTGTTGGGACAATTGGGTATGTCCCCTGCTAGTGAGCATAGACAATCACGTAGTCAGTTGCCTGATACAGATGAACCTACAGTTTTGGATCATTTGGCACATAAATGGATTACGTACGCTTCACAGTATGAACTTGAGGGTGTTATGGATGTCTTCCTTCAATGGGAAGCACCAAAGCAACGGTACGTCTTTGAGATGATGTGTGGGTTCCTTCATGAACAATGGGTTGAAGAAGTAGGTAAAGCTCCTGTTGTACCGAATACGTTCTGAATTTGCGAAAGGGACCGTTGTGGGTCCTCGTGATGTCGGGAGAGCAGTTGCGACTATCTTGTTGTTTCGTAGTGACACTCCTTCCGAGCGATTGTTCGAGTCTGATTCGTTAGTTAGGAGAGCAGCGCGTCAATATCCGATGTGTGAGGTTCCTCCAGTTTGGAGACCTCCTGATGCAACTGCTAATCCACCTGTTGCTGGACACTTTCAGCGAGTTTGGGTACATGTTCCTTGGAAGCGTGTTAAAGTTTTGGCAACTAAGCAGTCTTTGCCTGATCCGCGCAAAAATCCAGCAGGATATTATAAAGAGCTGACTCAGACTGGGGGTTCGTGCATCATGAATTTGGCAGATATAGATATGTTGTTTGGAAATGTTGTCCCACAGCCTATTTGGAGTACGATTCGACATACGGATCATGACCAAGAATTGGGTGATACATGGGTTAATCTTCGTGCTGCGAATGATAGACAAGTTGGAGGTGCTAAGCCTGAAGATATCATTACTCAACTCCCTGGTAGGATTATTAATTATATGAAGACTTTGATGCCTGAAGTGCGTGTTAATTGGGACAAGTTGTCTGCGTGTAAGCAGAAGAAAGGTGAGACAGTGTCCGACTTTTTTACACGGTTTGAAGAGACCTTTGTAGATTATAGTGGTCAGGATATGGCTACTGAGGGTGGTCAGTGTTTGTTCGTCGGCACATAATCTGCTTCCCGAATTATGCACTAAGCTGAAAGATTCTGAGAGTGCTTGGGCTGTTTCCACGTCAGCGCAGATTTTAGCTACGGCCCAGTACTATGAAAATAGGCACAAAGATGAGTTAGAGAAAGCGGATAAGAAGACTACGGAATTGAAGACTAAAGTTCTCCTACAACAAGCTTATCCACCCCGTACTAATAGTCAACGCGATTATCAACAGAACCAGCAATGTTCGAGAAACTCGCAAAGAAACGAGTCTTCTCAACAGCGTTTTCCGTATGGGCGTAATCAGTGTGCGTATTGTAAAGAAGAGGGCCATTTCAAGAATAGTTGTCCGGTTTTGTTACAGCGCACGAATGGTGCTTCTGGTGTAAGAGGTCGAGGTGCCCAACAAGCGCCTAGAGGTAGAGGTCGAGGACAAAATGGATGTTCCTTGCCTCCACAGAACTCAATGAATAGTTTCGATCAGCAGCAAGGTTCGTCTGGTAGGACAGCACAGTACTATACGGATGATTACTATGTCAAAGGTGAGGAAGTGGATGCTAATGATTGTTAGGACAGCCATAGACAAAGAGAGGGAGTTGTTTCAGTTCCAGTAGATCAGAGTGGACCTTAGGTTGAAGTGATTGCATCAGGTATGTCAGAGCCTTTTCTGTTAGACACTGGTGCTACAAAGAGTTCTATAATACACTCTAAACTCCCTGGCGCACCTTTGTCTGGCTTTGAGAACGTTTCTGTAGGTTTTTCTGGCGCCCCGGTTACAAATCCGATTTCTGCTCCGTTGTCTCTTTCTGTTGGACCTCGTAAATTTGAAGCACCCCTCATTTTGACGACAGGTTGCGGTGAGAACTTGTTGGGATTGGATTTATTGAAGAGATTGTATGCGATGTTGTATTGTTCTCCGTCAGGAGTACATCTTACGTTGGGTGAGAGAGTGATCTCTCCGATGTACATATCGAAAGACAGACTTCCACCTGAATTGTCTTCTTTACCCGATTCATTGTGGGCTGTTGGTCCGAACGATGTAGGTCTTTTAGAGATTCCTCCATATGTTGTGACACTAAAGTCGAATGCTAAGTTACCGCGCATTCCACAGTACCGTATCTCGAGTCATGGTGAGCGAGCACTTTTGGCGATTATTTATGATCTGATCGAAAAGGGTGTGATTGAGGAAACGAGAGGTAATGTGTGCAATAGTCCCGTTTTGCCTGTTCTGAAGAGAACTGATTCTTCACAGCCTCCTGTATATAGGTTTGTGATCGATCTTCGTGAAGTGAACAAGATTGTTGTTCCACAGTTTCCTGTTGTGCTTGATATTACTGCTTTGTTGACTCTGATTCCGGCTACAGCCACATGGTTTTCAGTGATTGACTTGAAGAATGCTTTCTTCAGCATCCCGATTGCCGTGGAAAATAGAGATATCTTTGGATTCTCTTTAGGAGGACGAAGTTTCCGCTTTAAGCGAACTACTCAAGGCTATTGCGAGAGTCCATCGATCTATAGCCAAGCTTTAAAAACACAACTTGATCTGTTGGTTTTTCCTGATGCTGCTGCCCTTATTCAATATGTTGACGATTTGTTAGTTGCTGCTGACAATGAAGAGATTTGTAGAGAAGCCACTTTGTCGTTGTTACGCCACTTGTCTGATTTTCATCACAAAGTTTCTCTCTCCAAGTTGCAATATTGTTGACAAGAAGTAACCTACTTAGGTCACCTCTTATCGAAGGAGGGAAGGAAATTGACCCCAGAGAGAATTCAAGCTATTGCGAAAATAAGTGTTCCTACAACACAGAGAGAAGTACGTGTGTTTTTGGGTATTACGTCGTACTGTAGACAGTGGATCCCTAATTTTTCTTTGCTAGCGAAGCCTTTGATAGCTCTTACTGTCAAGGATACTCCAAATCCTATTCCTTGGACTGATGAATGTCAGAAGAGCTTTTCCGAATTACGCAATGCGTTGTATTCGGCTCCTGTGTTGGGTACTCCCGACTACAGTAAGCCTTTCACATTGTATGTCCACGAGAGAGAGGGATGTGCATTGTCAGTGTTGACTCAGCAGTTTGGGGATAAGCAATTTCCATGTGCGTATTTTTGTCGACTTTAGATCCGGTAGCTAGAGCGTTGCCGAGTTGCTTGAGAGTTACGGCGGCAGCGGCTGTTTCAATTCGACAGTCTGCTGGTTTGGTTATGGACAACACGTTAGTCGTAATGGTTCCACATGCAGTGGATACCTTGTTGAACCGTACGAAGACACAGCACTTAACTAGTGCTCGGTTGTCGGGTTACGAGTTGACCTTGTTAGCGAGTCATGTGCACATTAAACGATGCAACATGTTGAATCCAGCCACGTTGTTGCCGATTTCAGCTGAAACAGATAATGATATTGAAGAACAGCATGATTGTTTTCTGAGAACTGAGGAAGAAACGAAAGGGAGAATAGACCTTAGGGATACTCCTCTTCCAGAGTGTGATGGTACTTTGTGGGTTGATGGTTCGTGCTTTAAGTTGCCGAATGGTGATACGACTGCGGCATATGCTGTTACGACTTTGCATACGATTGTTGAAGCTGCACGTATCCCACATAATTCAGCGCAGGCAGCAGAATTGATTGCATTAACGAGAGCATGTGTGTTGGCGAAAGGAAAACGTGTGAATGTGAATACTGATAGCCAGTATGCGTTTGGTGTGGCTCATAGCTTTGGACGTTTGTGGCGTGAACGTGGGTTTTTGACTTCGCATGGAACGAAGATTCAGCATGGGCAGTTGGTGAATGAACTTCTTGAATCACTTACTTTGCCATTGCAAGTAGCGATTGTGAAATGTAGTGCCCATAAGAAAGTTACGGATGATGTTGGTCGCGGAAATGCGTTTGCGGATGAAGTTGCAAAAGAAACTGCGAGAAATGTGATGAGCCGAATGTATGTTGCAGGACCGGCGAGATGGGTTCCAGAGAAAAGTATGTGTGAAGATACGATTGAGAGTGTGAAATCCATCCAAGCTGAAGCTACAGAGAAGGAGTTGAATGAATGGAGAGAAAGTAAGGGTAGATTGGACTAGAATGGTTGTTGGACTGATTTGTCCGAGCATCAAAGATGGTTGTTGCCTGACGCGTATGTGCTTCCAGTTGTTACAATGGATCATGGGATGGCACATATCAGCGTGAAAGGGATTTGTAAGTTGTTGGCTCCGGTTTGGCAGAATGTGGGAATTCCCAAATGAGCAGAGAATTTGGTTAAGAACTGTATGGTGTGTTTGATGTACAATCCTGGTAAGGGAACTCTAACACCAGCTGGTCATTTTGCTCCTCCTACGTATCCGTTCGAGACTTTGCAGCTAGATTTCATCCACACGGAGAGGTGCAACAACCTGAAATATGTTTTGGTGGTTGTTTGCTCCTTTTCTAGATGGGTGGAAGCTTATCCTTTGAAGGACAATACTGCCTTGTCCACAGTGAAATCCCTAATCAAAGAATTTTTTCCAAGATTCGGTTTGCCGAGAATTATCTGGAGTGACAATGGGAGTGAATTTGTGGGTCAAGTAATGAAGAGAGTATGTGAGGGATTAGGAATCCGGCAGAAGTTCCACACTGCAAATCACCCCCAATCAGCTGGCTTAGTCGAGTGCTATAACGGCACTCTAAAGTTAAAGTTGGCCAAAATCCAAGCGAGCACTGGTTTACAATGGCCAGATGCTTTGCCTTTAGCGCTCTTGTCCACAAGAATGACTGTGCATTCGCGAATGGGTTTAAGTCCGTATGAGGTTGTGTTTGGTCGCCTGGCGAATATTTGGGGCGTACCAAGACCAACAAAGTTTAGTGACCTCGAGTATCCTGTGTTGCTTGATTACTTGCACGAACTAATGGTTAAACTGCGTGTTTTACACCAATAGGTTTATGAGAGTCTGCCACAGGCTTCTGAAGATCCAGGCCACGCCATTGAACCCGGCCATTGGGTCTTCATTAGAAACTTCCAGCAGAACAAGAATAATGTCAAGTCAAGTCATAAAATTTATATAGCGCACTACATACCCAGAGGGTTTCAAGGCGCTTAGGAAGGGGAGGAGGATTATTTGTCAAAAATCCACGTTTTAAGCTGTTTTCTGAACGCTAGGTGATTCTGGGTGAGGCGAAGGTAAGCGGGGAGTGAGTTCCATGTTTTGGCAGCCAGGTATGAGAAGGATCTGCCTCCCATGGTGGTCTTGTTGATGCGAGGTACAGTGGCGAAGGCTTGGCTGGAAGAGCGAAGTTGGCGGGAGGGGGTGTAGAAGGACAGTCGAGAGTTGAGGCAGTCTGGTCCGATGTCGTAGAGTGATTTGTGTGCGTGGGTAAGCAGTCGGAAAGTAATCCTCTTATTGACGGGTAGCCAGTGGAGGTCTTTAAGGTGACCAGAGATGTGTTCGTAGCGTGGGATGTCTAATATGAGCCTGGCTGAGGCGTTTTGGATTTGTTGTAGTTTCTTCTGGAGTTTAGCGGTGGTACCTGCGTAGAGGGTGTTTCCGTAGTCCAGTCGGCTCGTGACTAGAGCGTGGGTGACTGTTTTCCTTGTTTCGGTGGGGATCCAGCGAAATGTTTTTCTGAGCATGCGAAGAATGTTAAAGCAGGAAGAGGATACGGCGCTGACTTGTCTGTTCATTGAGAGTGAAGAATCCAGGATGACGCCAAGGTTCCTTGCGTGGTCTGTCGGGATGGGTGCATTTCCGAGGGCTTCCGGCCACCAGGAGTCGTCCCATGCAGAGGGGGATTTACCTAAGATGAGGACTTCTGTTTTGTCTGAGTTCAGTTTCAGACGGCTTTGTTTCATCCATTCGGCGACTTCTTTCATTCCTTCGTGTAGGTTAGTCTTGGCGGTGCTGGGGTCATTGGTGAGAGAAAGATTCAGTTGAGTGTCATCCGCATAAGAGATGATGTTGAGGTTGTGTTGGCGTGCGATGGCCGCGAGGGGGCTCATGTATACGTTGAAGAGGGTGGGACTGAGTGAGGATCCTTGTGGTACGCCGCAGATGATTTCAGAGGCCTCGGACTTGAATGGTGGGAGGCGGACTCTCTGGGTTCTTCCGGTGAGGAACGAGGTGATCCATTCCATTGCCTTTCCTTGGATTCCGATGTTTCTGAGGCGTTGTAAAAGGGTGCTGTGGCAGACTGTGTCGAAGGCTGCAGAGAGGTCGAGGAGGATGAGGGCGACTGTGTCTCCATTGTCCAGTAGAGTTCGAATGTCGTCTGTTGCTGCGATGAGGGCGGTCTCAGTGCTGTGTTTTGCTCGGAAGCCGGACTGTGAGGAGTCGAGGGATTTGTTGGTTTCGAGGAATGCGGCGAGCTGGTTGTTGACAGCTTTCTCGATGACTTTGGCCGGGAATGGAAGAAGCGAGATGGGGCGGTAGTTTTTGAGTTCGGTGGGGTCTGCTGTTGGTTTTTTCAGAAGGGCGGTGAGTTCAGCGTGTTTCCAGTCTTCTGGGAAGGTAGCGGAGTTGAAGGAGCAGTTGATGACGTCTCGGAGGTGCGGAGCTATGACGGAGTCTGCTTTGTTGAAGATGTGGTGAGGGCATGGGTCTGTGGGGGATCCAGAGTGGATGGAATTCATCAGGCGGATGGTGTCCTCAGTGGAGATTGGGTTCCAGGAGTTAAGGGTGTTTACGGGGGGAAGATGGTCAGCAGATGGTAGGGTGGGTTGGCTTCCGGGTTGGATGTCAAAGCTGTTGTGGATGTCAGCAATCTTGTTGTGGAAAAAAGAGGCTAGGGAGTCGCAGAGGGTTTGAGAGGGGGTGACGTCGTTGGAGTTGGCCGAGGGGTTGGAAAATTCCTTGACGATGTTGAAAAGTTCCTTGCTGTTGTGGGCGTTGTTGTCAAGTCGATCCTTGAATGCTGTTTTCTTGGCTTTTCGGATCAGTTGGTGGTGAGTACGGATGGCGCTTTTGAAGGCGTCCTTGTTGCTGGTGGATGGGTCTTTTTTCCAGGCCTTTTCAAGGGAGCGGCACAGTTTCTTGGACTTCTTGAGGTCATCGTTGAACCATGAGGCCTTCTTGATGCCAAGTTTGTGTTGACGTTTTTTCAGTGGTGCTAAGGTGTCGGCGGTGTTGGATAACCAAAGGGTGAGGTTGGAGGCGGCTTCGTTGGCGTTAGAAGAGGGGGCTGGGGAGGTTTGAAGGAGCGATGTGGAGATCTGCTCCGTGGTGATTTTGTTCCAGTTTCTTTGTAGAGTTGGTTGGAGGTGGATGATGGGTTTCGGCTTGTTGTAGGTGAAGTGAACGCAGCTGTGGTCAGTCCAGAGGAGATCCGTAGTGTGGCTGAAGGAGACATGATTGCTGGAGGTGAAGATGGGGTCGAGTGTGTGACCTGCGATGTGGGTGGGGGAAGTGACCAGTTGTTTAAGTCCGAGGTTGGCTAGGTTGTCCAAGAGGGCGGCGGTGTTGCGGTCGTTGATCTTTTCAAGGTGGAAGTTGAGGTCTCCCAGAAGGATGTAGTCTTTGGAGGGGAGCGCGTGTGGGGTGATGAAGTCCGTGATGTCTTCACTGAATTTTGCGCGGGGTCCTGGTGGTCTGTAGAGGAGGGTGCCTCTGAGTGTGGTCTTGGGGTCGATGTGGATCTGGAAGTGAAGGTGTTCGGAGTTGGCGAGGTTGGCGTCAGAGCTGGTTGAGATGCGGATTGATTTCTTATGGACGATAGCGATTCCACCTCCTGTATGGTCGGTGCGGTCCTTGCGTGTGATCTTATAGTCGTCAGGGATAGCGATGGCGATGTCAGGGGCGGAGGAAGCGTTCATCCATGTTTCCGTTAGGAAGGCGACGTCAGGAGAGATGGTGTCTAGTAGGTTCCAAAGGTCAATGGCGTGCCTGTGGACCGAGCGGGTGTTGAGAAGGATGCATTCTAGGTGGTTGGGGTCGGGAATCTGTGTTGTGGTCGTAGCGGAGATGTTGTCGGTGCCGCTAAATTTGCAGGAGAGGCAGGAGAACGGTCCATGGGTGCGTCCAGGAGCGGCTTGGACGCAGTTGGGGGCGCGACCGGGGTCAAGGGCTAGGAGGGTGGCGGCATCGTAGGTAACGCGGGGGGGCTGGGCAGCGCGAGGGGCAGGGGGGCTGGCGCTGGGCGCGGTCCAGGCGCGGACGGGCGTAGATGGGCTTACCTTTGGCGCACCTTCGGCGTGTCCGAAGAGCGTGGGGACATTGGCCATAAATGGATGTTGGAGGGGGCGGAGCGTGGGAGGGGCAGCAGCTGGGAGGCGGTGGCGGGAGGAGGGGCGGACCAGGGGAAAACAAGCAACAAAATGGAGGGTCAAAGGCTAATGGAGCCAGGGGCAGCAAATACACTACAGCGCCGAGTGTGCAGGACAAATGCGAGTGAATACACAAGCCTCAAGGTAGCACAATCAGTCAATTCAGCCAGCCTCAGCAAGGTCGCGCTATCAATTAATTATTTAAATAGTGAAATGCGGCGCTGCGCGAGCAAAGCGCTTCTAGGCTGCGAGGGTCAGACAAATATGTAAATACAGCTGGAAATGCACACAACGATACCGCCAGGAGATAGAGCGAGGCAGCTGCAGTTCAGCTGGAGCGTGGGGGAGCAACCGGTCTGGAGGAAGGTCCAGGCGATTACAATCTGCTCGGGGGAGAGGAAGGGTAGAGATCGTGGGTGGGAGGGGCAGCAGCTGGGAGGCGGTGGCGGGAGGAGGGGCGGACCAGGGGAAAACAAGCAACAAAATGGAGGGTCAAAGGCTAATGGAGCCAGGGGCAGCAAATACACTACAGCGCCGAGTGTGCAGGACAAATGCGAGTGAATACACAAGCCTCAAGGTAGCACAATCAGTCAATTCAGCCAGCCTCAGCAAGGTCGCGCTATCAATTAATTATTTAAATAGTGAAATGCGGCGCTGCGCGAGCAAAGCGCTTCTAGGCTGCGAGGGTCAGACAAATATGTAAATACAGCTGGAAATGCACACAACGATACCGCCAGGAGATAGAGCGAGGCAGCTGCAGTTCAGCTGGAGCGTGGGGGAGCAACCGGTCTGTCCGTTAGACAGGACCACATCTAGTTCTCCTGTCTACACGTTCTGCAGTTCGAGTGCAAGGCAAGAAACACTGGATCCACGGCGTATACTGCAAGCGGGCACCATTACCCTTACCGTACGACCGGTGGGTCCAGGAATGACTCCCAGACTCTGAAAAAGAAACTGTGCCACGATTTTTGCCATTCAGCGATGCCTGTCTGATTGGAACAAACTCTGAGAAAGAAAGTGACGATCTCTTGCAAGAAGCTGTGCCTCCTTTGAATCGATTGAACACTACTGAGCCTGAACTCTTGTTCAAAGATCAGACATTGCCTGGAAAAGATCGTTATAATTTGCGACCAAGAGTCGTGGGACAAATAAAATAAATGAAGTTTTTATGATTTTTCTGTTTGCAGGTTAACTCTCCACCGAGGATCCACTCATTTTTGTTTTTCGAACCACCATCCGGGTTCAGCTATAGGGTCGCGGTTGATAAGTCTTTGGAGTGCAAGCCTGAGACAATAGGTCGAAGGTTCTGGTTGGCCTAAGGGAGTTGCCCTGGGTTGACAGAGGCATTCCTTAGCATAGAACACCCTACCATCGCGAGCAGCATATTTAGTTAGGATGGATTTCTTCGAGTTGGAGAGACCTGTAAGGACAATGAATTTCAAGAATAATATATGCAAGCTAATCACACAGAAAAGATTTTTAATACTATGTTTGTTTTTGCTATTGAGTTTAATGATATTTTTAATTGGTTATGTGACATTCTCTTTTAAAGTGACGTTTATTCCCACTGTGCAACCTACACCTACACTTACCATTTCTTCTCATTCTTTTCACCCTTTGCCTGAACATGAGGTAGTTAGATGACTGGAATTTGCCAATAATTCCTTTATTCAACTTCTGCACCAACACCAGTTAGGCATGAACACAACGAATTGTTGGATTTGTGGTCTAATGCCCCATACGACCGATAAAGAATTCCGTACTTGGTTTTGCCTTTTAGCTTAAATGGTTCTATTTGGGCTTATAGGACGATGTTTATCTATGCCCATAGCGTCTATCCCCAACTTTCAGTGAAAGACAACCCAAAGAATAGTGCTCTGGTCAAGGGTATAGTCGATATGATTAGAGGGATTAGTTCGTATGAAACTATTCCGAGAGATGAGACACAATCATACATTGGTTGGAATGTTACTGGATATGGAGTAAGTCTGAGTGTTAACCAGCGAGCGGAAAGTTCTCCACCAATTTGGATAGTGCCCCATCAGGGTCGCTATTGTCTGCAGGGTAATGGCAAGAATCCGAGAGCTCAGCTAGGGAAGAGCATTTGTACCGACACTTATGTATTTACGTCTCAGTCTTCCCCAGCATTTCTAGCCGCTAAGGGTACTTATTTTGTCTGCTACGTTAAAGCATATACTTGGTTGCCCCCTGACTTTTAGGGCACATGTTTTGTTTCCTTCCTGTTGCCTCCCACTTTTACAGCTGCGGCAGATTACCATAAGATGAGAGTTGCTAGAGGTGTTTCCAGTCAGGAAGACACTGCAGCGCAAGAGTTGGGGGATTTCTTTAGGGTTTTCGGCAGTTCTGGGGACCGATGGCTAACAGCAGGAATATTCGCCAGTTGACAAGAGTTGTTGAGTCCACCATAGTCGAAACTGCCGGTGCCCTTAGTAACTTGACTGCTGAGCTTCAGTCGAATAGACTTATGACACTTCAGAATAGAGTTGCTCTTGATGTCATACTAGCAGACAGAGGTGGAGTATGTAAACGGATTCAATCAAGCTGCTGCGTTTTCATTCCAGACAACGCTCCGACAGTCTTCCAGGCCATTTCCAAGCTACATAAGATCTCTGATTCTGTCCATTTGGATAAAGGAGATTGGTCGTTGATGGGATGGTTATGGGGATTGATATCCACATGGGGATGGAAGATTCTGATGGTCATTGGGATGGTTTTAGCTATCCTTTTCCTGTTCTGTCTCTGTGTACAGTGTGCTCCTGCTATTTGTGGCCTCTGTGCTACTTCGTGTGCAAGGAGACCTGTCTAGAGAGAGGTACTAAGTACTAGGATGATGCTACAGCAACATATCGATGATCTGATGATGATAGATCCAGATTCAGATTGACGTGAGTTTGTTGCCTATGTAAGGGCAAAAGGAGGGTCTGTAGTTCCGTAGTTTGCGGGTGAGGTTCGGTGGTTCCGAACCAGTTCAATAAAGGTCGTTGGAAATTGACGATTTTGGTGTCAGCGGACCGCAAATCACGAGTGCGGTATGTACGAGTGTTTTCCCATTAATCGATCAATGAGAACACTATGTATTTCGCGATTTCGTTTGAACCTTCGGGTTCCATTTTGTGAACGGCAGCCATTTTGTGTGGTTGCCCTCACATAGGCCGATGACTACGGCCAAACGAGTCTTTGGGACACGTACACCTTAACTGACTTCTGAATGACCTGGCCGAACTGACTCCCTTGCCCGAGGCTGACCTCGCTGAGCCAGTTCCTTGTTAAGCAGCTGGTCAGATAAAGATCAAAGAGCAGGACGTGCCGAAGTTTACAGCACACTGCACCCACCTTTCTATCTTGCTTCCAATCTGTTTCTGCTCCTTCCTTTACGACATAATCACTGATTTGGGTTGAGGTTTTATGATGGGTTTGTCCGGCCTGATCGAACAAGAAATTGGAAAGTGCTTGGTCATTTCTGGTGGGCTGGACAACGGAAAGTGGGATTATCGTCATGCGATATGTTTGAAATGTCACCCCGTGATTGGCTAGTTTGTATGTAACCGATGCCAACTTTGGAATGTGATTTTTGGCATAAAAGAACATGCTCCGCTCATTGAATTTGTGCAGTCTCTAGCGAACCACCCGAGTTGTGCTTCGTAGATCTCTGTTCCTGGTTGCAGCCAATAAACTTTGGTCTTTGAAGTCATCAAGAAGCATCCTGTGTCTCTGTTTGCCGAGGCAGGGGAACTCGAAGGCATCGGGCGTTTTCCCTGGCGCCGCTAGGTTCTAAAACCTGGTCCTTCAGCTGTTGATCTTCATCTCTGTCATACTGTGCTAAAATGGCCCCTAGCCCTACGGGGCTGCCATCCACTGTTATTTCTGTCTTCTTTTTTGGATTGAAGTAAGCCATGTTTTCAACAGACTCCTTAGCTTCCTTGATCTCTCTGAACGCCCGTTCACATTGAGTGGATCACTGAAACGGCTGCCCCTGTTTGGTGAGCGTTCTCAGGGGGTGACTTATTGTGGCGTAGTCTTGTATGTATCTGGAGCAGTAGCTGGCCATGCCCAGGAACGAGCGCAGGTCACCAACATCACATGGGCTCTGTGTGTCATTTAGCGCTGCTACCTTTTCGGGGTCCGGTTTCATGCCACTTCCAGAGAAGACGTGGCCGAAGAATTTCAGCGTTGGCTTATGAAATTCACACTTGTCCTGATTGAGCGTGAGGTTGGCTTCCGTCAGTGCATGACCGACCCGATCTAACGCTGTGTCATGTTCTTGAGTGGTTGCTCCATATACCAGGATGTCATCACTATAGTTCAGTACATGGGAAACATGATGAATTGTTCTCGTGATTGCTTCTTGAAAGATTTCCGCTGCTGAGGACACCCCAAAACTGAGTCTTTTGTACCTGAACAGCCCTAGATGTGTTGAGAATGTCATTATATATCGGGACTGCTCATGTAACTCCAGTTGGTGATATCCTTTGTTAAGGTCCAAGTTTGAAAATATTTTGGCTCCATTGAGTGACGTGATCATGTCACTGAAGTGGGGGCCTGGGTAATTCTCCCTCTCTATCGCTGTGTTGGGTGCTCTCATGTCCACGCATAGACGGACTCGGTCTGTCTCTCCTTTCTTTGGAACCACTACGACCGGGGAGACCCATGGTGTTGGTCCATCAGTTCTCTCTATGTCAGCCTCGAGTAAGTCTTGGAGCTCCTTTTCTACGGCTTCCTGCAGATGAAACGGGATTTTTCGGTGATGTTGTGCCACTGGTGTGATTTGCTCGTTGATGTGCAGTCTGATTTGGCAGTTTCTCATCTTCCCGAGACCTTGAAAGGGCTTAGGGAACTTCTGAGTGATTTCCGGTTTGTCATCCACTTTGTACTGTATGTCCACCAACTTTAGTCGTTCTGCGGTGGGCGGGCTTAGTAAGCAGTCTGCCTCAGGTCAATCGATGACGAGAATGTAGGCTTGTATCGTCCGATCTTGATATGATAGATCGGTCGAGAACTTCCCAAGACAGGGGAGTGGTTTCTTTAACATCCACGTATATACTCCCACGTGGGTGTTGACCAATTTGGAAGGTGGCCTCATTCTTTGATATTCCGCCACAGGTAGGTAGTTTAGTGACGCCCCACTGTCCAGCACAAACTTGTTGTGATGAGAACCAATTCTGATGTCTAGCTGTGGATACTCTTTTAGATGATCAGGATCCGCTACAAAACATATATATTCGTCACGGTCTTGTGAGATGAGTAATTGGGATTGTAGTGTAGTTCCTAGTTTCCCACTAGGCCCTGCGCATTGGAATAACATAAACAGTAGTATCGACGTGGACCTGCGGATATTCCAGGCCTCCACTGACTATGCTAAACTTAATTGGGTTGTGTTACCAACTAGCTCAGAGGTCACTGGAAACTTTCTTCTCTGCATAGGAAGTGATCAGCTTCCTTGGCACAGACAAGAAGGGATTCAGCTTTCCAACAACCGTGCAACATGACAACTTTGCTCCTCAGATCTGAGGTAATATAAATTTTATGGTCATGTTGTGTTCCCTAGCGAGTACCCCACCGACTCCATGTACGAGTTAAAGGTGCATGTAACTTCCCTCCTGTATCAGCTATGAAGACGCAAATACATTTGCGTCCAACGTTAACTTGTCCTCTTTCAGACCCACCATGAATGGGTTTGATGGTCCGTTCCTAAGTATGCTATGCCAACGTCTTTTTGAAGTGTACTCCTACGTTTTTCAGCTTGGCTGAAAGTAGGCCCTGAATCTCTGCCATCGAGCCTCTTTTTCTGGCTTCTGACTGCGAGGGCCTCTGCCCAAGCAGCCCCCGTACCCGTGAACTCTGACTTACTTCTAGCGCGGCCCTCCGTGCTCAGCTCAGCCTGCTGCCTGCCAAGATTGACTATAACCTTCGAGTTATCTGTTTTCCTCCCCGAAGATACATTCCAGCCTGCTAGCTTCAGTAAACATCCCTCCCCAGCTACAGGGCTAAAGGGCCGACCTGTCTTTCTGCAAGTAATTCATAGCCTCTGTTGCCATGCTTCCATGGAAGGCCCCATGCCCCCACGCTTCTCATACAGACATTCAGGCGCTTATACACGCACTCACAGCAAGTATAGAATAGCTTCTGCTCTAGAGACCTTTCTGCCCAGATAGCTTAGTTCCTAAACATCAGATATCAGATATGATAGAAGCACAAGTTGATCTGACATGCCAGACTTCTGTCTCTTTCCGTCAGTGTAAATGTCAAGTCCCCTGCACCCCGTCTATCACACGTCATGCAGCTGCGCGCGCATCCAAGCTCCCGATTTCTGCTGACATTGCAACATTCTGTTAGCACCACCCCTTGGTGCCACCCACTTGCGTCACCTATCAGTGACGTTTCTAGCACACACCCTAGTTCACGCCTAGTTTACGCCTCTTGATGATGTACTAGCACCACGTGTATACTGTTATCTTGTCTTCTCTCAGCTGTTACGCCTCTTACATTGAACACTATGATGTAAATCAAGTATATAAGCTATGTATTGTCAATAAACGAGAGCGCGCTCATCTATCCCTTCTGACACCCTGTGTGGTGGTCAGAACATGATATCCTGATTCCTTTATGAGGAATAAAACCCTTAGAAACTCTTACACCACGGACTCTGTTTTCCTTCATTTCGATTGAGTTATTATTGATTAAGTACTTACCTGCATAGAAATTAAGAGAGTAAATTAATTATTTACATCATTTTGGCGCCCGAACAGGGACCCCTCCCCCACCTCACGCGCCGGAAGGTGCGTTGCAATCCGTGTCCCCTGCCATCAGTTAGACGGACAACACGTGTACTGGCAGGATTTCCTGCATCCCCCTCTGACACACGGAGGTGACGAAGACTGCGATCAGTGCCCAGACGAGGCGGTGAGGAGTGCGGAGGATCCCGACCAGAGCCCAGCCGAAGGAAGCAAGGTCCGAGGTGTGAAGAGGCCCACCAGTTTTCCGAAGTTTTCCGAAGTTTTCCGAAGTTCCGAGTCGAGTCCAGTCGAGTTTTCCGAGGCCTTCTGTTTTCCGTGCTTCCCGGTGAGTACCATTGCTGGGTCGTATCTAGACGGGTTTGGGTACGCAAGTCCGGTCTGCACTGTTTTTAGGCAGTGTATCTGTACTGTTTAGCAGTATATAAAGTATTCCGAATTTCTGCACTGTTACAGCAGTGTATCTGTATCGTTGAGCGGTACATTCAGAGTAAGGGGAAATCAGCTATGTCTTTAAATGTTTCATGTAATTAATGTCGTGGTATGAATGTGATTGTTTTTGTGGATTATTGTGTTTTTGTATAAATAGTTACAGTTGACATTAAGTATCAAGGATCAAGCATTCCAGTATCAAGTAGGCACAATGCCGTTTTTCAACAAATTAAAGCAGATAGGAACTAGGAAAGGGATGTTAGAGGAAGAGATTCCGATCCCCCCTAGGGATACTCCAGGTAATTTCATGTATAATAAGCATGGCATAGACGCCATCTTGTATCTAGAGTTATGGACAGATTATACCAAGCACCTAGAGGAAAGATACCGATGGCCAGTTAACGGAACATGGGATGCCGAGTGCATCATAAAAGTAGAAGAAATATTACGGAAAAAGAAAGCTAGACAATCTCAGAAAGACGCCATAGAATTTTGGCGTAAGGAATCACGTAAGCGTGCTGATAGAACACTCCGTAGAGAAGACAGGCTTAAAGAATCAGAAAAGGCCCAAGAAAACGAATTAGTTACTGAGGGAATTCGAGTAAAAGTAGAACAAATAGATCGTATCCTAAATGGCAAAGTGAACAACATGTATCTTTTGGCCGATGGTACCCCTGACGCCATTTCAGAAATACCGAAAAATTTGCCGTCACCATTAGTTCCAACTAAAGTAATACATAAGACTACTAAAGACATATTCCTAAATTCATATCTCGAAGATGTAGCGCCAGCTTACACCAATCTGCCTGTTCGTGCCCTGCCTACTGACAGGGCCGGGGGTGGTACTGCCCCCCAAGATCACTCTCAGCCGACACCGAAAAAGACTAGTCCCGTTCCGCCAGCTCCGCCACTTCCCTCACCTAAAACTGATCTGCCGAAACCACTTCAATCAGATCCTACTAAAAGACAAATTCAGATACTGACTACACACAGAGATAATGCCCAAGCTTCCGCTTCAGGAGGTGCGACCGCGGGTCTACAGACCCCGCCACCGACTCACAGATTAAATCTCAGAGGTCTGCAGAGTCCTCTTACGCACAGATCCCCCCGTTCTTCTAATTCATCCCGTCTTGATGCACTAAAAGAAAATATGTCAGTTTGTAGATATGATCCAGAACCCGGACAGGACGACTTAATGGTATTAGCGTCTTTACGGTTAAGATCTGCTACTGATAGTTTGTTATGTTACGCAGGAATGAAGGAGCACCTAGATAGAATATATGAGTTCGTTCAAACGGGAAAGGACCCCGACAGTATTAAGGATGCCCTGGAGAAACAGAAAGTTACCATGCAAGCACTGATACTACGATTTTTCATAAATTGTCTAATAAGAGAACGAGACAGGCCCGGAACAGAGCAGAGTGAATTAGATGCATTGAACAAGTGGGGTCAAAATATAGCCGATGGAAAACATGACAGACAAAATTGCATAGAGGCCATGTATAAAAGGATTAAGAAAGCAGTGATAGCAGTACACGAGAAAGAGAAAGAAAAGGCTCCCTCCGAGGAGGAAGAAGAATCTGAAGAACCAGAACCAACTACAAGCACTATAGCATATGTAGGTAGGGGAAACTACCTTAGGAAAGGTGTCCGTCCGGAAAGCAAGAGAGTTTTCTTCTCTGCCTTAACGAATCCGAATTCTGCTGAACATCAGTTCCAGGAAACTGATAAACGGCTTCGAGATCGAGTTGGGTACCATGTACTCAATTCTATGGATGAACAAGAATTAGCCCGATCAGCGGTATCATGGGCCGAAAATGCAGACATATATAATGATGACACCGTAGCACAGACATTTCTGAACCTCTCCCCCGACGAACAGAAATTAGCAGGGGTATATATGATTCAGCACCTTCTCATTAAGTACAGAAAACATTATTCCGATCCAGGTCCCTTACATGAGACACTAGAAGCACTACTGATGGATAGATGGAGAGGCTTAAGCACTAAATTAGTTCAAATAATTCTAGAACAACGACGCAGATATGACACCTTTGTAAGTCCTGAATATGTTCCCGCCCCACCTCCAGAAAGGAAAATGTACCATATGCAGTGCGGGGGTGGTATTGAAAGTCAGAACCCCTTGCGAGAAGTGCACCCTGTTATGGGTGAGGATAAAATTTTGAAACGCGTGTATGTACACACGCCTCTAACTAAATTAGAACTGTTAGAAATGAAGAAATTAGTACCGTGCCATGATAAAGACCCTGCAGGTTTTCATAGAGAGCTCAAAGACATGTTACTGATGGGGGACTACACATATGATGATATCATGAAAATGTTGAAAGTATTATTGCCTACGGGTATATTCGAGAAATTAAAGGAAAAGGACTGGGAGGTGGGAGACGCAAAGATTGCCTGGGCAGAAATAGAGGATGAAGAAAAGAAACGGGTTCCAGGGTTAGGCCTTGGGGACAAAACTAAAGCATTACCAGGTTTAATAGTACAGGTCCTGCCCAGATTATTGACAACTAGAAAGGAGGATTGGGATGCAATCTCGTCCTGTAAACAGAAACATGATGAAGATACTAGCGACTTTTATTCAAGATTCGAGAAATGTTTTATTATCAATAGTGGCCTCCAGCCAAGTAGCGAGTCGTACCCACATCTTTTTGTATCAAAGTTAGTCGAGAATTCCCTACCGTTAGTTAAAAATAGAGTGTATAAAGTCGAGAGTACATGGCAAGCAAATACGCCATCCCAGATGTTACAAATGTTACAATATCACCAGAATAGAATTAGGGAAGAACAAGATCAGGAACAGAAGCGCATGAAAGACACGAAAATGAAAATGTTAGTAGCCCAGACGGTCCCATCCGACAGTCACAGGAAAGGTACGACCCAGACAAGTCACGCTGCAGCTCCTGTTAAAGGGACATGCAATTATTGCAAGCAGCCAGGTCACTACGTTCACGAATGTGCAGTTCTGAAACATGACATAGCGACAGGTAAAACTAAAGAGAGACCGCATCCGCCTAGACAAGACCATAACCAGCATCAGTCTACCCCGAATACACAGCCCATGCATGCATCCGCACAGACAGCACAGACCGTAGCAGTACCACAGCCACAGCCCATTGCTGCAACTCAGCAAGTCTCACAACAGATGTACCAGTATGCCCAGTCTGCTTACCCCGAATATTCCCGATATACATGAAACAGCCTAGAGAGGGAAGGTGGCTTGCCTCTTATCGAGATTCCTGTAGATCAAGAAGGTCCTTATGTACACAGTCAGGTATTGGGGAAAGATAGAAAGTTTTTAATTGACACAGGGGCAAGTCGCACTACAATAAGTCATGACGAAGTTCCAGGGGCACCCCTCTCAGGCTCACAAAATGTTTCCCTTGGTTTTTCAGGACAACCTATTGTAAATGAAGTATCAGAACCAGTTCCCCTGGCTGTGGGTCCATTATCACGCGTTACAGACCTGTTACTAACAAAATCATGTCCGGAAAATCTGTTAGGAATTAAAACACTGAAGGCTCTAGGAGCTATAATATGCTGCTCCCCGGAGGGAGTTAGACTCTTTCTGCGGGATTTCAAGGGTCATTACGTCCTTCGTGAGTTTGACGTCAGATTGAAAAATGTACCTGATTACTTGTGGGCTAAAGGCCCAACTGATGTAGGATGTATGCACATTACACCATACCGCGTTACCCTCAAGGCAGGTGTTGTATTACCCAGAATCAGACAATACAAGTTACCACCCGATGCTGTAGCGGCTTTACTGAAAATCATTGAAGAGCTCATTGCCCAAGGAGTGGTCGTCGAGACCGACTCCAATATCTGTAATTCACCCATCATTCCGATTCTTAAACGTACTGATCCCAATGCACCGCCAGTATATCGGCTGGTGATTGACCTTCGAGAATTAAATAAATGCATTATCCCACAGTATCCTGTGGTCCCCGATATATCATCTCTATTGACTGCTATTGATTCAGAAGCGACGTTCTTTACTGTAATTGATCTCAAGAACGCCTTCTTCAGCGTGCCTATTGATCCCGAGAGCCAATATCTCTTCGGATTCTGTTTAAATGGACGCAGTTTCAAATTTTCGCGCGCACCTCAAGGATTTACAGAAAGCCCCAGCATCTATAGTCAAGCACTGAAAAGACAACTAGATTGTATTCAAATGCCAGTTAACACCGCTTTACTACAATACGTCGATGATCTGCTGATCACCGCACGAAGTGAGCCCGAATGTGAAAAAGCATCACTGACAGTTTTACATTTCCTGGCCGACAAGGGACACAAGGTGTCTCCTTCAAAGCTACAATTCTGTGCTCAGCAAGTTGTGTACTTGGGTCACTTACTGTCCAAAGTGGGGAGACAGCTCACTCCCGATCGCATTCAGTTAATTGTGAACATGCCGCAACCCAAGACACAAAAGGAAGTGCGGGCCTTCATAGGCCTCACCTCGTACTGCAGACAATGGATTCCCCAGTATGCATTCTTAGCTAAACCACTCATCCAGTTAACGACACAGGAGGCAGCGACTTCGACTGTCCTCCCTTGGACTCAGGAACACACACAAGCTTTTGAAGAATTAAAGAAAGTTTTATGCCAAGCACCAGTTTTAGCGACACCATGTTACAGCAAACCGTTTACACTTTTTGTTACAGAACGTGATGGTACAGCGTTGTCTGTCCTCACTCAAGACCAAGCAGGTTCACATAAGCCTTGTGCTTATTTTTCTAGTACATTGGATTCAGTAGCTCAAGCACTCCCTGCGTGCTTAAAGTCAGTAGCAGCAACAGCGTTAGCAATAAGACAAAGTGATTCAATTGTTTTAGGTCATCAGTTAACAGTTCAAGTACCACATTCTGTAGAGGTTTTGTTAAACAGAACCCAGACTCAACACTTAACTATAGCACGACTGACAGGTTATGAATTAACACTATTCCAGCCACACATAGAAATCAGACGTTGCAGCATCCTGAACCCCGCAACACTGTTACCTACAGTTATGACAGATCCAGCTCCGCATGATTGTATAGAAATAATTAATGCAGTAACTAAGCCTAGACGAGACTTAACAGATGTCCCATTGACAAATCCAGACCTGACACTTTATGTGGACGGTTCATGCATGAGAACAAGTACAGGAGAATTAGTGGCCGCGTACGCCGTGACCACTGAAACTGAAATTAAAGAAACACATCGTATTGACACCCTGTCTGCTCAAGCAGCAGAGCTCATCGCTCTGACCCGAGCTTGTATTCTAGCCAAGAACAGAAATGTTAACATATACACAGATTCCCGCTATGCCTTCGGAGTTGTACACGACTTCGGAGTCCTCTGGCAAGAACGAGGTTTTCTGACTTCTCATGGGGCCAAGATACAACATGGCCCCCTCATTCAAGCACTGTTAGAAGCAATACATTTGCCCTCGGGCATATCAGTCATGAAGTGTAAGGCACATACTAAAGTCACAGATTCTGTTTCCCAGGGTAACGACCTGGCAGACCAGACAGCAAAACATACAGCACTGACTCACACCCAGACTACTGATGTGACAAAGACAATAGTACAAACACAGTGTATGACAGTTAGAAATCCCGCCCTAGACGTAATTGACATCCAGACACATGCTACTCCAGAGGAAATAAAGAAATGGACTGAACTAGGAGGGATTCAGACAGATCAAGGTTGGGTGACGAAGGGAAAATCTATATGGTTTCTCCCCGACTCAATGGTTCAAGTCATGATAAATACAGCACATAGTCCTGCCCATCTTGGAGAGAAAGCCATGTTAGACAGTTTACAGAATCTCTGGTACAACAAACACTTACGAGCAGCAGCAAAACAGAAAGTGCGTACTTGCATGATCTGTTGTCAGTTCAATCCAGGTAAAGGCGTCCCTGTTGAGCAAGGTGGATTCCATCCTCCCGATCACCCTTTTGAAGTCCTCCAGATGGATTATATCCAGATGAATAGCTGTAGAGGATTTAAGTATGTCCTTGTAATTGTTTGTGCTCTGTCCCGCTGGACCGAAGCATACCCAGTCCCAGACTACACTGCTCCGACCACTGCCAGACAGTTGGTTCGTGAATTCTTCCCACGGTACGGTTTGCCCCGTGTCGTGTACTCAGATAACGGACAGCCGTTCTCGTCCGAGTTGATGAAACAAGTTTCCCTCTTGCTAGGATATCAGTGGAGGTTCCACTGTGTCCGACATCCCGAAGCAGCTGGCCTTGTAGAAAGGCATAATCAGACACTAAAGATCCGTCTTGCCAAGATCTGTCAGGAAAAAGGGGTCGACTGGATAGTCGCCCTGCCCGTGGCACTATTCTACATGAGAATGGTCGCCCACTCAAGATCAGGGCTATCCCCGTACGAAGTGGTCTTTGGCAGACCACCGAATATGTGGGGGACGCCCGTTCCGAAAAAGATCACTGATATTGATTGTAACATGTTGACAGATTACCTTGCCTCCTTGATGTCTGCACTCCAATCATGTCGTTCACAGGTTGCCGCAGCCTTCCCTGACAACACCGATGTAAAGGCGCATGAGGTCCGCCCAGGTGACCTGGTAGTCGTCCGGAATTTCGACCGGAAAAGTCCGCTGGAGCCCCGCTGGAAGTCTCCAAAGACCGTTCTGCTTACCACCAGGACCGCCGTGAAAATCGAGGGGAGAAAGGGGTGGGTCCACACGAGTCACATCAAGCTATGCAATGAACTAAAAAACGGACTGAAACAGGACTCTGACTCGTCCACCCCCACCAAAGACTGTGTTGAAGCACAAGACGTTACTGTGCCTAAAAGAGAAAAGACTCCTCAAGAACTTTACCGAATGAAGCTTCGATCTAGCAAGTCAGACAGTTTAATTGTTTAAGTCCTCCCCTAGGTGAATCGGTTAAATAGTTTCTGACATGTATCCCCTAGATCGAGTTAGAGAGAGAGAGGAAAAGAGAAGAACATATTGCAAATCACTTCGTAGTCACTGCATAGTGACACTAATAATCATGTTTATTCTGAGCATTCTAATTATTATTGCCAGCATTCTGCTTCCTATGTACTGGCCTATTTTCAGGCGTGAACAATCTGCTTACAATGTCTCTGCTGAACACTCTTTTAGTGAACTTCCTGCACATGAACTCTCTTACAGACTTGCGCTGCGCAACAATACATTCATTAGTATGTTACACCATTCCCATCAGACAAGTAATGCTACAGACTGTTGGATATGTGGTCGACTCCCTCCCTACCAGAATTACAAGGGAGCTCTGCCCCTCTTTCCGTACCCATTCACTCACAATGGCTCCTGTGGAGCATGGTTTAAAATAATTAATTCTTTAGATCCTGATATTGCTGTTTTCGATGGGGGCTGGGTTTGGGGAAACTTGAACTTAGTCCTGCTCAACGTCTGTTATCCTGATAAAGAAGGACTTCCCACTCGAATAGGAACTGATCTAGAAAATGAAGTATATGGATTAGGTAATTACACAATTAGCCTCATGATCCTCACTGTTGAATCTGAAACTGCTCCAGTTTTGCCCCATATGTTAGTGTTACCAGTCACAGGTGAATTATGTGTTAGCAAGAAAGGTTCAGTACACGTAGGTCATAGTAAATGCACTACTGTGGTCGAGTTCAATGACCATGGTAAATCGTCTTTTAAAGCTACCAGTCATTCCTATTTTGTTTGTGGTCATACCGCATACATACGTTTGCCCCCAGATTGGGATGGTACCTGTTACATTGCATTCCTTCTGCCACCTGTTTTTCTAGCTCCTCCTGATTACCATAGAAATACGAATCTAGCACCGAATAGACACAAAAGAGATATTCCCCTTGTCGACTACACAGAAACGGCATGGGAACAGTACACTGATTTCAATAAAGGATTCTTTTTCTTCCTAGGACCTGTCCAAAACAGTAAATTAATACGCAGATTAACGAGAACACTTGAAGCAGTAGTGAACGAAACTGCCTCCGCTCTAGGTAACTTAACAGAGGAGCAGTCTGCTATACGGACTGTTGTCCTTCAAAACCGTCTTGTGATTGACGTCATCTTGGCAGATAGAGGTGGAGCCTGTAAGGTCATCGGGTCAAGTTGCTGTGTTTTCATTCCACAAAACGCACCATCTGTCTATCAAGCCATCACCCGTTTACATAAAATTGCAAATCAGATACATCAGAATCCAGGCACCTGGACTTGGTCCGGTTGGTTCTGGACTATGTTAACAGCTTGGGGATGGAAGATCTTATCCTTTCTAGGCATTGGCCTTGTTATAGTATTCAGTTGTTGCCTATGCCTGCAGTGTGGGCCAGCGATATGTGGACTGTGTGCCACATCCTGCATTGAGCATTCCAGTTGTCTCTCAAACAGTCAAAGAAAGAAAGACGAACATATAATGTTACAAGAACAAACTGATCGATTTATGAGGATCGATATATCATGAAGGGTCCGTAGGGAACAAGGAGGGAATGAGGTAATATAAATTTTATGGTCATGTTGTGTTCCCTAGCGAGTACCCCACCGACTCCATGTACGAGTTAAAGGTGCATGTAACTTCCCTCCTGTATCAGCTATGAAGACGCAAATACATTTGCGTCCAACGTTAACTTGTCCTCTTTCAGACCCACCATGAATGGGTTTGATGGTCCGTTCCTAAGTATGCTATGCCAACGTCTTTTTGAAGTGTACTCCTACGTTTTTCAGCTTGGCTGAAAGTAGGCCCTGAATCTCTGCCATCGAGCCTCTTTTTCTGGCTTCTGACTGCGAGGGCCTCTGCCCAAGCAGCCCCCGTACCCGTGAACTCTGACTTACTTCTAGCGCGGCCCTCCGTGCTCAGCTCAGCCTGCTGCCTGCCAAGATTGACTATAACCTTCGAGTTATCTGTTTTCCTCCCCGAAGATACATTCCAGCCTGCTAGCTTCAGTAAACATCCCTCCCCAGCTACAGGGCTAAAGGGCCGACCTGTCTTTCTGCAAGTAATTCATAGCCTCTGTTGCCATGCTTCCATGGAAGGCCCCATGCCCCCACGCTTCTCATACAGACATTCAGGCGCTTATACACGCACTCACAGCAAGTATAGAATAGCTTCTGCTCTAGAGACCTTTCTGCCCAGATAGCTTAGTTCCTAAACATCAGATATCAGATATGATAGAAGCACAAGTTGATCTGACATGCCAGACTTCTGTCTCTTTCCGTCAGTGTAAATGTCAAGTCCCCTGCACCCCGTCTATCACACGTCATGCAGCTGCGCGCGCATCCAAGCTCCCGATTTCTGCTGACATTGCAACATTCTGTTAGCACCACCCCTTGGTGCCACCCACTTGCGTCACCTATCAGTGACGTTTCTAGCACACACCCTAGTTCACGCCTAGTTTACGCCTCTTGATGATGTACTAGCACCACGTGTATACTGTTATCTTGTCTTCTCTCAGCTGTTACGCCTCTTACATTGAACACTATGATGTAAATCAAGTATATAAGCTATGTATTGTCAATAAACGAGAGCGCGCTCATCTATCCCTTCTGACACCCTGTGTGGTGGTCAGAACATGATATCCTGATTCCTTTATGAGGAATAAAACCCTTAGAAACTCTTACACCACGGACTCTGTTTTCCTTCATTTCGATTGAGTTATTATTGATTAAGTACTTACCTGCATAGAAATTAAGAGAGTAAATTAATTATTTACATCAGATCAAGAGTCAATCTCTAGGGTCGTGTGAAACAATAGACATGTATTTCACTCAGTCAGTCTAGTGCAGTTTACTTTCACGAGATGTAGAGAATAGAGAGACGGGCGTTTGTCAATAAAGGGTTAACATTTATTGAACAGTCTTTCTTCTCGTACAAGAGAAATGTATTGCCACAATTGCAATAATTGTTATTATAAAAAGTACGTACAGTAGGATAAGTATTGCGAAATAGAACTGTAAAAGCATTGATATGGTTTCTTAGCCATACAATGGTTTAAAAGTAATAAAACATATATACACTCATATATACATTAGGCTAACATACTCAACTGGTGCTTCTAACTAAGCCTACCCCAGTGTGCCTGACCTAAGCCTAACACGTGAAAGGGGAGTAAGTAAGTAGCTTTAAGTTAAGTTGGTTTTGCCAAGGTTTGTTTCAAGAATTCTCGTCTAAGGGTTTAGTCAACACCATACCTCTGAATAGAATGATGGAGGATTGGTATCTCCTTCAGGGGTCTCTCGATATCCCAGTCACCCGCGAGGGTAAACCGGAAACGCCGTGGCTGGATTTCTCTGCACGAGAAAGGCAGCGGCTTTTCTTCAGCGCGTCGAGGAAGGAGGGGGGACAGCGTCCGCGGGCAGCTGGAATCTGCTGGATGTCTTCGCAGAGGACGGCTGTTCAGCTCCTTAAGCGTACTGCACCATAGTTCGCGCTTTAGCAGCGATAATGGTATAAGCAGCTTCACCACCACAGGATAGCAGGCTGCAGCGACAGAGTGCTAGATTTACCAACACGGGGTCTTGCAGGCAGCCAGCGTCAGCAACAGTAGCTTGCAGCTCACATTGCTTAAGGCAACGTTGGTAATATTTAGACCTGACAGGTGCCGGGTTTGACGCAAGTTTGCTGGACATAAGACGTCAATTAAAGATGTCACTAGGAAGTGATAGTTATCAGTTGCTCATTAGAGTTCCATTACTAATCAAAACACAGCAAGCGGGGATTTCCAGGTTTGCTGAGTTTTTATCTTGTTGAAGAACTCGGAGTGTTATCTAGGAATATCAGATAGTGACTACTGCTCTGTCATTGCACTAATTGGTCGCAAAGGAAGTGGCAGAGAGAACTATGCTGGAATGTGGCTCTGTTCGTGTGAGGCCAGAGATGACTTTTCAGAAAATCGCACTTGAACGGTTATGCCAATATAGGGAATAAATGGATTTATAGCCGAATAGGGGCATAAGGTCACAGTATCGATCAGGAACCTAGATAAACACGCAACACCCACTCCACGGGTTAATGTCCATCAAAATTACTAAAACTAAAGCAATTAGATGTATGTGTAACATTGCCCACCCCAAAATACATAAATGCATTCGAAATAGGCGTACTTGTAATACATGAATTTTAGGTACTGTACGTTTTTTAAAGCATAGTAATCATTCAAAAAATTATTGCATATGAAATCAAATGAACGATTATGCAAAAGGAATTACACATGAAGTATCTCTGACAGAAGAAAAGCGAGATAAATCATCACATAAAAATGCATTGTAACAACATGTGTGCTAGAGGCTGGTGTAATGTTGTTATGTCTCTAGATGTGTTTAGAAATAGAAGTGTGAAGCTTCTGTTCTCTAAGAATAGTTTTTACGTTAAGCAAAGAATTGTTCGTGCCAAAAAGGGGTCAATATTAAAAAAAATTGTCCAATTCAAAGAAAATAGATTTCCAAAGCTCTTGGCAGTTTTTGTTGATCAAAACTGAAGGCCGAATTCAGAGTTCATGGGAACGCTGTGTGTCGGAAAGCTTCTAAAAAGTTATTGTTTCTCTATGGGTGAGAACATCGTATCAGACAGGCTCTCAAAGAATTGGTCTACAAAATCAGGTGATAGTTCAACCAAATTAGATAGCGCTGTAACTTGGCAGGTGTGAGAATGATTGCTGTCATCATAGTCGGGACCAGCAATGCTCACAGAACGTTGTACCTGGATGATGTTGCTTTTGTCACTCGCTCCACTGTTACCACTTGGCTGTAGTACAGGAGTCTCCACGAATGCCGTCATCAGGATTGGTAGCCGCTGGGGACAACACAATGCGTGAGCCGTTATTGGACTGAGCAAAGTATCGACGTCCATTGGTACTGCTGATGGAAGTGAAAGACAGATGTCCAACACGCATTCATCGCCGCAAAGCATACACCGTAGCACAGGTAAAATGCAATTTTGCCATATCGGTCTGAATGAAAGGAACCAGGTCATGTTTAGATCTCTCAGCCTGGCCAATCCAAGGACGTTAGTTATCCTGTCCCGGTAGCGCATTGCTAGGATTGTCTCTTCCATTCCCATGGGAGCTATGTCTGAGCCGAGGCTTGCCATAACGAAGCAGGAGGGTCAAAAATAGAATCCCTGCGACGAGTCCCAAAAATAATGGTATGCCGCCAAAAATGGAGTGCACAAAATTAGGAAAGATTCCCAAAATTGCCTGGAAGGATGTTAGCAGTCCCGTTAAGACTGTCTTAAATATGCCTGGGATGCTTGTTGCACTAGACATGTTAAGGAGTTGGCTGAACATTTCTACGAAATGCACGGGGCAATTTGTTGATAAAAGGTCATGAACTTCAGTAGCTGTCCTTGCAACTAGAAGATCATACGTCTCTTTAGATGACGTTATAGGCACTGTTGTCTGTAAAAGTACAGATTTCATTTTGCTTAATGTATCAATTCGTATAGAATAGAGATTCAGACGAGGCCAGATGGGAGTCACTGTGTCTGGAGGCCCACTCGGAAACAATGCTTGCATACAGCATTTGACCATGGATGTTACTTCTACTAGATAACTTTTCCCTGGCACGAGGCCACAACATCTGTGATCCGTTCTAAGAATGTAACTCCCGTTCGCGAGTTGCATAAAGAAGGGCTCTATCTGAGTTGCAAGTGTGACTAGCTGGTGGCATGAAAGGTTGTTTGAATTTCCATCACATGCTCCGTGTAAATTAATACCCTGACACAAAAGTATACCGCTTAGTGAATGTTTACAGTTCTCACCACTAAGAAATACATTTTTGTCACTGTCACTATAGCAAGAATGAGTGTATGGTAATTTCCATTCGGATTTTACATATCCTTTACCCAATTGTTCATATTGGCCAGCAGGTATGTACTCAAGGCACTTTTTAAATCGGAAAGTTGTTATCGGAATTGTGATAATTCCGTGTATTATCCATTCAATGACAGGACTCTCTGACATTGTCAATGGTAATCTCTCGAGTTTTTCGATGCTCAGGATTGTATAGTCTGCTCCTTTCTGTGCCAAACTGATCTGTTTATCAGTAAGGTTAAAACTGGAAAATAATGACGTTGTGTTGATTAAACGCCTAGGCACATAGCCTGAACGAAGATTTTGCAGCGTCCAGCCTAATTCTATAATAGAGCGTAATTGAGACTGGCCATGTTGTAACATTAGCAAATCTCTGTCTATCACATCAAAGGCAGAGGATACAATATTGTCCAACGAATATATTCTGGAAGACAGAGTCATTAACCCATTGTCTACTACAGAAAGTGATTTTTCCAAATGAATACGATCAATTTCTCGTATTTTTTCAGCAGTTTCAATTTGCTTTACTTTCCAAGCCTCGTTGTAAGCAGCATAGATACTGGTCGCTATGAAACGCTTTTGACGCTGTTTGTGTGGTCCAAGAATGAAATCGCGCAAATCAGCACCATCTTTTAGTAAAGACAAGTGTTGCTTAATTTCAGCCAGTGTGGACGAGGTTAGCCATTCAAGGCAGAGTTTCCCTACACTGTATGTTGTTATAATCCCTGGATGTTGTCTCTGGGAGTATCTAGAGTCTAATCTGGTCATTTTCAAACCCTGTGTTTTATTCAGGAATCTATCTTGACAGCTATTTGTGTCTGTAGGCCAGATTAACCACTTTTTCCAATCAGGATGTGTTCTGTTGAAAAGTAAAATTTGTGACACGTCTAACTCAATATCTGTGGTTGTATTCTCAGGTATTAGCTTCGGAATAGACGGTGTTTTAAGGTCTTTGATCTTAGCTAGGCCAAGACAAGATGTTTGGTGTATTGTGTCATTTAAAAATAACATTTGTTCAGGTATCATGCAGGTTCTAAATAGTGCTTCTATGCCTTGCACCTGCCAATCTTTTGTACCCCAAATTGTTTTCGTTTCAATATTATTTTTCCAATAATCAAAACCAAATGTCATCATTTTGTCATAAAATGCTTCTGAATATATCAATTTAGAATTTGTCAGCATTGTTTTCATTCCTGTTTTATCTAACAGTTTGTAATAAAACGTTTCTGCATCACTGGTGTTAAACCCTGAGAAGAATTTGAATTTCTCAAAAAATGCTTTAGAACTGCTTTTAGGTGGTGTAGAACAATGTTCCCATTGATTATACATAAAAACATTTCTAGGCTGTGCGGATTTATGCAGGTAATGATCCCCATAGTGGGTGTAACAGAATAACTGCTCATAACTAGATGAACCTTGTAAATAAACATGATCTGTGAATCTAGCTGACATTACTAAATCAGACATCATGTCATTAATACTGTTAAAGTCCCAATCATCAGAGAATGTACTAGGTGTCACAAAGTCACTTAAGGAAACCTTTAGTTGATGAGGATACTTCAGGATTTCGACTGGACCATATATCTCATAGTCTGTTTTCTCCCATACTACCCCACCAGGTATTGGAATTGCTGTGACATTTACTGTTGACAGTTCTCTTTTCTTCACGTGGGATGATCTGTGTGGTTTCAGGACTAGGTTGATGTTCTGACTTGCTGTGTCCATTGTAATATATTTTCCTTCAATGAATTTTCCCAAACACAGTACCATGATGAGCCAAAGCAGGAGGAAAAATACACCTAGACCGAACCAGAACTCTAGCCAAGGGGAAATTAGGTAGATTTCCTTCAGTTGATGAAAGAGTTCTGCTGCTTTTTCTTTAAAAGTCTTTTTTGTTTCTGGCATCACTTCGGGCCGTTTAAATCTTCAGAGAAGTTGTCGAAGTTGATGAAATAACCAGAGGCAGTTCTGTCAATTGATGGGATTGTTCTTTCAATCTGTCTCTCGGTAGCACTTTCTGATGCCACATCATTGTAGACTGGTGTTGTTTCTTGACGAACTGTTTCAATCTGTGTTTCAAGAGGCACGAGTTCCATGGCATTATTGCATAGTCCTTCATTGTGCACTGCAGGCTGATCGAATGTGATGAGTCTTTCAGTTTGAACCTCTTGGATTGTTGCAAGTTTGGGTATTCTGTTGTTTCTTGGGAGTCCACTGGGCCTACTGTTGATTATAGGCCACATGCTTGTGGTTTTACCAGATCGATAGACACGACTCTGTTCTCCTTTTTACCAGCAAGGGGCGGTAGCACAACTGATCTTGTTCCGGTGACTGCCAAGACAGGTACTGCTTTTCTGTAAGAAGGCCCAAATTCCTTCTTAACCGCGATCTTTTCTCTGACTAGATCCCCAATCTTTGGAATCCAGACAGGCCTTGCTGGGGCTGTTGCGGGTGGTGCCTCGTCAGTGGTACTTGGCTGTTGCTTTAACTTTATGTTGCTTAAGGATTTTCTTGTTTCATTCAGTTCCTGTAAAACAGCCAAACGATCTTTGATGTCAAAGTCTGTTGTTTTTTCTTGTACCACTAACATCTGACTATCGAGGTCCTGAACTCGCATTCTAATTCCGAACAATAGTTCGTATGGGCTGAAACCTTTTAGAGAATTTCTTGGCATGTTGTTAAGACTAGTCTGGACACTTATTAAATGTTTGACCCACCCAGCGCCTGAACCTAATACCTTCGCTGTTATAGATTGCTTTATGTCACGGTTTTTTCTTTCTACCACACTATTCCCTTCCGGGGTATGACGGACAAGAATACCGCAACCCAATTCCCATGCTAGCCATGGCCTCCTTATAAGCTCGAGAGCTAAAAGCAGGACCCTGGTCAGAATGGAACGTGGTAATTGCGTATGTGCCGATAAAGACTCGCAAATCTTTTATAACCGTTCTAGCGTCAGCCGAGCGCTGGAGGCCTCATTTTTTAAGTGCTTTTCGTCTTAACTGTTAATAGGACGCAGGATGGGGTGTAGGCAGCGTTACGCTCTTTCTGACTGGTAGCCGGTAGCAAGGTTCGCTACTGCGATCCCTATTACAGTTTTCACAGTTGTTTGCATATATTTGGTGTTCTACACTCATTCCCGGCCACCAGAATACTGATTGTAATTCAGTCAGTGATTCCTTGATCTCTCTGTGCCTAGGACCCAAACCCATATGTGCGTCTGCTATTAAAAATATTCTCCTGTTCGTGTTTGGAATTACTCTGTCCCCCACTCCAGGGATTCGAGCAAAAGGAACGGAGTTTGCATCTATTACGTATGCATAATTGAGTGGATAATTTACGGGCAGTGCTGCACAGTCGCCTTTTATGGTCGTTTTTACTGCCAGCATGGTTTCCCCGTCTATGTATTTATCTGTACGCTTTTTTGTGGCTACTGAAGCCGGTTTAGTTGCTTCCGCTGTGGCTGTATTAGCCAATGAATTCCCTGCAACGTGAACGCCATCACGTCGAAGACTCTGTGCGTGAATCACGTGAGTCTTTTGTAGTTCTTTGTGTAAAAGAGCTACCTGTTTCCATAGCAATTTATGCTTTATTGCGGCACCTGTGTCATCTTTGTAGTCGTTTTCGATCCAACTCTGCAGTTTGTTATTGTAAGAGTTGACGCAAAAATGAGAATCACACACTATAAGTGTTGGGAATTCACGTTCTGCATTTTCGAGCGCCATCTTTAAACATCTTATTTCAGTTCTTTGAACCGAACAGTTTCTTACAGATTCAGTTTTTGTTACTTTCGGTCTGAATTTACCGCACAGCCAACGACCTTTAATGATCGCACATGCTGCATCGTAGGATTTTCTTTCTACGTTGAAATGCTGTACAGAGCTATCTGTATAGATTATACAGGCATATTGTGGGAGAGGCAAAATTTCGATTGGCAGAGGATATTCTTCTTCATATTCTAAATCATTCAGTTCTTCGAATTGCGGGGCGAAATAGTATTTCACGTCTTCCGCTCCTAGAGAATCTACGCACTGTATCCATTTCGGATCCAGTGACACTGTAGGCAGGTTTACTGGGCTGAATAGCGCCTCGAAGGCGGATTCCGCTGTAAGGATATTAATCCGTTTGCCGTGTGCTAGTTCTCGTTCATTTGCTAATGCGATTTGCACTGCTTTCACAGTTCTTTCTGTGTGACTGAATGTTTTTTCTGCTTGTGTGTACAAGTGAGATTTAATTGAAATTGGTACCTTTTCTCCCTCATTAGAGGTCAGGTACGTGAATCTGCATCTTCCTGGGATGACTCGGATTACAAGATCACGTGTGTTGTCACGTGTATCTAATTTTGTTTTTGTTAACATGTCTGTTTGCAGTGATCTCAAAATTTCTGTGTGGTTTTGAGTCCAATTGATTTGTTTAAAATCAGGTTTAATTAGTTCGTAGAGAGGTTTAACCCTCTCTGCGTAATTTAGAATGTAAGTTCTTCCGAAATTCAGAAAACCTAGTACGGATTGTAAATTCTTCAGCGTTTTTGGAGCTTGGAGTACAGCGCACTTCTCTAAGAAGTTGTCCGCTAGGCTTTTCCCTTCACTTGATAACTCGTACCCTAAAAATAGTACTGTCAGCTGGGCAATTCGAGACTTTTTAAAGTTGAATTTGTAACCCTCTGCTGCGAACCCAAGTATAATGGTGTTCACTCTTTTCAAGTGAGTATCCAAGTCGTCGTCTGTGAGATAAATATCATCTACGTAAGATAATGCTTCATCATCATAGATTTGTAGTAACTCTGTTACCCTAGCTGAGAATAGTCCTGGGCTGTTCTTGAACCCCTGTGGGAGTCGACAGAATTTTTTCTGCGACCCAAATGCAGAGAAAGCGGTCAAATATCTGCTTTCTGGTGCAATGTTTTGACAAAAGAAACCATTAGAAATGTCTAATGTCGTTTTATATTTTTTCCTAACTATGTTATTCATTAGGGCTGCACTATGCGAGTTTTGTACTGCAAAGGTTTTGCAACATGTATTAAGGTGTCTGTAGTCCAAAACTAGACGATATGAATTGTCTGGCTTGGAGACAGGAAACAAAGGATTGTTCATTTGAGAGGTGCATGTTTCAATCACCCCCTGGTACTCAAGTTGATCTAAGATCTCCCTGACCTGTTTTTTAGCTTCTTGCTTTATGGGATACTGCCTTTGGGCAGTTGGTTCACTTTTTAATTGGATTTTGTGAGGAGGTGAATCCTCATCCCATCCTACATGATTTTTATATAATGCAGGTGCCTGGGCTACTGCCCATTTCCTTGCATATGTATATTTTTTATGAATCGGAATGTGATTCGAGAAGGCAGGCATAATCACTTCTTCGCCACGAGGGCACTCCCTGACAAACTCTGGGGGCCAATCTTTTTCAGCTAACAGAATATCAAAGCCTTTTGAGAGCTTATCCCAAAATAGACCCTTAATTTTCCTAGTCTTATCACCCTCTATACGCAATGTTATTTCGTATATTTTATGGGGCTCGCTAAGTCTGGCGTCGGCAGTTTCAACTTGAATGTATTCATTCGTGTCCACTGTCTCCAGATGACTCATCAAGATTTTGCGCGCTATACTGATTTCTGCTGCACTGTCCAACATTGTCAATGCCCACTCCCCGTTTTTCAACTGTGTCCTCAGTATTCTCGGCACGGTTGATTACTCTAATACTGGCTACCTTCTTTTTCTGAAATTGAGATTTTTTATTTTGAGCAGGTTCCTTGTCTTTGGACTTGGTGTGCTCTCCTTGGTCTGACCGTCCAATTCTTTCCGAATTCTGTGGAAGAGATCGAGAGGGACGTGTATCAATACTTTGATTTCTGTCAGGTTTTTTCAGATTATCCCTATTTCTAAGGTTATATCTTTTCTCAGAGGGCTCCCGCTGGGGAGACTGGCGTTCTCGAGTCGGAGTTCTTTCCCTCCGTCGAGGAGACCTTTCTCTGGACTGGAAAACTTTTTCCTTGGGAGTGGATTGTTTATTTCCATCCCAGCTCTTTTTAGGAGTATTTCAATTATTTTTAATAAATAATTTTTCAGGATTTTCGAGCAGTTGGGGCTTTACTGGTTTCCCACCCAAGCTGTCTCTACCTAATTCTTCATAGCATTTTTCTATGATTTTTGCAAGCTCAACAGGATCTTTTATATCTGTTTCCTTCAACTTCTGGCGGATCGCCACAGATGCTGCTTCTCCTTTAATGTTGGCTAATAATATAGCCGTGACCTGCTTGAAGTCTTTCAGTAATTTCATACCTAGATTTAAAGCGGGCTCTGGACCGAATTCATTTTGAATCTGTTTTAGCACTTCTGGTATTACCGCCATAGACGGAACACCGTGTGTTTTTGTGTAAATGGAAACAAAGACTGTACCCCAAGTGTCGCAGTCCTCCACGTGTGGTGCGATTCCCATAGGAAGGCAGATGGTCAAGATTCTGTGTTTCTCAATAGGGGTAGTATCAGGAAATACTGCCTCTATTTGAGTGATTTTCTGGGCTAACCAGAAAGGAATTTGTTCCCGTTTTACGGGTGTTTTACCAAGACATGACTGTATGTTCTGTGGTGTAATTTTATTTGTGTTCCCCTGATGAGGGGTCAGCTGTGGTACATTAACAGCTGGCTGGACTGTTGCAGTCCGCATTACATATTGGACTAATTGCCTATGTATTTTTATTAATGTGTTTAGCTGTACTAACAGCTCTTCTCTAGACATTTTTACAATGTCAGGATGTGGTGTGTAGCTGGCTAGAACCGGCCACGTGGCTCCTGGTCTACCTAGTGGACCGAGCCTGGTAATGTGATCAGTATGTTTTAGGGCGCCATTAAACCAGAGCAGGTGCTCTTGAAATTTAAGTGGAATTTCAATCTCCTCGAAAGGAGCGTACTCTTCCGGAGGTTTCTCTATTTTGTAATAGTGAAACTCTTTTGTTCTAGCGTTTACCGCTGGAAAGTTTATCCATGAATAGAATACCTCTGTCTGTCGATACTCGTGAGCCTCTATCACGAAAATTACTGTACCACCTTGAGGTGTCAGTCCGTTTTCTATAAGTTTTAACGTTATAGATCTTCTTAAGTGGACCGGGATGATAATAGCATCCGGGTCTGTGTATTCGGGACCTTGCTGAGTCGCATCTGCTGCGGCCCCAGAGGTTCCGTTTTCTGGCATTGTAAAAATGCGAGGTTTGCAGAGTAGGTCTCCAAGGAGACAAAGATTAGGTGCACAATATTTTGGAACACTGTATCCTTCAACGTTGAATAAACCAGAGCTTTACATAGGAATCTCTTCCTACTAAGGTCGGGCGGATTTTAACCTTTCACCCACTCCAGACGTCTATTGGAGTATTTACGGGAGAAAGGGGTGTGAAATATGCACGACTGAGTTACTCTAAAAGTCTTGCGTTAGTTTATCGCCTTACCAAACGTTAGGGCGCCATGTAGTGTAGTTCCTAGTTTCCCACTAGGCCCTGAGCATTGGAATAACATAAACAGTAGTATCGACGTGGAACTGCGGATATTCCAGGCCTCCACTGACTATGCTAAACTTAATTGGGTTGTGTTACCAACTAGCTCAGAGGTCACTGGAAACTTTCTTCTCTGCATAGGAAGTGATCAGCTTCCTTGGCACAGACAAGAAGGGATTCAGCTTTCCAACAACCGTGCAACATGACAACTTTGCTCCTCAGATCAAGAGTCAATCTCTAGGGTCGTGTGAAACAATAGACATGTATTTCACTCAGTCAGTCTAGTGCAGTTTACTTTCACGAGATGTAGAGAATAGAGAGACGGGCGTTTGTCAATAAAGGGTTAACATTTATTGAACAGTCTTTCTTCTCGTACAAGAGAAATGTATTGCCACAATTGCAATAATTGTTATTATAAAAAGTACGTACAGTAGGATAAGTATTGCGAAATAGAACTGTAAAAGCATTGATATGGTTTCTTAGCCATACAATGGTTTAAAAGTAATAAAACATATATACAGTCATATATACATTAGGCTAACATACTCAACTGGTGCTTCTAACTAAGCCTACCCCAGTGTGCCTGACCTAAGCCTAACATGTGAAAGGGGAGTAAGTAAGTAGCTTTAAGTTAAGTTGGTTTTGCCAAGGTTTGTTTCAAGAATTCTCGTCTAAGGGTTTAGTCAACACCATACCTCTGAATAGAATGATGGAGGATTGGTATCTCCTTCAGGGGTCTCTCGATATCCCAGTCACCCGCGAGGGTAAACCGGAAACGCCGTGGCTGGATTTCTCTGCACGAGAAAGGCAGCGGCTTTTCTTCAGCGCGTCGAGGAAGGAGGGGGGACAGCGTCCGCGGGCAGCTGGAATCTGCTGGATGTCTTCGCAGAGGACGGCTGTTCAGCTCCTTAAGCGTACTGCACCATAGTTCGCGCTTTAGCGGCGATAATGGTATCAGCAGCTTCACCACCACAGGATAGCAGGCTGCAGCGACAGAGTGCTAGATTTACCAACACGGGGTCTTGCAGGCAGCCAGCATCAGCAACAGTAGCTTGCAGCTCACATTGCTTAAGGCAACGTTGGTAATATTTATACCTGACAGGTGCCGGGTTTGACGCAAGTTTGCTGGACATAAGACGTCAATTAAAGATGTCACTAGGAAGTGATAGTTATCAGTTGCTCATTAGAGTTCCATTACTAATCAAAACACAGCAAGCGGGGATTTCCAGGTTTGCTGAGTTTTTATCTTGTTGAAGAACTCAGAGTGTTATCTAGGAATATCAGATAGTGACTACTGCTCTGTCATTGCACTAATTGGTCGCAAAGGAAGTGGCAGAGAGAACTATGCTGGAATGTGGCTCTGTTCGTGTGAGATATGAATGGGGTAGGGTGCTGCACTCGTGTTAGATGCTGTGGTTTAATCCTATATGACGGTATGTGTGCTGTACCAGATTAGTGCCTGCCAACTGGTATTAGAACAAAGAATATGGCCTAGTGTCAAAAGTCACTAGGACTCTAGTACGCACTACTATGAAATGAATTTTGAAAGATTTATATCATTTAGTTTATTTTAAACCTTTTTTCTCAAAATCATCAAACATGTAATTTTCTCATAATTCTCATCAATTAGTGTTTTATGACACAAATTGTACAAACATCAAACAAATGAATAAATTGTAGGCAACGAAGGCAATATTTTGTCAATATACAGATTCACTGTTAGACAATAACCAAGGAAAATACAAAAGAAAAAAGAAAAAACCCAATGCATTTCGGGGCAATTGCCCCTTCGTCGGGGGTCTAGTGAATAAATGTTGAGGTGTAACCTGTATGTGGTTGTTCCTATTTTGCCAAACAATTTCTGCCTTTTAATCAAGTTTACATCTGTATGTGGAGCTTTTAAGCATACAGAAAACCTGCGTGTTTACATGTTGGTGTCTCAATCACGCAAAAGGTTTTCTCGACGAAGCGTACAGAATTTTGGTGTTAACTCATCACGGTAGCAACATCATCTAGAAAACCGGCTGTTCGTGTGAGGCCAGAGATGACTTTTCAGAAAATCGCACTTGAACGGTTATGCCAATATAGGGAATAAATGGATTTATAGCCGAATAGGGGCATAAGGTCACAGTATCGATCAGGAACCTAGATAAACACGCAACAGGATCTTAACTCTCTTGATGACGATCGTCGAAATCGATATGTTCGGCAGGAGTAACAGCTGGATTGTGACGACCCTGTGGATGAGTCTCATCTATCCTGTACTGCTCTGACATGGTGACGACTGCTTGAGGGACGATATTGCCGGGCATGTTCTCGTTGATCATTCTTGTGCGACGTCCCACACATGCTTTCGAAATGGTTGTCTCTATCAAACTTCCGACATCGTTGGCCTAGTGCTGGGCATGCGTCTGCATGTGGGAAATCGTAGCCGCATCTTTACCACTTCAGTTGTCTTTCTGATCTTTTCTTGATGCGACTTGCGCTTCTGCGTCGGCGACTTGAAGGGTGGTATTGCTTCTTGGATCTGGAGAAGGGCGCTTGAGGTGGGGATCATCCGTGCACTTGTCGAGACTGCATCCTGAATGCCTGTTCACGTTTCTCGCTTCTCCCGGCTTCCATCTTCTTCGCATGCTCGTCGGCTTGATCATCGACTCTTGTCATTTCCTCAATCTCCTCTAGCGGGTAACTTTTCTTGAGCAGTTTGCGTCTCAAGTGCTCTGAAAGACAGCCTTCTATAATTCTCAATCGGAGGGCATCCTCAGTGGAGAAATTATCAAAGTCACAGTATCTTGCTAATCGTCTCAGACGTGTGACGAATACACCCATTTGCTCACCATTCTCTTGTAAGGCCAGGTTGAATGTATATCCCTCATAATCGACATTCTTTTTGTGCAGGAACTTGCGGTTGAGTCCTTCACAGACTTTATCATATGAACCAGCGGACTCAGCAGGCAACTCTTTTATGATTTGTCCAACTTCTTTGCCTACAAGATTCTTGAGAACAATCAATTGCTGTCCAACATGAGTTACCTGAGACCCTTTCATGAAGTTGGTGAAGTCTTCTAGTCATTCTTGCCACCGCAAGCCCATACCCCTGCCAGATTCAAGAGTGAGGGGCTCTGGAGGGCGTAGGAACGAGACTCCCAATACACTCATGGGGACGGGGTCAGCCATCGCGTGATCCCGTTATATCGAAACGTGTTGACAAAATCCTTTCTGTCAATTCTTTGATTGTATTTGCTACTGCTTGCACTCGCCAGTGCTTGTTTACCTGTTCATTGCACTCACCAGTGCTTGTTTATTATGTTTCTTGCACTTGCCAGTGTTTGTTTATTTGTTTCGTTGCACTCGCCAGTGCTTGTTTACTTTGCTACTTGCACTCGCCAGTGCTTGTTTACTTGTTCATTGCACTCGCCAGTGCTTGTTTATTTGTTTCGTTGCACACGCCAGTGCTTGTTTACTTTACTTCTTGCACTCACTGTGCTTGTTTGCTTGTTCTTTGCACTCACCAGTGCTTGTTTATTCTTGAGCACCGTGCATTTATCAGTGCTTGCTGGCTTTCAGGCTCTCTGCCTGACTTCAAGATGGCCGCCGAAGATCCCTGACAGGGGATTGGACAAAGCCGTCTGACTTCAAAGTGGCCACCGCGAGAATCTCGTGTACATCGAGATTTGGCCTTCTACCGGAGACTCAAATGCTTTTATTGCCGCTCTCTCTCACTCACCGATCATCGGTGTCAGCCAGCACTCTCTTCGAAGGAGCACCATGTGAGGCAGCTTTTCTTTGGGCTCCCGGCGAGCAGGAATGCTGCAGGCTCTAGCCCCCAGGACGTGCTACACGCAGTGCGAGCTCCAGGCAGGTGAACACACCGCCGGATGGCTGGGGTGGGCTTCCATCGCGTGAGGACACTCGTGCCGTGACTCGGCCGCCACGTGGTCACCGGCCCCACAATGCTAGATGCCTCTCCACTTCCAGGGACGTGCACCGAGTTAGCCGTCCTCCTCACGTACAGGTTCTTTGTACCTTTGTCGCCAAATGTAGTGTCCTGCTTGGCATATAGAGACACGGACATACGGTGTAGGTGGGAGCTTCTTTATTGTACTTCCTTCGTCGTCCTGGTACATCGGCTAACTGCCGTTCCTGGTCCCTGGCTCCTCCCTATCCGCCCGCCCTCGTCCTCCCTCTGGCAGGTCCTAGTGCCCCATGTGTGTGCACCCATCATTACAGTAATTAATTGACATTTGAGGCGTAAAACACTCCAGGAAAGGCACGGAACTCACAGACGTCAGGGAATATTTATTTCAGCAGTATGGATGCGAGACAATGTGCCCACGAGGCATCATCCAGACAGGGTATTGGACACTCATGCTGTGGTGATTGACAGGTACGTGGCGCTTGAGGAGTGCTAGTAGAGGGCACCATGCTTCGTTTCCCAAGGGCAGGGGGTGGCTAGTGGCCGATGTCGGTCTAGAGAGCAGGAAAAACAGGCCCGGGAAGGGGCAGTGAGCAAAGACTGAAGCAAGGAAAGCAAAGGGATCCATAGGCCCCACACTGCAGTGAGAGGGAGGATGTACACAGTGAAGAAGCGATGGATGGAGAGCAAACAGGATGCACCCGAAGTTGTGGCACGCCAGAAACAGGAACAAGCAGCATACGCTCCCCGCCTGTGGTGTTAGTGTAGGAAGCAGGACTTAGACGAAGTGGGAGGTTAAGGTATTTATTCCAAGTAAAGTTACAGGTATAAGTTAAGGAGAAAGAAGGAACCCCACCAGGAGCAGTATGTTACTTGCTCAGCCCAGTTATCAACTGACTCCTAGAGTCCAGTTCCTAGCATTCCATGACATCATATCAATGATAACATTCCACAGGATAACTAGACTGGCATAGGAGAGATGCCAGACATGACACATCTTCCCCTTTATGATGGAATCGAAAATGCAAAGCATAACTGCAACAAAATGAACATAGATAGGCGAAGAAGAAAGAATATAGTAAGAAACTCAAAGGAAGAGTATAGATGGAAGAAGACATAAATGGAAGAATAAAGACGGAACAACAAGAATAAGAAGAGAAGACAATAAAAGTATGTAGAATATAATGGAAAGAATAGAAAAGGTTATAAGTATACAGAATATAATGGAAAGAATAGAAAAGGTTATAAGTATACAGAATATAATGGAAAGAATAGAAAAGGTCAAAAGTATTTAGAATATAATGGAAAGAATTGAAAATCAAAGAAGTGAAAAGAGACACATCTTCTCTTTCAAGGACAAAAGAGAAGTACTCAAAACGTTCAAGGTTATAGTAAAACACACCAATTGGCCAGACTGGTATGAAGACATGAACCCACGAACGGAAGACAATGGAAAAAAACACAAAAAGGATTATAAGAAAAGTATCTAAAACAGGAGAAAACACAAGAATCTCCCGGAAAGTAAACATAAAGAAAGGTGAAAATTGCACCGAACAGGAATACGAACAATTAGAAGGAGAGAAATAAAAAACAATGCCATTACAATTCTAGACAGACATTACTAGAAAGAAACCCTTGCGCAAGGTAAAATAGAAACTGGCAGAACATTTAAAAAAAAATAAAAATATTCAGAATTGTTGAAGAAAATTTATACAGGACTTTAGAAAAGAATAACAAGGAGAAGCTACATGTACATACTGATGTCAGTAACAAGGTATGAAACACGAAAAGTGCTACACATGAACATCCACTCACATAAAAGAGAAATGGAAATTACATCAAATAGTATAAGCAGTACTCAACTACCAACTGCTACATCAAGAAGAATAAGCAGTAATTTTTAACATTACTCAAACTGCAAAAATTACTAAAGAACATCCACTCACCTAAAAGAGATATGGAAACCACAACCTGAAGTTTAAGCAGTATATTTTAAACATTTCCTAAACTGCATATTTTAAACATTTCCTAAACTGCAAAAATTACTCAAGAACATCCACTCACATAAAAGAGATATGGAATTGCATCACAAAGTTAAGCAGTACCTAACCTACAAATGATACTCATGAACATCCACTCACCTAACAGAGATATGGAAATTACATCACGTATTTGAACAGTCAAGGAAAATAGTGTATAATTAATTAAGTTAAAATAATAGAACATGAGCAAGGAATGACAAGCAGAGCTGTAATCAAGTCTCATGAAAACAATAAATTAAAATAAATAAAGTAGACACCGTAGTCATGGAATAAGACAGCAGCTCTGTAAACATCTCCATGGAAATATGTGTAGTAAGTAAACAGTACCTTCTCATGAAGATCGTTAAGAAAGGTAGTTCTCTGTGCCTATCACTCTGATGAAAAATGCAGGAAAGCATTTTGAAAAGACAAACAAAGCGTGCCTATCGCTGTTGTAAATTTGATGAAAAATGCAGGAAAGCATTTTGAAAAGACAAACAAAGCGTGCCTATCGCTGTTGTAAATACTTAAAAATAGAAACCAAATTTATTTCATAGCGTGCCTATCGCCGTTAAAAATACTGAAATGCGACAGGCAAATTTATGCAAGAGCGTGCCTATCGCTGAAAAGAGAAACTGAAGAGTTATGACTTAATACGTAATGATGAGCTAATGAAAGCTGACGAGAAAGCTGACGATAGGTGTCAATCAACATGGCAGCACGTCGACGTGAAAGATGCCGGACGGCTCTCGGCAGGAAGATGCTCCTGACATCGAGGTACGGCTGCGGTGATGCTGCAGGAAATCGTCACAGAAGCAAGAAGGACGACACAGGTAAGGACTGCACGCGCTGTTTAAATGCGTGCAGTGAGCTCGTGACAAGTTTGAAAGAGTGATGGCAGTTATAAACTGCCATAGGGAAATTACGATATGTGGGAAATAACAATAAAAATGTACTCACAGCCAATGCCAAAATACATCCGTCCTCTTTTCTTCACCATATCAAACATGGATAACAATTTAAAAGAATGTTGGCAGACAAACACGGAGAGTTGTGTCAAGTCCGAGGTTGTTGTAGACATAAACACGGGGAAATCTTCTCGCACTTTGCAGGCTGACACTTTTTACGTCGTGTGAATGATGCCAAAGCAGGTCAAAGGAGGTACCTTGAAGGGCAGGAAAAGCGGCTGTCTCACGAAGCAGCTGACTAACTGTAGTGCAGAATGATGAACGATGCCAGGTCACGTAGTTCAGAAGTAAAACTGCTCACAGTTATTTTCCAATTAAAATCGGCTTTAAATCCATGAACTGGTTTCAGTGGCAGAAATAAATCAAACAACTCCTGGCACATGGAAGTAGAATTCTCCAACTCGTAGGAAAGTTACAATATGAAGGTTTTAAGCAGAAATAAAGTGCGAACTGACACAAAACTTAAGCGAAGACTGGCACTTAAAGCATGTGGGCGACAGTAAGAGTGGTCACTGGTGGGGCTCGCAGGGTGCCAATATGCTTAAGAATTATTAGATTGAAGAAAAGGAAGTTCAATACCTTGAAGTTGCTTTAATCTGAGAAGTCCTTGGAGTAGTAAGTAGAAATTCACCAGAAACGTCGCCAAACTTGTAGTGTTGGTGTAGGAAGCAGGACTTAGACGAAGTGGGAGGTTAAGGTATTTATTCCAAGTAAAGTTACAGGTATAAGTTAAGGAGGAAGAAGGAACCCCACCAGGAGCAGTATGTTACTTGCTCAGCCCAGTTATCAACTGACTCCTAGAGTCCAGTTCCTAGCATTCCATGACATCATATCAATGATAACATTCCACAGGATAACTAGACTGGCATAGGAGAGATGCCAGACATGACACCGCCCCTCTCGCACACGGACTCCTGCCGCAGCCTTGCGCATGCGCCTTAAAGCGGAGAAAATGACTACCGCAGTTAAACAAAATAGTTAATGCTGCTGCCATGCAGAAATGCCGAGACAAAGAAAGTGTGCCGATAGTGGACGAAAACTGTAGTTAGTGACCGCTGCTTCCGTACTACACAGAAATTAGTTTGCCATCAACAGCCAGTGAAAAAACAGGTAACAACATTCAGCAAATGGCAAGCGGCAGGAGAAACTACCGGCCGCTTGCCAACACGTAGAGATTACTTAAAACCTCCCCTATGCGAGACCTTAAAAAGGCGAGTTGGTACTTCTATTTTATAGCACCGCACAGATTATTAATGTATTTACCTGATGCGAGAGTGCTGAGAATAATACTGTACAGGGCATCGTCTCAGTGCATTTAAAAAGTAAATGGCACTTTTTCTGAGCTTTCTAGGACATACTTAATGTCTGTTGCTCACTGTCATTTTCCACATGCATATACTGTGAGCTTTTGAATAATTTTGTTATTCGGATATATAATGTGAATGGCTGCCCTCGAAGAGAGATCTTTCCAGCAGCAGCTAATTTATGCAGCACGAAAAAGCGCCCATGTCTCAGCAACTTAGAAAAGCCAGGTCTTAAGCTGCTTCCTGAAACTAAGATAATTAGTATTGATTCCCAGGTTGGTCTGTAGTTTATTCCATAGGCGAAGACCCAGAAAAGGGAAAGAACTTCCTCCTTGCCTGGCTGAATTAGAATGCGGTATCACAGCCAGATTATGGTCCGATCTTGTCATGGGTGGTAAGGCTGAAGCAACGAAGTGAGGATCGGTGCCCTCTGCACCCAGGTTGTTAACAGCAAGATGAGTCACCCATATAAAGTCTTAAATTGAATTTGCTTCTCCACAGGGAGCCAGTGCAGATTACGACGTTGATTTGATACTGAGTGGATTCTTGGTAGGTAACATACTAGTCTTGCAGCATCGTTTGGAATAAACTACTGTTATTTCTAACATACTTAGTGCAGCCCAGGTTGAAGATGTTGCAATAAGCTATACCCTGTTCAATGGTCCTCTGAACCGGAGGAGAGATGAAGCCTAAGATTTTCTTAAGACTTCTCAACAAATCAAAACTACATGATTTCATCGCTTTTATTTGTGGTTCAAAAGACAACTTGTTGTCAACATAGACTTCCAAATTCTTGGCAGTTGGTTTATGAGCTGGAGGCTGACCCAGAACCTCAGGCCAACAGAGAGGGCCTCACCTCAGACAATGTTTGCCATGGCTAAAACCTCTGTTTTTCTAGTAGTTAGCTTCAGACAGTTCCAGTTCATCCACTGCTCCATTGCATTCATACAGTTCCTGAGGTGAGAGGGCCCCATTTCCTTAGATGTTGACAATGACATAATCAATTGAGTGTCATTAGTATATGACACCAATGGCAGACCAAAGATTCTATAACACCCGCAACATAGATGTTATAAAGCGAAGAGCTTAATACAAAAACTTGGGGGACTCCAAACTCCAGCTGGCGCTTAGTACAGGAGAACGGTGGGGATATCACTTGGATGGAAAGGCTATTAAAAAAAGACGTAAGTCAGGCAAGAGCATTGCCCTGAATCCCAATCTCACTCAGTCTTTTAAACAAACCTTATAGGATGCTATGTCACAAGCAGATATTAGGTCTAATAAAACCAAAACCACTGACCCTCCCAAGTCCACAGTCTGGCGAAGCTCCTCTGTTACCTTGAACAATGCAGTCTCAGTACTGTGCGCTAGCCAAAAGCCAGTTGAGATGGGTGCAGTAAATGATGTTCCTCCAGATACTTCACCATTAGATTACTAATGCATTTCTCCAAAACATTTGCCATAGATGTGAAAGAGAAATTGGCTGATATGTTTCAGATAGCGTGTGGTCTAAAGTATTTTTTTCAGTAAATGGATCACCTTAGCATGTTTTCAGCAGATTGGACCACTGCGGTTGAAATGGAGAGATTTAGAAGTCTTGGAAAAATCTAAAGAAAAAAACAAAAACTGCCATTTTTAAAGTGTACCAAGCCTTACTGGGTCACATGGCAAACCAGATTTTACCTTTGAGGCACTAGTTTGAAGGCCCTCTAAATCCAAAGGTCAAACTCTTCTAAGCCTGGATGGATGGGAGCTTCTGTTTCAGTTGAGATGGATTAAGGTTAGCTTCATCACCGGGAATATTAGAGTAGATGTCTTTGACTTTTTTTTTTTTTTACATAGCAGTCTGCAAGCATGCAACTTTAGTTCCCTTTATCAACTTTGAACAATAGCAAAAATGTATTTTGCTGAGTTAGCACAGAAGTTACAATTCGCCTTTTTAATTATTTTTGATCGATTTTAATAGCGGCTGAATAAACCTTTTTAGCATTAGTCATATGTTTATCCGCATGTTCGTTCTAGCACTTTACAGCTTTTCTTTTACTCAACTAAATGATTGTTATACCAAAGGGCAGATGCAATCCATGAATGGAAGCTCGTCACTCAGTCTTCTACATTAGCCTCGGCCAGCAGTATATTTAGTTGAAGTTGGTTTCCTATAGTGTATACCATTGTTTACTTACAGACGCTCTACACCTCATGTGCTGAGAGGCGGACTCCACCACTATGGCTCGAATAGTTATTTGGAGCTCCTTGCTGAGTGTAGATGAAAACATACATCTCACAGGTGTATAATACACCAAGCAGCAGGAGCAGCAGCCCGACAGAATCTGACTTCTGGCATAGCAAGGTGTTCAGCGTGGTGAAAGACAGGGCCTCTTAGGCTTAGGGTCTATGGCCCACCCCCTCTTTACTCAGACCCTAATTCAACTGCATGGAGAAGATATGGAGAAATACCTCCGTAGCCTGAAAAGTTTTCAGCATACTTGCTCTCAAGTTTTAAGAAAAAGATCCTTCTCTCACCTGTTGTCCTTGGTATATGCCCTTAGTAGCTATGCATCCTGGTGCAGTTAATGTTCTGTGGATTACCTGCACTATTGAGACATGCATCTTCGGTGCTTGCCACGGGCCTATTGCATAAAGACTTAGCCCAATGAGAAGAAATCATTTCTGGGTTTCCTTGTTGCCTTATGCAGCTGGGACTTCAGTGTGTACTCTGCCGGTTCCCTCGGTTTGAGTAGGCGAGACTGGATGCTGTAGTGTTGCCGCTTGGCTGTGGGTTGCAGGAACCATCAGTGGTTGTTGTGGATGGTGTGTTGGGGCTAAGAAGGAGGGCATGCTTGGGGTTAGAACCTTTTTCTGGTTTTCGATGAAGGATTACAAATGGAGAGGTACTTTGCATCGCCAGTTTGTTATGGATTTTGATGGCTATCCCAGTACGCACCCTTTTTGCAACCTTGCTTTAATATTGTATTCCCTAGCTTGTGTGCTGGGGACCTAGGTAGGTTCTCTGTGTCTTCTAGAGAACTTTAGTTGCTTTCTTCTCTCTGTTCTTCTCCTTCCGCTTCTCCCGGGAAACAGGCTGTTTGCAAGTTGCTTCTTCTTCCTTCCTATGGCTGAGCTCACAGAGTACTAGAGGTGTATACCACTGCATTACTACTCATCTGCCATGACTACCCTGACAACTCCTTCCTTCCCACAATGATGCTGCCTGCCTATGAGGACCGTACCTGTTCCTGCACCACAGCTGATACTTCACCCTTTTGGCAAATCTACTCCTTTCCTCCACGTTAGTCCTCCATGGGAGGTATTTTAACATTGTGACTCGAGGGAATGCATGGAGGTTTGGGACTAACTTCGAAATCTAAGACATATCCTTTCTTCTTCTCACAGCCCCCTTCTGGTGTATACAAACTCAAATAAATAAGGGAATACTGCTGTGGCATTCCTATTAATCTAGAAGTAATTTCTATAGCTCACATCACATTTTACATTTTTTGTTGAGTGTTTCTTAGCGGATTGTGTATGTTCAGGCATGGAGCCTAGAGACCCAGCTGCATGTCGCTCATGAGGACTAATGACGGTGAAATGTGTCCAGGGTTGATTGTTTTCTTAAGCAAGGGGCATGTAGCCCTGGATTTAAGCACAGGTATTCCAAGTGGGTTAGGACGGGTATGAAACATATTCCCATCGTCTCTTGTTGTCTTGCTCTGTGCAGGAACTTGCCCCCTTGGGTGTCTGCCACAATTTAGATTGCTAGAGCCTCTCTGCTGCATTTGATACTGTACATCAACTGCTGCTTCTCCTGAAACTGTGGCAGGGGTAGAGGGATTCATACAGGCGTGCTTTAGATCCCTTATGTCTGATCATTCGACACGCATTAGGCTCAGTTCATTTCTCTCAGTCTGAATTGCATTGGACTTCAGGATTCCCTAGTGCAGCATTCACCTTGTCTATTCCATGCCCGCCCGTGTCCTCTAATAAACAACATTCTCTGCAGTGTCTTACCATATTTTTCTCTGTAATGCCTTATGTGACTTGGTTCTGTAAAATATGGAATGTTTATTGGAGTATGCATCTCTTGCTGCGGTGGATTTCCAAACATTGTTTTCTAAAGCTGTATTCTGACAGCAATGGTGGCGCCAGTTTCTTCATGAGCTATTTTACCTCCTGTAGGCATCGTGCCTGCGAATTTGTGACATGTGTCATTATTCATGACACTACATATGGGTGATGGGTGGGACCTACCTTCAATCAACTCTGACAGGAAAACCGTCTGCTTGAGGGCTCACCTCTCGCGTACTGAGCACCATCTAAGGGTCCAGGTGCTGTACACTCACCAGAGCTGGATCGCAGCTTGACAGCCGCATCTATATTATGTGATTCCTTACTAAACTAGTAAATGACAGCCAAGCAGCAAGAAAATGGCTGCTGAACAATACGTCACACTATCTGATGACAAGCTGTGGTAGCCATATTGTAAATACTGCCTGTTCTGGTTCAGTCTTTGTTGGTTAGCACTCGTCTTATTGCATGTTCACTAATTTGCTGGCAAATTTCAGTGGCCATATTTCAGCTTCTAGCATTTTCTGGGTCTATGCTCCATTCTTGATTGTTTGTCAACGTGGCCACATTGGCATATGATTCAATGCAGCTGTGTTAAGGCAGTTCCCTTTCATTTAGCACCTCGCAATTTGCGACACATTGCGAGTCACAAATTGCGAGGTGCTAAATGAAATGTCCAACATTGTGTTTACACTGTTCTGTGATTCCCAATGCGGTAGCAAATTGCGAGGCGAGGATCATTAATGTTAATGAGCCTCTCGCAATTTGCGAGCCCATTCTGAATGCCAGCCTTCCAGGGTTGGTGGCATGCTGAGCTCAACACACCACCAATCAATATAGCAACTTTTTTTTATATGCTGACCAATTTCCTTAAAGGAAAACGGGACGCATTTAAAAAAAAAAAAAAAGGAAACGTTTTTGTTTAATTTTTTAAGTGCAGGCAGTAGTCCCTGGGACCTCTGCCTGCCCTATTTCACATGCTTTTGCAAAGGGGAAGGGGTCCCCTGGTGACCCCTTCCATTTGCAAATGCATTACCACCTACTTGAAGTAGGTGGTAATTGCAAGTGTTTGAGACAGTAATTGCGGTTGCAAAACATTAGTACATTGTTTAGAGACTCGCTATTTGGAAGGGAACGCTCCTTCCAAATAGCGAGTCGCAAAACCTATTTAGCGAGTAGGAAAAAATTGTGACTCGCTAAATAGGCTTCGTATATGACCCAATATGTTTTTGCATGAGCAAACGGGTCCGCAAACCAGTTTGCGCATGCAAAAACGGGTCGTACATCTGGCCCATTATTCACGGTCAACGGTATCATATGGACAGTCTTTCATGCTGGGACCTTGCTAATGGTTGCCTTCACAAACTCTTGCTATACAAAGAAATTCACGGAGATTATTCACTTTAGTGTTGACGCATAGCCCACCATCCTCAGCAGCGAAGTTATTCTATGCCGCTCAGGTGTATCCATAAAATTGTATCTGCTGTTATTCTTTGATTTTATTTCCTCTTTCGCTCAGTTTCTGAACAACTGCAAAATCCTATTTGTGGTCTGACTTGCACTTTTATCTTCCTTTGTCTTTAGGTTCCAGTTCAAGCATATTTTTTTTCCTTCTGCAAAATGCCTTCAACACGAAGCATTTATCCATCAAATCATCAAATCTTTTTGTTAAAATGCCCTGGCAGACTTATTCTGAAATGGCAGCAGGGACTGAGATTTCATGAGAATTATTTATTGCTAATGCCTGAGAAAAATATGACACTGAGGGGTAAAAGGCCTTATTGCTAACTTGTTTGGGAGGAGTTGGGCAAAAAGTCTTTAGTAACCTATTGGAGGCTTGTAATATCACCATGCGCGCTAGCGGAATTCCGCTCGCACGCTGGGTTTTGCGGAAACGCACTTTACGTGACGAGCTGGGCTCGTCATCAGCGTGCGAGGAGGCTACGCCATGACGAGCCCAGCTCGTCATCAGCATCGAAGAGGATATAGTGCATTTACTTGTTTCTTACATAAACGTACCTCTGTATCCATCTTGAGTATGTTTGAAGGTGCACCGTGGTGATAGAACCTGGTGTGGTGATCTTACTGTTCATTACTGTCAGTTGCATCTGACACTGGCTGATGGATGGATGGGATCATTTATACTGCATTAAACTTATTCTACATTTCAACTACTTGGAACCTCTTTATCATAATTTTTACCTGAATTTTACAAGGCTGAACCAGGTCAAGCAGATTTTAAGTGATAGAATGACTACAGCGAGTCAATCACCTGGCTAGTATAGCAACGTCTTGGCAAGATGTAAGTTTTCTCCAGGAAACAAGAAAAGGTACTAAACAATAGAGTAGCGCAAAGTAGCTCTTCACATATTAGTTTTAACATCTATGTTTGAGTATCATAAAGTAACCTAATAGATCAATTCATATTTAGTTGGTTTTCAAACACAATTCATAGATTACTTGCTTGTCCCAGTCTTTTGTCAGAAAGAACATTTAAGATTGGAGGAGGTCTAATTATGCTGTAGTCTAGACAATGGAGTTTCTGAAGATAGTTGGCTGTGGAATTCAAGCCTGTGTATACGTCATCTAAGCATAGTGGCTGCTTAACACTCAATTATGCATTGGTTGTACCTAAACAGGTTGTGGAGTGTGGCCCATCCGAACCTAATGTGCCTGGTATTCTAGGTGAGAGTAACCCAAATATGGATTCTTATGATGATGATAGTGGTATGAGTGCATAGGAACAAGGAGAATGTGATTCGTGTTATTTGTTGTTTGGTAGTGAGAGGAGGAGTAATACATCCAGCCAGAGAAGACCAGCTTGCACCAAAGAAATGATAGGATTTTGTAAAGTGCTAATTATTTCCTTCTGTTTTGTTTTGTTTTGTATTATTAGAGGGAAGGTGTGTTGTTTTGATCTTGACAGTTCGCCTTACATATATGAAATCATGTTTTTGGTTTGTTTGTTTGAGCATGCATCAGTTACTGCCGTGGGATTGCAACCGGGGAGCTCTTTAGTTGAATCCTGACAGCAGGAGTGGTTCTGCTTCATTAGTGAGCTCTCTTACCGCCATTAAAGTTTCTTGCTGTGACCTTGTAGTTTACGTCATTATTCTTGACACTACACGTCTCCCTTTCCAGCACTAAGTTGACCCTATTTCTGTAAATATTGCTTTTCACTAGTCTCTTTTGATGAATATTGTCCACCTTTTTCACAAATAAAACAGTCGTGCCTGGGAACTTTGTTGAACCTAATGTTAATTAATTGTATTTCTCTTCAATTAGTGATCACAATAAAATGATCATCATAATCCAAAAACTTGAGTTTGGTTAGCTGTTTCCTTGAGAAGGTGATCCACCTATATAATGCTAGGAGAGAGGTGCTATGCTTGAACGTGGAGAGCAGGATAGAACTGAAAATCCTGTGCCCGGTGCTCAGTAGGATCAACAGTGCTATTTGCCTCTCTAATGATACCTCTCTGGCCTCTGTGGTTATGTTGCAGGTGATAGTGTCCTCTGTACCCAGTTAGTTTGAATATAGGGGGTGCTCTTTTTAAGTGTTCATTCATGAGATCAGGCTCTGGTCAGAGTTACCGCCATTCAAAAGACGTGTTCCTATGGAAGGGATCTGCATGGCAGCCACTTTGTGTATTCCCCACACCTTGGTAAGCTCATTGTGGCCTGGTTATGCTGTGAGAAGCCTTTGGTTAACCAATGCCATTTTGATTCCATTTACTATCCACTCTTACTTAAGTTTTTTGAGTTGTCCAAAGATACAATTAAGCATGTAACTGCAGGTTACCGCTGTGCTCTGGGACTATCAGTGCATCTGCATTAAGTGATCTGCCCTGCTCTGTCTCACTGATCAAGATTGCTTTTAAACAGATGCCTCTGGTGCAGTTCCTAGCAGAGAGCGACGTCTCATGCATGGCTGATGGAACAGGAGTGCAGACGTCACTGTGTATAGCAGCTTGTATTTCGTGGTCTATGAACATGAGCCTGAAATGTACAGCCGGCTTATATCTGATGAAGAGTTTCTCTCCTATCGGAACGATTTTCACGATATGATTTGTTGGTACATTAAAGGGTTTCTTTCTGAAGTATTCTAAGAATATGGGATCTTGTGGGGGTTTTAGGACTCGGTGGGGGACGGCTGGAGGAAGATGCTCTGTCTGTCCGGAGGTTGTTAAGCCGTTTTCTCAGTCGCAATAAATGGTTTGTGTAAAGGAAAACGTTACACAAAACGTGGGTAAGTTCAGTGATGGCACTGTAGAGGCAACGCTCTGGGCGGTGAGGCAGGGCAGGGGTAGGGCTACATGGGGGCCCACAGCGTTACCTCTGCGAGCTGCCACTGCATCTGCCAGTGAATTTCAGGCTGTGTCAAATCCAAAGGACCCAGCTAAGGAAAATCATCATCATAAAATGTGCTTGTTGTAAATCAAACTAGCACAGTCTTTTATCCATCACAGTAGCTCTTGAACCAATTTTACTGTGCGTTTTGAAATACAGCAACGCTCACCTTACCCCTTACCTCATTTTCTCTTTATTTTAAAGATGTACCAAACTCAATTTGTGTTCACTGGAACGGGGACCAGAACATCTCTATGTATTCACTGCCCAGATCTGGCCGGGAGAAAACTGGTATAGTATTTGCAAGATATATTTCCTCTGTTTGTTTACTCTGTATAATATGCATTAGATTAGCGCCATATTTACAGATAACAGCCTCTTTCTATTCAGTGCATGCTTTTCGATCTCCAATTGTCACGAGTTTGTTAACTACCTCAAGAAAAAAGAATAGACGCAAGACAATAGTTTCTTTTTGATGATTTTTCCTGCAATTTGTATTTTTCTTCTGACCATTTTTATGTTTATTTCATTTGGCATTATCATTTTTATTTTTATTTCCTCTGGCATTGATTTAGTTTCTATTTTCAACATTTTAACTTTTTTTGTGTCACTGACAAAATATTTTTTTTTCTATGTACAGAATGAAATTTGAGATTATAGGTGGACACCATGAACCTTTCCACCTTTCTGTTTGATTACGAAATAACTGGTGTCAGGTTTACAGACCAAATATATCAACTTGTCATTTGGGCCATTTCCCTGAAAGTTTAAGGCTTGCTACTTGCGTCGTCCCTTCATGATAAAATAGATGCTGAGGATGGTCTGGTTAGTTAAAGCCATTCTCAGTTTGAAAAGATCAATCATTCATCTTATGCAGAGTCTGTTAAGTACTGCCTTGGAAGGATGAATCATTAGAGTTGAAGCTCTGTGAGTCTCTTGCCCTTGTCTTGTGGGCGGAGCGTCTCTCTTTTTTGTAAAACACAATTTTTATATTAATGTTTTGTACATTGCAAGTTCTACTTTGACAAAGTACATCAACGTGCCCTAGAAATATACAGATTTACACGTGCATTGATTTTACAGGTGTTAGTGAAGTTACCACAAAATACCAGTCAACAACTCAAAGTAAAGTATTTACCAGATCTTTTCTACTACTCCATTTTGATATGCTTAGGTTGAACTTGAATCTAAAGCTTTTGTGTGAGGCATGATAGAAAGGCTTCTGACACATGGTCAGATATCGAAGCTTTCTGTGTGGAGCACTTTAAACTGGCAAACTCCTTTGGGTCAGAGCCAACTCCATCTGTTCATTTGAAACCCCTTAGTGAACCAGGGTTGTTGGACTTGGCCCTTTTTGGCTAAAGTTCCCTAAACTTTTTCATTTCCCCTTAGACCTTTTTTCTGACATGGTGTTGCTAACTTAGATGCTTTGGGCACTTTGCCACTGCTGATCAGTGTCGTTGTGCAAGTGCTCCCTGTGTAAAGTGTAATGATAATTGGTTGTCCATGATTGGTATGTTTCCCAGTAATGCCAAAAAGAACCTAAGAAACAATGTTCCAACAGGTTTCACTTCAAAAGACAATTAAACATGCATGCAAACTGCATTACATAGGCAAGAAACAAGGAGACTCAATAGAGATGTTTCAAGGCTGTTAATCGCCAAAGTTGCATCAAACGGAATTGCACACGGGCATACAGTTAAGGCAGCACTGTATAGAAGGAATCTTATGACAACCCGAAGGCATTTGGTAGTGATATATACAAGTGAATAAAGGTGACGACGCAAGTGAACAAAGTGAACAGCGTGAACGGCGCGAAGTGAACAATGATGAGAATATATACAACAGGTAACAAATATCAACATTAGCATTCATTATTTGTCATTTTCATTTATATATAAGCCAAGCAGAGGAATTGCGCCAAACAATTGCGCTGTGGTGTCAACAACGTTTCGACCCTCGGTACTTGGGGTCGTTTTCAGGACAGGGTTGTCAATTCAGTGGTGTGCTGCGGGGGAGATTAATAGAAATGAGGGCAGGGGGCGGGTTGAGGTTGGGCATAGGCGAGAAGTGATATGTGACTTAGGGGAGGGCTGACTAGCAGGTGGGTGAATAAAAGTGAAGATCCTGACAAGGGATCAGTGGGGGTGCACATTAAATGGTCATTGGTCGTTAAGGGGCGAGGTTGGGTGAATAAGGGTGAGCTGGGAACTATAATGTCAAGTGCATTAATGGGGTTCGAGGGGGGCGCGTGCTTAGGCTAACCAGCATTAAAGACAGAATGTCCAATTGTGCTTAAGGTAGGGAGAGCGAGTGTGGAGGACAGGAGGCCATGCACGGTAACGCAATGCCAACCTGGGGGGGCATCATACAGGAGGAGACCTGGTGAGTGGGCCGGAGGCACAGCGTGTCCTGTTGGTGCTGGAAGAAAATGGAGCGGGTATTAAGAGGTGGCGGGGGGGAGGGGGAAGGGGGGAAAAAGGGAAATGCCACGACAAGTAAAAATTTACGTAAAATACTAACATGGTTAGGGGGTTCAGTTCGGATCTGCGTTTGTCGCTCCGAAAGAAAAGGCGAGTGTGGCACCTAAGATGGAAAAGGGACAAATACTGAGCTCAGCACATCGATTACTATTTGGGGGGAGCTCGGGACCAGTGTGAAAAGGAGTCCTACCTGTATGAGATAAGGAGAGTCCAGGAGAAAGGGAGGGGTGGTGGTCCTGTCCAGTCGGAGCAGCGCCTGGAGAGAGAGGAGGAGAGGCTGATCAGATCGCGCCAGCGGGGTTGGAGATTACATTGGTGACCTCCGGAGCAGATCAGGGCAGGGTAGTACCTGACTGAATCCTGGCGACTGGCTGTGGGCTGAATCACCGGTCCGGGACACGGCAGGCAGGAACCTCAGCGCGGGACAACGGCACCGGCGTAAGAAAGTGAACTGCTGGTGTAGACGATGATAGGTCGCAGGGTCACGGTGACGTGAGCGGGATGGGGCGGAGAAGGGCCATGAGTTAAAGGGAAAGTATACTCGGAGGAAAGCTTTATTGCGGGCTGAACAAGAACAAGATTTATCAACAGTGTGATCACATTAATAGAATACCTGGTGGAATGTATCAATGTAACACGTGCCATAACAATAGACAAGAGATGTAAAAATCACAGAGATGCGATTCATAGAGCCAATTGGGATTACAAAAATGAGGTAACATTCAACAGGCATGACGGGATACACATAGAAATAGATAAGTCTATGTGTGGAGACCATGAGGTGTCACTACATGGGGTCCAAATAGAGTTAGAGATCTAGGGCAATCAGTGAAGATAGCTGTAAGGGTCTTAGGTAGCCAACAGTACCATAGGAGGTGGAGGATAATTCATGGGATTCAGATCTTAGCTATGTGGTGACTGTACTGTTCCACTCATCAAGTGTGTTTAGACCACGGTTGACAGAGTCCACAAGCGCAATCCATTTGCACTCAGCTCTGTTCAACAGGTTCGTGATGTTGCCCCCCTCTGATTGGTAGTACACGTTTCTCAATGACTTGCCAGCGTAGGTCTATGTCACGATGCTGGTGGTCAATGAAGTGTGTAACCAGGGGTGCGGTCAGGGTTTTACAGTTTATGCTGCTCTTATGCTGTATAATGCGCTGCTTGACCATTTAAGTGGTCTGGCCAATATACAGCAAGTCGCAAGGGCAGCAAATTGCGTAAATCACATTCTGCGTCCTGCAGTTGGTATGATTTTTCAATTTGTGAACTTTGCCATTGTAGATAAACTCCTTTGTATTGGATGTAAGGTCGCAGACGCTGCAGTTTTGGCATTTGTAAATGGCGCAAGGACTACTTTCGCGAAGTAGATATACTGGTGAATAAATTGATACACAGAGGATACCCACGCCGTTTGGTTACCAGAGCTAAAAAACGGGCTTGGTACAACCATCGAGAGCACCTCCTCACTACCAACACCAAGAAAACCATGATCAGGATCACGTTTGTATCTACGTTCAGCCCAGACAGCAACAGGATAAGCAAAATAATTTGGAAGAAATGGCCTCTCTCACGCTGTCACGAACAGTTTCAAGATCCACCCTTGTTCTCATACCAACGTGGCAACAACCTAGCCAACCACTTGGTACACGCCATCACCTGGCCAAGCCCACAGTAAGACAAACACACCATCACTGCCGCGTGGGTTCTGGAACCAGTTATCGGACACTTCAAACATACCCTTTAAACACTTCAACACATATCAAAGGGGCAACTCTGGATACGATCATCTCTAAAAACAAGAGGGTCTCTTTGAGATCGATTTCTTCCATTGACTGGTCTGACCATCACCTCATACTGTTTAATATTGACTCACTTGTCACAAACCATCCTATACAACATGATAAACCTAAGCACTAGACCAGGAACATCACAGGGGTACAGAGCAGGAATATCGCCGCAAAAATATCGCCTAACATAAATATCGCCGCAAAAATATCTACAGGAAGAAATATCGATGACAAAAATATCGTCTGACCAAAATATCGACAGACAGGTAAGTAATATCGTTAACATTAATATAGTTGTAATAAATATCGTTTACAAAAACATAGTTTATAATAATATCGTTTTTTAAATAATTATAAGTAATGTAGTGTTTTTAATGATTATTTTTAGTCAAAGTACTATTTTTAGTAGTATATTATTATTTAATAATGTATTTTCAGTTGAATTTAGTATTATTAGTTCCGTAGCTGGTTGTGGGTTTATAGGGGAGTAGGGTGGGAAGTAATTTAAATATAATGAAATAATACATTAATTAATGTTTTAAATGAATATAAATAGTGTAATAAATAATAGTTAATTAATTTCAATTAGTTAATTGAATAATAATTATGTAATTAATTGTGTTAATTTTTAAATTATTTTTAGGTGTGTGTACAGGATTTTTTTAGTGAAAATGTTTTTAGGTAAAGGGGTATTTTTAGGGTTCAGGGTCAGTTTTCAGTTTTTGGGTAAAGGGGTATTTTTAGGGTTCAGGGTCAGTTTTCAGTTTTTGGGTAAAGGGGTATTTTTAGGGTTCAGGGTCAGTTTTCAGTTTTTGGGTAAAGGGGTATTTTTAGGGTTCAGGGTCAGTTTTCAGTTTGTGGGTAAAGGGGTATTTTTAGGGTTCAGGGTCAGTTTTCAGTTTTTGGGTAAAGGGGTATTTTTAGGGTTCAGGGTCAGTTTTCAGTTTTTGGGTAAAGGGGTATTTTTAGGGTTCAGGGTCAGTTTTCAGTTTTTGGGTAAAGGGGTATTTTTAGGGTTCAGGGTCAGTTTTCAGTTTTTGGGTAAAGGGGTATTTTTAGGGTTCAGGGTCAGTTTTTAGTTTTTGGGTAAAGGGGTATTTTTTGGGTTCAGGGTCAGTTTTCAGTTTTTGGGTAAAGGGGTTTTTAAATATAATGAAATAATAGATTAATTAATGTTTTAAATAAATATAAATAGTGTAATAAATAATAGTTAATTAATTTTAATTAGTTAATTGAATAATAATTATGTCATTAATTATGTTAATTTTTTAATTAATTTTAGGTGTGTGTACAGGATTTTTTTAGTGAAAATGTTTTTGGGTAAAGGGGTATTTTTAGGGTTCAGGGTCTGTTTTGGGTTTTTGGGTAAAGGGGTATTTTAATTATATATATGTATTATTGTTGTTATATAAAGTAATGTGTAAAATTAATTTATATGTCCACATTTATTAAGTTTATAATTAAAAAGTGTAGTAAATTTGTTTGAAATAGTTAAAAAATAAAAGTAATGTAATGTATTTTGTTAATAGTACTTATATTTATTTATTATTTAATGTAATATTAATTATTTTAAAAAGTCGCTATTTTTTACATCTATATTAATTACAACGATATTTTGGAGTCGATATTTATGTACTTACCTGTTTAAGTATAGGGTGTCGATATTTTTGTAAACGATATTTTTGCAACGATATTTATGTCAGCTATATTTTTGTTATCGATATTTTAACACCCTACCCATCACAGGAGTCCCCATAACCGAACTGGAATCCAGGATTCATCCCATCTACTACCCCATCCCGCTATTATGACGGCCGATGCCCTCACAGCCCACTTTAATTCCACAATGACAGAGGTATTAGATCAAGTAGCACCACTCAACCTCAAACATTTGAGATCTATCAAATCTAAATCTTGGTTCATCGTGGATCTTAAAAACAAAAGAGGACAACTCAGACAATCAGAAAGAACTTGGAGACTAAACCCATCAATTCTTAACCTAGCGCAACTTAGATCAACGCGGTTGGCATATAAAAAACACATTTTTAGAGAAAAGTTTTATGATTCAAGCTTCTGTTAGCTCAGCCGGGGTACTTAGAATGTTAGAACATTAGTGCATGATTTAAGAATTTGTTAGTCCACTGAGTTTTTACTTTGGTGACGGCCCCTAACTCACATAAGAGGCCATCTCCACTGTAAGCACCGTTGACATGCATTAATGTTCTAAGATTTGTTATTAGTTATTTGAATATAGCCAGTAAGACCAGCCTGTATTTTTATTTTCAGCACTCTGTCTATCCAGTTCCACACTACAACGCTGCCTGCTTCTACACCTGGGGAAGAGTGGTGGCCACTCTATGATTTATTCCCCTCACTTTTGGGGAACAATTTCTTGTGAGTGAGTTACTATTTATTCCTCCGGGAGTTGTTGTCTAGAAGTGTTGGGAACAGCATCTTCGCTCCTGTGGAACCTCACTTGGATTAGGCTGGGATTTAGGTTTCAGTCCCAACAAAAAAGCCACTTTCTTTCGCAGCCAACTCGACCATGCGAAGAATAGACCTAGAGAATTCTTTAAAATGTTCAAAAGTCAAACAAACGGCACATCCCCACAAGAAATAAAATCCAACATGGATCGATGCATAGAAATCGCCAGCTTCTTCATAGATAAAGTCACAAAAATTTAACAATCCTTCATCCAAACCTCGTATCTTCCCTCCCTTACAACTTGCCCCACTTTAGCCACCCTTGACCAAACAGCGAAATCATACCACGGACAACCAGGCCTGCTTCCAACTGAAAAATGACGCTAATTGGTCGAACTTTGAACTCATGTCGGAAATCGAAGACTTCAATATAATTGCAAGCTTAAAGCCTACTTCCCACACTATGGACCCCGTCCCATCCACAATAGTAAAAAAACTCAACCACATCATAATCGCTTTCTGGACAAAAATCAACAACTCCTCTCTTACTTCAAGTTGTGTCCCAAACTCCCTTCAGCTAGGACAAATAACACCAATAATCAAGAAACCAGGGGCCGACCCCAACAAGCGCAACAACCTCAGACCTATCTCCATCCTTCCGTTCCTAGCTAAAACATTGGAGAAGTGCGTTCTCCAACAACTTAACAAACATATTGATGACTTCAACCTCCCAACACCTTTCAGTCGGGTTTCAGAAAAGGTTGTAGCAACGAAACAGCGATGCTCAATATTGCAGACGATATCCACAGAGCCTTAGATGAAGGTGAAGCCTGTCTCCTCATCCTTATTGACTTATCAGCAGCATTTGACACAATCAACCATCAAGCTTTACTGGAGACTCTGAAGAGGCACTCTGGCATTAATGACACAGTAATTGAATGGTTCACTTACTTTCTTCAGCACAGTTCGCAACAGATTAAAATCAACTCCTACCTCTCTGTAACAACACGAGCCAAACTTGGAGTCCCGCAGGATCAATCCTCTCACCATCCCTCTTCAATCTCTACATGGAACCTCTTGCAATTGTTCTGAAACAAGCAGGGGTTCAATACCATCTATATGCAGATGACACACAAATATACTACAAAATCAGATCACCCAGTGACGTCCGACACCTCAATGTTACGCTAACCAAGATCCAAACCTGGTTTAACGCAAACCGAAAAGTAACCACCGGCTAATTCAAGACTGGCTCAAGGAGCTTGCTGCTCTAAACTGCTCCCTTGCCCTATCCAACTTGGTAAAGTCACTAGGCATTACTCCGGATAAGAACTTGTCAATGAAGGACCACATCAAGAACTCTGCAAAAAGTGCGCTTTACTCCCTAAAACACCTCAAGAAAATTAAACCTTTCATTCTTCAAGATGATCTCAAGACAATCGTACAATCTGTAGTCCTTTCTAAACTGGACTATGGAAACGCCATCCTAACAGTGGGACCAAAAGCTCACCTAGACCCACTAAGGCCAATCCTTAACATGGCAGCTTGACTCATAACTGGTGTAAAAAGATTTGAACACACCTTACCAACCCTCAACGCGCTCAAATGGCTTCTCATAGAAGGTAGATGTATTTACAAACTGGCCTTCATCATACACCAGGCCCTTCACTCCAAATCCCCCAACTACCTAACAGCAAACTAGTAAAAGCAGGACAATCCAGAACTCTGAGAAGGACCAACTCACTTCTTCTCATCCCTCCGAAACTGAAAAAGCAAACAACCCAGTGCCGGTCCTTCTCTGGCGCAACGTACCCAGAATGTGGAATGCACTCCCTATTGACTTCAGATGCAACCGCTCCTTTTCTTGCTTCAAAAAGAACCTGAAAATCCTTCTCCTCAACCAATACTTTACCGACCGAGTCAACCAACATAGGCATCAATAACCTAATGGACTTCCCCCTCACGCTGAACTTCAAGGATGGTGATTATCTGACTGTGTCAACCGCCTGCGTCTTTCTCCCCCCACTGGATACATACGTTTTTTGTCTTCACTTATGCATCCTCATGTCCTGTGATGTTATGCAATTATTCTTTCCTTTGTGTATGTAAAGTCCTGTTATACCCACGGGTCTAGCTAGCGCTATATAAAACTTTATAAATAAATAAAAGAAAAAAATATTTTGACTTGGTCTAGTGCAACCAGATATCCATAGGTAGCACGTTGTGCTTTTTTGACACTATTTTCAATGAAGTCTTTAAATGTGCATATCCCCATTTCTACTGATTAGATTTCTGTAGTTTTTGTCTTGTTTTATTTATTAAAATAACTTTTTCTTTTGTAACCTGGTGTGTTTAGCTTTTATATGGTGTTTTTCACTTTATAACAGTTCAAATTTTCCACAAATATTGTACACATTGTCTCTATGTTAAGCCTGACTGCTCTGAGCCAAGCTACTAGAGGGTTGAACATAGTTTAATTTTGGGTTGGCTTGTGCCTCAACCTGACGAAGATTGTGGTTGTTGCTTGACCAGGGTTCATACCTCACTCAACCCAAAAACCAATTTCTTTCAGTTAAGTTGGAAATTTGCAGCTTACGATCTGGCAGACCATCCATGGCTAGCCTTCCACATTATTTTTTCACTGAATCAACTTCTGTCTCCATGATAGAAGATGGTTGGGGAAAACATTAGTGAAAACAGGTTCTACATCTGATAGTTCAATAACGGGATTCTTGCTACAAACGAACCCTCAGAGTGGGTTTTTTCTTTGCAAGATGCATTGGGAGTTTTATCTCAGTACATGGAGGATGTTTTTATACTTTTCATATCTGCGACCATCATGGTGTACCTGGCATCCAGACTTAAAAGAATAGCATACATTATGTTGGAAGGCTTGCCCTAAATAAGATAGGGCTTCAGATTCATGTTCCTCAGTGCCTGCTTGGCAGTGAGGGCTTTCCTGAAGGTGGAGGTGGCAGCAAATCTGCTGGCAGGAAAACTGCCCTCCATAAACTCTAAATTAGGTGGGGAACGCAAGACGTGGGCAGACTTAACAACCTCACATTTCCCCAGCTCTAAATGAGTGCCTTGCAGCCTGATTCATGAAAGACCCGTTTTGCGACTCTTTAATAGCGATTCATAAGGAATCGCTATTACAGGCTCGCAAAACGGGATTCATGTAGGAATCGCAAAAAAAATGCGATTCCTACACATTCCTTATTTGCGATTAGCAAATTGCTAATCACAAATAAGGAATAACTCCCCATTCATTCCTATGGGCCAAAAGGCCCATAGGAATGAATGGGGAGTATTCCTTATTTGGATTAGCAATTAGCTAATCGCAAATAAGATAGCGATTTAAAGGGTGCCAGGGGTGTCCAAAGGACACCCTGTAGCACCCCTTAAAAGAAAATTTGAACAGGTGTTGCGCACACACATGTCCAAAGGACATGTGTGTGTGCAACATGCAACTTAGAAAAATGCTTTTAAAAGCATTTTTCTGAGTTTTCGCTATTTACCACGAGGTTTGACCTCGCGGTAAATAGCGGCACGAAATTGCGAATTCGCAATTTTAAAATGGATGATGAATTGCATTTAAGGAATCTCAAATAGAGATTCCTTAAATGTAATTCCTCGCAAATTTGCGAAATCGCTATTAGCGATTTTTGCATTTGGGATGATGAATCCCAAATGCAAAAATCGCACTCGCAAAGGGCCAGATTCTCAGAATCTGGCCCTTTGCGAGCGCAAATGAGCTTGATGAATCAGGCTGCTAGTCTCAGAATCAGAACGGCAAACCAATTTTCACTCTCAACACTCTAAGTTCAGTCATTTGTTAGTGGGGAAGGTGGGGAGCACATTCTCCTGCCCAAAATACCAGTGGGGCTCTTACCGAATTAAATGGTGGAAGGGTTATGCTGAACAGAAGCTGGATTCTGCCGAGTAGTTAGTCTTGTCAAAATGCTAAAGCACTTAAAAATGTGCCCAAAAAGATGGACTTACTAACTGGCACATTCATTTTGTTTTGCTGCTGTACATCCAGTCTCAGATCAGCCTGAGATTCCCGCATGGATTCTCAACAGTACTAACAAGACTATCCTAGATGATGCAAATAGTTTAGCAATATTTTTGATATCTCAAAATAGTTGCCTTTTTTTATTTTACATATAGGGTAAATATAGCGTGTAGCAAGTCACCTTTTCAGCAAGGTCACCCCAGTTTTTCTTTTGCTTTTTTCTGCACCCTAATGTTGATAGTATTAGGACTCTGTACATTGAAACGCTGCTGTTCAGTGTCACAGTGCGCCCCTAAGCTGGTATTGGTAATATTGGTTTATATTAATGAGTCATACGTAGGATGAGCGTTGAACACCCACAATCTAGGGTGCCTAACATATGTAATCTGGTGCTTTATTTATTTAAAAATTGTGTTCTCACTGTGGATGTAGTTTCTGACATTGTGTATGTGAAAGTAAAGGAAGAGTGTAAATCTGTGTTGTTACCAACCCAGCGTTTTTGTTTTTAGTTATCTCTGGTGATACTATCATTTTGATCATTTCCAAAATTGAGGAAAGTCATCTTGGCGAAATCAGGCTGGCAAATTCGCATACTAGAGAAATGCCAAAATGATGCAATGCATTGACACAAAAATAGTAAGTTTTTGTGTAAAAGGCAGATGTCATCAAGAGAAAGGTAACACGGTAACAGGGGAGGGGAAATAGGAAAACATTGATGGGGGAGGGCAAAAAGTACTAAAGTAACATTAAAAGTAGGAAGAAAGAGGGAGGGTATGAAACGGATGGGTAGTAAAGAAAGGGAAAGAGTTGAGAGTTGGAAGCGGGGAATCTCTTCTAAACAATTATTTATTCAAAAATGTTTTTCTGCAACCTGTTTTTTTCAAACTGGAAAAAATCACTAATAGAGAACCATTTTTTAAAAATGGTTCAATGAGAAAAGTGCATCAAAACCACTTACAACCCTCATGTCTGTGCACGTACAAACATTTTAATCTTTTACAAATGTATATTAAGTGAAAATATGTGACTAATCAGCACAAAATATGTTTTATAAATCGTAATACCTTCTGAATAGATGCATGTTGATAAATTTAAAATAACTTTTCTTTTTGTATTTATAAAAATCTCTATCTCTTTTTGTAGGAACAAATGGTTTCTAGTTAATTATCATTCTTAATATCGAAATTTATGTTAAAGGGTAACAATATCTAACTGCGATGTTATACTAAGAACAATATTAATAGGATCAAATATACTATTAACATTGGTTTCCAGGATACTGGAAGCCACACTCGTATGTCCACCAACTCATCGGTGTACGAAGCATGAGTTTCAGCCATGTTGAATGCCCACAGCAAGTGTGGGTTAATCCTTAGGTTTGGAGACGGACCTTTATAGGTAATTCCAGATGAGCTCCATACTAATTTGTATCATGGCAAATTGTAGCATGTGATCAGGAAGGTTTGCTCTGTGTTAGTGTTGTCGCTTTGGCCTGGAAGGAGCTGATAATAAAACACTTTTCCATTTCAGATGCAGAACCGAAGCCTGATCTTGTGTGGCCTTGTGCATCGCCCATCGCATGCTCAGCTGTCTCGTCCTGCTCTGGTTACCTAGCCCTGGGCTTTGAAGATGGAGCCATTACAGTATGGGAAATTAAGTATTCAGGTGACTTTTTTTTATCGGTACTATTGTTTTCTGAACACCCAACCCAAACGGCTTTACAACATCATGGGATCACCTGCTTGAATGAAAGTCTGAGGAATGGATTTTTTTCCACTCCTGGTTGTTTTTTTTAAGTTTAGTGGCATACATAACAACTTTATCTAAATACTGAAAAAGATGATTTATTTTAATACACTTTAAAAGAACACATATTTCAACAGATTGCGTGCCGATTCCAATCTCGCTCGGAGGGGCTCCGAACACGATCCGGTCGGAAAAAGTACGAGACATACACGTGTTCTCCGCCCGACTCTTACAGCTGTGCGAGCGAGCGAGTACAATGTGAGCAACGCGAAATTCACCGACTGAATCGTTTCCGGGTCCGAACCTCTCTGTACGTCTCGTCCGTAACCAAACCGTGCCGTGCAATGGAGATGATTTCCGACCGAGCCAGTACGATGCACGCAACAGACAGCCCAATCGACACAGGGGTCTCCCAAACACAGGCATGTACGGTGCGGATGACACCAACGCGTACCCACTGTAGGGGGATCCCTTGTGCGAGACATCCCCATTCAGTCAATGGGAGCCCATGTACGTGTCGTATGACACCGGCTCCCATTGACTTCTACAGGAGTCCGACCGAATCGAGTACGGCAGCATGCTTCCGCATCATACTCGTTCAGTCGGACTGCAGGGGTCCGGCTCAGTTGGAGAACACTACGGATCCGACTCGGTCAGAGAGATTTCCGACCCGGATCGGAATCGGGCCCATAGTGTTCTGCATATTGTGCTTCATTGGTAAAAATATAACTCCCCAGAGCACTCTTCAGGAGGCCAATCCCGCTTTCACTGCCCCTTGCCCTTGCCAACATTGCCAATTACTGTAATAACACAACTACTAACCATCACACAACTACAAGTGTGACAATTCTGACTATACCAGGCCTCCAAAACTATAAGAATGGCTTTGGTGGCAGGTATTACTCATCATTAATTTATACTGAATTAAATGAGAGAAACACAACGTCCATTTGGCAGACTGGCATAAGTCCCGATTTTGACAGTTAAGCATCAGTACCGAGCACTAGAAACCACCGGCTCAAATTAAGCACTGCAGTGGCAAAGCTATTCGTCATCTTCTTTTCTCTGTCTTCTTCTCTTGTTGAACATTTTGGAGTTGATGTTTTGTAAGAAAACGTCCACTTGTTTGTTATTATACATACACACAAAAACTTTCAAACACCACCTAAATATGTAATAATGATTTCTTCTTAATATGTAAAAGGATAATTAAAATGCGGAGCCTCTTAAGCTACTGTATCAGAGTTCCAGTGTTTGCATTATATTAAGAGTAAGATGTGTATTTGTTTAATTTAATTATTTTGACCTCTTAGGAGAACATATAGTAGCGATTCAAAAGGCATTTATGAGAAGCATGCCTGCTTCCTGTAATACTTCACATTCTCAAAAATGCCTTGGTGAATCTGCCACGTAAACTGAAAACATGAAAAGACGTTAGAATTGGACAGTCAATGGTTTTAGATTAAATCACATTTTACAAAGGTATTTTTTCAAGCTAAAACATTCTGAAGTAGACTGTGCTTTATCAATTTTTTTTTTATGTTTTATTTTTTTACTTTTTAGTTAGACCTCTTTATATCTACCCAACCAAAAACAGATTTAGATTGTACTCTGCGGCAATGAGGCGTCAATATAATGAGAGCAATAATATATTAAAATAAAATCACGCAGAGTATGTTGAAGCAGAACAGTGCAAATATGACGTAACTCAGGGAATCAAAAATCTTGGGGTAATTAACTCAGAAAGAAAAATAATTTTTATAAAAAAACAACAGAAACTAACATGTATGCAATAGAGATTAGGACAATGAACAGACTTTAAAATAATTTAAATATAGGTTGAGGTTCGAAAAAGATATGGGTGTAGGGCGGTGAGCAGCCTTTACAACGTGGGCATTACCACGCGCTTTCATTACTACGCTGCTTTTACAACGCAAGTTTTTACAACGACTTGCGCTGGAGGGCGTTGTTGGATAGGGAATAGTTAAATTTTCTATTCCAACCCTTCCCTACTGTAACATGGGCTGGAGTTGGAATAGAAAATTAAACTATTCCACTATCCAGAGCTTATTAACAACTTGCATTGTAAAAACAGCGTTGTAATGGCACGCGTGGTAATAGCCCGCGTTGTAGTGTCATACAACCGTGTAGGGCAGTAGGGGAGGAATCCTCCTGCTAAATAAATACATTAAAAACATAGGAAAGGAACAAATAATTGAAAGTTAAATGGATAAATTGGGCAAAGGTAGAGGGAAAAGGGGGACAGAGTGAGTCACTCGTGGAAATACAGGCAATTATTCAGATAAATTAAAAAAATGGAGATTACTGAAAATTCCCAGATTTGAATGAAAATCTAATTAAAAACATAGGTCTGCAACATGAATACCTTCAAGATTAATTACTCGAGATGAATCTTGAAGTTATTATTGACCCCAAAATTAATTCATGAAACCTGTTTAAATGTATATAGGCAATATGGACAAATGAATAGAATACTGTTAAAAAGACGAAGGGGTAGAAAATCCAAGTTATGAATGAAAATCAAAACTGAGTTAGTCAGAGTGTCCTCTATTTTTCTCTCCTCCCAAGCATTTCAAATGTGATGTTCTGTAGGGCCTGATGCATTTTTCTTCAATTGTTATTGTTGGACTTGACCCCCAAACCTTTTGGCTTCACGCCTCTGGTTTTCTGTATTTCGTTTTTGTTGACATTAAGACTCTGTGCACTTTACCACTGCTAGCCAGTTCGAAAATGCTTGTGCTCTCTCCCTAAAACATGGTATAATTTGCTTACACCTGATTAGCTTATTTATTTTACTTATAAATCCCTAGTATATGGTACCACTGCGCCTCTGGCCTGGTCGCCCCCCCTGCCTACCTGCTGCCCGCTGCCTACCTGTTTTCTCTGCCGCTGCCCCAGCCGCCGCAGGGCCGCCCTCCAAGCCTCTGCCTCCTGCTTCTACCGCCGCTGCCCCAGCCGCCGCAGGGCCGCCCTCCAAGCCTCTGCCTACCAGTTTCTACCGCCGCTGCCCCAGCCGCCGCAGGGCCGCCCACCAAGCCCGACATCCTTTTTCCCGCCGCTGCCAGCCCGCGGCCCCGCCCCCCGCCAGCCGATTGGTCTGCCCGCTCCCGCCTCCCCGCAGACCCTCCCTACCGGCTCCCTTCTTAAAGGGGACCCAGACTCTTCCAAGGGAGCGACCACTGCGCCTCTGGCCTGGTCGCCCCCCCTGCCTACCTGCTGCCCGCTGCCTACCTGTTTTCTCTGCCGCTGCCCCAGCCTCCGCAGGGCCGCCCTCCAAGCCTCTGCCTCCTGCTTCTACCGCCGCTGCCCCAGCCGCCGCAGGGCCGCCCTCCAAGCCTCTGCCTACCAGTTTCTACCGTCGCTGCCCCAGCCGCCGCAGGGCCGCCCACCAAGCCCGACATCCTTTTTCCCGCCGCTGCCAGCCCGCGGCACCGCCCCCCCGCCAGCCGATTGGTCTGCCCGCTCCCGCCTCCCCACAGACCCTCCCTACCGGCTCCCTTCTTAAAGGGGACCCAGACTCTTCCAAGGGAGCGACCACTGCGCCTCTGGCCTGGTCGCCCCCCCTGCCTACCTGCTGCCCGCTGCCTACCTGTTTTCTCTGCCGCTGCCCCAGCCGCCGCAGGGCCGCTCTCCAAGCCTCAGCGTCCTGCTTCTACCGCCGCTGCCCCAGCCGCCGCAGGGCCGCCCTCCAAGCCTCTGCCTACCAGTTTCTACCACCGCTGCCCCAGCCGCCGCAGGGCCGCCCACCAATCCCGACATCATTTTTCCCGCCGCTGCCAGCCCGCGGCCCCGCCCCCCGCCAGCCGATTGGTCTGCCCGCTCCCACCTCCCCGCAGACCCTCGCTACCGGCTCCCTTCTTATGACGCCCCCGGAGCGACCGCGCAGCGGACGCGCGCAGCGGGAGCGCCGATTGTGCGCCGAAGGTGTGCCAAAGGTAAGCCCGTCTGCGCCCGTCCGCGCCTGGACCGCGCCCAGTGCCAGGACCCCTGGGCCCCGCAGACACCAGCCCACCCGCCGGGCCTACGACGCCGCCACCCTCAACGCACTCAACACCGGCCGAATCCCGGGATGCTACCGAGCCACCCCAAGACGAACCCACGGACCCTTCAGCTGCCACTCCTGCAAGTTCACCTGCATCCGGACCTGTCCCGCACCAACACCCGCCAAGCCGAACATCAGCAGCAACCACCTGAAGTGCATCCTCCTCAACACCCGCTCCGTCCACAGACACGCCATCGAACTCTGGAACCTCCTCGACACCACAGCCCCTGACGTCGCCTTCCTCACGGAAACCTGGATGAACGACTCCTCAGTGCCCGACATCGCCATCGCCATCCCAGAGGGCTACAAGATCACCCGAAGAGACCGCGACAACCAGACTGGAGGAGGCATCGCCATCATCTACAGGGACACCATCCGCATCAAGACCAACACCGACGACACCCTGACAACCGCCGAACACCTGCACTTCCAGATCCACACGGACCCCAAAACCACCCTCAGAGGCACCCTGATCTACCGACCCCCGGGACCACGCACACAATTCAGCGAGGACATCGCCGACTTCATCAGCCCGCATGCCCTCCCCTCCGCCGACTACATCCTCCTGGGGGACATCAATTTCCACCTGGAGAACAACAACGACCGCAACACCATCACCCTGCTCGACAACCTCGCCAACCTCGGTCTCAAGCAGCTGGTGTCCACCCCCACCCACCTCGCGGGACACACACTCGACGCCGTCTTCTCATCCAGCAAAGACATCGCCTTCAGCCACGCCACCAGACTCCACTGGACGGACCACAGCTGCGTCCACTTCACCTTCAAAAGAACGACGATCCACCACCACCAGCAACAGGTTGCTCGAAGAAGCTGGAACAAGATCACAGCCGACCAGCTCGCCGCTTCCCTGAGCCAGCACCCTCCCGCCGGCTCAGCGAACCCCAGCCAGGCCGCCGACAACCTCACGAAGTGGATCAGCAACTGCGCGGACGAACTCGCCCCACTGAGGACCCCGCCCAGGAGACCCGGCAGCAAGAAGGCCCCATGGTTCACCGACGAACTCAAGAGCTCCAAGAAGAACTGCCGAGCCCTCGAGAAAGCCTGGAGAAGGGAACCAACTCCGGACAACATGACCACCCTCAAGCTTGCCACCCGGAAGCACCACCAACTGATCCGCGCCACCAAGAAAACGGCATTCAAGGACCGGCGGACAACAACGCACACAACTGCAAGGAACTCTTCAACATCGTGAAAGAGCTCTCTAACCCCAACGCCGGAAACAACGACATCACCCCATCACAAGACCTCTGCAACTCCCTCGCCTCCTACTTCCACAACAAGATCGCAGACATACACAACAGCTTCAGCACTCAACCGACGCACGCCACGACCGAACCACCGCCCCCCACTACCACCCTCCGCGCCTGGACTCCGATCAGCACCGAAGACACCGTCCACATGATGAACTCCCTCCACTCCGGATCTCCAACCGACCCCTGCCCTCACCACGTCTTCAACAAGGCCGACGCTGTCATCGCACCCCACCTGCGGGACATCATCAACACCTCCTTCGACACCGCCACCTTCCTGGAGAGCTGGAAGCACGCCGAACTCAGTGCCCTACTCAAGAAACCTACAGCGGACCCCACCGAACTCAAGAATTACTGCCCCATCTCGCTCCTCCCGTTTCCAGCCAAAGTCATCGAGAAGACCGCCAACAAACAGCTGGCTGCCTTCCTCGAGATGAATGGATCCCTCGACCCCTCACAGTCTGGCTTCCGAGCCAACCACAGCACCGAGACTGCCCTCATCGCTGCCACTGATGACATCCGAGCCCTGATGGACAACGGAGAAACAGCGGCCCTCATCCTCCTAGACCTCTCTGCGGCATTCGACACTGTCTGCCACCGCACCCTAGTGCAGCGCCTCAGCAACGTCGGAATCCAGGAGAAGGCACTGGAATGGATCATCTCCTTCCTCGACGGAAGAACACAGAGAGTCCGTCAACCACCGTACAAGTCAGAGGCCACCGAAGTCATCTGCGGCGTCCCTCAAGGATCCTCGCTGAGCCCCACCCTCTTCAACGTCTACATGCAGCCATCGCACACCAACACAACCTCAACATCATCTCCTACGCTGACGACACCCAGCTGATTCTCTCCCTCACCAACGACCCCGCCAGAGCCAACCTTCACGAAGGGATGAAAGACGTAGCCGAGTGGATGACAACTAGCCGCCTGAAACTGAACTCAGACAAGACGGAAGTCCTCATCCTGGGCTCCGCGCCCTCCGCCCGGGACGACTCCTGGTGGCCCCCCGCCCTGGGCACCACACCCAAACCGACAGACCACGCACGCAACCTGGGCTTCATCCTGGACTCCTCCCTCTCAATGACCAGACAAGTCAACGCCGTCTCCGCGTCCTGTTTTAACATCCTGCGCATGCTACGGAAGATCTTCCGGTGGATCCCCACTGAGACCAGGAAGACGGTCACCCAGGCCCTCGTCACCAGCCGACTGGACTACGGCAACGCCCTCTACGCCGGAACCATCGCCAAGCTCCAGAAGAGACTCCAGCGGATCCAGAACGCCTCAGCCAGACTCATCCTCGACATCCCCCGACGCTGCCACATCTCCGGACATCTAAGAGACCTGCACTGGCTCCCCGTCAACAAGAGAATCACCTTCCGTCTCCTCACCCACGCACACAAAGCCCTACACGACCAAGGCCCGAGCTACCTCAACAACCGCCTCAACTTCTACGCTCCCAAACGCCACCTCCGATCGACCAACCACGCCCTCGCCGCCGTCCCCCGCATCCGAAGAGCGACAACAGGAGGAAGGTCCTTCTCCTACCTGGCCGCCAAGACCTGGAACTCCCTCCCGACCGACCTGCGCCTGACCCAAGACCACCTCTCCTTCAGGAAGAAGCTCAAGACCTGGCTGTTCCAGCAGTAGCAGCACCCCCCCCCCAAGCGCCTTGATACCCTCCGGGTAAGTAGTGCGCTCTACAAATGTCTTTGATTGATTGATTGATACTACATGTATGCAGGGCCTGTAAATTATTTGTTTCTATCGAGCCTGCAGCACGCATTGTTCCACATACTTAAATGGAACTTTCAACCATGTCCCACGCCTGCCATTGCAGCCTGTAGTGCAGTTTTAAACTACCAATTCAAAGTGGCAAAATAAGTCTTTTGCCAGGCTTAAATCTTCCTTTTTAATGCATATTATCACTCCTAAGGTAGCCTGAACAGCCCATAGGGCAAGGTACGTTGTATTTAAAAAGTAGGATCTGCATTTTTACATTCTACATATCCTGGTAAATTAGTTTTTCCCTACTCTAAGGCTTATCTCTCCCACTGGAAAACATTGAGGTACCATATTTATTAAGTGCTAACTTTTGATTGGGAACAGATAGGAATGTCAAGTATGGATTCAAACAAATTGTATTCTAATAGCCCCTTTAATAGGAAAGTCACAATTCTGAATTTGCCATTTTTAGAAAGTTGAAAGGAAATGAACCCAGATGTGTATCCAGGAATACCTAGTGCACTAGACACGAGTCACTATAAAGTGTACACAAGATTGTCAAAATAATTATTTGTAATGCTCAATGTCTCTAGCCCTTTTGGTGCTCATGGCGAGCTCAGCTCGTCATAACCACACCCATTTTTATTATGGCCCTGCACAGGAGAGGAATAAGACCAGCAGCGATGGTGCTAGTTATAGACAACAATTAACGATAAATCCAAAATTGTAATTGAAGTCTTCAAACATAAAGTTGATTGAGATCTGCTCTTTTTCTTAGTCGTTGGAGATGACGATGTAATTCAGGGTTGCAAACAATACAGCTTGTAATCAGCATGAAAAGCCCGCATACAAAACAAACTTCACATGTCCCAATGCATTTCGGGCTTTTGAATAAGCCCTTCGTCATGGGAATCTGCAATATATCAATGATCTTTTATCAATACAAAGTATGAAATGACAAGAAGTTCTAAAATACCATTAATAGAAACACCACAGCTCACTGGAGGGCAGGAGAAAAGGGAAACAATAGTTATAGCTCCTGCAATACCATGGTGTTGACTTGTTAAGTATGCAAACGAAAAACAAGACATGTGCTGAGATGAAATGTGAAAATCAACTAAAGCACAAGACTACCACTGCCCGTGAATAGAAAGACAACGTGAATAAAAACGCCGTGATTGAAAGACGCTGTGGTGGAAAAACTATGAATGAATGTAAATGAATCACAGCGTACCTCTAACGCTCGAGTGAACACACTCGAAGTGAAAATGGAGGTCGACAAGAGACCTAAAGAAAACCTGAAAAAGAACCAAAATGTGGATAGGCTGGTATTGGAGAAATAAAAATGGTGGGAAGCAATGACCGAACACCGATGCTTACCACTTAAAGTCCTAATCAAGAGAGTAAACACCCAAAAAATATGCATAACTGGAGTGAGTACTGTGCCATAAAGTGTCATAGAAGCGTGGTGACGTGCGCACAGTTAACAAAACTCACCCGAAACTCCGAAGACGCCAACACATACTGTCATACAGAAGACGCCGTCTCCATCAAGTGAGCCCATGCGTCATCTCCATTTAAACGAGAAAATGGTAGCAATGGAAATAGGACTAGAGGAACAGTGTCTCTACTGTGACGAAAATCAATGTTAACCCTTTCGATGCTAGTGACGGAACGGTTCCGTCACGAGCGCCGGTTGGGCTGTGCTTATGACGGAACCGTTCCGTCATGACCACGCCCATTATTTAGAACCTTCAGCACAGCGCGAAAATTCGCGCAGTTCTGTAGGTGTTAAAAATAGAGCGCAAACACACATACACACACACACTGCGAAGCGGGAGATGCCGGCTCAAAAGGATGAGCCCATGCGTCATCTCCGTGGGAGTGTGCATTAGTAGCAATGAAAGTCAAAATACTGCTGCGTGTACAACCAAAAAAACTAAAAGAAACCGGAAACAAACGCTTCAAGAGCGAAACAAGCATGAGAGTGAGGTGCACAACTTAAAAGATAAAAGGGAAAAAATAAAGTGAAAAAGACAAGGCCAGTGTAAGTGAGCTTCAAAAATGATTCAAACAGTCACATGTGAACATCCAATAGTGACAGAGAAAATAAAAGACACAGAATCAACAAGAATGATCAATATTACAATGGTCACCATGAATGTTCAATATTATAATGGATGCAGCATATGACAAGTGAAACACCTAATCTAGTACATATATGAAAACCTATCTGTCATTTACTGGTGCAAGCAACAAAGGAACAAAGGCACCAAATGCAGAGAATATTTATAAGAAACACAATAATTCAAATTTGTCATTAAGCCCTTTCGGCGACATTGTTTCCATAAACCATATCCAATGAGACTCACGTTGAGATAAAATTCTGGATATATCTCTGTCTGGCCGATTGTCAACCATCTCAAAAACACTAAATCTTAACTGTGAATTTGTGTGTTTTCTAGCCAGCCAATGTTGGGCTAATGGTGAACTGATGGTCTTATTTCTAGTTTTGCTTTTATGTTCAGTGATACGGGTTTGAAGAACTCTCTCTGTTTTCCCCACATCATGTAAATCACATGGACATTTAATTATGTAGATGACGTGATGGCTATTACAGTTTGCATAGAAATTTAGAAAAATCTTTTTGCCTGAACGGGGGTGTGGCAAACTTTTTCTTATAATCACATTATTGCAATGCGAACAGTTCATACACCTCAACATCCCTTTATAGGGAACTTGAACATTGGCTACGGGTTTGCTCAAGATTTCTTTCAAGTTGCGTGAACTCTTGTATGCGAATAACGGTAGATTAGAAAACATACCTATAAAATCTGGTTCAGATTGAAGCAAATCACATCGTTGCAAAATGCTCTTTTTGATGGAGTTGGAATGAGTAGAGTATGTAGAAACAAACACCTCTCTGGCAAGGCCAGGATGTTTTATTGTCTTTTTCAGCAGATGATTACGGTGTAATGCGAGTGATCTGGTTTCAGCCCGATTCACTATTATTTAGGGCTAACCTCTACTCAAAAACTTCTCTTTGAAGTCTTGAATGGTCTGCAAGCATAACTCCGAATCCGAAGTTATAGGCCTAATTCTCGTGAATTGAGAAAAAGGGAGATGGAGTTTCAAAGACCAGGGGTGGAAACTATGATAAAACAAAGCATTGTTGCGGTCAGTAGGTTTTTTAAAAACACTGGTCTCCATAGTTGTGCCTGAAAGTTTAAGCAAAACGTCCAGATAAGCTATATTCTGTGATTCAATCTGAAAAGTGAACTGAATCCGGGGATTGATGTCATTAAGCTTCAAGATCTGGGATTCTAACTCACTTTGTGACCCATGCCAAATGCTTAGTATATTGTCAATAAAACGATGATATAAGATCAACTTTGATGTCCAAAAATTATCGGAAAGAATGTGCTCTGTCTCAAATTTTACCATTAAAATATTCGCATAGTTGGGGGCTCCCGAAAAGCCCATAGACCTGCCATTGGCTTGAAGGAAGAACTGATCTTTCTACTGAAAGTAGCTATGGAAAAGACAGAAGTTGAGATGTTCAAGAAGAAACACTTTATTAGCCCTTAAGTTGTCCTGTCTCAATAAAGCCCATTCAATGGCTTCAATGCCTTCAAGATGTGGAATGGACGTATACAATGACACCACGTCTATTGTACACAGCCACGTTTCTCCAGTCTCAGGGTTGTTAATGTCTTGGAGAATATTCAACAAATGTGTGGTGTCTTGTAAATACGACGGCTACTTTGGACCATGGGGTGAAGGAAAACATCAAGCTAACGACCCAATTGATCATGTATGGATCCACACCCGGATACTATAGGTCTCAACAGGGGGTCTACCACATTTTTGTGTATCTTGGGAAGCATATAAAGCCCCGGTCCCCGAGGAAAGTGGGTGAATAGAAACTCTCTAGTTTTAGAGTTGATCCATTTCATTTCAACAGTGTGTAAAAGAATAGTATCCAAAAGAGCTAAAAAAGAGTCAGTTGGACCCTCAGATAATGGTAGGTAAGTGGAAGTGTCCTGCAACATCTGTTCAATTTTATTGTCATAGAGCTTACGATTCATGACCACTAAAGCTCCACCTTTGTCTGCTTTAGTGAAATGTAAAGGGCGATTGGACTGCAAAGATTTCAATGCCAGTCTTTTTTTTTTTGGACAGGTTAGGAATAACAGAAGTTTCAGATGTTAATTTTGCCAAATCTTGTTTAACAAAAGTTACAAAGGAATCAATGATCTTATGAGAAATGGGAGAAACAAAGGTGCTGCGTGGCTTGAATTAAAGATATTCATCATCCTGTGTGGTCTCAGGTTGAGTGACCATGGTTGAAAAAAGTATCTTAAACGTAATTTCCTAGTAAATTTGTATGGGGCAATCTGAGAATCTAAACTTTTAGCTCGATGAGTTGGTACTAATGAACAGCCCTTGTTCAGAACTGTGATTTAATTGTCAGTTAATTTCCTTGAGGAAATGTTAACCAATAATGTTTCTTTCTCCGAAGTGATGTCCCTGATTTTGCTGAATCCGTGCCCTCGGGTTTGGTTGGTTCTACTACCACCTAAGTTGGAGGTTGGTTTGCGGTGGGGCTGGTCTCTAAAAAAGAGACCTTAGTTGTACTAGGGCCAGCAGTAGATATATCACTAGTGAGCAGTTGGCTTATAGAAGACACCGGTGGACGTGATAACTGAGTGTTGATCACAGAAGCTAAATTTTCTTCCGATGAAGTTGTGCCTGGTTTATTCCAGCTCAGATTTTGGGCATAAACCTCTGCCCTCTGAGGACTGCCATGCTTCTAGTAGGAGACTGCCGTTCTGCTTGAGGCCTGCTTGTTTATCAGAGCACCTCTCTGATGCTTGAGGCTTTCCTTGCTACTTGAAGGAGAAAGGGCCATCTCCTTGAACCCAGGAGTACCATAGTGGTTCCAAGGGTTCATTGGCTTACCTCCTGTTTGATGTACAGGCACATAACAACCTCCAGAGACATTGAACCCAACACCTGGTCTCTGCTGGAGTGAGTCCTAACCCCCAACCGGTGCCCCCAAGTCCTCGATCCTTGGAAGTAGTGTTAGAGATGCTGCTTCTGCCTAACCCTAAAAGTTGGGATTTAGAAAGATTTGAACCAAAAAGTGCCACAAAAACCGACAGAAGATGGGACCAACATGCAATCCGATCCACTCAGAGTGTATTGCTGGTCAGCCTACCTTCCCGGTGCATAACTCTGCTATATTCTTCTCCTCAGCAACAAATCCTGTGCAGCCCGACCTCCGAGCAATGGTATCTGGCCTCCTGGAGCCCTCTTCAGCTACTGCCTCCTGCTTCATCCCGCTACATGTGTTTTGACTTAGCACAAAGTTGTCTAAATCTGAAAGTAAAAACCTTCACTAGGCTCAACTGAAACATGCTCTCCATCTACAACAACCAACTTGGTGGCCTGGAAAACGGCTTCTCCCTCTCTAAGCTTTTTTCTGTCATCAACAGCTTCACAGAGACCTCCTCCAGTGCTCTCGGCGACAACGATTCCTCCTCTAACACACCCTGCAGTCTTGCTCCCCTGAACTCTACCTTCTCCTGGACTGTTCTTCAAAATGCCTTTTAACTCTTACAGTAAGCCAAGACCTTGTCCAATCCACCATGTGCATCTGAGCCACAGTTGGCCTTAACTTTTGACTTTGCCCCTCTTGTGCGACCAGATACACGCAGTTGGTGCTTTGATCTTTTCGGCACTATTTTTGATTAACAACTTTTTTAAATGTATAACTCTAGTTCTACTGAAAGTATTTAATTAGTTTTTGTGTCATTTTATTTGTTACAATTTCTCTATTTTGGTAAATTGTGAGGGATTTTTCTTGTTGTGTGTTTTCTCTTTTTTTCTGTTTGTGTGCTGCATAAATACTTAACACCATCCCTCTAAGTTAAGCCTAACTGCTTTTTAGGGCTCAGGCCTACGTCACACTGCGTAGCAGTGTAGGCAGAGCCTAAGAGCCCTTATGTGAGGGTCTTTGAAAAGCTACCTAACAGATTCCTGGGTGCTCGTGATTTTTCATCCTTCTTTTTGCCAGCTGCATGGCAATTGGGCTTCGCATGGGTGTATTTTTACAAGAGAGCACACAATAGGCCACAGGCGTTAGAGTTGCTCCGCCTAGTGCATATTCCCTGCGGACACGCGCAGCAGAAGGGCATATTTCTTCAATTACCAGCTGTCAGGGCCCGCGGTAATTGAAGACAGATGCTGGGCGCAAGTTTCTTTTTTTAAAAATCCATTTCACGGAGTTCTCCCTGGCAGCGCCTCTTCTCTGTGAACAGCGATTCACAAAAGAACTGTCCGCTTACATGCTTCATCTCTCAATATTTTGTGCGCAGACCAACTAAAATTACTAGTTCAACGGGACAATGTACTGTGTGGCGTATTGTTAGCCACCATTCAAAAGGATATGCATTCTGTCTGGAAAGAAACAGATTTGAACGCGAGTGCCCAAGAAGTCTTCCGTTCAAATACAATTATTGCAATAAAGGAAACCAAGGCCTGGAACAAGCCGTGCTACACCGTGGTCTGCAGCAAGTAGCAGGACTTGAAGCTGTTTGAGACGGCAGACAAGAACAGGAGCTCTTACTAATCAGCTGGAAACTGGGGACCTTTGACTGCGAGAGAACATTCATCATTCGCAGCCTCAGCCAGGCATCCCTTAACGCTCCCACAATCAGGGCCGGACTAGGAACAGAAACCGGCCCTGGCAAACTGCTCAGCTGCCCCCCTTGGGGTGAGGGGGAGTGCAGCCTAGCAGTTTGCGAGGGCCGGTTTCGGACGATTTTGTTACCAGGGGCCGAAATCGCCGACCCCCGGTAACAAAAACGGCCCCCCAGGGGCCCGAAACCAGCCCCCACCCTAGCGGCCTACCGGGGAAACACCTGGTGCCCGCTATGGCCAGTCCAGCCCTCCCCACAATGCCTGCACCTCCTTTGCAAGCAGGCGCCTTCAATAAAAGAACCCACGGTGCCTTAGCACGGGAGAAAGACATAATGAGATTAATTCCGCACATTTACAAGAAACCATTACTGCGCATCGTGAACTCGCGGCCCAGCTGCATTCCGCGGTCTTAACGGCATGCACGCAGACAATTGAAACGAGGATGATAATGTATTTACTGCACATCGCTCCATTACAGGAGCTGTCTCTCAAAGGCAGACCATGTGTCCTCAAGAATATGTTCTGCGTCCGCGCTCGTTCGATTTAATGTTCTCCTTCACGCGACGTCGCTTACGTCATCAGCTTAGCTTTTCATTCATTATATCTGCACGTTGACCTCTGCTCTACAGCCCTGTTCACGGATTATTTTATTGCTGGCTTTTTTCAATCTTCTTTTCATTATCTCATTTCAAAGCACTGCCCTTCCGTCTCCCGAAATGCCAAGCGCAGTTAACACTCCTAAGGACAGGGAACCTAGAGGGGAAACGGTGCGGCTGGTGCGCGAGGGGAGAGGGCCTTACAGCAAGCAGTACCTTGTTAATAGTAGGGTGCAGGCATGCTTAGAACAACTCAACAGGCAAAGAAGCATAATTGAAACAGGTCTTTCAGCTGAACATAGACTGATTAACCGCGGCAGTCATGCTCTGAGAGAGAAACGATAACAAGGGAAACCTAATTTGCATACTCAACACATGACTGAACTGCAATTCCACAAGGAAAAAACATCTTTAATTAACAAAATGAATGACAGTGAGTGCAGAGTGACAGTGAGTGCGAGTGACAGTGAGTGCAGAGTGAGTGCGAGAGCGACAGTGAGTGCAGAGTGAGTGTGAGTGCAGACTGAGTGCAGAGTGAGTGTGTGCAGAGTGAGTGCGAGAGCGACAGTGAGTGCAGAGTGAGTGCGAGAGTGACAGTGAGTGCAGAGTAAGTGCAAGAGTGATAGTCAGTGCAGAGTGAGTGCGAGAGTGACAGTGAGTACAGAGTGAGTTCGAGAGTGACAGTGAGTGCAGAGTGACAGTGAGTGCAGAGTGAGTGCAGAGTGACAGTGAGTGCAGAGTGAGTGCGAGAGTGACAGTGAATGCAGAGTGAGTGCGAGAGTGACAGTAAGTGCAGAGGGAGTGACAGTGTGTGCAGAGTGAGTGCGAGAGTGGCAGTGAGTGCAGAGTGAAGGCAGAGTGAGTGCGAGAGTGACTGAGTGAGTGCCAGAGTGACAGTGGGTGCAGAGTGAGTGCCAGAGTGACAGTGAGTGCAGAGTGACAGTGAGTGCAGAGTGACAGTGAGTGCAGAGTAGGTGCAGTGTGAGTGCAGAGTGAGTGCAGAGTGACTGTGAGTGCAGAGTGAGTGCGAGAGTAACAGTGAGTGCAGAGTGAGTGCGAGAGTGACAGTGAGTGCAGAGTCACAGTGAGTGCAGAGTGAGTGCAGAGGGACAGTGAGTGCAGAGTGACTGCAGAGTGACAGTGAGTGCAGAGTGAGTGCCAGAGTGACTGTGAGTGCCAGAGTGACTGTGAGTGCAGAGTGACTGTGAGTGCCAGAGTGACTGAGAGTGCAGAGTGACTGTGAGTGCAGAGTGAGTGCCAGAGTGACTGTGAGTGCATAGTGAGTGCAGAGTGAGAGTGAGTGCAAAGTGAGAGTGAGTGCAGAGAGAGCAGGATATGCTTGTGCGCTTACACGGTGCACTGACACACAGGAGCTATAACAAGGAACAGCTGAACACATGTCTTGGGAGCTTCATGGAGGCAGCTGGCCCTCTGTGAGGGGAGCAGCAAGGAGGGGACGCCCCAACCAATCAAGCGCAACTACTCACAACCTACTGTACGATTACAACAGAGGTCAAAGGGCAGAGCTAGGTCTTTTCGCATTACGTAGGGTGAGCAGTGTGTGAGCGTGCAGGGTGAACAGTGTGTGAGCGCGCAGGCTGAGTAGTGTGTGAGTATGCAGGGTGAACAGTGTGTGAGTATGTGAGTATGCAGTTTGAGCAGTGTGTGAGCGTGCAGGGTTAACAGTGTGTGAGTGTGTAGGGTGAGCATTGTGAGTGTGTAGGGTGAGCATTGTGAGTGTGTAGGGTGAGCAGTGTGTGAGTGTGTAGAGTGAGCAGTGTGTGCAGGGTGAGCAGTCTGAGTGTGCGGTGAACAGTGTGAGTGTGTACGGTGAACAGTGTGTGAGTGTGCAGGGTGAACATTGGGTGAGTGTGTAGGGTGAACAGTGTGTGAGTGTGCAGGGTACGAAAACTCGAACTAAGTCCACCTCACACACACACATAAGACCACAGACATAAGACCACACACATAAGACCACACACATAAGACCCCGCACATAAGACCCCACACACTCACCACCACACACTCACCATTGCACACTCAGTGCAAACTTACACACACTCACCACCACACACTCACCACCACACACAACCACACACGCAACCACACACGCAAGCACACACAACCACACCGTCAGTGCAAACTTTCACCAGACACAGACACCATAAATCGTCTGTGCAGGCTTCCACCAGGCACACACACCATCAGACGTCAGTGCATGCTTTCACCAGGCACACACACCACCAGCCGTCAGTGCACGCTTTCACCAGGCACACACACCACCAGCCATCAGTGCACACTTTAACCAGGCACACACAACACCAGCCGTCAGTGCACGCTTTTGCCAGGTACACACACCACCAGTCGTCAGTGCACGCTTCCACCAGGCACACACACCTCCAGCCGGTAGTGCACGCTTCCACCAGGCACACACACCTCCAGCCGGCAGTGCACGCTTCCACCAGGCACACACACCACCAGCGATCAGTGCATACATCAATTGTTAACTCATCCACAATTAACTATTGTAGCAATCGCAGTATGGTGCACTTTACTTTTAAACATATTCATCTAAAGCGCAGCATGCCACTATTGCTACAATTCCAATCCAACCCACATAATTCCACTACACACCACATGCATACACTCCATAACACATGGCTAAAAGACATTGCCATTTACAATGCCATTAGCTCTCACTCAAATCCGAGACCTACTGCATTTCCAATGCTTGTTTACCAAGCTACCAGAGGGTTAAGCACATGTTAATTTGGTAACTTTTGTGGCTCACCCTGACAAGGATTCTGGTTTTTGTCTGAGTGGGTTTCCACTCCACTCAACTAATAACCCAATTTCTTATTCTTATAATGTACTATCAGCCCGTCCCGACGTTGTCTGGGTATGAATTGCTGCCGGCAAGTAGCATATTGTTTTGTAGGATTTCGTTTTGATAGCATTTCTTATCTGTGACAAGCCTGTGAAATGCTCAGATTCACAGTGCACTGCTGATGCACTTAAGAGTGCGCCTTCAGTAGTGTGTGAACTCGAGTTTCCCTACTTTATTTTTCCTTGCAATATTATATAGTGCAAACTCGACAACATGGCATGAGCACAATTTACATTACAAAAGAACACATTCATTTGCGGTTGGCACTGGGAGACAAAGCGATTTGCCTGGAATCACAGGATGTTGAGCTGATGCCGAGATTCAAACGCATGTCCCCAGCTCTAAAGTTCCCAATTCTAGAACTTGTGGCAGGAGGTGTGTCTAAAAGTGTATGTCGGTGCTGGCCATCAATGAGAGAGTCCTGTGCATTTTTCAAATTGCTGGAGATGTGGGCTGCCGTGCCACCAATGTACTTACCGGGGGAGGGTAAACACCCATTATTCTGCAACTTTCTTTCCGCATACCATCACTCCGCATACTTTCATTATGAAAGTACCATGACTCCGCAATGCCATTATAACGCATGGCATTACATTTTATATGCTTTTACCACGCATACATTTACAACGAAATTCATTGTAAATGCATGAATGGTAAAAGCATGTTTTTTTTAAAGTTTGGATAAGGTAAGTATGGGTATAGGGGTATATGTTTTGGGGTACTGAGGTATATGTTTTGGGATGTTTGGGTAGTTTAAGGGGTCAGATATAGTTTTGGGTTATGGGGTACAGGGGTAGTTTTAGGGTTTAGGGATAGGTGTGGGTTTTGGGGTACAGGGGTATTTTTAGGGTTCAGGGCTAGGTTTGGGTTTTGGGGTATAGGGGTATTTTTAGGGTTCAGGGGTAGGTTTGGGTTTTGGGGTACAGGGGTATTTTAAGGGTTCAGGGCTAGGTTTGGCTTTTGGGGTGCAGGGGTATTTTAGGGTTCAGTGCTAGGTTGGGTTTTGGGGTACAGGGGTATTTTTAGGGTTCAGGGGTAGGTTTGGGTTTTGGGGTACAGGGGTATTAAGGGTTCAGGGCAAGTTTTGTTTTTTGGGATACAGGGGTATTTTAGGGTTCAGGGGTAGGTTGGGGTTTTGGGGTACATTGGTATTTTTAGGGTTCAGGGCTAGGTTTGGGTTTTGGGATACAGGGGTATTTTTAGGGTTCATGTTTGGGTTTTGAGGTACCGGGTATTTATAGGGTTCAGGGCTAGGTCTGGGTTTTGGGGTACAGGGGTATTCTTATGGTTTAGGGATAGGTTTGGGTTTTGGGGTACAGGGTATATTTATAGGGTTAAGATGGGTTAGTGTTTAAGGGTGTTGGGGTATTTTAAGGAGTAAGGGTGGGTTATGATTATGGGGTGCAGGGGTATTTAAAGGGAGCAGGATGGGATTAGCACACGATATGAGACATGGCATGAAGGGTGGAACGTACCACACGCCCCCAGCGTTTGTCACGCCCCCAGCACACGCCCACAGCACAGCGCAGACACGCCCACAAGAGACTACTTTGCTGGCACGGTTCTTTTACCTTTTAAATGTATATGGTGGGCGTCTGCATAGCTTATGTCCTTCTGCTGCAACTGGCCTTTCCAACGCTGTATTGGGTGTTGTGATTGGTGCTGTGGTTCCTGAGATTACCCGCCTCAAAGGTTTGGGCTCTCTCTTTATTATATCAGTATGGATTGTTTGTCATAATTTTGCGATTTTGGTGTGAAATTCTCTATTTGGGCTGATGACACAGGATCAAATTGCATTAGTCAGAAAAGAGGGAAAGCCTAAAATGGACTGTTGTGGTTTTGATGCTGAAAATAGATTCTGTGGGAAAAAAATCCCCATCCACTGGATTACATTTCTTATGAAATATTTAGCAAAACCACAGTTATCCCTGGGAGCCCTCCAATGCTTAATTTGTTATTTAATAAGTGCTAGTGCCAAAAGCTCTGCTAAGAAGCCCAAGGCTGGTGCTATTTAATATCAGTGCTCTGAATACCAAGACTGCTGGTCATAAAAGCACCTCATGAAGGTTTAATTGACTACCAGACACTCCCTGTCACTTTGTCTCACTCTTGCAGATTCCTGCTTTCTCCCTTTGTGATAGTTTTTCCGTCTTTCTCTTTCTCCATCTTTCCACCTTGTGTGTTTTTCCCTTTTTTGCTCTGGGTAAATGTATGATGAAGACAAATTAGTACTAGTCCCCAAAAATGAGTACTAGTGAACCCCACTTGCAACCACCGGCTCACATTAAGCATGGGAGCCCCCATCAAACAGCATGTCCCAAACACACTGATGATTATGTTCTTATATATTTCCAAGAGCCTACCTGTGTTCATACACAGCCATTCAGTGCCTTACCACTGCCAAATGATTATGCAATCAACAGTGGTGTAACAGTTGCTGATCATGCAGTAATCACACTAGCTCAGACGTCATTGGTGGATCAGAAATTAGGCAGCCTACATTCAGCATAGCAATTACATGTTTTCCACATACAGGGCCAGATATATCAACAAAATATTTTGCCATTCCCTTATTGCGAATCTCTGCGATTCACAATTATTGAATCGCAAAACAGCATGCATGAAAGTGTGTAGTATACTTTCTGGGATTCCTAAGGGGTCGCAAATGACCTACCTCATAAATATTAATGAGGTAGGACGCAGTTTGCGACCCCCTAGGAATCGAAAAAATTACAGGGATGGTGGCCTGCTAAAACCAACAGACCACTATGTCTGTGATTGTTTTTAAATGAAACAATCCTTTTTTTTTTGTAAAGCAGCCTGTTTTCCTTAAAGGAAAACGAGATGCTTTACAAAAAAAAAAAGTATTCTTTTACATTTTTTAAGAGCAGGCAGTGGACCACTGCCTGCTCTTAAAAAATGCATTTACAAACATTCACAAAGGGGAAGGGGTCGATTGGGGACCCCTACCCATTTGCGAATGGGTTACCACCTACTTGAAGAAGGTGGTAAAATGCGAATGTTTTTCGACTGCATTCACAGTCACAAAACATTCATGCAAACCGTTAGGATTCGTCATTCGAAAGGGACGCCCTAAACACACTCCTTCCAAATAGCGAATGCAAACCCATTTTGCGATTCAGTAACAGGTTACCAAATCACAAAATTAGGTTTGATGCATTGCAAAACCATTTTTTGCGATCCTAAACGGCCCAGTTCTGCAGATCGGCCTGTTTGTGAGGAGAAAAATACTTGATGCATCTGGCCCAATGTTACTCCATTGCATTTATGGGCATGTCTCCATCTCCATTTGGATCATACTCTAGTAAAGGCTTTCGTATCTCTTGTCCAAGTCATAACTTTGCTTACCGGAAAGGCCTGTTCTGCTAAACCGCCAACCATCTGCTTCCCCAATTCTCATGGCAAGAACTGTTGTTCCAATCCAGTCTCCTCCTGCATCAATCCTTAAACAGCTATTTGATGCTTTCAAGTAAAGCAACATTTTCCAGTCCTCGCTGTACATCACATCTGCTCCTCCTCAGCACGCACCCATGCTCTTGGGCCTTCTGTTTAGCTAGAGCTATCATTTTTCACCTCCACACCTGGCATATTTACATCTTTACCCAGTGCCCTGACCTGCTTGTTAAATGTCTTAGGTTCCTTATGGTTCAGGCGTCATCGTTGGACTCCCCCCACACCCAAGTAACTAAGGATAATACGACAGCCAAAATAGCACCTCGCAAATTGCGAGTCTTTTGCGACTCGCAATTAGCGAGTCGCAAAAGTTGAAGAGGGTGGTAATTTGCGAGTGTTTTGCACCTGCAATTGCAGACACAAAACATTTTTACATTGGGTTGCGCTCGCTATTAGGAAGGGAATGCCCCTTCCTAATAGCGACTCGCAAAACGCTAATTTGCGAGTCGCAAAAGTTGCTACTCGTAGAATAGGGTTTGTATATTCCCCATGCTTTTTTTGCATGCGCAAACGGGTTCGCCATTTACGCATGCAAAAATAGTGGTACATCTGGCCCTAAGATGGTTTAGCAGGGTTAACCTAAGGCTACATCTGGTGAGAAGTATCTTTCCTTTCCTTAGCTTCCATCAAAAAGCATTGTCTCTGCTGGCAGTGTAGCTATCAAGATTCAGTTATTTTAAAAAGCGGCTTTTCTGGTCTCCTCTTCTTTTCAGTTCAGCTGTTTCCAGAGATTAAATAACACAGCTGCAAGATCACGTCTTCAGCTGTTACGCTGGGGCATGACCCTCCTTACTTTCCTCTCATTATCGGTGAGATAGTGTGTTCTGTTTAATGCCTTTAAAGAACAATCCAGAACATAGGGCTCTGTATTTTGTGAATAAGTCCTCCTAGCAGAGTCACTCATAAGCTTTTTGTCCTCCTCAAAGGGTTTTGGTAATATTTTTTTAATACAAGAGCACCTGATTAATAGAGTCCATTTTCAGTGCGTCCAATAAAATCTGACAGAGCCTCCCACTTGAAATAAAATATATGGGGGATCACCTCATTTTTAGAAGGATTCTGAAAACTTTTCTTCTCCCAAAAGGAGTTGCTGTAATATTCTTTGGTGCCAAGTGGTTTCATGGTGGGTGAAAAATTTCCCTTTTCAAATCATTTCAACATTAGATTTGCAATAGGTTTGAATTTTTTTGTGTTACCCTAAGTATCATTAGATGCCAATTAACAAGGACCTGAGTTTGACATTACATGAACTTCATTAGAAATTTTAGGCAAGCTATACTTTGTAAATTGCGGCAAAATGTATTTTCCCCTCTCTTTGCTATACTAGCTAGAATGTTACAATCACCATTTGCTCTTCACTTAGTAAAGAAGATGCCCACAACTGTGAACATTTTCCAAAAGGTTACTATTAATTAATCAGGGGGGTTTATAAAGTGTGCTCCTCACCTGTGTGGGTCTCAAGACGCTGGGGGTGGGGGTGGGGAGGGAGGGATTGGCAGCTCCGGCTCAGTTGAAGAGCAAGGACTTATGGTCATTCCTGAGGACGTGCAGATTCGGGGAGCGTCTGATGCTGACTGCGAGCTCATTCCAGGTCTTGGCTACGATGTAGGAGAAAGCCCTTTCTCCTGCTCTGCTTCTGCAGATGCTGTGGATCTCTGCTAGGGCGAGGTCGGCTGATCGGAGATTTCTTTTGGGTGCATGGAAGCAGACTCTTTCGTTGAGGTATTTGGGTCCAGTGTTGAGGAGGGATTTGTAGGTTTGGGTGAGAAGCTTGAAGGCTATTCTCTTCTCGACGGGATGCCAGTGTAGGTCGCAAAGATGTTGAGTCATGTGTTTGTGCTGAGGGGTCCCGAGGATGAGTCTTGCCCCGGCATTCTGTATGGTTTGGAGCTTGTGTAGAAGGGTCCTGTTGATACCGGCGCAGAGGGCGTTTCCGTAGTCCAGTCTGCTGGTTATGAGTGCGTGGGTGACGTTTTTTCTGTGCTCCAGGGGGGTCTATTTGAAGGTCTTATGGAGGATGCTGAGGCAGTTGTAGCTGGTGGAGGCGAGGGCATTGATCTGGCGGGTCAAGGTGAAGGAGGAGTCAAGGATGATGCCAAGGTTTCGAGCGTGGACTGTTGGGAGGTGGGAGGGCTCCCGAGGGCGGAGTGCCACCATGTGTTGTCCCAGGATGAGGACCTCTGTTTTCTCTGTGTTGAGCTTTAAGCAGCTGTCCTTCATCCAGGCTGCAACGTCCCTCATTCCTTCCTGGAAGCTGAGCTTGGTGTCTTCGGGATCCTTCGTGAGGGAAAGGATGAGCTGGGTGGCATCGGCGTAAGATACTATATTGAGCCCATGCTGTCCGGCGATGGCGGCGAGGGGGCCCATGTAGATGTTGAACAGCGTGGGGCTGAGCGATGATCCCTGTGGTACTCCGCAGTTGATCTCTCTCTCGGTTTGGAGATGAAAGGGGGAAGTCTGGTCTTCTGGGTTCTGCCGGAGAGAAAGGATGGGATCCAGTTGATTGCGGTTCCTTGTATCCCAGTGTTGTGTAGTCTGGCTGCGAGGGTGTGAGACGGTGTTGAAAGCCGTGGAGAGGTCCAGTAGGATGAGGGCTGCAGTGTGTCCCTGGTCGAGCAGCATGCAAATGTTATCAGTGGCGGCGAGGAGGGCAGTCTCGGTGCTGTGGTTGCTGCGGAATCTGGACTGGGAGGCGTCTAGGATGGAGTTCTCTTCCATGAATGCGGTCAGCTGGGCGTTTACGAGTCTCTCTGTGACTTTGGCGTTGAAGGGGAGCAGAGAGATAGGGCTGTAGTTCTTCAGGTCCGTTGGGTTGGCCGTGGGTTTCTTAAGGAGGGGCTTGACTTCGGCCCGCTTCCAGTTGTAGGGGAAGATGCCAGATTGGAGGGAGGCGTTGATGGTCCGTCCTAGTTCGGTTGTGATGCCCTCTGGTAGATGTGTGATGGGCAGGGGTTCGTGGGGGCTTCAGACCGGGTTTTCATCATGGTCGTGGTGATGAGTTCCACCATGTTAGGAGTCCAGGTGGTGATGGTCGGCTGGTGGTAGGCGGAGGGGAAGGGGTGGTGAACAGCATCTGGTTGCTGAAGTGGTCATAGAGTGCCTTGATCTTCTGATGGAAGTATGCGCTGAGCGTGTTGCATAGTTCCTGGAATGGTGTGATGTCCCTGTCCTCGCTGGGGGGTTTGGTGAATTCCTGTAAGACGTTGAAGAGCTCCTTGGCATTGGTTGCATTGGTGTCGATTTTGCTCTTGATGAAGGTCTGTTTGGTGTCCCTTATGAGCTGGTGGTACTCTTTGAGGGCGCTCCTGTGTTTGTTTAGGTCTTCTTTGTTTTTTCTGGCTTCGCCATTTTTTCTCAAGATGTCTGCAGGTGTGCCTGCCCGCTTGGAGTTCGTTGGTGAACCAGGCGGCCTTCAGGGAGCGTTGTTTGGCAGGGTGGCGGAGGGGGGCGATCTTGTTGGCGCATCTAGAGATCTATTGGTGGAGTTCTTTGGCTGCGTGTTGGCATCGGTTGTGGTGATGGGGGGGTCTAGGAGGAGGGTGGGGTTGAGGAGTTCCTCTGTGATTTTGCTCCAGTTCCTTCGTGGCGGGCGGAGAGCCGGTTTGGGTGCAGTGGTGGTGTTGAAGGTGAAATGTACGCAGTGGTGGTCGGTCCAGGGGGCTGTGTGGTTTGGCTTAAGTGGACGTTCGGTCCTCCTGTGAAGATGCGGTCGAGATTGTGTCCTGCTCTGTGTGTGGAGGTGTTGACGAGCTGCTTCAGTCCGAAGTCGGAGAGGTTGTTCAGGAGGGTGGTGGAGTAAAGGCCGCTGCGGTTGTCGAGGTGGAAATGTAGGTCGCTGAGTACGATGTAGTCCGTGGAGTTGATGGCGTGGGGTTCGACGAGGTCGGTGATTCCTGTTGTGGCTGGGGAGTGGGGTCCCGGGGTCTGTAGGTGAGGGTGCTGTGTAGCATGGTCTTCGGGGAGGTCTGGAACTGGAATTGGAGGTGTTCTATATTGGAGTGTGTGTCACTTGTGCTGGAGGTGGAGAGTCGGAGGGAGTTCTTGTGTGCGATGGCGAGTCCTCCTCCTGGGCTGTGTGGGCGGTCCTTCCTCTGGAACATGTAACCTTTGGGGATTGCAATGGCAATGTCAGGGCCGGAGGTGGTGCTGGTCCAGGTTTTCGTGAAGACAGCGACGTCGGGTGCATGGGTGTCTATTAGGTCCCAGACCTCCCCCCGTGTCTATAGAGGGAGCGCACATTGAGGAGGATGCACTTCAGGGCTATAGTGGCGCAGGTGTCCAGTGAACCTGCGGCGGACGTGGGGGTGCTGTAGGTGGTGCAGGAGCATTGGCAGTGTCTGCAGGAGAAAGGTCCGTGGGTGGTGGTTGGTGAGGAGCTCTGGCAGTCAGTGTGTCTCCCGGGGTTGAGAGCGAGGAGGCTGGCGGCATCGTATCGGCGGGGCCCTGGAGAGCCAGGGTTCCAGGCGCTGGCTGCGGTCGGGTCGCAGATGGGCTTGCCTTCGGCGTACCACCGATGCAACCCCGCAACGGTTTGCATTATGTAGGGGAGGAGAGGGGAGGGACCCTCAGCTGAGAGGTGGGAAATGGGCAAGGGCAGGGGGAGGGGCCGTGGGTCAGCAGCGCAGGAAACCGGGAAAAAGGAACGAGAGATGGGCAGTGAACACAGCGAACAGAATAGCAGTAAAACACAGCGACAGGGCACAATACAACAACAATGAGAAATTAAATGACAATAATTAAGAATGAAAAGACAAAATGAGAACACTATGATGACAAAATGAGGACAATGAACAATACTCAGATCAATTACCACGTCGTGGCAGGCAGGGGAACAGCAGCCTAGAACACCCAGGCAGGGGGCACAGCGGCGGTGACGGAGCACCGGAGCTGACGGGGAGAGTGCAGGCCTTTGACTGAGGTCAAGGTCTTTTACAATTGTACAAAAATCTTTACATCTTAATATTACCTACACACTCAAAATTTGAACTATTTTCCCAATAGACTGTCTTGATTTTATTACTGATTTGGTGGTGGAAGCAAGTTAAATACCATGACCACCCAAATTAACTTTAAGAGCTGCAAATGCCCATTCTCCTGCGATAGCAAATCTTCCCTTAGAGGGTCCTGTCCTTCTAATAAATACTTTTACCTCTTGCTTTTTTCTGTTCTCAACCTATGGTTTCGCTACCACCAAGAGGCAGGACCTTAAACTGGTTTTATAATGGTTTTATAGGAAATTACCATTTTTGTGTGGTGTACCCCTAGATTTTTAGCATTACTTTTTTGCTGGCTGTAGAACTCTGTGCACTATACCCCTACTATCAAGCAGTAAAGTGCCTGTGTTCCCCCTTTCAACATGGTTGAACTGACTGAACCTTAATTGGCATTTGCAACATACCTATACTCTCTAGTACATGTCGAGGCGGACCCAGGGCCTGTAAGCTAAATGCCACTAGTAGACTACAGCACCTATTGCTCCCAGAGCAGAGACAAAGGCATGTGGAGGGTGTTTTTGTTCCTCTGGCAGAATGACCTTTTGGGCAGTGACCAGGAACTTAGTTTACTTCAATTGGCCTCCCTATCACAGGCAGATGTCAGATGAAACCTGGACAGGCCCCTTCTTTTTGTTTCCCTAGTCAGAGAGGAAACAATCCCGGAGGGAGGTGAGGTGCCCCCAGAACTGTTTTGGATTGACCACAATGGAGGGGGGCTGCTTATTTCCCTGACCACACCTCTGTGGTGGGCACGCAAGCTCTGTACAAGGGGAGAAGGGGTTCATCATCTTGAATTTAGGTAGAGAGAAGGCACTGTGGGATTGTTTGCAATAGCGCACACAGAAAATGCTGCAAATGTTGGTAGGAAAACCCTTGGGAACATGGTACAAGTGGACTTTTCTGAATATTACCAACTGACCAGTTCCAACTGAACCAGACCAGACCTGGACCCTTCTGATAGGCTCTGCTGGTGTGAGTGCTGACCCACAAGTGCTGTTCCTGAGGTCCTGGAAACCTAGGCCTTAGAAACCTTTTGGGTCTGGAATAATAAGCCTCCCCGTAATGCTTATAAAAAAATTAAAAATTCCCAAATGCCAAGCTGGTTTTTCCCTACCTGATTTCTTTCTGTATCATAAGGCATTTATCCTAAAACAAAGCTCGTTATGGTTTAATATTTCCCCTATTGTTAATCCCCCTATCTGGTTTCATATTGAGACATCCCTTGTAAAACCTTTTCCTTTATTGTCCTTGTTAACCATGTCTCCTATATCTACGATTGTACATTCTTCCTCCATAATCAAATCATCGAGATTAATATTTAATGATTTAGACTCCAATTTTGAATCCCCTTTAGTTTCTACGGTGCATTTGCCCCTATGGCATAGTGCCTTAATCAAATTAAATAGGAATATCTCTTTTTGGTCTTCCTGGATTGATAAAGGTATTTTTTATCTTGGAGATGTTTTCTTGGATGATGCATTTATTCCATTTAATCAACTCCAATCGAAATTCAATCTGCCGGGGGGCGCTAGAGGGCGCACTGCGGAATGGCCGCACTGTCGTGAGGCTCCCGCTGCCCGGAGCTATTATCCGCCTAGGTATCCTGATTACCATCGCTGCGCCCTGAACTGACCCCACGGATCGGTTGGGATATCGGCTGTCCACCCACGGTCCAACTCCTGAGCCATTCGAGGGTTGCTGGCCGAAGCTACGAGGATCCCAAGTTTCTCCGACTCGCGCTCTGGAAGTCTGATGCCCTCTTGCCCGGCATCACTGTTCATGCCAGTCCGGGGCTCTGCACGTGGGGTGTAGGCCTAGCTCCGCCCTTCTCCGCCAGGCCCGTTCGCTGGTCGGGCGAGACGCTTGGCTTTTCCTTGTTGTCGGACTTATCTCTCGGCTTTCCCATCTGCCTGCCCAGATACCATCGCTTACGGAGGAGCAACGGATCTTCTACTTGGATTCTGAGGGTTTGCCCCCTTGGGCTAGGAGCGAAGACGGCCATTTCTCGTCGTTGGGAGTGGCGGGGCGTGCTTGCCTGCTCGTGCCCCCACGATTCGAGCTGCTTTCTACTTGGCCGGGTCCCTTGTCCGACCTAGATCCTGACTCCCATTTGCCTCGATCCCCTACTGCACCACCGTTATGGGGAAGCCGGACACTAAACAGTCCAAATATTCCTTTGACTCTGGAGGGGCCAGGCGTGGGACGCGTTTGCTCCAGGAAGCTGGGACTTCGCGGTCCCCCCCCCCGAATGTCGCTGAGAGTGTCCCGCACCCACCACCACCGGACTTTACCCAAATGATGCAGGAGATGAGGCAGGGGTTCGCCACTATAGTGGACAAAGTGGACAAGATATCGTCGCGCATGGATGCGGTCGTTCAGAAATTGGATGTGCATGAGGAGCGCTTGACGGCGGCGGAACAGCGCATTTCGGACCATGATGACACGGCGGCCACCCATACCACCCAACTGGCGAGAATGGACAATATCTTGCGTGTCATTGCCGCTAAGAACGAAGAGTTGGAAGCGAGGAGTAGGCGCAACAACGTGCGCATTGTAGGTGTCCCGGAGTCCACGAATGTGGGCAAAATGGAGACTTATGTGGAGAGGCTACTGGTGGGCGCCATTGGGACGGAAGTTTTCTCGTCCCAGTTCATCGTTGAGAGAGCGCATCGGACATTGGGACCTCGCCCGGCCTCTGGGGCTGCACCGCGTCCCATCATTGCGCGCCTTTTGAATTATCGTGATCGAGACGCTGCTCTTCAGGCTGCCCGCACTAACAGGGCTCTCTCCTTCGAAGGGGTGTCTTTCACCATGTACCCCGACTTCACACCGATGGTGCAGGACCAGCGTCGGAAGTTCTTGGGGGTGAAAAGGAAGCTTCGGGATCTCCAAGTGGACTACGCCTTGCTTTATCCGGCTAAACTTAGAGTGACGCATCAGGCTAAACAACATTTTTTCACCAACCCACAGCATGCTGAGGACTTTGCGAAGCGCCTCCAGCGCGAGCGAGCTGCTGCGGATCGGGGTGACGATCGAGATCCGGAGGGTGAACATTCGGCGGCTGAGGAGGAGGTCGCCTGATTCTGGTGACTTTGGACTTTGTCTTTTTTCTTCCCGTTTTTTGAAGTACTGTGGACGTGTATCTTTTGTATTGAGTCCTGCTGGCTTCCTTCTCAGCATTTGCGGCCTAGCTATCGTCCGTTTTTGTTTTTTGCTGATGCGTGGGTCATGTCTGTATGGTGATGAATGAGTGCGTTTTGCTATTTTTGAGGGGTCGGTATGGCACCGCAGGATGGTGATATTTGGTGTCGCGCTCTGGGCACCCACCCCCCCGCGCTGTGCCTGGGGCCGCCTGATACTTGTTGGCGCGGACACTGGCGTGGCGTGAGGGAGTGGCGTCGTGCACCTCTGGAAGGTTCCCCGGAGGGTGTGCCCCATGTTTACCTTTTGTTTGGATTCTAGTCCTCTGTTGGTTGACTGGATGTGTGTTGGGGGATGGGGGGGGGGGGTGTGCGTGGCCTGATAGTTGGGGTGGTGTCAGGTGGGTGGATGGGGTGGGGATGAAGCTGTCCATGTCTGTTTGCCTGGGACTTCTGGTTCGCTTTGGGAGCTGCTGCTGTTGTTTGAGTGCACGGAAATGTCGTGGCGCCCGCTATCCAGGCTGTTCCACTTTTCTATCTGGCGAGACTGGTCCTGGGAGCCGTGCTCCCGTCCATTTTGGGCCCGAGTGCAACGGCCGCCATTTTAGGCTGCCACGTGACGGGGCGCACTCTGCGAGCGTAGCACGTGTGCGAGTTGTGGGCCGAGTGGGATGGCTTGGCGGCGTGCGGCGCGCAGTCTGTCCTGTGTGCTTGCTGCATGGATGGGTCGGCTGGGGGGGAGTTGTTGTGTTCTTGTTTGGTTGGTTCGGAGATGACTGGGAAATGTGTGGAGTGTATGTGGGGGTCTGTCCGTGCCCTGGGGCGTGGACCTATCGCTGGCTGTTGCTGGTAGTTGGATGCCCTGTATTTGTCTACTGGGTCCCGTGGGGCCCTGAATCTGTGTGATGTCGACTGCTGTTGTAGATCGGATCTCGATTTTGTCCTGGAATGTACGGGGCCTTAATGATGCCAGGAAGTGTCGTAGTGTGATCCAGTATTTGGACAGGCATGCTATTCATGTTGCTTTTCTCCAGGAGACGCATCTGCGCCCCGCTCCCTCCCCCACTTTTGGCGGGAGGTGGGCTGCGGCCAGGGGGTTTGCTTCCTATTCTTCCTATGCTCGTGGGGTTGTCATCCTTGTTAAAAGATCGCTTGCATTTCAGGAACTTGGATCTGTGGGGGACCCTGAGGGGCGCTATGTGCTGCTGTGGGGACGGCTTGGGCAGAACACTGTACTGTTTGTTAATTGCTATGCTCCTAATGTTGATACGCCAATCTTTTTTGTCACTCTGTGGGGTCATGTCCTTGCTGTGGATGCTACTCACATTGTGTGGGGGGGTGACTTTAATTTTGCATTTCAGGCCCAGTTGGACAGATCGGAGGGTAGCCCTCAGTACAATGTACAAGCTAGAGAAGTGTTGCGGGGGATAGTGGAGGAGGCTGGGATGGTTGACAGCTGGAGGTACACCCACCCTGCCACCAAGGAGGGCACTCATTACACCACACATGCTCGCTCATGGGCGAGACTGGACTATGTGTTTCTCTCTAGAGGGTTGATGTCTGGCCTGAGGGAGGCTACACATCTGGCTCGGACGTATTCTGATCACTGTCCGGTGAAGGTTGATTTATCCGTCCCCGGGTTGCATAGGCCGCGCCCACCTTGGCGTTTGTTTCCGACTGCTTTGCTTGACCCGGTGTTCAAGGAGGAACTCGGTGTGGAGGTGGAGGCGTTCTTCCCTAGAAACAAGGGCTCTGTGGACAGCATTGAGGTCATTTGGGAGGCATTCAAGGTTACGATCCGGGGTGTCACTATTTCTAAAAGTTGTGGAGTACTCCGTCTGATTGTTCGGACCCTTGAGGGCTTGGAGGCTGATTTGCGAGACTTGGAGCGCAGGATGCAGGTTGATTCGGACCCCGCTCTTCTGGCACAGTTCCGCACTAAGCTCTCCGAATACGAGGAGGAGGCTGCTCGAGAGACTAAGCATAGGGGGAAATACTGGACGTCGAGGCGATACTGCGAGGGGGAGCGACCCGGTAAGGTCCTCGCCGCCCTTATTAGGCATCCAAGGCATGGGTCGGACGTGTTGGAATTGGTGTCTCCGGATGGCACTCGCTGTCGAGACACTTCGGAGATTCAGCGCACTTTTATTGATCACTATGCACACCTTTACACGACACAGCAGACGGGTGAGACTCGATACGGCGGCTTCCTCGATGAGTTGGCGCTTTGTTGGTTATCGGATGGTCATCGGGAGTTCTTAGGCAGGCCCCTAGAGGTGGAGGAGGTCAGGAATGCCTTCATGTCTCTTTCTAATGGGAAGGCCGCCGGGCTGGATGGCCTTCCTGCTGAATTTTATAAGTGTTATGTGGACACCATGGCCCCTGTGCTCCGTGAGGTGTTTGAGGAGTCTCTGGAGGAGGGTCGTCTACCGGGCTCCATGCGGGAGGTCGCCATCACGTCGCTGCTCAAGCCAGGTAAGGATCCACTGGATGTGGGCTCCTACAGGCCCCTCTCATTGCTCAACTGCGATGTTAAAATTCTCGCGAAGGTCTTGGCGGTGAGACTAGCCGAACTCATGCCCGTTATCGTGTTGCCTGATCAGTCGGGATTTGTGCCCGGCCGCGCTACCTCTCACAATCTTCGCACTTTGTTTTCGCTTGTGTCGACCATTGATCCCACTGTCCCGGTTGCCGCTATCTTTCTTGATGCCACTAAGGCGTTTGACTCTGTTGAGTGGGGCTACCTTATTGATGTGCTTTGTCGGATGGGTTTCCCCAGGATTTTCATTTCTTGGGTTAAGCTTTTATATACTGATCCGATGGCGAGGGTAGTAGTGAATGGGGTGCTATCCCCCTCGTTCCCTCTCACGAGAGGGACCCGACAGGGTTGCCCCCTCTCACCCCTCTTGTTTGCTATCGCCATTGAGCCGCTAGCCTGTAGGATTCGTCAGTTTCATCAGCAGAGTGCCTTTAATTGTCTTCGGCGGCAGGTCGGCATTTCTTTATACGCCGATGATGTCACACTCTATGTCAAGGACCCTGAGAACAACCTTAATTCGCTCCTGCGGGAGCTGGTCGCTTTTGGAGGTGTCTCCGGGGTTCATATCAACTGGCGGAAATCTCAATTTTTCCCCCTTACCGCTGCGGTGGCCAGGTTTCCCCTTGACTACCCTCTGGAATGGTGTGACTCGGAGTTGCGATATCTCGGTATTGTCATATCCTTGGACAGGGGAGACGCGGTTCAGCTCAACTATGGTGTGGCCATTACTAAACTGGCGGATGATGTCACCAGGTGGATGTCTTTGCCTCTCTCCATTGCCGGTAGGGCGTCTCTTATCAAGATGGTAGTTCTGCCCCGCTTTCTTTATCTCTTTCAAAACCTCCCATATCATCCTGGTGCTTATTTCTTTCGTAGACTTCGTTCCGAGCTCCTGCGTTTGTTCTGGGCGGGCAAGCAGCCACGGGTGGCCTGGGCCACCCTTACGTTGCCTTATGCTGATGGCGGTTTCGACGTTCCTGACTTTGAACTTTATTATCTCAGCGCTCAGGCGCATTATGCCTATCACTGGATGCGCCCCACGCCGTTCATGCCCCAGATTGCTGCTGAGCATTGGGTCGCCCACCCGCTCCCACTGGAGGGGATGGTTTTGGGCAAGGTGTCAGATGTGGAAACGCCTCGCACGACGGTGACGTGCACGGTGGATGCTTGGAAGCGGGTGGCTCATTTGCTAGGCGTTTCCTTTCTCTACTCGCCGGCCTTGCCTCTGTCTTATCATCCGGATTTGTCGCTGTTGTTGGAGACGGGGTTTCAGCGAATGTGCAAGCGGCTGGGTATCCTCACGTGGGGCGACTTGTTTCATGAAGGTGCCTTCCGTACGCAGGCTCATTTCTTCGGTGCGGCTGCTTGCTCCCCTCTAGACCTGTTCTACTTTGTCCGCCTGCGGCAGGGCATGCGTGCTCTGCTACCAGACTACCCTTCGGAGCCTGGGGTTACCCTCCCCCTCCACGTGCTGTTGGTTTCAGATGGGCGACACCTGGTGTCGAAATTATACGGGGCTATTCGCCGACAGCGATCGGTCCCGGCCAATCGGGTGCGCGAGCAGTGGGTTGCCGAATTGGGTACTCCTATTACAGACGAGCAGTGGAAATACTGTTGCGGGCTCACGGCCAATGTTTCTTCTAGTTGTCGCCTTAAAATCATCCATTACAAGTTTGTTCAGAGGTACTATTATACCCCGGCGAGGAAACTTCGGTTCCATTTGGCGGAGGATGGCAGGTGTGCTAGGTGTCGGGCGGAAGGCGCTGACTTTTTGCATTTGGCTTGGAGCTGTGCGGGGGTATTGGAATATTGGACTCAGGTTCATGAAGCCCTGCAGGTTATGGCGGAGGATGGGGTGGCGTTTGACCCCTTAGTGATGTTACTTGGCTTCTCTAAGGACGTACCTGCCTCTCACCGTAGATTTGTTGACGTGGCCCTGCTGCTGGCTAGGCGTAGGGTTGCTTGTTGCTGGGGTCGTGGTAGGGTGCCGCGCTTTCAGGACTGGGTGACTGACCTCATTTACTGTCAGGATCAATACAATATCTATTCTGACTTGATGCCTGTTCGATGCAGACCAAAGGACTTTTGGAGTCCGCTCCAGGTGTACCTCCTGACCAGGGCTGTGCGGGACTCTGATTCTGAACCTGGGGACCGCGAGGGGATAGGTTGATGACAACATGATAGGCTGGGATTTTACACAACACCTGCTGTTCTTCCGATATCGGGGGGGGGGGGGCTGACTGTCTCCTTTTCCTGCGACCTATTGGGGGGTTGAAGTCTCCCGTACGACTGGTATATTACTGGGAATTCAGATTGTATCCCTGTGCGGCACCTTTATTTCCTGTGTTCCTCATATTTGAGTCCTCTCTGGCTCACGTGATCTCCGCTAATGTAATGTGTTCATACTGCATTATCTTATTGGCTCGCCTGCCCATGCTGGATCATTGTATTCTAACTTCTACTGTACATTTCGCTATTGCTCCTTGTATTGACTGGTGCCCTGCCCTGTACTTCCTTGTATCTCCTTGTTTATTTTTTTTTTTGTTCTCTTGGCTCTGACGTACCACTGTAATGGCCATATGTGACTGTCTGTTTTGTATGTACACTTCCCTTGAACCTGCTTGTCTCCAAATAAAGGTTTAAAAAAAAAAAAAAATCTATTGATCAAAAAAAAAAAAAAAAAAAAAAAAAAGAAATTCAATCTGCCTTCATCAGATTTGTTAAAATATCAATTTCTTTTTAATTCTATTTTAGATTCCTTCCCAAATGGTATTCCTTCTAAAATGACAGCTGATTTTTTGGTTTATGTTAATACTGTTTCTTTGTCCTCTAAAGCGGTGTCTGTATTTTATAAGAAACTTATCATATCCTTAGGTTCCAATGTTGATACAATTTCCACTTTTTGGAATAATTAGTTATTTTTATCTCTGTCAAATGATTCATGGTCATTAATTTGGACTCATTGTATTTCTGGGTGTTTACCAGTGTCAATTTATCAAACTAATGCTTTTATTTTATTTAATTCCTTATGGACTCCATTGCGTTTTTTTTAAAGCTAAATTGTTACCATCTAACATATGTTGGCATTGTAATCTGCATCCTGGTTCTTTACGTCACATGTTATTTGATTGTCCTACTATTAGGAAATTTTGGTCTGAAGTATGGAGTGTAATATTGAAAATTTTACCTATTTCTGATTTACCATCTTATAATTTAGTCATATGTAAATCTGTTGCTTTGAGTGTGCCCCTTGACGATAATGAAGCAAAATTATTTAATTTTTTGGTTTCGGCTGCGTTAAAATCCGTCACTTTTTGTTGGAAGGATGCTACTTCTCTTTCAGTCCATGCTTGGTGGTCTTGGATTATCTTTACAAGAAGAGGTGCTCAATTATCATTACAAAGTGTTCGTCATAATTCTTCACATTTTCAATCTTTCTGGTCTCCTATAGATTCGTATGTACAGTTATGATTCTTGTTTTCTTATTGATAATATCTTATTGGTAACTCTATTTATCTAAGTTATTATGCTATGAAATGTATATTTCCCTTTCCCTTCTATCCCTCCCCTTCCTTCCCCTTCTCCCCCCTTCTTAAGTTCTCCTTTGATTGACAATATTATATTGCGATATATTTTATTGATGACTGTATTTTTATGATTGTTCTCATTCGCTTCTTTGTAATTTAATGAATTATTTCTTCACTTTTCTGTATGTATTTCTGTACTTCTCCATTGTCAATAAATTCAATAAAATCTTACTGAACTAAAAAAAAAAAGAAACCTTTTGGGTCAGAGGACCGGGACTTATCAGCCCAAGCCGATCTGACTAAGGTGAATTGTTGCTGGGCTGAAGAATTGCATTCCTCTAGCACTGAGGTTGTTTGTGAATCTTCTTCAGGGACTACAGTATCTGGCCTCGTGGAGCCTTCTTCAGCTGCAGCCGGTAGCCTTGCCCTGCAGGAAGAACCCGAGCTCCAAAGAAAAGTGACAAAGTGCAAATAAAGAAATCTTGACCATTTGATAGTGGCAAAAGTTTCCTACCCATGAGGGATCCCCACTGGGTTGCAAAACTCGAATTTCTCCCGCTTCAGAGCTTTCGTTCCAGAAAAGAACAGCTTCACCAGGACTGAGTCCAATGGCTGTGTGACCTCATGGAGGAAGATTTTGGGCTTCAGGTCGGGTCGAACCTGGTCCCGTGCTCCATCGCTGTCGCCCGCCAAATTGCGCCCAGGTCCTGGTGTAACGCAACCAGTTGATCACGATTTGCCCTTAAAGCTTTTGGTGCTATTTTTTAATAAAACTTAAAAAAAATCATATTTCTGCTTACCCTAATTGGGTGTTTGCCATTTTGGTGTCATTTTATTCATTACCGTAGTATACATTTTCGAATTCTGTTTGGAATTTTTCATATGTTGTGTTTTTGATTTTATTACTGTTATTGACTATATAAATACTTTACACTTTGCCTGTAAGTTAAGCCTGTTAGCTCTGTTCAATATCTACTAGAGAGTTGAGCTCAGATTAATTATGGGGCTTTAATAGTTCACCTTGACAATGATTGTGCTTGTTACCGGAGGGAGGTCGTCTTCTCCTCAACTAACAATCAAATTCCCTACAGGTCTTGAAGAGATTTGCATGCTGGTTCTCTTTACACATGCGTACTTCATACATGGTACAGTTGATCCCTTCAGTGCTTAATTTGTGCCTGTGATTTCTGGGGCTCGGCACCGGCACTTCATTGTCAGGACCGATATAGTGACAGTCCACCACATGAAGGTACTGTCTTTTTAATTTGGAGATGAGCACATCTGTGTTTTAAAGTCAATATACAGTGTAAATTAATAATACCGGCCTCTCGTGCCATTATTATAGTTTTGTGTGACCTGAAATAGCCAGAATTGTCACACTTTTAGGAGTGTGATGGTTGGGTGTTATGTTGGTACTGCCATTGCCAGCGCTGGCAGAGTATGGGTGGTGCAGGCTGCAGTGGCTTTCTTTAAAGAGCCCTGCCACTTAATTTTTTACAAATTAAGCGCTGGATCCCTGCATTTATGTGTATTCTCAATAGTTCCCCATTTTTCGCCAGATGGTGCCTATCAGATTTGCTTCTCTCACACTTGGCGATTTCCTCACCATGGCAGTATCTAGTTAGATTTGTTTTCCTTTTATTTTTAGATCTACCTTTTGATTTTCTTTTCTTCTTATGCTGCAGCGATTTGGATGCAAGCCATGTCGTCATGCCATTGGCCGCTTGTAGAAATTGTCTAGCATAACAATTTCTTGTCATGCTTGGGGAATCGTCATCTGGTGCACATCTGCACTGTGTGTGCAACGTTTGGTACGAGGTCTCTGAAAAGACAGTACATTTCAACATCAGGAATAATAGTTCTAAAACATATTCATTTCACTCTGCCTACTTTATGACATTTTCGATCTCTACAAAGGTGACTATTACTCACTACTTTTAAATATGTATATAGGTCAGCAAGGTAAAAGCAAGGAATGATTATTACTGTTTTGTCCATCGGCTATTAGTTTTCCCACCAAACCCATTTGATATTTGATATCTGTCTTCCAGTGGTTGCATTTTATGATTTTTTTCTTTTACATCTACTAATTTTTTCAAAGTTTTATTTATATCTTTCGTTTCTTGCATTTTTATTAGTTACCCACTACAGCACATTACGTGTTCATATACATAGAAACCGTTTGAGCATCACCTATGTGTATGCATACATGAATCTGTGATTATATTAATGTGGCAAACACCTGGCTGGGGATTTAACAGAGCGTTGCTCAGCACTCACCTGTTTTCTGCCCTGCTTCAGTGCAAACTGAGTGTTTTTTAAAGCTGTAATTTTCAGGAAATATCCAGCAGCACTAAGAATCCTAATGTGTTTAAACAGCTTGTGAATGGCAGATACCTTTCTATTAGTGCAAACATATTATGCATTGACACTATTAATCGTTCCACAAAAATTAAAGTGCAATTAATACCACTACCCAAAAAGCGTTTGCCTCAGGAACTTGCATTAAGCTGAATTGTTATACACCGAGGATATCGCTGGGAATAGATTGAAAGGGAACATTTTTAAATTAATATTTAGATTGAGTTTCTAAAGTCAATCTTTCTTTTATACACACGGTACTCTTGTCTGATTGATGTCATCCACCTTCCCAGGATCTCCTGTGGCCATACTGGCGCTTCCGGAAGAAAGTACCACCCAGAGCATTTCGTTTTTGGAAAATTCTGCACCGGTGGAACGACTTCCGGTTGACTGCTTTCCCACCAGCCTCCGAGTCCAGATCCTGGCATGGTGTTCAAATGGTTCACTTTATTTGATTACTGCAGCTGCAGGCAAAGAAACCAACGTGATCACACTAAAGGAAAGGTAAGGCCATACAAGATGAAGTATTCCTAACCGTTCGTATTGGCTTGTTTGCTCCATGTTTTTTTACAGACAATCTCAAGCGTGGGTGTGTCCTCCGTTAAGGACGAGGAGCGTCGCCCCACTAACCAAATTGCTCCCAGATATGGAAAAATAAAATGGTAATAACGTTCATTTATAACCATTTTATTTTTCAAAACCCCGTTCCAGGCCAATTGGCAGGACGGGGGCGGGGCTTCCTGGTTTCAGCTGCGCAACAGAAAACAGTGATGGGCAGGGCACTCTAGGTTTAAAGTGCACAAGTCTTTTTGGCTGGCTGTCTTGCGACGGCCACCCAGAAATGCACACTTTAAACCTCTTTAACCCTGCTGTCTAAGACAGCTGGGTTAGAGATAGCATAGTGCTCCAGTATCAACGGGAGCGAAGGAGGCTGCTCTATCCAGTCCTGGCACTTCTTTCATGCTGCATGAAAGCAGCGCCAGGATTGGTTACTGAAGTTTCCTGGTCCCGCCTTTGAGGTTGCCTGGAGAAGACCCGAGGGAGATGGACGTCGCGTCAGGATTGAAGGTAAGTCTAAATATTTTTCTCATTTATTCATAAATTCTATTTTTTTCCTCCCGCCTCACCACCCTCCTTATATGCTAGCTGCCACTGATCTCAAATCAAATAGATGTCAGTAGTCCTAGTGAAATCATGGCAAATCCAGATTATTTGCTCTTGTTGATGCTTTTGAGTGAGGTGCAGTTTCAGTTCTGTGGCTAACTGAGTTTGGCTCTCACCAGGAGGCCACTGCAGCTAGCACCACCCATTGCCCCTGCCATGCTCCCAATGATAGTAACAGCACAACTACTAACCATCACCCTCCTGCAAGTGGGACAATTCCTACTTTTCCAGGCCCCCAAAGCTGTAAGAATGGCTTTGGCTTGGACGGCAGGTAATAGTTATTTTTAATGTATATTTGTTAGAAACGGGTAGCGTGGTGCAGAGCGGGCGGGCCAAACTCCAGGGGAAATGTGTAAAGCATCCGCGCAGCAAACACAGGCGACACACCAGGCACACCACAAAAAGACTCCACACCAGGTTGCATGAAAAATAACTTGTGTATTTATAAAACACATTAGAATGCAGAACCCAGGTGCATATCTTCCGTGCCAGCCGGGACCGGGTAGCCATTCACAGCAGACTATTTACAAGGCAGGGCCAATCGGGCCGCTGCCCGGACCATCACAAACACACAGGAAGAATAAATGTAGAGTCCATCAGCATTAGGACACATCAGCATCAGACCGGAAAGGAAAACATGCTTGCAGGCCATGAGGCTTCCCCTTATGCATAAAGACGTCGTCAGACATTGGGGAAAAAGCATTAACATTGAATGCAAAACCATCAGTAGTCAACCTTAGGGGGAAAACATTGTCAGAAACATAGAGCATTAGGCCGGGACATCTGCAGTAGGCCTAGACCTGTGAACATCACATTAAACATGCACATGACCATAAGCATAGATACAACATTAGGCAGAACTCCAAAGATGTAAGTCTGCGAGGGAAAACATCATTAGCATAATGCCGTAGGCCTGATGTATAAAGCAGCTCTTACATAACATTAGGCCCACATCCTGAGCCTGGAACATAAAACATGTGAACATAGGGAATAGAAACACATTTAGCTTAGAGGCCCTACTTCCAATAAGCATGAATCACATTATGCATAACACCTTAACACAGGCATAACCTTAGCACTGCATAACATGATCTGGGGTGTAATCCTATTAGCATCAATCACCCTTGCATTTGGCAGAGGAGGCAACATCAACCCCCTACAGGCACATTATGCATACAAAAAGGCTGTAAGTATATTAACAGCAGGGCATCACACCTAACATTAGCAGGGCACACATGGAAATGCCCAAAACAATCGCCCCCGTTGGTACAGGTTAGTTCCTGGCGCCACTGCACCTAGGGAGCCCCTCTCAGGGACTCTGGAAGTAGAAAATGCCCAATGTTGCAGGGGACCTCAGCCGCGGTGCCGCTGGACAAATAGAGCCTCAAGGGCCCAAACTAACACGTTGGAGCCCTCCCCCCCTCTGGGGCTCAGCACTTGAAAATGCCCCCCCCCCCTGGGAAAATGGTGCTGGCTCGGGTGCTCTGAAAATATTCTTGCCTCCAATAAAGTTGCAGTAGGCTGCAACTGCGGTGCAGCTGTACAGCTTCTCAACACTGGCCCAGCTGGAGCCCTACTCTGGAGAAGGGATGTAAGGCAGCTGCCCACTGCCACCCGGGGCAGCTGCCTGGCAAGTCCAGCAATGGCGGTGCTGCCCCTTTCTGGGCTCCCGGGGGCCTTAGGCACCGACAGTGTGCCTCTGCCAGCCCCCGCCCGACAGTCGGACCACACCGCCCCACTCACCGGCAGTCCTCTGCCTCTGGTCTCCTCCAGCGGGTCCTCAGGCAGCTCTGTTCCTCTCGCTGGTGGGAGGCGGCTCCTCTCAATGGGACTCTTCTCATGCTGGGCTGGTGCTGCGGGGCTCTCCTCTCCCACACGGGAGCCCTGCCTTCCTCGTGGCACGCCTCCAGGGTTCATCCGGGCCCCCTCCTGGGACCCGGGACTTTGATGTGGAGCCCGCGAGGCTCCAGACGGCTTTCCCCCAGGCCGGGGAAGGCATAAGTGGAGCCCGCGAGGCTCCCACTCGGCAGGCCCCACCCATAGGGAGGAGCGGGTGCCTGTCTTTCGTCTCCTGCTATTCAAAGCTCTCTCCCCTGCTGCGAAGTGCGCTGTAGGCTCCCGCCTTCGTTTTAAACAAAGTGGAGTACACCCACGGGTTGGGCACCCGCTTTCACCGGCAGTATGCAGGGTAGGCTCCCGCGAATAAAATGTGTGCACAGCGGGGTAGGCACCCGCTAATGGTGTAGACGCGACTCTCTCCTTTTTTCTTGCCCGGACTGCGGTGATGATTCTTTTCTCGGCGATAATATGCGGGGCGGGCTCCTGCTAGTTTGAATAAACACCAGTGCAGCACAGCGGCGGAGGCTCCCAATACCGGGGAAGTTGAAATATAGCGCTTAGAGAGAACAGCGCTGCAGGCCTCAGCTCCTCTTCCCCTTACACCTTGAATATAGCGCTTACGATGTGCTCGGACCCATCGGCTTCAGGGCCAGCAGATGGTGCACCTCTTCTGGTAATCACACAAAGGGTCCCACCAGGTGCTAGAGTGTAGGCGGAGCAGCACAGGCACTTCAACTATGGAAATATAGTGCTCTTGCAGCGCTGCCGGTGTCAGCTCCTCACCTCCTGAGCAGTAAGATAAAGTGCTCTTCTTTTCCAGGTGCTAGCCAGCAGGCAGGGCACAGATGTAGCGCTCACGAAGTGCTAGGTAGGAGAGCCTCTGGCACTACTGGGCAGGAACAGCGGTCAGTGGCACTCATCAGTACAGGGCCGCAGTTCTTAGAACAGTCATCTTCTTTAATGTGGCACTCCTCCTGGTACAGCAGTCTTTACTCCAGCAGCGGGTTCTCACTGGCCCTGTGGACAGCAGAGGGGGAAGAGATGGGCACAGGGGCCAGCACACAGGCCCATGTGGCGGTACCTCCTGGCAGAGTGTCCCCTTTCATTCAGGTCCACGCTCAGTCTGAGCACATGGCATTCCAGCTCCGCTATTTATAGACCCCTCACCCCACCTACCAGAAAGGGCTAGAACCTTCTAGAGGGCTCCTGGCAGTTCCAGTCCCAACTGTCACTGTGGTGGAGGCGTAGGGCACCCTGTCACTTAGAAACACTTCAAACACTAGACCGCCAACCCACCTCAGTCAGGCGGCACATGTGCAGACAGGAATGGCATCCTTTTTAAAAGTGACATTTTACAAAGGTGCATTTCTACAATGGTGGAAATACAGGTGCGTACACCATTGCACAACATTTATTATTTTCAGTTCAGACACACCTTGTCAATAAAAAGTCTAGGGGGAAAAGCGAAAAAAAATTGGACTCTAAGGGCCAAGTCCAACAATATTGAATTAATAATTGACTGTTGGTGTAGCTATCACAGACATCGTCACCTAGTGGCAGGCTGTCACAAGCTCCGGTGTTGACAATTAAGTGCAGGTTCTGAGCACTGGAAAAACGGGCTCAAATTAAGCACTGCTCACTAAGCATAAAAACTGATGGATGGAATCCTTTAAATAATCTCACTCACTCGTAACTATCAAAAAGGCATGAAGACTAAGGACAGCCAATATCTAGGATATGATTTGGACAGAAGGCACACTGAATAATTGAAATGCCTGCAGTGCAGCTTCAGCTGAGTCTTGGCAGAGCAAATCTGTCTAGCTGTGAAAAGCATGGAGCCAATTCCTCTGTGGTTGGAATCCCAGGACATGCATATTTGCAGGCCTCTGAGCATTCTCAATGTCTCCACTTTCTAATCATCTGAAAGAGGACTACCATCTAAAATCTCAACATTCTTCCTGGATTGAGCAAATTCTTTAAATGGCTGATTCTGTGTTTATGATCTACGCTCATATTTGTTCTCCACTGGCTTTGTTGCTGGAAAGTTAATAATAAAAGTCCTCCACATTTTTCTTCAAGGGTTCTACTATGTACTTTACATTTTCTATCCTTTAATGAACTAATTTCATAGAGACTGATCAGCATTCCCAATACTCCATGCTGCTTCCAGGGCTGACGATCTCTCACTTTTCCTCCCTCATGTACGACTGTCGTTGATAGGGTTCATCTGGTTAACACAAATTCTACACCAGTGTATCAACTTTTGCTTGTACATTCATTTCAAATTCAGTGGTAGCAATCAGGAGTTATACGGACTCAGGGGTGTGCACCTCACCTGTAATAAACAGAATAGGCCACTGTGCTTCTCAGAATTCAGATGACATCATGCCTGATGCAGCAGAAATGTCTGCTCTGTCTCCAACAGTACTGCATGTCTGTCTGTGTTAAAGCCACACCCTAGTGCTAAACCATTTCACTTCAGCTGTGGAAATATTTTTTTTTTGTGAGCATTAAGTTTTGCAATGTGGGAAGTGGTGTGGGTTAAGATATCTGCATGTTCGGACTTTCCCAGGTGTATCGCTGTACAGAGAGGGGAGGTACCAGTAATATAGACAGTTTAATTTAAAAAAAATGCGCCAGGGTCCACAACCATCCTACAGCTCTTATAAATTTAGGAAAGGCTTATGTGTGAGCCCAGCAACTAACTTTCACCTGCACAGGTTAAAAGCCCTCTTCCGTTCTTACTTCCACTTTCATGCAGAAGTCCTACCAAGTACCACACATCAGGGGTTAGACTACTGTATTTTAGTGCTGATGTCCGTATCACCCCACTAAAATGCATTAGTCATGCATTATAGCACACCTGGGACCACCCGCAAAGAGGCACGCTAACGTCACTCATCTGCCTAATAAATAACAACCTTTCACCAAACTAAAATTGGGTTTGCTCTGCAGCCTCCTACCTCTGACAAATTAAAAATTAATTATCTCACTCTGTTATAAAATGACAAATCATCACACAGGGCTAGTGGTCTCAGTGTTTACAGTCCAGCATGCCACCCTAGGCAAGTCGGAGTTTGTACTCTTAAGTGTAATAGATAGCACTGGACCACATGGTCTCTGGCCAAGTAACGTGGTGAGAGTGGAACAAAACAACACAAAGCCGTGGACTGTCCTCACAGGCGGAGGGGCCACAAACCCCCCTCACCTTTTTCAAGACAAGGAGAGTGTCTGTCAGGCTGAGCAATAGTCAGTCTGACAGGAAATCTTCTTGTGCAGGTCAGGCAGCCAGGAACTATGTGCATCATGCTCCTGTTTGCCTAAGCTCATCTTTACCAGACTGAAGATGTCACACCTCCTGTGGGCTTGACCTCTTCTGCCTAGCAAAAGCACATCAAGCCCCCCCCCTCCCCCATAATAAGGGGAAGCATCGCTTATAGCCTTGGATCTAGACACTTCAGGTTTAAGCCCTGAAGTACCGAGGGTCTATCAGTGACTCCTAGTCACAGAGTTGGGTGGGGTCAGCAACTCTCATTGACACCCCCTTCAGATACACTTCTCTCAGCTGTCTCCTTCCTCCAACTAGCGGGCTGCATGCTGCATATGTGCATCATAATAATGCAATTCAAGCTGCTTCACTTCCAGACCACCATCCTCATATCTTTGGGTCAGGGTAGCCAAGGTCATCCTGCTTTTCTTTCCGGCCCAGAAAAGGGAATTAAGAATTATATCTACCTGCCTGAACACTCTTGTGGACAGAGACCAAAGGGAATTCTTTATGACGTGCAGGCAGTGCGAGAGAAGCATAATTCTGGAAATAGCTATCCTTCCCATAAGTGACAGCGGCAGTGTCTTCCATCAGGCAATCGACGCATGCAGTGAGCCCATTCCCCTCTCCATGTTGAGATGCAGCTGATTTGCCCAGGAGTGCACAGCCATGATTCCCAAGTAGCAGAAGTGATCCAGGTCCCAATGCAAGCCAATGTCAGGCAGGCGCTCCACAGGAATCCCCATCAACGCAGCGAGAGGGAATATCAGGGACTTATTGCGGTTGATGTGCATCCCATACAGGGCCCCTAAGTCATCTATCAGTTGTAGCAGAATCCCCACGGAGTCACAAGGAACCTGAGGTAAAACGGAGAGTTGTCTTTATGTAGCAATAGAATATGGTGCACCTCAATTCAATGCCCCAGTCATGCAGCTCCTGCTGAGTCCAAACCGACAGGGGCTCCTTCGCTAAAGCAAATAGGAGTGAGGGCAGAGGGCAACTCTGTCACGTCCCTCTGCCCAGTACCTGGCTGTCAGAACAGCACTGTCCCACCTGCACCCTAGCACTAGGCTCGGTGTAAAGGAGCTTAATTCAACCCTGAAACTGGGGCCCAAACCCCATGGCAATCCATCGATAATAATTAAATTAAACACAGACTGATGGGCCATGTTAAAAATGAATAAAGACGATTTAATTTAAAGTTCTATTTAAGGGTCATTGTGGGGCATTTGCAAAATCTTAAGACATGAGAATATGGCCAATATTGTTATCTGGAACATTGGAAGCCCTAACTGCAATACATTAAAGGTTTGCTGTTTTGCCTCACATTGTTTTTTGTGCTAATCGTTCTCGACAAAGTGTCACTCAAAATGTTGTAAATGTCTCTCATGCACAGTGAAAAGACGAATGTCACTCTTTTGCATGCTGAAATCTTGGCATGTATAAGACAGTTCCATCTGCCCGTTGCTCAATTATTATTTCCTTTATTAGGTTTCGCCTCCACGAAAATTAATTATAATTAATATAAATCTTAAAGGAGATTACATCCTGTCCTTGCTTTTTATTGGTTGGTGTGCTTGCCACTTACTTTCCCTCCATTTCTATTGGCTGTAGGATACTATTTCCTGTTGTTCCTCGTGTGTTTCTCTTATCTGTCTACCGTGGCCGTGGCCCAAGTAGTGTTTTCATCCTTTTTGCTGGAACTCTTTTAAACATGTCAGCACCTTTGTCTGGGACACCAGTGTTCACAATGCACACTCACCTGTCCTCCTGGGGCTGAAGCAGGGACACACTTTAGTGCTCCCTTTTGCTTGCAAACCAAGCAGGGCACTCACCAGTCCCCCCAGACGGAAGCAGGGACCCACTCTAGCGCTCCCATCACCAGTTTCCCACGGGTAGAAGCAGGGACCCAGTCTAGTGCTCCCTTCACTGTGAATCGACTTTAGTGCAGTCAGGCATGCTGCAAGTCTGTATCTGTGCTTCTAAAACAGCTCACTTCTGCATTTTCCAAGAGCTTTAAATAACTGGTGTTATCAGAGACTTTTTCACTTACTCTTGACCAGGTAAGGAATCCCATTAAATCATAAAGTCTTGTGCGAAAGCAAATTCAGGTGTTGGTGAGCAAACGTGGGAAACAACTAAACAACAAACAACAGTTAGTGAATATGTATCTTAACATTCATGGTGTGGTTGAATTTGTGATATGCATCAAAAGTGATGAGCAAACACAAAGTATGTTATGTGGTGGTTTGACTTATTCAAGCTAGGCTTTCTTTCAGATACTAATACTAATTATGCAGAGTGCTTTTAAGATGTCAAGCAAGTTATGACGTTTATCCTCTTCCCAAATATTTCAATTTGTATCTATCTATGCTGCGCTTGAGTCACTTAAGCATGGTTTTTGAATATGTGCAGATGTGTCTGTCATTTAAAAAGAAATCTTGCAGAGGTCTATATTTCTCCAACTCTGATCAAGCACAATTTCCACAGGCATACAGTTAAAAATGACCAAACTTTTTACGGTGCATGGCACTCTTATCACACAGGGTGATTTTTAGATTGCTTGGTACACTGCACCCCACCTTCCTAGATCGATACAATGAAACCCATTGACTTTTGTAACAATAAACGTCATGAATTTGGTGCCATGATGACACAGAGGGTGAACGTGCACTTTACAAATACCAGTTGTCTCAAGGTATATGTGGGTAAACCTAAATATTACACCTACATAAAGCTTTTGGACTCCGGCAACTTGATCAAAGGCTCCAGAAAGAATGAAACACAGCTTTCACAAAGAGAGGGTTCATGTTCACAAACATTAGGGCAGTCTTAACCCATTTGTATACAGATTTGAACGTTGTGAGTTGAAACAGTACAGGCATTGCGTATTTCAGCATAATTAAAATATAACCAAATTTAGCCAAAATAATATATGTACTGAAGTTTGAGCTTTGTACAGCACTTCTCCTGGCTCTATGGTTACTACAGAGCACCGTAAAGGTCATAGGATTGAGCAGAGAATGCCTCCTAATGCGGGCCATAGCGACTACACAGGGTGCATCACTAACTACAATCAAGGGCCAGTCAAAATAACTTCGTGCCTGATGTATCAAAGGGTTTTTACCCATTCACTGTACAAGGAAAATGTGTTAGTAACTATGGGCTTCTGTTGGACCTGGCCCCCTCTGCAGGGTCACCCTCAAACCTTTTGCCTTCCTCTTCCTGTTTTTTGCTGAATTCGTTTTGCTGGCCTTAGGACTCTGTGTCTTTGTGCTTTTCAACTCTCTCTACACATTATCTCACTGCCCTTGTAATTAGCTCTCACCTCTTCTTGTATAATGTGTATTTTCGCAACTCGTATCTTTTCCTTTGTAATTATGTGCTCCTTATCTCCTTGTGCCACTGCCCTTGAGATCTGTTGATTGCCGGCCATCTTCAAAGCTTTCTCTTTGGTGTCGTGCTTGTTGTTTATTTGCATTGGGCCCGTTTCTCTGCTGTTGATTTCTTTCTATGCCCCCTAGTCAGCAATCCTGAACAAGCATTTACAATGCAACGGTCTCGCCTTTGCAAAGTTAGAGCTATTGGCATTGTAAATAACAAATTTGTAATTTATGTGTTGGTTTTGAAAACAGATAAATAAATGGTTTGTCATTTACAATGCTAATAGCTTAATCTCTTGCAAATGCGAGACCTTTTGCATTTGCACCCACACACACACAGAGCCACACACACAGAGCAACACACACAAACACACATAGATGTGGTGGATGTGGATCTGATGGATGTGGTGGTGGTGGATGTGGATGTGGGGGTGGTGGATGTGGTGGGGGTGGATGTGGTGGTGAATGTGGTGGAAGTGATGGTGGATATGGTGGTGGTGGATGTGGTGGTGGATGTGGTGGTGGTGGTGGATGTGGTGAATGTGGTGGTGAATGTAGTGGTGATGGTGGATGTGGTGGTGGATGTGGAGGTGGATGTGGTGGTGGTGGTGGATGTGGTGGTGGTGGTGGAGGATGTGGTGGAGGATGTGGTGGTAGTAGTGGATGGGGTGGTGGCGTATGTGGTGGTGGATGTGGTGGTGGTGGTGGTGGTGAATGTGGTGGTGGATGTGGTGGTGGATCTGGTGGTGGCGGTGGATGTGGTGGTGGATGTGATGGTGGTGGATGTGATGGTGGTGGATGTGATGGTGGATGTGGTGGTGGATGTGGCCCTGTCCTTATCTGGTTCTGGTCTGAGACCAGAACCAGATAAGGACAGGGCCACATCCACCACCAAATATTACACTGGTAAAAAATGTGTCATTTTTTACCAGTGTAATATTTGGTCGGTTATGGGCTCACTAGGTGTTTTTGTTATGTTTACCACATCATGGCTTATACTGAAAAGACTAGCCTGTGTTAAACGCAATGTCGATAAACAAAGCCGGGCTTCGGTGAGCTGCATTCTGCTTTCATTAATTTTAATCCATGCACTTCACACTCTCTAGTTGTTGTTTGTGGTGTTTAACTTCATCAGTTCGTGCGCGTGGTGCACCCTCCGGCTAACCAAAGAAGCACATCCAGCCTCGAGGCACGCGCCCGGTCCTGCTATCAGTCGGACTTCAGTTACCCGCATCTTCTGGCCTGACCCTCGTCTCACCCCTCATCAGTGTGTCAGTGTGCACAGCCCCCGCCTGGCCGCCCTTGCCGCTGGGGTTCTGTTTAGGGCCCTGTTCTGTTGACTGGTTCTGACCCGCCACCCTCTTGTAAATAAGCCAGCCTGCTCTCGGGGACACTGTTAGCGCTTCTTAAAAGTAACCTGTTACCTACAGTTCTCTGTATGCATGGGCTCTGCTCAGCTTGGAATGCTGAAGCCGCTCGCTGAATGTCACACATGACCCCGGGGAGGGGCTGGTGAGGCTGACAGGGTGGGCTAGCTGCACGGGGGAGGGTCCTGCCTTTTCTAGGTCCGGCCTCATTCCCACACGTCAAGAATCTTCTTTCATCTGATAACACACTGTAGTATGAACGCACACGCAGAGAGAACCCAAACAAGGCTTTACTGAGACATCTTCATACAAGGATGTACCCAGCTTCGCGAACCATGAGCAACTTCACCTCTGACCCCGCCATTCCATTACTTATATATGCAAAATTAGTAAACACTCCATAAGTGCCCTTGACTCTGTTCACAGGCTATTAATTCTTCTTAAAGGAAACATACTAATAAGTGACTAAACTAATACTACACATCACCTTTCCTTAACAAGCTTCCTTTGTTGAGTGACAACTGCGCTTGCCATGAGACAGCCTTTTGTCTTTAAGCTCCGTCCTTTTCAGACTGGGGGGCGTGTTTTTGACTGAGAAAGTCACTAGGTAGAAAGAAACTAAAAAACACGCCCCCCCAATCCGAAAAGACGGGGCTTAGATCGAAAAGAGAACGTCACTGAGACCTCTTCTCCAATAGCTGGCTGCCGTTTAGGAGGCCAGCCAATGGAGAAGTGGGGCGGGGTTAACCTCGCTACTCAAAGACATTAAATCTCGCGAGCTCGAGTGCGCATGAGCGCACCCGACGCCACGCGAGACCTAAAAAGTAGAGTAAGAATGTACAAGAACCTCCTGTTTTGGCAAAACACTTCTAAAAACATGATCTTGCCCCCATCTTTGTAATGGTGTAGTAAATGTCTGAACCAATGTCTGCTCCGTGTCTTCTATGATTCTCTCAATGACTTTCATGTTCTCAGCACTGCAGGGAAAGAAAGTAGGAGGGACTTGTTTGTGTTTACATGGTTTCTTTGGTAACTCAACTGGCAAGACGGCTTATATTGAACAACTGCTCAACAAGCTAAAACTTACAGCAAAACAAAAACGTATTATTTATCACATAGGCGAAACCTATTGTGCTTACCAATGCCTGTTAAATTATGTGCCTTGATAAAAAGAGTCTCAGCGCATATGTTCATCAAAAGGTGTGATTCTTTAAGCCCCTCATAGGTTGACAGCCTAGCTCTCCCTCCACTGTGACTCTTCTTGTTTGGAAATAGTCAGAATGTTTTCCATCTGATGAAAATGTGTACCTTCCATGCTACATGAGGCAGTGCTTTGGATGTTATCTTGGGAAACCTATTTAGATATGTGCAGATATTTAGGTAACTATTCTAAACTTCTTTGGAAACTCTATGCAGTAGTGGTAATACCCTGAAAGGACTCAGGATACCAGACACAGTAGTGATAGCCTACACGAAAGCACATGCACACACCTCCGACCCATCCACATGCACACTCTCTCACACCCACCCACCCACCCACTCACAAGCGCACACACATACTCCCACAATTCACAAGCACAAACAAATGCACACACCTATTCACAGCACTCATACATTCATATGTTAACATATGCATCCAACATTCAGTAAGGACTTACCTGTCGCTGAAGTTACATCGGGTAGCAGGAGGGAGAGGCAGAGTCCTCAGTGGTTCCTGAAGGCTTTGGGGAAGGAAGCGACAGCTGGAAGATCCCTCCACCTTCTCTCATTGGCTGACCTTGTCATGGGTCAGCCAATAAGAGGCAGACCTTTCCTACCTCGTCACATAGTGTGATGGGAGTCAGTGAGAGTTGCTGACACCACCCCACCACAAAAAGTGGCAAGGCATCACTGATTGACACTTAGCCCTGGACATATCAGGACTTAAAATTGAAGCGCCTAACTCTGATCTTTTGTGACACACCCCCTTTTCAATGTAAATGTAAATGTTGTAGTGCTCATAGGGGCATGGCTTGCAGCCGAGCATGGCGGCAGTGTAGAAAGAGAGCTCCGCGAGTAATGCGGCCCTCTCCATCAATCCGATCATAAATCCGGTAATTTTTAGTCCTCAAACGGAGGATCCCGAGGCCCAGGACCGGGCAGACCCAGCGACAGAAGATCCGGCGTGAATCCGAGACCGGGTGATAGCAGCGCAAGCCGCGTCCGGTAGAGGCCTGAGTGACGGCGGAAAGCCCTGAGCTCCATTAGCCTGGGAGGCCGGGCGGAAGTGCTTGCTGCCCAGATAGACTATACCGAAGCTACCCTCGCTGTGTCGCTGGAAGGCCGTAACGATAAATCGTAGCAGCGGAGCTCATATGAGTCTGGTGAGCTAGCGGAGGGTCTGCAAGCTGAGCAAACGCCTGAAGGGGCACGGAGATGGCACGATCGCCGTGAGACACGGCCAGACCTCGGACATTACATTTGTCCGCTGTGGTGCGCTTGAGAACGGCGCCACCGGCAGCGGCGTGAGTTCCGTAGTAATAGCTGCCACAATACATAGAGGCTCTGGGGGCACTTACAAGGCGGTGAGGCGGTGGCTGCAAAGAGCGGTGGACCGGCATAATATAGGGGCTTATGCAAAGCTGTGGCTCGGCCTCAGGGAGGTGAGGAATCCCCGCTTCACCTCTCCTAAGGGGCAACCAACTCCGAATATCCCAGTATAAGCCCCCCCGCTGAAGCTGAGACAGATGGAGTGGTACCGTCTCCTCGACTGAAGGCTTTCGCTAGCGACACCGCCCATGAGGTACGATCTGCACACCGCAAAACTGCAGGGAGCGTGGGGAGGCTTAAAACGCTCTGTGACACTCAGGGGGCGAGAATTGGAGCAGCATGGACTGAGCTATATCCACGTAAGACCTGTGAGGAGTTTAGCCCCCCCCCCGTGATCCTGCACCTTCAAAGCTGGTGAACCACTCGGGTAGCCGTGAAATGCTGCGGGTGGAAACATGGCGGGCAAGGGCACTAAGGGCAGCTCCGCACAGAATCGCCTGGACCAATTCGCCTACGATAAACGCAACTCACCCCAGGCGGAGTCCAGGACATCCGCTGAGAAGCTAGCAGAAGGAGATGGGGGCAAAAAAGTGACGCTTGAGGATGTGATGAAAGCACTAACACAGGTGCAGCCCACAGTAGGGTCAATTTCTACAGAGGTCACGTTAATACGCGCTGACCTCCACAAAATGTCCGAACGTGTACAAGGGATTGAGGTGGTTACGAAATCTTTGGTGGAAGACGTATCAGAGCTACAGACAGCAATGGAGCGTGTTGTGGCCGAAAACAAATCGCTGAAAGAAAAACTGGACGACCAGGAAGGCCGCTCGAGGCGGAATAATGTCAGAATTCTTGGGGTTCCGGAATCCGAAGGCATGAGAGCGACTGACCTGTATGTGGCAGACTTGATCAAAATGAAGCTTCAGCCTAAAAGCCTTTCTACATTCTTCTCAATCGAGAGGGCGCACAGAGTTCCGGGAGGGTGGCCGAAACCTGGGGCACCGCCGAGTCCTGGCAAGGCTCTTCATCTTCCGCGACAGGGACGCAATCCTTCAGGCGGCGAGGGTGTCACCTCCTATCAAGATTCAGAACTCATCACTCTCATTCTTCCCAGACTATACAGCGGAGGTCGCCCGTCGCCGGAGAACCTTCCTAGATGTAAATATGGGAGTTGAGGGCAAGGGAGATACCATACTCAATGTTGTTCCCCGCCAGGTTGCGGGTGGTAGCGGGCACCAAAACCTAGTTCTTCGACACACCGGACATGGCCCAAGAATGGTTGGAGGGCTGGAGAAAGATCGATCAGCCTCGCCGCTCGAACAGACAACGTCAAGGTGAGCGGACTGGAGAACATTCGGATTCACAACTGTCAGGCCTAGAAGAGGCAGAACGCTCACCGGAGCGGGAGGACGTTGGCGACAACACTGGAACAAGGAGATAATCACCCGGCACCCACTTGAGTACTAACTCGAGCGGGTCTTGATTTACGGACTGCCACTGGACACTGGGCTAAAGGCCTCCGAAGAGGGTATGAGGGGCTGACGACTCTGGGGGGGTCTTTCACCCCAACAAGCAAGTATTTTGTATGAAAGTTGGGTAAAGCACTCTGCTAAGTTGGGGGGGCCGGCGGTTCAATGTCCGTATTGCAGGGAGGCAGGGAGGGAGAGTTCAGAGAGGGGGAAGTTCTTGTTATGCATGCTACACAGGAAGGGGCATGGTTTGTTGAAAAGTTGACTCAAGGTGTATTGATAGGGCATGATTACAATGATACAAGGGTGACGTGGCGGGGTGGGATGGTCCATATGCGCCACCGCTAGAGCCACACTCGCGTACCTACAACTTGCTCCAGGATGGCACACGACACACGGGGTGATGACTTAGTAGGGGGGACCCAAGAGGCACAGGTTGCGACGCTGCAGATACTGATGTGGAATGTTAGGGGCCAAAATTAAAAGGGGGCTCGTCCTACAGAGCATAAAGCGACTGGGTCCGGCGCTGGTTCTCTTGCAGGAGACACATCTCACTGGCACAGCATGTAAGGCATTAGATAGACGGGGCTACCACATGGCAGTGCACTCGGAGTTTACCTCTGGGTCGCGAGGGACTGGTATATTGGTGCGGAAATCTTCCCCGTTCATACTTAAAGCTGCCAAAATAGACGACCAAGGCCGCTTCGCGGCAGTTCAGGGACAGTGGGAGGGCAGACCGCTGAACATAGTATCTGTTTACATTCCCCCAGCGCTCCACGCTATCGCTCTTCCGGCGCTAGGGAAGTTCCTCCTGGAGCTTCCAGAGGGCGACCTTATCCTTGGGGGAGATTTCAATGCAGTGACACACGAAACGCATGATAGGTACCCGGTGAGGTCGCAGATAGCTGGGCCCTCGCGATTCCACGACTTCCTGGAGGCGCAGGGGCTGACAGACGTATGGAAACACATGCACCCCACAGCACAGCAGTACACCTACTATTTGGCTGCACACAGTAGTCTGTCACGCATCGACTACTTCCTAACCCTAGGCGACAGTCACCTCACTATTGATGATGTACAGATCTGACCCAGGGGCATATCTGACCACTCCCCGATCGTTCTGACTTTATCTTTTCAGGAGAAGACCCATAGGAGAATATATCTGATTTATCCAGGTTACCTGCAGGTCCCGAAAATTAGGAAAGATTTAAAGAAAGCAACATGGTATTATTTCACTGAAAACGCGGCATCAGTGGAGTCTCCGTCGATTCTATAGGAGACATACAAAACAGTTTTGAGAGGGCAGGCTTTAGCATCGATAGCGGGACACAAGCGTACACAGACAAGAGCTGACAGAACTAGAGTTAGCGTTACACACGGCGAATACAGCTCACATGGCGAACCCCACACCGGACACGCTCCATGCACTTCAGTTATGCCAACAGCAACACGTTGACCTCCTGAAGCATTGGACCATTGACAATATAGAGGCGACGTCACATAGGGTTTATGATATAGGGGACAAGGCTGGTAAGATGCTGGCCTGGCTGGATAAGAGGAGGGGTGGTAGTAAGGGTATATTGCAGTTGAGCACAGCGGACGGAACACTTCTCAAAACGGCCGGAAGATATAGTCGGCGAATTAGCGGACCACTTTCAGACGGTGTAAAACCCGAACGATGTTGTGACAATGGAGGCGGCTTTGGCCTCCCCCCACAACGTCCCGACGCGGACACTCTCGTCTGAGGCAATGGAAGAACTATAAGCCGATCTGACAACTGAAGAAATACAACTGCCCATCAAAGCCGTACAATCTGGCAAGGCTCTGGGACCCAACGGGATCCCCATCGAGTGGTACAAGACGATGTCGGAGACACTGAGCGCGCCGCTGCTAGCCATGTACTTAGAAAGTCAAGATCATACTATACTCCCCTTAGACCAGGGGTCTCCAAACCGGTCCTGGAGGGCCGGATCCATTCCACATTTTATGGATATCCCCATTGAGATACATGTAGTAATTTTAAAAATCTGGCATGCATCTGGCCCTCCTAGACCGGTTTGGAGACCCCTGCCTTAGACCAATGCACAGCGACAATAATAGCGATCCTGAAACCAGGGAAACCAGCGACAGCATGTACATCTTACCGCCCAATCTCGCTCTTAAATGCGGAAGCCAAGATTCTGGCGAAACTTTTGGCTACCAGACTGACACCCCACCTCGCGCAGCTGATACATCCAGATCAATCTAGCTTCATGCCACAAAGGAGTACTGCGTTAAACCTTCGCCAGTTACACGGCGTGCTACCACGGGCGCAGCGGTTGCGGGAGCCGGCGGCACTATTGTCCCTGGATGGTAGAATGCATTCGATATGGTCGAATGACAATATTTGTTCGCAGTGCTCGCCCACATGGGATTCGGTCCCAAATTCATATCGTGGATACAACTCTTATATTCTAGCTCGGTGGTGCATGTAACTGCGAACGGTCACATCTCGCGCACAATGCCTCTGGCCAGAGGGACGCGCCAGGGCTGCCCGTTGTCGCCCCTGCTGTTTGCCCTGGTACTGGAGCCGTTGGCAGCTTTAATTAGGTCTACTCCGCTGGTCAGGGGGATAGATTGGGGGAACGGCTGGGAAGACAGAGTCTCCCTTTATGCAGACGATATGCTGGTGTATTTGATAGAACCAGAAAAGGGAATTCCGGAACTCCTGCTGCTCTGCGATAACCACGGGAAGGTGTCCGGCTACACAGTTAATTGGACAAAATCAATACTTTATGTATTGCACGGCCCGGCGCCAAGCCTTCCCCCGGCCTGCCCACTGGAGATGGCGGATGCCTCATTTAAATATCTAGGGTTATATATCACCCGGAACGCTACTGACTTTTACGAACAAAATCTAAAGCCTCCGCTGGAACGACTACGGCGCGACGTGCACCATTGGAAGTCCCTGCCCCTGACGCTGCTAGGGAGAGCAGCGCTATTCAAAATGATGGCGATGCTGCGCTTCCTATATGTGCTTGAAAATTCTCCATACTTAGTGCCGCCACGCTATTTCCAACAAGTAACGGCCTTAGTGACAGTTCTGCTTTGGGGAGACCGCCCGGCTCGAATTGCACATGTAAAGCTCAAAAGGAGCTGGTACGAGGGGGGAATAGCTCTGCCCAATCTACAGATGTACTATTGGGCGACGCAACTTAAAATCATTACCTACTGGTTGCATGTCCCCCAGGACGATCCTGCCTATCGGGCGGATAGAATACAGTTAGGCACCCATAGCTTGCTGGCGGCACTGTACCATAAGGGATTGGCGAAGAAACTCACTGGCCCTACAAAACACACGGTGGCGCTGTGGTATCAGGCACTGATGACACTGAAATGGGGAGGCGTCATCGCGAAACTCACACCTCTATGGGACACTAAGACGCTGGGCCATCTGCGGCAGAGTAAGGGCTTCACACAGTGGGACACTATCGGTATTTCCACGGTGAGGGACATGTGGGCTAACGGGGAGGTGGTCCCTTTTCCCCAGCTCCAGCAACACTATGATCTGGGACCCAATGAGACCTACCGTTATGTGCAAATTAGACATGCATTACTCACAGCAATACCAGAGGGCACAGAGGTCCCCGAAGCCTCACTGTTAGAGGACCGCCTGCTAACTGACTTCATGCAACAGAGCGCCACCTCCCTTACATATCGTAAGCTCGTAAACAACCTTCCAGACCCCACGGGCAAACTGAGAGAGACATGGGTGAATGAATTGGGAGATATGGATGAAACGGATTGGAATGCAGCACTGGCGTCCCCGAAAGAGGCAGGCATTTCGACCAGGTTCAGGCTAGTACAGCTTAAGATACTACATCGAATATATTGCACAAGGACCACTCTGCACAAGCTTCACAGGGCACAACACCCCTTCTGTCTCCGGGGCTGTGGGGAGGAGGGCACTTTCTATCATACAATCTGGGAAAGCCCGATTATAATTGATTACTGGAGGCAGGTAATGCGCACCATATCTCAGGCGTTGGAGGTATCCCTTCCCCTGGGCCCCCGTACATGTTTACTGAATGTGTGGGACCCCAATGTCCTTACGCGCCAGGGTCAGCTATGGGCGACTGTAGGCATGATGGTAGCAAAGAGGGACATAGCACAGAAATGGGGGGCGGCAGACTCGCCTACTTTAACACAATGGTGCAGGAATATGGACGCACTGATGGTGACGGAAAGAGCGGGATATAAGGCGCGGGCAAACCCTCGTAAGTGGAACAAAATATGGACGCCCTCGAACGGCTATTGAGGGGACTTATGTGACCCATTGATAGAAGATGACATTGGCCGTTCTGACGATGAGGAGGAGGAGGAACTGAGGTAATCCCAATCATTGATAGGAGCAGGGGGGGGATTGATTATGGCGCGAGAGCTCAATGACTAGATGGGGCGCCCAAAGTGACCAATGAGCGAGAGGCACGAACAGCTGCTACGTTTACTTTGGAAATGTTTGTACCAACCTAGCACGCACGTTGCCATACTTGATTGAAGAATCTGTACCTATCACTATTGAGTCCTTCTGTTCTGTTAGGGTTTTTATAAAATGTAAAAGCAAGACGTCACTGGATTCGAGTAAGCGAATACAATACAATGGTTGTATCTGAATATTATGATGCCGCCGAACCTGACGTTGTCGGCTGAAAGGCTGTGTAAGTTGCCATGATTTGAAAATGCTATGGTGCCGCAGCCGGCCTCAGGGTTGTAGGCTCATTGCCATGGATTACTTTACTGACAATAAGGGTCTTGCAACAAAAAACCCAAAAAAATGTTGTAGTGCTTATATAGCGCACAATCACCCCAAGGGGTATCATGGCGCTGTACATATACCGTTCTGGAATCCCTCCGGGTCTTTCCATGTGAAGTGCCCACTCCTGGGCCCACCAAGGTGAGGCCAGGCATCCTGGCGCTGTTGGGGCCGTTGTGGAGATTAAGCAAGCTATTGCCCAGATTTGCAGCATGGGACCCATTATTAGAATAGGCACCGAGGCGAGAATTGTCAGGTCCAGGGACATTTAGCCCAAGACCCGCCTAAGGCGGGAATTGAACCCTGGTCCGGGCCAGACCACTGCATCAGGGTCTGCCGCTCTAACCATTGAGCCACACTTCTCCACTTTCAAGAGGGGAAAGACCTCATGGGGTTGTGCTTGGCTGAAGAGGTCTTGCCCTGAGGGCTGTGAAATCTTCAGCCTGGCAATTTGGCTCAGATTCTGCTCGGAACAGAACTATGTTTGGAACCATAGAGCATCATCATGTAGGGAATGAGTCTCCATAATACGTCAGCAACTATGACCCTCTATCCAGTTAGCTATAGTGCCTCACTTGCCCTCCTAACCTTCCAGAGAGGCAAGTGAATTTGCACCCCAGAACACAATACTTTCTTCTCTCTCAGAGATCGTGGTAACAGGACACACCCTTTCGCTCTCTCACTCGTACTTGTCCTCAATAAGAAAAACAAGAGACATGAAGAAAATGTATAATATTTATTTAAACTATCATGCTCTAATAAGCAGGATTATAGCCACATTTTTTTTACAGAGTTTTATATAGCGCAAGCTTGATCCATGGGTATTGGGTATTGGGTATTACAGCGCTTTACACGAATGCATACCAAAAATATGGTTAAAATGGTCACGCAAGCACATTAAAAGCCAGGTCACAGTATAAGATAAATTAGCCTAAACCCTCCCCCCCCGCCTACTGAAGTTAGATGATTATATATGAAAGCTCTCTGGGATGAGTGGCGGACCCCATACCTTGGCATACAAGAATAGATGTTCTACATCTCAGCTGACGCAGTAATCTTGCTCAAGGACCTTCGCTCAGTGTGTTCACGGACAGTATCTGCATTCTCTTATAATGTATAAACTAAATCCCAGAAAAAGAAACATATGCAGGTTCTGTGTGAAAATACATTGTGGGACAAAAGCAAACGTGTTTATGTAGTAACGTGTGCAAATGAAAATGAGGCCTACAATGTGCACAGCTAGGCTAACATAGGGAAAACGACAATGGGCCTTGCAGGAAGCACATAACCACTGGGCACTTAGCACATGTACAGTGCCTTGTTGCCTGACCCGACCATAAATAGTGTCTGTAAGACTGACCTTTGATCAGCCTGTCAGACACTGTTTATTCTTTGCAAAAGTGACAGGGCACCTACGAGAACCAGAACGGGCTAGACAGGATCTGCCATCAGTGTCTCGGGAGAGAGGGTTAGAGAGGCCTGGCCAAGTTTTACAATTACATAATAATAAGGGCATACAATGTTGGAACTATGCACCATATAAACTATTTGCTTTGCTTTGCAGGGTGCGGCACTTTTCCGGTGCCGACGACCTGGGCTGTGCAACAATTGTTTAATGATGCCGCTTATAACCTTTGTTATTCTGCATTTCATAAGTATAAAACTGCCTGTGTTTCGTAAAGTGAAAAGTAAAATGGCCATTCACAATAAGAAAATAAAATGAGTTTTACATGGGGTGTTGCTTGGGTAAAGAAAATCAGTTATAACCATTAAAAATAACCAATGACAAAACTAGTAAAGGTGGTGGATATATATGAGCGTACGTTATGTATGTTAGGCGCTTAGTGAATGGGTGAGTAGATGGTACTTTATTGACAGTTTAACATACCTATAGTAAATCTACTGAGGCTTTCTAGTTGGTTAAGAAAGGTATATGTAAGCAATAATCTTATGATGGTGCTCACTGGGTAGGAGATGATATCAATTGCTCGTTTAAAACTCACACACCAGTGAAAACAAGGAAAATAGAACGCAGGTGGCTTCTGTAGTGACATTCTGTTCTTACATAAAGATATAACACATTACATTTCCTTTGCAATCCAATAAATCAACAGAAAAAATACAAATAGGTGAATACAAACATCAAAGAAAATACAGAAAACACATTGGTACTTAAAACTTCCCAAAAGTGCATATGAAATAGTTGATTGCATATATATACTTTCTCAACCAGCTGGGAGGACGTCTGCGTCCACTACCATCTCTTAAACCCATTCTTTTTTCAACAACTTGCTGCGCCGTGACCATGCCACTCCTTCGCCTGAAAGCTGCGGCACTTCACCTGCACCTGAAGTGGCATTTCTGGCGCTAATATGCCTACCAGAGATCGTCTCCCTATCAGTCATAAGCACTAAGGCACTACATCCCTCACTGCTACTGGCAGTTTGTGTGGAGTAACCCCCTCTTTGATATAAGGCTACTCTCCTTCAGTTCCAGCACTGACCATTCTCCAATTCAACCCAGACACCCACTTGTACCCTGAGTGGTTCTTTTAACTTGGAAAAAGCACTAATCGACCTTCCCGGTTTAACCTTTAGCCACTCACCATTTTCCAACCATTGCTAATACAACTTCCACTCCTATGTTTCTTGGAAGAAATCCTCAACCAAAGAGGAAACATCTCCAAGTTCGAATCCTGACCCTTATCAACAGAAATGGACTCTTGTTGAAATTCTCTATGATCGTAGAGCTGTGTGCCCAGACCATATCCCTCGATAAAGCCTCAAAATCCAATCCTATCAGGGACTTTGGCAAGGGCTGGTGGCAGGGAAGATGTAGTAAACAGAATATTGGGTACAGAGATGCCCAAGATCACACAGAGAATCAGCAGAGAAAAGGGGTTAAATGGGCGAACTCTTCACTAGGTAACAAGAAGTTAAAACTCATAAAGAACAGGCACTCAAGAGCTAATTCCAATCAGATAAACCTAACATCCTGAACTTTCAAGACATACATATAACATTAACAACAAGGGGAATGCAGGATAAAGCACTCGAGAGTGCCACATGTTAATTTTGAAGCTCAATAAGTTTCTCACCCACAATTGTTACTACAGATACCTACATATAGAAGATACATGCAAAGGCATCGTATGTGAAGCTGGTACCTTTGAAATATTATAAAAGTAACATAAAGACAATGCTTACAGTGGTAGAGAAGTACCACCTAGGTTGTCTGCTGTGCCCATGAATCCCAGCAATCACATAGGGGCAAACAAGGCTGTAACAGCAAGGGTTGGAAACTACATTCACGGCCAAGACAGACAAGCAGCTAGAGAGGCGTGCTTAAGAAGAAAGAAGAGAAAACAAATAGAGTGCAAGACAGAGAGCAAGGAAACAGGGACATTGGAAGCTAAGGCAGGAGGGAAAAGGAGGTAGCAAGTTAGAGACTGTAAGTAAAGTAAAGGTAAAGAAAGGTCAGACCGGGAAAAAGGTAACTACAGAAAGAGTGACTGTTCAAGGATCAAGGATGTACTAAAATAGTGTTAGCTCAGGAATCAAAAATCAAGACGCACTGAAGGCAGTGCCAGCTCAAGGACCAAGGATAAGCTAATGCTGAGGAACCTTCTGAAGACAAGAGTTAGCAAAAGCCCTGGTACTCGAAAACAGTTGGATCACTCTAAAAGAAAAAACACTACATAACCAATGCTAGCCTGGAGGAAACTGGGGATTAAAAGAGCTCCCTATGATCATATGCCTTTGGTGTGAGCAGGCTAGCACCTGCCATCCACAGGTATGCTGAATTCCTTCTCCCATACTTACATACTTACATCTCGAAGGAGCATAGCATTGGACAGGGAGTGCCGCAGGGCTCGTCCCTTAGCCCTACCCTGTTCAATGTCTATGTCCGCCCGTTAGCGGAGGTGGCCAGAAGGAATGGAATGGCTTTGGTATCATATGCAGATGATACCCAGTTGGTGGTGGCTTTGAATAACAACAGTGGTCTGGAAGCCCATCACTTTAAACAGACACTCATTGACATCACCAACTGGATGACGGCGAATTTTCTCCAATTAAACGCCGGTAAAACCGAGATTCTCCTCTTGGGAAAAAATACCGCATCCTGGGGAGATAATTGGTGGCCTGACATTCTGGGCCTACCCCCCAAGCCAAAAGACTGTGTCAAAAATCTAGGTGTCTGGGTCGATTCGGCTCTAAAATACACCATCCACACCAAGAAAGTGGCCGCCACGTGCTTCGGCATTTTACGCAACATCAGGCCCATCCTGAAGTTCTTTGACTGCCGCACCCGCCAGCTCATCGTCCAGGCGACGATCCTTTCTAGACTGGACTATGCCAGTTCTCTCCTTTTGGGAGCGAACCTGGCCGAAACCACCAGACTGCAGAGAGTCCAGAACGCGGCTGCCAGGGCTTTGGTCGGCCTCCCTCGCCACTCTTCAGTCTCAGGAACCTTAAGAAAACTGCATTGGCTCCCGGTGGGAAAAAGGATCCAGTTCAAGGCTCTATGTTTAGCCTTCAAGATCCTCAAAACCGCCTCTCCCCCACTGCTGAGTCCCCTCTTGTCTGAGTACACACCTAGCAGATCTCTCCGCTCAGAGGGACAACATCTAGCGATCATTCCCCACACTAGACTTGCCAGAGTTGGTGGACGATCTTTCAGCCTCCTTGCTGCCAAGCTATGGAACAGCCTGCCTGTAACCATACGGGGGATGCATGATCTCTTAGCCTTTAGAAAGGCCATCAAAACCCATCTTTTCCAATAATCTGTTTTCTTTGTGCACCTTCATTCTGCACTCTGGTCAGCTCGCAGCGTCGGGACGCCCCTTGGCTGGGGCAGCCGCGCGCTATACAAATTTCCATAACATAACATAACATAACATACTTGGCCTGCAGGGATTGAGATGATGCAGTAAGCAGGACATTCTAGGTATTGCAGTTTTTAGTGAGGAAAGCAAACTGGCTTCCAGAAAACCAGGCATGGATTTAGAATGAATTGGAATTTCAGAATAGTGTCTCAGCAGCTGGAAGTCAGTAAATGGATGCAGTGGAAGGTCCAGAAGCTTATTCAAATACTCGAAAGTCTCAGAGGTGGGTCTTGTGGTCAAGAAAGCACAGGGAGGGATTCAAGACAGCATGCCTCCTCCCACAGCTGGCTCACAGTATCTGAAAATTAAACTAGAGCCTTTGCTACTTTAAAATAAGCCCTTTTTCACCGCAGTTGCAGTCTGGGGTACCAGCGAACTATTGGCAAAATATGATGCGCTGGAATGTAGCATTGCAGGGTGTGGACTAACAGCAGTATGGGAGGAAAGTACTCTGGTTCAGGAGGCAGGTTTTAATGTAGACTTGAAGGATCCAAATCCAGGAATGGAGGCTATGGAGCTTGAATCAAACGTGTATAAAATTCAGATGATGACAAGCTGGAGCACCACTCCGAAAATGAAGGCAGATTGATTGTAGGCTCAAAAGCGGATAGCAGATTGGTAGAAGGCCCAGAAGTCAGTGGCAGGTGATGGAAGAGAAAGGAGCTAAAAGGAAGCAGACTTGAAGTTTTGGCCCTGGAGGTAGACATGCTGGAGACTCAAATGCAGGAGACCCTCAAAGCAAATATGTGGTAGTCTGTGGAGGTTTGCATGCTGAGTGTTCCATCTCTGAGGGCACATGGACTAGAGACTCTGGCTTTGAAGTTGGAGATGACTGAGGTGTAGACGGCAGACGAGATGGAGACTCCGGTCAGAAGACTATCCGGCTGGAGGCTCTTGCTCTAAAGGCCGTCAGGCTGGAGGCTTAGGCTCTGAATCCAGGCAGGCTGGAGGCTCAGACCCCGAGGGCAGGTATGCTGGAGTCTCACACCCTAAAGGCAGACAGGCTGGAGAATCAAACTTTGAAGACAGACAGACTGAGGGCTCTGGCTTTTAAGACTTCAGGAAAGCAGAGGAGCCTTTAGACTCTGCAAGGAGTCATGCTGATGATAGAGGGACGCAAGATTGACAGACTCTGGACCATACGCCCTGGAGGTTTGCACTCTGAGTATTCTGTCTCTGAAAGCAGCCAAACTAGACTTCCTGGTTCTGAAGATGTAGATGCTGCAGGCATAGAAGGAAGGCAGGCTGGAAGCTCTGGCTGTAAAGGCTGGGAGGCTCAGACTCTGAATAAATTCAACCTGACTGCTCAGAATGTGAAGACCGGCAGGCTGATGGCTCAGACTGAATGCGTGAATGCATGCTTGCTGCAGGCTTAGAAAGTGAAGGCAGGTTGGCTGATTGCCCTGGCACTGGAGACAGCAGTGCAGCTGAGGAGTCTGAAGATCCTGCAAGGAGACATGCTGAAGACAGATGGGCATAAGGTTGACAGACTTAATTCAGAGTTCTTAGATGGTGGACTTCTAGTTGTCAGTAGGAAAATCTTCACAGTTGCTTGGCACTATACAAACACATAAACTTCTTCTACCGGGTGGCTGATAATAGTGCTAATCTTAGAGTCTCTAATTAAAAGACTTTCCTTACGATTTGGTAGTTCACATGTCTTAGTCAGAAAAATTAGGTTAGAGATTATTTAGTCATCAGAGATCTTTCCATTTTCCCTGCATTTCTACGTGGAACAGATTGATCAGAGCATAGAGTTGTTATATTTCCTGATGTTTCCATATGTGGCATGCTAGGAAAGAGAGTTCAAACAGTGAGTCAGGATTGTATTCCTTCTTAGTCAGGAGATTTGTTTCAGAAACAGCAATTAGATCAGGAGCACGGTCCAAGTCAGTAGATATTGTCAGATCGCTGATTACATGGGGCACTGGTTCAGGACTTGTCTGTAGATCAATGGCATGATTTGTGTATGTTACCTTGGGGAGGACTGACCTCTCTACTAGGAGCAGAAAGTAAAGAAATGATCTGATAGAGACTTCTAGCTGCAGATTCCTTTCCTTAGAATATTTCCCAGGCATCAGACTGGATCTCAAAACTTTAGTTCAGCAGCACACCTGCGCCCCTGTAGGTGGCGCTGTTCAGCTCAGCACCACGGCGGTGGTGTCGTTTGTGCCGGGAGTGACAGTCAGTACACATCCGGGAAGAGCTACCCCAGTCTATTTTGACTGACCCTTTTTTAAACTTTTTGTCGAGACTTTGTCTTCTGGTGTGTTAGAATGTCTGCCAGGCAGGCTAGTTTTAAACTGTGTGGCACCTGTAGCGGACAGATGTCTTTGAGATAGCCATATTCTGTGTGCCTCTGGTGTTTGGAGCGCAACCACGATGCCAAGACCTGCGTCATCTGCAGCGCCATCCACCCCAAGGCCTTGCGGGAGCGGTCCCTCAAGCTCCTCATCGCTGGATGCGCGACACCACGGCACTCAAGGTCTTGGTCGGTAGGGAGGTCTCGAGATTGTTTGTGGAACCACTCCAAGCACTCGTTATCGCAGTCAAAGTAGTCAGGGGACTCTGGTAAGTCTCACAGGCATAAGAAGAGCAAGAAGTTGAAGAGATCTCCAACTTTACCACGTTTGCTGAAGACATCTGACAAGACGAGGGTGCATTCGAGGCATAGCTCTCTGGTGGAGCCTGCACCTGGACCGTCTCTGTGCCTCCCACAGTTTCTGCCACCCCGGCCCAGTTATGAGAATTCTGTGAGGCCATGCTCCTCATATTTGTTGTCCCTTGCCCTCTTGAGCACCTTCAAGCCCCAGAGGCTTGGGAGGGCACCCCACTAGTTCTCCACCGGCAGGTCCATCGCCAGTCAAGCTCATGGGATCCAGTGATAATAGTAGTGCTCGAATCACTGTGACCTTCCCCTGTGCCTGCTCTAATGGTGATGCCTCAGCACTGACTATGCCCCACAATGGCGCCTTCCCCATGGTCATTACCGACTGTGACATGGAGCCAGATAGGGTTTGTCCAATGCTGGCACCGACAGGGGGAAGACTCCTTGTATCAGAGCCAATGCCTTGGTCTTTTGATATAACAAGCTGCCAGTACTGCACTATTCTTTAACCAATTGTGTGATGGGCAATGAATCAAACCTCTGCCCTCACAAAACCTTTTTTTCCATTTTTTTTCCATTTTAATTAATCAAAACTCTTTATTCAGACCCATTTATGTCAATTTTTTCAAAGTTACATTTTTTTTAAATAGAACTCCTCCATATTAGAAACAAAACACCTTCAAATACTCTAAATTCTCTTTTGGGAGCCCATTTGGAATGAACTTCACAATCACTCCATAAAATACATACTTTATACACAACATACACACTGTGACAGAATCATACGCCTATTAAACTGGTCATCACTACCATGCATCCATTCTTACGCCATCCATACAAAAGCCCGCCCTGTGGAACCACAACAAAACCCTTTTCTTTACAAGGCGAGGCACACTGAATGAAATATTTTCATCAAAATACAAGACATAACTTAGAGTAGAAGGCCATCAGCAGCATTAAACACAATTCAAATTTTACACCAGAATCAATCAATTTTGATTGGCCTAAAAAACTACACGGTCTACGCGTTTCGAATCCCCCATGGTATAGGGATTCTCCTCAATACCAAAGATTTCTTATTAACCAGTCAAGGAAGAATCATGTAACTATCTATCAAATTTGATTTTTGATGAGATCATTGCATTGTCTCTCAATAAACTCTCCAAGTGTATATCAGGTAGTTCCTGTGTGTGCCACGTATTCCCAACCAAGAATAAATCGTCTCCGTGGCTCAGGTCTTTGAAACTGATCCAAGCCTGACTTACTCACGCGGGGCTCCAGATTAGGTTTCACAGGTAATGAATCCCCGATCTGCATGCTGCAAATTTGCGTGCAGATCGGGGACTAACACAGGAATGAGCTGATATACACTTGGAGAGTTTATTGAGAGACAATGCAATGATCTCATCAAAAATCTAATTTGAGAGATAGATACATGATTCTTCCTTGACTGTTTGATAAGAAATCTTTGGTCCTGAGGAGAATCCCCATACCATGGGGGATTCGAAACGTGTATACCATGTCGTTATTTAGGCCAATCAAAATTGATTGATTCTGGTGTAAAATTTGGATTGTGTTTAATGCAGCTGATGGCCTCGTACTCTAAGTTATGTCTTGTATTTTGATAAAAATATTTAATTCAGTGTGCCTCGCTGTGTAAAGAAAAGGGTTTTGTTTAGGTACCCCTGGGCGGGCTTTTGTATGGATGGTGTAAGAATGGATGCATGGATGTAATGACCAGTGTAATAGGCGTATGATTCTGTTACAGTGTATATGTTGGGTATAAAGTATGTATTTTGGAGAGTGATTATGAAATTCATTCCAAATGGGCTCCCAAAAGAGAATTTAGAGTATTTGAAGGTGTTTTGTTTCTAATATGGAGGAGTTCTATTTAAAAAAAAAAATGTAACTTTGAAAAAATTGACATAAATGGGTCTGAATCAAGTTTTTTGATTAATTGAAACGGAAAAAGTGGTTATGTGAGGGCAGAGGTTTGATTAATTGCCCATCAAACAAGTGGTTAAAGAAATGTGCAGAACTGGCAGCTTGTTGTGTTTACTGATATTGTGGTGTGGCCTTGCTGCGCATAAGCCAAACCATGTGATGTTTATCCTTGGTCTTTTGATAGGCCTGAACTTGGGGGCCAATGGGAGGGGTCTGAGGGAGACACTGAGGACAACTGGTATGCAGAATTGGCAGATGTCAGTGGTTTGGACACCTCCATAGACACTGGCTTGGTCTTTCCCCCTACCATGGCCATGGAGGAGGGTACCTCATTTGCTGTGATGGTGAGGAGTATGGCTGAGGTTGTGGACCTTCAGTTAACTTCAGTGGCAATCCAGACGAACGTCTTGACAGAAGAGCTTCAGTTAGAACTTACCCCATCCGAACCTCAACTCCCTTTGAATGAAGCACTTACAGATATCCTTCTAGGGGCCTGGTCCAATCTCTGCCGAGGTGCTGCTGTGAAAATGACAGTTGCCTGCCACCAACGCTCTGCTCCAGGGGATCCCAATTTCCTCATCTATCACCCCAACCAGAAGAGCTTTGTAGTCCAGGCCTTCACGCACAGAGTTAACCATTGTACTCCACCAGAGAGGGATTCCAAGAAGCTAGGACACCTCCGGTAAGAGGGCTTTCTCTTCCGCCAGCCTAGCATTGCGGTCAGTGAACACTACATGCCTTTGGGGCCGATATACCACACAATTTGGGATTCAGTTGTTGCCTACAGTCTTGGGGGAGGCCCAAGCCATATTGTCGCAGGCATTTTCAGATGGCAAAAAATGCAGCAAAGTTCACCAGCAGATGTTGATTGGACACCACCGACTCACTGGGCAGAGCGATTTCATCGTTAGTGGTATTGAGACGCCACACCTGGCTGAGAACCACTGGCATTTTAGGGGATGCCCTTTTCATGGACATGCCCTTTGATGGCACTTGTCTCATCTGAGATAAGTCAGACTCCTTGCTGGAGCACGTCAAGAACTGTAGGGCTATGGCCAGGTCCTTGGGCCTGTTCATGCCCCTCAGCAAACCAGTCTGATTTTCGTCCCTTTCGTGGCCATTGAAGTAGGGCGTTGTTGCTAGTCCAGCTACTTCCTAGTGCCCAAAAATGACAGAAGCCTACATCCTATCCACAACCTGCACCTTCTCAACTTCCTCCTGAAGAAAGAGAAGTTCAAAATGCTCACTCTTGCTCATGTTCTGTCTGCCCTAGATCTGGGAGACTGAATGGTTGGGTTGTACTTCCAGGACTCATACTTCCACATTCCCGTCCTGCCTACCCACAGTCGCTATCTGCGGTACACAGTTGGCCAAGACCATTTTCAGTTCACTCTGGCCCCATTTGTTCTTAGCATCACCCCTTGGGTGTTCTCCAAGGTGATGGCAGTCTTTGCAGCACATCTGTGGAGTTCAGGGATTACAGTCTTCCCTACCTCGATGATTGGCTGTTGGAGGCGGTCTTACTCTAGGCTGTTGTCTCCCACCTCCAGACTATGGTGAGCCACCTGCACTCACTGGGGTTCACTATAAACATGTTGAAGTGACACCTGACTCCCTCTTAGACACTTCATTTCATCGGAGCTGTTCTGGACACTGTTCAGTTCTGGGCCTATCCTACCAAACGCAGAGTCCAAGATATTCAGGCTATGATACTGATGTTTCTGCTTTTAATCTGGGTTTCAGTGAGACTGACTGTGAGGCTGCCGGACCATATGGCCTCATGCATCCTGCTAGTAACTCATGCCTATTGGCATATGCAGGTTCTGCAGTGGGACCTGAAGTTCCAGTGTGGGCAATGTCAGGTAAACCTCTTCGACATGTTCAGTTTTCAGAAGGGTACTGCAAAAGACCTGCAGTGGTGGCTAACAAACCTTGATCTGGTCAACAACAGACCCCTCTCCATTCCTCAACCAGTATATACTGTAGTGACAGATGTGTCACTGCTTGTTTGAGGTGACCAGATGGGAGAGGTGGAGATCAGAGGCCTCTGGTCTCTGGCAGAATCCAGACTCCACATCAATCTTCTGGCACTTTGGGCAATCCGACTGGCATTGAAGTCCTTCCTTCTTCAACAAAGGGGAAGGCTGTGGACATGGACAACACCACCCCCATGTAGTACTGCAACAAACAGTGGGGGTGGAGTCGCAGCACCTTTGTCAGAGGCGTTGCGCCTCTGGATGTAGCTGGAACAAAGGGCATATCCCTAGTGGTTCAACACCTGGCGACTCTCTGAACACCAGAGCGGACAAACTTAGCCTTTGATACCTAGACGATGATGAATGACATCTCCGTCTGGAGGTGGAGCAAGGCCTCTTTCAAGAGTAAGGAGATCTTGCCGAGAACGAGCAATGTCAGCAGTTTTATGCGGAAGAGTATCTAAGGCAGATCTTGATCGGAGATGCTTTTCGTCTAGATTGGATCTCTCGCCTCCTGTATGCCTTTCTGCCTGTACCACTCCTGCCCAGAGTACAAGGAACAACCAGGCCCAAGTCATCCTTGTGGCACCTGATTGAGTGGAGAGTTTTTGGTACCCAGAACTCCTGAGCATGCGCATTAGTTCTAAGGCTGCCTCTTCAGGCAAAACTCTTGTTGCTGCAACAGGGCAGGGTGATGCACCCGATCCTGCAAACACTCCGCCTTCATGTGTGAAAATTGGGCGGCGATAGTTGGGAGCTTTTGAACTTCCACCCAAAGTCTGCAAAGTTATTCTGGCAGCCAGGCTTTGATCCACCAAGATCGTATATGCCTGCAGTTGCGACAAGTTTGTGGCATGGAGTGCAGAGAACAACGTTGATTCCATATTTGCACCTCATTCACAAGTTCTCTTGTTTAGTCTTTCTTTGGACCAGCAGTACTCTGCAATGGGCACTAGTAAAGGTTACCCCTCTGCCTTTTTGTAGTTGCCAAGCTCCTTGTTCAAGCCGCCTATTGTAAACAGGGTTTTGAAAGGTCTTAAACATGTTGCAAACAACGCCCTTTGTTTTGCCTCAGTGGGACCTCTACGTGGTACTGACATTTCTAATGTGTGCTCCCTTTGAGCTGCTACACAATTACCCACTCAAACTCCTCAACATCAAGACGGTATTCCGGCACTAACATCCACTAGGAGGGTCAGTGACTTGCAGGCACTTTCTGCTAACCTCTTCCATATGTCTTGTTCTATCTAGACAAGCTGGTCCTTTGGACTTGAGTATCCTTCTTGCCGAAGATTGTAACTCAATTCTATGTTGGCCAGTCTATCACTCTGCCTTTCTTTTATGCCCCAAGAGGAGGCAAGACTACACTACCTGGACACAAAAAGAACTTTGTTGTTCTACCTTGATCGTACCAAAGAGTTACGGATGGACAATCAACTCATCATAGTATATGTCGGGGCCAAGAAGGGGAGGCGGTGCAGAAACATACCATCTCATGATGGATAGTATCCTACATCAAACTTTGCTATACATTGGCCAAGAAGAAACCCCTGGAGGGCTTGGGTACTCATTCTACCAAAGCCAAAACTGTGACCACTGAATTAGTCCCTGTTCTATACATCTGTCAGGAAGCAACTTGGCAATCACTGCACACATTCTGCACTACAGCATAGACAGTCAGGTCCTTCATGATGGGCACTTTGCCCCTTTGGTCCTGCAGGATTTTCTGGTATAATCCACCTCCCAGCCTCACCTCTGGGGAGGTATTGCTTGGGTATCTACTCTAAAGTAAGTAATCTGCGGCTAGAAGTCTCTATCAGATGAATAAGTTACTTACCTTCTGTAATGCGTTATCTGGGAGAGACTGTCTACCTGCAGATTCCTTACCAACCCTCCCATTATCCCCTCTCTGCAAATTGATTATAGTGAAAGGGTTATCCCTCTGTAAGAGCCCTAAACATGTACACCGTGGTCAGTGTTCTTCTGGTTTCCGGCTTTTGAGTTTAGAAAGTTGTAAAGAGAAACTGACATCAGTGCTCTGGGGTGGTGCCTATATAGACACGGATCTATGACAGAATTTCGACTACAAAAATATCGACCTACAAGAATATCGAGTCAACAATATCGAGGGCAAAAATATCGACATCCTATCTACAACATGGTAAGTACAAAAATATCGAAAAAATAATATCGTTGTAAAAAATATCGATGTTAAAAATATCGATTTTTTTTAATATATATAAATGTAAAAGTAAGTATATAACACTAATAAATAAAATATACATATTTAAAAGTATCTAATAATGTTTAAAATTAATAAATAAAACATATATATTAATAATACATTAATTAAATATATACAGTAAAGATATAATATATATGTACTGAACAATAAGTATTAATAATTAATTTACAAATTTCTAAATTAATGAAATATATTCTAATTTACTAATACATGTACAAACATAAAACAATAACATACATAAAATGTAAGTAATATAAAAAATAAAATAAACATGTGATATTTTAACAATTAATTATATAAAACGTTGGATAGCGTAAGGGTAAAAATTACTATTCCTACTCCAGAGAGTGGAACAGTAGGGAAAGCGTTTGATAGCGTAGGGATAAAATTACTATTCCCACTCCAGAGAGTGCAACAGTCGAGAAAACTGACCCTGAACCCAAAAACCACCCCTTTACCCACAAACTGAAAACTGACCCTGAACCCTAAAAATACCCCTTTACCCAAAAACTGAAAACTGACCCTGAACCCTAAAAATACCCCTTTACCCGAAAACTGACCCTGAACCCTAAAAATACCCCTTTACCCAAGAACTGAAAACTGACCCTGAACCCTAAAAATACCCCTTTACCCAAAAACTGAAAACTGACCCTGAACCCTAAAAATACCGCTTTACCCAAAAACTGAAAACTGACCCTGAACCCTAAAAATACCCCTTTACCCAAGAACTGAAAACTGACCCTGAACCCTAAAAATACCCCTTTACCCAAAAACTGAAAACTGACCCTGAACCCTAAAAATACCCCTTTACCCATGAACTGAAAACTGACCCTGAACCCTAAAAATACCCCTTTACCCATGAACTGAAAACTGACCCTGAACCCTAAAAATACCCCTTTACCCATGAACTGAAAACTGACCCTGAACCCTAAAAATACCCCTTTACCCAAAAACTGAAAACTGACCCTGAACCCTAAAAATACCCCTTTACCCATGAACTGAAAACTGACCCTGAACCCTAAAAATACCCCTTTACCCATGAACTGAAAACTGACCCTGAACACTAAAAATACCCCTTTACCGATGAACTGAAAACTGACCCTGAACCCTAAAAATACCCCTTTACCCAAAAACTGAAAACTGACCCTGAACCCTAAAAATACCCCTTTACCCATGAACTGAAAACTGACCCTGAACACTAAAAATACCCCTTTACCCATGAACTGAAAACTGACCCTGAACCCTAAAAATACCCCTTTACCCAAAAACTGAAAACTGACCCTGAACCCTAAAAATACCCCTTTACCCAAAAACTGAAAACTGACCCTAAACACTCAAAATACCCCTTTACCCAAAAACCCAAAAATGACCCTGAACCCTAAAAATATTCCTTAACCCAAAGTTAAATAATATTATTTAATTAGCAATTAATAATTAATTAACAATAACAATAAAGTAAATATATTAGCACATAAGCTGTAATTAATATAATTTAATAATTAATATCATTTTTCCCCAATTAATTAATTAACAGTAACTAAAAATTATATATATAAATAAATTGCTCTAATAATGTAATTAACTAACTAATATTATTTAATTACCAATTAATTACTAATTTAAAATATGTACAAAATTATATTAATTAATTAACTAATTAATATTAATTATTTGCAAATTAATTAGTTATAAATATTTAAAAACATATATTAATTAATTAATTATTATTAAATTACTCCCCACCCTATTCCCCTATAAACCCACATCCCGCTACAGAAAATATATATCAATTAATCAATTAATTATTTCCCAATTAATCAATATTAATTAGCAAATAATTATAATTAATTAATTAATCCTACTAATTATTAATCAATTTACCATAATTAAATTACTTCCCACCCTATTCCCCTATAAACCCACAACCCGCTCCGGTACTAAAACATCAAATTTCCTTATAAATTTCTATATTATTATAGAAAATGTATACACATATAATAGTAATTATTTTAAATACTTAAATTAAACATATAACACATACATAATAAAAAACTATAAAATAATACAAATATCGATATTAGTGTCATCGAAATTATTAACATCGATATATATGCTATCGATATTACTAACTTCGATATTACTTACATCGATATTAAGTATTTCGATATTACTTACCTTGGGTCGATATTCTGTCCTACGATATTCTTGCCTTCGATATTATGCTCCTTCGATATTTCAGACTCGATATTATGGTAGGTCGATATTTCCAACTCGATATTTTGACTGTCTACCATAGACACAGTGCATGGCACTTCCGGTGTGGAGGATGCCTCGTGGGGCTTAATTACGCCACCTACTGGCACGCTGGGGTACTCTCAACAAAAGTTTCAGGATCCATTTTAAGGACTGATGACTATTCTACGATAAGGAATCTACAGCTAGATAAAGTCTCTACCAGATAAGGCATTACAGAAGGTAAGTAGCTTACAGCCTGATTCATGAAAACCGAATTCTGCGATTTACAGCGAATCGCAATTTAGAAATCGCAGATCGGCATTCATCAAAATTAGAGAGAAAATGAAGCGATTCGCACGCGGCCGCAAAAAGCGTTTGCGATTTTCTAAAATCGCAGAAAAATCGCTATTTCCGTCAACATCCGTGTAGGAATTGCGATATCGCTAATTGCGATATCGCTAATTGCAAGATCGCTAAATGCGATCTCGCAAAATCGCGAGATCGCAAAAACGGGAAGTCGCATTTAGAGCACAGTGATGACATCACAACCAGGAAGCAGCCAGTTCCCACCCCGTTCAGTGAGGCTGATCTCGAGGCAGCATCTCACTGAGCTCCTTCCAGGACACCTCCAAACTTGAAAATCCTTTACTTTTGTTACTGCAGCAATGGCAGAGGATGCTGCACCAGGGCCCAGCGACACCGGGCGCAAGCGGAAGCTCACATTTTCTGAGCAGGAGTTGGAGCACCTGATTGACGGAGTGGTTGATAACCACCCAAAACTTTTTGGAAAGGACTCCAGGAGGGTGCCTGTGGCGGAGAAACGCAGAATCTGGCTTGGGATAGCCGCAAAAGTCAACTCTGTGGGCGTGGCACACAGGTCGCTGGAGGAGCTGAAAAAGAGGTGGTACGACCTCTGAGGTCGTGCCAAGGAGAGGGTGGCAGAGAGGCTGGGCGAGACCCTGGCTACTGGAGGCGGACATCCTACAGTCCCTCCCAACACCCCCTTGGAGGACCACGTGGAGGACACTCTTGAGCCAGAGGCGTGCATAGGGGTCATCAATCTGGACTCATCCCGCCCCACCCAAGACAGCCAAGGTAAGTGGCATGCGACTGCGACCCTGTCCCCTAACAATGGCCATGACCCTATAGCCTCCCATAATCATCCCAAGTCATGTAATCCATGCACATTAGGTCATGCCCAAAAGCATTGTGGAACATGTAGTCTGCCCACAATGTACAAGAACCCCAATGCAGCCAGACATGTCCCAATGTACGCTATGCCACAGCCAGTCAGGGAATGTCATCCAGCATGCATGTAGCAACTGCACGTGTGACAGATACATGCAATTAATGTACGTTCACTTCCCCTCACAGGTGGCGCTGACAACAGCAGTGACAGGCTGCTCATTGACGAGGCACCAGAGGATGCAGAGGAGGTGCCAACAGCGACACATCCTGCACCATCAGGCGCAGCACCTATCCCCGCAGCCAGGCCAACACCATCTGCGCCAGCACCATTAGGCGCTGCACCTATGAAAACCACAACTCCACCACCAGCTGGACCCTCTACATCTGGTGCAGCTACTGCGGTGACAGTGCGCACACCCACTGTGGCCAGCCAGCACAGCAGGCATGGCAGGGCTCGCCAGCAGAACACAGCACGCAGCGGCAGGAGGGGGGTGGCTGTGCGCGTGCCAGGCCTGAGCATAGAGCGCCGGATGCTACGCATCCACCAACTGCAGGCACGACGGCAAGGGGCGATCCAACTGCAGCTCCACAACATTGGCCGCAATGTGGCAAATGTGGCCGACAGGATAGACCGCATGACGACAGCCATGGAGGCCAACACTGCTGCGCTCATATCGCAACGCAACACCGACCGCCGCCGCCATCGGCAGCTACTTACGCGGCTGTCAGCCTACACCCGCTCAAACTATGTAATTGGGAATGCAACCTCCCAGCTCTCACGACAGTCCCTGGCGCAGCAGCAGCAGATGATCCAATGCTGCAAGGATGTGGCACGAGTGTTGGAGCAGGTCACCACTGCCGTACTGGCACTCCATCCTACGGGGCCAGGCAATGTCGGGGGGGACGACACCAGTGAGGGCACCTCCAGTGTCAGCAGCATGTCTGCCTCACAGGTTGGCGTGTTACGCCGCAGCACCAGGCCCACTGCAGGGTCACGTGCCGTCCCACAGGAAGAGCCAGAGAGGCGATTGGGTGCTGCGCGCCGGAGGCGCACTTGAGTTTCATGTTTATTGGCTGGGACATGCTGATCATACAAGCATGTCCTGTGTTTTGTTTGGACCAGTATGGCGCAATACTGCTTGCATTTAAAGAATAGAAACATAACATTATTATTGTGCCTTCAACAATAATATTTATTCTAGCATCATACATCGGCCTCCTGTCATTATTTCCATTGGCATGCAATTGTGATTTGTTGGGTGAGGGGAGTGGGTGCACTAGAAACTGTTTATTGTGATGTGGTTGCGGCGTCTGTGTCCTTCAGCTGGGTTCTCCCCGCGTGCATGACACACGTGTGCAGGTGGCCGGTCGTCCCCTTCCGACTCACTGCCAGAGATCTCTACAGGTATCCGGCGCTTGGTAGCAATTTTGTGTAGTATTGCACACACAGCCACAATGCGGCAGCACACATCAGGACTGTAGTACATGGCCCCACCAGTCTTGTGCAGTATGCGGAATCTGCTCTTCAGTAGCCCAAATGTCCTCTCAATGCAATTCCTTGTGCGTATGTGTGCTACATTGTTACGCCGTTGCTGTGGTGTAGCAGGGTTGAGGTATGGGGTGAGGAGGTATTCACGGAGGGCGTAGCCACTGTTACCTGAATGAGAGGAGCAGAGGGTGAGTGCCTGTGCAGCGCAGCTACTTCATCGCAGTGTATCATTGTGGGCAAAGTGTACTTACCAAGTAGGTGTCCTTCACCAAAGTCTCCCCTGGCCAGTCGTGTGTGGAGGCCGCAGTGCCGAAATATGAAGGAGTCATTTGTACTCCCCGGGTACTGTGCCACTATGTCCGTGATGTATGTCTTAGCATTGCAGACCATCTGGATGTTGAGGGAGTGGTAGGACTTGCAATTGCGGTACATGTACTCCGTTGCAGATGGTGGGCAGATGTGGATGTGGGTACAGTCAATGCATCCTATCACATGTGGAAAATGAGCAACATTGTAGAATTGATGCTTGGTCTCATCCAAATCCTGTTGGCTGGTGGGAAATTTGATGTGGTGGTGTAGCTGGGTCAGCATTGCGTCAAGGAAACTCCATAGGCAGCGGGACATGGTGGGCTGGGATATCCCCCCAGCAGCCGCAAGTATCCCTTGGAAGCTCCCGGAGGCCAGGAGGTGCAGGCTACACAATACCTGGACATGTGTGGGCACGGCATTGGTCCGCCTTGTTGGGTGCTGCATCAGGGGTCAAGGTCCTGAATTAGCTTGATGATCATTGACCCATTCAGGGGGTACTTTGCGTATATTTGCTCTCTGGTTTGGCCCAGCAGGGTGACCCGCTGGCGGAATATCCTGTCCTGGATTCTGCGTCTCCTCCGTGCTGCTCGCTGTAGCCTTCGCCGCCTGACCACCATGTAGAGTCCTGGCATTCTGAGACTCCTTATGCTGATGCTGCATCTCCTTAAGTGTGTTTGGTCAGGCCTGCACCTGTTACTGATTGGGCAACGGATTTTCAAATTTTTTTGTACAATGGCTTTGATGGTTACCACCTGCTTTGAGTTGTCCTTAAATTGCGCCTCGCAAACTGCGATTTTGTTTTTTTTCGCTATTTGCGATTTTTCATGATTACCGATTGCCATTGTATTGCGAAATCGCTATTTTGTTCGCAGAATCCGTGGTTTATCGCAAATTCCGAATCGCTAATGGTCTACTGCCGGCATTCTGCGAATCTTTTAGCGATTTCGCTATTCTGTGTTTGCGATTTCGCAATTTTCGTGGTGAATACCGATTTTGAAAATTGCGCTCGCAATAGCATGTTTGCAGCTATTGCGAGCGCAATTTTGCTTCATGAATCAATCCTTTGTATTTTGCCTGGCATTAGGTTCCCTAAAGAGTTGAAGACACATCTCAGCACTAGAAAACACAACAGCAGAGGAGTTACAAAATGCAGGATTCAATCTAATACTTTCATTAACCGCACTTTGAGACAAGGCACCATGACTGTTCTCAGTGGCATTTTGATGTACATCCAAAGCATTGTTGACACCAACATTTAACCAGCTCTGAGATAACGGCAAAAAAGAGTACAAGGTTACATTCTCCTTTTGTAAAGAGACTAGTGCAGTTGCATAACTTTTGCTTGTACAGGGGTTTTAGATTCCCACTTTAACTCTGGGTTCTAGTATTTTAACTGGGTCTGAAATGTTTTATTTTCTTGCTGTAACTCCAGATTTTAGATGTATTTATTTCCTGTGCAGACTGTACATCTGTGCCTTCAAGGGCTGTGGTAGGCATGTTTTCTAAGCATTCTTTTCTCTCTTTTGCTAAATCGATTGTTGTTTGCATTGAAAACAGTTTTAAACATAGTCTCCTTAGTAATAAAGATTATGATCTTTACAGGGTTACAGGAATGGACTACATCATTAAATGAAAACATAGTTTGTGTAGTGCATCTGATCTTTCTTTTATCTGTTGTGCTGTTGAATATTTTATTTTATAACCATCTCCAGCAGATGAGTGTGCATCAGAACTCCTGTTCACCAAGCACAGCAAGGTTTCATTCTCCTTTTGCAATGCTGACACAGTTATCGAATCTAGATCAGAACAGTAGATTAAGTCAGGTTCTGGCACAGAGGTGTTTGAGAGGGATCGAACAAAATATTCGGAATGTAAATGTCAATTTTTCCTTTGCAGATTCTTTGTTTTAGGACTAGGGATAACAAACTTCAATCTAAAAAAAGACACTAAGGGCCATATTTATCAACATTCCGTTTTGCGATTCCTAAGTAGCGATTTTTAAGGAATCGCTATTTAGAAATCTCAAAATGGTATGTATGTAGAAAATCGCTTCTTTTTAGCGATTCCTTAAAATTCCATAATTGCGATTAGCAAATTGCTAATCGCAATTAAGGAATAATTTCCCATTCATGTCTATGGGCCAGGAGGCCCATAGGAATGAAGGGGAAATTGCGAATCGCAATTCGCTAATTGCAAATTGTGAATATTTTCAAGGGTGCAGGGGTGTCTCAAGAACACCCTGCTGCACCCCTGAAAATGACATGTGTGCGCATATGGCGCACATACATGCCCTAAGGGCATGTATGAGCGTCACATGGCACCTTCTGATTTTTAAGAAAATGCTTTTTTAAAGGAATTCGCAACTTACCACCAACTAGAAGTTTGTGGTAATTTGCGATTCCTTAATGGCATTTTGGAAAGTTTTTTTCCTTGATACAGCCTTATTTTGCACCAAAAATGTTTCATACATACCATTTAGCGAAAATAGGTTCGCAAACGCCGGAATTCTGCGTATTTCGGTGTTTGCGAACCCATTTTGCCTTGATACATATGGCCCTAAATGCCTTTCATTGTTGGATGCCTGCGAGCTACCTTTTCCAAACAGAAGTGACGCACTGATGCCTTTCTTTCTTAGATTTTTCATTATGATGCACTCAATACAATTCACATTCACAACATTTCAAACAGAGAAAAATTGCAGCTAACTGAATGCAAAATAAACCTAACAATGATAATAGAATGGTGGGTTGGTCATTCTGTCATTAACTTTGGAAGGACTGGTGGCAGGATAGACATAGTAAACAAAATATTGGGCACAGAGCTGTCCAAGATCACAAAGGGAGTCAGCAGAGTACAGGGATCCAAAGGGAGATCTCTGTGCAAGGTAACAAGAAGTCAAAGCTCGGAAAGAACAGGCACTCAAAAGGCCATTCGGCATTTAGAAAATCTAAAACACAGGACATGCAAGACATACATATAGCAACATTAACAACTACTAATACAGATACTGAAATTACATACCCACATATAGAATGAAAATGCAAAGGCAGGGTCAATGGAGCTGACACTCACTGTGAAGTTATGAAAGTAACACAAAGAAAATACTCAGATTGGGCGAGAACTGCAACCTATATTGTGAGCTGTGCCTTCGAATCCTGCGCTTGGCAGTAACAGCATGGGAGGAGAACTAAATCCACAGCCACAACAGACAAGGAGCTAAAGAGGAGTGCGTAACCGAAAGAAGAGAAATCAAAGATAAAAATTGGCAGAAAGCAAGTAAAAAACCACTCAAGAAAACTGTAAGCTAAGGAAAATAAGGTAGCAAACTAGAAACAGGAACTAAGGCAAGACAGGCCGAGACTTGGAAAAGGGATCTACAGAAAAGGTGAATGTTCAAAGATCAAGTATGCACCACAATAGTGCTAGCTCGGAAATCAAGGAAACAATGCAGGCAGTGCTAGTTCAAGCTAAGGCTCAGGAATATTCTGGAAATAATTGTTAGCAAAAGTTCAAGAACATGAGAGTTAGCTAAACAGGAACATTGCCATAATGACCAGCACTGGACTGAAGGATGTTTACTGTGATCACATGCCTCAAGTGTAAGCAGGTTTGCACCTCCCAGCAACATGTGTGCTGAATTCCACCACCCATCCTTGCCCTGCAAGAGTAGGGCTGATGGAGTGAACATAGAATTTGTAGGCATTGGCATTTTTAGAAAGAAAATCAGACTGGTTTCCACAAAACCCTGCAGGGATCTAGAATTAACTGGAATTTCACAATAGTGTCTAAGAGGCTGAAAGTCATTATATGGATATAGTGGACAGTCTCGAAGCTTTATTACACACTGTAAAGTCCTGCTGGCAGGCCCCCTGCTGTTGGGTATGAGAGTGTAGGCAGCGAACTGTGACAATCCTTACCTTCACTCCTGTCTCCATATTGCTTCTAATCAACCTATTAATTTGTTCCACTAGCCCATTTCATGAGAGCTATAGAAGGTGGTCTTAAGATGTTTTATACCACAACTCTTCCAAAAAGATTTCATCTCCACGAAGTTAACTGAGTACCATTGCCTGTGACAAGAATGGAGGGTAAACATTTGCTATATTAAATATGCTTCAGGATCTTGATGGTAGACTGCATGATTATGGGTCTCATAAACTCCACTTCAATCCACTTGAATCATGTATCAACCCCTACCATCATATATCTCAGATGTTCTGGTGAAGACCATAAGGCCATATATAATCAAGGCAAACGTTCTTTCACAGTCCAACAGGACTTTCTATGTGCAGAGTAGTGGCTGCAAACCCCCTGCTTTCATACATTTCTCACTTTCCTTACAAATTGAAAAATTCATAGTCCACTTATGGGCTTCAGCATCTTGTCCAGAGAACCACATTTCTTTTTTAGTTATTTACTTATCAATGTTTGCCCTAAATGACCCTCATGAAACTACATAACATCTTTGGATCCAGGGCTTGGTGAGAGATAAAGCTATCCTGATACATTATCACAGACTAACTATCATCTCACCTAAGATATTGAAGAATTGCCTGACAAAAAAAACACATGTGAGAATGTGGGTTGTTGTTTGAGGGAGGGTACTCAAGAAACAGCCACAATCTTTGTCAGGGTGACCTCAAAAGTCACTAAATTAACCTTTGCTTAACCCTCCGGTAGCTTGGCACAAAAGCAGTCGGGTATTTATGCAGCATGTAAACAGTAATACCATGAACACAACACTAGAAAGATCCCACACCAATTTAGAAAAATAGAGTAAATTGTAATACAATATTTGATGCTAAAATGCAAACAGCAGAACTGGAGTTATGAATTTTAAAGTTTAAATTGAAAATAGAGCCTAAAAGATCACAGAGCCAACTGCAGACATATAGTTGTGCAAGACCGGGGCAAAGTCGAACGTTATGGCTGACCACAATGGACGATAGTTCGGACAAGAAGTGGATTGGGCCCTGAATTTAGAACAAAAGTGTCTGAAAAGGTACAGTTCAGCAGGGAAAGGCAGCTAGAAGATTTCTACATTTGGAATTAATCTCTTTTATGGCTCTTCGTAGCCGAATACCCCATCTACGGGGAGCCGTTGAACAAGTTTTGTTGCTGCGGAGAAGAACATAGTGAGAGCAGGTACTAAGTCAGGCTAAGTTGTGGTGCACCTTGGGCAAGTTGGCGCGCAGGTAGGTCCTGGCCTCCCCTTGGTTCTCAGAGCACCTTTTGACTTTCATTTTTGGGATTTGGGCTATATGTGCACTTTTAACACCACTTCCAAGGGTCCAGGACCGAAGGGGCAGCACTTGGAAAGTCGGGGCTCATTCATGCTTGGTCCAGGTGTGGATTTAATGTGGTTGGAGCCTTTTCTCTCCCTGAGGCTCTGATCAGGAGGATAGCCAACTAGCCATTGGAGTCACTCTTAAATTCCTGGGTTGAAGCAGAAAAGCAGGTCTCAAGCATCAGGACAGAGCTCTGAGGCCACAGGGCAGGCTTTCTGCAGGAGGGCAGTCCTCTTGGTGAAGTACACAGCAGGCAATAGGCAGCAGGGAAGTCCTCTGAGAGTGCTCTGCAGGTTCAGAAATGAACTGAATAGTGGGTCTGATGATACACACTAGGCCACAATCTATAAAAGAACCAACACAATCTTCTCTCTGGGCAGCTGCTGTCCCTTACCACACAATCAAAGAAGATTAAACTGGTCAAAAATCTTTCTTTGTTTTTGTGACCTTATGGTAACAACCAGGCAAGCAAGCCAAACGGATCCTTCACTCTGTTTATTCCACCACACACAAATAAGCATCCGCGACCAGTTTTGACGGCAGCATCCTCTGTCTTCTGACACACGTACCATGCCGGAGGATTCACAATGTACACCTTGTTGTATCATGGCCCACGGATATGTACATAAACACTGACTACTTATTATGGTCACTCCCACGTTCACACATTTCACTTTAACATGTAATTACACCAGAGGCCTTTGCCATCAGTCCAACATGGCTGGGTACTTTGGATATAGAAGATGGGGAATAGCCTTTACGACGCGGCTGTTACACCGCCGTGCCGTTACAACGTGGTCTTTTCAACGCAAGATGTTACCAGGACTTGCGCTGGAGGGCGCTGCAGGACAAGGAATTTTTTAATTTACTATCCAACACCTTCCCTACTGTACGTAGGCTGGTGTTGGAATAGTAAATTAAAAAATTCCTAAGTCCGCACCCCCTCCAACGCAAGTCGTAGTAACGACTTGCGTTGAAAAAACCGAGTTGTAACGGCACGCGTTGTAAAAGTACGTGTCGTAAAGCCGTACATCCATAGAAGATTATCATCAAACTGTGATCATCCAGTGTGTTTATAAGTCTGACTATACTTAGCTATAATCACGGCTGCTAAACCTGTATGGTGCATAACTTCCATTCCCTCAAGTTCTAATCACTGTACACTAACAAGTATGTGTGCTCTTTTGTGGCTGCAGTATCTCCAGTCCTTTGGTACCACCCATACTAATTATGACTCTATCCTAAAAAAACTGGGAAACACTATTAATCAGTTAAAGAACTAGAGGGAGAAATGTATGATTATACTCCACTTCAACGTTGCCACCTCATATGCATGGTGCATAACTTCCCAAGAATCTCAGTGGTGATGCTGTCAAAAGCAACACTCCCCTAACATTCTTCCTAGACCCGGGTGAGCAGAGGGATGGGGTAGGTGAATCTAAGAGGGAGCTCTGCTGACTACTGGGTAATGCGATCTATAGACACTGCGTGGATATTGGGAGCCACCATTGACTGCCTCAATCTTCTAACGCTACTCTTCCTATCGAGAGATAACTCGCTCCTTCCCCCCTAACCTCTTACCCTGTCCCCATGCCCTTTCGCCCTATCTTTTTGCAGCCTTCACAGACTGCATGTTCCTTGCTCTGACCGAAGGGGCTTAGCTGAATGCGGCTCTGGTATTGTTATGTTAATCAGGTCTCCAGCACCTTGAGACCCTCATGCGTGAGTAGCACGCTTCACAATTCCCTGATCGATTGAATAAAACACCTCACTGATCACCCCACCTAGGACACACTCGCACTCATCAGACGGCAACCTAAACTAAAAAGATCTCTGTCAAAGTGACCCTTCGTAGACCTTTAGGGCATGTCAACGACGAGGAGCACCCGCCTGATGAAGCATGACATCCCTGGAGATGCGTGAGGGCAACAAGAAACAGTCTTGTTGACTGTCCCCCTACTGACCTTTCCACACTTTCTTCTTAGTGACAGTGGCCCCCAGCCTTGATTTGTCTAATGTTTTTGAGCACTGGCACTGGACCTTTATTTTCTCCCAGTGCCCCCCTTTTCTTATTTTTTAAGACTAGTCCTAAGATTATGCCTGGTGCCATCTCTGAAGTGGAAGACATTTTTGGACTTTTCTCCCCACAGAAGTGTCTGGAATGTCTTGTCTCCCCACCCTGGTATCAGGTTATCTCAAATCACAAAAGCCTAATGTTAAGATCTTTGTGTGTGATCTGAGGCAGTGTCTTGAAGTGCAAGTGGAGCTATGAACATCTCCGCCCCCACCCCCCCCCCCCCCCCCTCCATTCTGCCAGCATGGCCCATCCTGCCAACACCCAGGCCCTCTCTTGTGTGGACGTCTGAGAGGAATACACAAAGGCCAACTGCCAACTATACCTTGTCATGTGACCCAGGAAACAGGCTACAGACACCAAATGGTTAGGACAAGAAAATGACAATTTTCTAAAAGTGTTATTTTCAGAGTTGTGATTTATTTTATATGAATTTTATGCCTCACAGTAGTGATAATACGAAATTGAGAGTTTTTTTACTACCAAGACATGTAAAACTTAAAAGTCCATGTCCAAATCACCCTGTCCTATGGGCTACCTAGGGTCTACCATAGGGGGAACATATATGCAATTTAAGGGGAGTTTAAGGCTTGGCAAGAAGGTTATATTGCCAAGTCAAATTAGCATTTAGGCTGCAATGGGAGGCCTGATACTTGTTTTAAGGGGCTACTTCAGAGGGTGGCAGAATAAGTACTGCTAAAGGCCTTCTGGTACTCCCCCTGCTGTGCCATCTCTTCCTGAAGTCCTCAATACATAGATGACCCTCTGCACTTACCTCTTCAGGGCCAAGGGAAGCTGTTTACTGTTTCCTTTTGCTGGGGCTGTCATGCTTGGGGTGCTGTTACTTTGCCTCTACATCCTTTGGTTCACCTCTTGTACTGTGTAAGCCTCCCCCACCAAGTCTTGCAAGCTATCTTGAGAAGCCAGCCTGCTCTCTCTGTTCAGCAGTGTTTCTCTTGCAGTGACCAACATTGCTTTGTGTAAAGTCGGATGTTGGTGCATTGCCGGCCTAGTTCCTCGACAAGGCTGTACCCACTCATAAAATGGCCTCTTTAGGTCTTGCCTAGCATTGCAGCGCATGCGCAGCTCACTTCGCGATGGACGCAGTATATAATATAGCGTGGAAGCTCTGTGTACGCTGCGCCCACTCTCCGCCCATCTCTTGTATTGGCTTAGGTCCTAAATACAGCCTTCCCATTGATTTTAGGCTTGTTAGTCCCTCCTTCTAATGGCCATGTCGTCATTTGTGTCCTTCCGTGGCTACTGGCCCCTTTACTGTCAACACTATTTTGTTCATGTGCCTCCTCCATCCTCTCCCACATTCCGTGAGTTCTTGAGAAAGTAAATGTAAATGTAAATGTATTTGAGCTTATATAGCGCACAGCTACCCACAAAGGGTTTCCCGGCGCTTGCTTAGGGAACCCGTCTTGGTATTCCCCTGTGAGATAACCCCGGCAGGGTATCCACAAGGTGAAAGCCAGGCATCCCGCCGCGAGGGGCCGTTGTGGAGACTAAGCAAGCTATTGCCCAGAGTCGCAGAGTGTGAACCCGTGAGTCGAGAAGGCACCGGAGCGAGAATTATCGAGTCCGTGGAATTTTTGAGCCCAAGACCCGCCGAGGCGGGGAATTAAACCCTGGTCCAGGGCCGATCTCAGATTCCGGGTCTGCCGCCTCTAACCCCTGAGCCACACTTCTCCACGAAAGCCCCCTGCCCGCAATCCTGTTTGTGCTTTTTTGCCCACCCGCACTCCTGTTTTAAATGCAATAGGACTCGTGTAAATGCAAGTTCTATTGCATGCAAATGCTTGCTTTTAAAGTAGTGCCCCAAAAGTCAGGCAACAGTTGCCTGGTTGTGGGCGAGGCTCAATCGGGAAAGAGGACAGTAAATGGAAGTCAGGCGTCTGGTTGTGGGTAGGGCACATTGTAGCAAGGAAAAAATGTGGCAAGAAGGCTTGACCTGCAGGGACTCTGCTTGAAGTCCAGCCGCCGGAGGCCTGGTACAGGCCCAGAAACTTCATGGGCACCGTGAAACCACCCCCATAATGAGTAGGCGCCAAGAAAGAGGGCGGAAAAGCCAGCCCAGGCCGTCTACTACAGAGGGCCAGACCATGGCACGGCTGCCAGTGCCAGCGCTGTTGCCCCGACCGAGGAGGGCAAAAAGTGAGCCTGTACTGGTGAAGAAAGGAGGCGCCTCAGGCAAGTAAGAGGTCGCAGAGACCAGCCTGGAGAAGAGGAGGGCTCCCGCCAGGCAGTGGCAGTGCAGGTGCATCCCTCCTTTTTGCTTACACATACCGGGGGCATTGTAAAAAGGTCTCCTACGTATTTGGTGCACATCTGCGCCGCATGGCCATGGGCAGCTACTTAGTTGCTTGTTTTTCTTTCGCATGCGCACATCACTTATGGGATGCCCAGGAATGTGCACAGCAGAGTTGACTGCTGTTATTATGGGGACTGGGTGGTGGCCGGGTAATGGGGCTGCTCCGGGGCCATCGCTGCTGCTATGTCTCCCTTTACCAACAATGGTATAATCTGCCCCTCCAGAGGGCACTGCTGCTAGCACATCTCGGGAGCAGGGCTGGCGTCTCTCCTGGCCCTGACCAGTCTTTCTTGGCCCAGCAGCATCTACCTATCAATGGCTGCCTTAGGCGCCTCCCCCGCACACAGTCCATGATGCACCCCTGGTGAGAAACATACACAGGCTTCCTTTCTGCTAAGGCTCAATGTCTTGCCATAAACGTACAGAGCAGAGTCCCTGCTCTGAGAAGTGTTTCTTTCTATGTGGGGGCGCCACATTGATCAGCCTCCACCAGGGCTCGAATCGGGGTACCACACGGGTGGACGGCGTCCCGCCACTTATTTTACCAGGTGAACGCCGTCCCCCCTGCAAAACAGCTGGACTTCACTCTTTGGCCTCTCTGGGACGAGATCGTAGCTCACAGCACACTGCTCACGCGCTGATTTCTCAGATGCAATCGCATCTAAGGGGTCTGCGAGGGGAGGCAATGAGCACGATGGTGCAAGCCACTTTTCGTGATGTCACTTCCTGTCATGACGTCACTTCCGGTGACAGCGTCCCCCCACTTCTTTTTTTAGGACTTGTGCCCTGGCCTCCACATCTGTAAAGGGTACCTGTCTATAGTGCCGTTTACCATCACTGGTGAGTAGCGCTTGGAGCATGTGCCTCACAGGTTTGCTTGTGAACTCCGAGGGCATGCTGCGGTGATGCACTCCCAGCACACTGGTCGTCCAGTGTGTACACTGCCGTTGCCGCCCTCAGATTGGTTGCTTTACTACCTTGCGTTGGTCACTTTCAAAAGTTCAGAAGCCACTGTTCACAAAGTGCAACATACTTGCCAAGTGTCAGTTGCAGTTCTAGGTGTTCATTCTTTTGAATTACTAGTAGTTAGATTACTACTTATAGTTTAGACTAAAAATGAATGGGTGAAAGTGTGGGAGCAGAGTTCCTCCACATCAAAAGCCTCAAAAGCTGGTGATAATGTCATATAATAGGGACATGCCTATTTATTTCCACAAATTTACACAGACTTTTTTGTAGGCTCCTTTTTTTACACATTTAATTAAAACGTATCAATAATTTAATGTATTTGTCTTCAACCAACTCCTAACAGCTCAAATACAACGTTCACTTATCTAGTGCCCGTCCCATGATCACTGCCACACAGTCCATAGCTAGGCTACTTTGCAGTAATGTATGATAATGTTCTGCATGGCGAAATGCTTATAAGGTCCCAAAGGCGAGGCCGATTGCTTTGCAAATGCTTGTTTTGCTACCGGTATTGCTTAATTTGATTAGTGGGTGGAGAGTGCCTAGTGACTGCATCCGCTCAGTCCACCATCTCGGCTCCTCCTATCGCAAAGCATTTTTTTAAAATGAATTTCTTCTTCATGCTCATAAATTAAATGCCTGGAGTTGGTGCTAAAGACATATTAAAATGAGCTACAGATTGCAGACTCAACTCGGCATATAAGAGCATTAGTGAAATCTGTGCTTAATTTGAGCCGGTGGTTTCCGATGCTCGGCACTTGCACTAAATTGTCAACTCCAGCGCTTGGGACAGCCTGCCACAAGGGGGCGGTGTCTAGTTAATTTAGAGATGACCACAACAACAGTTCATTATTAATTCAATATACCCTAAAAATGACTATTACCTGCTGCCCAAGCAATACTTATAGCTTTGGTGGCGGAAATAGTCCAATTGATCACACTGGTAGGAGTGTGATGGTCATTAGTTATATTGGTTCTGTCATTGGCAGTGCTGGCAGGGGCAATGTGTGGTGCAAACTGCAGTGAACTACCGACGAGAGCCCTGGCACTTATGTTTTTTTTTTAAATTAAGCATTGAGTGAAATGAGCCTTCAACCAACTCCTTAAACCGACCCTGCCTTTTCCTGTAGTAGTTGGTGCACTAGTAAAATTTAACCTGGACTGAACTTGAAAACGCTGATAAAAGGAGGTGAAAAAATACAGGTTATCTTTGTCACTGTCACTGATGATGCAGTGCTTCTAATACAAATTAACCCATCTTCCAAAAACTTACCATCAATGCAAGCAAGACAGAGTTCATAATTATGAACAAAAAACTAATGGAAGAAAACATTTCAAGTTAATTAAAGCTCTTTGGAGTAAGTTGCTGATTTTGATTATCCAGGCATGTGTTTCCATCGCAACCTGCTATGGGTCAAGCAAAGGAAAAAAGTCCCCCCCGTGAGTCGGAACGTGGGAGCTGCGCTGCGATACGGGAATAACTTCGGTGATGTATAAAATGAAAGGAGTAGCTTTGACCGTGTGTGGGGCAGATATCCGGTGCTTCAAAAAGGCAACAGAGCTCATGAATATTGCAAATCTCTTCATAAGAAGTGTGCTGCAGCTAGGCCCAGGCACGCGCATGACCTCTCTGTTCTGAACTGAGTCTAAATAGCACAGACTTGCTTATCCAGCTAAAATCCGTTCCGTGCTGGACTAGCTCTGGGAAAATTCCGCAGCAAAACCTTATTAAAAAAGCTCTATAAAAGTAGAATGTCTGCACCACATCAAATATATTTTAACCCGCACACGGAACAGTACCGAATCTGGCACAAGCAGAGGAACGCAGAACCAAAAATAAGGGTTATCAAGTTGAAGATAAAAACCAAAGTTCCAATCTAGGCGTGGAGGCAGCAAAGGCCAGGCCAACATAAGAACCAGTCCAACATATATCCCAAACCGACTACCGAGGCAGGATTACAGAAGAGGACCCAAGAAAGGGCACACGGCCCAGAGCCCAAACAGAAGCAAGGCAAAGCCTACGTATCCCAGCTACAACAGGATGGGAGGAGGGGAACTCCATGAAGGTAACAAATGCTCCAAGGAACCAGGAACATCCAGCCACCACCAAACAAAATCCATAGTCACAAATAAGCACAGTCGGGAGGTAGGGGTATAGGACAGTAAAGCTTGAGCAAGAGACTGAACGCAACGTCTGTCACACGCATGGCCAAACCCAACAAGCAGCCAGGCAATAGTGCCATAGCATATCCCTAACATGCTCAGCAGGGAAGCGTGGGCACAAGAAAATTAAAGGTCTAAGAGTTTGTTCGAAGGGTGTCCCACAACGCCAGACTAAAATGTACAAAGTTACTCCCACCTTACTCCTGCATGTATCGCCCATATGTATGAATGTGCGGATCAATAAGTCCCCACTGTCAATTCCCACAGGCAGGATTTTCCATGTGTGGCAGTGCCTGGTTGTCTCATTGTACGGGGGGTAGGTGCTTGAGATCACTAGTGAATTGGTTGGGAAAACGCTACTGTTGGACTCTTCATTATGCCAGTAGGGCTTAATGCCCAGACCGAAGGGATTCACATAGTTTTGGCTAAATGACAAATACCAATGACATGGAAGTCCGAAAGAGTGCCAGAATTGAACCAGAGACTGGGTGATGTGCTGAGATTGGTGAAAGCAGAAGAACTTGTGCTTGCTACTCGGAAGATGACCGAAAGTGGCAGACAGGCGACTATGCACTAAGAGGTGAATATGCTGGCACTCAAAGCCAAATCTGATGTGCACTACCGATCAATCCTAGGTTTTTTTGTTCCATGAATAGAGCTGATTCACCTGGATGACACTGCCCTGTATGCCCCACCTGTGGCTCAGGCAAAACTAGGCACTACAACACTTCAGTATACACTAACATCCGTAAACGACTGTTTGGCTTGATGGGCCAGGGCGACGGGAAATGGATAGGTTCAAGTAGACATGCATCTGATGACACAAGAGAAGTGACTCGGAAGGAAGGCCTATTGGCATTTAGTTTGGTTCATTGTTTGTTTAGCAAGGAGCCCCTTGTGGCTGCACAGTTGTTGTCCCGGTTAATGATTAAGAATATTGTCAATTATACCTGTATGAAACACCTAGAAGTATGCTACTATTGTTCATACCCTAGACATTCTGTACTCTGTATGCAATTACTGAGTTGAACCCCCTTCCCCAAAGATGTTGGATTAATGTTGTACCAGCCAGCAGTACCCCAAGGGAAATGGCCAGACCAACACCAAAGGTGGAACTAGCTCCAAACAGGCAAGGGTCAGAGTGTAGGGTGGAGCCAGAGTAAACCAGCACATCCCACGAACGTCCAATGACAGCCACCAACAATCCTTGTTGGGAGGCAAAGCACACCAAAACAAAAGAGGTAGCCCACAAACAAGGGGAAAAACGACCGGAGCTCCAAGTCAATCATGGCTAATGAAGGAGAAGCAACCCTGCCCCTGGGAACAAGGGAGATCCTCAGGCAGCCACAAAGATCCTAGACCAGATAGCCACATGGAACTACAGTGTCACACAACCTGGCACACACTCAAAACCCTGGAGCGAGCAACTCCAGGCAAAGTGATAGTGAAAAAGAGGGCACTAACCAAAGTGCAAGCTTTTAACACCCAACCTCATCAGCCTATTGTCCGTTTGACCAAACGAACAAGAGTCTAGACAGTAAGCAGGCCGTACATCAAACCAGAAAAAGTGTGAAACAGAGAACCCAATCAAGGTGGGGACAATGGAAGAGGGGAGCCTATCCCAACAAAGTCCAGTAGGGAGGACCAAAACTGACAAACTAGCTCTGGTTTTCCTAGGACAATTCAGGCAGATGCTGTAGAGGGAGGGCTTCACTTCCTACAGCCGAGAGCACCAAAAAGTGGATCTGCTGAGACATTGCATCCAGGATTCAACTCCAGGTCAGAAACCTGCGCCGAAGAGGGGGATGGAATCTAAGCTACTGTGGTAATCCACACACCATTAGCTGACTCACACAGCACAACCCAGACTAAAAGAGCAACAAACCTGTGCACCGTGAGAGAAGCACTGAGAGCACTACAGAAAACCAAAACAGTCATACTACAGTCTGAGGTAGTGGGAGGTAAACCCATCAATGCACCCAGAGAGAAGACAACACACCTACAAATGCCCAACCCCCCACAGGCCTCTCTTCTACATTGTGAAGCGTGAGTCTTAGGCAAGACATTGTGCGGGAAACAGCAGTGCAGAGCAGCAAGTTAAACTCCAGGTACCATCTCTGCCCACCTCCCATCAGAACAGGGTGGGTGGCAAGGTAACCCATAAGGACACCGAAGTACGGTCTAGCCACACTCCCATGGAGCCATGGGGACATCAAAACAGGAAAAGAGAAGGAGAAGTGGCACGCCTTCAACTCAGTAAGCCTAGCCCCAGAAGTGGTCCTTCGTGTCACACACACAGACCAAGGTCTGCAGAAACCCCGTAATAGCCTAGCCTATGCTTCATGTATGCCGAGACCTATGTATGGCCCGTTAGCAGAGAGAGGAGGATCGGAAAGATTTTGCTTTAGCCAGGTCAGATTGTGCCGGGGGTGGAGGAATTGGCAAACCTCGTTTACTAAGGACTGATACAAGAAAGTAGAGAGGAGGTAGTAATACAAAGTATTGTAATATTTTCTATTTAAAGTGGTGGATCTAGCCTTTCAATTAATATGAATGCATCCATTCACTTTCTATTTCAAAAGGTAGCTACTCCTACAAGAAGTCCTTGAGAGCACACCCATTCTCTCTCTCGCCCTCCTTTTCTCCTAGTTAGCAATATGAAAAATTACAATTTCTGTGTGCACTTTTATTTCATTGTTTTACCGCATTACTAAAGACAACACATTCTTGAAAATAGTTCTGACTGTTATTTCTTTTTTTGCTCTTATGTTTTTCAAGATCAGAAAATGGCGGTGATCGGATCAGCGCAGTTCTGCCAGTTTCCATTCTGCCCGGTGCTGTAAGTGTTAAACAGTCAGTTTTAATAACTCATTAATCATGTCATTAGGTATCTCACTAAATTCTTTAAAATTCTGAAGAAGTTTATTAGGAAAAAAGAATTACAACAATGTGCAGAATATAAAAACAATGAAGGCAGTCGGTTCATATACTATGTATAAAGTGGGTTTAGAAAATAAACTGCGTATAAACATAACAAGTAAGAAATGCAAATACAGTCAAAAATAATGATAACATCAGCTATAGTGTACAAAAGAAGGTATACATAGAAATATAAATTAACACAAAGGAAGTCATAGAGGTTTAGTAACTTCTTGCTGCAGAGATCTAGGGGGTGTAGAGCATTTAGCACTAGCATCAATGAATAAAATGACTGGAGCCCATAAATCAGAACGTTTGGATGCCAAATGTGATGGATATACAACTGTAGTGTCTAGCCTATGATTATAACGGACCGCATACCACCATTCTTGATATGAAAGCTTAGTGAAATCCTTCCAGTTTCTCGTTATTTACTGGAAGGCTACTGCTATAAAGAGGTCAATTATTTTGACATTAAAATCGGAATGTTCCCAGATGGAAGATAAGCTACCTAAAAAAATATGCAATGTAAAAAATGGATGAGTGGACTGAAAAATCAAGTTTAGTTGAGTCCACACCTTTTCCTAAAAAGGGCGAAAAAATTTGCAATTAAAGAGTAAATGGAATAAATCAGCATGTTGGGCCAAGCAAGACCAACATTCATGTGAAACATCAGAGTGAAATGAGTGGGGGGTAGGAGGTGAGAATAGAAGTCTAATATAGATAAAGAAGAGCGTTTGCGTCGTGTTTGCAGCCCTGGAGGATTTCCTAAGCTTAAGCCAAATTTTATCCCTGACGTCAACATTCCAGGAGGTGTCAAAATCCTTTTCCCACAATAATTTTGTCTGAGTTTGTTTCTTGGTGTGGAAGAGGTATGTAAAAAATTGTAAATGGTAGAAGCTTTAGAGTGAGTAAGCAACAGAGAATGTAGTTTAGCAGTATGAGCAGAATCGAGAGAACTTTTTAAAGGAGGTGGTCGAAAAGGCAGGGAAGCAGATTGGATAGCTTGTGTTAGGAGGGAGTATTTAGAGCAAAAAGATGAAGGGAAATCAAAGACAACACGAGCTTGTGCAAAGGGCAGAATTAAATCCGATTATATAATTGATTGACCCAAATCAGCCCACGTTGCCTCCAGGTTTTCCAATAGAAAGGTTTATTGTTAATTAGGATGTGTAGATTGTGCCATATGGGAGAATTAAGAAAAGATGGCGAAGGTGTAGATGGGATAAGTTTAGAAGTAAGTTTAAGTATAGGAGTGGAAATGGATTGTGGGTGCGTGTAAAGGATAGGTATTCCTGAAAGGAGAAAGGAGACATGAAAGACAGTTCTAATGTAGTCCAGAGAGGGCAGTGTGCAGAAGTATCAGAGAGCCATCGTGACAATTGAGTTAGCATGAAAGATTTATGATAAAGAGAGAAGTCTGGGAAGTTCGTCCCACCTTCCGATTTTGGATGAATTAATTTACAAATAGACATGCGTGATTTCTTATGTCCCCATAAAAAAGAGGATAAGATAAAGTGAATTTTCCTAAAATGTTTGAGAGGGATAGACAATGGAATATTTGAAATTGTATATAAGACCATGGGAGAGAGCATCATATTTATGTTATCCAAACGACCCCACCATGATAGGTATAGTGGATGCCACTTTGACGTTAAAGAAGATATTCTTTGTATACAATTATCCATGTAACGCGATACTGTCCCCGCTACGGTTGCGGTAAAATGCAGACCTAAATATTTAATGAATTGAGGACTCCATGAAAAGCCTGAAATAGCTAAATCAGCACTAAAAGTATATTTTGTCAAGGGCAGAATTTCACACTTGTCTTTATTCAATTTATAGCCAGAAACACAAAGGATTGTACCTCTTCTAAAAAGCAGGAAGAGAAGTTTGGGGCTGCGACAATAATAAAAGCACATTGTCAGCATAAGCCGCCATTTTAATATTGGAATCATTAAAAGTAAAACCATGAATGTTATAATTTTGACGAATCCGGAGTAGGAAAGGCTCCAGGGCAATATTGAAAAGAAAAGGAGACAGGGGACAATCCTGTCTAACACCTCTAGCGATATCGAAGTAGGAGGAAATTCCACCATTCGCTGTGCCAGCTGCCCTAGGATTGGAATATAAAATAGAAATGAGACCCAAAATGTTTGGACCGAATCCAAACCACTGAAGTGTACGAAAAATGTATAGCCATTCAACTCTATGAAACGCTTTTTCAGCATCCAAAGCGATGGCTGCTAGAGGATGAGACATGTGTGAGGCTTTGGATAAAATATCAAAGAATAGGCGTGTGTTTTCTGCAAGAAGCCTGACAGAAAAAGGAGAGAGTTTTCCCTAATTAACCCAGAAAGGACCGGGAAATACCGTGACAAAAAGAAAATTCCTTTCTGTGTATTGCAACTTAGATCATAAGTGTAAATTGTCAACAATGACACCTTTCTTAAAGCAATTGTATCCCCAACTAGTCATATACTTGTACATAAGTCAAATCATAACATAAAATATATCAAAAGCATATTTATTAAAAAAAAGTTTCATAGGTAGACTTTATATAAACATTTTCTTACACATAAAAAATCATACATATATCTTCTTAAGTCACAGTAAATGATACTTGGTACATAAATATACAATAATCAATTAAAAAACAGTTTTGACGACGCGTTTCGGTGCTTCGATGATTTGGACACCTTCCTCAGGACTTATATTAGAAACATCTTCTTTCTAAAAAAATTAACATTTATTAGTATACAGTATATGGGGATTTTTAAATTTTTACTTCAAAACTCATACGGTGTCAAGAACACAATTAATCCATTTATCTTACATTTATAGCAATTTTTATTTTGCGGTACCAGTGTTGATCCGGGAGTTGAGGTAACAATAGATGATCCCCTGCAACTCTGCTTTATCGTCACGGATCTGTATATACAATGACGTTGTTTTTTTAAATCTTATTAGATCATTTTAAAAGTAGAGAATATTAGCAGCAGGACTACAAACGTTATTACTTACTTTGTATTTTCTCTAAGGCCATGCGAGTCAATGGATAAACTCCACGGAAGTTTGTATTTATGGTTTGTGCTGGTTGTTAAGACAGTCCCACTCCTTTGTTTCTAAGGGGTTTGTTGCGATCGTCTTTCCTCTTTTTAATTTGAGGTGATCCTTACCATCTGGATAAACAGTAGGAAAAGTTTTATTCAGTGGGGGCGCTGTATATATATTGATAACATATATACTTCTGCCTTGCAGACCTTTTACATGAATATTATATTTGGTACTGATACACTTATTCGTTAGTTTCAAAATAAAATAAAATAAAATAAAAGGAGCACATTCTTTCCCTCCCATTGTGTTTTAACTTTATTTTTTCAACAAATGATCCAGCACACACATCAATGTATTAGGAATCTGTACAATAATAATCATTGAACACAAGTCAAAAGAGCTAAAAGAGTTCAGTAGCAGAGTCTTCAGATTTTTTTTGAAGTTTAATCTTTATTTATTGCTTCAATCCTGTAGCCAGCGCGTTTCGTCCTCCACGGACTTCTTCAGGGCTACAAACAATATATATACATATACACACAATTAAAATATGTACAATTAATACAGTACAAAACATTATTTTCCACATTACAATTACTGACAACATCTTAAAAGGAACTACAACCTAATTCAAATAGTGGTTTCTTAAAAATTGTGCTAAACCCTGTTGAGTTCCAATTTCTTACATCTCTGCTATTTACACAATCTTTATACATATTTACAGATTTACAAGGGACACATATAAAAAGCATTGATGTGCACTCAAACTCTGCTACTTGCTTCATTGTATAACCTAGATAGTCAAAACAGAGGTGGGCCTGTCAAGACTCTGCTACTGAACTCTTTTAGCTCTTTTGACTTGTGTTCAATGATTATTATTGTACAGATTCCTAATACATTGATGTGTGTGCTGGATCATTTGTTGAAAAAATTGTTTGCTAGTACAAGTTTCTTGTTTGGGGAGATCTAGGGAAAAGAATCTCCGATCCGTGGCACCATACAAAATAACTAGGCAGTATACAGGATAGGTGCAATTGTGCTTAAACCCCTTTTCCCATTTTTTCCCAATGTGTTTTAACTTTATGTATATTTAGATACATCCTGTATCTGCACTGTGTTTTGCGTTTTTAAGTGGAGACATACTGGTCAAGAGCATGCACTCAGGGTTACTGTTAGCTCACTAGATCTCCTTTTTTTTAAAATTACAAGCGAGCAGGCAAGCTTCTCATGTAAGCAGAACTCCGGTCTATTTAACTAGCTAGATCCCCTTTTAAATTATAAGCGAGCTAGCGAGAAGTACTCGTTTTATCGGAACTCCGGTCCATATAACCAGCCCACTATCGTCGTTAAAGCACAGGCTACTCTTACCTTAATAGACGACAAACGCACCGCCTGCCCGGTCTCCCTGGTATCCAGTGTCAGAATGAACACTGCACCGGGTTGTCTCTATATATACACACGTTGATTATAGTTAATTAAGAGATGGTCGGCGCCTTTGTTCAATTAAGACGTCCTTGCCCGCAGAAAAGTGTGCACCATGTTTGTAGTTTTTTGAAGACGTTGTCGTACACAGTAGAGAACGTACTGGTTCGGACAGTTTCAAGTTTTGAATTATCGTGTTTACCCTCAGTATTCGAAGTATATACATATTTATAGGGTCGTAATTGGAATGACCGTACCTATTTCATTTTATTTTTAAACATTATCGAGTGGTGGCCATTATTACATATACCGACTCTCCCGTAATGAATTACAAGAAAATATATTTTAAGCGAATTGCTTTTTCTTAAAACTCATTCATTCGACTTTCTTGTATTCAGCTATATTGTTTATATCCATTTCGAGTATATTAGTGCAATCGTGCACTAAATATATTTTTCGTAACTCCGGAGGCATGTCCGCCATTTTAGTAGTTTGCTCATGATTTATTTATTTATTTATTTTTTTAATCCTCATTTCCTCATTTGCCAACTCGCCACCCAGTTTACTAACTGTTCCACCTGCTGGGTTTTTTGTATCTCATACGCTAGTATATCGAGGAAGAGACATCGGGCTCACCTCCACAGAGTCTGGCCAGCATATTATCCAAGCCCTTGATGCCATTTGACCCATCCGGTAGGCCCGTCTGATCCTCATTCCTTGAGCCTGAGTGTCAACCCAAATACTAGCGAGATAGGCGTGGGGCTTAATCATAGGATTGATGTTGTTTTGTTCAATAAGCAATTCAAAATTTCCCACATACCAATCACCCAAAACGTAAAAGAAACGGTACCCAAAATGCTAGTTTTTTGCTGGTGCGATTCAACATATCTAATTTAGCTGTATATCTCATAGACTTTATCCAGTCCAAAACATTTGGAGAGAGGGGGAGAGACCCACAACTTACAAAGTTCTGTACGTGCCAGTAGTATAGAATAAAAAATGAATTTCACATTGTCATTAATTCTATCTTCCTCTAGGTCATTTCTCCCAGTAATTATAAGTTCGGGGCTTACCTCTATTTGCAGGTTCAGAGCTTGAGATAGACAGTTACTCACATCTTGCCAAAAGCCTCTTATCTCTGAGCAAAAGACAAACATATGGAGGTCATCGGCGTTGGGGGTCTTACATTTTGCGCACTCCACCACTCCACTTGATTTAAGTTTCATCAATCTGCGCGGAGTCCAGTAGGCCATGTGGGTTGTGAACAGAAGGTTTCTCCTTAAATTCGCAGGTTTAACCACTCTGTATAGTATAGCCATAGATACTTGCCATTGGTTTTCTGTTGCTATCTTTGGCAAGCTTTGCTCCCACAGGACCTCTGGAAGTAAGAAGGGGCCATCTTCCATCTCCAACATTGTCCAATACCACAAGGCCACCTCCTTCTTAAAAGACCCCTCCATCGCCAGTTTTGCCTCAAAGTCGTTCTGCATTCCAATTTGAATTTCGAAGCCCTTCGCCCAGCTCTGAATCTGTAAGTATTTATACCTTGAGAAGACTTGCCCCCACCTTTGTTGGCATTCACTCCATGCCAACAAATTCCCCTCCTGAAACAGGTCATTCCATCTCCGAACTGAACCCTCTCTCTTTAATGGAATTGCCAATAAATCCTTTGTCCAAGGCGGAGAACCTGGTGAGTCCCATATTGGAGCCATACAACTCAAATATGGTATCTTTAAGAATTTCCTAATCTTGTACCACATCTCCGCCAAATCATATAGAACTTTCAACCTAACCTTTTTAAAAAACGTAGGATCTGAGAACCCAAGTCTGTATAACCACCATTCTTTAACATCACACCAAATAAATCTCCTTTTGGTGACTGAAAGCAGGTACCCAATAGCATCCTACAATTTTTCAATCCAAAAGCCCATGCATAAATTTGCAAGTCCGGGGCAGCTAATCCTCCTTTACAAAGCCTCCTTCTTATTTTTTTCCACAAAAGTCGTGACCCCTTTGATGCCCAAATAAAAGAAGCTATCTCGCTCTGGAGCTTGGCTAACCACTCCTTTCGAAATCCAAGCGGATTAACCTCAAACAGAAAGGTTACCTTTGGCAAGATCATCATCTTCACTAAATTGGTTCTGCCATATAACAACAAAGGTAAATTCATCCATCCTTTAAGCATGGCCGAAACTTCTTGTTTAACTCTAAAGAAATTTGTTTTCGTTAAATCCGCAATATTATGAGTAACCCTCACCCCCAGGTATCTCATATCCGCCTTAGTGACTAACCCCTCTATAGGCAAGTTCCAAGCCATAATCTCGTTTTTTTCCAGGTTGATCTTGTAACCAGAGACAGCTCCAAAGTCCTTAGTGATACCTGTCAGGGCATCCAAAGAGCCATGCAAATTTGAGGAGAAAATAACAATATCATCTGCATAGAGGCCTATTTGTTTTTACCAATTTGCCACCCCAAAAAGCGGAATCCTGTTTGAGCTCCTTATTCTGCAAGCTAGTGGTTCTATATATAAATTAAACAGTAGTGGAGACAGAGGACACCCTTGTCTCGTATCGCGTATAATTTGCACAGGTGGAGTTAATAATCTATTAACCAGAACCCTGGATGTCGGAGAGTCATAGAGAGAAAAGATAGAGTCAGTAAATCTCTTTCCCAAATTAAGATGTTGAAAAAGAGTTTTTAAGAAAACAAAATTAACTCGATCAAAAGCCTTGGCGGCATCTAAAGCTATTACCGCCAAGGGAAGATCGTTTGTGACTGCCATATCTATAATACCAATAAGAGCAAAAGTTAGTTCTTTTAGATATCGACCCCTAATGAAGCCTTTTTGATCTTGGTCTATCAGCGTAGGAATGACTAAACTTAACCTATCAGCGAGAATCTTTGTGAAGAACTTATAATCACAGTTAAGGAGTGATATAGGTCTATACGAATCTAACGATCTAGGGGATTTGCCAAGTTTAAGTAGCAAAGAAATAATAGCCTCATTCCATGTACTTGTTATAGCTGCTCCACCCATAAAGATTTGATTAAATAAGTTACACAATACCGGAGCCAATTCTTCTACTAGGGTCTTATAGACTTCAGAAGGGAGGCCATCTGGTCCTGATGCCTTCCCCCTTTTACTCTCCTTAATGACCTTGACCACCTCTTCTATCGTTATGTCGTTATTTAGCAAACACCTTCAGATCCTCAGCAAGGGGCTCCACCTCCAGCAGCCATCCCTCTATCTCCTCTAGCCTCGGGTGTAAATCCTCCCTATATATATCCTCAAAAAAAGTGTGGAAGGCTTCTGCTATCCCTTTACTATCAGTAATCAGAGACCCCGTAACTGAAGTCTTAACCCCCTTAATTTGATTCCGAAGCATGTCCTTTTTAGCTTTCCAAGCTAACAGTTTACTACACCCTTCACCATAGGAGAAATGCGCTAGCTGACTAGCCTCCCATTTTTCCTTAACTCTTTGTGATAATACAGTTGTTAATTCTAGCTTTAACTCAAACAGCTTGTTCTTTACCTCCTCCTCACCCAGTGTTCCCCCCCCTGAACCTACACCTGCCTCCTCCCATGTGCGAATTTCCGTCTCCAAATCCAAAACTTTCCTCCGGTATAATCTTCTCCTCTTGGCGCCCTGTGCTCCCAACCTCCCTCTCAAAAAAGCCTTACAGGTGTCCCAAACAACTTCCACTTTAGCCGAACCCTCATTAACCTAAAAAAATGCTTGTATCTAACTCCTCAAGATACCTGCATATTCCATATCTAAGAGGACTGTCTGATCCAGCCTCCAAGTTGCAGTCGAACCCTCGGCTCCTAGTATTACCTTCAAGGCCACAGCCGAATGGTCAGAGAGGTGCGCCCCCAGATGTTCCACTTCCACAACCTCATCCTCCAATCTTACATCAACCAAAAAATAGTCTATACGGGACTTATGGTTATATTTCTTATTATGGAAAGTGTACCCTACCTTCTGCCCTGCTTTTATTCTCCAAATATCACAAAGACCCTGCTGAGCGGCAAGAAGTTTTATCCTAGCTGCCATCTTGCTATTTACTACTGCCCTGCTATTCTTTGACCTATCTAATTTATGATCTAACACAACATTAAAATCTCCCGCCAGGATTATTTTACCAGAGAAATCCAGCAGTTCTGCAGCTAACTCATCCAAAGGGGTTTCATCATCTACATTTGGCCCATAATAACCAACCACTACTAGCTGTTCCCCGGCCACCCTCAATTTCACTATTGCCCATCTTCCACTCTTATCCGCCACCTTATCTTCCATAGAGATATTAACCCCCTTTCTAACCAATATTGCAACACCTTTTGTCACTATCTCTTGAGGAGTATAGAAAGCATTAGCAATCCACCGCTGAGAAGAAAAGATATCCTTACTCTCACTTGCAGACAAGTGTGTGTCCTGTAAAATTATCACATGTGCTGGGGAATCTTCAAGATACTTCAAAATCAGCTGCCTCCTAGACTTCACTCGCAAACCATTCACATTCCATGTAAGGAACCTTAGTTCCACAGGCTTAACCCCATTCATCCCTGCTATCCCATCTTTTCCTTAGACTGGTGACGCGAATGCTCCTGAGGATGTTTTTTTGTTTTTCTCCCACCCCACCCCACCCTCTCCTCCCCCTCCCAACCCCAACCCCCAAACCCCCTCCCTCCCTCAACCAAAATCTAACCCCTCCCCTTGAAAAACCCAACCAAGACATCCATGGCCAATAAGCCCATTGGATGCCCTCGAGTGGCGGTGCATCATCACCAACTAAATTTTTAGTATATCATCAGTGCTGAGCTCGCTATTTTCCTTGGCACTGCTCCAAAAAATCATCCACCTCCTCAGTACTCCGAAATGTAAACATTTTATTCTGCAACATAACTTTAAAAAAAAAAGCTGGAAACTTCAATTGAACTGTGGCCCCTAATGCTCTAAGCGGTTCCATGCGCGTACCCAACTCCCATTGTCTATTTGCTGTAGCAGGAGATAGGTCTGATCTGATATCTACAGAGATTCTATCTATTGTTATACTTTTCCTTTTTAGAGCCAATGCTAAGATCTTTTCCTTCAAGTTGTAGGTCAAAAAATTAACCAGGATCTTCCTAGGTTTGGAGCGGTTCGGGTTCAACCGGAAGGGATCTCGGTGAATCCTCTGTATATCTTTAAGAACAATTTCTTCTGACTCTTCCAGCTCTAACTCTGTTTTTAACAAGTGTGCTATATAAGTCTTGATATCCGTCCCCTCCTTTCCTTCGGGTAATTTTAAAATTTTCAGATTATTCCTCCTCTGCATATTTTCTAGCCTTTCAACCCTATCTTCTATCTCACATTCTCTAGACTTAATAGCAACAATCTCCTTGTGGTTATCAAAGACCCTCTCCCGCATCACTTTTATTTCTGACTCCAGGACTTCTGTGCGGGCACTCAGAATATCAAACTTAGTCTCAAGTTGGCTGCAAGAGGCTCTAATACTCTCCTGATTTTTCTTTGAGTCTTCAAAACTTCTATTCGATGCCTCAAACCCCTCATGGATATCCTTCTCCAGCTTCCTGAGAAGCGCCACTACCGAGAGATCCGAGGTATCAAGTTCAGGATCCACATGCCTCTTCTCTAAATCTGTGTGGATTAAATCAACACTCCCTCCCGCTACCTCACCCTGTGAGCTTGCTCCGACAGTTAATCCCACACTTAACTGCGGTGGGATATCAATTCTATCCGCTGCTGAGACAACGCTTGACTGTATTAACATATCCAGGTTGTCCGTACCAGCTACTTTTACCAGCTCTCCTTCATCCTCCATAGTGAAGACCTGAAATATATTGGGAGTTGTATGTCGTGACCAGTCTTGAGCTGCAATATTCTCTAAGTTATTTACTAAACTAAAATCCTCTTCTGAATCTAGTTGGGATTTTAGCTGATTATTTTGAGTGCCTTGCTGTTTTAAACCAGAATTTTTTGAACAGGTTTAAAGAAAGTAGTGAGGGAAGGTGTCGTTACTAACTGTTGATTAAGCCTCTTTTTCCAGCTCCTTTTTTTAACTGGCTCCACCCAATTCTCCTCTCCCCTGTCCACCACCTTCTGCGGATTGTTCAGCTTATCTGAGGAGATCCCCAACTCTACTTTCTTAATGCTTCTTGACGGGTACCGGGATGGCTCTACACTATTTGCTACTTTATTCTTCCCACTACCTGCTTTCTGTTCCACCTCGAGCTCCTTTTCAGCTGCCCCGACTTGCCTGCCAACTTCCTAGTGTCAGCTAACTTTGTCAGCTAACTTAAGTGACAGCCCTTCCAGGGATTCCACACCTTTCCCTCGCCCACCCACTCCTCTCGGAGAAGACCTGGCCACAGCTCGCCGACCTCTATTCTGCTCTAATGCTGCTCTTCTCCAAGTAGCAGTCCGTGTAGATGTTACAGGGCGCTGCGCGCTTTCGTCTTCATCCAGCTCCTCCCAAAGCTGTGCAGATCCCTCAGCCTCCGCCATGCGACACAGAGCAGAGAGTCTGAACCACTGGATCACAATAGCAATAACAAATATGAGATACGTACTAAACAGCAGGGAGAGAAAAGTGAGAACCCAGTCACATCCCTTCTTCCACTACCTACTGGTTGGTGCCCAATTGCTCACCCCTCCGTCACAGTACTTCTTTAGAGAAACGCTATAGTCACAGAATGGACCATATCCAGATTATCAAACAGTGTGCTCCGTATGTCCATACCTCCTCCCAGTGCCTCCAGTACTTCAGATACCTCCAAGCAAGTCCTCCGCCACCGCGGAAAATCCAGTAACCAGGCAGCTACAACAGCTACTCTTGTCTTTCCAAGCCCCCGTTCCAAGGGTAACGTTTCTGTGTGCTGTGGCTGTTTTTCTAAACAATGGCCGTTATCCGCCTGCCACAACCAGCAACTAGCCGGGCAAGAAAACAACACAGCTTGTAGAGCCGAGCCGTGTCGAGCAGCTCACAGCTCTTCCTCTCCTCGGGACCTCTGCAGAGGCTGCCGGTGCTCGGCGGCAGATCAAACAAACAAGCACGATAGCGTGGTGACTGAGCCGAAACCGAGCCCCAGGCGAAACCACTGCTGCCCGACACTCGACAGGCTGTCCGCAACCGCGTCGGCCAAATGCACCAAACAGCTCACCGTCCCTGCCTCCTAGCGGGAGCAATGTATGGCGGCCAGACAAACAAGCTATCGGAGCCGCAGCCGCCGCCGAGCCTCAGCAGGCTGTTAAGCCTCCAACAGGACACAGAAGCCGCTCAGCAGCACCAAGGTAAGAATTAAAAAAAAAAAACTACCACCACCAAACGCCCAGCACTTTCAGCAGCACCGCCACTTTCATGATTGATAGAAGCTACATTTGTTCCTTGCACTTTTACTGTTTATACAGAATAGACAGAGGACGCTCCCGTGGTGGATATTTGTAATTTTTAAATAATCCGCTCAATTTGTATATATTTGAGGGTGTATTTAAAGAGATCAAAACCGGGGGGCTTGTTAAAAACGGGCCATATGTTATGCATGTTTCTGAAAAAACGATTAATTTGTTATGTTTAAGCAATACCTATACCCACGTAAACCGGAGCGTCCTGTACACAGATTGTGGCAAATCAGCCAATGCACTAAAACAATGTTATTCCTCTACTACAATTCCCACATTATACATATACTTTTTTCCATGCAAATACAGTTTCTAAGGAATGATTTATGGACACAAAAACACAAACTTCAGCTCTTTTTAAAATAAACTAAGTGCATAGAATTATTAATTTTCACCGCAAAATTATTTACCATCAGACAATAGCATATCTGGGCATCCCATCCCTAAACTCACATACAGATGTCTACCTATTAATTTCATGGTACAGATGTTAGACCTGATAATTAGGTTCTATATCTAGAGAGTCTGTCTCTATATAACTAGATTTACCTAAAGAGCCTTCCTTTAACAAAACCAGATTGTTCAGTGCCCTGCAAATCAGGCATGAGAGATTCTAATCGCAATGCTAGAACTTTTGAATTTTTTTTATAATCAATGTTAATTAGGGATATGGGTCGATAATTTTTACAATATTGGGGATCTTTACCATCTTTAGGGATAAGGCAAACAATAGTGTCAGAAAAAGAACCAGCAGAAGCACCAGGCTGCAAAAAAGAAAGTATAAGGGCATGCAATTTGGGGATCAATAAGGGTGCAAAGTGAGAAAATAATTCTACATTGAGACCGTCTGGACCAGGAGCCTTATCCATTTTGAGGATTTTTAGGACAGCGTGAAATTCCTTCTGTGTAATATCAAATTCTAGACAGGAAAGATCTGGACGTGCCTCAGGTGGATAATGAATTTTGGATAAGAACTGGGATGTAGAGTGATCAGAAGAAAGGGTTTCAGAGGAGTATAATGTTTTATAAAATTGAAGGAATTCATTTAAGGTCTCATCATCCTTGAATTTTAATGAGTTGTCAGTTCCAAAAATAGACTCTATGTTGAGCTTGTTTCGTTTAACTTTTAAATAATTAGCTAACAATTTTCCAGCTTTATTTTGGCCACCGTAGAATTTTGCACTAGATTTAAGTAGGTAATTTGAGGCACTGTTAGTGGTTTCTTTATTAAATTGAAATTTAAACTTTAGGAGGTCTGATAAGCAATCTTTAGATTTGGAAGAGTAATAGGAGTGTTCCAATTTTTTGATCTTGGGTAATAAAGCATTTGTGACCTGCTGAGCTTTCTTACGTTTGTTGGAGACAAAACGAATAATAAAGTCCCTAGCTGAAGCTTTGAAAGCATCCCAGATTACCTGAAAGGACATACCGTCTGTTTGATTAATGGCGAAATATTCATGAAAAAAATAAGTAAAAGATGATGTGAATATGGAGTCCAGAAGAAGGGCATTATGCCATTTAAGAGGTAGGTTGGGCTTATGTGAAATATCAAGGTGTATGATTACAGGGGTATGATCAGAAATCAATATAGAACCAATATCTGCCTTTTTCAATGACTGAGAAATATTGTGAGAGACAAAGATGTAATCTAAGCGGGATTGAGTATGATGTACAGGTGAGTAAAAGGAGTATTCTCTTAGGGTAGGGTTGCAGAGTCTCCAAGCATCTATGAGATTGTGTTGTTTAATGGTATGTATGAATGATTTGTGAGATTTATGAGGTGTGAAAGGAGCTGGAGAATTTCGATTTAAAAAGGCGTCCAGGATTTCATTACAGTCACCAGCAAGGATAAAATTGTCATCATAACATTGCGCAATTTGCTGAGCTAATGAAGTCCAAAAAGAAGGGTCACCAATTGTGGGTGCATATATGTTCAATAAGGAGACCGGGACATTATCAATTATGAATTTAACACGAACCCACATGCCCACCTTTGTACAGTGAGATAGGATCTAAATGGAAAGGGACTTGCGAAAAAGAATAATTACTCCATTATGTTTGCCATCACCTGGAGAAAAAAGAACATCACCTACCCATGCCCTTTTGAGTTTCACAGATTCATCACTAGTCAAATGAGATTCTTGTAAGCAAACAACATCTGCTCCCAGTTTAGTCAAATGTGTCAGAACCCTGTGACGCTTAATAGGTGAATGTAAACTTCTGACATTCCCAGAAATAAGTTTTAAAGGCATAAATTAAGGTTGTAGAAGTACAAAAAATTCCAATAAGAATGACATGTGAAATCAAAGAAAATACAAGCAATATCAAACCAACTGCACAAAAAGTAAGAGAACTGAACTAGAAAGGAGAAGCAATAGAGAAAGTAAACAAAGCGAAAATGTAACCTCTGTAAGAGAAAGGAAGATTGCAGGGTATAAAGAGGAAATGAGGAGGACCAAAGAGAGAAGAAAATGTGCAAAAAGAGAAAGAAGAAAGAGAGCATGAAAAAAATAAAGAATAATGAAGAAAGAAAATTTACATACAATCCAAGACATACGAGGGATGGAGGGATGGAAGGCCACACGGAACAATGACGTGTCCAGGACCCACAAGGGGAGGCGGAGGGAAGGGCAGAATGAACATACTCTAACATAGGGAGGAGAAGACATGCAACCGAAACCTGTGAAGAAAGAAAAAATGATTAGATATATTGTAAACAATAGCAACGTAAGTTAACTGCTGCATACATTTTAAGAAACAGCAATTGGATCAAAAACCAGAAGATAAAACATGAGAATACTGTAACCAGAAACAGAGTCTGAACTTAACCTAGCTGGAACTAAATGATGATGTAGTCTCCATTGTGTCAATGTGGAGAGAGTACAGGAAGCACTTCAACTTAATTGGATCCTCATAGGTGATAGTTTTATTATTGAATGTCACTTTAAACAAGCAAGGGTGAAAAAGACCATATTTTGCACCTAATGAGCTTAATTGCGGCCGCAATGCTAAAAACTCTTTGCGTCGATCAGCCGTCGGTTTGGCGTAATCCTGGGAAAAGAACAGAGAATTTCCTGACTAGATTATACGATTCATTGCCCTAGCTGCTGATAGAATCTTTAAGAGGTCAGTATATTCTAAAAAGTACAAGATCACTCCTCTCGGTTTGTGTGGCGACAAAGAAGATGTTTGTCGCATCGGTGGACCTAATCTGTGAGCTCTCTGTATATTCAACATGGTGCCCTCAGGTAGCTTAAGGAGCGTTGGAAGAAAGGATTTAAAGAAGGTGGGCGGATCCGAACCTTCTGTCTCTTAAGGAGGACCATAAATTTGAAGGTTATTCCGTCTATTTCTATTTTCCAACTGTTCAACTTGTTTGTGAAGAATGGAGACCTGTGAACAAAGGGATTCTGCTTCAGAAGTAGATGCAGATAAAGAGCCAAAGTTCTGCTCTAGCGTGTTGACTCGTTGATCCATTGCTGACCATTTGTCAGAGAGCATCTGAAGCATGGATTTGGTCTCTTCCATGAACAGACGTAGAGCTCTAATCTCCTCTAGTATTAGATCCATTGTGACAGAAGCAGTCTGTTTAGGTGGAGAGGGGGGATCTTTTTTCAATATTTTTGTAGAGGCTTTGGAAACAGTAGAGACTGTTGCAATCTGTGAAGGCAATGCACCTTTGGGCGAAGAAACAACTGAATCCTCCATGGATAAACAATTATAGGGTGAGCTGAGATGAATCAAACACATCCGAGGTGAAGGTGTAGACAACTGTAAATTTTTAGATGACCTGCCCATAGACCTGAGAAAAGCAGTCCAAAGACATAGAGTAGCAGTGTGTAGAAGAAGCAATTCCACATTAAGAGCAAAAATAACGGGAACCCAACCCTGGGGTAAATTGCCCTATTACTGTAAGCGCAGCAATATTAACATTAAGAATATGTAGTAGAGAGTAATAAATACAACCAATACATTTAGTATAAGTAACTTAGGGCCATATGTAGGTGGCAAAATACCGGTCGGTAACGGCCGATTTCGGCCGTTACCGACTGGTATTCGTAATTCCAGATGTAGGGGGCCAGAAAATTACCGATTCTGTATATTTACCGAATCGGTAAAGTACCGATTCGGTAAATGTACAGAATCTGAAATTTGGGATGTAGGTGGCACTGGAAACAGTGCCACAGGCCCTTAGAAATTCGTTATTTACCATGAAATACAATGGCATGGTAAATAACGAATTTCTGTGTACATGCACATCTGTGCATGTACACCTGTGCCATGTGGCACACATACATGCCCTAAGGGCATGTATGTGTGTCACATTGCACACAAGCCAAAATCAGGGGTGCAACAGGGTGTCAAAGTGACACCCTGTCCCCCTTGACAAATCGGTAAAATTACCGAATCGGTATTTACCGATTCGGTAATTGCCATTGATTCCTATGGGCCTCAAGGCCCATAGGAATCAATGGCAATTACCGAATCGGTAAATACCGATTCGGTAATTACCACATATTACTGATTCGGTAATATTTACAGAATGATTACCTACATGGCATTTACCGAATTGTAAATACCGAATCGGTAAAATTCGGTATTTACGATTCGGTAAATGCCATTTACCTACATATGGCCCTTAATGAGTAAACATACATTAAGCTAAAAGTCGTCACATCAATGGAGTAAAACATTAAAAGAATTCAGTCAGACTCTCAGAGAAAAAATAATTCCAGTCTCGAACTCGTGGTATATGCAGAGTTTCATGGAGAGCCTTAATAGAAAGTCAAAAATGGAGGAAAACTGAGGAAAATAGAAATAAAGTGGCAAATTACCACAATACTGAACGAGAAAACGGTGCAGCAGCAAGCAGCTCTATTCGTAGGGTGCACAAAATGGTGGGGTTTCCATGTGCAGCTGGTCGCGCTGTGAGGAAATTAAATATGGAAAAGAAAAGCATCCAGCAATCCATAGGGCATATTAAAAGTGCACCTACAGCATTGTGAGGGCATCCAAAGTCAGCAGGAGAAGGAGGAACCAGAGCTTATATTCAAACGTTGCGTAGAGCTCTGTCAGCGATGAGAAAGAGGACAAATGGCGGACGCGAGCTCAACGGAGATGCGTCCCCGTTCAGTAGGCTCAAAATACCTGCTATTGGTTTCAAAGAGCGACAAAAAATGGATCCTCCAAGTCCAGGGATATTTGCACAGCACCTCTCACATCATGAGGCGGGTGCGTGCGCGATGATGCCGAGAAAACGTCGCCTGTACCTCCGCCGCCGCGGGACAGTCACAGGAGCAACGCCATTCCTCTTTGGCGAAAGCCACGCCCCCACATCTCACTAAATTCTTGACAAAAACAATTGACACGCAAGGATGTCTTGCTTTAACAAACGGATGTCTTCTTTTAGCAAGCAGAATTCTACCATGTTTGATGTCTGTAACTTTACCGAGATACACATCTATACTGGACAAACGTTCACTACTGTCTCCGCCTGGCACGTGATATTTATGTCTTTCCTAGAGGGTCCATATGATGAGGTATCTTTGTATTATCCCAAAGAAAGGACCCCAGTTGACAACTTAATGCAGGCCATTCTTTGCACAAGATCCCATAGGCTCCAGCTGAGGAGCAAAGAGCACCAGCTTCAAGAGCTGGGTTGCTGCAAACCGTGAAGCAGCTTCTCTGGGCAACATTTTCTTAATTCATTAAGGTTTTCAGAGGGAAAACGGACGCATCTACCAGGTGCAGGGTGGACTGGAAAGAATTTCAATTACGCTGGAGTAACTGATGTAAATTTGGTAATCACGCGTTACTCCTTGACTAGGAATTACTGATAATATTGCGATTACCCCAGCTTGTTTAAGAGTAATTTGGGGTAACAAACCCTACACTAGAGCTCATGCTCACCATTCGTGTTCTGCTGCATTTAGGGTCATTTCTTGTGCATAATGCACCCTTAAGTACATTTTGGACACTAGGGTGCACTTTGTGCTAAGGATCTAGGGCTAGATGTAGGCAATTCCCATTTACAGACTCTTAAATACCGAATTTTATCGATTCGGTATTTAAGAGTCTGTAAATGGGAAGGGGGCATATTTAGGTAATTTTAAAATCTGAATTACCGAATCTGTAAAATTCGGTATTTACCGATAAAGTAAATACAGAATCGGTATTTCCCATTGATTCCTATGGGCTTTGAAGCCCATAGGAATCAATGGGAAATACCGATTCTATATTTACAGAATCGGTAAATACCGAATCCTGCAAGGGTGCCGGGGGTGTCACTTTGACACCCTCTAGCACCCTAGGTACAGGCTTGTGTGCAATGTGACCCACATACATGTTCTAAGGGCATGTCTGTGTGTCACATTGCACAGGTGTGCATGCACAGATGTGCATGTACACCTGAATTCGGTATTTTACCACCCAATAGGATTGTGTGGTAAAATACCGACTCTTAAGGGCCTGTGGCACTGTAAACTGTGCCACCTACATTTGTAATTACAGAATCGGTATATTTACCGATTCGGTAATTTACCGAATCGGTAATTTTACCGAATCGGTAAATATACCGATTCTGTATTTTTGAGCCCCCTACATCTGGAAACCCTAATACCGGTCGGAAACAACCGAAATCAGCCGTTTCCGACCGGTATTAGGGCTCCTACATCTGGCCCCCAGTGCCAAATGCCAGGAGTAAGTTGGGGGAAATTGTACCCCATTAGCTCGCTATTCACTTTCTGTTGCATTTAGCACTATTTCTTAGTGAAAAATGTAACCTTCTGTCCATTTTGGACATGAGGGTGCACTGTGCACTAAGAAAATAGAATGCTGCCTTTTCTGGAAGTATGTGTGCTTCTGTCATTGCTTTATTTGCCTTGTCTTTTAGAAAGTTTTGGTGTTGCTGCCTGCACGTAGCAGCCATTATTCCAGTTGCTTATGTACGGTATTTCCATGACTTTAGTGTACTTGTGAGTGACATTTTGCTACCAAATGTGTGACACTTTCTCACGAGTAAAACCAATCAATTAACCATGTAAAGAGCTGAAATATCGTACATTTGTGAACATCGCATACTTAATGTGCATTACTTCAGTGGGAGCACCCACATGGGCTCCCCACTGAAACAGGGGTGAATGTGCGAGCGTGCCAGTTTATGAAGTTGGAAATGGCGTGTGTTCACAATGTACGTTCTCAGCGTTTATCATACGTATGAAAAAGGTATTTTGAATACTTGTTATACCCTGTCAGAGATCAGAGTAAATCGGTACAACTTTAGTAGCAAACAGGATGTGGGAGCACACCGCTGACCTCTCAGGCAAGGTTCGCCCCTGGCATTCTGGTAAATGCAGTCTCTTTTAGCTCGCTCCAATATTTTCGAGTATTTCGCCAAGGTTGGCGCAGATAGTGCTGATCACTAGACACGTGTTTCTGGTTTATTAACCGTCATCAATAGAGAATACAGTCTTGTATTTTGGGGTTTGCTAGCAGTTGAAGCCTACAATACTACCTTCATAAATTAATTGCTAAAGTCAGCAGTGAAAGGGGATTGTGTTTTGCTGACGTGGGAGAATAAATGACAACAAAGCTCCCCAGAAACCTCCCATTCAATTAGAAAAGGCTAGGATAATTTCATGTTGTGACACTTCAGAACAAGCATCGAAATGAATTAAACAGAATTTTCAAGTTATGATCAGTATTTCAATGCTACACTTCCCTCTTTGCAACAGCTCTCGAATACTTTTAAAGCAGCATAATAAACACAGCTCCACTGGTTAACTAAGCACCAATGGGCTCCCAGGAGGGGTATGCATGCAGATGACCTTGACCTCCTGAATGACAATTATTTTGAAGAAACAACTTGTGGCTGGACCTAGTGCCAAACCCTGAGCTCTAAACAACTACAGAGCGGGTCTGTCAGAGCGGCTCCTGGTGTGCGCTGCACCAGGGGTCTTTCATAGCTAATTTCAGTACGGACACTTCATCACAATAAAGACAAAATTACTGCAACATTATTTCCAGTAGTTTCAACCTCCCACACTGGAATTGATGCTTCCGCTACCGTCCATCAGGCACTCATGGCCCTCAGAGAAGTACATCTGTTGGAAGGTCTCTTAAAGAGATGAAGTTCAGTACTCTACTGAACTTCTTCGCTTTGACTCACGTCACTTACTGTGCAAAGGTGATGCCACACAGATTTTTATTTCAACACAGGATAACTTCAGTTTTCATCAACATTGATTGTCTGGAGACCTTTAAATGTGGTGACTGGTACATAAGTGACCAGTGTGTATAGCGTATTGGGCGAATGTTTATCCTCATTGTGTTTTCCTGGATGGGCACACACGTATGCGTAATGGAACATTCCTGAGTCCTTTAGCCCAAACTGTTTTGTTCAGTCTGGTGTCTATGCGCACATCTGGAGTTCCCATTTCCCTAACTGCAAATTTACAGATTGCTTTCAGAGCACGAGGTGCATGTCACTTGAAGCCAACTCCACAGATTTGTTTGTGGATATTGATGGTGTATTTGCTAGTTAACACCTCATTCATGGCAGATGTACCTTTTTTCTTCTCCCCCCCCTTTCTTAGCAAGAGCCATATCGAAGCAGAGTCAATGACCCCACAGCGATGTGACTGGTGGTGCAGTATGGCTGAGGCATTACCATTGAGCTGTGCTCATTAGAATTGTAGGCTGCAGAGGTCTGCTGCTGACTGGCCTGCAGCAAGCTGAGCACCGAGATCCTGTGTGAGGAGCCTTTGTCAGTAAACAGCAGGCTAGGCAATGGCTGGGTATTACTTTTGTGCTCAGTGGCGGCCACCAAAATAAAGAGGCGATGGGCCAGCTGAAGGGGAAGTGGGGGGAACCCGCGTTGGGGGGTTAATAAAAACAAAATATAAAAGACACACTTACCTGGAGCCCCTGTCCGCCTCCTGCATAGTGCTCGGCCTTCCCCTTCCTGGTCCCAGCAAGCACTGGGGCCGCGTCACAGAGTCCCTGCAATCCGGCGCTTCTCTTATGGGAGAGCAGCACAGGGATTGGTATGAGCAGGTTGGAGAGACGCTCAGCTCAGACCAGGGTGTATGTGGGGGTTTCTCCAGCCCGACTGTTCAATACAGCCGGGCTGCAGAAACCTAAGTGCGCATGTGTGTTTTGGTCAGCCTGAGACGGCCGGCCTAACACATATGCGCACTTAGGTAGTACACATAGCACTCCTCCCCATTGCCTGCCCTTCATAGCGCAAGCTGGCTCAGAGCCGACAATTGAAAAGTAAAACAATGTTGGGTGACACTCCTCTGCCATTGCGAAGGAGCCACCGCTGTTTTTGCTGCAGCAGAGACTCCTATGGTGTAGCAGGGTTTCCGTTCTCCCACAGAACTGTGCACAGAGATCTAGAACCTGGGTGAGTTAGGGTGACCCAAAACTCACCTTAGTTTCAGAAATCCCCTTACCAAGCTAGCTACAGTGTCTCATCGGTAGTAATAACTTCCCAATGACTTAGACAATCCAGAACATGAACTTAGGGTACCTCAGGTATCGTGGAACACATGAACACTCTTTCGTTATATAATCATTACAAACCGAAACTGGGAGGCAAAGAACACACATGCAAGTTTGAAATGTTTATTTTTCAATGCAAAGTTCTCAAACGCAGTATCTTATATAATATCAACATACATATTATAAAAATCAGAGTTAGCAGCATAGTCACTAGTCCATAGTAAGCGAACGGTGATAGCATATTATAATGCAAAATCTATAGAAATCTGTATCACCTATATTTCGCGCACCCTATTTAGCATATTATATTATATCTAAGAAGGTCTCATTTGGGTTCTAGCAGGGCGGGCCCATACCTCTAAATTTCAGTAGGAATAGATCACATCAACAGCTACCAGCTCTCTGCATGCGAAGCATCAAGTGTGTATAATTTATTCCCTGTAACTCTATCTTAAACCCGCGTAGAGCCCAATGTTGGCAGCAACATTATTTATGTTATGTCTAATGTGGTGCGAGGATCAGGCTTTCAGCAACCTTGTGTTAGGTTATTCTTAGAGGGTGCAGTTCTCAGTGTGCAGACAGTTGTACCAAGCATGACTGATATCAGAGCAATAACATATTATTCTCAAATAAATCACATCTTTTGTCTAGGTTGAAAGCTACGATAACAATTAGGTGTTGTGTGCAAACTGAAGCCGAAGGAAAATATGTCGTTTAAACATTTAATAAACTCATGCTAACTTAACACAATATATAGAAACACAGTAACCATATGACACCCCCCAATGATCCGAGGACGGTTAAAAAAGGGAGAAAATATAAGCCAATACTATATGAGAGGCAACACATGAAAGCAGAGTTCAACAATATTGAGCCAAGCTAAATGTATATAAGTATTTAATCACAAAAATATGTATGAATGCCTATAGTGGCCACACAAAAATATAAAAATTCGAACTTAAGGCCGACTACAAGTTCATAGGCCTAGAACAAATGAAAGTCGAATGTTCGTAATAAAAAATGCACCATTCAGAATTACTAAAAAGTCACGTGCCATAATAATGAAAGTCTTCATAGTCACTCATGGGTCGAATGAATATGCAAAATAGGTAGCTACAGCTTCCAACATGAAATCACTGTCATCATCCGAAAACAGTTCAGCCATCCAATTAAGCAATGGGAAAGAACATACGTGCTCCTCCAGCACCGAATCCTCTAGCAACATCAGAGGACAACTCAGTGGGTTCTCGAGAACGCTATGTGCCAGAAAGTCATGCGCCGCTGCGGATATGTCCCACTGACCCATTAGTCCATGCATCGCTGCCACTGCCATAACCCTTTCGCCAGAACAAACCAACTTGTGAGCAACTACGGGGCCATTAGCTGATCAAAATCGACGTCAGGAGAAGTCGGTAAGCAGAGACACAAATCAATGGCCCAGTCGAAATCACAGCTCAGGCAATGTAAATGTAAATGTATGTAAATGTATAGGCATTTATATAGCGCACTACTTACCCGGAGGGTCCCAAGGCGCTTCGACCGCTGCGAAACCCTTCCTGGCTTCCCTGAGAGATTGTCCCTTAATGGGTATCTCCAGGGTGAGACCAGGCATCCCCGGCGGTCTGGTGGGGCCGTTAGTGAAGATGAGGCAAGCTAATGCCCAGAGTTGCCGAGTGTGATCGCTGATCAGAGTGGGCACCGAGGCGAGAGCATTATCGAGTCCGCTGACCCTGGTCCAGAAACCTGCCGCGCCGGGAATCGAACCCTGGTCCCAGGCCGTCCTCTGCTCTCGGGTCTGCCGCCTCTAACCAGTAATGAAACACAGGCTGGACACATGTGAAAAAGGACTCTAATTTTTCAATGTGTAACATAGAAAATGATGCATCTCGCATGGAAAGCATGCGCTGCTTGTCAGTCAAATTAAATGGGGCAAATAGTGATGTGACGTTCATATAACTCCAAGGCACTCGACCAGCCTTCAGAGTCTGTAGTGTCCAGGCAAACTGCATTACAGAACGCAATTGATTTTGACCATGATACAATACGGACACTTCATCATGTACAATGTCAACCACAGAAGACACAATATTGTTCAACGTGTAAATTCGGGAAGAAAGCGTGTTAATAGTGTTATCTACAACTGCAAGCACTTTTTCTAAATTTGCTTGATCGATTGCCCTCAGGCGCTTAGCAGCCTCAATTTGAGAAACTTTCCAAATTTCATTGTAAATTGCATAAATCCATCGTTTTGATCTACCTTTAGCTGGGCCTTTTATAAAATCGTTCAAATCCACATTTTTAGTTAATTGAGACAGATGTAGTTTAACTGCAGCCAATGTGGAATGTTGTAACCAATTCTGACACAGTTTCCCACAGAATAAGTTGTGACAGTATAATCTTCCTCAAAACGAGGATCAGGTCTGACGTCTGTGAACCCTTCAGCCGAACCCAGAAAACGGCGTTGGCAAGAATCAGCACTCCTATGCCCCATCAGCCAACCCTTGGAATCCAAACTGGAAACGTTAAAGGATGAATTGTGCAATAGAGATTGCAACTCATGAATGGACAATTCAGTATAATTACCCCAACCTAAATATTCCTCTAAATCAGGGATGATTGGTGTATTTAATTTTTTAGCAGTAGCCAATCCAAAGCATGTTGTTTGGAAAATGGATGAATTTAGAAACAACATGTGATTCGGGATGAGACATGCACGGTGCAAAGCCTCAGTGCCTTGTACCTGCCAATCTTTGGTACCCCAAACCGATTTAAGGTCAATTGTTCCTTTCCAAAACTCGTAGCCATCTACAGCTAATCTGTCTAGAAAGGACTTCGAATACAGCAATTTTGTATCGGTAAGTCTAACTTTGGACATGGACTTTTGTGTCATTTTGAAATAAAATGACTCAGGATTTGATTGATTAAAATCTGTGAAATAAGTGTATTTTTTCAGAAACGTACTGAAGCTGCCTCCTAATGGAGCAGGGCAATGTTCCCATTGTGTATAATTTACAGCAACCCTCCTAGAATTTGTCTTATGCAAAAAATGATTACCATAATGTTGAAAATAAAACAAATCACCATAATTAATAGAATCTAAATACAGATCCTCAGCATCGAAGGCAGCATAGTATTTCAAATCAGAAAACAATGCATCTACAGCCTGAATATCCCAATCATCAGAACGTATATTTTGTTTAATCACATCTCCCATGTTTACTCTAAGCACATTCGGAACATTAATCACTTCAGTGGGCCCATGTATTTGAAATCTAACCGCATCCCACACAATCCCATCAAGGACAGGCCAAGCAGTAATGTTGACTGTATTCAAGTTTCGTTTCAGTGTATGTGCTGAATGTGAAGAGGAAAGAGGGGCCAATGTTCCATTTAGGTACCGAATCCCTGTTCTTTCTTTAATGTAGTGACCATCGATCAGGCGGAAAAAATAAAACACAAAACCAATTGACATAAAAAGGTAAAATGAAAATAGGATCAACCAAATGTATGTCCAAGGGGGAATTAAAAAATGCTTTTTAAACAACGTGGCATATTTTGCAATAGTTGAGGGTTTCTTTGAAAGTTCCGAAACAGAGTCAAAAGAGAATCTGGACTGGTCGGCCAAACGGGTCTGTAAATCAGGCATCGATAAATCAGCAGGGTAGGTGTAGTTCAGCTCATCAATGTTAGTAACAGGAATAGTATTTAATAAAGGACTGGATATGGCAGGCATCTCGAGGGACACCTCCTGTTCTGCACCAGAAGTTATTGCTAGCACAGAGTGCCTCACCATGGAAGGACAGGATACAGCCGGTGTCATGCTATGAAGAATCGGCCACCCTGTGTGTCTTGACATTGTCAATAGAAATAAATCTTTTTTCCTTACGACCTGGAAGTGGTGGTAAAACGACTGTTCTTGTGCCCTTCACTTCAAGAACTCGAACCGGTGCTCGATATGAGGGACCAAACTCTTTCTTGTTATCGATCTTCTCCCGAACCAGTTCTCCAACTTGGGGTAGCCAGCCAACTACCGGGATCTGCAACGCATCATCCGATGGGGAGGGCAAATGTTCCTTTGCTAGGCTGCCTCTGGTCTTTTGTAGATCCTGTAAAACATTGCAATGTTCATCTACGTCAAAGACCGAGGCCTGGGCCTTGCAGTCTAAACCATTGAGGTCAGGGACGTACATCTTGATACCGAAGAGCATTTCGTACGGGGTCCGCCCACCCAGAGACCTTCTAGGGAGATTATTAAGCGCACGCTGCACGCCATTGAGGTGGGCTAACCAGTTTCTGCCAGTGCCTATAACTCGAGCTGTCAAAGATTGCTTTAAGTCACGGTTCATTCGTTCCACTACACTGTTACCCTCGGGCCTGTACGGACTTGAAAACTTGACTTGGACCCCCAACGAAACCATAGCATCCTTATACGCCTTAGAGGCGAAAGCCGGACCCTGATCCGAATGGAAGGTACCACAGGCAAAAATCCCTATTAAGACTCGCAAATCCTTGATGACAGTTCGTGAATCAGCGCTCCGATGTGGCCATACCCACACAAAGCGTGTGCATGAATCAACTGCTACCAAGATGTACTTGTATGCAGTATCAGCAGAAAATGGACCGCAGTGATCCAAATAAACGCATCCAAGCGGTTTATTAGAGATGTACAACTGTGTCTGAGGCGGACGCGCAGCAGTTGAAGGTTTAATCTGCTGGCAAATGTCACATTGAAGGACATAATCGCGCGTCTGTTTGTACAGTCCCCGCCACCAGAACCTTTGTTGTAGCTGAGTTACAGTGGCTGAGACGCCCGCATGCGCAGACGCCACACCTTCATGAGCCGCTGTAATCAAAGCAGCCCTGCGATCCGAGTTGGGAACTAGACGTTCGCCAACATCAGGAATTTTCACATAAGGAACCTTATCGGGACTTAAGTGGTATGTGTATTTAGAAGGGAACCCCACAGGATATTTACCTCCCTTCTCGGTTGCAGCAACAGCTGCCAAGATGTCATCATCTATTTTGCTTTTGGACCTCGTGACTGCTGCAACTAAGTATTTCGATACCGCTGACTTCGCTGCTTCATCAGCAAGCGAATTACCAACAGCGTGGACCCCCACACGCTGATGGCCGAGAGTATGAATCACAAACACGAGTGGCAACTTCTCTTTAAGTTCCGCCACTTGGACCCAGATCATTTTATGTTTTATTGTGCTACCTTTGGAATCAAGAAATTCATTCTGAATCCAAAAGAACAAGTTCTCATTGTAAGACTGGACACAGTAGTAAGAGTCACTTACAATCAAAGTCGTCACACTAGGATCTGCGTACTCCAATGCAAGCATCAGAGCACGAAGCTCCGCTAATTGTGCGGTGCAGTCCCCAAGCGTCAGCGTGTGCACGACACTGGACTTGAACTCATCGTTCACCATGGCACCGACCACAATGGCGCTAGCGGATACGTAGGCATGTTTAGAGCCATGCGCAACCTGCGCCGAACCATCAGTGTAAATAATACAATGGAAATCCTCCAACGGCCGCATTGCTAAAGGTGCAGGATGAACAAATTCATACTGTAAAAACTCCTGCGACCGTAAAGTGGCGTCAAAAATAAACGTGACATCATGGGATGTCAAGGATGCAGCCCACTGAATCCACCTAGGGTGCAAAGCTTTGGAATTAGGTACACTGGCTTTCGTAACTGTCTCCAAGGCAGGACACGGGGTAACAACCAACATGCGTTTTCCTTGTGACAGGGCACGTTCTTTAAGAATTGCCATCTGTACAGCAGTTAAAACTTTCTCCACAGTGGAAAAACGCAATTCAGCCGAAGTGTACAAGTGTGACTTGTAAGCAATAGGTACTGTATCTCCTTCATTAAAAGTCAGGTACGTGAAACCCACCGCCCCAGGGATAATTCTTATCACCAGGTTGGTTTGGTTATCACGAGTCTGTAAGTATTCAGAAGCGAGCAAATCAGCCTGCAAAGACTGCAGAATAGCTGAATGCTCAGGCAGCCAGCATGATTTGGAGAAAGATGGTTGTATCAAAGCATACCAAGGCTTGATACGCTGGGCATATTCCGGAATGTAAGTTCTCCCGAAATTCAAAAAACCCAGCAAAGATTGTAATTTTTTCAGTGTTGTCGGAGAGCGCAACTGTGCGCATTTCTCCAGGAAGTGAGGTGCTAACCCCTTTCCCTCGTTGTTAAGCTCGTAGCCGAGAAACAACACTGTGTACTCTGCAATGTGCGACTTTGCAAAGTTAAACTTGTAACCTATGTCAGCAAAGTTACAAATTATGCTATTCACTCGACACAGATGCTCCCAAAGACCGTCGTCTGTCAGATAAATGTCATCCAAAAATCAAAAGGGTAGGGAGGAGGAATAAATGTCCATTTATTTCCCCGGGTAGGTATAATGGTAATCAAGTGGGTGAAAATGGACACTTGTAACAATTCTTAACCATTGGATAGAATTACTATGGTATCCTCAAAAACTCAATGTGTGTTGGTATTGCGGTATATCTCTTTCATCCGCCCCTACATTGTAGTTTTGGCAGTTATCATAGGATACCATGGAATGTGCTGGGTGCCTGCCTCATCCAGAGGCTCCTCTGGTCTAGATTGCAGTGTCCAGAGATGAAAAATGTGCCCCCATTAGAAATAGGGTAAGTGCAAAAGAAAAAGGAAAAAGGAAATAAGATCGACGCCAGAAAACTTTAATAAATTGGTGAAGATCTAATGTTAAAAATTAATTCGGTACTTGTACTAGATCGAGTAACTGGATCTAGAAGTGTGGCTTTCCAAAAAGTGTCGACATGTTTCAGCCCCCTATGGCTCAACGGAGTCTATGGGGCTTTCATCAGGACTCACAAACAAACAAAACATAAATTGGTTACTCACACAATTCGTGTAGTAGTGTATGGGTTGATTATAGGAGGGTATTCATTGACCACCCAATTTCTTTAAACCTGTAAAAGAAATAGGCATGAACATTCTACACATGGAATACTATCATTGTGTCTTAGAGAAGGAGGGGGGGGGGGCTCCATAGTTAACTGTAGTCTAATCTTCTGGGTTACTGTATATTAACATAGTTTTATCATGTATATTAACATGGTGGCAGAGAACCTAGTCAGGCAGAGGAAAAAGCAGCTATGGCGAAGGGAATCTAGGCAGCGACAACTGTGTAAGTTGATACATACACTCATGGGTGAGTGTAGATGTTAATTAGTAAAGGCTTAAGAACGTGTATAAATTACTTCTCAAAATACGACCCCTGAGTTTCAGCGCCCGTGAGGCAAGTACGTCCGTGACTGGATGCCAAAGGGTGCGTGGTGCATAGGCGCCGGGACTCATGTTTTGCTGAAACTAGCTGAGCGCAGAGATAAACCAATCGTGTCATTAACGGGTTTGTAAAGAAAAAAGTAAATAAGAACCTGTCTGAGTCTTACCCAAGGACGTCAAATTAGAGACTTCGTCAGGGGACCACATAGCTGAAAGAGGGTGAAGAAAGAAGGCATCAGAATCTCCTTACCGCTAGTCAGGGGAATACCTCACTCTGTAACAGACGCCGCCATTACCCGCTTGTGTGGGCGATATCTCCGCTTGTGCTGACTCTGCCCCCGGATACGGAGCAGACGTCAGCGAGTGTTTTTATGTGATCGAATTGAACGATGTAACTTTATTAAGAGCGGTTGATACGGGAAATGGGAATACCGCTGAGAGGGGATACCTATAGGAGCAGTATAACTTCTGGTCCCGAACAGAGGAGCAATATCTTTGTTGTTACTATATGAATGTTAAAAGCGGTCTGGGCGGAGAACGGTCTGGAATGGATTCCTTTAGGAGCAATGTAAATATTATTAACATAATATTGTCATCGGGTCCCAGACAGGGAGGAATTATCCTAGCTAAAAAATAGTGTGGATAATATCCAACACTGCAAATTAAGGGTAGCATAGTAAGAATAGAACAGACATTTAAGTGAATGGCTACATCTAGATGTTATAACGCTCATTCGGGTTGCCCTTTTGGAATACAGTCAGGAATTCTTGAAAGTGTCTTGGTAAGATTTAATGGACTGCAAACTGATGCCAGGGGACATTGTCGTTCAGACCCACAACATTGGTTTTCAAACGGTCCACCCATCTTTGTTCTTTCTCGTAGAGCTTTTTTTCAGCATTTTGAGTCTTTTCAGTGAGCATTTCAATCAGAGTCCATCGTATGTCATCACAGGAATGTCCAGCCTCTATGAAATGTGCACAGAGTTTTGTAGTTGTCTTTTTTAGCCTGATATTACTCCTGTGTTCTCCTATTCTTGTTTTGACCTTTCTACATGTCATCCCTATATATAGTTTTTTACAGGGACAGCTTGCCATGTATATAACATGGGAGGAGCTACAATTAGTGTGTTGTTTCTGGGTCCATAGGAGAGTCTCTGAGAGTTGTAACTGTTTAGAAGTAGTGGTGTATTTACAGGCTGTACAATTACCACAGGGGTAATGTCCACTTACAGGTGTCATAGTGACATTTCTGGTTGTCTCTAGGATTTGTAAGTTTCTCGGGCGTGTATGGACCAGGGTGTCTCGTAGGTTTTTTGTTCTTCTGTTTGCGAACCGAGATTTCGGCCAATCAAATTTCCCGATGTTAAGGATTTTCCAGTTTTTGTTCACCAGTTTTTGGACCTCATATGTAGAGGGGCAAAATGTTGTCACACATGTCATTAGGTCTGGTGTAGGATCTTTTGGATGAATTTGTAGGAGGCATTCCCTGGGTTGATTATTGGCACGTTTCATACATTTGCGAATGGTGGCTGGTGTATAGTCTCTCTGTCTTAGCTTGCTGCTGAGTTCTATTGCTTGGGCCCTGTAGTCTTCAGTTTTGGTGCAATTTCTTTTAATTCTTAAAAACTGACTGTATGGCAAATTGTCTCTTAAAGGTTTGGGGTGATGGCTTTTGTAGGAAAGTAAGCTATTTTTAGCAGTTGGTTTGGTGTATGTCTTTGTTTTCAGTTGATTATTTTCAGCAAAGATTGTGAGATCCAAGAAGTCTATGGTCGAGCTGTTGGCCGTGTATGTGAATTTGAGCCAGGGGTCACGTTCATTAAGCCAATTGATGAACAGTTTTAAATCATGTTTGATATCCCAAATGAGGAGGATATCATCAATATATCTCTTCCAGTATAAAATACTGGAAGAGTACGGATTGCCTTCATTGAGTACATGTTGGTGCTCAAAATGGCTTACATACAATCCTGCCACCGAAGGGGCAAAAGCACTGCCCATGGAAGTTCCATGATTTTGTAAATATAGAACTCCATTGTATTCAAAAAAGTTTTCTTTGAGGGCTAATTGGCAGCACGGTAAGATGAAATGTCTGGGTGTATGGTAATTCCAATCTTCATTGTAAAGGACATCTTCCAACATCTGTAGGGTGTCATCCTGCGGTAGGCTCGTATAGAGCGACTCTACGTCAAGACCCACTAGGAGCATCGTATTCTGGTCAAATGGTGTGTCTTTGATTTGTACCAGTAGGTCTCTCGTATCTTTGAGGTAAGTAGGCGTCTTTTGGACGAGAGGTTTAAGATATTCGTCTGCAAATTTTGAAAGAGGTTCGAGTAGTGATCCTATTCCTGCTACTATCGGACGTCCTGGGGGGTGGTGATTTATTTTTGTGTGTCTTCGGTAGGGAATAGAAATAGGGAATCTTGGGTTCCTTTGCACATAGGTAGTCAGCTTCTTTTGCTGTAATCCACCTGTTGGTTTCTGCCTCATGGATCATCATAGAGATGGTGTTCTTGAGTCTTTCAGTAGGATCCACAGTTATCTGCCTGTAAAATTTGGTGTCTGAAAGGAGGGAGAGGCATTGTGAGTTGTAACCCTCTTTACTGAGGATGACAATTCCTCCCCCCTTATCAGCGGGTTTGATGACTATATCCTCATTGGACTCCAGAGTCTTGAGTGCTTGACGTTCTTTGTTACTCAGATTTTGGAAGGGAAGTCTCTTCTTTTCTGTCATTGCGTCTACGCCTTTTAGAAGAGCTTGCTCAAAAGTACGGATTTCCGGTGGAATGCTTCCTGCTGGTGGGTTAAAGGTGGATTTTCTTTTTAAGTTGGTGTCTCCTTCTGGCGGTGAGGGTAATTTATCCGAAAAAAATGCTTTGAGTTTCAAAATGCGGCAAAATTCTGCTAGTTCACATTTAAGTCTGAAGTTATCAACTGGCGGTGTAGGGACGAATCCTAATCCTTTGTTCAGGACTTTCTTCTGGTCTTCTGTCAACTTTATATTAGCGAGGTTCATTATTAGTGAGTGTTGTTCTTGCTCGTCCTCGGTTGGGCAGATGACATGCTCCTTGTCTGCACGTTTCTTTGTTGGTCCTGCCAGGCTAAGGTTTTCTTTTTCCCTCTGGATTGATTTCGGCCCCTGCCTAAAAAAGGCGGTTGTTGTTGTGGTTCGGTTTGTTGTCCTAGTTGTTGTTCATTTCCTAGTTGTGGCATTTGTTGCATGCCATAATTATATGGGGTCATCCATCCGCCATACGATGGCATGTATGGTTGGAAGTGCGGCATGTTCATGTTTGGGTAATCAGGGGTGGGGAATTCCTATCTCCCGACGCCCGAGACATCTAGATTTCTTAGGAGGGCAAGAGGTTTTAATTTGTATTTTGTCCAAAGGACAAGTAGACAGTTTTATGGTAATCCGATACACAGCTGTTCAACTCTGTAGGTCACAGCCAGTTAATTAGATGCTCTGAGCAGTTTATTGGCAGTGAAAGGGTGAATGCAAAAGCTGGGGCCTGCACTTTAATTTCCCCAGAACAGAACAACAAAATAATAAAGCAGAGCTCGAAGTTGGAAATCGCTCGTGCTCTTGTAGCTTCCAGGCCCCATGTAAGAGGCTGCCTTATCTGCCTCTTGGCCCCTTGTTCTGACTTGAACTGTATGACCCCTGCCTTGTATTCTCTGCTCAACTCCTGGCCTCATCTTTAACTCACTTTGCTTTCCCTTCTCATGCACCCCCTCCTTTGCACTTTGCCATTTCTGTACACCTTATGTTACACCCGGTGCCTGAACCTGCTCACCCCACCCCACCCCCCTTAGCCGCCCTCTCTAACATCTCTGACCCACTCCCCTTGGCCTCTCATATCTTAAACATCGAGGGCTTACATTAAAGCTCATTAGTTTCCCCATGGGCTTTCATGCAGGCCTAAGGCCACCCCCAATTCTGTCCTTGCACTAGGCCTCTCATGTCACTTTGTGCCTGCACCAGGGGCATTGTGAACACACTGCTGTAGAAACTACAGCAGCTGTGAACTTTTTGATGGGCCTCTTCAGTTTGCTGGTCCGCAGACAAAGGCCCATAATGGACTTGAAAGGGTGGGTGAGTGAGCGAAAGGGTGGATGAATAGATGCATGTATGAATGAGTGAAAGGGTGGATATACAGATGCATGGATGAATACGTGCAAGAGTGGATGATAGATGCATAAATTAATGAGTGAAAGGGTGACTTGATAGATGCATGTATGAATAACTGAAAGGGTGGATGTATAAATGCATGGATGAATACGTGCAAAAGTGGATGATAGATGCATGGATGAATGAGTGAAAGGCTGGATGGATGGATGAGTGGAGAGTAAGGGTGGATTTTTAGATCCATAAATGGATGAATGAGTGAAAGGGTGGATGGATAGGTGCATGGATGAATGAGTGGATGGATAGGTGCATGTATGAATACGTGAAAGGGTAGATGTATAGATGCAAGGATGAATACGTGCAAGAGTGGATGATAGATGCATACATTAATGAGTGAAAGGGTGAATCGATGGATGCATGGATGAATGAGTGAAACGCTGGATGGATAGATGGATGGATGAATGAGTGCAGTGAAAGGGTGACTGGATAGATGGATGAATGAGTGGATGGATGTAAGGATGGATGTGTGAGAATGGGAGGATAAGAGCAAGGGTGAATGAAGGGATGGGTGAGTGGATGGATAGGTTGAAAGTGGATTGATGAGTGACAGGATGGACGACTTACTGAAAGGGTGGATTAATGGGTGAGAGAGTAGATGAATTGATAGCTGACTGGGGGAGGGATGGATGGGTGGGTGGCTGGATGGAAGGGTTGACGGATGGCTTGGTGGGTGGAGAGTTGAGTGTAAAGGTGGATGGAGGGATTAGTGAAAGGGTGGATGGATATATGAGCGAAACGGAAGATGGGTGGGGTGGATGGATGGAGGGGTGAGTGAAAGGATGATGAATAGGAGTGAAAAGGAAGATGTGTGGGGTGAAAGGATGGATGGATTAGCAAAAGGATGGATGAATGAAAGGAAGGCGGGATGGATCCGTTGGATCGATAGGTTTGGAGATGGTAGGATAGGCTTTAGCAGCTACAGTAGAGGTGGTGGAGCTCTTGATGGGCCTCTTCTGTCTGCAGCTCGGCAGACAAAGACTTGTAATTAATTTGAAAGGATGAATGGATGAGTGAGTAGAAGTGTGGCTGGCTAGATGGATGGATGGATGGATGAATGAGTGACCGGGATGGTGGATGGACAAAGGATGTTATAATGAAGGAAAGGGTGAATGAGTGGATGGGTTACATGGTGTAAGAATTAGAGAGCGAAAGGATGGATGAATGTAAAGGATAAATGGATGGATTGATGGATGGGTCGAAGGGTGGGTGGAAGGATGAGTGAAATGGAGGGTGGATATATGAAGTGAATGGAAGGGTATATAGATGGAGTGAAAGGGAGGGTGTATGTATGAGCGAAAGGATGGATGGATGGTTGAAATGGGTAGGTTTGGATATGGATGAGTGGATCGAGAGACAGATGAACAGATGGATGAACAGATTGGTGAAAGGTAATGGATAAAAGAATGAATGGGTGCCAATGTAAAGGTGAAATGCTAGATATCAGTGGGTGAAAGGATGAATGGATAGATACTTAGATGGAAGAGGCAAGAGAGCTATTGTGGAGAGGATTCCAATTACTTTTTTTCGCTTGCTTGGTGTCATAAGAACTTTGAATCAACGTGGGGGGTATTTAAATGTTTTGGTTACTCACTTGGCCTACATTGTGCTCCTTTCTCTACCTTGGGATTATCAGGTAGGCGTGGTGCTGTTTGCCAGCGAGTTCTTACTTGACAGCTAGTATTTGGTCTCATAAAGGCCACATTGCCATAGAAATTCCCGGCACTGAACAAAACTACTTTGTAAAAGAGCAGAATGTGGTCACACACAATGAAGCCAGCTCACAGATAGGAAGAGATAGCATTTCAATAAAAACAAAAGGTCTTGATTAACTCAAATTTCATTAGGGGCTCAAATGTTAAAGTCACGAAAGTGCACCCATGATATATGTCCTTGTATTAAAGGAGATTTACGTTTTTCATGAATTCACATGAATTTCCTTAAGTAGACCAGGAAACCGTAGTCCTAGAAAATATTTGTGAATTGCATCTTAGCATGAGCAAATATGAATATGCCCCAGCGGAAATCTGTTGAGTGTTTACAAGTTCACTTTTTCTCCAACCACATTTTTCCCAGCCCTGGAAGAAACTTTACTTCTGCCGTTGTCAGGGGTAAATTTCCGACCTTTCTCAGTATGGGAAAAGGTTAGAGAAGAGCTGGTGAAAACCTCCAAAATTCAAATCCTTCTATAGTATTAGCCTGACATAACCAGAGAGGCTATTATCAGAGCTCTTCTACAAAGAGATTGCAGCCATATTTGACGGTGCACTACATGGCACCAAAGGGACAAGTGGATTTTGTTACAGGACAAGTAGATTTATGAAGCTACTTGTCCCATGGACAAGTACATATTTCAATAAATTCCACACCCCTGGTAATACGGTCTTTGCCATCTGTTGCCCCTCCTGGGTCTTTGATATCGGTTGTTGTTCCCCCCTCTTCTGGGGGTGTAGTCTTCGGTGCTACTAACTGAGGTGTTGGAAGAGGTTCTCCCCAGGGATTCAGTATCTGATCCCAGATCAATGGTGTTGTAATCTTCTCTGGTATAAGGATGCATCTTTTCCTGACTGAATTTTTTGAGATCTTTTCCAAGTTTCTGTAACTTGCTTTGCATAATAAATTCTTTGGTCTCTTCCATTTCTTTAGTTAATTCTTCCAATTTCTTTTTGTGGGTTAATGGATTGATACCCTTTTTGAGTTCGTTTTCTAAGGCTTGGATTTCTAATAACAATGCTTCTGACAGTCTTTTTGCTGTTTTAATAATGAGCACTAGATAGTCCAAGGTACACTTCCATGAAATGGAAGACCAGTCTTTGCGGAAAGCCAAGTCATGTAAGAAAATTCGTGGGGCATTGTTGACCCAAAGGCCCCGTGGGGCTGTTTTGTGTCGGAGATATTTGGTCATGATGATGCCGTGAATGGCTGTATGTATCTGTTCTCTTTTCTTTTCAGAGAGCGAATCCCAATTGTCCGTTTGTGCCAGTGCTTCAGTGAGTTCTGAGTTTTGAAGAAGTGGTTGCGCTGCTAGTATTTCGTCGATATCGCTTTCACCAAAACTTAATCCAACATTGCCTTCCATGGTTACACTCCACAGGTTCTAGGTGTTGACAATGTATAACTCTTTGACAGAGAGAGCTACCGCAGCTGTCCGCTGCTTAGTATTCCAAAAATCAAAAGGGTAGGGAGGAGGAATAAATGTCCATTTATTTCCCCGGGTAGGTATAATGGTAATCAAGTGGGTGAAAATGGACACTTGTAACAATTCTTAACCATTGGATAGAATTACTATGGTATCCTCAAAAACTCAATGTGTGTTGGTAATGCGGTATATCTCTTTCATCCGCCCCTACATTGTAGTTTTGGCAGTTATCATAGGATACCATAGAATGTGCTGGGTGCCTGCCTCATCCAGAGGCTCCTCTGGTCTAGATTGCAGTGTCCAGAGATGAAAAATGTGCCCCCATTAGAAATAGGGTAAGTGCAAAAGAAAAAGGAAAAAGAGGTAAAATAAGATCGACGCCAGAAAACTTTAATAAATTGGTGAAGATCTAATGTTAAAAATTAATTCGGTACTTGTACTAGATCGAGTAACTGGATCTAGAAGTGTGGCTTTCCAAAAAGTGTTGACATGTTTCAGCCCCCTATGGCTCAACGGAGTCTATGGGGCTTTCGTCAGGACTCACAAACAAACAAAACATAAATTGGTTACTCACACAATTCGTGTAGTAGTGTATGGGTTGATTATAAGAGGGTATTCATTGACAACTCAATTTCTTTAAACCTGTAAAAGAAATAGGCATGAACATTCTACACATGGAATACTATCATTGTGTCTTAGAAAAGGAGGGGGGGGCTCCAGAGTTAGCTGTAGTCTAATCTTCTGGGTTACTGTATATTAACATAGTTTTATCATGTATATTAACATGGTGGCAGAGAACCTAGTCAGGCAGAGGAAAAAGCAGCTATGGCGAAGGGAATCTAGGCAGCGACAACTGTGTAAGTTGATATATACACTCATACCCTCCAAAAGAGAGACAATGCGGGCGGAGAATACTCCAGGACTATTCTTATAGCCCATTGGGAGACGCCGAAACATTTTTTGCACACCGCCGCATGTGAAACTGGTCCATTGGGAACTTAGACCGTCTAATCTATGTGCATAAAAACCATTGGAAATGTCGAGCGTGGTTTTAAAACGTTTACGCTCAAGACTATTCACTAAAGCAGAGCCATGAGTATTCTGTACTGCGCAGTTACGGCAATGCGAGTTTAAATGCCTATAATCCAAAACCAAACGATATGAGCCGTCCGGCATGTTTACAGTAAAAAGGGGGTTATTCATCGGTGACACACACGTTTCAATTACACCTTGATATTCCAATTGTTCAAGGATAGCCGCGACTGAAGCTTTGGCTTCACGCCGTATGGGATATTGAGGTTGAGGCTGCGGCTGAGACCGTAACGGAATCTCGTGGCTTGGAGACAATTTATCCCAGCCACACTGATTGCGGTACACAGCCGGCGCAAGCGCCAGAGCCCATTCTTCTGCAAAATGCAGCGCTTCCACTCTCAATACAGTGTGCGCGAAACTGGGGAGGATCACCTCCTCCCCTCGCGGAACTGCGAGAACAAAAGGTGGGGGCCAGTCAGCCTCCGAAAGCAAAATGTCATACGTAGACGAGAGATTTTCCCAAAACACCCCTTTTACTGTTCGCTGCATGTCACCTTCTATTAACAGGACAATTTCAAAAAGACGTTCAGGGGGAGCAACATGCGTATCCGCAGTCTCAATTACAACATAAGTGTCAGTCGCTGTCACCTTCAACAGTGGACGGAGGGCCTCTCTCACTATGGTAATCTCTGCCGCGCTGTCCAGCAAGGTCAGAGCCCACGTCAGATTCCGAAGCCGCGTTCTCACTATCTGGGGCATATCGATGCGCTGTCAGGGCGGCGGCTTTCTTCGTGGCAAACTGTGGTCTCTTGGGCGTAGCGCCTTCCTGCTGCTCTCCACCGTTACGTGGGCGGGGCTGACCACGTCCTTGCTGGCCACCCCGGCCCCTGCCGCCCCCTCCACCACCGGTTGACGGAGCCGATGAGTCCCGAAAGGAACGAGGAGAGCGTTGGTCAGAAGCCTGAAACCTTTCAGGTGACTTAATCATCGCGCGATCGCGCAAATCATAAACCCGATCCGACTGCGCAGGCAACGGAGACGCAGGAGCAGAAACCTGTGTTTGCTGTTGTTGCTTACCCTGATTCTGCTTTTTAGGCCAATTTAGTTTTTTGGACTTAGATTGACCACTAGTATCCGAAGACTGACCCTGGGGCTGCTTTTTCTCCTTGTCAGGAAAAGCTTTAAGCCCCTTCGCATTGCGGCCAACCGTTTTATAAGCAGCCACAATAATCCTTGCCAACCAACGGGGTCTCTCGGCCTCGGGAACTAGCGCCAATGCGTTAGCAACCTGAAAGTTCACTGCATCCCCCTTGACATTCGCAAGGATCAGATCGCAAACTACATCAAAGGTGCCACACAGGCGCATACCCAATTCAACCGCCGACTCCGGTCTGTGTTCATCCTGAACACGTTTAAGGACCGCACCCAGATTGGTCACAGACGGGGTACCATAGCACCTCGAATAGACCGCTGCAAAAGTCTTACCCCAGGTCTCACAGTCAACAAGTTCAGGTGCCAAATCTTTCGGTAAACTCAGTGTAAGAATCCTGTGCTTATCACCAGGACTCGTGTTGGGAAACACAGCCTCCAGCTGGCCGAATTTCTCAGCAAGCCAGAACGGAAAATCATCCTTGTCCTGGGGCTTTTTGCCCATCACCGAATTCACCATGACAGGATTGATTTTCAAACCAGCCTGTTCTGCACGAAGCTGTGCACCCCTAGGTGCTATGTCCTGAACATTACGGCTAGTGTAATGAACAAGCGCTCTAATCACTTCCACTGCGACTTCATGAAGCCGCCGCAGATCAGCCACGTTACAAGTGGCGCGATTAGGGTGAGGAGTGAATCCAGCCAAAGCGGGCCATGGTGTGCCCGGAATGGACAAAGGACCTAACCTCGGAGCGGTTAAAGCGTGTTGGTAGGGCGCCACCAAACCAAACTCCATGCTGCCAAGCATCAATAGGAACTTCCAGTGCCCTGTACGGAGCATACGCAACCGGTACAGCTGAAGCAGTGTATGAATGAAACACTCCAGAATTAGCGTCCACCGCCGGAAATGTCACCCACGAATAAAACAGTTTGTACGGGTAAGCATGTTCCGCACTCACCACCAGAACCACAGCCAAGCCGTCCACAGGGACATTATATGCCCGTAAATGGTCACGCACCGCAATGCGACTATGCTGCGGGATGTCCACAGCTTGTGCCATGTCAGCACAGGAAAGTTAAAAACAAAGACTACTTTGTAGCACAACTGGGTAGTAATTCAAGGAAACCGTTTTTAGATAGATTCAAGCTTGAAAAGACCTATTTCAAAAATAGGTAGGTTTTTCCGACACCACCGTTTTCCGGAAACGGGAATGAAGGGGTTAAGGTTTGAATGATATACTACTCGAGTGTCATGATATAAGGCCAACATTGTATGGGCGCCATGTAGCAGGGTTTCCGTTCTCCCACAGAACTGTGCACAGAGATCTAGAACCTGGGTGAGTTAGGGTACCCAAAACTCACCTTAGTTTCAGAAATCCCCTTACCAAGCTAGCTACAGTGTCTCATCGGTAGTAATAACTTCCCAATGACTTAGACAATCCAGAACATGAACTTAGGGTACCTCAGGTATCGTGGAACACATGAACACTCTTTCGTTATATAATCATTACAAACCGAAACTGGGAGGCAAAGAACACACGTGCAAGTTTGAAATGTTTATTTTTCAATGCAAAGTTCTCAAACGCAGTATCTTATATAATATCAACATACATATTATAAAAATCAGAGTTAGCAGCATAGTCACTAGTCCATAGTAAGCGAACAGTGATAGCATATTATAATGCAAAATCTATAGAAATCTGTATAACCTATATTTCGCGCACCCTATTTAGCATATTATATTATATCTAAGAAGGTCTCATTTGGGTTCTAGCAGGGCGGGCCCATACCTCTAAATTTCAGTAGGAGTAGATCACATCAACAGCTACCAGCTCTCTGCATGCGAAGCATCAAGTGTGTATAATTTATTCCCTGTAACTCTATCTTAAACCCGCGTAGAGCCCAATGTTGGCAGCAACATTATTTGTGTTATGTCTAATGTGGTGCGAGGATCAGGCTTTCAGCAACCTTGTGTTAGGTTATTCTTAGAGGGTGCAGTTCTCAGTGTGCAGACACTTGTACCAAGCACGACTGATATCAGAGCAATAACATATTATTCTCAAATAAATCACATCTTTCGTCTAGGTTGAAAGCTACAATAACAATTAGGTGTCGTGTGCAAACTTAAGCCGAAGGAAAATATGTCGTTTAAACATTTAATAAACTCATGCTAACTTAACACAATATATAGAAACTCAGTAACCATATGACAATGGCTGTTGTGAACATGATGCTGAGACAGACCACTAGGACAGGTCGCCTGCCCAGTGAGACTGGGGCTAGCTGGGTGGGGATGGGATTGATTGATCTGAATCCAAGGCCAAGTTTTACTTGTCAGTATTACTGTAGTAAACATCACAGACACGTACTAAAATGCGTGACAGTACTGACAGTGATACTGTGATGCAGTTTTGTCAGACAGCAGGCACTGGGCAGCAGTAGCAGCACAAAAGCAGGCAGAGTAAGCCAATTTTTGGCTTGGCAGTTCGTTCTGGACTGTTCTCATGAGGCACAGGGTCAGACTGATTTGCATATGGTCATGTCTGAACTGGGGTGGTGGAGTGAGCTAAAGAATGATGATGGATTAAACCCAGATCAGTTGACTGGGGGTGAATGTTTGATTTGTCCAACACTCGGTCCATCATCCCCTTTGGTATCGCTTTGTTTGCCCTAAGTTGGCAGGGTATGCCCAGACGTGGGTCCCTTGCTCACTTTGCCACTGGATTCAAGCTAGCCTGGCTGATGACAGCTGATAAGCAAGAAACCGGTCCCAGGATGCTTGTGTTCCGTCCAGGGAAGACATGGCTTGGCAGTTCGTGCTGGACTGTTACCATGAGGCACAGGGTCAGACTGATTTGCATATGGCCATGTCTGAACTGGGGTGCTGACGTGAGCTAAAGAATGATGATGGATTAAACCCAGATCAGTTGCCTGGGGGTGAGTGTTTGATTTGCTTCAATGCTCCGTCCATCATCCCCATCGGTATCGCTTTGTTCGCCCTAAGTTGGCAGGGTATGCCCAGACATGGGTCCCCTTGCTCACTTTGCAACTGAATTCAAGCTAGCCTGGGCAGATGACGGCCGATTAGCCAGAAACCGGTCCCAGGATGCTTGTGTCTGGTCCAGGGACGACATGGCTTGGCAGTTCGTGCTGGACTGTTACCATGAGGCACAGAGTCAGACTGATTTGCATATGGCCATGTCTGAACTGGGGTGCTGGAGTGAGCTAAAGAATGATGATGGATCAAACCCAGATCAGTTGACTGGGGGTGAGTATTTGATTTGCTCCAACGCTCCGTCCATCATCCCCTTTGGTATCATAATGTATAACTAAGGCATTTTAGTTCAGTGATGTGGACACCCGCAATACAATGAGTTAGTCTGACCCCGGACGCGTAGTACTTGGGCAGGACCGCCCGCATTGAAATGCAACTTACTAGCATAAAGACCTGTGGGAATTAAACAAGCTTCATAAGTGTTTTGCATATTGCTTGACTGTTTTCCTGCGACGGGCTGCCTGACTTCCGTTTACTTGTGCCTGACTTGCAGCAGCTGCTTATAACTTCACAGCTGGCTGGAATATCCCGCCTCCCTTCTTGTCTCTTTTTATGAGCGAGTGTCTCACATCCTCGGACTGCTTCATGTTTTTTCAGCAACACGGACACCCTTGCTGTGACAGAGTTTGTTTTGCCTGATATTTGGCTACCATGTTCAACTTTTCCAGGTGTTAGCAGTTTTAAATTCGGAATATACTTCAAATGGATTTGCATAAATTCTAGGTGCTGTTTGTAAGCATGTGAAACGTTGTGTGTGGTGTTGCTTTAGCTGCCTTATGGTGCTTCACTGGTAGCACGTATACTTTCAGACTGAAATATTCAGTTTTGGGATCATGGCAGTAAGCACTGATGGCAGTTCCTATTTATTAGAGGCCACATCAACTTACAGGTACATGCATCAAAGGATTTTGCAATCGCAAACGGTGCGAATCGCAAAAATCGGCCGTTTGCGATCGCAAAATCCTCTTTTGGAGTGCATGGAGGTTCAAGGCCCTCGCAATTTAAGAATTCGCAAATATTTGCGAATTTTCAAATTGCGATTGCATTTAAGGAATCGCATTTTACGATTCCTTAAATGCAATGCAAGAAACATTTAAAAATTGCGATTTGGCAATTAAGGGGAGCAAATTACCATGAGGTTGGACCTCATGGTAATTTGCGAAAAATCTTAAAAATACAATTTTGTGCATTTTTCTAACTGTCATGTTGTGCACACACATGCCCTTAGGGCATGTGTGTGCACAACCTATGTGCATAGATTGATTTCAGGGGTGCAACTGTCATATGGTTACTGCGTTTCTATATATTGTGTTAAGTTAGCATGAGTTTATTAAATGTTTAAACAACATATTTTCCTTCGGCTTCAGTTTGCACACGACACCTAATTGTTATTGTAGCTTTCAACCTAGACGAAAGATGTGATTTATTTGAGAATAATATGTTATTGCTCTGATATCAGTAGTGCCTGGTACAACTGTCTGCACACTGAGAACTGCACCCTCTAAGAATAACCTAACACAAGGTTGCTGAAAACCTGATCCTCGCACTACATTAGACATAACACAAATAATGTTGCTGCCAACATTTGGGCTCTACGCGGGTTTAAGATAGAGTTACAGGGAATGAAGAACACACTTGATGCTTCGCATGCAGAGAGCTGGTAGCTGTTGATGTGATCTACTCCTACTGAGAATTAGAGGTATGGGCCCGCCCTGCTAGAACCCAAACGAGACCTTCTTAGATATAATATAATATGCTAATTAGGGTGCGCGAAATATAGGTGATACAGAATTCTATAGATTTTGCATCATAACATGCTATCACCTTTTGCTTATTATGGATTAGTGATTATGCTGCTAACTCTGGTTTTTATAATATGTATGTTGATATTATATAAGATACTGCGTTTGAGAACTTTGCATTGAAAAATAAACATTTCAAACTTGCACGTGTGTTCTTTGCCTCCAAGTTTCGGTTTGTAATGATTATATAACGAAAGAGTGTTCATGTGTTCCACGATACCTGAGGTACCCTAAGTTCATGTTCTGGATTGTCTAAGTCATTGGTAAGTTATTACTACCGATGAGACACTGTAGATAGCTTGGTAAGGGGATTTCTGAAACTAAGGTGAGTTTTGGGTCACCCTAACTCACCCAGGATCTAGATCTCTGTGCACAGTTCTGTGGGAGAACGGAAACCCTGCTACATGGCGCCCAACGTTGTTGGCCTTATATCATGACACTCGAGTAGTATATCATTCAATCCGTAACACCTTCATTCCCGTTTCCGGAAAACGGTGGTGTTGGACAAACCTACCTATTTTTAAAATTGGTCTTTTCAAGCTTGATTCTTTCTAAAACGGTTTCTTTGAATTACTACCCAGTTGTGCTACAAAGTAGTCTTTGTTTTTTCATCTTCCGGTGCCATCATGGCACAAGCCGTGGACATCCCGCAGCATAGTCGCATTGCGGTGCGAGACCACTTGCGGGCTTATAATGTCCCTGTGGATGGCTTGGCTGTTGTTCTGGTGGTGAGTGCGGAACATGCTTACCCGTACGAACTGTTTTATTCGTGGGTGACATTTCCGGCAGTGGACGCTAATTCCGGAGTGTTCCATTCATACACTGCTTCCGCTGTACCGGTTGCGTATGCTCCGTACAGGGCACTGGAAGTTCCTATTGATGCTTGGCAGCATGGAGTTTGGTTTGGTGGCGCCCTACTACACGCTTTAACCGCTCCGAGGTTAGGTCCTTTGTCCATTCCGGGCACACCTTGGCCCGCTTTGGCTGGATTCACTCCTCACCGTAATCGCGCCACTTGTAACGTGGCAGATCTGCGGCGGCTTCATGAAGTCGCAGTGGAAGTGATTAGAGCGCTTGTTCAATACACTAGCCGTAATGTTCAAGACGTAGCCCCTAGGGGTGCACAGCTTCGTGCAGAACAGGCTGGCTTGAAAATCAATCCTGTCATGGTGAATTCCGTGATGGGCAAAAAGCCCCAGGACAAGGATGATTTTCCGTTCTGGCTGGCTGAGAAATTCGGCCAGCTGGAAGCTGTGTTTCCCAACACGAGTCCTGGTGATAAGCACAGGATTCTTACACTAAGTTTACCGAAAGATTTGGCACCTGACCTTGTTGACTGTGAGACCTGGGGTAGGACTTTTGCAGCGGTCTATTCGAGGTGCTCTGGTACCACGTCTGTGACCAATCTGGGTGCGGTCCTTAAACGTGTTCAGGACGAACACGGACCGGAGTCGGCGGTCGAATTGGGTATGCGCCTGTGTGGCACCTTTGATATAGTTTGCGATCTGATCCTTGCGAATGTCAAGGGGGATGCAGTGAACTTTCAGGTTGCTAACGCATTGGCGTTGGTTCCCGAGGCCGAGAGACCCCGTAGGTTGGCAAGGATTATTGTGGCTGCTTATAAAACGGTTGGCCGCAATGCGAAGGGGCTTAAAGTTTTTCCTGATAAGGAGAAAAAGCCCCAGGGTCAGTCTTCGGATACTAGTGGTCAACAAAAGTCCAGAAAACAAAATTGGCCTAAAAAGCAGAATCAGGGTAAGCAACAACAACAACAAACACAGGTTTCTGCTCCTGCGTCTCCGTTGCCTGCGCAGTCAGCTCCGGTTTATGACTTGCGCGATCGCGCGATGATTAAGTCACCTGAAAGGTTTCAGGCTTCTGACCAACGCTCTCCTCGTTCCTTTCAGGACTCTTCGGCTCCGTCAACCGGTGGTGGAGGGGGCGGCAGGGGCTGGGGTGGCCAGCAAGGACGTGGTCAGCTCCACCCACGAGCCGGTGGAGATCAGCAGGAAGGCGCTAAGCCGAAGAGACCACAGTTTGCAACGAAGAAAGTCGCTGCCCTGACCGCGCATCGATATGCCCCAGATAGTGAGAACGCGGCTTCGGAATCTGACGTGGGCTCTGACCTTGCTGGACAGCGCAGCAGAGATTACCATAGTGAGAGAGGCCCTCCGTCCACTGTTGAAGGTGACAGCGACTGACACTTATGTTGTGATTGAAACTGCTGATACGCATGTTGCTCCCCCTGAACGTCTTTTTGAAATTGTCCTGTTAATTGAAGGTGACATGCAGCGGACTGTAAAAGGGGTATTTTGTGAAAATCTCTCGTCTACGTATGACATTTTGCTTTCGGAGGCTGACTGGCCCCCACCTTTTGTTCTCGCAGCTCCGCGAGGGGAGGAGGTGATCCTCCCCAGTTTCGCGCACACTGTATCGAGAGTGGAAGCGCTGCATTTTGCAGAAGAGTGGGCTATGGCGCTTGCGCCGGCTGTGTATCGCAATCAGTGTGGCTGGGATAAATTATCTCCAAGCCACGAGATTCCGTTGCGGTCTCAGCCGCAGCCTCAACCTCAATATCCCATACGGCGTGAAGCCAAAGCTTCAGTCGCGGCTATCCTTGAACAATTGGAATATCAAGGTGTAATTGAAACGTGTGTGTCACCGATGAATAACCCCCTTTTTACTGTAAACAAGCCGGACGGCTCATATCGTTTGGTTTTGGATTATAGGCATTTAAACTCGCATTGCCGTAACTGCGCAGTACAGAATACTCATGGCTCTGCTTTAGTGAATAGTCTTGAGCGTAAACGGTTCAAAACCACGCTTGACATTTCCAATGGTTTTTATGCCCACAGATTAGATGGTCTAAGTTCCCAATGGACCAGTTTTACATGCGGCGGTGTGCAAAAAATGTTTCGGCGTCTCCCAATGGGCTATAAGAATAGTCCTCGGGTATTCTCCGCCCGCATTGTCTCTCTTCTTGAGGGCATCGACCCAGTTGCTTGTTCGTATGTGGATGACATTTATCTCACAAACGACGATCTTTGGGAGCATCTGTGTCGTGTAAATAGCATAATTTGTAACTTTGCAGACATAGGTTACAAGTTTAACTTTGCAAAGTCGCACATTGCAGAGTACACAGTGTTGTTTCTAGGCTACGAGCTAAACAACGAGGGAAAGGGGTTAGCACCTCACTTCCTGGAGAAATGCGCACAGCTGCGCTCTCCGACAACACTGAAAAAATTACAATCTTTACTGGGCTTTTTGAATTTCGGGAGGACTTACATTCCGGAATATGCCCAGCGTATCAAGCCTTTGTATGCTTTGATACAACCATCTTTTTCCAAATCATGCTGGCTGCCTGAGCATTCAGCCATTCTGCAGTCTTTGCAGGCTGATCTGCTCGCTTCTGAATACTTACAGACTCGTGATAACCAGACCAACCTGGTGGTAAGAATTATCCCTGGGGCGGTGGGTTTCACGTACCTGACTTTTAATGAGGGAGATACAGTACCTATTGCTTACAAGTCACACTTGTACACTTCGGCTGAATTGCGTTTTTCCACTGTGGAGAAAGTTTTAACTGCTGTACAGATGGCAATTCTTAAGGAACGTGCCCTGTCACAAGGAAAACGCATGTTGGTTGTTACCCCGTGTCCGGCCTTAGAGGGGGTTACGAAAGCCAGTTTACCTAATTCCAAAGCTTTGCACCCTAGGTGGATTCAGTGGGCTGCATCCTTGACGTCCCAGGATGTCACGTTTATTTTTGACGCCACTTTACGGTCGCAGGAGTACTTACAGTATGAATTTGTTCATCCTGCTCCTTTAGCAATGCGGCCGTTGGAGGATTTCCATTGCATCATTTACACTGATGGTTCGGCGCAGGTTGCGCATGGCTCTAAACATGCCTACGTTTCCGCTTGCGCAATTGTGGTCGGTGCCATGGTGAACGATGAGTTCAAGTCCAGTGTCGTGCACACGCAGACGCTTGGGGACTGCACCGCACAATTAGCAGAGCTTCGTGCTCTGATGCTTGCATTGGAGTACGCAGATCCTAGTGTGACGACTTTGATCGTAAGTGATTCTTACTACTGTGTCCAGTCTTACAATGAGAACTTGTTCTTTTGGATTCAGAATGAATTTCGTGATTCCAAAGGTAGCACAATAAAACATAAAATGATCTGGGTCAGAGTGGCGGAACTTAAAGAAAAGTTGCCACTCGTGTTTGTGATTCATACTCTCGGCCATCAGCGCGTGGGGGTCCACGCTGTTGGTAATTCGCTTGCTGATGAAGCAGCGAAGTCAGCGGTATCGAAATACTTAGTTGCAGCAGTCACGAGGTCCAAAAGCAAAATAGATAATGACATCTTGGCAGCTGTTGCTGCAACCGAGAAGGGAGGTAAATATCCTGCGGGGTTCCCTTCTAAATACACATACCACTTAAGTCCCGATAAGGTTCCTTATGTGAAAACTCCTGATGTTGGCGAACGTCTAGTTCCCAACTCGGATCGCAGAACTGCTTTGATTACAGCGGCTCATGAAGGTGTGGCGTCTGCGCATGCGGGCGTCTCAGCCACGGTAACTCAGCTACAACAGAGATTCTGGTGGAGGGGACTGTACAAACAGACGCGCGATTATGTCCTTCAATGTGACATTTACCAGCAGATTAAACCTTCAACTGCTGCGCGTCCGCCTCAGACACAGTTGTACATCTCTAATAAACCGCTTGGATGCGTTTATTTGGATCACTGCGGTCCTTTTTCTTCTGATACAGCATACAAATACATCTTAGTAGCAGTTGATTCATGCACACGCTTTGTGTGGGTATGGCCACATCGGAGCGCTGATTCACGGACTGTCATTAAGGATTTGCGAGTCTTTGTGGGAATTTTTGCCTGTGGTACCTTCCATTCGGATCAGGGTCCGGCTTTCGCCTCTAAGGCGTATAAGGATGCTATGGTTTCGTTGGGGGTCCAAGTCAAGTTTTCGAGTCCCTACAGGCCCGAGGGCAATAGTGTAGTTGAACGAATGAACCTCGACTTAAAGCAATCTTTGACAGCTCGAGTTATAGGCACTGGCAGAAACTGGCTGACCCACCTCAATGGCGTGCAGCGTGCGCTTAATAATCTCCCTAGAAGGTCTCTGGGTGGGCGGACCCCGTACGAAATGCTCTTTGGTATCAAGATGTACGTCCCTGACCTCGATGGTTTAGACTGCAAGGCCCAAGCCTCGGCCTTTGACGTAGATGAACATTGCAATGTTTTACAGGATCTACAAAAGACCAGAGACAGTCTAGCAAAGGAACATTTGCCCTCCACATCGGATGATGCGTTGCAGATCCCGGTAGTTGGCTGGCTACCCCAAGTTGGAGAACTGGTTCGAGAGAAGATCGATAACAAGAAAGAGTTTGGTCCCTCATATCGAGCACCGGTTCGGGTTCTTTGAGTGAAGGGCACAAGAACAGTCATTTTACCACCACTTCCAGGTCGTAAGGAAAAGAGATTTATTTCTATTGACAATGTCAAGACACACAGGGTGGCCGATTCTTCATAGCATGACACCGGCTGTATCCTGTCCTTCCATGGTGAGGCACTCTGTGCTAGCAATAACTTCTGGTGCAGAACAGGAGGTGTCCCTCGAGATGCCTGCCATATCCAGTCCTTTATTGAATACTATTCCTGTTACTAACATTGATGAGCTGAACTACACTTATCCTGCTGATTTATCGATGCCTGATTTACAGACCCGTTTGGCCGACCAGTCCAGATTCTCTTTTGACTCTGTTTCGGAACTTTCAAAGAAACCCTCAACTATCGCAAAATATGCCAAGTTATTTAAAAAACATTTTTTGATTCCCCCATGGACATACATTTGGTTGATCCTATTTTCAGTTTACCTTTTTATGTCAATTGGTTTAGTGTTTTATTTTTTCCGCCTGATCGATGGGCACTACGTTAAAGAAAGAACAGGAATTCGGTACCTAAATGGAACATTGGCCCCTCTTTCCTCTTCACATTCAGCGCACAGACTGAAACGAAACTTAAATACAGTCAACATTACTGCTTGGCCTGTCCTTGATGGGATTGTGTGGGATGCGGTTAGATTTCAGATACATGGGCCCACTGAAGTGATTAATGTTCCGAATGTGCTTAGAGTAAACATGGGAGATGTGATTAAACAAAATATACGTTCTGATGATTGGGATATTCAGGCCGTAGAAGCATTATTCTCTGATTTGAAATACTATGCTGCCTTCGATGCTGAGGATCTGTATTTGGATTCTATTAATTATGGTGATTTGTTTTGTTTTCAACATTATGGTAATCATTTTTTGCATAAGACAAATTCCAGGAGGGTTGCTGTAAATTATACACAATGGGAACATTGCCCTGCTCCTTTAGGAGGCAGCTCCAGTACGTTTCTGAAAAAATACACTTATTTCACAGACTTTAATCAGTCAAATCCTGAGTCATTTTTTTTCAAAATGACACAAATGTCCATGTCCAAAGTTAGACTTTCCGATACAAAATTGCTGTATTCGAAGTCCTTTCTAGACAGGTTGGCTGTAGATGGCTACGAGTTTTGGAAAGGAACAATTGACCTTAAATCGGTTTGGGGTACCAAAGATTGGCAGGTACAAGGCACTGAGGCTTTGCACCGTGCATGTCTCATCCCGAATCACATGTTGTTTTTAAATTCTTCCATTTTCCAAACAACATGCTTTGGATTGGCTACTTCAAAAAAATTAAATACACCAACCATCCCAGATTTAGAGGAATATTCAGGTTGGGGTAATTATACTGAACTGTCCATTCATGAGTTGCAAGCTCTATTGCAAAATTCTTCCTTTAACGTTTCTAGTTTGGATTCCAAGGGTTGGCTGATGTGGCATAGAAGTGCTGATTCTTGCCAACGTCGTTTTCTGGTTTTGGCTGAAGGGTTCACAGAAGTCAGACCTGATCCCCGTTTTGAAGAAGATTATACTGTCACAACTTATTCTGTGGGGAAGCTGTGTCAGAATTGGTTACAACATTCCACGTTAGCTGCAGTTAAACTACATCTGTCACAATTAACTGAAAATGTGGATTTGAACGATTTTATAAAAGGCCCAGCTAAAGGTAGATCTAAACGATGGATTTATGCGATTTACAATGACATTTGGAAAGTTTCTCAAATTGAGGCTGCTAAGCGCCTGAGAGCAATTGATCAAGCAAATTTAGAAAAAGTGCTTGCAGTTGTCGATAACAGTATCAACACGCTTTCTTCCCGAATTTACACGTTGAACAATATTGTATCTTCCGTTGTTGACATTGTACATGATGAAGTGTCCGTGTTATATCATGGTCAAAATCAATTGCGTTCTGTAATGCAGTTTGCTTGGACACTACAGACTCTGAAGTCTGGTTGAGTGCCTTGGAGTTATATGAACGTCTCATCACTATTTGCCCCATTTAATTTGACTGAAAAACAGCGCATGCTTTCAATGAGAGATGCATCATTTTCTATGTTACACATTGAAAAATTAGAATCCTTGCCCTTTTCTGTGGCTGAGGTGACTGCTGCTACATGGCTTATCCATGGTATTATTACCTTACCTTTTGCTCTGTATAAATTTACAAATTGTATGAAATATATAGCTATAGGGCGATATGAACCATTAGGCAGTGCTTTCCTCCATGAGACATGGTCTTTACCATACACATACAGATGCCTAAAGGAAGGGAATGAAGTGAATCTGAATGGTGAAGAATGTACACAGTCGCCTGACCGCTCACTAATATGCAGACACATCCAGTTGCATGGTTCTTGTAATCAGGACAAGCCTAATTTAGCCTGTGTTTTGAAAGGGACACCGGTTCCTGCAATAGTTCCCACATTCACTTTATTATCCAACTGTAGTTATTTACTTTTAAATAACGAAATGTGTTGTGGGTTAATGGTCGGTATCGCATATGTGGTTACTGTATCAGAACGTGTGGTTTGTTGCAAGAATGTGTTCTATCCACCCACGCATGGGAATTCAGATGTTTCAATTTGGCCACGAATACCAACCTTGAGAACGGAGTTCAATGGTTTGAGCCGTATAAGAGCCCTATTGTCTCAGAAACAAGTGGCCCTGAGCTCTGCCCGCGAAACTTATGTCCTTCACATAGCTAACACACGCACAGAGGTGCAGGCACTTTTAAATACTGATTTGCCGTTTCATTTCTCCGAGCTGGTTCATCAAATCTTCAATGCCTCCTCCACAACCGATCTGGCACATTTTTTTAAATTGGTTAGCAGTGGTCTCGTGACTACGTTTGAAAAAGTATTTGGTATTATCCCTGCGTTCTTTCATTCTATATTCGCAAGCTTGTTTGGCGGATTTCCTGTTTTGCTGGCTTTGGCGGCAGGCGTTCTGGTGATATTTTGCTTTATAAAACATGGATGCCCATCCTGCGCAAGGAAACGCTCAGCCACTACTGATGCAGTTTCGCAACCGGATGCTTGATTACTATGGCTCCTTGCCGCTTGCGACTTTAAGCACGGCTTTTGGATTATCGTTCCGATTTTCCTATTTCACATGTGTCCAGCCTGTGTTTCATTGCCTGAGCTGTGATTTCGACTGGGCCATTGATTTGTGTCTCTGCTTACCGACTTCTCCTGACGTCGATTTTGATCAGCTAATGAGCCCCGTAGTTGCTCACGAGTTGGTTTGTTCTGGCGAAAGGGTTATGGCTGTGGCAGCGATGCATGGACTAATGGGTCAGTGGGACATATCCGCAGCAGCGCATGACTTTCTGGCGCATAGCATTCTCGAGAACCCACTGAGTTGTCCTCTGATGTTGCTAGAGGATTCAGTGCTGGAGGAGCACGTTTGTTCTTTCCCATTGCTTAATTGGATGGCTGAACTGTTTTCGGATGATGACAGTGATTTCATGTTGGAAGCTGTAGCTACCTATTTTGCATATTCATTCAACCCATGAGTGACTTTGAAGACTTTCGTTTTTATGGCACGTGACTTTTTAGTAATTCTGAATGGTGCCTTTTTTATTACGAACATTCGACTTTCATTTGTTCTAGGCCTATGTACTTGGAGTTGGCCTTAATTTCGAAATTTTATATTTTTGTGTGGCCACTATAGGCATTCATACATTTTTTATTATTGAACAATATATACATTTACATACATTTAGCTTGGCTCAATATTGTTGAACTCTGCTTTCATGTTTGGCCTCTCATATAGTATTGGCTTATATTTTCTTCCATTTTTAACCGTCCTCGAATCATTGGGGGGGTGTCATATGGTTACTGCGTTTCAATATATTGTGTTAAGTTAGCATGAGTTTATTAAATGTTTAAACAACATATTTTCCTTTCGGCTTCAGTTTGCACACGACACCTAATTGTTATTGTAGCTTTCAACCTAGACAAAAGATGTGATTTATTTGAGAATAATATGTTATTGCTCTGATATCAGTAGTGCCTGGTACTGCACACTGAGAACTGCACCCTCTAAGAATAACCTAACATAAGGTTGCTGAAAACCTGATCCTCGCACTACATTAGACATAACACAAATAATGTTGCTGCCAACATTTGGGCTCTACGCGGGTTTAAGATAGAGTTACAGGGAATGAAGAACACATTTGATGCTTCGCATGCAGAGAGCTGGTAGCTGTTGATGTGATCTACTCCTACTGAGAATTAGAGGTATGGGCCCGCCCTGCTAGAACCCAAACGAGACCTTCTTAGATATAATATAATATGCTAATTAGGGTGCGCGAAATATAGGTGATACAGAATTCTATAGAGTTTGCATCATAACATGCTATCACCTTTTGCTTATTATGGATTAGTGATTATGCTGCTAACTCTGGTTTTTATAATATGTATGTTGATATATAAGATACTGCGTTTGAGAACTTTGCATTGAAAAATAAACATTTCAACCTTGCACGTGTGTTCTTTGCCTCCAAGTTTCGGTTTGTAATGATTATATAACGAAAGAGTGTTCATGTGTTCCACGATACCTGAGGTACCCTAAGTTCATGTTCTGGATTGTCTAAGTCATTGGTAAGTTATTACTACCGATGAGACACTGTAGCTAGCTTGGTAAGGGGATTTCTGAAACTAAGGTGAGTTTTGGGTCACCCTAACTCACCCAGGTTCTAGATCTCTGTGCACAGTTCTGTGGGAGAACGGAAACCCTGCTACACAACAGGGTGTCCTTTGGACACCCCTGCACCCTTGAAATCTCAATCTCAATTTGCGATTAGCTAATTGCGATTCGCAAATTGAGATTGTCTTCCCATTCATTCCTATGGGCCTTTTGGCTCATAGGAATCAATGGGAAGGGATTCCTTAATTGCGATTCGCAAAGTGTGAATCGCAATTAAGGAATTACAAGGAATCGCTAAATAAATTGCGATTTTTTTAATGCATTGGCGTTTGCGATTCCTTAATTGCGATTCCTTAATTTTCGCAATTAAGGAATCGCAAACGGCCGCAATGATGCATGTACCTGTGCGAGCCTGGCCTCCCATTGTCTAGCCTGCTTTCTCTCTGGCAGTGCCATGGATATCAATAGCTCAGCAGGTGCCGAGGAAGTGAGTGAGACACTCTGAAGGCTGCTCCCCCATCAGACTCCACTGACTGTCTTTTAGTACCTGTCAGGAATGTATTTTCCTTGCATGCGTAGTACAGTAGGTCCCACTGGAACTAGGGCTCAGAAGTGGGAAGAGGCCACTGTGGCACAATTGAGGCTGTCTTTCACTTGCCTGGTAGAAGGGCTCGTGTTCCTGGCTTGCATTAGAGCCCATCAAACCCTTGTTATGTCATTGTGGCTTGATTACTGAACATGCATGTGAAGAGGGCCCCAGTTAGGCTAGTCAGTTGCTGGACGGCAGAGTTGGAGAGACTCTGGAGGATGGGCTCCGTTGATGAAGCTAACTGCAAATAAACCACATTGTGGATGAGTTACCTTTGGATTTGCTTTATTAGCCTCAACGCTATCAATAACATATTTGGGGGCGAGATGGTTTTTGTTTTTTTCTGAGTGAAAGGAGCCCACTGAAAGCAGTTCCTGGGCAGCGCTAGAAGATCGTCATTGTGGAATTTGTCTAGCTGCCCAAAGCAGGATTCTGTCTGCTGTATTCGGTGAACGCGTACACCAAAAAAGATCCGGAATTTCATTTATTGGTGCCTGTTACTGTATCTGTGTTGACGCCAGTTAAGAATCCGCCACACCGTGATTTAGTCAATCAGCGCGCAGCATTCCGCTGACCCATCATTCAGGCTTGGGTCTCTGTCGTTGGTGACATGCCTGTTTGGAGAACGTTCCGTACTCGTCAGTACGTGTGTACTGTGCTTGCTGCTATACTGTGAAACAGCTGTTCTGACACAGAGGCATCAAGTGCTCTTTGAAACTGGGCATATTAATTGTATTTCTGCAAATCGTGGCTGATGTTGGCACCTTACTGTATCTGAGTCTGTAACTCTGAAGCTATTCTCTTGACTATTATTCTTGTTAATTGGGCATTTGGCAACTAACTATGACTGCTGGGAGGTGGCGGTGAAAATGTGAGGCAACCGCCACATTATTTAGACATTCCCAGTATATCCATTTTAGAATAGAAACATTGGGTATGGGTTTTCAAGAACTACTTGGTGGCTACATGGAGTCGGATATAGCCCTGTAAGGAAATTGGCGATTTTGTGCAATTAATTGTTTGGGAACCAAAGGGCAAAAACGTTTTGACAACCTACCGGAAATTCAAGTTCCTGGAAAGGATGTTGGGGATGCTGCTGGATGGTACTATGTGTAGAGGCAGAAAAAAGACTAGCACAACACTTTTCCGAACAACCAAGTGTTGTTTCAGAATGATTTAATATTTATTCTAGGAAACAGTCTCCTAAGGAAAATATTGATCAGTATGTTTGTGCCCATAGAATTTCAGCCAGCATTTGTTGTTTTGAGAGTGCTAGGGACCAGTACTTGAGAGATCAAAGAGTATTGAATTGCTATTCTAAAAAAGCGCGATAGCATCTACTCTATTGCACTAATCCAACATTTGGGGAAATAGTCAGAATTGCTAAGGATATTGAGCGATCTGCTCTTTCGGTAAAAGTGTTAGCTGGTGCGTCTGGTGGTAAGTCTTGCATTGTGGGTGATACCAGTGTGAGGAAAATTAAGCCCATAAGGCTGACAGATGAATAAATTCCAAACTGCAGGGTCGCACCGTCCTGGGCTCTGCCAGTTTACCAAAATTGAGGCGCTTTCAAGTGAGGACATACGCCACTGGTGCACACTCCCCCTGATTTTTACAGTGAGAAACCGATTGCACTGCCAGCACATGGAGTAATGGTTAATGGCTGGTGTTGGGACACTAGAAGGAATTTATTCTTGGTTATGGGTACAGCCTAGCCATGGATTCCCCAAAGGGCATACCGTGGCATATTGTGGGACAACGCTGGGAGACTCCTCCTGCCGACCTTGCTGGGCGGGCTCCTTGCTGCCCTGGTGCCTCTGGACTGGTAGTTTGTGCAAAAGAACATCTTCCTTGGGGTGGCCTGGCCTGCCCATTCCTCGCCCGCCTGGGCCTTGGTGGATGGTCCACCCTTGTTTCACCCCCACCTGTTTGGCGACCCAACTGGGACTTCAGGAAGGCTCTAGGTGTGCCAGGAGTACCAACCTTTGTTAGTGCTTACCCACCATGATAGCAAAGGATAAAGACACTAAACACCCGCGACTGGGCAATATGTACCGTTATACTAAAGTTGTTTGCCCCCAGATGGACACCGGGGAGGGTGCTCAACCCCCTAACAATGCCATATTGCTTCAAATGATTCAATACTCACAGTTTTGGTGGGTTCGGAGGTAACGCTCTTTGCGCCAGGACTTTCACAAAGTCTTATAAAGAGTAACAGAGGAGAGACTCGAATTTCCGAGGTGGGAGATGCAGTGCGAGACTTAGAGAAAGGAATTGTGGAGCTTCAGAGCACTAACAAAGATATACTATGGTGACAGGACGATTCAGAAAAAAGAGCATGTAGGAATAACCTTCACTTCGTGCTTTTTCCAGGGGGTGTAGAGGGAGCCAACGTACCAGCTTTCTTGGCAGGCTGGCTAAAGGATACTATTCCACCAGAACGCTTTTAAGCCTGATTTGTAATCCCACCGGGCATAGACTACAAAACCATCCCGGGGGCATAACCGAAGCACATCATAGCAAAGTTTTTCAACTTCCTAGCCCAGTATATGAAACTGAGGGAGGTGTGCCAAAAGGGCAAAATCAGATATGATATTCTAAGATTATGATATTTCCAGACTATAGTTGATTCTATGAAAGTTAAACTGAGGGACCTCCAGCTGCAGTATATGTTACTGTTTTCTGCAAAGTTGAAGGTTATGTATCTGTAAAGCCCATTTCTTCCAATCACTGGAAAAGGCGGGAGCAGCGATTGAGGAGCGGTCAGTGGTGGGTCCTTGTAGAGAACCAAGGCTACACCTCCGGACCCCAGGGAGTGGCTATCCTAATTTAAAAGTCCCCTTCTTTTGAAGTGTGTGGAGCTGGATGGACCTTCAAGGATGCTTTGTAGGAGTCACTGGGATGTAGGGCAGGCACGACATTACCCTGATATTCCTTTATGCACCACCCCGACTTCTGGCCCCAATCTCGGCTAAAGTGGCGGATATACTCCTGGATACGTCCTTGTCACTAAATGTGGTGGGGAGTGACTTCAGTGATGTAATGCATACATCACTGGACTACTCTGGGGTTAGCGGGGGACCGACGGGCACCACCCCGTTTTGGCGCTTTGCTAGCAGTTTCGGTCTTAATGACTTATGGCGCCATCAACACCCTCAAGACAGACAATATTCCTATTTTTAAGGGTCTCATGGAGTGTATTCCAGACTGGATTACATGTTTGTACCACGGGGTGAGGTAGGAGAAATTGGGAATGCGAAAAATCTCGATAGGGGCCTGTCTGACCACTCCCCTGTCCTGATATGACTGGGAGCAAGGTGGTATGTAGGCCTAATGCCTAGGACCTTGGATGAAAAGATCCTGCGGGGTATACCAGCAGTAACCGAAGTCTTCTTTTCAGAAAACTAATATTCAGTTGCTTCCAGGGTTATACTATGGGAGGCTTATAAAATGGTGCTGAGTCATAGTGCTCAATACCGGATTGACTGAGGGAAAAAAAGAAGGGAATTGAGAAACTAGAATTCCTCAAACAACAGATACTTTGCCTCGAGAAGCAGGCCATTGAAAAGCCAGACAGTGTGGTCGACAGACAGCTCAAAGTACTGAGACAGGAATATCGTGACCTAGCAAGAGATTCTGCCAGGAAACAGAGACTGGCATCTTTGCATCGACTCTATAGAGTCAAAGACAAAGTTGGACAACTTATTACCTGACTTAGCAAGAAAGAGCTACAGGCAAAATGGGTGCAGAAAATTACCAACGACGCAGGAGTGACTACGGACGAACACATTGCAAATGCATTTACAGAGTATTATATTAATTTTTTTGTGGCTCGCCCACACAGGAGCCCCACAGAAATATAATACTACCTTGTGGCCATACCGACCCCAAAATTGAGAGAAGAGGAGACCAAGGGGTTAGAGAATGATTTAGGGTTAACAGAAATACAAGAGGCAGTCTCTAATCTACGCCTAGGTAGGACCCTGGGACAAAACGGTATCCCCAGCGTAATTATATAAACGTTGCATAGATCTACTGGGCCCTCACATACTGGGTTTATAACAGGATGCATATAAAGAGGGTACTGTTCCCCTGGACGTTCAGATTTCGACATCCACAATTACGGTCATCTCCCTGCCCAATCAAAAACTGAGGTCAAGATTCTAGCAACAGTTCTGGCCAGACGCCTCTTAAAACACATCCCCTCCCTTATTCACAATGACCAGTCTGGGTTTATGCCGGGCCTTGCCACCCTGCTGAACCTACGTAGAACACACAACTGGCTCATGAGAGTGAAGGACCGTGACGCACACACAAATTTCTGACATTGGACACGGAAAAAGCTTTCGATGCAGTACATTGGCCACTCCTGGACTGTACGCTCACTAAATTCGAGGTGTGACCTAAATTTCAGAGATGTTTAACATTATTATATGACAAACCAATAGCGTAGGTGAAAGTAAATGGTAAAGCATTGTCAGGCTTCCTAATTGGTTGCGGAACATGACAGGGATGCCCTCTTTCCCCACTCCTTTTTGCACTCACTATGAAGTCCATGGCCTGCACTATCTGTGCGCATCCCAGGATTCAATGCTTTCAAATTACTCCAGGAGAGGGTATGAAGGAGAAGATATCCCTCTATGCAGATGACATTCTCCTCTATGTGACGGACCATACTTCTACTTTTTCACAAAATAGAGAAATATGGGAGTCACTCTGGGTGCGTCTTGCTTTCCAGGGTTTCTTTTCATTCTCATCTTTCCATGAGCTTTATCTATTTTTTACCAGGCTCTCTGTTTATCACTGGCTCAGTTTTTCAACTGTCGTATATCTATTTTTATTCTTTCTGCACTATTATGTCTGAAGCGTGTGTGCCATATATATGCCAAAGAGGCTTAACAATCCATTTTTTTGAAGTATGTGGTATACGCAATGAAGGGTGTGGATTAAAATTTGTAAATAAAAATCCGTGCTTTACTGAGGATGTCACTTGATTAATATCCAGGTGCATCCAGGCCCATTATCCTACAAAGGGCGTATGCCTAAAACAAGACACACTTATTGAATTTTCCAATGCTTGTTAGCAGTATCATATAAATAAGTAACAAACATGTTAATGAATAACTAAACTTGAGAATGTTTTATTCTATAAGGTGAAGTTGTCTTCAGAGTACTCACTCACTCCCATTCTCTCATTCCCAGCACTTTCTTTATCTATCTCTTACTATGTCAGACACTTAAACCATGTTCCTCTCCACACATCTCTCTGAAATCCTCCATCCGAATATCTCACACATCATCAGTTTCCTCTTCAGTGCAATCTATTCTCTCTCTCTCCTTCTGCACATACTTCCTGTCATCTCCTCTAGTTCTCCACCCCCCAACACAATATTATTTGCCATTACACCTGACGTTTGTCCAAGACATTCAATGCAGAAACTGTATTTAACTGACAAAGAGAAAATATACCCCAACAAAAAATAGTCCTATTATTTTTAGTTGCCAGTTTACACATTTGGGAGGTTGGGATAATCCTTGCCTCTGTTTCTTTAATAGAATTAAACTTCATGTCACAATTGCTAGGAAAATTTAATTCTATGACAGGACTGGAGACGAGTATTTTGCTGGTTCAAACCTTTCTTACCCCCAGGGATGCCACGTCTGTGACTGGTTTGAAGTAAAACCTTTTAAACATAAACTCAGAGAACCAGTCCGCAACATTAAAAATATCCTCAAGCCTGGCGCCCAGAGCTAAGGCCTTAGAAGCCATGGCATCTCTGGCTAAGTGTGCACCAAAAGATTTGGTATCAATTCCGACCTCCTGAAATGAAATGAATGAAATGAAATGAAATTGGATTTGTAAAGCGCATGGCTGCCCGTAAGCGTCCCAGCGCTGCCTGACAAATAACAGAAACTCAAAAAAGAACAGGAGTTGTTAAAGAATTTTAGGGAAGAGAAAAAATTTGAGAAGCTTTCGAAATTTGAGGAGGGATGGTTCAGTGCGAATGTGCCTCGGGAGGACGTCCCAGTTTTTTGCCGCATTTACAGAAAAGCGGCGGCCTCCCGTGCGGGCTTTTCTAACTCTGGGAACTATGACCAAATTTTCAAGATCCGATCGGAGGGCACGCGGAGGTCTGTATGTACAAATCAGGCTCCTTAGTGCCTGGGGGCCTTTGCCTTGGAGTGCTTTATGGACCATACAGGATGATTTGAAAGATATTCGCTCGCGTACTGGGAGCCAATGGAGGGCTCTCAGCAATGGTTTGGCGGATGCTCTTCTTGGGGCGCCCATAAGCATCCTGGCAGCAGCATTTTGCACCCGTTGTAAGGTGTTAATGGTGGCATCTGGAGCTGCCAGGAGCAGCGCATTACTATAGTCCAGTCTGGACAAAATCAGTCCCGGGATCAATAATTTCCTGGACTGGAAGGGTAACAGCGGGAGGACTTTCCGCACTGTTCGGAGCAAACCGAAGCATACGCCTGCCACTTTCTGGGCATGCGACCTAAAGGTTAGTTCAGGCTCGAACCATACCCCCAGGCTTATGATTTTTTCTTTCGGTGGGGGCACTTCACCCATACAGGGCGGCCAAAATGCTTTGGGCAGGGAAGTAAATTGGTGGCCCAGGATCAGAATCTCGGTTTTTGCTCCGTTCAATTTGAGCTTAGAATTAGTCATCCAGGAAAAGATTCCGGAGAGACACGCCGAGAGGTTGTCTGAGCATCCCACTTGTTGCATCAACGAGACGACTAATTGGGTGTCATCTGCGTAGGTGACGCATTTAATCCCGAACGGGGCTACTACCGCCTCCAGTGGGGCCATGTATACATTAAACAGGGTAGGGCTCAGTGATGAGCCCTGGGGAACTCCACACTGGAGGGGAGTAGATTTGGACATAACGCCATTTTCCCAGATCCTGAATGCTCGTTTGTCCAAAAAGGATTCCAGCCATTCCAGGGCCGTTCCTGCGAACCCTAGCCTTGCAAGACGGTGGACTAGTATTTTGTGGTCCACCGTATCAAATGCAGCGCTTAGATCCAGGAGGATCAGAACTGCCGATCCCCCTGAATCTAAGATGCACCTCGCCTCCTCAGCCACAACTATAAGGGCTGTGTCGGTGCCCTGTCCTGTGCGAAAGCCCGTTTGCGAACCACTTAACAAGCCATTACTTTCTAAAAACCCCGAGAGCTGCTGATTGACAATTTTTTCTGCGATTTTTCCCAGACCGGGTAGCATCGAGATCGGGCGAAGGTTGGCTAGGTCAGCAGTATCAAGGCCCGTTTTTTTTAGGAGTGTCTTGATTCTAGCTTGCTTCCAACTAGGTGGAACCACCCCTTTGGTAAAGGAGGCGTTTAATAATTCCGTTGCGAGGATGGCAATGGTATCTGCTGCTTCTTTGAGAATATACATGGGTGCTGGATCGGATGGAGAGCCACTCTTCACCGCAGAGAGCGTGTTACGGAAGTCATCCATAAGAGATGCATCTATTGGGCATCCAGCCGGGGTGCATTAATCGGGACCAAGAAGGCTTCATCACCTGCAATGGGGATAGTCTGTGGTAGGCTATCAAGTATTCGTTGTACCTTGGTATCAAAGTACTCTGCTAGCAGGTCACACCTAGCTTCGGTGCATTCCTGGTTGATGGTTGGAGTAGATGTTTTAAGCAATTGCTTTACAATTTTGAAGGTCTCCTTAGAGGAGTTGGCAGACGTATTGATTTTATCCTCAAAATAGGACGCCTGGGTTTTCTGCCGTGCCGCTTTGTAAAGTCTTAAAGCCGCCTGATAGGAGGCTTTACTGTTAGCTGCCCAATCCTTCCTCCAGATACGTTCCAGCTTTTTGCAGCTTTTCCTAAGATCTCTCAGTTCGGTAGTGTACCATGGCGATTTAAAAGTACTACTTTTTTTTGTGATATTTTTTAGGGGCAGTACTACATTCAGGGAATCGTTAAGCCAGTTCTGAAAGTTTAAATCTGCTTATTGAGGATCTGATTCTGCCACAGGGGCCATTTGTTCCAGGGCATGAGTCCATTCTTCCACTGATAATTTTGACCATGCTCTCTGTAATATACGAGGGCGGGGAGCACTTCTTTCTTCTATGGAAATTTTCCAAGAGAAAGGGACCAGAAAATGGTCGGACCATGGCAGTGGCAGTGGGGATTTAACCATAAGCTGGTTATTGTTGGAAAAAATGGGATCTAGCAGATGTCCCTTAATATGTGTAGTTTCTGTGTTTAAGAGTGTTATTTCAAGTGCTTTGAGGTCTGTACTGAGGTCAGAGGCCGCCTTGTCACTGGGATCATCGAAATGCAAGTTCAAGTCTCCCAAAACCAAAAAATTGGGTGACTGGGCTGCCGTCCCTAGTATAGTTTCCAGTAGGGATCCTGCAAACTGTTTTATGTAACCTGGCGGGCGATAGATAAGGAATACGGTCATGGAGTTAGTGGGGGAGATTTGGATATGAAAACGGGCACTTTCGGTATCTAGGATGCCACCATCTTCAATTCTGCAGGTATAGGTATCTTTGTAGATTATAGCAAGGCCTCCTCCCTTCCCTTGTTCCCTATGCTGGCACTGAATGTAAAAACCGCTTGGAAGAGCAGTGTTAATATCAAATTCTGAGTTTGAGTGTAGCCACGTCTCGGTAAGGAAGAGCAGATCCAGGTTGTTATCTTCGATTAATAAACTAATCTCAACTGCATGTTTTGGTAAAGATCTGCAATTCAATAGTGCCATCCCTATATCTCTACAGGCCTCCTTATCATTATTCTTGACAAGCTTGGGGTCCGGACAGTTTTTGCATCGGAAAAATTGCTCATCGAAGCAGTCCATCTGGGGGCACCACAGGCCTTTCTTGTCTTGTAATAGCAAGAGTTCTTCCCTAGAGTAGGTTATATGTCGCATATTGTCGGCCGGCATAGTGGCTAGCCCTAGGTCCGGTCAGGCCCGTACGGGCCCAGACGGGCTTGCCTCTGGCGCGCCTCCGGCGCGCCATAGGCGCGCCCGCTGCGCGGACGGGAAGTGGCTTTCATTTTATAGGGCCCGGGCCGTAATTCGCCCGAGCGCTAGAGTGCGAACCCTGCCTTTTCCCCCAAGATGGCGACCCAAATCGTCGCCCCCGGGAAGGCTGTCTGTGAGTGTGAAGAGCCCCAAAATCGGCCCTTGGTGTGCTCGTGGATAGTTGTGTCTCGAGCCCCCAGCAATAACAAGTGGGTGAGTGTCACAGATCAAATTACACAATTTAGCAAGTTTAAAACGAGGTTTTGTGCAAAAGAGCGAATACAATTAAAATAACAATTTTAAAAGGCAAACTCCCGGCTTCTGCCTCAGGAGCGTTCTGTTAGGAGCAGGTTCTCAGAATCAGGTGAAATTACCCAGTTTTTGTAGGGCCCAGGCCGTAATTCGCTGGAGCGCGAACCCTGCCTTTTCCCCCAAGATGGCGGCCCAAATCGTCGCCCCCGGGAAGAATGTCTGTGAGTGTGAAGAGCCCCATAATCGGCCCTCGGTGTGCTTGTGGATAGTTGTGTCTCGAGCCCCCAACAATAACAAGTGGGTGAGTGCCACAGATCAAATTACACAATTTAGCAAGTTTAAAACGAGGTTTTGTGCAAAAGAGCGAATATAATTAAAATAACAATTTTAAAAGGCAAACTCCCGGCTTCCACCTCAGGAGCGTTCTGTTAGGAGCAGGATGCAGGATGCAGGAGCATTATTCTCCTGCATAATCAATTGCACCCATCTGGCTATCTATGTAGACATTTATACACATAGAGATGATGACTGGGCAAGCCATCATGCCAGTAGGAGACCAATCTAAAAGGCCAACTTCTAGTTCACTTCTAGATGAAATTAAAATGTTCATTTTCTTAATGCAAGGGGTGGCAAATATGATCAGTATGCTGTGTATTTTCTATGATTTTAAGAAAAAGCCATATAGTTGTATTAGGCCATAGCAGGTCTTCGTGTGAGAAGAAGCCATACTAGACATGAAGGCCACACAGCTTGATCCCATCCTGATGAAGGATAATAATTGAAAGTGCATACATCCATGAAAGATGCCATCACTGGAGCATTGTTGTCACAGATAAGTGACTGCCTCACCCTTGTGGCTAGAGAAAAACACTAGAAGATTTCAAATTAAAACATTAAGGGTGTTAATCTTTAAAAATGCAAGCTATTGGTCTTCGCATTGACAGCATCTCAGAAATACGAGAGCCAAAGATATTAAGTTTCATGCGGATTTATTGATCATCCCACTAGGATCCTGCCAACATTTAAAAAATATTTACTAGAATATATTATAGTTGGTGGTTGTTGTTGTTTTTAAAGGATATAGAATATTTTCTTAATTCTCTCATGGCATCCACTGTTTCACTGCTCCATCCCATAAATATGTTTACTATTCCATCACATGCAGCAATTCCTACAAAGATCTGACAAGTAGTAAACAACTATAAAGGATGATTTTCTTTAATTGTCGGATGCTATTGGATGTGTAAAAATAAAAGATGTGTTGTGAGAAAATATGACTGTCTGCCTGTGAGCCCCGAGATAAGTAGGGTATTTGTCGCTCTATGTCAGTAAGACTAGTATTTCTTGTTATTCATACTCCTTAAGCGAATTGCTTGTACAGTACATAATCGACCAGGAAACGGAAACAAGCCGTCAAATGTGTACTAATAATCAGAGATAAAGCTTCTCTCTGTGTTTTCCTAGGAATTCAGGACTGAGGGACCAATGTTTGTCAAACATTTGCTTTTAAAATCCTCCCCAGGGATTGAATTGACATTTCAGCTGGGCCCTGATTGTTTGTCTGTTTTCTTTTTAGGCTGTTCTGTTTTTCCGCAGTGGTGCTGTGGAATTGATGAATTGTGCTGAGCGAGAGGTAGTCTGCCGATTTGTTGCTCCCCCTGCGTACACAATAGCCTCTCCATGGCAACCGGTGTTTACTCTGGATAAAGAAAATGCATGTTTGATGTTCACAGGTAAAGTTTAAGTTCATTCAATTATATTGAATTGTCATAGTAATTTTGTCAAAGAGCTGTGCATTGTTGCATACGTGATATACACAGTTTGGTTAGCAAAAGTAAAACTAAATAAAAAATAGTCATAATGAAGAAGAAAAGTGATAGCTCAACTGAGTAAATGATGGTGAAGATGAAAAGGCGGTGGTTGGGGAAAGAGCAAATAGAATGAAGTGGGGTTATTTCAGAGTTTAGCAGAGATCACAAAAAACAATGAAAATGAGGTCGAGAACACACGTGGCACAGAAAAACTAATTGGATCTGAGTAGATGAGCAGTGACCAAACACAAATGGGGATTTTACTGGTCTTCTAAAGCTTCTACCAGTAGGTTATACAAAGGAAGTAACTGTGAGCACAGAAGTGAGTTAAAAGTCTTAGGAAACTGATCTAACTGACCAAAGCAGGAAAGCATTGATAAAAACAATCATTCGCATAGCCAATAGGTCTCGCTTTTGGGACCTTATAAGTATTTACTTATGCAGCACAATATCCTTGGTACACCAACATCACTGTTGCATTGCTAAACACTTATAAGATCCCAAAGGCGAGACCTATTGGCTAAGCTAATGCTTGTTTCTGTTTCCTTCCTGATTTCAGAAGTGGCAAGCAATGCAAATGACATCCTAGCTATGAGTTAAGACTCATCATTAATACCTATGATAGCATTCTCATCACTTAGGAGGTTTGAAAGCAATGAAATTAAATACAGTAATCATGTAATCAGCTGCATAATTCAATATTCTATTACCACCTGATGGAGAAATTAAATGCTGGATGGAAACATATGATTGGATGCAGAGCCGGCCTTTGCTCAGAGCATGCCCTCGGCAAAATCCAAATTGGCGTTGTCCCATTCACCCTCTTCCCCTGTCTAAGTACAAAATGCGAGTGATAGGGGCATTTTCCCTACCACTAGCATTTTGCACTAAGACAGTGGAAGAGGAAGGAAAAACATGAGAAGAAAAGCAGTCAAAAGGCAGACAAGGGCACTAGCAGCCTGCTGAAAAAGTTTTTTTTTTTAGTTCCAACTATTTTATTGGCATTTAAAAGCAATATACAGGCATTCAAATGTTACATTGTCCTTGCAAGAGTTAGAAAGAAAAAATACCACAATACATAAGTAATAGAAGGAAGATCTGCAGTGATCATCATGAGAGTTAGCAAACAGTTTTAGGGTATACAATATAGATCCACCTACATCGAGATTATATTTATTACCTCTGTGAATAATCAACCTTGGGGAAGTAAGTTTCCCTAAGACAAATACACTTTTCTTTGAAGCCAGGTCAGAAGAAGACTGCTGCAGGCACCATCTGCGCCCCTCTAATGGAAGGCGCACTGGGCATGGGCCCAGCTTACACATGCTGATTGGATTTAGCATCAAATAAAGCAATTGGTTTCGAAATAGTTAAAGAAAGAAAAAAACATAAAAAGCCATGTGACCATGTTGACTTATCTTTGTGTTTTATTGATGTGTTTGAGGTGACGCGTTACTTGCTGTAACTGACTTCCTCCTGGACCTTTGCCTTCCTATGGATGTTATTTTTAGTTTTGAGACCACATGAATGTTGTACTTGCCTTTAAAATATTTCAATTTTGCTTGCATCTTGGTTTTTGGTCGTATTACATTCTTTGAGTCCAGATTCGCTAATGAAATTAAATGTGAGAATAGACGTCCAGAAGCTTATATTGCGTTACGAAAATATTAGCAAGAAAACATGGCGGGGGCCATTAGCAGCAATGTAGGATTGCTTAAAACAAGTGTTGCGAAACCTGAGCCCATCACCCCCCCAAACACTCTGTTAAAGCCAGGTTGGACTATATGCTCATTAATAGCTGCAGATCACATCTCAGGTGTAATAACATTCATCAGTACAAACTGTAATCTAAAAATTGAAACAATCGGAAAGAAATGTTGTTGCATCTCACTTAGTAAAATATCACTCTTCATTTTCATCTCACCGTTGGCTCAAACATGATTGAGGGCTTGCTGTTTTGATACATTGCGACCACTGAAATGTCTTGAATGGCTGCGTTCACTTTGCAAGGGAGGTGTAAAACCGGTATTACTACTTTCAATATATGTTGATTTTATTTTCAATGCATTATAAAGATACATATCTAAATGGCACTGTGGTAACATAGCATACATCAAAATAAAAACGTCTACTATCCTAAAACCCACTCACATTATATTTTACTGTAGTGTACCACAGAAGAGAGCCTCTAGCGAAAAACAGAGTTGCGCTGGTGGGAAGACCGTATATTCAAGATTACACAATACAACCCTAACATAGGGGAGGTTTTCATTATTAATAACTTTAATTCATTATAACGCTTCAGAGTGCTCCTCTGCTGTAAATATATTTTTTTAGCATTTCCCAATTGAATCGCAGTCAGTATTGCCCCCTCAGAAGGAAGAAAGGGAGAGGTGACCTGCCTGAGATATGAAGTCATTACTTGCATTTAACAGCAGCTGTGAGCCTTGCGAAAGATGGTAAGGGGGTTTCTGTTGTATAGCAAATTAGTACACAGCTAGAGTTTCAAACAGGCTTATTGGTCAAAGTTATAATTTGTCTCATCTTTAGTAAAATAAATTGTTGAGTCTATCAGCTGGGAATCTGCTGGCGTGTAATTCCACACGGGTGCCAATAAGGTTTACCCAAAAGAAGCCCTCTGGTAAAGTTTGAGAAAATGAAGAAACTTTTGTTGCTGAGAGAGAAAGGGAGGGAGAGAGAGATAGAGAGAGAGAGGGAATGGGCAGAGAGAGATAAGAGAGAAGTAGAGACTAGGAGATGGAAAGAGACAGTGGTGACCGAGATGGACAGCGAGGGGGAACTAGGAAGAGAATAAATGATGGAAACAAAGAGAAAGAGGGAGTAGAGGGGAGAGGAGAAAGAGAGAGAAAGCCTGTGTATGAAAGCGAAAAGTTATAGATTGAAAGAGAAAGGAGCTAGAGGAAAATTGAAAACAAATGTGTGAGAGAGAGAATACAAATAGAGAGTAGAAGAGAAGAGAGAGAGGAATTCCACTGGTGATCAAAGTCCTTCACATACCTGAGGCTGGGAGGCAGGCTCCCAGTGGAATTGGAGGAACCTAGAAAACATGACCTACATCTGCAGCCGAATTTAAATAAACAAGATATACCACCCGCTGAGAAACTCAAACACCGACATTTAGGATCAGGCCCCTGCTGAACATTTGCTGAGGGTGCAGAATCCAAAGACCACCGAAAATAGGTTCAGCCATCAGTCTACAGATGGAGAGAGGGCGATGCAGAAAGCAGGCAAGACCTGTTTTTTGTTGTTGTTGAAAACGAGAAGCACTACATTACCTCATACACTGCCCTGACTATGTGAAAAATAAGCAAGGCCTATGGGTAATACTCCTACAAATCACTGATTCTTATCAAGGTTCGGACCTTGCCGACATTGGAGGTTGGAAAGGCCGCAGAGTTTGAGCTGAGGCAACACTGACAAATAATGTGTCATGGCGATAAAGCATTATTGAAGTGAGGAATAGCGCATCTGAGGGGAAGAGATAGAAAATCAAGGCGTAGGAAACTGATAGGTGGGCAGACCAAGCTTTCGAGGAAGAGGGCATGAATGAAGAATCAGAACCAGGAAGTGATGGAGAGAAGAGAATGAGAACTATTGAGAAAGAGTGAGAAGCGGAAATAGCTGACAAATGAGTGACTGCAGGTGAAAAATGAGAGGCATAAGTATAAAGAGGAGTCGTCATGGAGAGAGCTATGGGGTCAGACGCAAAGAAAGATGCAGAATAAGGGAATTTCGAGATAGCATGTCAGACAGAGAGAAACAAGATAAAGCTGGCAGAGAAAGCCACGCTAGCGAAAATGCGAGGGCGCAGACAGAAAATCATAAACAAGCACGCGCTAAAAGAAAATAAAATAGCATGCGAGTGGTGCGCGCGCGTGACGGCAAAAGTAAAGTGAAAGCAGGCTGGCGAGTGGTGTACGATGTGTAGGCACCATGACGAGAGAGGAAAGCCAGATTGCGCCTCTGCTCGAACCACACGCTCTATGCCAGCCAAAAGGCTGTGGTAGGACTTTTAAAAGCCCACACACTAAATGTCTCGCAGAGCACAGCATGCGAGACCTAACAAGTTTAAATAGTTATAAAAACTTCATCTGGACAGACCCAGATTGCCTACCATCCCTAGTTGAAGAAGAACAGACCGAATCATACTCAAATTAAGTTCACAGTAAGTTAAAATCACGATTTCTTGCATAAGCTAATATGACTAGAGCAAAGTGGGAAAATGAAGGTGGTCTCTTCAGACATAAGAACACATCGAAAAGAAGACGCCCTTGCAAGAGAAAATGTGCGCAATACAAACTTACCTGCCAGGGCACTGAAAGCGTGATGAATTTCTCTGCATTGTTGGTTGTATATCAGAACCATGAATTCCCTAACCATGCATGCCTAAACAACGCGGTCTTAATACCGACTGTGTCTTAACCATTCATTCCTTTACCACTCATGCCTGTACCACGTAATTTTGTGGTAAAGGCACGAATGGGAAAGGGGTATGGGTGGCTAAGGTCCAAATACCCCTACCCCCTCCAACCCCCCACACTGTACCCCTGCCCTGAGGCCTAAAACGCTGTCCCTTTACCTTATCCAGCCCAGCCCTGAATCAGCTCTAGAAACTGCCCGCCCTCCCCTAAGCCCTAAAAACTACCCCAACCCTCCCCTACCTCACAAAACTACCCTCAAGCCACCAACCAGCCCCACATACCTCACCTCAGATCTCTCCCCACGAGTTCTTCCTGCATCCGTCCAATGCAGCCAGCTAGACCGCACACTGCCTTAACCACTCACATGAGTGGTTAAGGCATATCCATGGTTAAGACAGGTGGGGTTTAGCTTGCGGAGTCTGAACACTTGTGGTTTAGACCGCAGTGTTCCGACTGTTTCCCCAGAAAATTCACAGCCAATTCTCTATTTTTGTCCATGGTAAATTAACACTAGAACGACGATGCTCATGAATGAAATAAAGTCCTCCTGTTTAAAAGGTTAGCAAATGTTGTTACATCTAAAAGACAACCTGTGTTCCATTTTCAATGGAGCACAGCTAGGAGCATGAAAAATAAACAAGAACTCACTGATAGATGATAAATGTAATGGCAGATGTGATACGTGAAAACTCTGAATTATACTTTTCTACTAAAATGCACAAGCCCCCTCTGTCACTGAGAGTCCAAGCACTTACAGACTCATGAGCCCTTATTGCATAAGTACTTTCCCACAGTCACAGCTATCTGAAAGAAACATGTTAATGATGGATTCCATACCTTAGAATTACCCCCGGGCCTCAGACTGGATCCGGAAAGTTTTCGTCAGCAGTACCCCTGCACGTCGGAAGGTGGCGTAGTGCGGCTCGGCATTAGTCGTTGGCTTTGTGGTCGCCAAGATGACGTTGCGGCAGCTACTTAGATGCTGCCCTCGCGCGCTGACGTCAGTTCTTTCTTTTTCCGCACCAGCATGCGCAGATCCTGAGTGAACAGTACCCCCAGTCACTTTTTGACTGGGTTTTTTCGAGGCCTTTTGTCTCTATTTTTCGAGTCCCGGCTTCAAGACCTGCGGGGACTGTCATTGCATGATGTCGGGGATGGACCTACACTGCGTGTGTCTTTACTGCCTGGAGCGCGACCACAACCTCAAGTCGTGCTCCGACTGCCGTTCCATGGCGCCCAAGGCTTTGCGGGAGTGGTCCCAAAAGTTGCTTGAAGTCCAGCAGTCGGCTCCGAACCACTCAAGGTCCCGGTCTCAGGGGAGGTCGAGGGACCAGTCGCTCGACGCCGATTCGGACACCGATGGAGGATTTCCATCCCTATGTCCGGCATCTTTATTTTCAGTCAGTTTATCACCCTTTCGGAGGAAGGGGAGAAATGGGAGTGGTCTGAGGATCCTCTCACAGCACAATATGAGTTTGACCCGGACTGGGCTGAGGGGTTGGGGGATGCCAGTGGTCTTGATACCTCTCTTGACCTTGGCATGCTGTCTCCTCCTACTGTGGCTACAGAGGAGGGTGCAAGTTATGTAGTGGTGTTGCATAGGGCGGCCCAGGCCCTTCACCTCGAGCTCCCTATGGTGGCCATCAGGACTAACCTCCTGACAGAAGTGCTTCAACCGGCAGCTACCTCTTTGAAGCCACTGCCGCCTTTTAACGATGCACTTTTGGATGTTCTTTTGGGCACCTGGTCCAGGCCCCACACAAGGGCACCTGTGTATAGGAACGTGGCCCGACGCCATTGCCCGGGCCCGGGCGACCCCATTTTCCTTACCCAACATCCCACCCCTGAGATGTTGGTTGTCTAAGCCTCTGCATCCCCGAGCGCATTCCCTTCCACACCACCGGACACGGAATCCAAGAAACTGGAGCAATTTGGTAAGAAGATTTTTTCTTCTGCCAGTTCAGGGCTGCGGTCTGTGAACACCCCATGGCTCTTTGGCCGTTATTCCCACTCTGTGTGGGATACGGTGGCGTGCGTGCTGCCTCAATGTCCGGAGGAGACCGGGACAGTGCTCTCAAGCTCTTGCTGAAGGGAGGTATGCAGCCAAGTTCACTATTTGTTTTGGCCTTGACACCCCTGACTCGCTGGGCATGGCGATTTCCACGACGGTGGCGCTCCGTCGCCACGTCTGGCTGAGAACAACTGTTTTTTCTGGGGATGTCCAGAACACTTTGATGGACATGCCCTTTGATGGCTGTCGCCTTTTCGGCAACAAAGCAGATAGTGCGTTGGAGCTCTTTAAGGACTTGCGGGCTACGGCCAAATCCCTGGGCCTTTCCTCCACGTGCCCTCCTCCGCCTTTGGCTTTTTGCTCCTTTTGTGGCCACCGAAGGGTGCCTGACATGTTTGTTTTAGAGTCACAGGCCTGTGCAGCAACAGTCTCAGCGCGGACGTGGGACCCGCCGAACCGGTTCAGGGGGCCAGAGGGCGGGTCAGTCCACCTACACCCAAGCCACCACTTCCTCCAAACCTTCCTGGTCCTGTTTTTCAGGCCCATCAAACGCCAGTGTGTGGCAGGATTTGCCAACACCTCCCCCACTGGCGGATCATCTCTTTGGACAGGTGGGATTTACAAATAGTCCAAAGGGGGTACTCCCTCCCCTTGGAGACTACCCCTCCAGCCATGCCACCCAAGTACCACCACATGTCGGGGGTCACTTGGCACTTGTTCAACAGGAAGTTGCTTCCCTCTTGGCTAAAGGGGCCATTGAGCTCGTTCCTGTGCCAGAAGTAGGACGTGGTTGTTACTCCCACTACTGTCTGGTGCCCAAGAAGGCCTGCGTCCTATCAGGGACGTTAATCGCTTCCTCCGGAAGGAGAAGTTCTAGATGTTAACTCTGTCTCAGGTCTTGTCTGCCCTCAACCCTGGAAACTGGTTGGTAGCGTTGGACCTGCAGGACGCATATTTCCACATTCCCGTTCTACTGGCCCACCGGCGTTACATGCGGTTTACGGTAGGCCACGAGCACTTTCAGTTTACCATGCTCCCCTTTAGTCTTACCATTGCCCCTCCAGACTACAGCTGACCTCCTGCACTTGCTGGTGTTCTCCATCAGTGTGCCGAAGTAGCACCTGATACCCTCTCAGAAGCTCCTCTTCATCGGAGCGGTTCTGGATACCACACACTTTCGGGTCTATCCTCTCGAACGTCGAGTCCAGGATATTAATGCTCTGATTCCGATCTTTCAGCCTCTATCCTGGGTTTCGGTCAGGATGACCCTGAGGCTGCTGGGCATCATGGCCTCTTGCATCCTCTGGTCGATCATGCCAGATGGCATATGTGGGTTCTGCAGTGGGACCTGACGTTCCAGTGGGTGCAGCATCAGGGGAACCTGTCCGATTACATCCAGATCTCGGAGGACACTGCACAACAATTGCATTGGTGGCTCACAAACCTGCATTGGGTCAATGGCAGATCCCTATCCCTTTCCCAACCGGTGCACACAGTGGTGACGGATGCGTTTCTCCTGGGATGGGGTGGCCTCATGGGAGAGGCGGAGATCAGAGACCTCTGGTCTCCGGCGGAGTCCAGGCTCATCAACCTGTTGGAACTTCGGGCGATCCTACTTGCACTGAAGACATTCCTTCCCTCTGTCAAGTGGAGAGTAGTGCAGATGTTCACAGACAACACCACCGCCATGTGGTACTGCAACAAACAGGGCGGGGTGGGGTCGTGAACCCTATGTCAGGAGACCCTGCGCCTCTGAACATGGCTGGAACATCAGGGCATTTCCCTGGTAGTTCAACACCTGGCAGGTTCACTGAATGCCAGGGCAGACGAACTCAGCCGCAGGTGCATGATGGATCACAATTGGCATCTTCACTCGGAGGTGGCGCAGGGTCTCTTTCAACAGTGGGGAAAGCCTTGGTTAGATCTATTCGCCACCGAAGAGAACGCGCAATGTCAACAGTTCTGCGCGATGGAATTTCCAAGGCAGCACCCGCAAGGCGACGCTTTTCATCGCAAGTGGAGTTGCGGTCTGTTTTATGCTTTTCCGCCTATACCACTTCTTCCCACAGTGCTGAAGAAAATCAGGTGCAACTGGGCCCAAGTCATTCTTGTGGCTCCGGACTGGGCCTAGAAGAGTTTGGTATCCCGAGCTAATCAGTATGACCACCGATCCCCCGATACGACTGCCTCTTTGGGAGGATCTTCTGTTGCAGCAGCAGGGGACGGTCCTCCACCCGAACCTGTCCAGTCTTCACCTTCCTGCGTTGAGATTGAGTGGGGGCAGTTGATTCCTTTCGACTTGCCTCCTGAAGTCTGTGATGTCATTCTGGTAGCCAGGCGTCCCTCCACTAAGTTGGTGTACGCCTGCAGGTGGAACAAGTTTGTGGCATGGTGCACAGCAAAGGCTGTGGATCCCCTTTCTGCCCCTCTTTCAGAAGTCCTTCTGTTCCTTCTTTCTTTGGCCCAGCAGGGTTCTGCTCTGGGCACTATCAAGGGCTACCTTTCTGCTGTATCAGCCTCTTTTAGGTTTCCTGATCAGCCCTCTCTTTTCTAAATAGATTCATCAAAGGCATTACTCATCTTTTCCCTCCTATTCCCTTCGTAATGCCACTGTGGGACTTGAACCTGGTTCTCACATATTTAATGTGCGCTCCCTTTGAGCCACTTCACAACCATCCTCTTTGTCTGTTATCTTTGAAGACTGCCTCCTTGGTTGCCATCACCTCTGCTAGGAGAGTGAGTGAGCTCCAGGCTCTTTCTTGCAAACCTCCTTTTCTGTCTGGTCATCCGGACAAGGTTGTACACAGAACACGCCCATTCTTTCTGCCAAAGGTTGTCACTGCTTTCACATCGGGCAGACCATTACTTTGCCCACCTTCTTCTGCCTTCGCATCCTTCCAGAGAGGAAGGTAGGCTCCACGGTTTGGACCCAAAACATGCGATCTCATTTTACCTGAATCGCACACAACACTTCTGGGTGGATGACCAGCTCTTTGTTGGCTACGTAGGCGCCAAGAAAGGTTGGGCCGTACACAAATGGACTATCTCCCGGTCTCTTGCGTCTTAAAACCTGTTATTCTCTGGCGAAAAAAGAGCCTCCTGTGGGGCTTCGCTCCCATTCCACCAGGGCAACGGCTGCCACTACCGCATTGAGACATGGTGCCCCTTACAAGACATCTGTCAGGCAGCTACGGGGGCCTCGTTGCACACTTTTACTAAGAACTATTGCCTGGACAGCCAAGTCGGGAGAGACAGCTTCTTTGGCCGTTCTGTTCTCCGGGACTTCCTGGTGTGATTTTGGTTCGCAGACCCACCACAGAGGTTGGTATTGCTGGGATATCTATTCTAAGGTAAGGAATCTATCACTAACGTGTTTCTTTCAGATAAACAAGTTACATACCTTCGATTTCCGATATATATGTAAGAAACATTAGTTAATGATAGATTCCTTACCGCCACACCCATCCTCCCCGTTCTGCGAACTGATTGCTAGCGTTAAGGTCATCCCTTTCAGGGCCTACGTTTCAATGCACCAGTGGTCAGTATCTTGCATGCCTCTGCGTTCCTGGCGTGGAAAGTCGTGTACAGAACTGACGTCAGCGCACAAGGGTGGCGTCTAAGTAGCTGCTGCGATGTCATCTCGGCGACCAGGACGCCAACGACGGACGCGGAGGCGCCCGTCGTCACCTTACGACGCGCAGGGTTATTGTGGAAAAAGGTAGGGCTAGGACCTTCCTCAAGATTTGCCCGGCGCTAACCGCCCTTGTACCATTCAAATTACCAAGCAAATGAGGCAGGCGCCGGAGACCAGAAGGCAGGAAACAGAAGTTTTATTCCGACGGAGCAGAACACATCAGATCAGACAACAAGGTATCGTCTCGAGGTGCTCTAACAGCCTCTCGGAGGCCTGGCCTCTTATACACTGGTTTATGGCATGTGACCTTTCTTTATTACAATCAGAACTTTGTAAAGCAAGGAAAAGACATCCCCGTAATCCTCGTGTCAATCCCACCCCCGTATACCTTCACAATAGAGGTCCTCAACCTGCTGATAAGAGGAGGGGGTCATCACGTAGCTGAGTGTTCCGTCGAGTCTTAGGATGTGCGCCTGATCATATCACAGGGGGGGGTGGGGAGGCCTGGATCAATAGAGGGTCCTTTGAAGGAGAGCGACCTCATACAATAAGGGGCAGTAAATGATATCTCTCGGCTTAGGAAATGGCCTCGGACCTGCGTGGACAGCTGGACACGGGGTGAGGGGTCATCAAAGGAGTGGTATTCATGCCGTGTGGACAGACCAGTGCGGAGGGAAGGTTTATCAACAGAGGGGCATTCATGGGAGGAGAGGAGGTGTTGGTCAGGCGCTGGCGTGACTCCCAAGGACAGGGTCATGCAGAAGGGTTATGCTCATAAGGGGGGGGGGGGAGGGGGAGCCAGGGTGCGCGGAGGATGCTTGCTGGGTCAGAGGGGCGCGCTGGCGATCGATCGTGGACAGGGAGACCGTGATATCTAAAATGGCTGTCGTGCACGTAGTGCATAGGTGACCTAAAATGGCTGCCGTGCACGTAGTACATAGGTGACAAGCTGGCGCAGATGATGTTCAGATCGCAAACTAAAATTCCACAGTCCTCCCTTTTAACATGTCTCGCCAACTTGTCAGTTTGGATTTATCCCCTTAAGGCCACGTATTTCTACTTCATAGAGGGGGCTCATGTGCTCATTTCGGAAGTCCAAAGTCTTTGGGCACATACAGTTAGAAACAAGGCCGCACAAAGGGGGCAGACATTGGATACCTAAGCAACACCCACATAATATCACAAGAGGTATCAGCACGAAGGAAAACAATCTCCAGCCCCAATTCTTCAGAGTGTCCCAAAACCAGCTCCCGAGCGACCATCCTTCTTGTTCTTGGTGAACCTCCGAGGAAAGTCTGTGGAGGTGCTCAATGGCTTTGTAGACTGAAGGCGAGTTGTCTGGCACGTAGGTGCAGCAGCTGGATCCGATGATGCGGCATGCTCCTCCTCGGTCGGCTAGGACCACGTCTAGGACAAGACGATTTTGAAGGGTCACAAGGCGGACCGCCTGAAGCTCCGCAGTGTTGTTGGCGAGGATGCCAGCCGTGATGTTGATCGTTGTTTCTACTGCCTGGGTCAGGTGTCGGATAGCACGGCTGTTTGCCATTGGGCCCCACAGAGGAACAAGTCCCTTTGCGGCATCCAGGAACTGTGCTCCGGTGGAGTCGGCTTGTCCAAGGTCGTCTGCACGCCTCTGCCGGTGATGGTTGGCAGGGGCTACATATGTGGGTGGAAGAACGAAGGCAATGTAACAGATACCCTTCCAACCCTTCGGGAGCCAGGTGTAAGCCTTGGTGCCGCACACAAAGTACATGTTCGGAGAAGCAACAAAGGAAGGGGGGTCAGCTGAGTCCAATGTTCTGGTGATTCGGCAGGCGCTGTGACCCACCAGCTGTGTTCCATGGCCTTCGAGACACACGAGACCTGTGACATTGATAACAGACAGGGCCACAGTCAGAGTGGCGGTAGTTTGTTTTTGCAGATGAGAAAAGGTGGTTCTGGCTGGATTGTGGAGCACCTGTACTTCGACTCGTTCTTTGGCTGGAATGTCTTTGAGGAAGGTGGCGCCTGCGAGCGCGGGACACAGGGCAGCAGGGGTCTTTCCGGTTTTGTTCAGCCAGAACCCAGAGTAGAAGTGTGACACTGTCCGGCTGGAGGTGGCGTTGTCCTTGTGGCTCTCTTGCATGAGGATCAACCAGGCGAGGCAAGAGCCGTGAACTGAGAAGGGTGAAGGGATGAAGGGGATGGAGTGTCCTGTGGCATGCGGGAGCAACCCGCAAATCCAGCAGTTTGTAGCATTTGCAGCAAGGTTGTGTTGGTGCAACAGTTGCACGAAGGAATTGTTCCAGAATTTCCTGCGCCTTTCTTGGAGCTGAGGCGACAGGGAGATTAGGTGATGCTCTTTCAGGGGTGTCGGTTGTGCCGTAGGTAGTAGTGCCTTGTGGGCCGGTGTGCTTTCCTCCAGAATCCAGAAGGAGGTCATGAGGAGGAGGCAGAAGAGGAAGACAATGAAGAGTGCGATTGTCTTTGATTTGTGCAAGTTGTCAGTCTTTGGATTTCTATACTGGGTATTTCCTGTTGCTTCCATCATCTTCTTATCTGGCGCTTCCATCATCTTCTTATCTGGCGCTTCCATCACCTTCAAGGGGCTCGGTAGTGGGCAGAACCACAGACTTCGTTTAGCTTCTCTCCCGGTAACCCTTGATTGTGTTCAGGTCACCGTTCTGAGATTTAACTTAGTCCGTGGCCTACTTAGCCGAAACTCCCTCCTTTCGTCGCAGGAAATACCCTTCTCTGGATGGCACAGTGGGATCAGAGAATTTTGCAAGTTCGAGTGCCTCAGTATCGGGATAACAGTCCAATATTGGTCGGTCTTTGCTCAGGAGCTCTTCTTGGGCGCTGACGTTTTCTGTCGTGGCCAGGTTTGCAGAGACCTTCCGGCAATGATGCGCGTGCAGCCAGTGCTTCTTCCCCTCCACTCGAAGCGCCGTTCGGGTGGTAATCAGCACTTGCCAGGGGCCCGTCCACCGCGGCTCCAGACTCTTGGTCCGCTGGAAATTTCGTATCAACACGAAATCTCCCGGTTGGATGTCGTGGCCGGGGCCCCTGGAGGCATCGGGGATGGCCTGCTGCACCTGTTGATGAATGACAGACAACGTTTTAGTTAACTTGCACAAATAATCAGATAGTAGGACGTCTGGGACGTCATGAATGGAGGTCGGTTTGGGAGCAGTCCAGAGATTCATCGGTCGCCCAAACACGACCTCGTAGGGGGTCAAATGGTGCTTGGTGGGAGTGGAGCGCATCGATAACAAGGCCAGTGGGAGGGCATCCGGCCAGTTAAGTCCAGTGGTGGCCACTATTTTTGACAATTTCAGCTTCAGTGTGGCATTATGGCGTTCCACCAGACCGGCGGATTGGGGGTGGAAGTCCGCATGAAACCTTTGCTTCACCCCCAACCCTTTTAGGATTAGTTGGATAACCTCAGCTATGAAGTGGGGGCCATTGTCGCTCCATAAAATTCGACAAAGGCCATAGCGAGGGAAGAATTCTTTCAGTAGTACTTTGGCAGTAGTCATGGCAGTGTTGTCACGGGTTGGATAGGCTTCTACCCATTTGCTGAAGGCACACACGATGACTAGTACATACTTCAGGCTTTGGCATCTCTCTAGTTGGATGTAGTCCATCTGAAGGACCTCAAAGGGGTGATTGGGGGTCCCAAACCCTACCCGGGGTACTACAGTTCCTTTCCCGGGGTTGTGTTGCAGACAGATAAGGCACTGCTGAACTAGGCGTCTGGCGGAGTCAGGGATTTTGTCATTGTGCCAGACTTTGGAAATGAGTTCGATCATGAGTGCAGATCCTATGTGTGCGGGGGAATGTGCCATCGTCAGTATGGGAATCAGGTATGAGTCGGGTAGCAACCATCTGTTTGCATCCTTCGTTCGCCAGCAGCCCTCTTCATCCTTCAAACCCACTCTTGCCCACTTGGTCAGCTCGTGAGGGGTGCTGGCCGACTGTATGTCTCTGATCATTACCCTTGTGTCACTCCATGTTTCTGCTTGTGACCTGGTCACATACATGCGTGTCACCGTCCTATTCTCAGCAGTGGTTCGTGCAGTAACGTCGGCTAATGCATTCCCTTGTCCGACTAAGTCTGTCACCCTTTTGTGTGCCTGACATTTGATCACCGCTAATCGTTTGGGGAGGAGAACTGCTTCGATCAGAGCGGAAACTAGGTCTCCGTGGAGGATTGGGGTGCCGTGGGACGTCAGGAATCCCCTCTCCCTCCACAGGAGCCCAAAATGGTGGACCACTCCGAAGGCATACTGGCTGTCCGTATATACGTTCGCAGTGGTCCCTGCGGCTATGATGCATGCTCGTGTGAGGGCTATCAGCTCTGCTGCCTGGGCAGATCGTTGTGTGATGCAGGCTGTCTCGACTACTGTTCGGGCAGCTGAAGTGGTGCCATCTGGGAGTTTGATGCATGAGCCGTCTACCCATAGCTCTCCATCGGGGTCAGTAAAAGCAGTGTCTCGGAGGTCAACCCTACTCCTAGTTTGTTCGTCCGTGAGGGTCACACAGTCGTGGGTGGGAGGAATGTCAGGGTCATTTTGAGGCAGGGGCAGTAATGTGGCAGGATTCAAAGTCGTGCATCTCTTTAGTGTGATGTGGGGTGCAAGCAGAGTCAACTCGTACCCTGTCAGTCGTGCGCTAGTCAGGTGTTGGGTCTTTGTCTGGTTCAAAAGGGTGTCAACTGCATGGGGTACTAACACAGTGAGGGAGTTTGAAAGTACAATTCCTTCGCTCTGGCGGATAGAGACAGCAGCGGCAGCTACCGCTCGAAGGCAGGCAGGTAAAGCTCTGGCTACAGGATCAAGAGTGGCGGAGAAGTAGGCACAAGGGCGCTGCTTAGGACCAATTGATTGAGTTAGGACAGACAATGCGCATCCCTCCCTTTCGTGGGTGAAGAGGGAGAAGGGTTTGGAGTAGTCCGGCGTTCCGAGGACGGGTGCTGAGCAGAGTGCGTCCCGTAATTCCTTAAAGGAGGCTTGACACTCAGTGGTCCAAGGAAGCGGGGAGGGGACATCTTTGGTCAGCAGGGCAAGTAATGGTTTCACAATGAGGCTGTAATTAGGCAACCACTGTCTGCAAAAAGAGGTTAGGCCAACCAAAGAGCGGACCTGCTTTTGTGTTCTTCGGATGGGGGTGTCTAGGATGGTTTGGATTCGGTCGGGTGTAAGTTTCCTCCCTTCTTTGGACAGAAGATGGCCTAGGTAAGTCACTTGTGGCTGGCAGAACTGTAACTTCTTTTTGGAGACTTTATGGCCATTTTCTGCAAGAAAGTGTAGGAGTTGGACGGTGGCTGTCGTTGCAAGCGGGGTGGTGTCGGCCGCCAAAAGGATATCGTCAACATATTGGATCAACACCACTCCATCTGGTAGTTGGAAGGCATCTAGCTGCCTTTTGAGGGCCTGGCTGTAAATGCTGGGACTTTCAGTGTACCCCTGGGGAGCTCTACAAAATCGGTACGAGCGGGATTTTAACGTGAAGCCGAAGAGATAACGGCTGTCTGGATGGATGGGGATAGAGAAAAACGCGTTCTTAAGGTCGATAACAGTGAAGGTGGTGCCAGTGGACGGGATGAGGGTCAAAATGGTGGTGATATCAGAGACTACAGGATATTGGGGTACAACCACTTTGTTAATCTCTCGTAAGTCGATGATGAAGCGGTACGCTTTCTCATCTCCTTCACCTTGCTTCTTAACAATAGGTAGGATTGGGCTGTTGCAGACGTTGCTAACCACCTCTTCAACCACTCCTGCATCTACCAGAGACTGAATGATCGCTACCAGTGCCTTCTCACCCTCTGGCGATCTCCGATATTGCCGGAGCTTCGGGAGCATAGCGTCCTGTCGTACAGTTATGTGAATAGGATCAATCATCATTCGCCCCACATCAGAGTCATTTTTGGCCCACAGGTACGGAGGCAGGGTGTCAAGCAGGGACAGGTCAGCGTCAGTTATGGAGCACATGTGTCGTGGGGGACGGGATCTGGGCATGTCTGGGTTGTCGTACAGGATGACTCGTATTCCATCTGGGGAACACCTAATGGTAGCTCGAAAATGTTTCAGTAAGTCAATGCCCATAATGGCGTCAGGGGAGTTGGAGGAGAGCAGAAATGTCACGTCAGTGGTGTTGTTTTCTAGGTCAAAGGTAATAGGTACGGACAGGGGGTTAGTGGAGGGCGTTCCATCGAAACCTATCGACGTTATGTGTGAGCCAGACAAGGGTGCCCTTGGAATCAGTCGTTTTGATAACACACTACGTGTCGCCCCAGTGTCTACCAAGAATGGAGACTCTGTACCCAGGACCTTAGCGGTGACATAAGGACCTTGCTGGTCAACACAGAGCTCGACTGGATCCCTCCCTTGCCCCTGGCAGTCCTATGCAAAGTCGGGGGTATTTTCGCCTTCGGACAGCTGATATTGGTTTTGTCGGGGACGGTCAAATGTGTTCAGTCTCCCTGATCTGTCATTGTTGGGGTCATTGGTGTGCCCTCGTCCTTGTACTTTATTTCTTGGCCCTCCTGCCACATCCCTGGAGTCCCTATTTCTATTCATCTCTAGTAGAACCGGACACTGGGATTTCCAATGGCCGAACCCTTTGCAGAAGGCGCATTGGTCATTGCTAATGTCTCTACGTCCAGTGTGGGGTGCTGGGGTGTGATCTTTAGGAGGTAGATCTCTGGGGGTGGTTGATTGGTAGTTCCCCCTTTGGTGTTCCCGTCCTATCGCTATACCCTGTTTCTGGGCTATCATTACCCTTTCCTTTAAATCTTTCTTCTTTTTCTCGGACGCCCTATCATTCTCATTCTTTTGGTGCTCGTAATACTGAGCCATCTGAAGGATAGCTGCGGGTTTGGAGGCCCCCCAACTACTCTCGCTCGTCTGCAGCTTTTGGGAGACTTCTTGTGTTAGGCCCTTTACGTAATTTTGTACAAACAGGTGTTGTCCGGTTGCGGTGGTCATGTCTTGGCCACTGTAGTCGGAGAACACTGTCTCGAATCGGGAGAAGTATTCTGACACATCTTCCTGGGGTTTCTGTCGACAGGCCGTGACTATCGACCAGTTTACCTTTCTTTCCGGGACCAGTGTTTTCAATTTCTGAACTAGTTTATCTGGGAGTTCCAGTATGTCTTTTACTGGTTTCCTTCCAGGCTCTCTTTGTCCATCTAGTTTACCGAGTTGGTCCCAGGTATGTCCAAACAGATCCGTGTGGTCAGCCTTCCGGATTTGCTTCCACACGTCAGCTGGCAGGCATAACCCAAAGAACAAGTCAATGTCTGCTAAAGTCATTATTGTCGAACCCAAGGCTGTGCCTAATTCGGTATAAAATGCCGTCGGGTTCTTTCTTAAATCGGGCAGGGTTTGTTTGAAGGTTAGGATATCTTGCCGGTCCCATGGTTGGTAAACCCAATTGTACACAACCCTCCCTTTTGCATTTTCATTATTAATATCATCGCTTGTTCCCTGGCCCCGTGGCGGGATCCAGTAAGGGGCCGCTTCTCTGATGGGCATCATAGTATTGGCTACTTCTACCGAGGTCGTTTCAGGGACTGTAGCCTTGGTTTCTGGTTTTTGTTCCGTGAGGTGGCGGAAGACCTCAAGCATCTGCATGAAGAGCTCCGTCGCCTCACGTTCAGTCCCATCTCCAACATCAATTTTCCTATACAGCGTTGTTAGTTTAGCAGGACCCTTACTCTGATACCTATCTTCATATGCGTTCAGGGTGTAGTAGCTGAATCGCAAGATGAAATGCCGTCTGTGGCTGTCGGCATGTGAATTATATACGCTCATTGCATAATCTTCGCTCTCCCTTCGTTCTACTAATGTCTTTGCTATTTTGTCGATCCCATCCCGCTCATCTTTGCTCAACCTAGTTAGCCTAGCTGGTGATTGTTTGCTAGCCTCGGGATCGTCTGACGAAGTTGTTAATGTGGCTGGTGCAGAGGCCGTGAGGGCTGGTGCACCAGCGCTAGGGTCACTTTCACTCACACTCGGGGCTCGCAGGCTTTGTTGGCTGGGGGCATATGGAGGGGGCATGTAGATGATTGGGGGACCTAGCAGTAACTCATCGTTTGCCCGTTGTTTGGAGGGCAATTCAGGGTAGAGTGCAGAGGGGGTCCTAACAGGACATTGGCCTGTCGACCCTGATTCTTGGTTTTGTGTAGCTTCCTTTCTTTCTTTTATTTCCTCTTCTAGTTGCTTTGCGGCTAGGTGGGCTGCCTTTCGTAATTCTTTCCCTATTTTTGCTTCTTCTCTTTTCTTTCATTGTTCCGCTTCTTTGCGCCACATGCCGATACTGTCGAGCATGGTGGGCGTGGTCTTATTCTTCTGGAGCGCTATTTCTAATGTTCTTATTTTATTTTCATTAAAGGAACCTATCAGTGGCCACTGACTTTCAGGGTTCTTTTTTGTATATTTATGCCATAGTTTAGTGTAAGCTATAGCGACTAGTCCATACTTAGTGAACATGTCCTTATTAGGGGTGCCCTCCAGTGGAGCTGGATGGTTCATCTCTAATAAGCGGTCCGGGCTAAACAGGCTACCAACCAGTGGGGAGAAGATAGGCATGACGGATTACAACGGGGACAAAAGTCTGCACTACCTATCTTATCACGGCGGGCAAAGACTAGACAGAATATTTCTATTCTCCGTTGTTTGCCGGCGGTGAATACCTCAAACGAACCAATACCGAACAATCGGTCAATCAAAAACAATTCAGTGGGGAGAATAAGTGGGCACGAAAAGTTATCGTTACCCACTCTTTCTCTACCTGCAAAGAGAGACCTTGTTCTTCCCTGTTTGCGGACAAAGAATCTCCAGACAATAATCCACGAACGACAGTTCGGGAAACAGTGGGGGAGAAAGATAGGCACGACGGATTACAACGGGGACAAAAGTCTGCGTTACCTATCCTTCACTGTTTGCAAAGAGAGAGCCTGTTTTTTCTCCGTTTGCAGACAGCGAATCTCCAGAGGTTTCAACAAAGCGTAATACTAGTATTATCCAAACAAAACAATTTTCTCAGTTCGTCGTGTTTACACGACCTTACCCGGACCGCATGGACGGTTTCCTGTCCTCTGGACCCAGCGCCCGATCGTCCTCTCTCCTTCGTGATGCCCGTGGCACTCCTGATGGTTCCCAGTCAGGACCGTAGATCACTCGAGAGAGGTCTGTTCAGAACTAGTGAAGGTCGGATGATCGGCTGTCAGACGAGGGTCTATCGGACACGAGCTCTTCCCGATCGTTGCAGTCGTTCACTCTGTCATCGGGACCTCTCCCACTGGATCCACGTGTCGCTGATGGGCCCCACGCTTTGGGACGCCAATTGTGGAAAAAGGTAGGGCTAGGACCTTTCTCAAGATTTGCCCGGCGCTAACCGCCCTTGTACCATTCAAATTACCAAGCAAATGAGGCAGGCGCCGGAGACCAGAAGGCAGGAAACAGAAGTTTTATTCCGACGGAGCAGAACACATCAGATCAGACAACAAGGTATCGTCTCGAGGTGCTCTAACAGCCTCTCGGAGGCCTGGCCTCTTATACACTGGTTTATGGCATGTGACCTTTCTTTATTACAATCAGAACTTTGTAAAGCAAGGAAAAGACATCCCCGTAATCCTCGTGTCAATCCCACCCCCATATACCTTCACAATAGAGGTCCTCAACCTGCTGATAAGAGGAGGGGGTCATCACGTAGCTGAGTGTTCCGTCGAGTCTTAGGATGTGCGCCAGATCATATCACAGGGGGGGGTGGGGAGGCCTGGATCAATAGAGGGTCCTTTGAAGGAGAGCGACCTCATACAATAAGGGGCAGTAAATGATATCTCTCGGCTTAGGAAATGGCCTCGGACCTGCGTGGACAGCTGGACACGGGGTGAGGGGTCATCAAAGGAGTGGTATTCATGCCGTGTGGACAGACCAGTGCGGAGGGAAGGTTTATCAACAGAGGGGCATTCATGGGAGGAGAGGAGGTGTTGGTCAGGCGCTGGCGTGACTCCCAAGGACAGGGTCATGCAGAAGGGTTATGCTCATAAGGGGGGGGGAAGGGGGAGCCAGGGTGCGCGGTGGATGCTTGCTGGGTCAGAGGGGCGCGCTGGCGATCGATCGTGGACAGGGAGACCGTGATATCTAAAATGGCTGTCGTGCACGTAGTGCATAGGTGACCTAAAATGGCTGCCGTGCACGTAGTACATAGGTGACAAGCTGGCGCAGATGATGTTCAGATCGCAAACTAAAATTCCACATACTGCTGACGAAAACTTTCCGGATTCAGTCTGATGCCTGGGGGTAATTCTAAGGTAAGGAATCTATCACTAACTAATGTTTCTTACAGATATATCATTACGGAAGGTAAGCAACTTGTTCTTCTCTGCACCTTCAACTCGAGGGTGGTTGTGAATGCTGCTCCCCTGACAGTTATCTTTTAGGAATTATTTGAAAGGAATAGTTATTAAGTAATGTCTAGACATCCTTAAAACCTTCCCCTGCCCGTCCCTTTCTCTGTTATTGCTTTTATTGTTCACTTCTATTTTTAATGATAGCATTTATTGTTTTTATGATTATAGTTATGGCCTACGCTGAACAAAATGAAATCAAGGTGATAATAAGAAAGTTCTACAAAAATCCTCGCTTTGAAAATGAAACTTTAGCATTTTTGAATACTGCAGTATTTTATAAAGTTTAAAAACACAATTTTTCCCACCCTTTCATCCACAGAGCCTTCCTCCTTCTCCCCTCTCTTTGCTACCGATCCCTCTTTTCAGTCCTTTACTTTTGTCTGCAGAGGCCATAACAGCTGAGCACTTACTAAAGTCTGAATTTGAGTGAGGCGCCAAATACTTCCCTAAGCTTTTCGGAAATAGGGAGAGAGAGGAAGAGAATGATGTTGTGGGAGACAGAGAGTAGGAACAAATATCCTTGCTGAGCTGAGGATGAAATGAGCACCCCCACTCTAGAAAAGCTGGTCTGCTGCTGACCTTAGTACTCAGAAGCCGATTCCAGCAATTATATGCCACCTTGACCACAAAAACAAATTCTTCATAACCATTGCTCCATCAACACACAGGCAGATCGCACCCTCGGCAAAGCAGGAAACGAGGGCATCCCCCATCCAAATGCACTGTCTCCTGCTCGAAAGGGTCCCACCTCCCTGAAGAATTAAAAAACCAGCCGAGAAACAGCTTGGAGTATTTGTTCATCATATTAACATCCTTACTCTGGCATTTCTCCATGGATCATATAACCACTTACTTTCATTCAAGGAGAAACTGGGGCCCCAGTAAACGCCACATTGAGGCAAAGGTGCTTCGATTCAGAGAACACTTTTCGGTGTATCTCTTCAACATAAAACACGTTCCTGTTCAGGCCCTCTAATGCCAGGGATTTTGAAGCTCCAGAGCTTTTTCTGGCCCCAGCCATCCCTGGTGAAATGTTCGAAGAGTGGCCGGGGAAACGCCGCAGACCTCCAGAGTCAGTGATTGTGTTGGTAGTCCAACAGAGATCTTCTCATTTTACTTTGCTGCTGTTCCATCATACAAGCAAAAATCGTTTATTTTTTTAATGTTATCACATTATTGACATGTAACAATCAGTTACATTAGATCTTCATAATTCAGCAAACAATGATAGCAGTAGACATATGTGTCACATCAACATATTTGATACATCACCTATATTAGTTATTTTATTGTAATTGCATTTATATAGCGCTTACTACCCCTCACGAGGCGTCAAAGTGCTTATACTGAATAATCAACAGCCCCGATGACAATACAGAGGCAATAGCGTGCAAGACGTGTCTATAATACACTGGATTATTCAATTAAGAGCAGAGGTAAACAATCCCATATCCAACATATTGGCATCATCAAAAGAAAGAGTGGAGTGGTGTGGCTCACTGGTTAGAGGCGGCAGACCCGGAAGCAGAGAACGGCCCGGGACCAGGGTTCAATTCCCAACGCGGCAGGGTCGTGGACCGAGGTCAGCGGACTCGATAATTCTCGCCTCGGTGCCTACTCTAACCAGGGATCACACTCAGCAACTCTGGGCATTAGCTTGCCTCATCTCTACAGCGGCCCCCCACATACACCGGGGATGCCTGGTTTCACCTTGGAGATACCCAGTAGGGACCATCTCACAGGGAAAGCCAGGACGGGTTCCCCTGCGGTCTACAGCGCGGAGATACCCATGTGGGGTGATTCAGGCGCTTTACAAGACATCATTACATTACAAAGAGATCACTATCTAAATGTTAAGTAAAGCGTGCATTCCTCTGTCTTCAATGCATAAAACCCTATAACTGCACTTTCGTTTTCAGGAGTATGCATTGTTAGGGTGCCTCGTCATCCCAAGACTGTGGCATATGTCTCGGTCCTCTCAATACACAGTGCTGCTTTTCGCATCATTTAAGTCTGGCAATCTGAGCTTTAGCCGTCAGAAGCATTAACACTGCCGTCTCATAATCAATCTGGCTATATCAGAGGCATAATCAAGTAATAGCGTCGTAGTGGGAGGTGGTTTACTACAATCTACTGTTGTTGCAAAGCTTTACTTGAGCCATTCTATATATTTTAAAAAGCCACCCTAAGTGAAACAAGTCCTCACGGCCCTTATGCCTGTATTACAAGTATGACTTAGCGTTGGGTCAATCCTAGGTGAAGATACCGGCGTGTCGTATACAAAGTGTGTATGCATTATGGGGCACATGCATAAGTGTTGCATTTTAGGATTACCAAATAGCGATTTTTAATAAATCTCTATTTGGTAAGCGCAAAATTCAATGCAATAAAATAGGCAGCAAATAGTGATTCTCTAATTGTAATTGCTTAAGGGTCATATGTATAAAAAATGTGATTTATGATTCTCAAATAGCAATTGTTTGCTAATCGCTAATTGAGAATCGCAAAACGCGATGTAAATAATTTTTTGCAAAAAAATAGCTATTCCTTAAAATCCCAACACAAAAAGCGATTTACAAAATTTTGATTTCTTATTAGCAAATTCTCTATTAAGAAATCGCAAATTTAGCGTATCTGCAATTCAGGTGCAGCTGGATGACATCACACCTAGGAAGTGTGACTGCCCATGCTGTTCCTGATTGCCTGATGCTGTGTCAGAGGCTGGAAGGAGAAGCACACCACGCTGAACTGCAACACCACAAATACACAATGGATCCACAGGAGAAGGATAAGGAGGCAGCTGGCAGGAAAAGAAAACACAAATTCAGTGAGAAGGAGCAGCAGGTACTTATTGAGGAGATGGTCAAGACCCATAAAGTGCTTTTTGGCAAGAACCCCCTGCTTGTCCCTGAGTCTCAAAAGCGCAAAATATGGCTGGACATACAGGCTAAGGTGAATGCCATAGGTGTCACATAGCTCTCCAATGGTGAACTACACAAGCGCTGCTATGACATGCTCTCAAGGTCTAAGGATAAGGTTGCCACCAGGCTTGCGGAGGCGAAGAAAACTGGTGGTGGTACATCCACAGAGCCTGAATACACATCCCTTGAGGAGTTGGTGGAGTTCATCCTACAGCCTGAAAGCATCAGTGGGGGGTTGCAGATATTGACAGCTCCGACACTCCCAACACCAGACAAGGTAAGATGCATGTTAAGTCAGCCCAGACAGATTCCCCCCTTAATAACACACTCAGGAATGCCCCAATTAAGAAGTAACAATGCAGCTCCATTCCACATTTTTCAGCTCACCCAGCAATGCATCATGGGAGATGTAGTCACACACATAACACAGTTGAGCAATGACACACAGCAATGTATCAGCAGGTGACACAAAATAGTAAAGCCAAAATTGTAACACTAAAAAAGAAGACTTGTTGGGCAGAATGCAGAAAATTGTCACACATTCACCCCAGTACAGAGATCTGGGCCGAAAGCCATAGTGTTTTTGCTCACCTTGCCATTCCAGTTTGGACCCAGCCGTATGCAAATAAGTTTGACCCTGAGCCCAATGTGAACAATCCAGCCCGAACTGACAGGCCAGGTCCTCTCTGAACTGAAAACAAGCATCCCAGGACCGGTTTCGGGCTTTCAGCACTCATCAGCCAGGATAGCTTGACTCCAGTGTCATGGAGAGCACGGGACCCACGTCTGGGCATACCGTCTCACTTGGAGTGACAAATACAAAAAGAACAATTGATGGACATAACGCAGAACAATGTCATACATCCACCCCAGTACAGAAATCTGGACCTAAATCCATCTTTTTTTACTCACCATGTCATTCCAGTTTGGACCCAACCATGTGCAAATCAGTCTTGGCCCGAGCCCAATGGGAACAGTCCAGCCGAACTGCCAGGCCAGGTTTTCCCTGGACTGGAAACCAGCATCCTAGGACCGGTTTTGATCTTTCAGCCCTTATCAACCAGGATAGCTTGACTCTAGTGGCATGGAGAGCATGGGACCCACGTCTGAGCATACCCGTCGCACTCGCGGTGACAAATGCAAAAAGAACAATTGATGGACAGAACACAGAACAATGTCATGCATCCACCCCAGTACAGAGATTTGGACCGAAGTACATCCATTTTTGCTCACCATGTCATTCCAGTTTGGAACCAACCACATGCAAATCATTATTGAACCTGAGCTTAATGGGAACAGTCCAGCCCGAACTGCCAGGCCAGGTTTTCCCTGGCCTGGAAACAAGCATCCTAGGACAGGTTTCAGGATTTCAGCCCTCATCAGTCAGGATAGATTGACTCCAGTGGCATGGAGAGCACTGGATTCACGTCTGCGCATACCCTGTCCACTCGGGATGATAAATGGAAAAAGAACAATTGATAGACAGAATGCAGAACAATGTCATACATTCACCCCAGTACAGAGATCAAGGCCTAAATCCATCATTTTTTTGCTCACCATGCCATTCCAGTTTGGATCCAGCCATATGCAAATCAGTCTTGACCCTGAGCCCAATTGGAACAGTCCAGCCCGAACAGCCAGGCCAGGTTCTCCCTGGACTGGAAACAAGCCTCCTAGAATCTGTTTCGGGCTTTCAGCCCTCATCAGCCAGGATAGCTTGACTCCAGTGGCATGGAGAGCACAAGGCCCACGTCTGGGCATACCCGTCCTATTCGTGGTGAAAAATGCAAAAAGAACAATTGATGGACAGAACGCAGAACAATGTCATACAGCCACCCAAGTACAGAGATCTGGACCTAAATGCATTGTTTTTTTGCTTACCATGTCATTCCAGTTTGGATCCAGCCATATGCAAATCAGCCTTGACCCCAAACCCAATGAGAATAGTCCAGTCCGAGCTGCTAGGCCAGGTCCTCCCTGGACTGGAAACAAGCATCCTAGGACCGGTTTTGGTCTTTCAGTCCTTATCAGCCAGGATAACTTGACTCCATTGTCATGGTGAGTATGGGTCCTATGCCTGGGCATATCCGTCCCACTCAGGGTTACATATGCAAAAAGAACAATTGATGGGCAGAATGCAGAACAATGTCATACATTCACCCCAGTACTGAGATCTGGGCCTACATCCATCATTATTTTGCTCACCATGCCATTCCAGTTTGGACCCAGCCATACGCAAATCAGTCTTGACCCTGAGCCCAATGGGAACAGTCCAGGGCAAACTGCCAGGCCATTTCCTCCCTGGACTGGAAACAAGTATCCTAGGGCCGGTTTCTGGCTTTCCGCCATCATCAGCCAGGATAGCTTGACTCCAGTGGCATGGAGAGCACGGGACCCACGTCTGGGCTTACCCGTCCCACTCAGGTTGACAAATGCAAAAAGAAAAATTGATAGACAGAATGCCATTCCAGTTTGGACCCAGCCATATGCAAATCAGTCTTGACCCTAAGCCCAATGTGAACAGTCAGCCCAAACTTCCAGGCCAGGTCCTCCATGGACTGGAAACAAGCATCCTAGGACCGGTTTCGGGCTTTCAGCCCTCATTAGCCAGGATAGCTTAAATCCAGTGGCATGGAGAGCAGAGGACCCACGCCTGGGCATACCCGTCCTACTCGGGGAGACAAATACAAAAAGAACAATTGATAGACAGAATGCAGAACAATGTCATGCATTCACTCCAGTACAGAGATCTGGGTCTAAATCCATAGTTTTTTTGCTCACCATGCCATTCCAGTTTGGACCCAGCCATATGCAAATCAGTCTTAACCCTGAGCCCAATGGGAACAGTCCAGCCTGAACTGCCAGGCCAGGTCCTCTCAGGTCTGGAAACAAGCATCCTAGGACTGATTTCGGGCTTTCAGCCCTCATCAGCCAGGATAGCTTGACTCCCTTGACATGGAGAGCACAGGACCATGTCTGGGCATACCCGTCCCACTCGGGGTGACAAATGCAAAAAGAAAAGAACAATTGATGGACAGAATGCAGAACAATAGCCTACATTCACCCCAGTACAGAACTCTGTGCCTAAATCCATAATTGTTTTGCTCACCATGCCATTCCAGTTTGGACCCAGCCATATGCAAATCAGTCTTGACCCTGAGCCCAATGGGAACAAGCCAGCCCAACTGCCAGGCCATGTCCTCCCTGGACTGGAAACAAGCATCCTAGGACAGGTTTCGGGCTTTCAGCCCTCATCAGCCAGGATAGCTTGACTCCAGTGGCATGGAGAGCACAGGACCCATGTCTGGGCATACCCATCCCACTCAGGGTGACATATGCAAAAAGAACAATTGATGGACAGAATGCAGAACAATTTTATACATTCACCCCAGTACAGAGATATAGACTTAGGTAACCAAAATGCAAAATACATTTATTCTGTGAACAATGGAAAGCAGGACACACAAGTAGTGCTTTTGCATTGACAGTTGAACCTGAAACACTGGCTGACAACTCCGAAGCCGTGGAGGCATCACAGACACAGGACTAGGCCGGGGGAGAGGACACAGATCAGACAACACTGCCAACACCTGTCCTAAGAAGACACCGTCACATTGTGCCTCCACTCCCGGTGTTGGAGGGAGAACCCGAAGGCACATCCAGAGCAAGAACAGCATGCATGGCAGGATGCACCGTAGGGATGACAATTGCAGGAGACGCAAGCCAAGGGCATAAACCAGCACAGACGCAGGAGATGATCCTTCCTTATTTTCTGGCCAGGAAGGCACAATGGTGAAGGACCAGCGTCTGCAAGCCCAAAGCATGAAATCAATATACAGGCAGCTGTTGTCTGTTAATCATATTCTTATATACATGAAGGAGGGCATCAGAGAGCTCAATAACAAAGTTTAAGAGGGTAATAAGGCCTATGCAGACAATATTAGGGAAATGATTGGAGCAATCAAAGAGCTCTGTGCCACAATGCAAAGGGACAATGCATCCAGATGCAGCAGAAAACTACGTCTGTTCACCCGTCTGGATCTATATAGCAAGGCTGTCAACCATTTGTCAAATGCTACTTCGGTATTGTAATGACGCACAGTGACGATGCAGATAGAAATGGCACACTGCAGCCAGGATGTTGCCAGTGGTTTGGTGCAGGTCACCAATGCAGTTGACCAGCTGCAGACAGCTAACATAGGTGGCACAGGTCTCCTGGGGGCAGGGGACAGTGAGGAGCTGTCCAGCCGAAACAGCATCACCCCACCAATTACAGAACCCAGACAGCAGTGTGAGGCAGGAAACACCAACAGATGCCTCCAGGGAGAGCAGTCAGCGCCCTGAGCATGCAACTGTAGGACGTGCACGGAGGAAATAAACTGAGTTGCTAAAGCTGAATGCTAATGGGTGAAGTAACCCATGGCATATGAACATTTGTAAATCCATTATTCATGCTCTGTGTACATGGCATGTGCAACAGCAAGTGCCACACATAAAGTGTGTTTGTAGGCTGTGTGAATGCAATTTACCTGATGCTAAGGTACATTAAAACACAGTCATTCTCAAATCATTATTTGTTTTGTGTCATCATTACTCAACTAGAAATAGTTGTGTGTTATTTCATCATGTCTCTGTCGGCCCTCAGCTGTTCCTACACCACCTACTGGTCTGCAACTTGGACCTGGTACTTCATCCTCCTCTGATTCTGTATCTGTGAGTTCCACTGGTATGCCTTTTCTTGTCGCAATATTGTGCAGCATTGCACAAGTCGCCACAGTCTTGCGTCAGATCTTTTGGCCATATTGTAGTGCTCCTCCACTTTTGTGCAGGCAGCGGAACCTGCTCTTCAGTATACCAAATGTCCGCTCGATTACACAGCGCGTTGACTTGTGTGTGCGATTGTATCTTCACTCTCTTGGATAAGCCTGATTGAGGTACGGTGTGAGGATGAATTTGTGCACTGCATATTCACTGTCACCTACAGGATGAAAGACATATGGTTAAACACTGTCCTCTCACTTCAGCTCTTAACTGTGTATAAGAGTGCTTGACATGCATTTACCTAGCAGGTGTCCCTCGCCAAATTCACCCCAGTGAGATGTGTGAATATCCCACTGTGTCTCAAAATGAAGGATTTGTGTGTACTGCCAGTGTATTTTGCCACTATATCAGTTATGATATATTTTGCGTTGCAGATGACCTGTATGTTGATTGAATGGAATGATTTCTGGTTTCTGAATACGTACTCATTGGCTGAGGGGGAGAGGGCTACATGGGTTCCATCTATGCAACCAATGGCATGGGGAAATTGGGTAATCTGGTAGAATTCCAGTTAGCTTTGCTACAATGCCTGTTGTGTGGCAGGGAATATGATGTATCCTCTGTACCATTGCATCCAGGAATGCATGGAAGAAGTGCAACAGGGAACTCTGGGAGACCCCTCCTGCTGTCGCTGTCACCCCCAGTAAGCTCCCTGACACCAGTAAGTGCAGTGAACACAGGGCCTGCACATGTGGTGGAATTGTTTGGGTCCTGCGGGTTGGGTGTCAAGCCTAGGTTGTAGATTAGTAATCAAGTCTAAAATAGTAGCTGAGTCCAGCCTATACTTCTCATGTATCGCTTTCTCCGTCTGCTGGAACAGAGAGATGCACACTCTGAAGGCCCGTTCCTGTCTCCTCCTTCTCTGTGCTGCAGCTTGAATCCGCATCCTCCTGGTTATCACATACAGCACTGTTATTGTGGAAGTCCCAGTTGCATTGTGGGCCTGTTTAAATATGTTGTGCCTGGTTACCACCTGGCTTGAGTTGGTGGTAAAAATCAGGTGCAAAATTGCAGATTTTGAGGATTCTCAATTTGCGATTTTTTGATACATTGGTTTGCGAGTTTGCTTTTAGCGACGTGGGTTTTTGCGAAAATTGCGTGACGGTATTTGCGAATTACAAATGATTATTTGCAGAATGTGGGTCTCACAAAATAGGTATTTGCTATTTTAGCAAATATCTATTTTGCGCTGCAAAACACTGTCATACATGGAAGAAGGCTATTTTGCGATCGCAAACATTGTTTTTTTGCGATTCGTAGTGTTTGCGACCTCTAATTACCTTGATACATCTGGCCCAAAGAATCGCAATTATGAAATCGCTTTTTGCAATTGCATCTCCATTCTTTCCTATGGGCCTCAATGCCCATAGGTGAGAATGGTCTTGCATTACCTAAAGTGTGATTACCTAATTGGTAATCGCAAATTAGGTAATGCAAAGGCAAGGGGGCCCGGGGGCCTAAGGCCCCCTTGAGGCACCCCTAAAAAAATAAAATTGCACATTTAAGGCACACACATGCCCAGGGACATGTGTGCTCCACACGACACTTTCAAAAATGCAGTTTTGTGCATTTTTCAAAATTTGCACATGGTTAACATCAACTTCAAGTTGATGTTAATTAGTGTTTCTTAAATTGCGGTTACCTGAATTGTGAATTAAAAAAATCTTTCTTGCATTAGAAAAGGCAATTTTGCGATCCACAAACGGCCGATTTTTGAGAATTGCACTGTTTGCGATCGGAAAATAGCTTGATGAATGTGCCCCTAAAAGTGTAATAGACTGTGTTTCCAGTACATAGACATTATCCCTGTCTGGGCACAAAAATACTGCCATCTTTCCTTAGTGAGTGCCTCCCCCATGTCCAGTTCTCACCTATTAATCACCGGGACAGTGGCAATAGTGTGTGAATCATGTATCATAGGGTATAGTTTGGAGAGGCATCCTGTGGCTCCATTAGCAGGTTTCATTTTTGCTAAAGGAGTGCACCTTGGGGGTTCATCAGGAAAATTTGCGCAGTATGGCATAGCCCGAATCATACATTTATCCAGAGAACTGAGGGCCCCTTCTTTATGGAGTTGTGCAAGCAATGTGACGAAAGGGACTTTCTCAGTGGAAAGGAGAGTTTATTGAACTCCAGCTACCACTCTCCAGGCAGCAAGGTCAGCGGCTTTGCTACCCCACTATGACAGGTCCATATAGAATTCTGTTGTGTTGGGCTTTTACATACTTGCAACATAGAGGAATTCAATATAGTTTAAACTTTGGAGTGCTTGTTTCTGGCCATATTCTACACACAGCTTAGGATGGGTATCTGATTTCTTTGAGGAACTGTTCAGCCTTGTTGGACTGAAACCTGACGTTGATCTGGACGTTTTGAATATACAGACCCTTATCAAGATATTGTGTTTGGGTCCCATTGTGTTATGTCTAACGTCCTCGGGAACGGTTTGAAGATTATGTTCCACCTCTCAATCTAGCCAATGTCTGAACTGCCGTAATGGCACAGCACATTGAAAGGATTAAGTGAGGGACGTTGTGGGGAAGGGGGTTTTGGGAAAGGGGAAGGAAAGGAAGGGGAAAGCAGGGAGGGAGACTTGGAAAACACAAAGAGAACAAATCTCATGAATACCTATTCTAATAACGCACTCTGCATACATTAAAACCTCAAGCAACACCTATGCCAATCTAAATACCTGTAAAGCAAAATAACACTTCCAGGGATAGGTAGGTGATGGTAGAGGATGGGATAGAGATGTTGCTGCAGTATTACAAAGTCAACAGGGATATGTAATCTCAATACATAAATGCATACATGACGGCATAGCAACAAAAATTGGAGGAAGTAAGAACATACCCCTAGCTCACTCCTTAAACGCTTCACAAGGATCGAGAGTAGAAGGCTACCACTCCTGATCAATCCCTGTTAATAAAAGGAGCCAGAGACAGTAGGGTTAAACACCATGCACATTATACCACATCCATCATCACCATAAACGATAATGCATAAGAAGTTGCCCCTGTATTCATCACACATGGGGACAATATGTGATTGTGGTAAGATCCTTGAAATATCTTTCCATGAAGTCAAGAGCACTCTGCTCCTACCTCTTAGTTATCAAAGTAAAGAAAGACAACATGTGGTACGCAAAAGGTATCCGTGGATTTCACTCATCAACCTCACCGTCGGTCGACAATACCGACCGGGTCAAATCCTGAAGCTCTGAAGCATTTCCCCAAGGATCCTTGCAAACGCGTGTATAGCAGAAAGCTAACACGAACCAAATCATAATAGAAATACTGCGGCAATGGAATCCTGGTGTAAGCACCCTTACCGCACCCACAGCGTACAGCAACAGCAAGCAACAGCTCGGACCTGAGGAATTCCCGACACCGAGCTCTGCAAGTCTTCAACCTTATGTTTCCTTGGACAAGTCTCACGAGAACCGCAAAGGAGCATGGGATAGGTAGTTCACCGCGTCTTGCAGGGAAATGTAGTCGTTTCTGCGGCGCGATCGCGACACATTGTTATGATCAGGCCCTTCAACATAGCAGCTAAAGCATACACTCGGAATGCCATGGCTTACAAAAAAACAAAGAGTACACCAAACAACCGTTGCATCCTATGCCAAACTACTAAGTGTTAAACAGGTATTACATACAGAAACCATTTGCCTTTCTGGTGTCGCATTGTTATGAATTTGTGGGGGCTAAGTCACATTAAAATTAAATAGTTTTATAAACACAATTATTTGATAGCCTTGTTTTTAAAATTATAATTGAAGTTATTTGAAAGAGAGAGAAATACTGTCTTCAGCTTAGCAATGTTACATGATTTATTTTGTTGAACCTTTCAGTGGTGGTTGGTGATTCACAAAAAGGTGAGTCGGCATAAATAAAATTAAACAAGATATGAATAAGCATTTACATTTTTAAATATATAAAAAAACTTTTTAGCCTGCAGCTCACCCTCTGTGTTCTCAGGCCGGCTCCCGACTCCTCCAATGCAGGTGTCGCAGCTCCTTATCTAATCCAGACACTGCTCTCATGCTGCATGGGAGAAGTGTCTAGATTGGCTGGAGCACGCTGCTTCTGCATTCCGAAGAGCACCGAAGGGCCTGTGCCTGATATCCAACACAGCTCTCTATGACAGCCGTGACAGGTTGAAGAGGTTAAATTACGCATGTCTCTTTGGCCGTAAAAATGTAGCCGACCAAACCGACATGTGCAATTCACACTGAAAGGGCCACTCGCCATTGCAGCCAATCAGCAGCAATGACACACTGGCCTCAGCCTGCCCTCTCCGGGAGAAAGACGGAAATTTTTCCAGCTTTCTGCAGCTGTGTGAAGAGGGGGATGGCGCTCCTCCGCTCCCGTGGAGGAACCGCCGCTAGTACAATTCTGTCTCTTTGCACTTCATTCTGGAACTTGGGAGCCACCAGATCAAGGTGGCACTGTCCTTCCTATTGAGGCTGGGACCTATCTACCCCCATTTCTTGCAAATATTTTATTTTAAAGTTGATAGCCTTTTCAAATCATCATTGAAGTTATTTGAAAGAGACAGAAATACTGTCTTTAGCTAGGCAATGTTTAAAAAATATATTTGAAAACTGTTTATTTAAAAACAAAAAACAAAAACTGTAATGTAGGTATGCTCTGTCTTCATCAATTTTATACAGATTGCCTTTATGGAGAACGAAGATTACAATTAGGGAACGTTTCTCCAAAAGTTAACTCTTCCTATTCATTTTACCAAACTCATGCCTTCTTTGCCATTAAAACAGATAAATCGAAGACACACTTGAGTGTCACAAGACCAGTGAGTGGGTAAATCCTCTCTAACACTACAAAGCTGAAGGGGCAGATTGCTGATGCTCAAATAGGATTTTTAACAACATGCCTGTAGGGAATCGAGTTTTTGATTGAGGAGGTGAAAACCCATATGAAGAAACAACAACAATCCTTGTCAGGGTGAAACTCAAAAGTCAATAAATTAAACGGTAATTAACCCTATGGTAGTTTGACGCAAAAGGAGTAAGAGGCAATGTGTAAAGTATTTGTGCAACACTCAAATAGCAATACATTTAAAACAGAACACAAGAAAAATCCCACACCAGTTTAGAAAAAAGGGTAACATTTAATAAATAATGTAAGGCCAAAATTACAGAAATCCTGTCAGTAGAACCAGAGATGTGCAATTTCAAAGTTTTAGGTAAGTATTAGCACCTAAAATCACAAAGATCCACAAACTGTCATCTGGTTGTGCTACACTGGGGGAAAGACACACGTTCTGGCCAACAATGATGGAGCAACAGCAGGGTACAATGACGAGGTTAGTCCTGCTGAAAGAGTTACTTTCTCAAAGTCCAGCACGTAGAGTCGAGTTTGTGGTGGGTAAGACCTCAAGGAGCACGTTGCGTAGGGTCGTCGCTGTGGTGCGAAGAGCAGGCCAAGCATTGCAGGCTGTCGCTAGGGGTTGCTGTAGTGTTGAGTTCAGTTCACCGGAGCTTAGTGACGGTGGTCGTCAAGGGCAGCAAGATTTCGGCACATACGGGCTTGTTCGCATTTGCGAAGAGCTCCAAAACTTCAGGATATTTCCCTTTTGTTTAGAGGAGTGCACTCTGATGCCAACAAAGGGTTTAATATCTGGGAAGGCACCTTATGGGGATAAATAACTCAATCTAGCAGAGGCCAGCAGGGGGCAGCCAGGTCTCATTGCAGGCATGATTATTGGAGCGCAAACACACTCTAGCACTGGTTAGAAGTGGAGTGCACAGAGTCTGAATGTTGACAACAACAAAATTCTGCAAAAGGGGGTGAGTAGGCAAATTGTTTGGGGGAAGATCACCCTAATCGCTGTCAGGTCTAACAATGCCCAGCTGTGCATTTTACCATATTGATTATTAAAAGGACTAATCAAATATTCCAATATTGCACAATCTGTCAGAGTACCGTAGAGCAAAATGTTCATGTGTGTGCCTATAAAAACAGTTTGTCAGGTATATGAACACTGGATGTGATTTAGACACATATTTATGCCTCAGTGGAAGTGGTGTGGGCAGCGGCCAGGGTGCCTGATTCCGGGCCACGGGTTTCACGGTTTGATCCCCTGTGCCAGGTACAGGTTAGCCCAGCACCATGTGACTCTGGGCAATAGCTCGCTTAATCTTCGCGACGTCCCCCTGTGCCGATACACCTCTCAGGAGGTAGCTGGTATTTCGTTTGTATGCAAAATACCCTTCAATGCTTCTTTACTAGTTCAGTCCAAATTGTCGGTGTTGCTAATATTAGACTGTTAAATTAACCAGCAGTGTTTGAGTTGTACCACTCACTTATAAGTACACGAGAGTACTTCTCAGAATGCCAACTGGTTTCCGGTGAACATTAATGCTCAAAAAGGCAGTGCTGTTCTGGTGACAGGAGACAGGCCACTGTGAACATAGTGGTTGATGTTGCCAAAACTGCTGCTCAGGTTACTTGTTATTTAGGTTCATAACCCAGACAGAGGTACCCACTAGGTTACATTACTGCTAAGATACCAGTGTTTCCATTGCCCAGTATAAACAGAGGTTTGTAACAATCCACTCCCACATCTGAAGCGTTGGCAATACATTTGTTTTGAGAGCTGTGCCAAAGATTCATCAAAGATCACACACGTTCAGAAGAAAAGAAGCATTCCATGAGCTGATGGGCAGTTCGGTATAGAATACTGCAGCTAGTCTATAACTGAGTAGTCGCACTGCCTGGGCTGCTCTGGTATCTACCTACTCATGGTGGCTTGAAGTAGCATTTCGTGCGCTGACTGCTGACCGAGGGACTGCAGAAATCTGCGCAGAACAATGGATGTCAAACTCGAGCTTCATTTTTAATTACCAAATGAATGGCATTGCTTTCAGGAAAGGGGCATGCCTAAGCAATTTAACCCACCCTTGCCAAGATAGTGCTCTGTCCATAGGATGTTATTGGAGATTTCCAAAGCAAGATGGTGCAGAATAATTTCCTGCGATGTCAGTCTCTGTTTTAATCACATAAAAAGAGGCAATGTCTAGTGAAGGATGCTCACAAAGTATTTTTTCATTTATTCTTTATGGTGTTCTTCACTCCCTGGCTACTACTTTTGTTGCTGATTATGTTTCTAACAGCTGAAACTATTACTGGATTCTACACCTGGATTTTTTGTTTGGCTCTTCAGTATTAAGCTTCAACTTCAATGAAGAGCCGTAAGTGTGCTAATGAGGTTATTTCACCTTTGTGCATTTTTCCTCATAACTGCAACCCTCCTAAGGAGATACCTATCATGTATAATATTCAGTGCAAACTGACACTGTGGCTGCTGACACTAAGGCTACTCGGACGAATCATTCTTACCTTGAACAATTAAACAGTGTACACAGCATATGTCTTCAGAGTTCCGTCCTTGACAGATGTGGAGGTTTGTAAAGTACCAGTGCCATGTCAAACACTCTTACCAGTATCCCCATTCCCCTTGTATAAACAGCACTATTCTCATGACTGTATCCACATCATGCATTTATGTAAAGCACCATTCTCATGTCAGAAACAATATATCCTTGTATAAAGCCCCATTTTAATACAATCACCAGTGCCAACGTACCACCAAGCCCACCCATCTTGCTCACCCACTCACCTTCCTACTCACTGGGATCTAGGTTATAACAGGTACCAGAGACTGCTGGGCTGGTAATGCATACAGTTGGTACTTTCAGGAGTTGTCCATCTACGAGAAGCTAACAAGGATTCAACACTTCCTTCTTATGTTTTCACTTCTGTGTGGATGGAGTATGTACCTTCTCCTCTGGCCTCATCTTCCATTCACTCCTGAAGAAGCCTTCTATGGGTCAAAGCATGCTGATGCGTTGTAGAACAAGCTACTGGTAAAAGGGTGATGCTTTGACTAGGGAGAGTCAATGGCCATTTAACTGTGTGTGGGCCTTAGCAGGAGTCAATAGCTAAATAGGGCAATTGGGCACTTTCTGGCGAGTCCCGGCCACCTAGAGCTCTAACATAAGAAAGTACAGAATGCAGAGTACAAATAATCCCAGCTGGACATCATAATCTCCGAAATTAAACTGTAAACATTAGTGTCGACAAAAAGTGCAAACTTGACCTAATTCTTTCTGCTTTGCGAGTCGAAGCTCTGATAGTCCTGATAGTTACCGCTGTAAAAAATAGTTGTCCAGAGATTTACAATTTTGATTTGTGTTTTTGAATCATTAGAGAAGTAATTTAGCTTAGGTAGACTTTGCTAATCCGGTCTGAAATTTTCTGGATGACATTTTTAAAAGTGGCGAAAGTGTTCCATGGATGATGTAATTTTTTAGGAACCATGAGACCTATATTCTTTATGTTGGTGTCAGAACATAGGTTTTGGGGGCCAAGTAGTTTTATAGAGACAGTAAATAAGTCCTCTGAGCAACCCTTTTGTAATGATGTTTTAGCCTTCATATTGACAATGTATTTTGGTAATGTTTTTGTTTCAAATTTTCTGTTAATTCAAATTCGTAAACATGAGTGACACAGGTGGTAGCAGAGGATCTTTATCTTCTGACAGAGTGTTGTAGTTAACCACAAAATCTGAGGACTCCTTCAAAAAAATATTTTTTTGTCATATGTTAAACTAATCCAAAAGAAAATCTAACATCTACTGTGGCTGCACAGAAGAGAGTACGAAATGCTGCAGAAATATGGCAAGACGAAGTTCACAAAAGATTGAAACTGATGGGTGAAGAGGATCAAATATTTTATAATTGTAGCAACAAGTGCTACAAGTCGTATACAATGGAAAAAAGCCTGGAAAGAATTGTCAAAAATAGCAGAAACCAGTGTATCGCAACAAGAATCTGAGTCATCTGAGAAAGCGATGACAACCAAACCCAATGCACATCCACAAAGAACATCGATGGCTACCCCTTATCCATCTACAACTACTGATCACAAAGCAAAGAATCTTCAATGTGTTATCTGTGGTTTAGCCAGAACAAGGGCAAAAGTGATTGACAAAAGAACAAAGTACAGAGTATGTCAACCGGCATACACTTTTTTACCTGCAGCTAGTTTCTTCCAAGATGAAGTGTTCAGCATAGTAGCTGATCTAAACAGCGAGGTGAATGTATTTGCAGTGGATTTATATGTCCACTTGAACTGCATGTGTGCCCACATTCGAAAACACAAATGTACAAGGAAAGGTCATATCCTGGACTTAATATTCGCGGATCCACTATGGGTTTCAGTAGAGGATATTAAGTGCCAGTATTGGACAGACCACTTCTTGGTCATGTTTTCTCTCTGGCTGGAGGACCACACCTCACGGGAGGCCGGACTATCCCAAGCCAAACTAGAGAGACCTTGGTCCAGAATTCTTAAAACCTCCCCTCTGCCGAACATTTTAGGCAAGGACTTTAAGCTTGGTAATACAGCTGAGGAGAGCTACTCTCGCTTCTGCCAGTCCATCTCGAGTTCACTGGTAAGCTGGCACCCCTTCGGAAATCACGGGGTAGGGTGAACCGAGCCAGTCCTTGGTATACGAGCGAACTTCGCCAGCTCAAACTCGACTGCAAACGTGCAGAAAGGGCGTGGAGGAAACAATACTTAGATTCGGAGAAAATTGTGTTCCGGTCCGCCATACAAAAATACAAGGCTCAGATCAAGGTGGCTAAAGCGTCCTATCTTGAATCCACCTTGAATCATGCCCCTAACAAGGCTCAGGCACTTTTTAAAATTGTCAGAGACCTCGCCCACCCCACGTGTGTGGCCAGTTCTGTCCCTTCATCGCAAGCTCTCTGTGATTCTATTGCCGAGGCCTTTGAGGAGAAAATCCGCAGAATCCTGGAGGGTCTGCAGGATCCAGTTGATTCTTCCACTGGTTTGGGAGCTCCGGAGGCGATGGCCAGTCGACCCCTGCAGGGGGTTTCTCACCTCTGTTTGGAAGCTCTGGCCTCACCTGCCAGTCGACCCCGACCAGAGGATCAGGCGCTCAACTTGGGAGCTCCGGCGATTGAGGCCAGTCGACCCCAGCTGAGTAGCTTTCCCCTCTCCCCTGTGGACCAGGTCCTCAGTCTGGAAGCTCCGGTAAGCGAGACCAGTCGACCCCAGCTGAGTAGCTCTCCCCCGCCCTCCCTGGTCCGGGCCCTCAGTCTGGGAGCTCCGGCGACTGAGGCCAGTCGACCCCAGCTGAGTAGTTCTTCTCTGCCGTCCTTGGACCAGGCTTTCAGCTTGGGAGCTCCGGCATTGGAGGCCAGTCGACCCCATCTGAGTAGCTTCTCCTCGCCCCTTTCGGACCAGGCCCTCAGTCTGGGAGCTCCGGCGTCTGAGGCCAGTCGACCCCAGCTGAGCAGCCTTTCCTTGCCCTCCTTGGACCAGGCTTCCAGTTTGGGAGCTCCGGCGATTGAGGCCAGTCGACCCCAACTGAGTAGTTTTCCTCTGCCTTCCTTGGAGGAGTTTGGCAGCCTAGCCCTTACGATCTCATCTGGCTCGCCTCTTGACCCTCTTCCGCCAAAACTCTGGAGGTTGTTTCAGGAGGAACTTTTCCAGCCTCTACATTCCATCTGCTGTCAGTCGTTTGAAACAGGGATTGTACCGGGTTGTTGGAAGAAGGCAGTGGTATCCCCGCTTCTAAAAAAACCTACGCTTGACCCTGCCTGTCTTTCCAATTACCGGCCAATTTCCCTGCTTCCTTTTCCAGTTAAAATCATGGAAAAGTTGGTCACCCGCACTCTATCCGGCTTCTTAGAAGGGAACACCTGGCTGGATGAGACGCAATTTGGCTTCCGCCCAGCTCATGGGACGGAATCCGCGTTAGTGACCGTGTTCGACAATCTGCGGGCGCGAGTCGACAGTGGTCGGGCGGCCTTTCTGGTGCTGCTCGACATGTCGGCCGCGTTCGACACGGTCAGCCATCCGACCTTGATAGCGAGGCTGGAAGAGTGTGGGGTCAAAGACAAGGCGAGGGACTGGTTAATTTCCTATCTGGATAATCGTCAACAACGGGTGTCGCTCCCTCCCTTCAGTTCAGAGGAGCGGAGAGTGGGACAAGGAGTACCTCAGGGCTCAGCCATCAGCCCTATACTCTTTAATATCTACCTCCGCCCTCTAGTCCAGCTTATTAAATCGTTTGGGATCTCTGCATTTAATTATGCAGATGATACCCAGCTGGTCTTTTCACTGGAGGGACAGGATGCGGTCCCACTGGAGACTTTTCATCGGTGCATGCAGGCCACAGCGGACTGGCTCCGCTTGAACTCGTTACAGTTCAATGGTACTAAAACTGAGGTGCTGCACTGCTCCAGCGACCGAATCCCCAGGGACCTCCCAAATGATTTTTGGCCCCCGTCCTTTTCAGAGACAGTGTCAGCCACACACTCGGCGCGTAATCTGGGGGTCATCTTTGGGCCTAACTTGCAGCTGGATTTGCACGTAAACAAGACCACCTCAACGTGCATGATGCTCATCCGTATGCTGCGCAAGGTCCTACCTCTCCTCCCTGAGCAAGCCAGATCCGAAGTAGTGCGGAGTACCATCTAAGTCGACTCGACTACTGCAACGCACTACTATTGGATGCCCCTGCAACACTACTGGGCAAGCTTCAAAGGGTACAAAATCTGGCGGCCAAACTCGCCCTCTCCCGCCCCTACTACAGCTCATCTACAGCAGCGCTTCAGGAACTCCACTGGCTGCCGGTCCACCTTCGCGTTCGCTACAAAGCAGCGTGTATTGTGTTTAGAGCTATTCATGGCTTGGGACCAATCCCATTGCGGAGAATGTTTGCTTGGTATCTCCCATCTCGAGCCTTACGCTCCTCGTCATCCAAGCTGTTCGTAGTCCCGCGCTTCCAGAGAGTGAGGATGGGTGGCCGATCGTTCAGAGTAGCGGCGGCCAAACTCTGGAACTCCCTGCCATTATCCCTTAGGAGTCTTGAGGCTCTTTCAGCCTTTAGAAAGGCGCTGAAAACCTACCTCTTCCCGAGGATAGGCTAGCTGCTGAAGTTGCTGGATCAGGGTTCAAAGCGCCAGGATGCCCTTGGTGGTGACAGGCTGCGCTCTATAAGTATACCACAATACAATACAATACAATGAGCTCCCATCAGTAACGTTACCGCCAGCCTCCACCTACATTTGCACTCTTTGAAAAAGCAAATGAAGTTTTAAAGCCACTCTTGATTACTGGCTAAGGTTTACATTCACTGAGATCAGAGAAATAATGGTCAACATTGATGAAACTGTATTGATCCATAATAATTAAATTAAGATTTTTCTGGTGAGAATGTTTAATGACAGAATTAGTTTTTGTCAGCCTAACAAAAAGAACGAGCCACTTATGGTGCTCTCAGCTGATTTGACTTCTTCCAAAATAAGATCAAAGGATGCAGTAAATTCAGAAGGAAACAGTTTAAGAATCGTCCTGAAAAATATAGATTTTGGACTTAAGGTCAAATTTTGTGATGCCCCGGAGCTCCACAAGAATGCCTGATGTTGTCTTAACATTTTGTACATCATTATTTAATATCAGCAAAGCAAAACTAAACAAGCAAACTAAAGGTCTTGATTTTGAAACAGAAGCCAACAACATTGATAAAGGCTTTGAAGATATAAGCGAAGAAGTAGAAGACAATCCCATGAACAGATAAGCTTATGCTGTGCAAATGTAAAGTGTTTTCCAAATCATGATTTATTAATTACAACATGCCAAAAAGAAAACTCTGCTACACATGATGACTGGCCCACACAATCGACGAAAAGTGCAAAAGTAGAGAGCTAATCACTGCAATGAATCAGATTGGTGTATCAACAAGTTATAATTAAATAGTACACAGCAGGAACTTGTAAGCAGCTCATGCTGTCGACTATTGTGAAATAGACAGCACACCACTTCCAAGTCACTTTACCAGGAAAGGATTTACAATTGCTGCTCTTGATAAATTTGAATTTGAAGACAGCTCTTCTTTGTCTGGAACATCCAGCACACATGACACTGCCATGGTGCTTTTTCAAGACTGTACCAATGAAGTAGCTGCTGGAAAACACTCCATGCCAACTGTAGCCATAAACAAATGAAGCTGGAAACTTATAACCCAACTACCTTGCAAATATGTGTAAGATCACTACAAACCATCAACACATCCCAGTCTACGAGAAAGTTTCAAAGTGCCTGAGGACATGAATCTTCTACCTCATGCTGCAGTCCGCAAAGCTGATTTAACAGAATTTATCATATTGCTTATTCAGTGTGGACTGAGGATAAAGAAATGCCAGTTCCTCCATGGGCTGCAATTCATGCTCTGATCTCTCAGACTACGGTTCCATGGAAGAAGGTTTCATTTTTACCAGTAATACCATCTCCCGTCACATACTATGCAACCGTATACACTGCTCTAAACAATTTCCGAAATGTGCATGCTCAGCTTCAAGACCAGCCTATCCTGCCAATTTTCTGCGAGGAAGGTGTTTTCCGTATTGTAGTTTACATTTTTATGAGCAATCCAGTAGCATTTGATGATCTTTATCCAATGATGAGCGTTTTCTACATGACAAAAGTTTCATTTTCGGTATACAAGAAGTTATCTCAGTGGATGTGGCGTAGATGAAGCACATATTGAGGCTGAAATCTTTGGAAGCAAAACTGTCCAGTCAGTATTGAGCAGAACTCATTATGTTAATTCGTTACAAGGTATGCTCATCATATCTGAGGCTTTAGGAACATTGCGTTGGAATGTTTTCTGGAACAAGAATTACAAATTAGGTTTTGCATATCTTATCTATAAAGTGAGCGAGGCACAGCGTGCACTTCAATAGAAAGACAATGCAAAGCCAGGCAATGTTCAATACAGTCAGTTCAAAATCAGAAAACCTGAAAACTAAGTTTGTGGAGTTTGTCAAAGAATGTGAAGAAAAATCTTTTTTTTTTTTAAACACATTTTTATTGAGTCAGCAGACACAGTATCCACATTTCCGATAAGATAAGTACAATAAAAGCTGGTCAGTATTATAGCATCCAACCTGGTGACTCCTTTTACCATGGAGCGACAGTTACAATATCATAGCATAAATCAGTTTTCTTGCCGTATCTGTGCCCAGTATGTGCTACATGGGGGGCTAGCACGCTGGGTTCCTCTGGTAATCCAGGGGTGATCGACCTTATTCCCTGTCTTAATCTGATGTACAAAAACACGTCCAGCGCCGTCCTCTGTGTGTCTCACAACATCTGGTCAAGGGTACGTAATCGGCCTTCTACTTACAAGTCCCCCCAATGAACAATTTGGGCCCGGCTTTTGAATTTATGAAAAACCGTTTCCTGCAGCAGTGGCATTGCCGGATGGTAGACTAGGGGTAGCAATGGCGAATATAGAAAAGGCACATCCAGCATGCAGCTGATTCTACGCCAGGCGGTTATCGTGCACACCAAGTCATCAGGCCGTCTATCTTTGTCCCTTATCGGGAGGTAGAGCGCCCTCTCCAATGGTACAGGCTGTGCCAGCCAATGTTCAGCTGCTACTTACGGCATATATTTTGGTTGCTTCACCCAAAACCATGCATAGTGGGCTTGCGCCGCAGCAAAATACAACTCAAAATCTGGTATTCCAAATCCTCCTTTCGCGTACGGGTGTGTCATCACCTCTCACTTTAATCTAGCTTGTTTGCCCCCCCCCCCCCCCACACTAAACGTATCATCTCCGACTTAATCGTCTTAAAGAAATGCCCGCCCGGATAATAGCGTATGTTTAAAAATAAATAAAGCAGTTGAGGGAGTACCACCATTTTTATCAATAATGCCTGCCCGCCATGGATAGAGGTAATGCCACCCATTGTGTAAGGGTCTCTGTAATACGGGGCATAGCCGTCCCATAGTTCATCCTCATGAGCGCATCCCTATCTCTAGTGATTCTAATCCCTAGATATTTCAGGTCATCATCACACCACTCCAGGGGATAGTCCATCGAGAAGCGCCCTGTAGCCTCAGTAAGCGGAAAACAACTGGACTTCCCCCAATTTATTTGGACCCCTGAGAGTCTTCCAAACACTATAAACTCCCATAGTACCGGGTTTAGGTTGTGCTGTGGATCACGTACATATAGGGTAATATCGTCTGCATTGAATTGAATATTAATTTATATAGCGCGATTGCTGCCCAATGGGCGTCCAAGCGCTGCGCATGTAGACAGAGCTGGGCAGTGCCGAAGAGGTTAGAACTCGGTGGACCTTGTAAACAGAAGGGTCTTCAGTTGTTTATGGAAGGAGAGCAGGTTCGAGTTGGGCTGGAGTTGTAAAGGAAGTGAGTTCCACAACTTCGAGGCGTTCAGAGAGAACATCCTGCCTCCGGTCCTAGCTCTCCTAACTTTAGGTACCACAGCCAAGAAGGCCTCCGCAGAGCGAAGATTTCTACTTGGGTGGTAGTGGGTGACTAAGTTGTCATTGATTGCTGGGCCTGTCTTCCAGAAGGCCCGGTGGGCAATGCATAGTGCCTTGAATGTATAGAATGCAAAGAGGGATATTAGTATCTGATGCTGATAACACCTTAGGGCCCTATCCTTGTGATGTTGGCGTATTTTCGCTGCAAGCGGTTCTACAGCAATGGCAAACAATAATGGTGAAAGAGGACACCCCTGCTGAGTCCGCCTCGTTATACTGAAAGTTCGTGAAGTATGGCCGTTAATAAGAACCTTCGCTACTGGCATGGTGTACAGTAATTTAATCCATGACAAAAACAATGGCGGGAACCCCATTCTCAGCATCACCTCAAATATATAATCCCACTCAATAGAGTCGAATGCCTTAGTGGCGTCTAAAAAAATCGCAGCTAGGGGGAGGTCCGGAGACACATTGTTCAATACAGCAGAGAGCGTCCTGAGATTGTGGGACGTAGCCCTTCCAGGCACAAATCCTGATTGGTCTGGCAGTATCAGGTTTGCCATCAATAGGTTTAGCCTCGTTGCGATAAGTTTGGCCAATATCTTAACATCACAGTTAAGTAGCGAAACTGGTCTATACAAATCACAAAGTTCAGGCTCCTGCCCTGGCTTTAAAAGCAACAGTATGACAGCTTCCCTCATTGAGGGAGGTAAATGTCCCACCTCTAGCGCGTCCTCGTACACTTCCCTGAGAATAGGAGCCATCAAATCAATGTACGTTTTATAGAACTAGGCAGGTATTCCGTCTGTGGCCGTTGCTTTGCCCTACTGAAAACTCATAATGGCCTCCCTCACCTCATCCTGTTCAAATGGCGCACACAGAAAGGCCCTCTGGCCATCGCTAAGCCAGCCCAGCGCAACATCCCGAAGAAAATCATCTAACTCCAGGCCCCGCCTTTTCGTAGTATAGAGCGTGCTATAATGGTCCACTCGTGTCTCGGCACACTATCCCCTCTGAATCCGTCACTTCTGTTATGTATCCAGAGCAGCGGGGTCTCCTTACTTTTTGCGCCAGTGTCTTGCCAGGCCCATCACCTTCTCCATAATTCCTAGCTACCCAGTATTTCCCTTTAAACCTTGTTTCCCTTAGCGCTTCTTCCATGTAAGCTTCTCCCTAAGCAATATTTTTAGTTTCTGAAAATAGACACTTTGAAACTTTTCTGGTGAGAACCAGACATTGGATTCCTATGGAAGGAAATACAAGTTACTGGTAAGTACGGTTAGAATTACTTTTCAGGGTCAGTTCTGGGCTAAAAGATGCAGCACTGGGTTCTCTCCTGATAACAGGTGAGTGAATCGGAATTTGTTGTTCGGATGATTTTCGGTGAATATTTTAAATTTCCAAAACTCCACACTTAGAAGAATTTCCAAGTGAAACTAGTCAATGTTAGCCTATGGAAGGAAATTCAAATTACTGGTAAGTATGGTTAGAATTACTTTTCAGGATCAGTACTGGGCTCAAAGATGCAGCGCTGAGGTCTCTTCTGATAACAGGTGGGTAAATCGGAATTCGTAGTTCTGCTGATTTTATAGGAATATTTTAAAGTTCCAAAACTCCACACTTTCCAAATAAAACCAGTCAATGTTACCCTATCGAAGGAAATTCACTTAGCAGGTAAGTAGTGTTATTGTTACTTTTTCTTACTCAGTGGTGGATCCTGGATCCAGCACTGGTGCATTCCTGTAAACAGTTGAAAGAATGCGTTTAAGTAATACAGGTGATTTTTTAGGAATATTTTTCGTTTCTGAAAGTAGACACTTGGAAACTTTTCTGGTGAAAACCAGACAATGGATTCCTATGGAAGGAAATACAAGTTACTGGTAACTATGGTTAGAATTACTTTTCAGGCTCAGTACTGAGCTCAAAGTTGCAGCACTGCGGTCACTCCTGATAACAGGTGAGTACATCGGAATTCGTAGTTCTGCTGATTTTATAGGAATATTTTAAAGTTCCAAAACTCCACAATTAGAAGAACATCGAAGGAAAATCAGTCAATGTTAGCCTATGGAAGGAAATTCTAGTTACTGGTAAGTACGGTTAGAATTACTTTTCATGATCAGTACTCAGCTCAAAGATGCAGCACTGAGGTCTCTCCTGATAACAGGTGAGTGCATCGGAATTCGTAGTTCGGCTGATTTCAGAGGAATATTTTAAAGTTCTAAAACTCCACAATTAGAAGAATTTCCAAGTGAAAGCAGTCAATGTTAGGCTATGGAAGGAATTTTAAGTAACAGGTAAGTACGGTTAAAATACTTTTCAGGATCAATACTGGGCTCAAAGTTGCAGGACTAAGGTCTCTCCTGATAACAGGTGAGTAAATCGGAATCCTTAGTTCAACTGATTTTAGAGGAATATTTGCACAGTGGTGAAGGAAGGGGGTGGGGCCTGATCCAGCGCTCCTACTAAAATTCGGCATAAATGATATCACTATCTACCACCAAACTTACCAATCAATACCAGGCCCATAAGAATAACAGAGCAGCTGAATCATGAGGCGAATGGATCTGATATGTTGTTTAAACTATCTACAATAAACAAGACCAGCTTGTCATTTTAAAAGTTTATTCAAACATATTCAAGAAAACTTAGGTTTTGGAACTTTATTAAGCAAGCATTAGAAAAGTCATAAGAAAGTTTTATTCAGCATTTATAAAGAGAGCTTAATTCAAGAAAATATTATTCATTAGCAGAAATAAGTGAAAAAGAGCATTTCCAAACCCTAACTAACTCTCTGTCTCTACCCTCATCGCCTGAAAACAAAGTCTTTTAAAGTCAGCTTTCCTTACGTGTATTCATCGAACAGCAGAACACGTCCCTCTGGAATCAAGAAGCGTAAGCCAAAAATCTGCTCCTAGAGCCTATTCTTATACACTAAAACTATGGCTAAACTAACTAATTTCAAATACCATCAGCTGAATTCTGGCTCCCCATTGGCTGAACCACCTCACGCCACAGTAAACTGTGACATCTTCCACCTCAAGTCCAGGCTTTTACTCAAAGCCATTGTTCATGCACAGAATCCTGGCAGCACTTCCTTAGGCTGCTACATTTTGTAGCAAAGATTGTTCATGTAGTGCACAAAAATGCCGCGACTCACATCCTGGCCTTGAGCCTGTCCGTTCTGAGCTTCTCGTGGCACATTAGCAAACCTCTCCACAGAGTGCCTTTTGCAGTTCTTTTCAAACCTTTTCACAATAAAAGTTTATAGGCTTCTCATCCTTTTCAAAATAAGTTTTTCTCATGTGGCTTTTCATCAGCAGGCCTCTTTTCAGAAAGCATCACTTTTCTGCGCCACTTTTGCTTGCGTCACTGCGCCACTTTTAGCTCGCGTCACTTTTTCAGAAAACTATTATTTAAACAAACACAAAACAATAATTAATTCAGGAAATGAAAGTCATTCGGTTTCCAACCTACATAGCTAATGTTAACCCATTAGTATAAGTCACCTAGCAGAAGCACACAAATAAAGCAGCACATTTACCCCTAGATGCATCAACGTTGTCATTTGCGATTCCTTAATTGCGAAAAATAAGGAATCGCAATTAAGGATTCGCAAATGGCAATGCATCATTAAATTCGCAATTTTATTGGAATTCGGTAAAAATCGCAATTTTTACCGAATTCCAATAAAATTGCGAGTTCCAAATAGCGAATCCGATATTCCCATTCATTCCTATGGGCTGAAATGCCCTTAGGAATGAATGGGAATTGCGAATTCGCAATTTCAATTCGGAATGCATCAAAGCCTTTCAAGGGTCGAGAGGGGGGTCCAAAGGACCCCCCCCTGCACTCATGAAATGGACATTTACATGTGAGTTACATACACACATGTCCTAAGGACATGTGTGCCTGTAACGTACACGTTTAAAAAATGCATTTTCATGCGTTTTTAAACATTTTTGCAAATTACCACGAAGTTCAACTTCGTGGTAATTTGCATTTGCAATTTTGGAAATCGCAAAAGTTTTGGGGATGATGCATTGCTGTTAAGGAATCGCAAATGTGCGATTCCTTAACAGCAATCGCATTTTTTGGAACTCGCAAAAAAAGCGATTTCCAAAAAATGCTTGATGCATCCCAGTAACCAATTTAGGAAGTGCAAAAGGCCGATTTATGCGAATCGCACCGTTTGCACTTCCTAAAAAGGTTGATGCATCTGGGCATTAATATCTACCATTCTTCATAGAGTCCAGGTGGATTCTTCATATATCTGAAAGAGTAAAAAGATAGACAAACACAACATGGATAAACAGACACAACATAGACAAACACATAAGCACGCATAATATGCCATTAATTAATCAGCCGCATTAATGTTGACAAAGTCAATAGGACAGACAAAACAACATTAGTTATGAATTATAAAACAAACTTGCAAATGCAACACATAGCACCTAATGTTAATCCCGCTTGTAGTGTCATGGAAATCTTACTCTAGGTTGGTTTAGTTATATCAAGTCATGCAAATACTCATTAATATATTAATTCAAGTTATGAAAGTATGACATCACGAGCTAGAATAAAATCATTTCTAAAGCTCGCTCCATCAACTCCCTCATCTGGTGATTTCAAAATCACCAAATAAAATCCAAAAATTTTACTTCAAATTTTTATCTATTGAACATGTTTCAGGCTTACTCAGGATTAGTACTTAAACTCTAATTTCATCTATATTTCTGCAATTCTCATAATTAGTATTGAGTCTTACATCCTACTAATTCTATATCCTTTACCCTTTCTTTATTCAGCTAAGTTGGATCCTTTCCACCTTCGAATCCGCAACCCCCAATGAATTTAGGTATCTACATTTTGAATTGCATAGCTACATTTTGAATTGCACCAACACAACAAATATCAATCTGAGTATTATAAAACAAAACAAAATATAAAAAGTAAATTTTGAAAAATTAGTATATAGTATATACCCCCTCTTTTTTTTTTCTCGAATTCTAAAACATGTTTTCTTCGACCTTGCGTCTTACATAAAAGTGTTTTCAGCTAACACAATTTCTTCGACCTTGTGTCACCCTAACATAATTTCTTCAGCCTTATGCCAAAAATAAACCTCAACTTAAAGAAAACTAAACCTAGTCATTGTGACCATTTTTTTAAAGTCCACCTGACTGCTAGTGCGCTCCTCAACTATTGGAGGGATAGTTATGTAGGCCCATTCTGGAGACTTGTATTTTACATTTGGTCTCAATGGTCTTTTGCTTTTTTTGGTAATCATTTCAATTTTCTCTCCAGCTTGCTCTTTTTTGTCTGAATCACTCCTCTGACTTGACACTTCGAATTTGAACTTTAAATCTTTAGGCCAGACATCACCTTTTCTCAAGAGTTTCTTCTTAGGCTTGCTTTCAATATATTCAGCTCTCCAAGCCCTTCCTCTGAATTTTCTTATTTCAGACTCTTCATCACTCCCGTCTGTATCATTTTCTGAGACTTTAAATCTGTACCTAGGAACTTCTTTACTCGGCAGCTTCACTCCGTTAGGAACAACATCCTTACAGCTGGTACTTGGTAATTCTTCCTCTTCTTCAGGGATCACCTTCAGCTTCCCAGTTTCAGAATTCTTCCTCGTGCACACAGAGCTACTTCTTTGCCTTTCAATACTCTCCTGGATTAAATTTCTGTCTTGCTCAGAATGTTTTGCTCCTAAATCCCTTTCTGCTTCAGAATCTTCTATTTCTTCTTGAGATTCTTTTTCTAGCAGATTTTCATCATTTTCTGAATCTAGAATCACAATCTCTAGATCTTCTTCATTCAATGTTTCATTCACATTGACATCATCATCCAGATGTCGACCACCTTGTCGATCTTCAAGATCTGGATTTTCTTCAGGATTTTCTTCTGAGTCTGAATCAGTTGCAGTGTCTTCACTATCTTCATCAGGGCTATCAGGTTCAGGTACACAAAGGGTATGATTTGCATGCACCCACCTTTTCAGACCCCTGCACTTCACAGAATTTGTTGTGCCTGAAATCACTTGCCTTGCTTTCTGCCACCTGGGTACCAAACAGTTCTTCCTCCGATGAACCTTTGTCCTGACCAAGTCTCCTGGCAATAGATCATGAGCCTGCTCCTTTTCCACATCTGTTCCCAACTGATGGAATACATAAACTGTATCATTCTTTCTTGTTGGAAAAGCTTCTACCCATTTTGAAAATAAACAAATGATGACTAGGACATATCTCAGTATGTTATGTTGGGGCATTTCAAAAAGATCTATTTGAATATTTGTAAATGAACCACCCTCCCGGCCTATGGTTCCCAAACTCTCAATTGGACCATAGTACATCCGTGCCATGTCAGCAATCATGCAATTGGGCATAACAGGTCTGACATCTTTGTAAACCCAAATTTCATCTTCCTCTTGCTCTCTGAAACCTTCTTTGAGCCATGTGTTTTTCTCCTCATCATGTGCCTCATCTTGTAATTGTTTTAATTCTTGCCATGTCTGATTTGCAAAGATTAGTATGAGGATGCTTGAAACATGTTCATTGAATTTTTCCCCATTGATTGCAACCCACTCCTGAGCACAAAACTTAACAATGGTACCTGCGTGCTCATTGCCTTTTGAGACATGATAATTTTTCTCTCCATTTGCAGCACATTTTATCACTGCTATTTTGTCAAGAAACTCAATTTCTTTGTTGAAATCTGGCATGCCCAGAACAGGAGCTTCACTCAAACTCTTTTTAAATTGCTCAATGGCTTCAAGCTCAATTTCTGTCAGGACAATTTGGTGTTTTACATCTGCTTCTGTCATTCTTTGCAATAGCCTCATAATTACTGAGAAACCATTAATCCATTGGCAACAGTAACCAACGATGCCTAGGAACATTCTCACCTGTTTTTGTGTCTTTGGGGATTCCATTGACTGAATCATTTTAATTCTCTCAATAGTTACCTGTCTGGGAATACTCTCTTGGAACCTGAAAGCAAAAATTATTTGACTCTCTGGGTTCATTGGGACCCAATACAACTCAGCATCATGTGGTATCTGACAAAGGATCTCTACTGGTTTGGGCACAATAGGACAACAAGGGATAACTATCTCTTTAACCTTTCTCAGGTCCTGTACTATTCTGTACGTTTCATCTGGCTTTCTAATACCCATATCTTGTGAGTTACAAAGACTGTTCTCAATCTCTTTTAGGACACTCTGCCTAACAAATTTTTCAATAACAGGATTAACTCCTTCAATTGTTTCTGACTTCATCTTGTACTGTGGAACATTAGAAAATTAGTTTCCCTGCTTGTTTGCAATTTTAACTGGATCAGGTCTGTCTTCCTGGTCTCCACTGAATCCTGTATCTGTATTGTATTGATGCTTATTAACATAATTTGGAAATGGCGGCGGAGGTATCTCATTCTGCTGAATCACCACCTGTCGCTGAATTTGTAGCTGTTTATTCAGCAGCTGCTGCTGCTCATTTATCTCATTCTGCATCTGTGGATTTTTACACTCTCCTACAAAAGCTAAAGTCGCTTTTTCCTTCTCCTTTTTCTTCGTCCGTTTTGTTTTCCATTTACTCAGATTACCCCATTTTCTCAAAGCCCAAATGAAATCTTTTATATGGGCAGGGGCAATCCTACTTGTATTGTTCAAGCCTTCAATGTCCTCATCATCCTGTAATCTTTTTAATCTGTCTGTACTGATTGTATCATTTATTAATTCTTCTAAATCATTTTTAAATTTTGCAACATCCAGTAATTTGTTCTCATCAGGCTGTGTCAGGTCAATCAGGTCAACGTCAGAGTCCTCACTAACTGAAGCTAGAGTCATCACTCTCTCTTGCTGATTTGGGATCATTATTAGCTCATTTTCAGGTACATTAGAATAAAGTTTTTCAGCAAACTTTTGAATTTCACAATTCAATGGGACCGTTAAAGCTGTGAGACTAGTTTAATCTTTTTTAAGCACTGAGAGATCAGGTCCAATTACCACAGGAACTGTCACTGCTTCCATGTCTGACGTTAACTGCTCAATTAAATCATTTGTAGAATTTACATGATGTTATGTTAATTGATTTTTTGAGCGCACAGCTGCCCCAGCGAAGGGGCGTCCCGGCGCTATATCTGAAAGGTAACATAACTAACAAAAGCAGACAAAGTAGGGAGATTTTAATAAGGCAGGGGGAAAAGATAAGTTTTAACAGCTTTCCTGAAAGCAAAAAGGTCTTCTAAAGAGCGAATGTAGACAGGAAGCGTGTTACACAGTTTGGAGGCTAGCACCGTAAACGATCGGCCGCCTAATCTATATTTTTGGAAACGTGGAACAAGTGCTAGATTCTGGCCGGCAGAACGGAGGCTGCGTGAAGGGGTGTACAAAGTCAGGAGGTGCTGGAGGATGGTAGGGGTGTCAGTTTTAAGAATTTTAAACGCAAAACAAAGAGTCTTGAATTCTATGCGTCTAATTACTGGTAGCCAGTGCAATTTAGAAATTGTACTGCGGGCAGAGCAGAAGCGCGGCAAGCCCACCAGGGCCCTGGCTGCCGCATTATGCACCCGTTGGAGTCGCAGGACTTCCGCCTGGTTGGCGCCCAAAAACAGTGAGCTCGCGTAATCGAGCCTCGATGGTACGCTAGGTTGAATCACCATCTGGCGTGTAGGAGCATCAAAAAATTTGAGAATAGGCCTCAAACCACGCAGAATGCCAAAGCACATGGATGCCACCTTCTTAGTATGACACGAGAAGGTTAGTTTGGAGTCCAACCAGACGCCAAGATTTTTAAGTTCGAAAACAGGTTTTGGAGGAGGTCCCAGCTCCTTAGGCCACCAGCTCGCACCCCACAGATCAGGATGTTTCCCTAGTACCATCACCTCGGTTTTGAGGGCGTTGAGCTGTAAACAGTTGGCTGTGAGCCAACTAGCAACAGCCCTCAAGCCATCCGCAAAGTTTGATGCCAGTTGGTCAGAGTCCCCGTTTAGAGCCACCGCCAACTGGGTATCATCGGCGTATGATACCATTGTGAGACCGCAACTCTTCGTAACCTCCGCCAAAGGTTGAACGTATAGGTTGAAGAGAGTGGGGCTCAACGCCGAACCCTGCGGGACTCCTTGGGTGATGGCATGAGACTTAGATCTAAACGGTGGTACTACTACCTGAAAGGATCGTTCCGAGAGATACGATTGAAACCAATCCAGCGCCTTGCCAGATATGCCTGCCTCACCAAGCCTTCGAATAAGAATGGTGTGGGATACAGTGTCAAAGGCGGCACTGAGGTCTAAAAGGACCAGTGCCGCCGTTTGACCTGCATCTAGTACAGAGCGGAGATGTTCAACCATATATAGGAGTGCCATCTCTGTACTATGTCCAGGTCTAAAACCATTCTGTGTAGGATCCAGTAGGTGTGCAGAGGCCAGGTGTTTTGTTAAGATGTTATTCACATGGGCCTCTGTGATCTTTGTCACCCATGGAAGGAGGGAGATAGGTCGATAACTCTCCGGCTTCAACGGATCCAATCCAGGCTTCTTTATGATGGGCATGACACAGGCAGCCTTCCAACTAGGTGGGACTGACCCGGTGGTGAGGGATAGCTCCACCAGATGTCGAATAGGAGGGAGGCAAAAGGACGCCGAGTCCAAGAACTGGGCTGGTCTCAAAGGGTCATCCGGTGAGCCAGACTTGACCTTAGCCGCTAGGAGACTAAACTCCTGTTCCGATGGTATGGGAAGTGAGGCCAAGCACTGAGAAGTACGCAATGTTAAAGTCGTACTGTCAGGATCAACTTTGGGAAAGGAGCAATAGATGGCTCTTACTTTTTCCACAAAGAAGCTGGCTAACGACTCACAGTGAGCAAGGGAACAGATCTCCGTAATAGGAAGTCTGTTCACTGTGAGTTCCTTCAAGACTTTAAAAACCAGTTTGGACGGATTGGAACTCGCCTGGAACTCCCTAGCATAGTAATCAGCTCGGGCCAGGCAGACAGCTCTATGGTATATCTTTACCTTAGCCAGGTAGCATGCTTTTAAATCTTTGTCATAGTTCTTCCTCCAAGCTCTTTCGGCTTGTCGGCAAGTAGCTTTAGTGCACCTAAGTGCCTCCGAGTACCAGTGATTAGGCTGGGAAGATCGATTTCTACTCCAGCTGGCCGGGATTAGTATATCGAGCGCTTGAACAATCCAAGCGCGAAAGATGTTGTACCCAGTTACGACGTCATCTGTAAAAGCCAGAGGTGTAGTGGCCAAAAGACGGTGGAAGTCCTCCAGTTTGAGCTTTTTCCAGGGTCTGCTGAAAGATGTTTTATCGGGCTTCCCAGTAGTACGTGTTACCATTGTGATAAGAAGCTCAATGAGGTGGTGATCGCTCCATCCCATGGGTCTAGGGGGAGAAACCTTGGCCAATTGGAGATTTGTAAAGACCGGGCCAAGAATATGACCACCCTCATGGGTCGGATGACGGACCAGTTGGGATAGCTGTACTGCTTCAAGATCGTCCAGCAGACCTCTAACCACTGGTAACTCCATGGCATCAAAGTGTATGTTAAGATCGCCGATGATGGTAATGTTGGAGGAGAGCAGAGATAGAGAGCTAACCAGCTCAGGAAGGGCTTTCCTGAAGGCACAATCACTCCCTGGAGGGCAGTATATCAGAAGACCTGACAATATTTGAGTCTGACCAATGCTGATGGAAAAATGAGCACACTCAGCACCAACCAAGTCCATAGGCTTCCAGGTGCAGGTGTAGCAAGTTTTAAAAGCCACAGCTATGCCTCCACCTCTCCCCTTGCGATTTAATGTATGGATTGCGTATCCCGGGGGAAGGGCCAGATTGATAATGGCTGTATCCTCATCGCCTAGCCAGGTCTCCGTTATAAAGAAGACATCAGGGCCTTCTAACGAGATAAGCTCGTAAATATCTCGATGATGTTTCGACAGGGATCTTAATGACCAGGAATATTAATTCCAGAAGTACAAGGCATCTTACCATACCTTTCTGTTGTGACACCTTGAGAAGGAGTCTGGGCTGGGACTCTATTAATCTGAACTGGGACTCTTGGCGTTACATTAATCAGTTCTGGGGATTTGCTTGAATTTCTGTCCTGATCTGTATTTACAACATAATTTTTACAATGATCAATTAATTCTTCTCTGACAGGTTTATTATTTACATTCGCTGATTTGGGAGTCGATTCTTCATCTAAAATTATTTCAACAACCCTTTTAACATGTTTGAATACATTTTTCATTTTCTGATAGCAGAAAAACATTTTCTTCTTCTTTTGATAATTTTTATCCATGTTTAAAATTAATCAAAATAATTACAGCAGAAAAACATTTTCTTCTTCTTTTGATAATTTTTATCCATGTTTAAAATTAATCAAAATAATTACAATAGGTAAATGTGTTCCCTTAATTGGCCTTATAACGTTTGCTGATCAATTAATTAATTAATTTAACAATATCAGGTGTTGAAAAACCTTGTAACCTGGTCAATTTATTATATCTCCTAATTTACCTGCATCACTATTTTTAATAAACCTGGAAAGAAAAACATGAATTTGCAAAAACAGCAATATAAAGTATTTATTTTGCAATAACAAAACACCTAAATGTAATTAAATATGTTTAAAATGTATTTTATTTGCACTTACACACCTTTCTGCAACAGTACTTATAAAAAAGAAAGCTTAATGTCTTTTTTCTTTTATTTATTAATGTGACACTGCTGCAAAACTTCAGACCACTCCCTGCAATATGCAGCTTGAAAATCTGCCTTCCTCCACCTCACCACTACTGCACTTGGCTTAGCTGCCCACCAACACTCATTCCAATATCTGCAGCCCTTTAAAAGCCTCCACAGCCCTTCAATGCCCTCACAAACATCACCAGACACCAGCGCAACCACAGCGCTTCGCCTCTGCAAACCGAGATGTCAACAAAACTCTGCCCGTGTTTCCCCAATCAGCATTGACACCTCGAAGCCCCAACCAATCCGGTTGCGACTTCTCTATGACGCTGGGGCGTCCCCAGCCAACTAGGGCACAGCTCTTCTCCTCGACCAATCAGGTCGCAGCTCCTCCTGTGACACTGCGGCACTTAGCCAAATCAGCACGCGGCTCCTCAACGACGCGACGGAAGCAATCTCATACACACAAAGGCCTTGCCCAATGAGAGCGCAGTCACTCCAGACCCTCGCCCAATCAGAGCGCGGCTCTGGGTATGACGCGACGGCGTCTCCACCAATGGCAGCGCGGCGGCTGTGACGTACACAGCCGCTGCGGCCTCTAGCTTCTCCCACTCGCTCCTCACTCGGCAAACAGCCCCTCCCTTACAAAATGTATTAATCTCACAGTAGCGCGGTTGTAATGAAGAAAGAAACCATATCGGGGACACTTTAAAATTAGGAAGAATTCATTCAGATGTCACGCGTTGCCGAAAGTAATTTAAAACGGGAACATTTATTTTGTAACCAAAGCGGATATCTATTTCTATATTTGAATGTGTTCTATATTAGGAATTTGTTCATGCAGACAGTTAATCTACTGTCCTTTAATATGCAATAAACTAGAGGACACTTTCTCGGCAGGCAGTGGTGACGCGCATTAGCCAATTAGAGCGCAACACAGAAACGCTGTCAGCGAATTACAGCGCAGCTTTACACGACGCCTCAGCCAATCAGAGCGCGGCGGCTATGACGTAGACAGCCGCTGCAGCTCCAAGCTCTCCCTTTCCTTTTTCACTCACAAAATCGGCCCCTCCTTCACAAGTTCGATTGGGACACTTCTGAATACAATTTAAATAGCGCGCAATACTTTTAAGTGTATTTAAATAGCGCGGAGCTCTTTACAATGCTTTTACTTTACCCTGAAGACTTTAAAACGCTTTACAATCACCTTTTTAACAAATTAATAACTACACATAACGAACCATTTGCCTGCTTCTCTAATAAAGAGATAGTTTTATACATTCATTCAAGTATTCTCAGCGTGGAATAGACAACGCTATTCTCACAGAATAGTCTCAATCGCCAATAGAGCAATTCTTACCCTACCCTTCTAACAGATAATAACTAATCGTGTCTCTAATTGAATGCAGATACATTTAGCAATTCAAAATTTAACCCAATTGATATTACAAATCATTCACGCACTTTCAAACAGAAAACCCTGATCATACACACACGAATTCTTGGCAGGACATGAACCAACCACAGAAATCGTCAAACGTTAATAAGAATAAACGACGCTATCTTACCCTTCACTCAAGCTTAGATAAATCCTATTACTCTTTTCACAGAGAGTTTTAAAACAGGCTCACCAGGTCCCTATGCTCAATGCTACGATTTCATAGGCAATCCTCACTATACATTTAACCTGTCAATCTAATGTCCCTAAACTTGTGTTGTACGTCCACAACACGTGATATATTCTATACCACGATTTTGAAGCAGAACAAATGCACTGTGTAACTTTTCTAGTCACACTACTCTTGCCATGGCAAACCAGGAATTTTTTAGCTGACTGTGTGACCAATGGGTCATTGGTCACATCCCCAACAGGCACTCTGTATTGGTTCCTCAACAATGAAGACTCCACTATAGATCCTTCGTTACTTTCTTTTATTTTTTATACTTTTTTTCTGTTTTTTATCATCACAGTAGTTTTTCATGCTTTCTTTTCATTCATTTTACTACATAATCCTCCTTTTACAAGCTCCAATGCATTTTGGACATTGATTGTCCTTCCTCAGGGAGCAAAAACTGTTGAGAATGCAAACATAACCATAATCATTACCCCACAAAATTGTATGCATTTGAACATAAACCACATCATCGTTAATTATATTTCAAACCAAGCTGTCTGTGTTGTGTGCCCATGCCCGTGAGTATTTGTGAATATTTGTGCTCGAAAAATATGCGCGGTGCTTATCCGTTCCGAAATGAACACAAAAAGTAAATGTGCTTCACTTACGTATGGTTCGGGGATTATCAAGCGGTTTCTGTATAAAAGAATTTACACGCATTAATTTGGTGTCTTTGTTGCTAGGTTATGACATTTGAAAACACGATAATACGAAAACGCGACACATTCTCTGCCCCTATTGGGCTGTGGCTAACCCACCTGGATTCTGTATATGTTCTGAACCACAAAGTTATGGTTCCGTGTGACTCCGACGGTGCATCCGTCTCCTGGCGCCAGGACCCTGGTAGCGTCAGTATCGTACTGAGCGTTACTTCCGTGTTAACGTAATGCGACCGTAGAGAGTGAGAAAATACTCAAAGCCATTCTGGAACTAATTGTAGAACTGATTTAAAAGGATAGAGACTGCGATTCGTCAAAACCTGAAAGTTCCTATGAAAATTCGATGTAGTTATATGATTGTGCGTTGTGAAGTGAATGTTTGTCCTCAACATATGTCTTATGGTATATGTGTAGTTCTCAATAGTGACATTGATGATATTAACACAGTTCAACCATCATTTTTAACCAAGTATATGGGCCGAGATGCCCCTGCCAAATTATAGGTCATGAAATCAAATTATAGGTAGCATGCAAGTTCAACCCGCTCGTTGAGGCCATTTGGCTTCAAGGACCCCAACTTATAAATCCAATGGTTTTCCCTTTGCAATAGGAATTGGCTATTGCTTCACGTTTCTGCACCACTTCAAGTACCAAAAATTTCAATTGGGAAATATTATGGTGTGCTTCCATGAAGTGGCAGGCCACCACGGATTTGTTGTTCCTCGTTCGAATGCTTGACTTGTGTTCCACAATTCGTGTTTTGAGTTTTCTCTAAGTCTTTTCAATGTATACCTTTCCGCAGGGACATTTTAACAAATAGATCACATTCGAAGTGTCACATGTTGGCGTGACTTTCAGTTTAATGTTTTGTCCCCTCATGGGATGGGATATGGTGTTGCTGATAATAATGTTATTGCAGTTGCTGCAATTGTAGCAAGGTTGTGTACCTCTGTGTTGTGTTTCCTCAGATCTTTCTTCTTTCAATATATCTCCCAATTTTTTTCCCCTGGTGTAAGCAAATAATGGGGTTGAAGCAAAAATGTTGTTGAAATCTGGTTCCAAATTTAACACCATATCCCATCCCATGAGGGGACAAAACATTAAACTGAAAGTCACGGCATCATGTGACACTTCGAATGTGATCTATTTGTTAAAATGTCCCTGCGGAAAGGTATACATTGGAAAGACTGAGAGAAAACTCAAAACACGAATTGTGGAACACAAGTCAAGCATTCGAACGAGGAACAACAAATCCGTGGTGGCCTGCCACTTCATGAAAGCACACCATAATATTTCCCAATTTAAATTTTTGGTACTTGAATTGGTGCAGAAACGTGAAGGAAGGAACAATAGCCAATTCCTATTGCAAAGGGAAAACCATTGGATTTATAAGTTGGGGTCCTTTCATGACCTATAATTTGGCAGGGGCATCTCGGCCCATATACTTGGTTAAAAATGGTGGTTGAACTGTGTTAATATCATCAATGTCACCATTGAGAACTACACATATACCATAAGACATATGTTGAGGACAAACATTCACTTCACAACACACAATCATATAACTACATCGAATTTTCATAGGAACTTTCAGGTTTTGACGAATCGCAGTCTCTATCCTTTTAAATCAGTTCTACAATTAGTTCCAGAATGGCTTTTTATTTATATTTTCCTGAACAATTATTCATTTCTTCGAATATTTTCCCATATATTTGGTAACGTTTTCATTAACGTTTTCATTAACGTTTTGAAGCAACATCCCGAACGCATTTAACATAGGAGTCTGTCATCAAGACTCCAAGTGTGAGTATTTTCTCACTCTCTACGGTCGCAGTACGTAAACACGGAAGTAACGCTCAGTACGATACTGACGCTACCAGGGTCCTGGCGCCAGGAGACGGATGCAGCGTCTGAGTCACACGGAACCATAACTTTGTGGTTCAGAACATATACAGAATCCAGGTGGGTTAGCGACAGCCCAATAGGGGCAGAGAATGTGTCGCGTTTTCGTATTATCGTGTTTTCAAATGTCATAACCTAGCAACAAAGACACCAAATTAATGCGTGTAAACTCTTTTATACAGAAACCGCTTGATAATCCCCGAACCATACGTAAGTGAAGCACATTTAATTTTTGTGTTCATTTCGGAACGGATAAGCACTGCGCACATTTTTCGAGCACAAATATTCACAAATACTCACGGGCATGGGCACACAACACAGACAGCATGGTTTGAAATATAATTAACGATGATGTGGTTTATGTTCAAATGCATACAATTTTGTGGGGTAATGATTATGGTTATGTTTGCATTTTCAACAGTTTTTGCTCCCTGAGGAAGGACAATCAATGTCCGAAATGCATTGGAGCTTGTAAAAGGAGGATTATGTAGTAAAATGAATGAAAAGAAAGCATGAAAAACTACTGTGATGATAAAAAACAGAACAAAAGTATAACAAATAAAAGAAAGTAACAAAGGATCTATAGTGGAGTCTTCATTGTTGAGGAACCAATACAGAGTGCCTGTTGGGGATGTGACCAATGACCCATTGGTCACACAGTCAGCTAGTGGATAGAGGACGCCTGTAGACGGAGGGCGTCACCCGACAGTTGCACCTCAAATTCAAAAATAACACTTCAACACAAGAAATTGTTAGAAATTGAAGCTGTGCATCGATCCCATCCTTTAAACCAGGAATTTTTCACACTGCTGGAAAAACCCTTACAACTACATATAACAATCTGACAAAATCAAAAACTCAACATATGTTAAACATTGATCCTATGTATATACCAGCATATATGTATCATGTATGTCAAAAACAACATATAACCGTACAAATGCTACCAAAAACTGATCCAGCGCTCCTACTAAAACTCTGCATAAATGATATCACTATCTACCACCAAACTTACCAATCAATACCAGGCCCATAAGAATAACAGAGCAGCTGAATCATGAGGCGAATGGATCTGATATGTTGTTTAAACTATCTACAATAAACAAGACCAGCTTGTCATTTTAAAAGTTTATTCAAACATATTCAAGAAAACTTAGGTTTTGGAACTTTATTAAGCAAGCATTAGAAAAAGTCATAAGAAAGTTTTATTCAGCATTTATAAAGAGAGCTTAATTCAAGAAAATATTATTCATTAGCAGAAATAAGTGAAAAAGAGCATTTCCAAACCCTAACTAACTCTCTGTCTCTACCCTCATCGCCTGAAAACAACGTCTTTTAAAGTCAGCTTTCCTTACGTGTATTCATCGAACAGCAGAACACGTCCCTCTGGAATCAAGAAGCGTAAGCCAAAAATCTGCTCCTAGAGCCTATTCTTATACCCTAAAACTATGGCTAAACTAACTAATTTCACATACCATCAGCTGAATTCTGGCTCCCCATTGGCTGAACCACCTCACGCCACAGTAAACTGTGACATCTTCCACCTCAAGTCCAGGCTTTTACACAAAGCCATTGTTCATGCACAGAGTCCTGGCAGCACTTCCTTAGGCTGCTACATTTTGTAGCAAAGATTGTTCATGTAGTGCACAAAAATGCCGCGACTCACATCCTGGCCTTGAGCCTGTCCGTTCTGAGCTTCTCGTGGCACATTAGCAAACCTCTCCACAGAGTGCCTTTTGCAGTTCTTTTCAAACCTTTTCACAATAAAAGTTTATAGGCGTCTCATCCTTTTCGAAATAAGTTTTTCTCATGTGGCTTTTCATCAGCAGGCCTCTTTTCAGAAAGCATCACTTTTCTGCCACTTTTGATTGCGTCACTGCGCCACTTTTAGCTCGCGTCAATTTTTCAGAAAACTATTATTTAAACAAACACAAAACAATAATTAATTCAGGAAATGAAAATCATTCTGTTTCCAACCTACATAGCTAATGTTAACCCATTAGTATAAGTCACCTAGCAGAAGCACCCAAATAAAGCAGCACATTTAATATCTACCATTCTTCATAGAGTCCAGCTGGATTCTTCATATATCTGAAAGAGTAAAAAGATAGACAAACACAACATGGATAAACAGACACAACATAGACAAACACATAAGCACGCATAATAAAAGCACATGCCATTAATTAATCAGCCGCATTAATGTTCACAAAGTCAATAGGACAGACAAAACAACATTAGTTATGAATTATAAAACAATCTTGCAAATGCAACATATAGCACATAATGTTAATCCCGCGTGTAGTGTCATGGAAATCTTACTCTAGGTTGGTTTAGTTATATCAAGTCATGCAAATACTCATTAATATAGTAATTCAAGTTATGAAAGTATGACATCACGAGCTAGAATAAAATCATTTCTAAAGCTCGCTCCATCAGGCCTGAGTTGATATGTGTGCAAAAACACCCTGTGGCGTGTTTTAAGTTGGGGAATTAATTCCTCTTCAATCCTGAGGTCCCCTGGGGGCCAACTAGTCCACCGGGTACCTCCAGTATGCGCCAGGGAGCTGCGTTGCAGAGAGGTGTTCAGAGGCCACGCCCCTTTTTACAACACTCTGCAACGAAGCTCCGTGGCGCTTACTGGAGGTACCTACTGGCGGTCGCCATTAGATAGTTATAGTTAGGACCTAGTTTCCATAGGAAATCCACAACATTCTATTTGAAATAACTTTTGGGCCGGTGGACGAATCTCCGCGAATTTCTCCACAAAAATGGCATGCTCCACTCCGCTCCTTCCCTGAAAGTTTGGGTGTGATTCGTCAAGTGGGGGGCAGAGAAAAAAGGGGGGTCCCAAAACGTGTTTTCCCCATGCAATTTTCCATAGGGACCTTTAGCCAGGGCTACAGCCCGAACAGCTGAAAGGAATGACACCAAATTTGACAGAGGGGTAGAGTTCGGTTCACAGATTGTGCTTTCTGTTAAATGGTGTAAATCCGTTCAGTAGTTCCTGAGAAAATCAAAAGTAAAATCATAGTGATATCTAGAGATGAAGTAAGGTACTCTGTACTCTACTCTGTACCTTCCTGAGCACAAGCTGCATGGTCATTTGCTGTCAACTGTCAACACTCCAAACCAGGAAGTGTTGGCAGCCATCTTGTGCCTCGGTAGAACCGAGGCACAAGAAAGCAGTGAAACAAATGTGCAAAACACGCAAAGGGGGCAGGGTAGAAACACCCTGACCCCCTAGGGCTGCTCAGGGTGTCCCACAAGGACCCCCATGGCCCCACCAAATTATTATTATTTTAATCGAGGGGTACTAAGTACAGTACTCTGTACTGTACTCTGTACCTTTCTCGAGCACGAGCTGCATGGTCATTGACTGTCAACTGTCTGTCAACACTCCAAACCAGGTAGTTTTGGCAGCCATCTTGTGCCTCGGTAAAACCGAGGCACAAGAAAGCAGTGAAACAAACATGCAAAACACGCAAAGGGTGTAGGGTAGAAACACCCTGATCCCCTAGGCCTGCTCAGGGGGTCCCACAAGGACCCGCAAGGCCCAACATTTTATTTTTTTTAAAATAAAAAAATCGCGGGGTACGAAGTACCGTACTCTGTACTGTACTCTATACCTTCCCGAGCGCATACTGGAGGTTCCTGGTGGGCTAGTTGGCCCCCAGGGACCTTCAGTATGCAAGGGTAATTAGTTCCCCCTCTGCAAACGCACCAGGGGGCTGCGTTGCAGAGAGGTGTAAAAAGGGGTGTGGCCTCATTACACCTCTCTGCAATGCAGCCCCCTGGGGCATACTGGAGGTTCCTGGTGGGCTAGTTGGCCCCCAGGGACCCCCAGTATGCAAAGGGAATTAGTTCCCCCTCTGCAAACGCGCCAGGGGGCTGCGTTGCAGAGAGGTGTAAAAAGCAGCGTGGCCTCATTACAACTCTCTGCAATGCAGCCCCCTGGCGCATACTAGAGGTTCCTGGTGGGCTAGTTGGCTCCCAGAGACCCCCAGTATTCAAGGGGAATTAGTTCCCCCTCTGCAAACGCGCCAAGGGGCTGCGTTGCAGAGAGGTGTAAAAAGGGTCTTGGCCTCATTACACCTCTCTGCAAGGCAGGCCCCTGGCGCATACTGGAGGTTCCTGATGGGCTAGTTGGCCCCCAGGGACCTCCAGTATGCAAGGGGAATTAGTTCCCCCTCTGCAAACGCGCCCGGGTGCTGCGTTGCAGAGAGGTGTAATGAGGCCACGCCCCCTTTTACACCTCTCTGCAACGCAGCACCCTGGCGCATACTGGAGGTTCCAGGTAGGCTAGTTGGCCCCCAGGGACCCCAGTATGCAAGGGGACTTAATCCCCCAACTTAGAACACGCTACAGGGTGCGTTTGCACAGTGGTGAAGGTAGGGGGCGGGGCTTGAGGTGATGTGAGTGCAAACATGCCCTGTGACGCGTTTTAAATTGGGGAATTAATTCCTTTTCAATCCAGAGGTCCTTGAGGGGGCAACTAGTGTGGAGTTTTGGGACTTTAAAACATTCCTCTAAAATCAGCGGAACTACGTATTCCGATTTACTCACCTGTTATCAGGAGAGACCTCAGTGCTGCATCTTTCAGCCCACTACTGATCCTGAAAAGTAATACTAATCGTAGTTACAGTAACTTGAATTTCCTTCCATAGGCTAACATTGACTGGTTTCACTTGAAAAAAATTTTAAGTGTGGAGTTTTGGAACTTAAAAAGATTCCTCAAAAATCAGTCGAACTACGAATTCCGATTTGCTCACCTGTTATCACGAGATACCTCAGTGCTGCATCTTTCAGCTTACTACTATTCCTGAAAAGTAAATTTAACTGTACTTACCAGTAACTTGAATTTTCTTCCATAGGATATCATTGCCTGCAATATAAAATATATATAAATTAAAAAAATATTAAATAAAAAAATATATTAGAATTTCAATATTCTTAAAAAAAATCTAATTTTTATTAAAAATATGTAATGTAATTTAAAAAATAAAATATCTAAAAGTAAATACTTTAAAACAATGTAGTAAATAAGTATAAAAAATATAACAATTCAAACATTTAAAAATTATCATATACAAAACCTTTGAAATTCACTGGAAAAAACATAGGTTTCAGCCATGTTATAGTTAGGAATTAGCTTTTAAAAAACCTCTGAAATTTACTGAAAAAACCATAGGTTTCACACATGTTATAGTTAGCTGGACATTTCACTCATACCAAACCATTGAAATTTCCCCGTTATAGTTTGTTCAGCTAACTATAACTTGCGTGCCCGCAATGCACTGCTGATGACGTCGCATATTACATCACTCATGGCATGGTCAGTAATATCACTCATGACATCACTGATGACATCTCAAATTACATCACTGATGACATTACTGATGATATCATCCAGTGAATGTGTGTCTTTCTGAAAAATAAATATTTTTTATATATGTATATCTCAAGGTCGATGTAATGATAAATGGGTAAATAAGTGCCTAAATGGCTGTTTTTTTTGTAAAATTGATTGTATAACTGACTTATTAAATATATCTGAATACATGGGTTAGCGAGTAATGTTTAAATATGTAAATATCTGTATCAGTCTCTCAGTTTGTGTATAAGTGACTGCATGGGTTGGTGAGTAGCTACACGAGTGTCTATATGGGCTATTAGATGTTTTTTTTGAGTATAAGTATGAGTGTCTGAGTGTATGGTTCGGTGGGGGGTATTACTTAGTGCATAGATGCATGAATGAGTGACTCACTGTATGTGTTGAAGACAGCATGTGTGCAGGACTGTATGGGTGAATGAGTGTGTGTATGGGTGTGTTAGTGAGTGAATTACTGTCTCAATTGTGTCTTTATGAGTAACTACATATGTTTTAAAGTTGTATATGTTAGTATTGATGCATATACGTGAGTATATGTAAGAGTGAGAGACTGGAAAAGTTCCTGTATAAATAAGTATGTGTTTCTATAAGTGATTGTTTAAAAGAGTAAGTATGTGTAGGTTTCTGTACAAGTAAGTGTAGTGATGTGTGTATAACTGTATATGCAAGTAGATTGATGTTAGATTCTTTATTAACATGAGTGACTATGTGTGTCAGTAACTCTGAATGAGTGGCAATGTGTAACAGGATGTATAGGTGTATGTTTACATATGATGATTGAGTACATGTATGAGTGACTATATAGAACTGTTGGTGAATGAGTGGATGTGTTTGTAGATCTTGGAATTACTGACTAGATTGTTGTAACTGGTATTGGTATGTCAATGTTTTTGAAAATGTTAGTTTCTATTTTTGAATGTATGTATCAAAGGGTATATTAGGATGAGAGGAGGTCTGCCACTCTAGCACAAGGATGATGTCATCAGTGATGTCATGTGAGATGTCATCAGTGATATCATGAGTGATGTCACTGACCATTTCCTGAGTGATGTAATATGTGACGTCATCGGCAGTGCATTGCGGGCGAGCGAGTTATAGTTAGCTGAACTAACTATAACGGGGGAATTTCTATGGTTTTGTACAAGTGAAATGTCCAGCTAACTATAACTCCCCTCTGAAACCTATGGTTTTTATCAGTGAATTTCTAAGGTTTATTAAATGCTAATTCCTAACTATAACGTGCATGAAACCTATGGTTTTTTCAGTGAATTTCAAAGGATTTTTAAATGCTAATTTCTAAGTATGCCTACAGAGATAGGTCATGTGAAGAAAGAAGAAAAAAGGCACAGAAAGAAAAAAAAGAAATGCAGAAAGAAGAAACAGAAGTTAACAAAGACGAAGAAAAGTGCAGGAAGAAGGAAAATGTGCAGAACGAACAAACAGAGGAGCAGAAAGAAGCCTTGTTGCAAAATCCTCCTGTTCCCTCAACTTTTTCAGACGGGTACTGGTGGTAACTGACTCTGACTAACCAGTCCTAGAGCCAGTGCTATGTTAAAAGACATTTAGAATACAGTAAAACACCTACATACACTAGGGAACACTATGCGTTGGGGTCTCCCTGTGATTAGCATGACCTTCTCTGTAAGCCCCTAGTATAAAATGGGGCAGGAGGATTAAAACTACCTCTTAAAAGGGCGTGTTTGCACACGTCGCCTCAGGCCCCGTCCCCTCCCCTCATTACTGTGCAAAAACGCTCTGTGGCCATTTTAAGTTGGGAGATTAAGTCCCCTTGAATCCTGAAGGTTCAAGGGTCCAACTAGCCCACTAGGTTCCTACAGTAAGCACCACAGAGCTGTGTTGCAGAGAGATATAAAAAGAGGCACGGCCTAGTCCACCTCTCTACAACACAGCGCAGTGGCCCTTACTGGAAGCACCTGGTGAGCTAGTTGTCCCCCAGGGACCCTCAGGATTGAAGGGGCGTTTTCACAATGGTGAAGGAAGGGGGCGTGTCCTGAGGTGACATGTCTGCAAACACGCCCTGTGGCGCATTTTAAGTTTCAGAAATAATTCCTCCTCAATCCTGAGAGTCCCTGGGGGCCAACTAGCCCACCAGGTACCTCCAGTATGCGCCACAGAACTGCGTTGCATAGAGGTGCTCGGAGGCCATGCCCCTTTTTACAACACTCTGCAACGCAGCTCCGTGCTGCTAACTGGAGGTACCTGGTGGGCTAGTTGGCCCCCAGGGACCCTCGGATCGAAGAGGAATTAATTCCCCAACTTAAACCATGCCACAGGGTGTGTTTACACACATGTCAACTCAGGCCCGCCCCCTCCCTTCACCACTGTGCAAACGCACCCCATGGCACGTTTTAAGTTGGGGGATTAAGAGAGAGCAGGTTTCCCTGCTCTCTCTTTCAAAATTCAAACCAAGTTTGCTATGACAGGGCGGGAAACGCGAGGCTCCTGCCCTGCCATAGCAAACTACAGTGTCCCGGGGGTGGGCACCCCGGGACACTGCAGGAGCTGGCCCTAGGGAGTGGCGGTCCCCAGGGCCATCAAGGGCTCCAGTAGGTGGGCCGTGCAGCCCCCCTCCTAACATGTAACATGATACTTTCTGCGAATGGCTCAATCAATCCCTAGATATGCTCATTCCGGCCAAGTGGAGTAAGACCAGATCGAGTCCTTCAAGCCCTTGGTACGATGAATCCCTTAAAGCCCTTAAAGTCTCCTGTAAAAAAGCAGAACGCGCTTGGCGTAAAACGTATGATACTGACCTCAAGGCGGCCTATAGGGCTTGCACTAGAGTGTATCATCGGGCCATATGTGCTGCTAGGGCTGCTTTTTACGCTCAGGAGATTAAGAATAGTACTAACCCCTCTAAGGTCATCTTCAGTGTGTGTAAGGACCTTACAAGCAAGAGGACGGACATTGCTACTATTGAGCTCTCCTTGGCACACTGCGAGGATCTAGCCTCGTTTTTTGTTGAAAAGGTGGAGGCCATCTACAGGTCATTTTCTCAGCTTCCCATCAGGGAGGAAATGTCTACATCTATGGCTCTTAAACCATTGCTAACCATTCCCAGTCCGACCTGGGATGAGTTCTTAGCTTTGACAACAAAAGTCAAATCCGGTTCTCCGGATGATCCCTTGCGACCCGCTCAATTCCGGGAACTTGCTGAATGTTGCTATCCTGCCCTACACGATCTCATCAATCTGTCCTTTAGTTCGGGCAGTGTTCCCAAGGCCTGGAAACAGGCGATGGTCATTCCGATCCTTAAAAAACCTACCCTCGATCCGACTAAGCCAGAACACTACCGGCCCATTTCCCTTCTTCCTTGGCCAGCCAAGCTAGCGGAAGCACATGCTAACCGTATTCTATCTGCTCACTTGCAAGAAATGAATCTACTGGACATTTCCCAGAACGGATTCCGTGCAGGTCATAGCACCGAAACAGCTCTCTTGGCTGTGGTGGAACATATTAGGAAGATGTTGGATCAGGGTCAGACGGCGGCACTGATCCTTTTGGATCTCAGTGCCGCCTTTGACACGGTGTCCCATCAGATTTTATTACATCGTCTGATGGAGGCTGGAGTCGGAGAGACGGCACTCGAGTGGTTTCGCTCTTTTCTTAAGGATCGAGGTTTCAAAGTGTCCACTCCTCCTTTTGTTTCTGCTTCACGTCCTATTCTTCAGGGTGTTCCCCAAGGTTCGGCTCTCAGCCCCACTTTATTTAATTTATATGTTCAGCCTTTGGCGGAGGTAGCCCACAGTTTTGGTCTTTCCTTAGTGTCATACGCCGATGACACGCAGCTGGCGGTGGCACTAAATGGCGACTCCAACATGGACGCCCCCACCTTCCAGTCAGCGTTAAAAGCTGTTTCTGGCTGGATGGCGGACAACCGGCTTCAACTAAATGCCTCTAAGACCGAGGTCATTATTTTCGGTAAGGAAAGTGGTCTATGGGGAGATCAATGGTGGCCTACTGATCTTGGCCCTGTCCCTACCCCTGTGAGTGAAGTCAGAAACCTCGGGGTGTGGTTTGATGACAAGCTCTCATTTATCTCCCATACCAAACGCGTGGCTGGCGTATGTTTTGGTACTTTGCATTGTCTGAGACCCATTTTTAAATTTTTTGATGCTGAGACAAGACAGATTATGGTCCAGGCTCTGGTTCTTACCAGACTGGACTATGCCAATTCTCTGTTTTTGGGTTTAAATCAGGCCGAACTGTCCCGTCTTCAGAGGGTTCAGAATGCGGCTGCTAGGATGCTTGTCGGCCTCCCGAAATTTGTCTCAGCTCGCCAAACTATCCGGAATCTTCATTGGCTTCCGATTGAGCAAAGAGTTAAGTTTAAAGCCCTCTGCTTAACTTTTAAAATTCTTAAACTAGCCTCTCCCCCGATTCTTTCACAGACTATTCTGCACTATGTTACTGCTAGAGCTCTTCGCTCTGCTGGATTGAACCTCGCCACAGTGCCCCGCTTTAAACGGGCTAGAATGGGTGGTCGCTCGTTCTCAGTGCTGGCGGCTGCCCTTTGGAACACTCTTCCAGCTCCACTTCGTTCAATCCCAGACCTGTTTCTTTTTAGGAAGACCTTGAAGACCTTCCTCTTCTCCACAGTCTTGTCTGTTTTCCTGTCTTTGCCTTCTCATTCGTGTTGTGTTATTCAGACCTCCAAGCGCCGGGACGCCTCTTAGCTGCGGCATCCGTGCGCTATATAAAAAATTAATAACATAACATAACATAACATAAAAAGCCCCGGGGGTGGTGGTCCCTGGGGCTGGGGGCTCCGTCACGAACCCCCCAATTTTTTTAATTTAGTGCCCTGGGGAGGTGGCGGTCCCCGGGGCGTGTGGGGACGGTTAAAGCTCCCCCCACACAGGTTTTAAAAATAAATAAATAAATAGAAGCCCTGTGGGTGGTGGTCACCGGGGCTGCGGGGTGCCATGAACCCCCCGCAAATGTGTTTAGTAAGCCCCAGGGGGTGGCGGTCCCGGGGCTTGGGGGGGCCTTTGAGCCCCCCACCCACTCACTTTCGAAGCCCTAGGGGGTGTCGGTACCCGGGGCTTGGGGGGTCTTTGAGCCGCCTAACCATTTATATTAGAAGCCCCGGGGTTGCGGTCCCCGGGGCTGGGGGGCCTTTGAGCCCCCGTGGGACTCCCTGAGCAAGCGAAAGGGGTCAGGGTGTTTCTACCCTGCCCCCTTTTGAGTTTTGCATGTTTTTTCTTGTGTTTTCTGAGGCACAAGATGGCTGTAAACACTTCCTGATTTGGAGTGTTGACAGCCAATTAGCATACAGCTTGTGCTCGGCAGGGTGCGCGGATCCTCTGCGGCCATAGATATGTAAGTGATTTTACTTTTGATTTTCTCAGGAACCACTGAACGGATTTACAACATTTAACCAAAAGGCATGACTGAACCAAGGGCTACCTTTTTGCCAAATTTTGTGTAATTCCGTTCAGCAGTACGGGCTGTAGCTGCGGCTAAAGGTTCCTATGGGAAATTGCATGGGGAAAACACGTTTTGGGAACCTCCTTTTTTCTCAGCCCTCACTTGACGAATCACCGCAAGACTTTCAGGATAGGAGCGGACCGGATGACCCCATGAGTTTTGAAAATTTCCCGAAGATTTGTCAATCAGCGCCAAAGTTATTGCAAATAGAATGTTGCGGATTTCCTCTGGAAAATAGGTCCTAACTATAACTAACTACTGGCAACTGCCAGTAGGAAATATATATATATATATATATATATATATATATATATATATATTGCACAAACTCTTCCTCCATAACAAAAGAAGCAGGAGCCTCGAGGGGTCAGGTAAGGCGGGTTTATTCAGCAAAAAGGGCAACTTGGTGGCGGCAAATGCATTTCGGCAAAAACGCCTTTCTCAATACCCTACACCAAAGTCCTTCATGAGTCTAATGTCCGCTGCCTCTTAAGTACATCTAGGCGTGGACCGCTCCTCCCCCTGCTACTTGTCGAGCCCACCTGCAGCAGTCCAATAACATCCAAGGACTACAGCTCCCAGCAAGCCATATGTTTAGAGCAAGTCGGGCTGGTGAAGTGGGGAAGATGTGGAGTATAGTCTCCACCGCGGCCACAGGGCAGACGGAGACCGGGCTTGTATTGTCCCAATGCCGAGCAATCCGTCCTCCTGTCCCCTCGTAACACCACAGCCCCACGCACAGATTTCCATCCACAGGGGTCAAGGGTGCACTGCACAATGTCCACACGAGGCAGGTGCCTCACTGCTAACAGTCCCTTGTGCGCGAAGCGAGAACTGGGCTGTCCTTACCAGGAAAATGAAGGCTCCGAGGAGCGTGTGCCAGCAATTGCCCAGTTCCTCGATTGTGGCGGAGCTCCAGAACTGTGCCGCCGGCAGGCCCAGGAAACTATTGCACAAACTCTTCCTCCATAACAAAAGAAGCAGGAGCCTCGAGGGGTCAGGTAAGGCGGGTTTATTCAGCAAAAAGGGCAACTTGGTGGCGGCAAATGCATTTCGGCAAAAACGCCTTTCTCAATACCCTACACCAAAGTCCTTCATGAGTCTAATGTCCGCTGCCTCTTAAGTACATCTAGGCGTGGACCGCTCCTCCCCCTGCTACTTGTCGAGCCCACCTGCAGCAGTCCAATAACATCCAAGGACTACAGCTCCCAGCAAGCCATATGTTTAGAGCAAGTCGGGCTGGTGAAGTGGGGAAGATGTGGAGTATAGTCTCCACCGCGGCCACAGGGCAGACGGAGACCGGGCTTGTATTGTCCCAATGCCGAGCAATCCGTCCTCCTGTCCCCTCGTAACACCACAGCCCCACGCACAGATTTCCATCCACAGGGGTCAAGGGTGCACTGCACAATGTCCACACGAGGCAGGTGCCTCACTGCTAACAGTCCCTTGTGCGCGAAGCGAGAACTGGGCTGTCCTTACCAGGAAAATGAAGGCTCCGAGGAGCGTGTGCCAGCAATTGCCCAGTTCCTCGATTGTGGCGGAGCTCCAGAACTGTGCCGCCGGCAGGCCCAGGAAACTATTGCACAAACTCTTCCTCCATAACAAAAGAAGCAGGAGCCTCGAGGGGTCAGGTAAGGCGGGTTTATTCAGCAAAAAGGGCAACTTGGTGGCGGCAAATGCATTTCGGCAAAAACGCCTTTCTCAATACCCTACACCAAAGTCCTTCATGAGTCTAATGTCCGCTGCCTCTTAAGTACATCTAGGCGTGGACCGCTCCTCCCCCTGCTACTTGTCGAGCCCACCTGCAGCAGTCCAATAACATCCAAGGACTACAGCTCCCAGCAAGCCATATGTTTAGAGCAAGTCGGGCTGGTGAAGTGGGGAAGATGTGGAGTATAGATATATATATATATCTTTCATAGTTTCGCGTAGAGACCCCCTTTTTTTAGTTATTCCTTACCACCCAATACCTCTACCAACCCTAAACCCTAAAAGTATCCTTTCCACTCAATACCATTACCCACTCCTAAATCCTTAAAACACCCATACTATCTGAAACCCTGATCTACCTCAAACCCTAAAAAAGCCTTTACCACCCTATACTCATTGACATATCTCTAAAACACCCTTACCACCCTAAACCCCTATCCATCCTTAAACCTCCTACTCAGCAATAAACCTAAAACCACTCCCCGACTCCAAACCTAAAACCTTAAGAGTGTGTGTGTGTGTGTTTGTTTGTAAACACACACACACACAAACATTTATACCTGCCGTAAATAGACTTTCCATGCGTGGTAAAGACATATGCCTGGTAAACATTTGTGTAGTAATAAATGCTTGGCGAAAGCACTGTGTGGAAATTTCTGCGTTGTAAAGGTTGTTTCCCAAAGAATTACATCATCACAGCAGGCTACCTATGAGTCAAATGGAAATAGCGAGTACTTCACATGAAACATATTTAGAAATTTTGCTGGACAAGAAAGCCCAAGTTCTGTTTCCTTTTCATTAGTATAGTGCTTTGTACTTCAAAAGCCAACATCTTTACACTATTAATTTGTAACTGATATCCATGATATACAAATTGTGCATTTGTGGAGCACGATTACAGCTGTTAGCTTTCCAGCTATGTTGACGGCAGCCAGGGTTTTTTTGCTTTCAGCAGAAGAGCCGCAAGCAAATTGAATGTGTTTTTAAAATCATTTGTATAACATTTGTTACAACCATACAGGTACTCATCAACTACTCATCCCCTTAAAGAACAAGCATCTGCAATGCAATAGGTCTTGCATTTACAAGAGTTTAAGCTATTGTCATCTACAATGGCAGTAGCTCAAACTCTTGTTAATGTGAGACCTATTTAACTTCAAAGAAGCTCCCACCATCGTCCGGGGCTGCCTAAAAGTGAAAGCGCGCATGGTGCGCTGAATGTAAGGAAAGCATGTCATGCCTGCACTAGTAGAAACTCATTAAAGAAAATAGTACTTACAGACTAAATAGAACATACTGTGTCGCAACAGAAGTAAAAGGGCCAGTCGCCATGGGAGGTTACAAATGAAGACAAGGCTGTACTAAGGAGGGCTAACAAGCCTATTAACAAATCAGAAGCCAAAATTTACGAAGGACAATGACACAAGCCAAAGACAAATATGGGCGGAGACTGGACGGGACTACAAGTACATACTCCAATACAGCATGCTTCGCGGAGCAGTGCATGTGGTGTCCAGGCTCAACCTAAAATCTGCTCAATGAATGTCATATTTCCTATATTCACGTAGTCGGGCCCAATTCTGTGGCCTTTGCAGCTTGTCTAAGTTTAACAACAGCACCCCCAAAATAATTATACTGGAGTTCAGAAGGGGAATGAACTATAAAGATGCCTTTAAAGTTTGATTTTTCCTTGTCACAGAAGTCAAATGTTGGGCTCTGTCTTCTGACAAATTGTTGTATATGCTTTTAACAAGGAGACTGGTGTTTACTTTTCTTTCTCTGTCTACCCAGGCCCAGCTCTCCCATGCTGCTGCACTGTTCTGCTTCCTTCCTGTTTTTTTGAGGGGTTTCTCCTGCTTTTGCCTCGTTTTTATTGTTTTCTTCTTCCTTTCCCCCATTTTTCTGAGTGCTTTATCTTGCTTTTGTCTAGTTTTCACTGCTTCTCCTTGTTTTTTCCCTCATTTTCCGCTTTCAACCGTTTTCCCACCTAGCCTCGCCCACCGACTCCCACCGCCCCTCCCTTCTCCCAGGACCTACTTATTGGAGGCCGCAGCGTGACACCATTGAGCAGGCACCAGGACCACCTCTCCCATGTTGCTGCACCGCTCTGATTCCTCCCTGTTTTTCTGAGTGTTTTATCCTTATTTTGTCTCATGTTTGACTTTTTTCTCCCTTCTCTATCACGTTTTCACGAGTGCTTTCTCATGCTGTGCCTCGTTTTTCACTGCTTTTTGTATGAAGCAGCTAGCAACTGCAGCTCCCTGAGACCCTCACGGGTGATTTTCTGCACTTGATTGATTAAGAGGATTTGATGTGAATTATATGACAAAGTGGGTGTGAAAGGAAAGGCTGTAGGATGTTATTTTTTTCTGTAACACAATAAAATTTGAACTGAACAAAATATTTCAAAATATGTCCGCAGTTAGGAAAGCACAAATCAAGGGCTTCCTATTGGAATGCTAAACTGTAATGGAAACAATATTTAATAGTGTTAAAATAAATCACAACACTTTACTTGGTGATGTTAAAAATTAGAAATATCCAGTACCATCCAGTAACGAGTCCAATTTCTCACCAGAGAGCCTCCAAACTAAAAATAAGGCAAAATGGGACACATTTGAACTATACGACCAGGAAAAGATCGCCAGAACGCTGGCGGAACTTAGACCGAACAACCGCTTTCAAGACCCATTACCAGGAAAGTGTGTAAGAGAAATCAGCCACACTCTAGTTCCGATCTGGACCGAGATAATAAACGCCTCACTTGCACAAGGAACCCTCCCTGACTGTCTAAAAACAGGGCAGGTGATGCCCATCCTCAAAAAACCGACAGCTGATGCTACAGACCCGAACAACTATCGACCAGTGACCAACATCCCTCTACTGGCTAAACTCATTGAGAAATGCGTGCAGGGCCAACTAAGTCAACACATCGCTAAATTCTCGCTACTGGATGATTGCCAATCAGGTTTCAGAACAGGGCACAGTACCGAAACTGCGATCCTGCACATTGTCGATGACGCCCTACAAGCCCTAGACCGAAATCAATCTTGCCTACTGATCCTCCTAGACCTATCATCAGCATTTGATACGGTAAAGCACGAAGTGCTTATGACCAGACTACAAGACAGGATGGGTTTGTCTGGAAACGTGCTGAAATGGTTCAATTCTTTCCTACAGAACAGGACTCAGCGATTCCTGGTTAACCAAGCAAACTCTTCCCCGAGCCCCAACGCTATAGGGGTCCCACAAGGCTCTACGCTATCCCCAGATCTATTCAACTTATATGTAGAACCTCTCACGGAGATCCTTCAAAAATCACAGGTATCCTATCATATGTATGCGGACGACACGCAATTATACATAAAGATCGCCTCCCTTGAGGACATTGACCTAATGAACAAGACACTAAAGAGTGCTTTGCGATGGTTAACAATGAACCATCTGAAACTAAACGCCCAGAAAACTGAATTCCTGCTAATCTCACCGACAAGGAGCCAATCTGAAGTTATAGAGTGGACTAAATTGGTGACAGCGCTAAACTGCACCCCGACCCTAGTTAACTCAGCCAAATCACTAGGAATTACACTAGATAAGAACCTCGACATGAAAAACCATATTAACTCAATGGCCAAGAGCGCCCGCTTCCACTTGAATTACTTAAGAAAACTGAAACCCTTTATCACTGAGACAGATCTAAAACTGGCTATCCAATCACTAGTCATCTCGAGGATCGAATACGGCTGCACCACATTAACGGGCCTGCCAAAAACATCCACAGCACCACTAAAAGCCTGCCTCAACGCAGCGGCGAGACTCATTACGGGAACGAAGAAATTCGATCACATATCTCCTCACCTGAAAGCACTAAACTGGCTACCTTACGAGGCCAGAATTCAAATGAAGATGGCCTGTATTACGCACAAAGCGGTTCACTACAACACAACCAGATACCTAGCCAAGAAACTTACGATCTCAGGAGGTAACAGAACAACTAGAAGCGCAAGAGATTTGCTATTACGGCCAGCCTTTTTCCACAAGAAAAAGACCTACAACCGAGCATTCTCCGGAGCTGCCCCCAGAATCTGGAACTCACTCCCTCCAAACATCAGGAAGATTCAAAATACAGTAACATTCAAACGAGAACTGAAGAGCCACTGGATGAGTAAATACCCTACTTAGAGAAACCTAAGGATCACTGGGATGATCAATTACGATAACTGAGGGCCGCCCTCTTCATGGAAAATTGGAAGATCATCATCGGACAATGAACTGATGCCGTGCGCAAGCCGAGGCTTGACACATCACTGCTACCTCATATATGTGTGAACTTTAACTATATCTCACAGTCATACTATATAACTTCTATCTCACTTGATTTATTTATCCATATATGTGGAACCTTAACTATTTATCACAATCATTATATATAACTTCTACCGCACTTGATTTATTTATACTTATTATCCTTGATATGCACTGGAAAGCCTTATAACCCTACCTCAACGAGCATGGTTTGTTACCATGACACAAGCCAAGCCTTGCTCGCCATATAATGCTAATTGCACAGTCATTATGAATATATATATTTATTCTCGACCATACAGTATATTGCCTTCTACCTCACTATTCTCTTCTTGTTAGTATTGCTTTTATTATCTTTATATGTAATTCTTTCCTTGTTAAGCGCTCTGATACCCACGGGTCTTGTCCGCGCTATACAAAACACTATAAATAAATAAATAAATAAATTCACTGAAACCCGATTTCCACAAATGTGTGCATTGTATAGATTTTATAAGTAAAATTACATGTCTTTGTACATTTAGGGGCCTTGTAATAAATTAAAGTGCTCCACACCATGTTTTGGTAATATATTTGCAAATCCTATGTTTTGTTAATATACTTACAACAGTGTTCTCCAAAATGCAACACCAGCTCCATACCAGACCCTTACCACTGCTATAATGGGGAGTCTAATTTGCTACAATTTGTTACACTTTTTCTATGCATGATGCTTGACTTTTTTCACAATCCCTATGACTTCAGTGAGGTAACCTGATCGCAGCACGCCCACTCTAAAGATTGTACAGGACCACTGGTTAAAGCTATAGGTCTGCTTCAGCAGACTCTGTCACAACTTTGGTCTCTGTATCTTTTCTCAGCCTGTATGCCTGTAGGGGAACCCAGATGTCTTTCAGTCTAGATTTAGGGAGCATGAGATCCCTGAATGTGTCCAATACCTCCCTACCGTACACCATGTTGAATAGCCAATCTGACGGTTTGGGTGTGGGGGCCTCGACTGCACTGTAGCGCCACACTTTGTTTTGCTAAGACTGTGGCTATGGTGGGAGTTCTTTGACATATCTTGAAAGTTTTCTTTAGTATATTTTCAAGATGGCCTTCATGTTTCATGACATAACACAGCACTATTGGAATGTAGCAGCCATCTTGCAAATATAGAAAATGTTTTCAAGACTGCTGCCGCATTGCATTGTGTCATGTCACACAATGTGGTGCCCACCCTGAAATTATATGAAATTAAATTTTCAAGATGGTTAGCTATTACTCTTGGCTTTGTCAATGCCTACACAATATTAAAAGCTTCCATCATTGACAAACCCAATAGCCGGCAGTGGCAAGTGGTAGGGGAGGGGAGGGAAAGACAAGAGAAGAAGCAAATGAGTCAGGAGAAGTGTAGAAAGGAACAGAGAGCCTGACATCAAGCCACAACAGTGCTTGGTATAAGAGACATAGAGGAAAACCGAGAAGGGAGGCTGTTGGAAATCTTTCTAAAAATAAAAAAAGCTACAAAAAAGGGTCTGGACATGGGGAGTGGGAAGGCAGAGACTGGAGGACCATGAGGAAAGAGAGATACAGAGTGCTGGCATGCTTAATGAGCACAGAGCAAGGAGCAGAACATGCACTCTCATGGAGTGTTAAATGAAAATTAATAGACAAAAAACAGAAGAAATGTTAGATTAATGGTCAGCAATGGAAAAAAACTGCACAACCATATAAACGCCTGGGTAAAGAAGAAATGCCCCATGGGTGGAATAAACACAAGAACAAAGAGAAGATGGGCAACAGAGCCATTCAATCATAACCACAGAGCTAACTCAAAATCCACTCTATGTAGAATAATATGCAGTCCTGTCTGCGACAGACAGATGAAGCTGACTGTTGCGAGACATCCATAAAATACGTTACAATGTTAAGGAGATTCTATTACAAATCTGTCATATTCACTAACAAGATACTGCTTTCTTACTTGCAGAAGCATTTTTTTCAAATGTAGTTGTGTTAGAGCAACTCCTAGTCCATCACCAGAAAACTCATTGCATAATTCACTTCATCGATTATTGCCAGGTTTCCTCATAATGTAAGAATTGTATATGTGATTTATATATATTTCAAATATAAATTCCAGATGTATTTGTTGTTATTACAAAAGCAAACCATACAATCTCCCTTGTAATATCAAACAGTCATTCCTCCATTATGTGATCAGAAAAAGGAATAGCCTACTACATGGAATGGCATTGAAAAGTATAGTTGTTAGTTAGCCATATCTTTAATTAGTTTAAGGAATAATGGACATGCATTACTTCATTATATTTTGTCCTGCAGACTGCAAATGTTGTCCAATTTAAGCTTCACTTTTAGAATTTGTAATACATTAATCCATTATTTGTATTATCAAGATCCAGTCTGCCATATCAAATTTTGAATCCATTCAAAAATTCTTAATTTGAGTGACTGAAGGCGATTCTATATATTCCTTTCTTTCTGTCGCAGGTGACGAGAGAGTAAGCAAAGACGAGACTGCTGCCTGCGCACTTTTTGTTTTCAGTTTCGATTCTTACCCATTCATGGATTCTTACCAAGAGAAACGAGAATTAACACAGATGCCTCCACCGATTTTACCGTGGGGAAAAAGATGTCAGATGCTCTTACAAAGCAGGTGAGGTAGTTGTTTTTCCAAGAAACCCAAAACTATAATGGAGAATATAGATGGATTAATGCAAATTGAAATCACACCCTCTAAGAAAGCGAAGTAGATAACCAATGCCACCTAATGAAACAAGCCCTGGAAATGCAACTGGCCTCGCATTTGCTTGAGTTAAAGCTATTGGCATTGTAAATGGCAACGTATTTTACCCATATATGCATGTGATGTGTAGTGGAATTATGTGGGTTGAATTTGAATGAATTGTGCAATTGTGTGGAGTGGAATTTTGCGTTGTGGAATGGATTTGTGTAGTGAAAATATGTGGTATGGTGTCCAGTGAAATTATGTGGCTAGTAATTATGTGGTGTTGAGTGTATTGGAGGTGTGTGAAGTGGAATTGTGTGTTGTGGAGTGGAGTTATGTGAAATGGTATTTTGTGTAGTGGAGTGTTATGTAGTGTAATTCAATTATGTGGTGTGTTGTTGCAAAATGCCAATTTTCATAACCCTCTGACCCAGCTTTGAAAGAGGTTTCATATTTAATAACAATTGTTCAGAAGGTAGGGGATGTCGAGCTTGCTCCGCTCCCAGTCGCCAGTGCACGAAAGAGGGAGCGAGACAGGAACAAAAGAGGCTGAGGAAGACGGAAGAGTGCTTCACGTTCTAGTTGACACGTGTGTGTTTCCCGTCCTACCTCGCTTCAGTTACCTGACTTCCTTCCGGGTGGCTCTGACGTCCATTCGAGTTCTCTCGCCGGAATCCTGTTCCTTGCCTCTGAATTCTTCAGCTGGGAGTAATCCCTATCATCCCTAGCCATTTTGTTCAATTTCCTTTGCTTGATAAAGCGTTGGTGATTGGAAATTTGCTCATTAAGGATAACGTAATTCTTGTCTGTTAGTTCTTTCAAATTCAAACTTTTAATTTCATCCTCCAAGGCCTGAATTTCCTCTCTCAACTTAAGACATTTTTTATCCGAATGTTCAATTAAGATTCTCATCATGACAAAAGATGAATTTTCTAAATTTTGCTCTCAATCTTTAAGTAGTTCTAACTCCAAGTCATCAAATGTAGGAAAGGTTAGGATCCTGAGTCCACGCTGTATTTTTTATTATCTAAATAGCTTTTTAATGTCACTCCGTCTCACCACTTGTAGAGCTCTGCCTTCTTAACGGGTTCCAATCTCAAGAATTTTGCTTTTAAGCCTTCAGTCATAGGAGTAGTGCTGGTACCACTTTTACTTGACCTATCTGTTGTGAATAGATCCTTTGCCAGCTCTTCTCTTCCATCATCAAAATTCATAGTTAAATAAGTTTATTTCCTAGGGCAAACGGTGTGCTATTAACCCTTCAAAATTTGACAAAAACACACTGAAATGGCAGTAAGGGATTTGTCTGTTGCACCACCCAACTATACACAAAAAGTATTTTTTGGTGAATATGACCACAAATGCTGCCCACCTCACTAGTCCACTGCCACAGGACTAAACAATTATGAACAAACCAAGGAGCACACAGAGAGGAAGCAATAAAAATACATTATACAATGCTTAAATACATCCAAAGAGACACATGTCCTTCTTTTGATATGAAAAAAGTCCTTCTTTTTATTATCGTTATGTCCTGTTGATAAAAAGATGTACAGAACGACAGCCAATGTCTTAATAAATGAAGACCAAGGAAACAGCCAACTTGTTTTGCCCGTAGGCTTCTTCAGGGCTAATCTTCAAGGTAAGAGCAGCTGGACTGGTTTCCACTTGAGTAAAAAATCAAGAACGTATCTGCTAGTTATAGAGACGATAAGGATGAAGCGTGAGATCACAGGGAAGAAGCTTCCAGTTAGTTTGTTATACCCTGATACTTTCTAAATTCCCGTTAATGTTCCACTATTTCTCAAGCATATCAGCATTTCAGGCATATTATTTGGTAGGTACCTCGGCACAAATTTTGCGCAAAATTTGTGCTGAGGATCCGGTGAGTCGTGGTACTGCGGACCGCACAGGGATGTTCTGAGCCATACTGGACCTGCGGGAGGGGTACATCTCATAGTACCTACCAAATATTATGCCTGAAATGCTGGTATGCTTTTGAAATAGTGGAACATTAACGGGAATTTAAAAAGTATCATCGGGGCATAACAAACTGGAAGCTTCTTCCCTGTGATCTCACGCTTCATCCTTATCGTCTCTATTACTAGCAGATACGTTCTTGATTAGTTACTCAAGTGGAAACCAGTCCAGCTGCTCTTACCTTGAAGATTAGCCCTGAAGAAGCCTACGGGCGAAACGCGTTGGCTGTTTCCTTGGTCTTCATTTATTAAGAATATTGGCTGTCGTTCTGTACATCTTTTTATCAACAGGACATAACGGTAATAAAAAGAAGGACTTTTTTTCATATCAAAAGAAGGACACGTGTCTCTCTGGATGTATTTAAGCATTGTATAATGTATTTTTATTGCTGCCTCTCTGTGTGCTCTTTGGCTTGCCTCTGAATTCGCCCGATGCAGTGGGGGCCTTCAAACCCTGTTCTTCTCTGCTGATTTCACCTGACACCGTGGGGGTCTTCAAATCCCGAACAAATCTTGAAGGAAGCCATTGAGAGAACCACCGCAACATCCCGCAATGATGCTCTTCAGAGCAGCCATAAGAGCAACCAACAGAGGATGGTCCTAGTATCGAGATACTCAACAGTGAGTAACATCTACAAAAGCACCATATTAAAACACTGGCGCATCCTGGCATCTGAACCGGATTTTGGAGATCTTTTCAAGGAACCCCCAATTTGTGCATACACTCGCCCCAGAAATATCAAAGAAATTCTATCTGGCACTAATCTTGATACCATTCCTGTCAAACACACCGGTACACGACCCTGTCACCATTGCAACAATTGCAATAACATCATCAAAGGAAACCACATCAATCACCCCATGAGAGGTTACGACATCAAATTAAAAGTGGACGCCACTTGCGACTCTTCTAACCTTATCTACCTGCTTAAATGCCCTTGCGGCAAAATATATGTGGGCAAAACCAGCAGGAAAATAAAGATTAGACTCAATGAACACAAGTCGAATATCCACACAAAAAACACCAAGTCTAACTTAGCAATTCATTTCAACGAAGCCAACCACAACGTGGCCTAATTGAAGTACTTGGTCCTAGAAACCGTTCCCAGAATCGAAGGAAGAGACAATGATAAGTTTCTCTTGCAGAGAGAAACTTCATGGATATACAGACTTCAAGCCCAGAAACCGTGGGGTCTCAATGACCGGACTGAATTAAGCTGTTTTTTATGATGCCCTTCTGGCACTACATTGATGCTATATACTTTGCCTCTGCTGATTGTACTCTAAGCATGCGGATTGTTATCTTTACTTTTTCTTGCACTTTCTTTTAGTCCCCTTTCCAAGATGGCGGCCGCCATCACAACCTCTCAATCCCCCACTCAAACCCAATAGTCCTTTGTTTGTTTTGGTTCACGCTAGCTTTGAATTGTCGAACTCCGCGTCAACTCCGCGTAGTTCCAGACTGCTGAACCAACTATCCACATGCAAGCGCTGACACCGGCTGCTGTAAGTTGCTTTCCGCCTTAGCCGACACTCCAGTCCCATGGCGTTTACCCCGCTTGGCATTAACGCGATCTTTATTTCTTTCTCCCTTTCAGCCACCAACCCTTAAAATGAAGTCCATCTTGTAAGCCTCGCTTTTTGAGGTTTGTTTTGTTATTGTTGTCACAGTCCCCCACGTTCTTCTTTTCATCCTCGTTTTCAACTGGTCATTCCCATACGCACTATTTCACTATTCCTTTCTTTCACCCGGTCGTTTAACTTCCTCGACTACTTTCCAGTTCAGTCTCCAACCACTATTTCCTTCTTCACCCTAAACACGTGTAATCTTTTTCACCCTTATCACATTTGATAATTTCATACGCTCTTCACCAAGATGTCACAGAGGACAGCATGCGGTTGTACCACTAAGTCACTTATGCATTTCTCGCAAGCTCTATTGACACGCATTACGTATGCCTACTATGCAACTTTATTGATTAGGGTTTGTTCATATCTTTTGTTACAGTGCTCCTTGATAAAGGACTTGGTTAGTCCGAAATGCATCGGAGCGAACCCAATGTTGATTAAAACCAATGATTTGATGATCACATTGAAAAGGAAAAATGAAACCTTAAAAATGAACATCTTCAAATAAATTGTTGAAACGTTATTCCTTGAACTTTTCTATTTGAACTTTTTTGGGGATCTACACCCAGAACCTGAACAAGTGTGCCCATCTCAGGGATGCGCCTACACTCCTGTAGCGCACTTTACTTCTTGGTCTTCAAATCGTCCCATAATTATGGAGTTTCTCCGACCCGGCGGGTGCCTTCAAAGTCTTCCTTATTACGGCGGTTCACCCGACACCACAGGCCTTTAAGAACCTTCCCTATTTATGGCTGTTCGATTGACGCTGCAGTGGCCTTCATATGTTTTCCTGATAAAAAAACAACATAAGAAATTGATCACAAAGAATCAATTGTCTTCTAAGTGGCAACATTTATTTTACTATGCATGAATCATACATGGTACTTATCGGAGACAATCTCCTCGGTGTATCGTCATTCTGTTCCCTTGCTGACATTGCTTGATGGCTATAAGAAAGAAAGATATATATTTATTTAGTCACCAGAGGTTGAAGGAGCTGAACTATATTCTTAGTAATTAGCCCTACACATGTTTGTGTATATTTTTTGTAATACGTATTATCCTTTCTGGGAGAATATGTTTTTTGGTTTTCTCCTGGTTTTATTGGATATGAATAAGTTAGGGCCTACTTGGATTCAACGCTGAACCTCTTTTAGGTTAGTATAATGTGTACCTTTTTTATTACTGCATCTTGTTTTCCTAAGTAGTAGCTCCTAATTTCAAATATCTTCCATATAGATATATACCACTGACCCTATTTGCTATCAACGATATACCTAGGTGAAAGAGGGGGTTTTACTGGTAGTTATCCTATTCCGTCATTAATTGGGCCTCAGTGTTGTTTTCATCCTAAATGCTCATGGTAATACATAAAGCCTTATCTCTAGTCCAAGAATCACATAAGGACCATCCAACAAAAATATCCATACCTGGTGCGTGTTTATGCTGTGTCTTCCCTTCTCCCTTTGCTTGTTTTGTTTCCCTTCTTTCCCCAAATCTACTGTGTTAGCTTTGACACTGTTGGGCTGAAATTGGTGTGTGTGTGGGAAGTTGGGACCTATATTCAGAACTTGAATCTCGCCCCTGTGGAAACAACAGCTGAGAATTACAGGCGATGCCTAGGAACTGACTTTGCCTTCTGCAGAGGTCTAACATTTTGGCAGAAATATTGCAGTCCACTACTGGTTCTGTGGAGGCGTTGTTCCTATTTATTGAGTCTCTCTTTAACCCTGTGGGCCTGATTCACAAATAGCCTCCGCTGTGGTGGCAGAGACTCTGCAACCGTGGAAGAATCTGCACACTTGGAACTCCGCACTCGTGGTGGGATCTTCACACCTCAGTTTCTCATTGAGAATGTCCCAATACAATTGCTGGAGCTCTTTGTGAATCTGGCCTTATATTAACACTATTTAGGCAAAGGTTTAATTTTATTAGCATAGTTTTAAGACCATAACACTGCAATCAGCAATAGAAAGGTGGACAGTTAGCTTTTGCAAAGAGCCTTCCACTGAGTGGCAAAATGCATAGCAGCAGGTTTATTGACTTAGAAACATTTTTTTGTTTAAGTCTTTCAATTATGCAGCAGATGATGGATTATGTGGCAAGTACTCCAAATCTATATCTATGCAGAAATCACCTAATTCCAGTGGCCCTGATTAAGGTCTCATACCTTTAGCCAGGCGTCTCCTGCACCATCATTTCACAGACAGTGTCAGAATACAGTGGGTATTCTAGGCTGTGCAGTCCCAACAACATCAGCTGCCTTAGCCCATCCAGCTGTCACAACAGATGTATTGATTCTTTCAAGGCAGAGGAGTATCATCAGTAGTGTCAGTTCTCACAGTCCTCTGTGGGCTTTGCTAAATCCAAACTCTGCTGACTGCCAACCTCACAACATCATCTTTCAGTGGGTAGATGGGTCTCCCATTTTTTTACTCAGTAGGAAGTTACCGCAATGGGTGGTTGGTGATCCAGCTGCTTCACTGGTTGCTGCCACCATTTCTTAAGAGCATGTTCATGCCTTGAGCCTTAAAGCGCAGGTCTATGTCTTAATGGAACAAGCAGCCATATGGGAGGTACCCCCTGAAGAGGGGGAACAGACCTTTAGTACTATTACCTCTTGGTCCACAAGAGGTTCAGAGACCCAAGCCATATTCTGGATCTCCAAATTCTGAGCCTGCTCATCTGGTAGGAAAAGTTAAAGATGCTGTCCCTGAGTGTGGTCCTGATGACCTTGAACTCAGGAGATTGGTTGGTGTTCAGGGATTCCTGAACATCTACCTTCACCTTCCAATTCTTCCTGCTCACAAACTCTTCTTGAAGTTTAATGGAGGAGTCATACCTCTGTCAATTTGCTGTGTACCTGTTTGGACTGACAAAAGCCCCGACCATCTTTGCAAAAGTGTTGGTGGTCAAGGTAGCTTTGCTGCAGAGATTAGGAGTCCATGTACTTAGGTACTTGGATGGCTAGCTGATGAAGGGAACATCTTGAGCAGGTGATGACTCTTCTCCATGATGTGTACCTAACCTTCAACATCAAGAAGTCTTACCTCACTCCCTCAAATATGCAGTGCTCAACACAATCTTTATCAGTGCTTTTCTCTTTTCCTCAGAGGATCATAGATATTCATTGATACTCAGACAATAATTCTGGTGTGTATGGCTAAATAGTAAATGTCGGCTCGGGAAGACGCCCTCATGGCCTTGTGCATCCTGTTGGTGCCTTATGGCATATGGCAGATGAGAGCCCTAAGCAGTGTCTGAAGAGGCAATGACTGCAACAACAAGGAACCTCTTGGCTCAGGCACACCTGGATCACCACCAGGGATGGACCCCTCCAACATTTTGATGGTCACTCATTCCATCTCGGCAGCTTGATGATGCAAGACTGTTAGACCTGGCATCCTTGGCGTGGTTTTCCCCCCTACCTTTTTGTCTTCAACCCTCTTGTTATGCTGACTTTGTTTGTGCTGGCTTTAGGACTCTGCACAGTTTCCCAATGCTAACCATTGCTAAAATGCTTCTGCTCTCCCTTTAAAACATGGAGAGAAGTGGTTTATGCCCAATTGACGTATTTAATTTACTTATGAGTCTCTAATCAAGTAGTACTACATGTACCCAGGACCCTTAACTGAAATGCTAATAGGTGGGCCTGCAGCACTGGTTCTTCCACCCACTTAACCAGTACTTTAAATATGTATCAGGTCTACCTTTGCAGCATGTTTGTTCAGTTCTTGAACTGCAATTTCAACCTGACAAATTAAACCTTTTGCCAGGCCCAAACCTTCCTTTTTATTACATGTACGCCACCCCTAAGGTAGGATCTTGACAGGCCAGAGTGCAGGGTGCAGTTTATTTAATTAGTGGGACATGTTCTTTTTAGTTGTGCATTTCCTGGTAGTGAAACACTCTTAAATTTATTTTTTACTACTCCAGGGCCTACCTCTCCCATAGGCTGACATTGGAGTTGCCTCATCATATCTAATAAGTGAGGCAACAAGTTCACGTTTGGTGCCTTTGTAATTGTAATGAAAAATCCTCAATCATAGTGAAGTCAGATTTCAAATTACAATTTTGAAAATGTCACTTTTAGAAAGTTTGCATTTTTCTGCCTTAGCCATTTAATGCCTGTCCCTGGGTCATATGACTGGGTGTAGTTAACAGTTGCGCTTTGTGTATTCCTCCTACACAGCCACACACAAAAGATAGCTTAGATGTGGCTGGATGGGCCATCACTCGCAGGATGGGAGGGCAGAGCTGGGCACAGCTCTGCTTACATTTGAATAAGCTGTGTACTGCCTCCACACAAAGGGCTGAATACTCCCTGTGATTGGTCTGGAGCCAGGACAGGGTAGGCAGGATGTCCTCTGGCCTGGGTGAAAATGACTTGGCCTGCATCTGTTGAACCTGTAACCCCAGAGTGACTACAAGGGCTGGTTGGCCTCCTGACTAGAGCCTCAGGGGCAGAAGATTCCAGCAACCTTGATTCCAGCACCTAACTCTGCCATAAGTGAGTTAACGATGCCAAGTGGTGCCACCTCAGTCCTGGACCCCTGGAAGTGGGCCAAAACGTGCTCTACTAGTGCATATGTGGACCCAGCATAACCAATACATCTCCTCTGATGCACGCACAATCCTGCCAGAACTGATGCAGCGTCTCTGCTGCGAGAGTTCTCCAGTGCAGGGACTCCGCATCGACCTTGCCCCCGCATCTGAACTGCAACGGTGCGAAGCTTCACCTATGCAGGCTATCCATTGCAAAATCTCTCATCAATAGCAGCCTTAACAATGATGCAAGTTCTCACATCGCAGCTCTTTGGAACCAACAAATCACCTCAACTGCACGACACATCCTCAATGCCGGATTTCGCATTGCAGGCCCTTGTCAATTGGATCCTAGCCAATAACGCAGGACCACATATCCCAGCTGTACAGCTCCTCAGCTCCTAAGAAACCGACGTATCTCCCTGGCTCTGCAGGTTATCCTCGATGCAGGACTACGCAACACTCCGCAACCAGGATCCAAGGTACTCTTGTTCAGCTGGCCTAACTGGGCCCCTGTAGCCTGCTTGCGCTCCATCGTAGTTGAGTAGAACTTGTGATTTTGTCCCGGTCCGGTAAGACCAAATATCCTCAGTTGGATCTATGTGTTCTTTGGTGCTATTTTCACAGACATTTTTAAATTACATATATTTGGTTCACCTGATTGGATTTTTATAGTTTTGGTAATGATTTGGTTTTTAAAATGTGCTCTATTCGTCTAAATTGGTGTGAAATTTTTCTTGTGTTATTTTTTCACTTTATCAAAACTAACACAAATGCCAACTCCATAAAAATACACAAGGGTATATCTCCGACTAGTCTGCAGGGGAAAAAATTTGCATACTTATTTAAAGAACATAGTTTCATGAGTTAGACATTTTCAAAAAGTAATTTATTGAGAAAATAGTCTCCAATTTTTTCATATAGTATTTCATTCTTATCATTTAACAAAGATTCCTCAAACAACAAAATATTTTATATCCCAAATGCTATAGCATATCCCAAATCAAAACTGGCAAAGGGAGTTTAAACTGGCCAGTCATTCCGGCTGGCTTCCGACCTGAGCCCATCGGCCAGTCGGAATCCGCCACATAATCCCTTACGTATGGCGTTTCTGCCGTTGGAATTATGATGTTGATTTCCAACAGACTTCCCAGACTTTCCGACATGGAAAGCCTATCGGAAAGCGACTTAGGGGTCCACTAACAGGCCCCCCATCCCTGAGCAGTCTCCGGTTGGGGGTCTGAGTGGGGCACTAAATTCCAGAACCATGACACTGCCCACAGCACAAGCTCCCATAGAGAAATGGTCAGTTTGCAACCGCACCATGTGCAGTCGCATAATAATATGGTGTTCAGAACTGCTGACCTATTGGTGGTCGGTTCCCACACTGAAACAGCGTCGGGAGGACTCAAGTCCACCTGACATCTTAATTAGGGCGTTAGTGTTTCATATGCGGACAATTTATGACAGGATTCCCATCACTCCACTCAGGTTAAAATGTCACACTCATACTGCTAGCTCCAATACTACATTCACACTATCACCTTCATACCAAAACAAATAAAAAAATATAACTCAGTAGCCCACCAATACATGACGTGATATATTCTTCAATAGATCCAGTAGTGTACGTAGGAACATATAATTGCCCAACTAAACAGCGAGGATCGATCACTGTATCACTTAACATATATTTATTTGTAGATCATTTGTGTAACTAGTAGATATATTTTTCCATTTTAGATGCAAGCCCTGGTTTGAATCCAGGTTTTGATTGGGCTGCACTTCACAAAATTACAAACATTAAAAACACAAAACCTATCTGAATATGCTACTCTGTCTTAGGTAGAAAGCATTCTTTGGAAACACTATTTAATGGTCAGACTGAGCTGCTCAGTGGATGCTCGGCGATTAGAGTTTGATATGGCTGGCCTACTATTCCTTGAATATGGTCAGATTCTTCAGATGTGGTTGAATGGTGAAGTTTCCAGAAAGCGCCTTGCTTATGAGGAACGGAGGAACGTATCCTACGACATAATTCCATTTTTATCAGGCAATAACAAAATGTGACTACTATGGGTAGACTTGAATTCATGAGACCATGGAATGGCTAAAGGCTTGATTTACATTTCGGAGGAGAGGGTACTCTAATCACAATGGCAAATAATCCTCCAATGGCAGAACATAGTAAGGGCTGATTGAGGTTTGACCATATATCCCAACTCCGCCCCCTATTTTAGAGAGACAAATACATAGCTAACATTGACTGTCCGGAGCAAGTGAAAACTTTTAAATCCGCCCGTGCCATAGGACAAAACTCCTATGCCAAAGGAACATTGCTTTTTTTATTTTCAAAAAAGGTAAAATAAAAGAAATCATAGTAAGTTTGCCGTACAGCTCTGTCATGTTGGCGGACTTAAAAACTTATAATGAACTGAAATTAGCCTCTGTGATGCTAAAGATATCTGCTCGGCCAGCAAACGCTCAAAATTTGGCAGGTGGGGACTCCATTGCCCTAACCGAGTAAAACCCTATCCGCCAAGTATAAATAAGGGCCTAAGACTTCTTTGAGGAAATTAATAAAAAATAATTAAAATTCATATCTGATTTCCTAATTTTAATTATTGTTTGAGAATAAACAGAATGGAATTATTATGTAGATTTTTTACCCAATCATGGTCTGCAATTCTATCTTAAACCGAATCTTGACCTCTAAATTTGTCATTACTATGTTCATTTTAAAACTTGAGGCCTACAAATTATGGACTAATCTCCCTTCTTCATCTCTGGGAACCACAGTCTTTGTTCTTGGCATATCCAAGATTGGATGCATGTTCTTTATGTCTGCCCTGGTTTAACCCTTTAACGTCAACAATATGTTACTCCCAATTTAGCACACACAATCAATCCTGCTATCGACTTATTACATTTTTATGTCATTTTTATCTACTAAAAATGTTATTGTATTTATGTGGAATATACCATTTGGTAAATAAATAACATACACGGATCACCTCCCAGTCTATTATATACTTACCATGCCACCTCACACGGGAACCATCAATATGCAAATTAGCCTCGCTCAAGTTGAAGAAAAGTGGAGTTCCTTTATCTTACCCTATGCTTGATCTCTCTGATGGCTCTGGCTGCTCCGTAGTGCTGGGACAATTTTCAGAGTTGGGTGGTTTACCACTAATGTGAGCTGGTAGGCCGTTTTCATCCGCTAGACAGCTAATGAGGAGAGTGGCCCTTGTTTCCCCCTTGACCGTCACCTACCCAGCAAGACATTGGGCACAGTTCCTCATAGTCTCCCCGCTAATACTCCTTCCCCCCCCTCCTACGAATTCGTAAATCATTGTTTATGTGTACTGTATTTTACTATGCTCTTCTATCTGATGTAATTCTTAATGCAACGATCCTAAGTGTAAAGCGCTCTGATACCCTCTTGAGTCTGGCTCGCGCTGTATAAAACTTTATAAATACAATTAAATAAATAAATGAATAAGTAATTTTACCTTCAGTGCCATGTAACCAAAGAGCATTTCCAGGAGCTCTGTTAAGAACATTTCTGCTGCTGCCTCTTTTAAAAAAACTGGGAGAAGTTAGTTTTTAAACATTGCCTTTTTGCAGTATCACACACTCCTGTTTTTGTGAGTGAATGAATGAATGAATGCACCGGGGCGGCTCTTCTGTGAGAGGGTAGAAGCATTCCCCCACTGCCAAAAATGCCCCAGGAAAGCTCCAGTGATGAAAAATAAAATGGTGATGAAGTTCAATTAAATTCAATTCAATATCTTTATTCAGAAAGTTTACCCTTCCATAATAGTACATACATATAAAACAGTCACCATTACATCAACACAAGTGCATTGACGTATTATTATAAATCAGATAAAACATGTCTATATATAACACCATGAACTAAAAATAGCAGCAGTTTGTTATAATAGTAAAGTGCCACGTGCCCTCACAGCATGTCTTAAAAATTAGCCTACATGTAAACATGTTTCAGTATCAGACAGTTGCAAAATTGATGAGAACATTGCTCCACTCTGTCTGAAATCGCGAGATCTCCTTTTAAAAAGTAGAAGCAAGAATAACTTTGTACACAATTCATAACATTTACAAAACAGTAACAAATGTATCATGGTTTGGCCTGATTTATTGTTCCACGGGAAAGAATAGCAGCAAGATTCGGTTCGTACCCAGAAGGAAAACACAATAAATATTAACCGTATCAACATAAAACCTAAATAGCAGGGAGCGCTCCCATCTCCCACAAGCTGTTCTAAATAAATGGGTGGTAGCACAGAGATACTCTGGCACAAATATACAGTTATCAGTGGTTTACCTACTGCACTATTAAAACGATTTTCATGTGCTAGGTTATAAAAAGTTGAGGCGACTTACCTTTTGTTAAAGGTAGGGCATAGTCTCTCGTTGTAAAAGCTTGCTCCATACCAATTTTCCCAAATTCCGATTTAATATATGCCAACCACGGAATTCAAAGGCCATTATCACAGGAGATGCAGTTATTTATTAAATATCTTGTGAGCAATGCCTGGTTATTGCTCCAAATGGATGATCAAATTAACAATGGCCTCACTATAATAACATAAGATATGTATAACAGATTTAATTCTTTATGGCAGATGAAGTGGGGGAAGAGAGAGGTACACCCAACAGGCGCAGGCAGAGCCTGTTTTTCTCTGATTGTATGGTTATGCAATTTGCATCCCCACAAATGGTGGAACCATAGGTAGCAATTGGAACGCATTGAGACTTATATATTTGTAACATTGCTTTCAACTGCCCCCTGCCACAGTGTTGGGGAAGGGAGAGCGTTTTTGTGAATGAATGAATAAATGAATGAATGCACAGGGACAGCTCTTCTGTGAGAGCGGAGGAACATCTCCCCACTGCAAAAAATGCCCCAGGAAAGCCCCAGTGATGAAAAATAAAATGGAAATAAAGTTAAGTTATTACTGTTTTATTTTTCATCCACCCTTCCTGAACCAAGTGTCAGGACGGGGCAGGGTGACTGCTGCACTGCTGCTGAGTGGCAGCAGTGAGCTGTGCACTAAAGTTTAAAGTGTGGATGTCTTTTTGGCCAGCCGTCTTGGGAAGGCCAGCCAGATATATGCATTTTTCTAACCAAGCTGTCTTAAGACAGCAGGGTTAGAGCAAGCTAAAGCCTCCAGTGCCTTCTGGAGCGCCGAGAGAGGCTGCTCCCTCCAATCCTGGAGCTGTTCTCATACTGGTGAGACAGCATCAGGATTGGTTAGCGGAATTTGCTGGAGACAGAGCAGAATACGGAGGGAGTGAGGAGGCCGACGGATATCGTTCAGCAAGCAACGTAAGTGGTTATTTCTTTTCATTTACACTTACCACTCACCTTTCATGCATGCATGCACCGATCACACATTTGCGCGCCACCCCCCCACTCTGACCACTTACCAGCCGCCGCTATGAATGCCCACTGATACCCGAGGTGGGATCCTGGCTCGAGAGGGAATATGATCATATATGAGACTGAAGAGTCAAGATGAAAAGCGAGAAATTTAATGAGTGCTGAAAAAGCCATGTCTTAAACACTTTTCAGAAGAGAACCACAGTGGGAGATTTCCTAATGCAAAGTGAAAGAGAGTTCTAGGTTTTGCCAACAATGTAGGAGAGGCAACAGCCTTCTAATCATAGGAACTTGAGTGAACAGGTTAGCACAAGAATGAAAAGAGCAGAGAGAACACAGTGCTTAACTTTACAATTGATATAGGCAGGAATCTGCTGATGGAAACTTTTTTGGGTTAGACATAGGTTCTTCAAACTAATAAATGCTAAACTTGCAAAGATGGCGCTGCAGAATTACATGAAGGGATATTGAGGATAACGTGTGCAGCTGTATTCAGTGTTGTCTGGAAATATTGAAGTAGGTATTCCAGGAGGCCCAAATATAGTGAGTTGGCATAATCAAGTCTTCCTGGAATGGACCTTGGATGGCATGTTTGCGAGAAGCTACGGGCAGAAAAGAGTGTATTTTCTTAAGCATGTGAAGAAAAAGGAGACAGACACATAAAGTCGGGTTATTCTGAGTTTTGAAGGATGTCAGGATCAAAGTAGATTCCAAAGCTTTTCCCGATAGCGATGACATGCTAAGACATCCTATTTTAAGAGGCAACCATGCAGAAGACCAGATGTCAGGTTGACAACCGAAGAGAAGAAACTAAATTTTGTCACACCAAGTAGGTATTTTTTAAAATGTGTACCGTGGCATCAGTTCATGGTTAATAACATGAACCTTTTTAGGGTCGAGCCTACAAGAGCATGCGCTAGTGCATGCGTCATCTCTCTTGCGATACATTCTTGCTTGCAGAAAAGGGTTTGGAGACCGCCCGTGGTTTGCCATTTATTGGCTTGCATGACACTCTTCTTTACAGCAAAGAGTATTAGCTGTGCACTGCTGAGGTTCAATGGTAGGTAAACCAAATGTATCGTGCTCCTTGGAATACTCCCCGCCCGGAAGTATAATGTGAAACTGCGCAAGATAGCACCGACACAGTCTGTGTGGGTGTCTCCTAGGGCACTGATTTGGGTGCTGGGAACATCCAGCCAACGTTTTGTCAATAAAGTTTTTTTCAAAATAAAGTTTTCCTTGAAACAGGTTTCTTGTGTGCTTTCAGAGTATTTTATTCATACTTCTATCAAGATGCACTGTTTGATGAATCTCTCAAAACTATTCAATTCTTCAAATGATCAGTCACAACAATCCTTCCAATGCATTTCGGCACATTGCCTTCATCAGGGAAGTCTGTAATGTAAAATGTATATCTGTAACACCTCTATATCACACAGGTATATTTATAATCAACAAAAATAGTTACTCGACACATTTAATAATGACCACGTACATGTAACTGTTACATGCCTATTGTAATTAATCTACAACAAGTGAGAAATCAATAGCTCGTTCGGTAAATCATTGAATCACAGTTGTCCAAAAAATAATAAGAATATAGTGGATACTCGGCATTTCGTCAGTGAAACGGAAACAAATGATATATATATCTTAAACATGCAAATGATTATTACGATAATATGCTGATAGTGTCCGCCAAGTGACAACTAATATATAATGTGAAACTTGTGTTAACTACAACAGTGCCACATTAAATAAAGTCTATCCCAGTTTTAGGTGGCTCAAAGATATAGTTGCCTTCCATTAGTACAATTCTTACCGTGTGCGATTCAAGGCTGCTTCCTAGAACGGAGCCGCCGCCGTTGTCAAACACGCGGAGAAACTGGCGTGTGACGTATGAGGTGAACAAGAGGCGTGGTATTAGTAAGAACGTATATACCGAGCGGGTTTGAACATAAACAAATAATCTTAAAGGGACCTCACTGGATACCTCAAATGACGAGCATTGAGTGTGTTATAGCATGTCAAATGTACATAAGCTAATAAAAATCTCCTAATGCCATGCTGCAAATAAACATTAAATAACATTCATTAAGTGAACTATAGCTAGAAAATAAATCTATACATATAAATGATTACAAATGTGAAAATCAATAAATGTAAAGTAAATATCATGAAAGTCAGCGAATAGTCTGCCAAAGTCTAAGTGCTAGATCCTCATAAATAGCACCCAAATTCCGTCCGTTCATTCATTCCCCTTGGTTTAAGGGTCTGTAGGCAGTATATCCATATGGCTGAGATACCCGCCACCCCCTCTCAACACAATCCCCAAGAATGGGAATCCGGAAACAGTTCTGAACTTTTGGAAGGCGGGAGGGAGTTACCCTCCCGGCCGTATTTATTAAAAATATGAAACAAAATTAAAACATTAAAATAACAGTTTCATATCATGTACAATTTCATTTCCACATTACGATGTTTTGGCTAACCTTAACACATTTCTAATACAAAGGTTCTCCTAGCCGATACTAACATCCTTACAATTGCATTTTCAAATTGAAATTGTACATCCTAACGTTAAGGGCCAACGGCAAGGTCGTAACCGGTGTCAGATCCCTAAACCAGAACTCCCCCCTCACTTGTGAGGGGCGGCCGCACAGAGGACTGCACCTCATGTGCACATACCAATTTCCCTTGTCTTGACGGGGGCCCCTGTTAACTCGACGCCATCTTAATGGTCGTCCGAGGACTCGTGTGAGGTGTCTAGAAGGTAGCGTAGACCCCCCTCCCCACCCCACACAACTTACCACATCTGCCGTCGCAGATGTCCTGGCCCCGGGAAATTCCCAGGAGGGGCCCGTAGCCCCTCCTATCCAGGGAGGGGCCTTGACCGCCTTCCCTTTCCTTTCGGCGTCCCATCCTTAGAAGGGACCGCCTCCCCGTTGAAGGGCCAATGGCCACCTCCCCCTGGGCGCTCCCATCCGTAATGGGTGACGCCCCCCCCTAGGGATCTTCCAATTACTGCTCACCGATCATGACCTTACCGCCCGACCAAACAATAAATACGACAAACTAATTACTAAAGAGGGAAAAGACAATTATACCTTAAGCAATTCAAAGTATGAACTCTCTAAAACATCACTGATCAACTCTGATGCAACTACTTATATTTAATAAAGCATACTGTAAAGAAATATCCACTTTATTGCAAACCGAATCACAAACTTTATTCAGAACAACCTGTAAGAAAAACAACTACCACGTCGAATGACTTTATTTCAAAAACAACTTGCTGTCCTCAGGGGCTGGTGGGTGGGTCAAAATTGGCTCTTCGTTCCGTCTCGAGCTCACGTGCAGCGGGGAGGTGCAGCTTCAGAGCACAGGAACAAGAGGATGCTTCCTTGGCTTGTCGCTCCTTTTATCCTTCTTCGGGCGGGCGTAAACCCGCCTCCACCCGCCTCCGGGGGCGTGGCTGGCGGCTTCAGTGTCTAGGACAACCCACTCTTGGGCGGGAAAAAGCGCGCCCCGGCTACGCCGCTTTGGGCATACCAGCCGAGACTCGCCTCCCGCCCAAGATGTCTTCCCGGGGGGGTCGGGGCACTCCACCATACGTTCGGGGGGACCGAGTGGTCGCCCCTTTCCATATGGCTGAGATACCCGCCACCCCCTCTCAACACAATCCCCAAGAATGGGAATCCGTAAACAGTTCTGAACTTTTGGAAGGCGGGAGGGAGTTACCCTCCCGGCCGTATTTATTAAAAATATGAAACAAAATTAAAACATTAAAATAACAGTTTCATATCATGTACAATTTCATTTCCACATTACGATGTTTTGGCTAACCTTAACACATTTCTAATACAAAGGTTCTCCTAGCCGATACTAACATCCTTACAAATGCATTTTCAAATTGAAATTGTACATCCTAACGTTAAGGGCCAACGGCAAGGTCGTAACCGGTGTCAGATCCCTAAACCAGAACTCCCCCCTCACTTGTGAGGGGCGGCCGCACAGAGGACTGCACCTCATGTGCACATACCAATTTCCCTTGTCTTGACGGGGGCCCCTGTTAACTCGACGCCATCTTAATGGTCGTCCGAGGACTCGTGTGAGGTGTCTAGAAGGTAGCGTAGACCCCCCTCCCCACCCCACACAACTTACCACATCTGCCGTCGCAGATGTCCTAGCCCCGGGAAATTCCCAGGAGGGGCCCGTAGCCCCTCCTATCCAGGGAGGGGCCTTGACCGCCTTCCCTTTCCTTTTGGCGTCCCATCCTTAGAAGGGACCGCCTCCCCGTTGAGGGGCCAATGGCCACCTCCCCCCGGGCGCTCCCATCCGTAATGGGTGACGCCCCCCGCTAGGGATCTTCCAATTACTGCTCACCGATTATGACCTTACCGCCACAGGCCGGATAGTTGACCGGCTATCCGGACACCCCACACAACTCCTACCTAAAGGTCATGCTGTAAACTCTTTAACCAGGCTAGGAGGTCTCCTATGAGTAAAGAATTCCCCACCCGAGACAAATGGACCCCATCTTCTAGATACATATGGTCTCCCCTGATACATCCATGAGGAATCGAATGCAATGTACTTGTACGGAACAGTCTACCAAGCTTGTTATTTACTTTCTTCACCGAATGATTTATAGCAGACACAGAATTAGCCCCCCGCCACACCTTTCGTGGAATCATATGGGACCATGCAATCGTGCACCCCGGAACCCTTCTCGCCAACCAACTTACAGTGGACAATATCAACTCGAGAAGTACCCGTCGACCAGTGGTCACCAAATCATTGCCCCCAAGATGCACTATGATTATAGCTGGCGGTGACCTTGTCCGCCCTAACAAACCCTCCATCAAAGTTTGAAACTGGTCAATACAGAGCCCGCCCCTTCCGTAGAAGGTCACCCTGTACCCGTATTCCCCAGCCATGTGAATCATGTCACCTGCTTTGAATACGTCCGCGGCACGCCTCACGTATGAGTGGCCCACGACCCACACCACTCTTTCCTCAGCCGGTGATCTTTGACCGCTGGTACCCAGGTGTCGGGTCGACTGCACAGTCCGCCCCGCCTCGTAAGCTTGCGACACTGTAAACCAAACAAAAACAAGAAGCGTGAGTACATGATATCAGCTTCACAACATGTGCAACCGCACATACCTTTTGTAACAATTCGAGGACCAACGCCCCAACTGTTTCACTTTTTCCACACTCAGACCCCTGGCTGTAGCCTCTGTAGCAGCCCCTATCCGGAAGGAGTGGGTCCCAAACTCACCCGGGTTCAAGCCCGCGGCCGAAACTGCCATTGCAAGCACCCGCTGGAACTGAAACCTCGTCAGTGGGGTGGCATCAGCATGTCTCAGCAAGGTCCCCCCCCATGATGCGGCCCTCTGCGCCAAATACTCCTCAACGCATGCAACAGGGCACATGGGAGATCCGGGAATCCGCTGGACTATTACACTGTCCCCGATCGCACCCTGATCGGTCTTGGACCTGGCAAACGAGACAATCATCGTCTCCCCCTTAACTTGAATGTGCTCTCGGCACAGTCCACCCCCCGTATCCTGCTTGTTCTTCCCTACCAGTTCGCTTACCCGCATAGCCCCATGGAATGCTAATGCAAAAGCGGCCCGGAATAACACTGTCTCTGAATGAGATGAACATGTCGCAGGGAGTATGGACAGTAAGAGGGCCAACCTTTCCAGACCTATCGGGTGCCTTTCATCTACTCTGCGACCCTCAAGGCGTTGCCACCCACGCAGCGCTTTCTGTACTACAAAAGACGCCGTGGGGTCCTGGATACCATGAGCCCGTGCCATAAAGGAAATGGCGGCCCGATGCCTCTGGGCCGTAGCTACCGATTTGCCTGCCTGATGTAAAGACAGCAAACATTTTAAGACATACTCTTCTTGGCCCCAAAGCTCCCCCCTAGCAGAACCCAAAAAGGACCAATAGGAACGGAACGCCCCTTCATATGCCTTCCTTGTCCTGGGTGCTAAACTCTCTCCCACGAGGTTTTGTAGTTCGGGGCACCGAGAGACCAGAGAGCTTCGGGAAATGGTGCCGCCACCGGGTCCGCTGTGGGCAGAAAACCCCAGAAGGCTTGCATACGGAAACGAGAAAGCGCATCAGCAGCCTGATTCAGCACCCCTGGCACATGTCTTGCCCTAAAGAGCACGTTCAATTGCATACATAGTAAGACAATTTCTTTGAGCAATCTCAGAATCCATTTGCATCGTGCTGCCTGACTATTGATACACTCAACCACGGTCATGTTATCAGACCAGAACACCACAGAGTGATCCCGAAACCCCTCAGGCCATGTTTTCAAGGCCACCAGAATAGGGAACAGTTCGAGGAAAGCGATATTACCTGTAAGCCCACACTCGTGCCACCATGACGGCCATGTCTGAGCTGACCAGTGATTACCAAATATGGCGCCAAAGCCTATACTCCCTGCTGAGTCTGTCCACAACCCCAACTCCTCGGAGGACACCGCCGGCTTATTCCAGACAACCCGACCATTGAAATCCGCCAGGAATGCCAACCAAATGCGCATGTCCTGGCGAATCTCTGCCGAGAGCCTCGTGCGGTGGTGCCCCTCTTTAAGACCGACCATGGCTTGTGCAATCGAGCGGGAAAAAGGGCGCGCCATTGGTATCACTCTAAGGGCAAAATTCAACTGACCCACAGCCTGCTGTAATTGATGCAAATTTACCTTATTCTCGCGAATACATGTTTCAAGCGAGGCCCTGAATTTCATTACCTTTTCTTTGGGCAACCGGAAGCAACCCTCTTCGGAATCGAGCTCTATTCCAAGAAACTCGAGCGAAGTAGATGGCCCCACAGTCTTACCTGGCGCCAATGGCACACCAAACTGACTCATCAGACCACAAAATTCATTTAAAGCTTGTGCACATTCCGGGTCCCCGGCTGCCCCCAGGAACAGAAAATCGTCAAGATAATGCATAACATGCTGAAACCCCGTCATTCTTGTGAATGTCCATTGCAGAAAACTACTGAATTTCTCAAAATACGCACAAGATATGGAGCATCCCATTGGCATACATTTATCCATGTAATAGCGACCCTGAAACATGAAACCAAGGAGACGCTGATCGTCTGGGTGTACCGGGAGCAACCGGAACGCTGACTCGATGTCTGACTTGGCCATCAGCGCTCCGGGCCCCAGGCGATTCAACATGGCGACGGCCTCATCGAAAGATGCGTACCGCACCGAACAAACTTCCGGGTCAATCGCATCGTTCACCGAAAGACCTCTCGGGGCTGACAAGTTGTGTATCAATCTAAACTCACCCAGGTCCTTCTTGGGGACCACTCCCAAGGGTGAACAAACGAATTTAGCAACTGGTGGCATGTCAAATGGTCCAGCAACCCGACCCCGGGTCACCTCCTTCCCAATCTTTGCTTGTACCACCGCCGTATTCTGCAGGACCGACAGTTGGTTCCTACACTGTGCTTTACCCTGAAAATTCCCCACTGGGATGCGGAAACCATATGAAAAACCGTCTCGCAACACCCCAGCGGAGACATGATCCGGGTATTTATTGAGCCAAGGAATCATTGCCATGGTATCAACCGGGGTAGGTAGAGGTGCCCCTCGGACTATTTCAGACCTGTTTGGCGCTTCCCCTACTTCCGTTATCACCCGTTTTGGCTCTGCACATGGTCTCGGGATGCGAGGACTGTCCACACCCCCCACATTCGTGCCTAAACTTGCATGACCCCTGGGGCCTTGTACACTTTCCCCTGTTAAAACTCCAGCAGACCCCTTTTTTACCTGTATTGCCATTCGACCTTGAATGGTGCTCGTTACCTGATCCCGCCCGAAAGGGCGCCCCAGATGAGTGGCGGGAAAACTCGCCCCCGCTCCCCCCCAACAATGGCGCCTTTGCCATACCTGATTTCTTCATTTTTTGCCAGGAAATGGAATCGTAACAATCCCACGTCAGAGATGTGTTGAACTCCTTGGCCTTACGAAAATTATTATCATAACAAAACCACTGATTACCCTCATATGTCTGAGAAAACTCCATAATACGTGTCTGGTACACGGGTAATTCGGCCAACAGTTCAGGCCTCCGTTCCCCCATAATTGCAGTGAATATCCCAAACGCTCTGCCCCAATTACCTATCGTTTCATCGACTCTGAAAGCGGCCATCTTGGCGCGCCAAACACTCGGGTGCAGAAACTCCTTTTGAATTTTCACATGCTCAATCTCATAATGATCAGTTAATAAAGAAAACATGTTTATATATTTCTCAGCCCATATCCTCTCTTTGATTTCCATCGGAATATGCTGAGCAACTTTCTCCCTTCTCGAGGGTACTGACCCCTCCCCCGCAATCGGCAATAGCTGCTTACCTGAACCGGAAGCTGTGACCGTAGTCGCTGCCGAACTCATGCCCGCTGCGGGTTGTCCTACTGGAGCCTGCGGGGGAACAAAAGGACATGGTGCCTTTGCAGCCTCTCTTGATTGCCGCAACTGCCTCATTACTGCCCTGGCGTCATCTGCCGTTGCCCCCTCACTCTCTTTCCCCAACCATGCTGCCAACTGTGCAGCCAGCTCGGGAGGCATATCCTCCCCATTCACTGGGGTGACTACAACAGGAATTGGTCGCCCTTCGTTCGGGACCGGGATCGGCGCCTCAGTCGGTGTATCAGGGTGCGCCGGCGGCGCATCGGGAACCAGGGCCTCTCCCCCAGTTGCTCCCCTCTTGGCCCTTCTACCTCTCCCGTTAGGGACTACTCCCGGCAATGCTGGTCCGACGACTCGCTTAGGGCCCTCTACACCGTTCATTGCCGCCATCTGTTTCTTCACCTCGGCCATGTCTTTCACGAGCATGCAGAGCATCTGATCGGTACCGACCCGCTTTCCGACCTTCTTGCCCGGCATTGTCCAACGCTGATTCTCTGAAAGAACAAAGACAAAATTAAAACGCTCAAAATTGGCTCTTCGTTCCGTCTCGAGCTCACGTGCAGCGGGGAGGTGCAGCTTCAGAGCACAGGAACAAGAGGATGCTTCCTTGGCTTGTCGCTCCTTTTATCCTTCTTCGGGCGGGCGTAAACCCGCCTCCACCCGCCTCCGGGGGCGTGGCTGGCGGCTTCAGTGTCTAGGACAACCCACTCTTGGGCGGGAAAAAGCGCGCCCCGGCTACGCCGCTTTGGGCATACCAGCCGAGACTCGCCTCCCGCCCAAGATGGCTTCCCGGGGGGGTCGGGGCACTCCACCATACGTTCAGGGGGACCGAGTGGTCGCCCCTTTCCAATAGTTTTCTCGCATCAGCAACATTTTTTTGTTATCTCTGTCAGAGCTTTTTTCCACCACTTCTAGAATGCATGCTTTTAGTTGACTTATTTGGTGATGTGCCTCGTTGAAGTGTGTAGCTACCACCGATTTGGGTGCTTTTATCCTGATGTTACTCTTGTGTTGTTTGATCTTACTTTCAATTTGCGCTCCGTCTGACCTATATAAGCTTTCCCACAAGGACATTTAAGCATGTATATTATGTTGGTAGTATCATAAGTGGCGTTTACATTTAGGTTTATTTTATGCCCTTTCTTTGGATGGTTGATGCTCTTGCCTTCAATGATGTTATTACAATTGCTGCCATTTCTACAAGGAATTGTGCCCTTGAATTTCACTTTTTGTCTTGTGTCCGGGACATGTTTTATGATTTCTCCTAAATTTTTTGCTCTGTTGTATGCGAAGACAGGCATTTCCGCAAATATATTATGAAAGTCTGGTTCTGCCTGAAGTAAAACCCAATGTTTTTTGATTATCTTTTTGAATAGAGGACTCATGCTGGAAAATTTGCTGACACAAGTGATTTTCATTTCCTTGTCAACTTTCGTGGCTGTCAAAAGTGTACTTCTTTCTTTTAGTTGTACTCTTTCCATGGCTGATTTGAGAATAGACTCCGGATAGCCTCTGTCTCTGAAACGTTGTACCATTTTTAGTGATTGCATCTTGAATTCCTCTGTGTCTGAGACAATTCTTTTGATACGCAATAGCTGTGAGTATGGTAAGTGGTGTTTCAATGGTGATGGATGGAAACTCTGGTAAGTTAACAGGTTATTGCGGTCTGTCTTTTTGGTATGTAGGGTTGCCATGAACTTGTTATTCTTTTTCATGATGGTAACATCCAGATAGTTAATTGTATCATCTTGGATCTCATACGTGAATTGTAAACGTTCATCTACCTCATTCAATCGTTTGATGTTTGTGGTCAATTCTTCCTTAGATCCTTTCCATAAAATGAATATATCGTCTATATACCTCAAGAATAGACGCAAGTTGTTTTTCCATTGGCTGTTTTGCAAGATATGTTTATTTTCGAATTGATGCATGAAAATATTGGCATACGAAAGCGCTGCCGAATTGCCCATGGATGTTCCTGACTTCTGAAGATACCACTGGTTTTCTCACTTCAAGTAGCTGTGCATGAGAGTGAAGTTAAGAAGTTCCATGAGAAACACTTTCATCGATTCTTCATAGTTCATTTGTAACAGTGCTTCTTCCAGCCTTATATACCTCTATACCACACCATCTTGGTAGAGAAGCAGTGGAAGACGATATATTCATTTTATGGAAAGGATCTAAGGATGAATTGACCACAAACATCAAACGATTGAATGAGGTAGATGAACGTTTACAATTCACGTATGAGATCCAAGATGATACAATTAACTATCTGGATGTTACCATCATGAAAAAGAATAACAAGTTCATGACAACCGTACATACCAAAAAGACAGACCGCAATAACCTGTTAACTTACCAGAGTTTCCATCCATCACCAATGAAACACCACTTACCATACTCACAGCTATTGTGTATCAAAAGAATTGTCTCAGACACAGAGGAATTCAAGATGCAATCACTAAAAATGGTACAACGTTTCAGAGACAGAGGCTATCCGGAGTCTATTCTCAAATCAGCCATGGAAAGAGTACAGCTAAAAGAAAGAAGTACACTTTTGACAGCCACGAAAGTTGACAAGGAAATGAAAATCACTTGTGTCAGCAAATTTTCAACCACGAGTCCTCTATTCAAAAAGATTATCAAAAAACATTGGGGTTTACTTCAGGCAGAACCAGACTTTCATAATATATTTGCAGAAATGCCTGTCTTCGCATACAACAGAGCAAGAAATTTAGGAGAAAACATGTCCCGGACACAAGACCAAAAGTGAAATTCAAGGGCACAATTCCTTGTAGAAATTGCAGCAATTGTAATAACATCATTGAAGGCAAGAGCATCGACCATCCAATGAAAGGACATAAAATAAACCTAAATGTAAACGCCACTTGTGATACTACCAACATAATATACATGCTTAAATGTCCTTGTGGGAAAGCTTATATACGTCAGATGGAGCCGAAATTGAAAGTAAGATTAAAGGAACACAAGAGTAACATCAGGACAAAAGCACCCAAATCGGTGGGAGCTACACACTTCAACGAGGCACATCACCAAATAAGTCAACTAAAAGCATGCATTCTAGAAGGGGTGGAAAAAAACTCTGACAGAGATAACAAAAAAATGTTGCTGATGCGAGAAAACTATTGGATATACTGTCTACAGACCCTTAAACCAAGGGGAATGAATGAACGGACGGAATTTGGGTGCTATTTATGAGGATCTAGCACATAGACTTTGGCAGACTATTCGCTGACTTTCATGATATTTACTTTACATTTATTGATTTTGACATTTGTAATCATTTATATGTATAGAATTATTTTCTAGCTATAGTTCACTTAATGAATGTTATTTAATGTTTATTTGCAGCATGGCATTAGGAGATTTTGATTAGCTTACGTACATTTGACATGCTATAACACACTCAATGCTCGTCATTTGAGGTATCCAGTGAGGTCCCTTTAAGATTATTTGTTTATGTTCAAACCCGCTCGGTATATACGTTCTTGCTAATACCACGCCTCTTGTTCACCTCATACGTCACACGCCGGTTTCTCCGCGTGTTTGACAATGGCGGCGGCTCCGTTCTAGGAAGCAGCCTTGAATCGCACACGGTAAGAATTGTACTAATGGAAGGCAACTACATCTTTGAGCCACCTAAAACTGGATAGACTTTATTTAATGCGGCACTCTTGTAGCTAATGCAAGTTTCACATTATATATTAGTTGTCACTTGGCGGACAATATCAGCATATTATCGTAATAATCATTTGTATGTTTAAGATATATATATCATTTGTTTCCGTTTCACTGACGAAATGCCGAGTATCCACTATATTCTTATTATTTTTTGGACAACTGTGATTCAATGATTTACCGAACGAGCTATTGATTTCTCACTTGTTGTAGATTAATTACAATAGGCATGTAACAGTTACATGTACGTGGTCATTATTAAATGTGTCGAGTAACTATTTTTGTTGATTATAAATATACCTGTGTGATATAGAGGAGGTACAGATATACATTTTACATTACAGACTTCCCTGATGAAGGCAATGTGCCGAAATGCATTGGAAGGATTGTTGTGACTGATTATTTGAAGAATTGAATAGTTTTGAGAGATTCATCAAACAGTGCATCTTGATAGAAGTATGAATAAAATACTCTGAAAGCACACAAGAAAACTGTTTCAAGGATAACTTTATTTTGAAAAAAACTTTATTGACAAAACGTTGGCCGGATGTTCCCAGCACCCAAATCAGTGCCCTAGGAGACACCCACACAGACTGTGTCGGTGCTATCTTGCGCACTCTTCTTTACAGCCTCATAATAAATCAAGGCAAGACTAACATAATTTCTGTTTCTCTCTGTGGAGCAGGGACCAAACACTGAATGATTCAATTTAATTAGTGCCTGTCCAATGCTCCCGATGTAACTGAGGTACTATTTTGTTCTTTTCAACTTTTAGTGCCCTGCAAACAGAAGGCGTATGACTGGCAAAAACGTGCCCAGTAGGACAAACCACATAGTAAAGATGTATTTTCTATATTTAACTTTCTCTTATTTTGCCAAGTATTCTTTTCTCACTTTGCACTCAAGTTTTCTTTTGTTTCTAATTGAGGATGCTGTTCTCAAAAGATGAGAATTATGCTATTGCAAAGTGACATTGTTTCTTTCTTATGTGTATTTCAGAAATTATGCTTGAACACATAATTGTGCAGCAAATCCTAGTCCACCCCACTCCAGTCTCCCCAACTCCAGTCCACCCCACCTAACCCCACACCAATCCAATCCACTTAACCCAGTCCACACCACTCAAATCGAAACCATGCACCCAAATCCAAACCACTCCAATACACCACACTTCAAGCCTCCATACCCACCCAATCCATAACAATTTGCTCCACTCCAATGTTTCCCACTACAATCCTACACCATCTGTCGCACTTCAATCCAGAACAATCTGCCCCACTCCAATCCAAAACCATATGTCCCGCTCTAATCCAAAACAATCTGCCCCACTGTAATCCAAAACAATCTGCCTGACTGAATCCAAAACAATCTGTCCCACTCCAATCCAAAAAATCTGCCCCACTCCAATCTGCCTCACTCCAATCCACAACAATCTGCCCACTCCGATCTACCCCAATGCATCCCACTCCAATCTGCCCCACTCCACTCAAATCAATGCCACTCCAATCTGCCCCATCCAAAACAATCTGCCCCACTCCAGTCTGCCCTCTCAAATCCGCCCCAACACAATACAAAAGAATCTGCCCTACTCTAATCCACCCCACTTCTGCCCCATTCCAATCCAAAACAATCTGCTCACCACAATCCTCCCACTTCAATCTGCCCCACTCCAATCCAAAACAAACTGCCCATCTCCAACTCACACCAATCCACTCACTCATTCACAATTCACCCCATTCCAATCACCCACGATCCACCCCTCTCCACTCCAATCCAATCCACCCCACACAAATTCAATCCTACTCAATCCAGCCCAATTCAATCTACCCCACTCCAATCCTATCCACCTCACCCCAATACAGTCCACCATACTCCCTCCCTAATCCACACCACACCAGCCCAGTTTAATCCAACACAATCCACCCCACTCCAATCCAAAACAATCTGCCCCACTCCAATCTGCCCCACACCATTTTGCCCCACACCAATCTGTCCCACTCCAGTCCAAACAACTCTGCCCCACTCCCAACCCAAACAGTCCGTCCTACTCTCCCACTCCAAGCCAAAACAGTCCGTCCTACTTCAATCTGCCCCACTCCAATCCAAAACAATGTTTCTCACTCCAACCAGCCCCACCCCAATCCAAAAAAATCTGCCCCACTCCAAACTGGCCCACTCCAATCCAAAACAATCTGCCCCACTTTAATCAGCCCCATTCAAATCCACCTCACCCCAATCCAATACAATCCACCCCATTCCTATCCAATTCAGTCAAATCCAATCTACCCCACTCAAATCCACCGCACCACATCCCACTCCAATCCACTCACCCCAATCCAATCCACCCCAACCAATCCAGTTCACCCCTCCCCAGTTCTATCAACCTCAATCCATTCCACCCCACTGCAATTCAATTTACTCCACTCCAGTCCATCTCACCCATGTCAACCTAATCCACCACACTCTAAATCACCCCACTCCATTCCACCTCACTCCAGCCCACCCTACTCCAATCCAATCCACCCCATTCTACTTAAATCCACTCTACCCCAATTCTATTCAACTCGCCCCAGTCCACCCCTCAATCCAATCCATACAGCCCATCACATTTCAATCCACCCCAGTCCAATCCAATCCACACCACTTGAATCCACTCCAATCCGCTCCCCTCCCCTTCAGCCCACCCCCTCCATTCCACCCTATTTCACCCCACCCCAAACCACCCTACTCTAATCTAATCCACCCCACCCCACACCAGTTTAATCCACCCGCTCTAATCCAATCCAGCTCACCCAATTTCAGTCCAGCCCACTCTAATCCAATCCACCCCAGTCTACTCAATCCAACTCACTCTACCCCAATCCAGTGCACCCCAATCTACCTCAGTCTAATCCACCTCACTACCTCAATCCACTTCAACCCACTCCACCCTATTGCACGCCACACCACTCTATTCCACTCTACTCTACGCCACTCCACTCCACTCCACTCTACAACACTGCACTCTGACACTGCACTCCATAACACTCTGCCGCTAAACTACTGAACTCTACTCCCCTAGATTCAGCTCTATGACACTCTGTGCCCCCTACTCCACTCTACGACAATCGACTCTAACAAATCCAGACTATGACTGTCTACTCTCCCATTCCACTCTAGGACATTCCATGCCACTAACTTTAGATATGGTGAACAGCAGCCCCACTTGTGTACCACATGGCAAAACAACATTGCCAAAGCCAATAGCTCTTCTGTAGGCGAGATCTATTGGCTTTGCCAGTCCTCGTTTTTTTTTTGTTTCCTTCTTCCTCAATTGAGCTTTTTCCTAAAACATAAAGACTGTTGTGACATTATTACTTTCAAACATTTTATTAGCAATAACAAATGGATATTTGCACGTTCCTCATTGTAATTACACAACGTGCAATTCCTAACATAAGATTCTTTATTCACCTGGAGAGTCCAGTTTTAGAATGGCGTTCTGACACACAATACAGACATGCAGAAAGGATTGCATATTTGTTCGTTGCTATCAGACGTGAAACAAATCTATTATAATAAAAAGTGTCATTCAGGTGAACCCCTTATGAAATGAATTTTTTTTTCTCCATTGTTGATGGTGGTGAATCATGCATCAATTCAAATGTTTTGAATCATTTTACAATGCCAGGTGCCTCGCTTCTACATACCTGTGCGATTTCATTATGTGTCCGTCTTAGCAACTGTGTAGCCGTGCTTTAATGAGGAGAGACAGATTTCCTTTTTCTTTCCCTACCCTTGTTCCTCCTGATGGCTCTGGCTACTTCATGGTGCTGTGCTTGTTTCAGAGTTGGGTTGTTGGCCTCTAACCTCCCCTCACTAAAGGCACAGGGGTTATGAAAAATTTAACTTCTACTTAACCCTTTAAGTGCTGCGGCTGTCCCTTCCTCCAGTCGAGAGCCCCTTCCTTTCATGGTTTCACTTGACCACCCACCTGTCCCCAGACCTTTTTAGGTCTCGCTGAGCCAGTGCATGCTCTGCTCGGCGAGACATAGTGTGTGGCTCCAGAAAATGCTACCACACGCTTTTGCTTGTGGCGCCCTAGAGTTTGCTGTTACGCGCACAAGCACACGCCCTCGCTCTGCCTCTTCAATGCTTGCTATGCCTCTCCTTCCTCTTTTCTTAAGGCTGTAACGCAAAGAGGCTCGAGAATACTTCTGAGGGGGGCAGGGGACAACATGTGGTTGCTTTTGTGAACGATCGGGGACGGGCAGAGAAGGAAAAGGATCTGTCTCTTCTTTACTGCCCAGAGAAGACACAGACAATGTCCTCTTCTTTTCTGTGCTGGCAGCTGACCCCCCCTCTTCCTATTATTACTTCTCTTTCTGTCTTGCTCCTCACTTACTGAAAACCTTGACTTGAAGAAACGGTTCATAACCTCTCTTCCCTTCTTTCATTTAGTTGCTTCCTTGTGAAATGGATCAAAAAAAGAACAAGCATTGGCATAGCCAATAGGTCTCGCTTTTGGGACCTTATAATTATTTAGTTATGCAGCACATTATCCTTGGTGCATCAACATCAACTGTTGCATGGCTAAACACTTATAAGGTCCCAAAGGCGAGACCTATTGACTATGCCAATGCTTGTTTTTTTCTGGGGGCCAATCAATGCCTAAGGTGGGGGGAACTAGACAGATGTAAGTATCATCCCGAACCTACAATGGAACCTTTCTAGTTCTGGCCCAACCTCAAAAGGAGAGAAGGGGGAGGGGTGAAGAATATGCCGAAGATGGATTATACACCATAAAAAGAGTTATCAGACACAGGGGATACTTCTTCCCCAGACACCTAATCTTAAGAAATTGTCTCAAAGCAATACCCAACAGGCGGCATTCAGAAGTGCAAATCAGACAAGAAAATCATGCAAAACTGGCTAGGCAAATGAGTTAATGCTCCTCTCCTGAGAAGCCATACGTTTGTCCTTGGCAAACACATGCTCTGTAAATCCCAAGTCAGCCTTGACATGTTCAGCTGGTCGAATCGTTGTCTTTTTACCGAGCGAGCAGAACATCAAGACCAGTCAAGGGGCATTGCAGGGAGAGCTTTTAGACTGTCTGTGGCAGATTGAAATACTGAGGCAAGTTTGTAAGGAAAAAGGGTCGGTGTCCCGGGAGATTAGTTCCATTTGGGGACAAGTTGTCTACATGATTTACAGCAGGCTGCCAGAAACGGATGCAAAAACCAAATGGAATCTGTATTACACCCACCCATCTCTGAAGCTAAATGGAGCTAAAAATTACACACATCTATTAAAAAGCGCGTGTTGAAAATACTGCTTTGATCAGAAACATTAACATTTAATTTCCATTAGGAGAAAAGACTTTTAAATATTAGAAATTATACAATGTTTTCTAGGGATATAGATTTAAATAAAACTTTTTATGGCCCTTAAAGGAAAAAATATTTCTAATCTGACTTTCTGGATGTCAGCAGTGGAGGTTTTTCCCGTTACGATGCTCTAAAGGAGTGACTGATCATGGTCTCCCTACAAATTAAAAAATAACGAACCCACCTCCACGCAGCAAGACGTTTGAACGGATTAACCTTGAAAAAGTCTCCATGAGACGAAACACGTGTCGGCAGTGCAAGCTGGAAATACCTTTAATGTATATGAAATAAAAAATTTGAAGTCTAACATCTGGTCTTGATCCGTATTTTGAAAGTCTACTTCCTGCAAATAAACTCTAACTTTGGAACTTGTGAATGACAATAATAATCATTTGGAATACTACATAATTTTAAGAGTGCTTGATAGACCTGTTTTTCTTTTAGGTTCTTGGTATTAGCAATCCTTGCTAGTTTGACACCCCTGGTGGTGGGTGTATAACAGGATAACAGTGCACCTCATACTAATATTTGTATACAATCTACATTACACGTATACGTGCCTTAAGAACTGTATTACCCGTATGTGCGGACGTTTTCACTGTCAGAGAAACACTACCACCACATATCCTCATAGCATCTCTGGAATTTATCGCCCTGGTAGCGCGTTATTAACAACAAATTTCTCCAGGGCGATAAAAATTCCAGAGATAGCAAGGTTATCGCCGTTTTGCAGTGAAGATCGCTGGTTTTCCAGCAGTGTTCCCTGCAAAACGGCAATAACCTTGCTGATACGACCCACAGGGTTGTATCAGCATAATCCATCCCAATGTTAGGGATAGGTAAGTCTGCATTTTATCAGAATTTAGTTTGCAGGTGGGGAAGTGCACCATTCCTAGATGTATTGCAATAACTGGTTGATGGGTGGATTGGAAAACGAAATGTGTACCTCTGTGTTTATGGATGTGGTCTTTTTAAACCATACTGTTTACGTTTATTAAGGATATAAGCAATGGACATTGAAACGGTTCCTTTCAGGGCCCTGTAGTCGTGTCATTAACTTTTCAGGTAAAACCATTCGCCGAATTTCTGAATAGTGAGTGAGAGATCGTTAAGGTAACCATGTTGTTTCTGTTTATATTTCACATGCTTCACTTATTCTTGAACTTCCTATGTGTGTTTGCATTTTCTTTTTTATTCAGGCAGTATATTACTCTTATCAAATGCATAATTTGAATTGTCATATCCTGGTGTTTATAGCAGGGCACAATTGGGTTGTAGCTGAAGGCAGTGTGAGTTTTTCGCAGTGGGCAGTATGGTGTTCAGTGGAGGAGAGGGTGTGGCACTATGGCCAGAGCTGTTGAATTTGGAACCGGGGAGCTGGGTTCAGCCTTCATGACCAGTCCCCCAGACCACTCTCCTGAGGGAGCACATTCCCATGCTGGACCTTTGAAAGTTCACTATTCCTTAGAAGCCCAGGTGTCTTAGCACCAGCAGGTGGACCTTTGCAGTGGCAAGTGTGGGTTAACCTTTAAGGCCTGTCCACCACAATGCATTCTGCTATTCACCTCCAGCCTTGCGTTCAGGCCTACGAAGCAGCACACCCTAGAGTAACAGTGATCCAGTCACTGTGAACTGAGGTCACATAACCTTGAGCAGGTTAGGGTGGTGCGTACAGTGTGACCGCACTGGGTACCTATTTCGGGTGGGTGCGTAGTGTTTGCAAGAATTTTATGGTTTTTAAAAAACTTGCTGCCTCCTTCCTGGCCTCCAGCAACTTTCAGCAACAATAAAAATGTAATGATAACTTCGGTGATTAATGTTTTTCATAGAGGGAGATCGGGGTTTGGTCTAGTGGAAGGGTTGATTCCTGGAAAGGTGGCACAGAGGTTTAATGTGCCTGCTGCAAAGAGCATGTACCATGCGGATCATAAAGTGCACAGAATGTTAACTAGGTTAGTAGGTTACTGCTTGTGTCAGAGAGATCCTTTTGTTACTTGCAGTTTATAAGTTAAAATCCTAACATAGAACAGTGAACTATTAAACTATACTGCCAACTAGTATGGTTGTCATGTGGCTTCTACACCTTTTAGTCCTTTGTCTTATGTAACATTTCCTATACAGTGATTTACACACGTATAAATTATTGTCTCTGTGTAGTGTCCAAGTCGTAGGAGATCTTTGGGGGCACCAACAAACATTGTTGCACAGGGCGCCACCAGCACTAAAGCCGGCCCTGCCTTCGAGGTCAGTCTACCTCACCCATTGGTACCTCCATTGGCCTTGTTTCAGCAGTAGTAGCTGCAACTCACCAAGGATTGGCAATGCAGGATTTCAACACACACCAAACTGTGGGCTAGATGTAGGTAATCACAAATTACTGAGTCTTAAATACAGAATTTTACCAATTCGGTATTTAAGAATCGGTAATTGTGATGTAGGAAATAATTTGGTAAATTTTACCGATTCTGTAAGATTCCTTATTACCGAATCGGTAATACTGATTCGGTAATAAGGAATCACCTCCCCATTCATTCCAATGGGCCTGGAGGTCCATAGGAATGAATAGGAAGCCATTCAATATTACTGATTAGATAAATACCGAATCGGTAATGGGGGGAGCATATTCAAGGGTGGCAGGGTGTCACATTGACACCCTGTTGCACCCCTGAATGGTGCATGTATGCACATGTGGCGCACATACATGCCCTAAGGGCATGTATGTCTGCCACATGAATAGCGCAAAATTGCTTTTTAAAAGGTATTTGGTATTTTGAGCTCGTCATCAGCATCGAAAGGGTTAAGTCTCTGAAAAGAATCTGCCTCATTAGTATCAGTATAACATACAAATGGAGCAGTGAGAAAGGTGATCATTCAACCTTGGCAAAGTGCCGTCCACTTTGCAGCAACTCAAGTCACGTTTTTTAGTAACCTTTTATTCCGTTTGAGCTACACAAATGATTAGTTAAAACTGCAAGCTTATGCAGTGGATGATGTATTATGTGACAAATATGGCAGAGCCATAATTATATAGAAAACATTTGCAAACTAAGATATTTTGCCATTCATGTTTGAGCTGCTCTTGTGGAAGAAGGGAGGAAAAGTGCTAATAGGGAGAAACTGCATGGCTTGGAGACAAATGGCTTGTGATTCCACTTTTAAGCGTATTTGGGACATTGTGTGATTGCAAATATATTCCACTTTGTGAATGTATTTAAATGGCAATAACTCCTATTAAACCTTAAATAATCAAGTGTATCAATTCTTTGAATTAAATAACACAATAAGCTGTAACTGGTCGGTGAAATGCCAAACAAATACTAAAAATTGGGATGTTTGGCACATTCTGGCCACATGTCTGACTCCGCCCACTGATCCAAAGCTTGGGTTTTCCCCGCCATCTGAGTCTCCGCCCACAGTTCCCCTACTTTTTTTCACCCACTTCGACCACTGGGTACAATCATGGACTTGAAACAGTGCAGCAAGGAGATGTATATCTACTCTGGGTGGTGAGGAATTGTAAACTCCGGAAGTTTAACTCTTCATCACCTTGGGATTGCGCTCTCTTGTTCGCATTCTGTCACTCTCGTTTTCCTCTCTCTCTCTTTCTCTCCCCCCTTCCTTCACTGCCTCTCTCCCTCATTCTAGTCCTCTCCTCTTTCTCATTTTCTCATCCTTTCTTTATCTCGCACTTTCTCTCTCCATCCCTGTATCCTCTCCCCGTGTCTCTTTTTTTGCTCTCTGTGGCATTGTCTGTCTAAAGCACACACTCGTCTTTCTCCGTTTATCTGTTTCCTCCACCCACCCCTCAACTCTTGCCTTTTCTTCCCTATCAAGTACTGTTTGGACAACGCAAGAAAAATATGGTATCTTTCTTTAAGGTGTTAAGAATATCATATAATTTACATCCAGAAAGTCAGATTACAAATATTTTTTCCTTTAAGGGCAATAAAAAGTTGTATTTAAATCTATATCCCTAGAAAACATTATAATTTCTAATATTGAAAAGTATTTTCTTCTAATGAAAATTAAATATGAATGTTTCTGATCAAAGCATGTATTTTCAACACGCGCTTTTTAATCGATGTGTGTAATTTTTAGCTCCATTTAGCTTCAGAGCCGTGTGGGTGCAATACAGATTCCATATGCTTTTCTCATCCGTTTCTGGCATCCTGCTGTAAATCGTGTAGACAACTTTTCCCCAAATGGAGCTAACCACCGACCCTTATTCCTTACAAACTTGCCACAGACAGTCTCAAAGCTCTCCCTGCAATTCTGCTTGTTCGGTAAAAAGACAGCGGTTCGAACAGCTAAACATGTCAAGCCTGGCTCGGGAACTACAGGTCATGAAGTATCCCCTGTGTCCCTATAACTCTTTTTATGGTGTATAATCCATCTTCTGCAAATTCTTCACCCCTCCCCCTTCTCTCCTTTTGAGGTTTGGCCAGTACTAGAAAGGTTGTATTGTAGGTTCGGATTGATACTTACATCTGTCTATGTTCCCCCTCCTTAGGCTTTGGTTGGCTGCCAGGAAAAACAAGCATTGGCATAGTCAATAGGTCTCGCCTTTGGGACCTTATAAGTGTTTAGCGATGCAAAAGTTGATGTTGATGCACCAAGGATATTATGCTGCATAACTAAATACTTTAAAAGTCCTGAAAGCAAGACCTTTTGGCTATGCCAATGCTTGTTTTTGATAACCACGTAGAAAGTTTTTTTTGCTCCACCCACACGTTAAGTGCAGGATCTTATTTGCTCCCCAAAAAATTTCAATGGTCCTCCAATATTTCAGCATATAAACCGTGCTTGACCGCCTCACTGGATCCAGCCTGCACCCTCTCATACGCCTCTTTTTTCCAATATTCCAAAGGTCCTCTGATAACTCAGTATGCAAACTGCGCTACCCTTCTTCTCCTGCGGCAGAGTGTCACCACCTCGCTGGGTCAGTTAGTCTTGTTTTGTTGTGTGCCAAGTAGTTGTGTTTTCTGTGCTTTCAGATTTGCAGGCCGCACTGTTATATCCTGCTTTCCTTTATTTGCTTACTATTTACGCATGCAGCCTCGCTCTGCATACTTTTGCACTCCCGCTGTACATATGTGCATACTTCCAGTTATTCCTGTGCGAGCCTGTACTGTAAGATTGTTTGTGTTAGGGAGGAGCCAAGATGGCGATCGGAGCAGACCTGTAGGCTCCCGGCTCCCTCAGCCTGCTGCCGCCGCACCGTGATCCTGGCATAAATCCTGCTGCAATTCACTACTCGATGAAGTGCGGCGCGGCGCTGATTCCAGCGATGCGTTCCTGGTCTCTCGACCTGCCCGGCGGCCGGAGATAGCCGCGGTACTGCATGTTGCCCGGGCGCCCGCCTGCACAATAGCCCATTGCCGTTTCCCGGAGACCTGATGGCGGCCGCGAGCCCCGATCGGCGCTGACGACCGGAGCGCCGGTGGGGTCCTCATGATGCACTGTCTGTGCTGCGACGCTTGCGGAGATTGCTGAAGGAGGCCAGGAGCGAGCGCTCGTTGCGCTGAGACACCACATCACCACGGATCCTTTGTCTGGGGCAGGCACGATCGGAGAGTGTTGCACGGCCATGTTTGGTAGCCCATGCTTGCCTGGCCCCACGCCTCGCTACCCCCCCCATGGTACGGGGCGCCTCTCCTCGATGTGTGCCTCACTGGTGCTGTACTTTGTAGTGCTCTAGCCCCGCAATGGACGCTCGCCTGTGCCACGATTATCCCGGGAATTTCCCCGGACTTTCGACATGATGGCTTTGTTTGCGGCTCTGAAGCGTGGGGGAGAACGCCCGTCCCTGTCACTGACCTGTGTGGCCCCGCCTGTGACGGGTTCCGCTTCCAGAATGCCTCCCTTGGGAAATGAGAGCCGGGGGCTTCAGCCTGCATTTTCTCTCAAAATCCTCCTGCTTGCCCTGCATGACCTCCGCGCTGAAGTGCGCCAAGGCTTCCAAGTGCTGCGAGAGAAGCTGGACGACATGGCGTCGTCGCTGCGACGGGACAGCACTGTGCTGACCTCGCCAAACCTACCCTCATCTCCGCTTGCGCTTCATGGTGATACAGCGCTTCCTCCTGCCAACCGGACAGAGGTGTCCGCTCCTGCATTTACTGATGCCCGAGATTGTCCGCCTGCTGCCTCTATCTGGGATACCTTGTTTCTCCTTCCACCGGAGAGTGCAACATTGTTGAAATATTCATCGCAAGTGCCTTGGGACGTGTCTAAGACGTTACCGACCTCATCACCTGCCCCTGGGTTGTGCCCTCTGGCTTTGTATTCGAAGAACTCGAACGCTCTGCAGGCTCCTGGGGAACTCACTACTACAGTTGATGGAGTTATTGTTGGCCCCCGACGGCCATTTTGTGCTCCTGCGACACTCTCATTCTCTCTGCGGCCATATTGTCTCACCGCTTCGCTGTGGCTCTGCCTGGTGGGATTCCGACGTTCGGGGCAGGGTTGATGACTCTTCCATTATTGGCACGGACTGTCTGCCTGGTTGTGACCCCGGACTGAAACACTTGTTGATGTATTGATTTTATACTCAGTGTGATTTCCACCTATTTCATACTGTACTTCCTGTTGTGCGCGCTGGCCTCTCCCTTCACTACAAGTCGCAAGTATTGTGTACTATCCTTCTTTTTGGTTCCTCTTAATGGGGCGACTGTTGTTTTGTGGGCGGGTGGCTAAGGGACAGAAGTTGCGATTGAAGGCTGCTGACCCTGTATTGACTAGCCGGGGGGGATCCGGACCGGAACGCTAATATGACGTAGGGTCTGTAGATGGCTGGGAGTCCGGGAGTTCTGGTATTGTAAGGGCTCCTCCCCGCTTCCTTCTTCCTGGGAGTGGTAGAACGGCTCGTTCCTTTCTTTCTCCCTATATTCAAGAGTTTAAATATTTCGTTTCCTGTTCCTTTCTCTTCTCCTTTGCTGCATTTTTCTTGCTTTATCTCACCTTTTTCTTCCACCTCTTTCTTCTCTCGCTGTATTTCGGGTTTATGGGGCGACAGACACTCTGCTAGGGGGGGGTAGGCCATAGCCTCTGCATGTGTGTAGGGTGGGGGGTTACATTTTATTTGTTGTTAGTTTCTATGGGACCTGTTTTTTCCTTTTTTTTTTTATGTTTTCTCTTTCTTGGCCCGTGTTCAGGCGTATTGGGTTAAGGGTGGCGGAGTAGATATGGCCAGGTAGTTGGGATTGCTACCCTGTAACGTGAATATTGTGTGGCCATCCTGCCCGGTGGGGACTGCTTGTTGAGACGTTGATTGTGCGAAGCGTAGCTCCTGTTATGTCCCACCTGCATGGTCCTTGCTTTACTTTATCATTTTATGACTACGGAACAATACGGCCTGAATTTAATAGTTGTGCAAAAAAAACTTGAAAACTTAACCTTAATTACTCCTGTGCCATGGTCTTACGGCAATTTCCAGTCTGATTCCTGATTAATAGCCGATATGCTGCAGTATTACTATGTCACCGTATTGCTTGCTTTGGTGCTACATGAGAGTCCGTGGCCGGCCGGAAGGTTGTGGGCCCGTATTTGTACTGTACTTCGTGCACAATAAAGGTTTTCAAAAATGTAAAAAAAAAAAAAAAAGATTGTTTGTGTTAGTTTTGCACTTGCATTCTACTTATCAATCTAAAAGCAAACAGGTTGAAGCTAAAAGTTAATGAAATCGAACGCATTTTGCTAGGTCACTTATCTTCATCTTAAATAAAACCTTTTATCACTAAAACTAAGTTCGAAGTCTCCTTTCCCATCCAGGGCACAGCATTTTTGGTGAGGCATTGGCTTTCACCTTTATCTACATTCTTGCTGCGTAGTTAAGTGCTAGCTGATCTGACAATGGATCACGCGTTGATTATACAACAATTATGAGGGATCTTGACTGTCCACGATTTTAGAAAGCACTGTAGGCAGTGTCATGCTTTCTGACGGTGTAGGCTCGATAGTCATAAATCCAAAGTCGTTCAATCAATTTCCCTCACTGCTGTGGGATGTCCCACCAGTGCAGCCACAGCGAGTGCCCATTCTCTTCCATCTTGAGCGTGGTGTGGTGCTTGGCGAGTTTCGCTGTGTCCCTTGAAAGGGGGCGTTTGGCCTCACTAGTGTGAGGATTGGACACAAGTCGCACCGGGGTGTGTGAACATCACAGGTGTCCAGCCAGTTCAACGCCTCCTTGGGAGTGTCAATCAATGTGAGTTGTCCATCAAAGGGGACCCGCAGTCTGGTCGGCAACAATAGGGCATAAGCAATGGACAGTCCCCATAGCAATTTCTTCAGTGCAAGAAAGAATGCTCTTTGTTGTTGTACAGCTGCTGTGTAGTAAGGGAATATAGAAACTTTTGCATTCTCCACCTTGAAGGGGTCCATATTGCTGGCCTGTCAAAGTAGGAAATCTCAAACGCTGGCCACAACTGGTCATGAAAGGGTGTCTATTGGTGGAGGGTGGGCTGGCACCCAAGTCGCTCGTTCGAGGTCATAAAAGTTTGAGTGGCTTTCAGGGGCCACCACCTCCTGCAATCAATCCACTAGGAAGGTGACCATGGATCCTCCTTTGATATTTTTGGGTAGCCCAACCAGCCAACCGTTTTTGTCTGGCCCTGCCCTGCTGATCTTCAATTCTGGCCTCGTGGGTTTTACATGAACAGCCATGCTGGTAAGTTGATGACAAGTGCTACCTCAGCATTGGTGGTTTCAGCTGCGTGCACCCAGCCTGCAATTTTGCAGTGATCTTCTCGCAGTATGCTAAGGTCAGCCACCAACAAGTTGATTTTGGTTTTCAGGGCTTCTATGGTGGAGCCAATAGCTGCCAGGATAACACCCTATGGTGCAGAGAGGGATCGGCAAAGCAGTAACAGTGGAGGGACAGCCACCAATATATGATCCTGACAAAATTATTCACCCAGCATGGCCCAGTAGAGGTGGAGAAGCCAGCTGTGGTTAGATGGTACTCATGTGGCCTCAGGCATAATCAGAGAATTACTGCCAGGTCTTGGGGGAAATAGCCCAGAGTTGCAACAGAGGAGTGGGGGGACACCCACCAGTTGTCCTGTAGGTCCTACCCTGCACCGCACCTTGGCAGTGTCCCCTGTGTGGTTGAACAGAGTTTGAATACTAGGAGTAATGTGCAGCACTCAACAGCCAGTGTCTGCCTCGAGAATGTGCAGTTGTCAGGTCTGGTGGTCTCAGGTCCAGGTAGGCAGATGGAGGAGAGGTGCGCTAAGTGCTGAGGTGCCTTCACCCGGGAGCCATAAGGCCACCACCCCGCCCTTTGGGCCGCCTCCAATCTGTCATTGGTACTCACTGTGGCTGTAGTTCCCTGCAAGACAATGGAGGGAAGGTCCTGCATGCTCATCCCACTCAGTGTAGTAGTTCTTGCCACCGTTGCTGTCTCTGAGTTGGCACAGTGGGGCACTATCTTTGTTGTGTAATGGGGCCACTATCCCTGATGACCGGGGCAGGAACATGGTTCTCAGGTCAGGTACCTCCTCCACGGGCATAATATGACACCCAGTGTGCTGAGGGGTGGCTCAGGCAAGGCATCAATGTGAGTGTCCCTGCAAGATATGGTGGGCTCTGTCCCCCTTGCCAAGACCCCGAGAAATGTTCAATTGGTAATAGCAAATGTTCTCCCTTTCTGTATTGCCACACTTCTCTTAGTAAAAAATGTTTCCTCTATGTGTGGCTGAGCCTGCCTCCAATTACAGAGAAGGCCCTAAAATGTTATGTTATGTTATGTTTTATGTTAATGGCATTTATTCTGCGAGCAGCTGCTCCAGCGAAGGAGCGTCCCGGCGCCTGACAAGGAGGCCACACAACATAACTGAAAGAAATAAGCGTTTAAGAAGGAACAGACTACGGGAACAAAAAACTCTTGACCGCTCTACGGAAAGAAAGCAGGTCGCCAAGGGTCCGGATTTCAAATGGAAGGGCATTCCATAACACAGCCGCCCGCACCCGAAAGGAGCGTCCTCCAGCTCGGCTGCGTTTGAAACGAGGAACTGCAGCTAGTTCGCGATCCGAAGAGCGAAGAGAGCGCCCAGGAATGTAGAAACACAGAAGATTGTGAAGTATCTGAGCAGAGGGACCCTTTAAGATCTTAAAAGACATACACAACACTTTAAAATGAATCCGCTGCCTGATAGGCAGCCAATGGAGAGCACGCAGGGTGTGAGAGACAGAACAAGCCCTAGGAAGGCCTACTACTGCTCTGGCGGCTGCATTTTGCACTCGCTGGAGGCGGGTGAGCTTGGCCTGATTTAACCCTATGAAAAGGGAGCTGGCATAGTCCAGCCGAGACAACACCGTCGCCTGAACTACAAGTTGACGGGTCGCAGCGTCAAAGAATTTGAGTGCAGGTCTCAAGTTGCGCAGAATGCCGAAGCAGCAGGCCGCAGTTCTTTTAGTATGGCCAACAAAACTAAGAGTAGGGTCCAACCATACCCCCAGATTTTTAATCTCCGAAACCGGAGTAGGGGTGGGGCCCAACTCAGGGGGCCACCAAGTGTCGCGCCAAACTTTCGTCTGTTTGCCAAAGACCATAATCTCTGTCTTTTTGGCATTCAGTTGGAGACAGTTGGACGTCATCCAACTGGCCACCGCCCGCAGTCCATCTCAGAATCTTGGGGCTTCCGCCCCGGAATCCCCGCTGATCGTGACCGTAGCTGAGTATCATCCGCGTATGACACCATGGTCATACCGCAGTGCTTTACAACCTCAGCCAGCGGCCTCACGTATAGGTTGAACAACGTGGGACTCAGCGAGGACCCCTGCGGGACCCCAAGCGTCAGAGGATGGAATTTGGACTGATGGGGCGGGGCAGCCACACAGAAAGAGCGATACGCCAGAAACGATCGGAACCACTGCAATGCAGTGCCGGTCACACCTGCCTCCTCAAGGCGTTGCAGGAGGATCCCATGCGAGACGGTGTCGAAGGCGGCGCTCAGGTCTAATAAAACAAGCGCCGCAGTTTGACCCGCATCGAGCACCGCCCGCAGATGCTCAACCATAAACAGGAGTGCTGTCTCCGTGCTGTGGCCAGTTCGAAAGCCGTTCTGTGTATCGTCCAGAACGTTAGTGCGCGAGAGATGGTCAGAGAGGGCGGTGTTAACATGCGCCTCTGCGACTTTGGCTGGCCACGGGAGAAGCGAGATCGGCCTATAATTCTCTGGTTTACTAGGGTCGAGAGATGGCTTCTTCAAAAGGGCATTACTACTGCCTGCTTCCATTTTGAAGGTACCAGGCCAGACGAGAGCGAGATGTTAATCAGGTCGCAGACTGGGGTAGCGGGTGTCAAGTCTCTAAAAATTGCTGGCTTGAGCGGGTCAGCCGGAGACCCCGACTTAAACCGAAGAGCTAGAGTCTTAAAAATCTCCGGTGTGAGACAAGGGAAAGAATCTAACACCACCTGTCTGGGGGGATAAAGCAGCCCGACACCGGTAGGTGCAGCCGTGGGAAAAGCTCTATAGATGGAATGGACCTTCTCCAAGAAGAAGGCCGCCAGCGTTTCACATTGAGTGTTGGAACCAATGACGTCGGCGGAGGGCTTTTTAGCAACAAGATCCTTGAGAGCTTTAAAAATGGTTTTGGATGGATTCGGACTGTTGCGGAATTCCAGGGCATAGAATGCAGCCCGGGCTCTGCAGACCGCTCGGTGATAAGACTTAACGGTAGCCATATAAAAGGCTTTTTTGCTGTTGTCATACGTTTTCCGCCATTCTCTCTCCGCACGTCTGCAAGAGCTTTTCAACGCACGCAGTGTACCATTATACCAGGGACTTGGGTCTCGCGGTCCACACCTACTCGCAGTCATTGGAATTAGGGAATTAAGGGCTCTGGTTACCCATTCGCAAAAATGGTCGTAACCAGATTCCACATTCTCCGCAGGGCCCAGTGGGTCCTCAGAGAGAAGACGATGGAAGTCTTCCAGTTTTAATTTACTCCAATGACGTCTGGGCAAGACTCGCGTCGAGGGTTTAAAGGGAGGCTCTGGCAGTGGGCATTGGATAGTCACCAACGAGTGATCTGTCCAAGACAAAGGAAGAGGGGAGGCCACTTTTACCTCAGCTAAATTCGAGAAGAAGGGGTCCAGAATATGACCACCAACATGGGTGGGGTCCGAGACCAGTTGGAGCAAGACTTTGTCTTTGAAATACTCACTGTATGGGTAACAGTAATATCAGGCCCAGGCTCGTCCAACAACCAGGCAAAGCTATCGAAGCCAGAGATTGCTGAAAACTAAGCTACCAGTGGATTCCAGGGATGTGTGACTTGCTTGGGTCCTACAACTTTTTCTTACCCAGAATTCCCTTTGAATGTCAAACTTGGACTAAGATCATGAGTCAGTATTTCTTCCACCCGGGGAGGCTGAATGAAGAGGTTAACACACACTTCTGTTCCAGCGGATTTATCAAAACTGCACCCAAAGTAATTTCCCTTTGTATGTCATGTAGATGGGGGTAATATAGGCTCCAGGGGGCAAGAAAGACCTTTGGGCTTTTTTTGATGGGGAAAGACCCAATGCCTAGAGAAGCCAGTCCCTACCACATAAAAAAAAAACTTTCTCTGATGTTTAGTTGGCTTCCAATCTGGCACTTCGTCAGGGATACAGGGGGTGGGGAGGAGGCAGATAGACTGTTTGGGCTTTAATGGGTTGAGTATAAGAAACCCTGGTGTATTAGTGGGCTTTCTGATCTGCCCCTTCCACAGGAGACCTATTTGGTGGTAAACTCTTTAATCAGCCTCCAGTAGGGGCCAACAGGAGACTTTTGGGGGCTCTAGGAGTGTGTTTGCACCCTGGTGCCAAGGCGGACTGGACTGCACAACGTTTATTTTTACTTCTTCTAGAAAACCCTGCTGTGCGCGGGTTTTCTGCCCCCTGTTCGTGGGAGGGAAGATTGGGTCAATACCCCAATCCGAAATCTGCCCTCAAAGGCAGAATGAATGTTGGCCCTTTAGTGGAGGGGCTCTAGCTGATAAAAAGCTTCTGGCTTCTGCACCCCAGTCAGACATTTTTTTAATGTTTTCTTAGGCAAAAGAAAACCCAAACAATGTGTGTCTCTTTGCTATGATAGCTCTTTGACAGAGAAGCATTGGGAGATGAAGGAGATGTATAAATCTAAATTAGGAAGTGGTGATCGAAAGGGTTTGGATGAGGAACAGTCCTAGTCTATCACCTTCCAATCCCCACCTGCTGGTTCATTTCCATGGTAAGGGAAAAGGTGGGAAGAGTTATGTTCCTCCTTCCGCCCTATCTCCTCGCCTCCCTGCCTCCACCAACAGAAAACAGTGACTTGAACTGGTAGAAATTGCTTGGGACGTGGCTTGGGGAACAAAGCTTTCCTTAGGCCATCCTGTGAACCATCCACCAGCTTAATCTTTGGATGGACCTCGGAGGGACCAGAGAATCTCTCCCAGGCTCATCCAATGTGTGTGACATCACATACATATTAATAAGGTGGCCCAGAAGAGAGCACTGGGACACCTCATTAGGGAGTTTACCACTGCCCAGAAAGGGTCGGGCAATGGCAAACTCCTTCTCCTACTTTCACGTACTAAAGGTGGATGTCCACCGTAGTGGGGTGGTAGGGGGGAGGGTACACAAACAAAGGGCTCCTGGGCCCCATAGGGGCATCCTTTTATGACATATGTGAGTTAGTAATGCATCGAAAGGGTTGCTCGTGCTGTGGTTAAATGAGCTAACTGCATACATTGCACAATCCGCACATTATCTCAAAAAGTAGGAAAAAAACAAATTCTACATGTCAAAAGATGGCATTGCATACAATACACTGTACAAATATGAAGTTTAAAAATAACACATTGATGCTCACGTAGAGCACAGTGCTAAATTAGTATGGAAAACCAGACAGTGGAAATAACACACCCTCTCAGTATTAGTTGCCAATGTTACATTTTTGTGGTGCAGAAATGAGGCACAACGTGGCAACACCTTTATCACCATTGGTACTTTTAGCTTGTAGTAGGAGGCATTTTTTGCATGCTGAGATGGTGTTTTTACCTGGTCACTTATGTGGCAAAAATGCATCATTCAAGCAGGTCCACCAGTAATTATATGACACATTCAATCATTATTAAGTGAGGATATGGGGTTTCTGTGAATGTTGTCAGATAATCCAAATAAGTGATAATGCGTATGATTGAAGACAACTGTCATCATGTGCCAATAGAGTAATGGACCTGCCTGCTGTATAAAAAAAAATGTGGGCCCTATTCACAAAGGCAAACTGAGTCGAAAGTCTAACTTTACGACTTTCTGTATTCACAAAGGGCATTTATGAGTAGACTTTTTTTTCGGTTAAACTTAAGTCTTGGTCAAATGTTTAACTGAGACCAAAAATCTAACTTTACTACTTGTAAATGTTATGTTATGTTATGTTATAAATCCTTTTATTGCGCGCTCTATTACTCAGGAGTATCCTGGCGCGATGAGTACAAGATAACAAGGCGGGGCCACTAACACACCGGAGAAAGAGATTTACAGAGTAATATTAAACAGGTATGTTTTAAGTCCCTTCTTGAACTGCGAAAGTGAGGAGGCAGTGCGAAGAGCCAGAGGAAGGACATTCCATACTCTAGCAGCCTTAACAGAGATGGATTTGCCTCCAGTTCTGGCAAGCTTAAATTTAGGCTGGACCATCTGACAGAGGTTAGCCGAGCGGAGAGCCCGTTTAGGAACATGAAGAACAAATCTATTCCGCAGGTATACTGGGCCTTGCTGATTGATAGCCCGATATGCCAGGACCAGGACTTTAAACAGAATACGATTGGCAATAGGCAACCAATGAAGGCTGCGCAGATGTTCGCGAACACTAGTTCTCCTGGGTAGTTGAAACATCAACCTGACTGCCGAGTTTTGAATAACCTGGAGTCGACGGACCATGTAGTCAGGTAGGCCACTGAAGAGTGCATTTGCATAATCTAAGCGTGATAAAATCAGCGCTCTAAGCACGGTCTCTCTAGCTTTGCCGGGAATGAGGGGAAAAAATCTTCTGAGAGCCTTTAGAGTGGCATAACAGGTACCGGTTAGTTTCTTAATATGCTCCCCGAACTTTAAATCCTGTCCGAACCAGACACCTAAGTTCTTTACAGGGGCACCTGATGAGCTCGGACAGGGTAGGTCGGAGGGCCAAATTTGTTCCCTGAAATTATCCGGAAAAGATCCATAGAGGAGGATCTCCGTCTTCTCCTCGTTACATTTAAGCTGGGCCGTTGCCAGCCAGCGAAAAACCTGCGACAGGCAACTCTGAACGATCAAGGGGTCTAGATGATTTTTTTTTGGCCAGGTGAAGAGCAGCTGGGTATCATCAGCATAAGCCATTATTTTGGCACCCAGCTGCTCAGCTAAATAGACCAAAGGGGTCACATAAACATTAAAAAGCAGGGGGCTTAAGGTAGACCCCTGCGGGACTCCTGTGGTAAGTTCCTTAGCCTTAGATGCATAAGGGGGGACCCACACTTGCTGTGATCTATCTTTCAGAAATGAGGTCAACCAACCCAAAGCGCTGCCAGAAACACCGACAGCACCCAATCTGGCCAGAAGCAACGAATGGGGCACCGTATCGAAGGCGGCAGAGAGGTCTAGTAAGATCAGAGCCGCCCTGCCGCCTCCATCCAGGCACTCCCGAATAGCCTCTGAAACCTCAATTAATGCTGTTTCGGTGCTGTAGGCCGCTCTGAACCCCGATTGAGCAGGGTGGAGCGCATGAGAAGACTCAATAAACCCTTCAAGTTGTCTAAAAACGATCTTTTCGCATGTCTTAGCCAACGCTGGCAAAAGAGATATGGGCCGATAGCTAGAGGGCATAGTCGGGTCTAGGCCAGATTTCTTCAGTAATGGGAGGAGCTTGGCTTGCTTCCAACTCAGAGGCACAGAGGCCGAGCAAAGAGATGCCCTTTGTTAATACCAAAAGTCGTAAAGTTATACTTTCGTCTCAGTTTACCTTTATCAATAGGGCCCATTGATCCTTGGATTTGCAATTGTTTATGTTTTTAATAAAAATAGCATATAATGAAAATGGAGAGTTAGTACTTCAAAGTGGACCTAGCTTTGTATACGTAAAATAAAGTAAACCTAGATTGATCCATCTAAAATCTTTATTCCCACCACTCTTCAGGATTAGGCGTCAATGTGACTCATCTCATGTTGCTGGGATATTTGTATTAACTTTTAAAGCTTAATTTGTAAATAAGACATACACCTTTATTTGCAAGTGTGTTAGAAAGTTATTGACCTGCTGTAGTCTTCTGATTTTATATGCGTGTCAATGAGTTCATGTTACAACATATCAACACTTTACAGTAAGAGATGATAGATCATGGGTATCCAAGTTAAATTGATCAGCAAGAGTTTGCAGGGAGAAAAGCTTGACATTTGGCAGGCTGTTTTTGAAAATCATAGTAAATGCTAACAGAGGAAAAGCACTTTATGGGTCCCTTTAATGTTCTTACCCTGAACACTTCATATTATATCAGGCCCCTGCAGGAAGCCTTTTTCCACCACCACTTTGATCACTACCTGGTCATGAAATATTGTAGCCACAGCAATCGAGCAGAACACTTAAAATTCCTTAGATCAGTTCCTGGAAAAGCAACGTGTTTACCGTCTTGTAGATGTTACATTTCACACATTGTGACTAGTCCATAACTATATCATTAACCCTGTTCTAAAAATGGGAACACAATCTGTGACTTGATTTTAAGCCATCTTTTTGTATGTATTCTTCATTTCACACAGCAGCACCCATGGCAGCACTACAGAAAACTGAGTATGCACCTCTAATGTAACTATCTGTGTGCCCAACCCCCTTCATGCAGACTCTACATTTGAAAGAGTTGCGTAACCTTGTTCTGTGCAATATTCCTTGAAATCTTACTGGTGACATAATGCCAATATCCTGGTGTGAATTTTTTTTTCTATTTGCTCACCCCCATTTATGGGGACTGATGCTCCTGGATTTTAACTCTGCACACTCGGGCACTGATGTACCCTGTACATGGTAAAATTGGTAACCGCCCAATTGGCATTTTTACATTTCCAGTAGAGATGTAGTATAAAGAAGTTGCATGGAAGCTAAATGTCACCTGTGGCCTGAAGCACCTGTTGTGTTATCTGTTAGGCTGACGAGAAAAACTTATCTTCAGGTCTAAATGAGCAGCCTGACTGCTGCAACTTTTAAACACATGCAAAAGAAACAATTGATGGACGGAATGCTGGACAATCCAAACATTCAACCCCGGTCACAAGGATCTGGGTTTAATCCATCATTCTTTGAAACTAGCCATAAGATGCTTGTTTCCACTCCAGGGAGGACCTGGCTTGGCAGCTCAGGCTGGATCAAGACTGATCGGGTCCAAACTGGAATGTCATGGTGAGCAAAAAAACTATGGATTTAGGCCCAGATCTCTGTACTGGGGTGAATGTATGGCATTGTTCTTCATTCTGTCCATCAATTGTTCTTTTTGCATTTGTCACCCCTAATGGTTCGGGTACGCCCAGATGTGGTTCCCGTGCTCTCCATGCCACTGGAGTCAAGCTATCCTGGCTGATGAGGGCAAAACCGGTCCTAGGATGCTTGTTTCCAGTCCAAGGAGGACCTGGCTTGGCAGTTTGGGCTGGACTGTTCCCATTGGGTGCAGGGTCAAGACTAATTTGCATATGACTGGGTCCAAACTGGAATGGCATGGTGAGCAAAAAAACAATGGATTTAGGCCCAGATCTCTGTACCGGGGTGAATGTATGACATTGTTCTGCATTCTGTCCATCAATTGTTCTTTTTGCAACTTTTAAACATTCATGCAGGCCCATCAAAATAACCTATTTGACAAGAGGGAAACCTACTTTTAAATATTAAGCAAATCGCACCTAAGAAGAATTTGCAGCCTGCAAGGTAAGGTGACTAGCATTTGACAGTGTAACTTGTAAGAATTTAAGGTTGGAAAATTCCTACTGTGATTAGCCCTGAAAACATATTTTCACTGTAGGGGACTTCAGTTGTTTCTGTGCGAAAATGTAAAAGTGCAAATAAAATGATTTGTTTGTAACTGCTTTAGAATAAGCTAGTGAGTCCATTCAACAATTCATTTAATATTTATTAAAAACTCCAGTTCAGTGATCAAGTTGAACCTTTGATAAATATGCAGGAGATTTAACTTTTAGACACAAAATATACTTTTTATGCTTGAAGCTCCAGTGGGTTAATCAGAACTAGCCTGCCTGCCTTTGATGAGTTGTGAAAAACAACTCTCACAGCAGATACCATGGCTTGGGCTCAGCATGATGACCTGGGTGAGGTATGTGACCCAGCTAATCTCATTATGGCAGCTAAAGAAGGTAACATGAGAGGGACTAGTGTGAAGTCAGTTTCTTTATGGTTTTGTGATAAGTGAGAGAAGAGAGGAGCCTCTGATCCCAAAATATACCACGCCTAGTGGAATATGTAAATGTAAATGTAAATGTGGGTGTACTTGTAAAGCGCACTGTGACTCCAAGGAGTATCCTGGCGCTGAAGACCGCTGGGGAACCCGTCCTGGTTTTCCCTGTGAGATGGTCCCTTTCTGGGTATCTCCAAGGTGAAGCCAGGCATCCCCAGCGTCTATGGGGGGCTGTTGTAGAGATGAGGCAAGCTTAATGCCCAGAGTTGCCGAGTGTGTTCCCTAGTTAGAGTAGGCACCGAGGCGAGAATTATCGAGGCCGTTTGACCCTGGTCCACGACCCTGCCGCATCGGGAATTGAACCCTGGTCCCGGGCCGTTCTCTGCTTACGGGTCTGCCGCCTCTAACCAGTGAGCAACACCACTAAGCTATGGAAGGGAAGCATGCCCCAAAACCAGTTTTATGTGGACAGGTAGGAGAGGATTGTTCATTTTGCTAGACACCCCCCTCAGTTGGGACCATACGCCTCTGTCAGAAGGATAAAGGTTTTTCCACATTGACTTTCCCTGTGAATGGTGCACTGTGGAATAGGTTGCAGTAAAGAAAACAAGCTGTGCTGAAAAAGGAGTAAAGATTTATCTCTAGGTACATTTTACCCATTGGCTAGGGACTGTACATGAGTCACCTCCACCCACTTCCTAGTGTCTAGTGAACTAGCACCTCCCCCTCCATCTGGACCTGTGGAAAATATAAAGAGGAAAACACCTGCTGTCAATGAACTATAGGGAGCCCTGAATGGCTGGATCTGCTCCCACTCATACCAGGAACTTAGAAGTATACTCCAAGGGTCAGTTGGATGACTGTGGACTATTGGGACATCAAAGAAGCTGCAAGAAGCCTTTTCCTGGAGTGGCCAGTTGACATGGGGCAAGTAGACCTTGAAGGACTGTGCTGTTGGCCACTGCTGGAGTGCGTCCAGTCTCTGAGTTCCTTGGAGCCTTTGATGTCATCAAGAGGAACCACCTCAAAAAGATGAAACATTTGGAACTTGGAAAGGCTTTGACCGCCAAAGGACTAAGGCTATCTTCTCTGGGCTTTTTGCTGCTTACAAGAAGCCGTCTGAGGACCTTCACATCTAAGGTGTGCCAGGCAACCTGCCTGGCTACAGCTTCCAGACTTGCCCACCTGGAGGTTTTCAAGCTGAAAAAAGATACTAAGGGTTTGTTGTTAGTTGTAACACTACTCCTTTACAATGGGCAAAATAATGGTCTGTCGCCAGATTTAGGAGCAGGTGGACCTTTGGTGTAACTACTATGGAGACTACTCCGTTTCCATCTTGGTTAAGTCCCTTCTGACTCCCGGACGGATTAAGGGCTGTTGACGGCTGACCTCTGTCTGCCCAACTAATTTAGATGAGCTTACATACAGGTCAGTATTCACTGCAAGGAAACCATGGCCGTAGGGGGCAGTGAAAACTGCGTAAATGCTTTCCTCACCATGGGAAAGAACTCCCAATAGCAAGGTGAGATTTTTTTTTTTAATTTTGAAAATAGATTTAAAAAATTGACTGATGGCTCCATCATGTTGGTGGAATTGTGCATCAAATTTAAATAAACATTGGTAGGAACTGTTTAACAATGCTTTTAAAATAACCTATAGCTTGGTGGTCATTTATAAATTTGGCGGGTATAGTGCTATCGGCCTGGCAGGGTTTAAGTCCTCGCCAGGCCGACGAACCATGCTCCGGCCACGAAAACTTAAATCAGGCCCTAAGTTACAATGTAGAAATATTGAGCAGGCAAAGGCCGACAAGAGGGTTGTGGCAGACACGAAATTAGAGTTTTAAGAGAAAACCAATGGACTTAGTAATACCTTGGCCAGTTGGTTTCAGACTGCAAGAGGCTTTTTTCAGATACAACCTTGATAAAGTAGAGGACCTTCTTAAGAGTTTTGTGTACACGAGGCTCTACATAAACTGGCACATGTCCTGTTCACCACATTTAAAGTGCTTTATTGCCTATGGCACTTGCAGTGGGGTGGACAGGATATCCGCAATATTTTGAACTAGTCTCCCACTCACAAAAGTCTAAATAAGATAGAAGTCAAAGGGTAACTTTTTTTGACCAGCCTCCAGTACTAGGCTTACCCGGCCTTGGTTGAGGCACCCTCAATTTATGCCTAGGTTCAAGTTTTCAGCACCCATAGATGCTATGATTTAAAAATTAGTATCTCCTGCTCCCTTTATTGGACTTTTCCTATTACTTTTTTCTTGGTTTTTAGAAATTATTTGTGGGACTTTTATTTTGCATCGCCTAGACTGTTTGGTACTGTTAGATACTTTACATACAAGTTAAACCTGTCTGCTATGACGTACTACTCATTTTGTAACACTATAGCACTCTGACCAGCTTCGACCCTTACCACTGCATCTTAAATCAATCAATCAATCATTTGTAAAGCGCACTACATACCCGTGAGGGTCTCAAGGCGCTGGGGGGGAGGGGGCGCTACTGATCGAACAGCCAGGTCTTGAGTATCCTCATGAAGGTCAGCAGGGGGCGGGTCTGTCGTAGGCTCAGTGGGAGGGTGTTCCATGTCTTGGCGGCGAGGTGGGAGAAGGATCTCTCACCGGTGGTTGTTCTTCGGATGCGCGTGACAGTGGCGAGTGAGAGATCAGAGGACTGTAGCTGGCGGTTGGGGATGTAGAAGGAGAGCCGTCTGTTGTGGTAGGATGGGCCGGTCTTGTGGAGTGGAGTGCTTCTATCCCAGGTTTCCATGAATGGTGCTACAGTTTTCTCTCAGTGACTTTTCAGCATTTGTTGACAAACACGCAGTCCGGCCTTCACTTGATGCCAAGGGATTGTCTAGGTATACCATTCTAGCCCTTTGATGAGGGAGATCCTGCATACCATTATCATTATGGAAGCACTAAAGAGCACTAGTACAAGCCAAAGACTCTTTAGTGCTCCTGGCACCAAGATATTTTCCATTTTGTATCCATCAACTGCAACATACACAAATATGATAAATGGATGCCACCATGACATCAATAGATGTCTCTATGAGCCTGAAATCAAAAGTTAACAATACTGAACTTCTGTCCTCTGCAATAAACCTAAAACCCCAGCAAGACACATCCCAATAAAAACAATCCATAAACATAAAACCCTCCTCATACAACAACTACAATTCTTGTCAGGGCGAACCATAAAAAACACAAAATTAACCTGTGTTTAATCTTCTAATAGCCTGGCACAAAAGCAGCCAAGCTTAACTTAAAGTTTTTTGTTAAGTATTTATTCAGCAGACAAACACAACACAATAAAAATCCCAGACGAATTGAGAAACATAGTCTATATTTTAATAAATTAAATGAGACCAAAGAAGCAAACATCCAATCCGTAGAACTGGAGATATTCAATGTTTACGGTTTAAGTAAAATTAGCACCAAGAAGCAGAAAGCGCTAACTGGTTATTTGTTTGCGCTAGAGCAGGACAGAACAAAGTCACAAGTTCAGGCAGACTGCGAGGTAGGGCGGGCTAAATACAGGGACACTCTGAAAATTGTAACTTTTCAGTCTGTCATGCAGAGTTCAAAACTTTAGTATTTCACAGAAAGAACTCAAGTGATGCCATTTAAGGGTCCAGGACTTGGGGAGGAACCTGTTGGGGATCAGAAACTCGCTCCAGCAGAGGCCAGAAAGGCTCAGGCAGGTCCAACTACAGGTTCAGACAGGGCCAGTTGCAGCATGTCAGCTGAGCAGTTGCAGGGAGGCCTCTTTAGCTTGTTGTGTCCCTGTAACAAGATGTCAACCAACTCGCCAACTACCCCTTGGAGCCACTTAGATTAGCCTGGGATGAAGTAAGCAGGTTCAGTCTTCCTTCTCGGAGAGCAGGGCAGTCCTCTGGTCAGTAAGACAGGCTTCAAGCAGCATGGCAGTTGTCTGGTAGCAGCAGGGCAGACTTCTGAAGTACAAGGCTGGCCTTCTGTGGGTCCTCCACAGGTTCAGGAGTGAACTGAAAGTTGTTCTGAGGGTCCATTAATTATACCTGGTGCCAGACTTTGAAGTGCGAGAAACATCTGAAGGCAGCTTTTGAAGTGTAAGGGGAGCAGTGAATAGCGCTTCCCCTCTCATCCTGGCAGGATGGCCCTCAACCAGCTACACCTAGTTCCTATTATTCATTGTGTGGGTCTAATACACATTCCTGATGGAGGAGCAATTAACAGCCTGAAACACCTGAAAAGCCTCAGAAAGTTTAGGGCAGGTAAATACCAACTTTAAAAAAAATGGCTTTCAGGACCATAAGATGGTGTACCTCGGCGGTATGGGCACACTAAGGCCCACCCTTACCAGAGGACGTGAAAGTTAAAAGCAGGTGTGGAAAAATGTAAGTGCAAAAAACAAACCATAAGTGGTGGGATACCTTCAATTTTGAGGTACCTGTACAGTCTGGAAGAAAAAGACATACATACAAAAAAGACAAACAACACAAAGTTAGTGCGATCCATCTCAAGGGTTTTCTGCAGCGAGAAATTTCTGTGTGGACGTGCTTAGGACTAGTAAAAAAGTGGTCTTTGTGCCATAAACGGTATTTTAGTGCAAGAAACCGCTGCTCTAAAGGTAGAACCAGCGTACAAACATGCACTATGTCATGACTCCTTTACTTCGAGTCTAATCCAGATTTCGCCATTCTTTAATATCCCTTTACAGGGTGTGCCATTGTCGCCTCCACCCCCTCCCGAGACCTATGGGGTGTGGATCTTGTAAATCACAAGTGAGAATCCTATCCAGTATTCGTCAGTAATAATATTTTCTTTGACGTTTTCCAACATCACCATTTGCCCCATATTAGGGCATTTTGATCGCCTAACCACGAGTGATGTAATATAGGCCGATCTGTCCAACGGCCATTTCTGCGTGACATAGAGCATGTTTCTACGCTGGTCCTACCTTTAGAGCAGCGTTGTCTTGCACTAAAATACCGTTTATGGCACAAAGACCACTTTTTTACTAGTCCTAAGCACGTCCACACAGAGATTTCTCGCTGCAGAAAACCCTTGAGATGGATCGTACTAACTATGTGTTGTTTGTCTTTTTTGTATGTATGTCTTTTCCTTCCAGACTGTACAGGTACCTCAAAATTGAAGGTATCCCACCACTTATGGTTTGTTTTTTGCTCTTAAATTTTTCCACACCTGCTTTTAACTTTCACGTCCTCTGGTAAGGGTGAGCCTTAGTGTGCCCATACCGCCGAGGTACACCATCTTACGGTCCTGATGAAAGCCCAGTAAATGACACATAGGACAGAAACATGTTGACCCCACTTTAAGAGGAAACAACCAAGTCATTAACTGGTACGTTTCCCACCCATATTTTATCCATGGCAGACTGACCATTGAATAAACCTTTTGTATGGTACAGTTTTTGACATTTTTAATCCACATTTCTTTTTGACACCTTTGCCACGAAGAACCAGCTCCTCAGTAATCTGGCGTTGTAGCACATCAGGGAGGCACTCGGCTTCTCCTGGTGGGCCAGATGATGAAGCATGTCACCACCCAGGGTGGTGAGTGAGGGCTTCCTAAAAAATCCCCACTGATTTCCAGGGTGATTCTTCTTTCTCTGTGTGTAGTGCTCATACACTTTTTCCTCGACACTCTTTTGTTGTTTACCAAAAAAGGTTTATTTTGCCAGGTCAAATTGGCAGTTTAAAACTGCATTACACGCTGCAACTGCTGGCCTGAGACATGTTTCCAAATGCTATTTTTACTGGATGTCTCGAGTGTTGCTGCACACTTGCAGCATTAAATGTACAGGCCAGGATACCTGTGGTATCATATACCAGGAACGTACATGTAAATCAATTGTACTAATCATGTGCCAGCTAATTGTACCATGTTTTAGCGGATACACTTTAGAACTGGTTAGGCAGTGGCAAAGTGCACAGAGGCCTAAAATCACACACAAACAGATTCAGAAAACAGAAGGGGTGAACGCAAAAGGTTTGAGGATGACCCTGTAGGGAGGTCAAAGTCCAACAGAACCATTTTGAACTGACCTTTAAAAAACTCTTCTTGAGCCTGAAAAAACACAATATAGAGTATTATTAAAAAAATCCCTAAACATACCTCCTGTTTTCCAGTGGCTAATGCTGTGCCACCAAAATCCTTCATCAGACTCCCAACCTCTCACTGTCATTCCTTACCATTGCTTACTGGTAATTTGTTACCATCAGTCAGCCTCCCCTTTCTCTGGTGTCTTCACTCTCAGCTCCCCAACACACCACGTCATCAGTCCAACTCCACTGTTTCTTATTATATTGGCAAACACATCAAAGGTCATCCATGGCCCAGCTGAACTTCAGAATAAGAGCTGAGTTCACCCCACTTTGAGTACCGATCCCTCACTTTAAATTTGATCTCATAAACACCCACTCATCATGCAGTACTCACATCACATCCATGGCCTTATGTATGATTCTTACATGGCTTCATAGAGAAATGATATGGATGTAATACAATCACTACTCTCATCAATAACCTTCAAGAGGCCGACAGAACCATCTTGAAAATCACAGTGTGAGAGATGATGAGGGGTGGCACAAGCCTATGTGGCTTCATTTTCATACATAGAATTTCCAGACATAACGTCATGATTCTTTTAGTGCTTAGTTTCCCTAATCTTTATCAATACAAAACCCTCTTTCATTTCATTTCAGCAGCACCCTACCATGCATTGGTTACAAGCCAACACCTTCTTTGATGAGGTCCATGCAATGACACTTCACAAACAATATCTTGATCATAGAAGACTTCAGGTTGTTGGTTGACAAGCCAGATTTTAAACATAAATCGACAGCATGGAGGCTGTTAGCTTCTACAAGACAGTAAGCTGTCCCGCTCATATAGCTTTGCATTTGCTGGCTCGTGTGTCCACAAAGAACCTTGAAACCCCAGGCATCATGGTTTAGCTGCATGCATGGTCAAGTCCACTGCATCAACTCCATTAATTTGTCAACATAAACTTGCAAACCTCCCACCCACAACTCTCCTTATTCTCATCAGGTACTTAAAATACAGAGCACTGAAAGGTTTGAGCCTTAAAATCATCCAACTCATAACAACCAACAGTATGAATTACTGGGCAACCACTACCTCAACATATTTTCTGCTTAGACATCTTAACAACTGCCAAAGCTAGAAAACCCAAGCTAGGACTCAAATCCATTAACATGTTGTTCAGAGGTGAATTTGTTCTGCATACATTTTCCAACTGCAACTTGGAATGGCAATAGCATAAGTCACAGACAGAATAGGACAAAATCCATCAAAAGATTAAAAAAACAACCAAAAATGATGCTTCACCAAATACCTGAATGTTTCTTCTAGCTAGGCAAAGGACATCTTAAGTATCTGTCAGTAATTGTTCAGTGCAGCCTCCCTAAAAAGTAACCCTTGTATGTCTCACTAAAACTGCAAACATCATCATGATGTTTTCGAAGAAAACATTTCTGGAGTCCTCAGCTGTATCTTCAACACCCCTTAAATAGGTTTTTACCCTTCCATTTCCCCTTGCCATTAGAAATCACATTGACCTCATTCATACCTTTAAAAAACACTGGGTTCTAATCCTGATCTTAAGACAAAAGCATTCATCTCTCCTATTGGCTCAAGCTTAGCCGCATGCTTCAAAAAATGATTCCCCCTCATGAATTTTTTAACTATGGGCAATGCATCTTTCATTTCTGGCTTCACTTCTAACCCTCTAAACATACTATCATCACTCTCCAAGCCGCATCTTGGAATTAAAAAATTGGCTGATCATAGGATGTTGGTAAACCTAGACATTTCCTAATCTCCCAATTCTCAGCAAAGTCATAGGGAGATGACGAGTCAACTTAAAGAGTATGTGGTAAAAAGCCACCCTTCCCCAGACCATACGTCCGGATTTTCACATACAAAGGGTCCCAAAACTGCATTTTTTCCTTGACTAAGGACAAATACAAAGCTCTCATGCTCCTTGACCTTTTTACTGATAATGGCATTATTGACCTTGTAATACTATAGGAAAGGCTAGAACACTGGGTGTGCATATTTAAATCTGCTTTGCAGTGGATCCAATTGTTACTTTGTAACCAAAGCCAAAAAGTTACATTCATCCCAATCAAGTAGCTCACATGCATGATGTCTTGCAATATTCCCCAAGGATCATCCTTCTCTTGCCTGCTGTTCATCATTCACCTACGTTTCCTGGCACATCATCCTAAGCAGTTCCGGATGAATTTGCAAATGTAAGATGATGTCAAGAACTTTCACTTTCTCTTGGACCTTATCCAGAATATATAGCCAGCATGATGATGTCCCTGGACCATGTGTTCCACTGGTTGAATAGAGAGCATCCAGTGCATTAATGCAATTTAATCTCCCATTATGGTAATGGGAAATTATGAGCCGGATTGACTTCCACCAGTCCTTAGAACCTCTCCTCCAGCATTACTGAAAGTAAGGAATCTGAGGATATTTTTTAGTGCTGAACTTTCATTTGTTTTGCAAATCAATGCTGCATCAAAGGTTCTGAACCTGCATTCCTCCACAGTTAAAATAAACGTGGTCCACTTATACAGACCAACCACAAATCAAGATGACAAAATCCTGCACACACATTCAGTATTCTAATATCATGTACTCTTTTCTCCCCAGTATACCAATTGCCAAGCTACTTAGATTTCTGTACCAGGCAGTCTAAACCTACATACATGGAACAACAGAAAACCCATCCATTAAGCACTCCATTGACTTCCAGTCGATGTTAGGGGTCAAATGTAAGTTTTGAGCACTGTTCATAAAGCATACTGGTGCAATGGTACAGAATACCTACAGAAATTGACACCTCACTGTTTCCCAACTAGACACCTCTACTCATTGTCTGCCCATATGATTAACTGACTGAAATAACTACCTACAAGTCTGCAGTAGCAAATAAGATACACCAAATCACTAGTGCACTGCATCAAAGGAAGCTCTAAGAGCTGCAGGTATCTTCTCGATCATCAAGAATTTCACCTCGCCTTTAGCCACTGTCGACAACATCGCTGCCTCCCAACAACTCTCCGACACCCTAAAATTGCAAACATCTACAGTAACTGCGCACCCCAACCCAAACCAGGAGAACTCATCACGAACCTACCTACCATCAAGCAAGTCTGCCACCTGACAAATGGACCACCTGCACCAGAAACGATACAGTGGCAATCATACGGACCAACCACTTAGTGGCCCAATAGGCAAATCCCCTCCTACATCTAAAACCTAGCAACAACAACACCACCCTGGCCCACATTATCAACACCTTCATCACGTCTGCCCTCCTCAAGAAGCCCACAGCTGACCCATACCAACTGAGCAACTTGCAACCCGTTTCCGTACTCCATTATCCAGCCAAAGTGTTTGAGAAGGCCATCAGTTAACTACTTACAGCCCACCTCGAATTTCACCGTCTTCTAGACAGCACTCAATCAGGATTAAGAAAGAACCACACCACTGAACATCTCTTCTCTGGGCACCAACAACGTTTGAATCGTTCTAGACTGAGGGGAAACAGTGGCCCTCATCCTGCTCGACTTCTCCATAGTCTTCAACACTGTCTCCCACAACACCCTCATCAGAAGACTCCACAAGATTGCCATATAAGAATATTTTTCTTCGTCAAAGTAAGAACCCAAAGGTTCAGGCTGCTACCTTTCACATCAGAGACCAAGAAACTGGGTTCCACAGGGATCGCCCTTCAGCCACACCCTTTTAAACATATACATGACGCTGCTCGCCAATATTATCTGATCACATGACATCACCGTCATCTCCTACCCCAATGACACCAAGCTCATCCTCTCCCTGACGAACAATACAACCACCACCAGAACCAACTTCACCAACTGTACGACCATGGTTGCCGAATGAATGTGAACCAATTGCCTGAAACTCAACTCCGAGAAGACAGAAGCACTGGTCTTCAGCAACAAGACCTCCCTAGGCGAGTCCACCTGATGGCCATCGGAGCTTGGACCAACACCCACAGACCACACAAGAACGCTAGGGATCATTCAAGAGAGCAAGCTCAACATAATCGCTCAAGTCAATGCAGTGTGCACCACCTACTTCCACATCCTATATATGTTTCACAAGCTCTTCACATTGTTGCCTCAGAACACCAGAAGGACTGTCACACACGCATCCATCACCAGCAGGCAGAACTAGAGCAACACTCTCTATTCCAGAATATCCAAATAACTCCTACACAGACTCCAGACCTTCCAGAACACAGCTGTGAGACTCGTTCTTGACCTCCCACGCCGCACCCATGTCACACTGCACCTCGGGAAGCTTCACTGGCTCCACAAGCACCGCCAATTTAAACTTCTCACACACACAAAAAAAGCCCTACACAGCACAAGATCAAAATACCTGAACGCTACATACACTTTCACCAACCCTCCAGACAACTACACTCTACCTCACTCTGACTCTCACATACTTCCTGCAAAATCAAACCTGGAGGTCGCTCATTCTCCTACAGTGCATTCTTGACATGGAACAACCTCCCTCAACACATCAGAGTCTCCTCCTCGCTACTCGAGCTCCACAAAAATCGGAAGACTGCGCTCTATTTATAGGTACCTTAGGGACCACACATCTACATGACTGCCCAAGGCCTGGATACCCTCTTGGTGATTACTGTACTATACAAAACAACATAGTATAACAATCTTTTAAGAGGATGAATAACAATGGTATACCCTCAGGGGTATAGGTGCAATACTTCATAAAACACTTCATTATAACTTTAGATTTGAACCCTACAACAAGTGCTTCAGGCAGCTCTTGAAAACGTAAATATTTGTATTCTTTTTTTATCTGTCCTCAATATTGATCCGGAGATGTAACTGAAGAATATATCAGACATGATTTTCATGCTGCATAATGAAACTCCATCTTCCCTTAATTAGGATATGTTTTGTCTTCACTGTTCGTGTACGAAAGTAATCGAAGGGCAGTCCGGCTAAGACGGAGGAGCATTCGCCCCACTGCCTTGAAGCCGTAAAAGAAAGGAAATAAGCAGGGAAGGAGTGGTAGCACCTTCCTAAGTGCACAATGACGATTTGGCCAACCCTCTCTGGCTGGCCAAACAGTCATGCCCCCTTTCCCTGTTCTCCATGCAGGCTACACTGCAAAGTCCATGGAGAACATGCCGAGGCCCCCAGTCCCTGGCTGTGCGCTGAACCACTGCGCTGAGACCAATCACAACACTGCATTACAGCTTTGTGATTGGTGAGTGGAGCCTGGGTGCTTACTGATCACAACATGGCATTGCAGCATTGCAATTGGTCAGGCGAGCCTGGCTGCCTGCTTCCTTGTTTCATTCCCGATGGGAGGAGAGACAACGGAGAGACATGTTGTAAGATATATTTTTTTCTTTTTTTTAAATATCCCCTTACCCACCCCACCCTCTCTCCCCCCCAGCCTCACCAACCCCAATCCATGTCGGCCCGTACTGTCAAAGAGTGACAAATAACCATTATAAATAGGTTTCCAACCAGGTCACGTTGCAAAAACAGCTGTGCTACACGTAGTCATTGACACCCTCAGCATCTTTGGAGATGGCGAGTCTGGCGTCATTGACCTTCTTGATCTCTTTGTGGTAATAATATTGATGATAGCATACTCCTAGGCATCCTGCAGATGAAGACAGGAATGAAGGACGTGCTGCTAAAGTAGTTCAAGCCATATCAGTCAAACAAGAAAATAGAAGTACGTATTTATAACCCTCCTCACCCAACTTTGGTGTACCACGAGGATCTACCTTAACTCCCTTGCTGTTTATCATACACATTGAACCGCTAGAAGATCTAGTAAACAATCTTGAGATTGATCTTCATCAGTATGCTGATACACAGCTTTATCTTTGAATATACTCAAATTAACATATATTTTTTCTTGCAAATGGTCTAGAATAAATCAAAAACTGGATGATGAGACACAAACTCAGACCACACTCGGACAAAACTGAATCCCTGCTGCTTTCTCAATTATATGATATGTTGTTGGCAAAAGGCTGACTTAACAATGCTCAACCCCCTAGAATACAAGAACATTGTCAAAAAATCCAAATCAAAGAGGCTCTTTATCAAATGACTGTGATTAGAAAAATTAAACATGTAATTCCCAAAAGCGGCTTAAAACTGGGTAAACAGAATTGAGTGTCGACGGATTAGCTCCACCAATGTGGTCATGAATGCCACCATAAGATTGGCGGCTGGAACTCTCAGAAGGGAGGGAACATATCATTTCAGTGCTCAACGATCTTCAGTGAGTCCCTCTTGAACAAAGATGTGCATTTAAACTTCCTAGCATTGCATTCAGGATTTAGACTAAAACTATGCAGAGAAAATGGATATCTCTGGTGGCACCCGAACTTGCTGAGGCAAAAAAACACTATTTCCCCTAAAACAATGAAGCTACAGATCCTCAAAAGCCTCAGAAGCCACCCCATCAATCTGAAGCTTGTTACCAATTGCTAAGGAAAAGCTCACAACCTGAACGTTTTAAAAAATTAAATCCAAACTTTTCTGATTGTAAATTCACCAATGCCGTAAGTCAAATACAGAGACCAACCATGTAACCGCCACTCTAACGTTAAAATGTTCGACTATTGATGTTAGGGATTTGCCTTCTATTGTTGTTTGTTATTCGTGCCCCTTTTCTTTCGAGGCCTGATCTGCACAGTTTAAAAAGCTACACAAATAATGAAATAATTGAACAAATGAATTCATTGTGCAAGTAAAACATTACACTATTGGACTATTGTGAATGTTTCTGTCAAGTGAAAATTTGTTTTTTATCTATCAGTTGAGTGTGCATTTACAGATTAGTTCTTCCTAGCACCACAGAAGTGAGCAAATTTGCACCTATGAGGCATGGCATGGTCGAATGTATCTCCTTAGTACATAGAGCGGGATGGTGATGTTGCTCTGGATATTGATAAAATTAGAAGAAGAGTGTAGGAAAATACCAGGAATGCTCTGATTAGTTTAAGCTGACCTTGCAGTTGAGCCTGAAGTAGGGCTGGGGGCAAGAATGCTTAACTCCAGACGTGTTCATAAAGGAGAAGGGGTTTTCTTGTTGCTATGCAAGTAAAGGAAAGTAGCTGAAGGGCATCTGGTACTGTAACATGGCTCTGGAAGGACAGAGGGCATGCAACTTAGTTCAAAATGGAGGTGAGGTAGTGTGGTGGGGTCTAGAACACCAGGAGGTAAGCGAAGTAAACTTCCACTAAAATAAAAAAATATTCAGAAAGGGTAAATATGCATAACAGAAGTTCAAAGAATTTATAATTAGGCAACCTCAGGCCTAGTCAGTGTTCAAACAATCTGCGTTTGAGTTTTTTTCATTGCATTGTGATAAATGGGTGTATTGAGGGTGATGTTTTGTACATAATTAGGCTTTCCTGATTTCAATTTATATTTTTGGTAAATTCTGGTGGTTTTTTCAGTGTTTTCAAGTGATTTCTATAGCTTAAAAAAACAGTGGTTCTCAGTGGTTACATATTTTCACGCCATTCAAAATAACAGAAACATTGTATTTCCGGTGTTTATGGAACATTTTGCTTTTATTATTGTTTGCTTTCTGCACTGATAGTGCATGGTATATAGAGAGTATACGTACAGTGTATATGAGTTCCAAATACATTTAAAAAAAATCAAACTTATTGTAGTACACCATACAATACTTTTTCAGTGAGTCTTTGGTCATTTGCGCTTGCTCTTTCTTTTCCATGGAAACTTTTATCTGTGAAAAGGCCCTCTTAACCTTGACACTTGAGACGGGCAACTTTTGCTAACTGGCCACTGACACAGCTTTCCATCCCAATACGGGTGCACCTGAAGATTGCAAATATCTGGGAGAGGTTCTGCAACATACGTATTGAACTGGGTGCATATGCCCTCAGAGTTATTGTCAAAAATGAAGTAGAACTTTTGAAACTCCAGAGAAAATTCCCCTTTACGGAAGGGATTTATAACTTGTGCAGAGTACCACAGTGAGGCTTCATTGACTTCAAATGCCATGGTTGGTGAAGGGACATTCCTATGCATCATTGCATGCATTTCTCATACATTATAAAATAAATGTTCCTAATTGCGCCTCAACATTTCTTTGCTTGCCAAGTGGCAAGCACGCTAACATGCAACATGTTGCAGTTCCAAAGTCACATAAGTGTTGCCCAGCCTACTCTCATGGAGATGTTTCACATCTACCCCAATAACACTTGGTAGACAAGGGTGTTTTCAGACTCTAGTTTTTTATTACTTCCACTACAGCAGTCAGGTTTTTCTGTAAAAATCTAAGAATGCAGTAGAGTCTATTTTTTTTCACACCACTATCAATATGCGACCAAAGATCCTCACATTTCTTGCCTTTAGGATCATCACTCAGCAAACATTCTGTAAATGGTTGCCACATGGATTATATAGCATTCACGGCCACTAGATTTGAGAACCATCAGCTAAGTGACACAGTTGCTTTCTTTGATGCCACACAAATCACAAAATGAAAAATATTTGCATTTTAGTTCCCACGCATAACAAAACAGTGCACCAGAATGGAATAAAAAGTCAGTAGCATTCTTCATTAACTTTGAAGATTGTAAAGATTGTTTCAGGGTACCATCTAACAAGTGGTGGGGATCTCTTATAGGGAAGCACTTCAGCTCAGGTATCGATTTTGACAGTTCATCGCACTACTTTTTCATATACGTAGCTGAATCACTGCAAATACAAACAATATCCCTCTCATCTTTGTTGAACTTGGTAAAAACTTTTTGCAGCAGCATTCCAAGTGACACTGCATTCCATGTTTTCCAAATGTCTGGTGTCATTTTATCTCCACTATCCCAGATACTTAGTGGCAGCTCTCTTTTCACATATACCTGTCACTACACCTTGCATTGAATGTTTAAAGCCTGGGGTGTTTGACAATTCTATATATCAATACAGACTCACTAGAAAATGTGGCTGATATATCAAGGGTTTATCTGTGGGTAAATGTGATGGTGCATATTGGGAAAGATTCTTATGAAACCCAGACATTTTAACTATCAGTGATAAAAATCAAATGTAGCCAAAAAGTCAAATATGATTTTTAATAGTTCCTGATTCTCTACAGTTTATAAAATAATTAAACAAGACCTAAAACATGCTTTTAAACCCTGTATCTCAGGACCAAAGACCACAAAAACACAAAAGGAAGAAACAATATTGGTCCCTTCAGGAAAAAATAAAAATGACTAATTCACTCTCCTTTCCCTTCCTTTGAATGGCCTTCAGTTTGTGGTTTTGCAGATGTTTTTTTCAGTGTTTATATGTTCACACTGATATATTACGTGATTGTCTTCCACGATTCGCCTTGCACTTCTCCTTAGTTGGAAAAAAATGGAAGACAAACCCAGATATGGTGCACATTTTAGGTGTTTATTTCCAGTGAGCCACCAATGCTGATATATATATCCAAGCACAGTTCTCCACTAATATATATATTACGTGATCGTCTTCCACGATCTGTCGTACGGCAGCACAAACTCCTCGGACACCATCATCCGTAAGGTACAAATTGTTTTTCTTTATTATTCTGATCCGTCACCAATCCATGTGTTCCCAACGGGTAACAATAATTTAAAATGCAATAAAACAGCAAGTTACATCAATCTCCCAGGTTGACACGTTTCGGCTACTACCTTCTACTGGGCCTATTGTTACATCATCGTAACTCATACCTCCTCCTTATCTAGTGTCCTTCTACAATTGCCATGCCCAGTTAACCACAGGTGCACAGACTTCATTCCTCTTGTACTTCAATCTAACCTCCATTTTTTATGAAATACTCGACCATTTGTTCCTTTATCCCCGAGTTAGTCAAATCTTATGGTTCCACAAATTATTTAGAATTGTGTTGTGTCAAACAGTGTATAATCCCCAATAGAAATTATAACCATATGCACTACCTTATGAATGAGACTTCAATTCAATACTGATGTTGTTACTCTCTTATCATTCAATCCCTATTTTACAACTTTACTAATCCCAGTATTGCACATATAATACAATAAGGTGCTATTTTCAGTTCCCAATATTGCACAGGCATTATTGTAATAGTAAAGTACCATTTACAAAGTGCTAGTGCTTTGATTGGGTCAATGAGTTCTTCATTAATAAAGTGACTAGTGCTAAAGTGCCCTAAGGTACTCTGTCCACTATTCATACTCATATCCCACCGTCTTCTGTCTATGTATTTTTCATTATTCTCCTTCCCAATTATTCTGTTGCACATGATGATTTTACCCTCCATAAAGTGCTGGCTGCATTTCTATCTCTTCTTCTCATTTTACACTATTCTTCCTATCTTGTCGATCCATTGCGCCCGATGACTTGGCTGTTAATAAGGTGCAAAGTGCTGAAAATATTCATTTAATCCATTGGTTTATCCCTCTAAAAAATCTCATTTTTAAACCAGATAATCTGCCTCACAATAAAGTGAAATGACTGCTCAAAATGGTCATTTAACCCATTGATCCCTCTAAAGAGTCTCCATCCTAGACCCCTTGAGATATAAAAACTTTTTCCTAAGTATCCAATTCAAAATACATCTCCTCCTCCAAACCATCTGAATATGTGTTAAAATTGAAAGATTGTTGTCCCTTCAAAACTCATCTACTAAACGATTCATCAAATGACATTTATAAGTACAAGTGTTAACACCCAACTCCTGTTCCCTTTTCAGACCCTCACACCCACATTACAAAAATCTTTTGCGGATGGCATGAGGGCAGTGTCGGACTGGATGGCCTCAAATTGCCTCCAGTGCAATGTAGGCAAGACAGAGCTCATGCTGTTCGGAGAGGCCACTCTCCTGTGGTCTCCAGAATGGTGGCCCTCGGATCTTGGACCTACACCTAACCCGAAACAGTCTGTAAAAAACCTCGGAGTGCGGTTAGATCAGGCACTATTGTTGAAAGAACATACAAGTCAAGTTGCTGGATCCTGTTTCCGTGTCATCGGACTCTTACACCGAGTTTTTCCATTCCTGCCTGACAACTACAGGAAGACACTTGTTCAGACCCTAGTGATCAGTAGACTTGACTACTGTAATGGCCTGTACATCTCGACCAATGAGGAACAACTAAATAGACTACAAGTAGTGGAGAATACTGTGGCGAGACTTGTTCTCAATGCCCAGCCTAGGACCCCATCATGTCTCCTTTTGACCAAACTTCACTGGCTGCCGATTAGGCAACGTGTCAAATTTAAAATCTGCTGCACCATACATAGGTGTTTGTTTGGTACTGGCCCCAAATATCTGATCGAAAAATTCAACCTCTACCGCCCAGGACGCTCCTTGCGTTCCAGTAGTCAGCAACTACTCCAGGTTCCTAGAGTCAGGAGAGCTAGACAAGGAGGTCGAGCCCTCTTTTATAAAGGCCCCATTCTTTGGAACTCACTCCCTCCCACTCTGAAACAAACCACTAACTTTCAGTCTTTCAGGAAGTCTCTAAAAACCCATTTATTTTCTACATCCTAAAAGATCAGCCACTCCACAGCGTAAACATTTTGATTGGGCCTTTCTGGTAGAAGCACAAGCGCGGAGATACCCCTACGGGGGTCGAGTCCTGCGCTATAAAAGAATATAAATAAATAAAATAAATAAACAATATTTCATATCAAATTTCTCATCCTTTAGTCCATTTACTCCTCTCCATTTCTACTCATTCGTTTGTTTGGTGTAGTATGAGGGGTCATTTTATGTGGGAATGCAGTGATTCTTTAAAGATGGACATACAATTCTGCATCAGTGTTATGTCCCATCAGGGACTCGGTATGAGCAACTTTGTTTCTTTCCTTCTCAATTCCCTCTCCCTGTTACCTCCTCTCGAATGTTTAGGTATATGTTTCAAACCAAAGAAACCAAACCCTGCCAGGGAGAGATTATGTTCTCTTTCAAAGTGGCTGGCCATAGAGTAACTCTTGTCACCGTTCCTCATTACTCGAACGTGTTATAAGATTCTTATTTTCAATTTACTAATAGTGCTTCCCTTATAACACTTGTTGCAACCAAATTTCAGTCCGTAAACCACAAATTCTGTTTCACATGTTATTTTTTCTTTTACTTTCATTTCTTTTTTCTGTCTCCTGCTAGCAGGACCCTGGAGCATTGAGCTCTCCCTTTTTGGGTGTTTTGTGTAATTTTTGACACTTTTGAAGTGTTAGAGTGTGTTCACTCAACGAATCTTTGCTTCTTCTTCACTGTACTGGAGTTTTAGGGTGATTTTGTCAAATATGCCTGCCTTATTTGAGAAATGCCCAGAGTGTGCCAGGAAGAAGGCAAGATCTGATCCACACAAGGTGTGTATCCTGTGTCTCCCTACTTCTCATGTTCCTGGGACCTGTGAGATCTGCCTGCAGTTTTCCAGTAGGACCCTGAAACCCAGAGAGAAGATCAGGCTCCAAGGACTGTAGCAAAGAAAGCAGCATGGTCATGGTCAAGGTGGGTCTGGGCAGGAAGGGGTTTCTTGCGCTGCCCGTGCTGCAGCCTCTGGGGGGCTCCCCAGTAAGAAGAAGGCCAGAAAACGCCACCGGTCTCCATCGGCGTCGATAGCCTCGACGTTGGTGTCGAGAGGAATGACCACGGTCTGCTCCCTGTCTCCCCAGGGCTCTGGGGCGAAGCGATGTCAACGTTCGACGTCGAGGGGATTGACGTTGAGACCCCCGACGAGGTCGATGTCGACGTCGAGGGCTGCTTCATCGGCGAGCCATCATCGACGTCAAGAGGGGTCAAGGCGTCACCGGCGTTTAACATCGACTCGATGTTCGACGTTGAGAAGGAGATCGGTGTCCAGAAGAAGAAGTTCATTGATGTTGAGAAGGCGATCATCGACGTTCAAGGCGATCATCGACGTCTAGAAGACATTCGTCGGCATCGAGACAGTGATCATCGACGTTGAGAAGACGTTCGTCGACGTCAAGATGGCGATCTTCAACGTTGAGACGGAGGTCATCGACGTCAAAAAGACGCTCAGCGTCAAGGAGGAAGGCATCGTCGTCCAGGAGGCGTTCCAAGGCCAGGACTTAGTCCTCGGTGTCCACAAGGCCACGGTCGCGGCGGCGCCGTCATTCGGCAGGCGATCTGGCTGTTAGCCAGAAAGCTCACGATAATGGCAACTCATTTGCCAGGTGTGCAGAATGTTCAGGCGGACGCACTCAGCAGGTTGCTTCACAAAAACCACAAGTGGGTCATAAACGACCAGGTGCTCGACAACGTCTTTGCCATGTGGGGCACTCCAGAAGAGGATCTATTCGCCACCGCCGAAAACAGCAAATGCCGCGACTTGGCGCGAGGTATTACCAACCGGGGACTTTGGGGAACACGTTATGGATCAGCTGGTCGAACAGCTTTCTGTATGCTTTTCCTTCCATTCCCCTGATTCCGGCGGTGCTCATCAAGCTGGCCAGATCCCGTGAGCGGATGATCCTCATTGCGCCGGAATGGCCCAGACAGTGGTGGTTCATGGACCTGCTTCACCGGTCGATCCTACCTCATCGGCGGCTGCCGTGTCGGCCGGGCCTTCTCACGAAGTTCGGGGGGCAGATGGTGCACCCCAACCTCTCTTGAGTTTGGCGGTATGGCTCCTGAGATAGTGCAATATGGCCACATGAATTTTCCTGAGGCTTGCATGGACATATTGAAGGAGGCTAAGAGGCCATTTACTAGGACCTCTTATGCTTACAAGTGGAAGAGATTCTGCATCTGGTGCATGTCTAAGATCTATGATCCGACGACCTGCAAGGAGGATGTTATCCTTCCATACCTTCTGCATCTAGCTCAGTGTGGCCTTAATTTCCATTCAGGTTCATCTGGCTGGATTGACTGCTTACAGAAAATGCCCTCCGCAGACATCCTTCTTCCAGATTCCTGTGATTAAGGATTTTTTGGAAGGGTTGAAGAAGGTGTTCCCTCCTGTTCAGCTTCCTTCACCTTTATGGGAACTGAATGTGGTGCTGTCCAGGCTGATGAAGGAGCCTTTCGAACCCATTCATAAGGCTTCACTGCAGCACCTGTCTTGGAAGGCAGCGTTCCTCGTGGCCATTACATCGGCCCGCAGGGTGAGTGAAATTCAGGCATTGTGTTGCCAGGAACCTTACACTGTATTTCATGCTGCTAAGGTTGTAATGCGTACTCACCCTAAGTTCCGTCCCAAGGTGATTTCTGATTTTCATGTTAATCAGACTATAACTTTACCAAAATTTTTCCAGAATGCTTCCATTCCAGCGGAACGTTCTCTTCATTCCCTGGATGTCAGAAGGGTGTAAAATTCTATCTGGATAAGACCAAGGATATTCATAGATCCGACCAATTGTTTGTCAACTATGGGTCGGTTAGGACTGGCCTGGCTACTTCGAAACAGTCCATCTCTAGGTGGATTGTGTCATGTATCCAGCTCTGTTATCAGAAAGCGAATAAGACCTTAGCGGGTAAGCCTAAGGCTCATTCTACCAGGGGCAAAGCAGCTACAACAACTTTGCTTCGAAATGTTCCCATTGCAGAGATCTGTAGGGCGGCCACTTGGAAGTCGGTCCACACCTCTGCTAAGCATTACTGTCTGGACTCTGATGCCAGGGCAAATGCTCAGGTTGGGCAGGCTTCGCTGCGAAATTTGTTCGCACAATAGTGGTGTTGTCTTTTTCTCCACCGCCAGGTTGTTTTTGGATGGGCTTGCCATTCTATTCACTCGATTATGACTATACACAGAGTTCCCCTACTCCAGAAGGAGTAGTTCTTACCTGTAACTCCAGTTCTGTAGTAGAGGTATCTCTGTTATAGTCATAAGCGCCCGCCCTCCTCCCCGGTGGAGAAAATGGTACTGTGATGTATACTATAGGCCTTGCTTTATGCACCTTCAAAAAGAACTGAAAGTAAAAGGAAGGGGCTGTGCATGCTGGGATACCGAGGGTCTCTAGAGAGTTCCTTAGAAGGCACAGTATCCTTTTTCCAGACACATAATGGCAGCCTAAGGAGGCTTGTCTGTCCATCCCTTCCTCTCTATCATTCCAAGGATTTGGTGAGGGGAGGAAAGTTTCTCTATGAGTGAAACTTGACAAATTGTATTAAATGTGTTATTTGTGTTATATCCTTGGCATTTCTAGTTGAAGTACTGGACAGTGTAGCCTTGTAGGTACAGGCTGCATTATTGTCTTTACTTTTCTCTTAAGTGTCTATGCAGGGCTGCAATGAAGACAGCTTAAGAGATTATTTTTGATTGCTCCGGGGTCCACGCACATGGGCGGGACTATTCACTAGATTATGACTATAACAGAGATACCCCTACTACAGAACTGGAGTTACAGGTAAGAAACTACTCCTTGTTGCTTTCCTGTGAATGGTGGAAGTTAACTTGTTCCTTTCAACATCCAAGTTAATGTCCGAAAACTCACTGTGTGTTTTACTAGTTGATGCCATAAACCGAATGGTCACATCATTATCATTGAGTTTTTGGATAAAGTCCTCCAGCATTGACAATTTCCCATCCCACAATATGAATAGGTCATTAATTAAACAGCACCAGAGTATGACTTTCTCCATGTAGATTGTATTATTTTCGGCCCAGGCCACCTCCTTCTCCCACCACCCCATGAACAGGTTTGTGTAGGTGGGGGCGTAGGAGGTGCCTAAGGACATGCCCTGCAATTGGATGTAAGACTGTCCATGAAAAGTAAACACATTGTGCGTTAGACCATATTCCAAAATCTCAATCACCATTTGTGTGTGTTCCAAAGACTCGATAGGTCTGTCTCTTAAAAAATATTCCCATGCCATACTTGTGGTTGATTGAGGTATACACATAGATCTATAGTCAACACAAAATACTCAGATTCCATGATATTCCATCCAGTTTTTGTAAAAGGTATGTTGATTCTCTAAAATAAGAAGGTATGCCTGTTATGTATGGTTGTAAAAATAGGTCTAAAAAGCATGAACAGTTCTCCAATAGTGAGCCAACCGAGCTTCCATTTTCTTGAGGACTTTCTACAAAAAAATAAAATGTTGCTACCTTAACCTGTTTAGTTTTAAGGTAAGTATATTCTGACCATTCTAGCACGTTATATTCCTGCCATATGTAGAGTTTCAAATGGAACTCTCTTTCCCTGTCTCTCATGGGCTTTTATTGAAGGCGTTGATAGTGAGCTGTAATATGGAATTGTTGTGTTGCCTATTTTAGATATAAAAACAAGACACTTGAAAATAGCGATATAAATCACAATTGGGAAGGGGAAAAAGGAAAAGCAGACCTCAACTTAATGGTAGAGTGCCTAGATTGACTCGGCTTTCCCCTACTTCATTCATACCCACCGGGATCCCTTCTGCATCTACACGTTCGCTTGATACTCCGCTGATCTTAAATAACCCTCGATCATTCCTATCTTTGTTAGAGCACTACCCTTAACTGTATGACCATTGTCCTGATGATGACCTGCAATCATTCAGGTTGAAACGCCGTCGACTAACCAGCCTAGAACTCAGGCACTGCTGTGGTCAATCTATTTACCTGAATATCTTATAGAAAGACACTGTATATAACTTGCAATTAAGACAACTTTAACCTTATTTTTCACCGTTCATGCTGTCCTTCACACCCTTGTATCATTGCGCCACCCACTCTCACTTACACGCCCAGTGCTTCCCCTGTGTGTTATGGTAATTATATAATTATGTATTTTAGTGCCTCTTAACTACTTATGACATTATAGTTTATTTCACTTCCCTCTACCATTACGTTGTGGTCTCCTTTCCCTTCTTCCCCTTCCCAATTGTGATTTATATAGCTATTTTCAATTGTCTTGTTTTTTAATATTGTCCAGTTGAGAGACTGTTTTTTGCTATAAAGTTCGCCCAGCCTAATCTGGGTTAACAGGCTTTACTCCTGTTATTGATACTCTTTTAGATATAAGTTCTGATCCATAAATACAATATCCCCCCCTTATCAGATGGTTTTGATAGATGGATAGATAGATATAGAGATAGATATAGATATATTGATATATAGATATATAAATTGATAGATATAGATATATAGATAGGTATAGATATATAGGTTAATAGATATAGATATATAGCTAGATATATAGATATATATATATAAATATATATATGTTACATAAAATTGACTTGATTTCCTCTTTATTTTCACCCAGATTGCAGAACTTGGCTGAGACAAGCACACAACAACAAGACTGTTGGCAACAGCTTCAAAAGCATGCAGTGAAAGTACATAGGATCAACAAGGAGAAACAAAAGGCGAGATTGTGCCCATTGGCCATTTAAAAATATCTGAAGAGATAACGACTCAACGAAATCAAACACAAGGGGATTCAATCATTTCAGAATTCCCAATGAAGTGTAACACCACTTCATCAGGGTAGCCGGAGACTGTTAGTTAAAAAAAAGTTCAAAGGGATCAGGTCGGGACTGGTTTAAGTAATCCTAAACTTATAGAAATGACCGCCCTCTATCGTAGACCTCTTATGAAGGAAGAGTGGTCAAGCAGTCATTTAAGAACATTAGCGTACATTTTTGTAGAAGGGTGCCTGTCCTTTAATAATAAGACTATAAGTTTCCATCCAGGCATTTTAATTCTGAAATGTGTGTGAAAGAATGCAGAAATAACAAATAAATATATGTATTTCACTATTCATTGTCTTATATTCCTTTGTTGGTACCTCCCAAAGTGCTTTGAAGCCGCATTCAGAGTTTTGCATAAAACCTTTAACTGTGTTCAGGTTTTGGTATACCATTTCTAAGACTTTGATTTCCTATATTACCGTTGTTACTTTTTCAACAATTGGACCTGTGAAAACTTGGGCTGTGAGTTGACGGGGTGAAACCGTACTAAAGCAATAGCCCCAATCCTTGCCAGGGTGAACCACAAGAGGCCACTAAATTAACTTGTGCTTAACTCTCTGGTAGAATGGCAGAAAAGCATTCCTGCTTAACTTGTAGGCAACTTGTAAAGTATATATGAAACAGGTAAACAGTAATAAAGGGAACATACAACACAAGAAAAATTCCAAATCAATATAAACAAATACAGTACATTTTAATAAATAATTTGAGACCAAAACGGCAAAAAGCCAATCACTAAAATGGAGTTATGAATTTTTAAAGTTGAAAATGAAACCAGAACCTAAAAGATGAAAGCATCAACCGCGGACATCTAGTCACACGGGACTGGGGGAGAGTTGAAAGTTATGGCCGACTGTGATGGAGCGCTTTTCATATACATTGAATTGGATTGGGTCCGGTCTCTGCTTACTTTCTGACTTAGAAGAAAAATGTCAGAGAAGATAAAGTTCAGCAGGGAAAGGCAGTTGGTGGTGTCCAGTTAGGAGGCGTTTGAGTTGGGAAGCCAATGAACGAAGTCGGGGTGAAGATTCCTTCGTTCAAACGTAGTTGTGTTTTTGGAAGTCAAAAATGTCCAGTGGGGGGGAAGCTGAAGGCTGTAGCCAATGAGGGCTCCACAATGCCGGATACCCTTTCTGTGAGGAGTGACTGAACAGGATTTTCTGTCTCGGTCGGCCTGAGCTAGTAGCGGGAGCTGCTACTAGCTCAGGCCGACCGAGGATGCACCTTGGATGGAATGACAAGCATGTAGGTCCTGGTCTCAAAGCACTTTTTATCCAAAACATTTTGGTCCCATGTTTCGAATTTAGGCTATCTGGGCACCATTAGCACCACTTCCAAGGGTCCTTGACTTTAGAGGCACCACTTGGAGGGTCACGACTCACACAGGCAGGTTCCAGGTGCGGGTTCATTGAAACTTTCTCTGTCCCTGAGATTCTGATCGGAGGCCAGCCAACTAGCCTATGGAGTCACTTCTGGAAGGAGAAGAGCTGTGCCCAAGCAGCAGGATAGACCTCTGGAGTTCATAGTAGACTACAGGCAGCAGAGCAGTCATTGGTGCAGCAAAGCAGTCCCTCTGAAGTACACAGAGGGTCACAGCTCTGAGAGTCCTTGCTTAGTTCCAGGAGTGAACTTAAGAGTGGGACTGAGGGTTCTATTTTTATAATTGGTGCCTTCTTTGAAGTGGGAGAAACATCTGGAGGCTACTTCCTCACAGAAGTGTCTGGAATTTGCTGCCTCCCTGCCCTGGCTACAGGCACAAAATGCTAGTATAAAGTTCTTTGTGTGAGAGCAGAGCTCAACTTTTTTTTGTTGTAAATCTTTTTATTGAAAATAAAACAAACATGGCAATATACACGATACAATAAGATATCAGTCCGAGTGTGGAAGGAGGAATAAAAGTGCCATACAATAAGGTGCTCAAGGCATATTAGGGGATGGGGGCAGGGGAGAGAGGAATCCAAATTGATTATATCTTGTACACTACGAGGAATGGCAGGTCAGGGGGAAAGTGGAACTTCAGGGACATCCATAAGAGGAGGAGTGCAAATATCTCCACGGTAAGTGTTCCAAGGACCCCATACCTTACCCCATTTCCTGGGCTGCCCCTTGCTACATAGACTGTTTTCACCCTGAACATGCACCAGTCCATATTTTCCATCCAAGCCTCGACCGTGGGTGACCTTTGGGAACCCCACAACTGCGCTGTATCCCTTTTTGCCACCATATTTCCCAGGGTTGCCCACTGCGTCTGTGCAGCATTATAGTCAGTTGGTTCCCAAACATTCAGGAGACAACGTCTAGCCTCAGGCAGCAGATCAATACCAGTGCCTCCCTCATCTTATTGTGTATCCCAGTCCAAAAAGCAGCTACTGCAGAACATTCCCAAATTATATGTAGAAACGTCCCAAGCAGCCCACAGCCACGTTTGCAGAGACCATCTACTGAGTAACCCATTCTAATCAAGCATGGGCCAGTCACATAGACTCTATGTAGGATTTTCAATTGCACAAACCGGAGACAGGCCGGAATCGCGACCTCCTTGGGAGAAGAGATCGCAGACTACCAATCCTCATCGTCTAATTCAAGACCGTCACGGGTCCATATGTCCCGGAGGCATACCAACAGGTCAGTCCTACCATTGATCAGCTTTTTGTAGATCAAAGAGATAGTACTATCTGGCACATATCCATCCAGTATTCTATCCTCAAGTGGAGAGGACTCCAGAATATCTACACTCTCAGTAAAAACCGAATGCAAGGCATGATGGACCTGAGCATATCGAAAATATTCCCTGTCACTCAGGTTGAACTCGCCCTTCAATTCCTCAAAGGTTTTAAACTTGCCTTTTACCCATAGATCACCCACCTTATTGACACAGATCATATCCCATTTCTCAAATCCTTTCGCTTTCCACAAGTTACCCAGCTTCTCGGAAGCAAAAAGCGGGGTCGCACGGGTCAGTCGATCCCTCCATCCCATAGCATTGTTAGCGCAGTGCCAAACCCGAACCTCAATCTTTGTGGGTCCAGAAAGCTTCCCTCTATCCAATCTAGAATAAAGAGCTCTATAATAATCGCCCCCCGGCAACTGCCACTTGTCCATGGCAAACGCAGGGTTCAATCCGGGACCATACATGCCATGATTAATGGCCCCCAATTGAGACGCCCAGTAATACCGTTTGATGTCAGGGAGAGCGATGCCACCGTCATACCATGGAAGCGTCAACTTGGCGAGGGCGACACGCGAACGCCCATCCCAGAACAACTTCCTCTGGAGACCCTCAATAGTCCGAAAATAACTCGCGGGGTAGAAAGCGTGGTAGCAACATCATCTTAAAGAGTGCCGCACGGCCGAGCGGCAAGAGCGGCAGCTTACGCCAGCGCACCAAGTCCAGCTTCAGTTGGGTTAGCGGTGGGAGCAAATTCTGTTCATATCGGGCATCCCGGTTCAACGATACGTAAACCCCGAGATACCTAAAACCTGTTTGTGTGACCTGGATGGGACAATCACGTGGCAGAAGAGGGACATCTCCCGAGAGGACGTATAAGTAAGACTTAGTCCAATTAATGACCAGACCTGAGTTCCTGCCAAAGGAGGTGAGGACATCGAACAAAACCACTAATGACTTCCGGGGCGAAGTCAGGTACAACAATATATCGTCCGCGTAAAGCGAAATACGATCCTCGATGTCCGGGGCCCACCGGATACCCTTCATCGAAGGTTCCCATCTAATCGAGGCAGCAAAGGGCTCAAGAGCAAGAGCAAATAAGAGCGGAGATAATGGACAACCCTGTCTTGTGCCCCTTCCGAGAACGAAGGGCTTAGAGACCCGAACATTCACCACCACCTGCACCAACAGGTCCTCATAAATTAAACTGACCCAGCCAATAAAGTCAGGACCAAATCCAAACTTGGCAAGTACAGCCCACAAATACGGCCACTCCACCGTATCAAAAGCCATTGTGGCATCCAAAGAAGCCAAGATGGCCGGCTCACGCAATGACGAAGTCCTCACGAGAACACCATGCAAACGTCGCAAATTCAGGGTCGTATTCCGATGCGGGATGAAACCGGACTGGTCCAGATGAATCAAATCACCAATCACCTTTATTACATGATTGGCCAATACCTTAGCAAGGATCTTGGGTTCCGCATTAAGGAGTGATATAGGCCTATAGGAGGCGCAGCGGTCCCTTGGTTTCCCTTCCTTATGAATCACCACAATGGTCGCAAGACGCTGATCACGGGGAAGGGAGCCACTATCTTGCAATTCCAGGAACATGTCACGAAGATATGGTGCGATTTTATCAGGGCGTAGTTTATAAAGTTCAATGGGGAGACCATTAGGGCCCATCGCCTTCCCCGAACGAATAGAGCGAATAGCGAGAGCCACCTCGTCCACAGTTATTACGGCATCTAGCAACTCTCTATCAGAATCAGATAAGCCGGGCAATGCAATGTCGCGCAACAATAAATGGGAGTCTTCTTCCGGCCTATCAGATACGGGGGAATATACTTCCCGGAGATGTTCTGCAAAACTCTGGACGATCTCCTCGGGTTCAGTCACACGCAAACCATTCATTTTCTCAATCACAGGAACCACACGACTAGCCCTCTCTTTTTTATCTAACCATGCTATCAGCTTGCCAGCTTTATCCCTGACATCATACAATCGACCCTGCTGCTCCCTCCCCATAACTTTTGCGGCATCCGTCACCAACGCCCTATAGCCAAGCTGTTTAAGACGCATAACATCTATCCTCTCACGGGTGTCGCCCAATTCCAGATCACGCTCCAGCTCGGTGATCTCTGTCTCGAGTCTAACTACCTCCTCGTTTCTACTCTTCTTCGAACCAGTAATCAATGATAACGCCTGACCTCTGATGACCATCTTAAAAGCCTCACAGAGCGATACTGCAGAGGAGACCGATCCCAAATTCTCAATAAAATACAGGTCAAGAGATTTGACCAACTCCGCACAGGTCTTAGGGTTACGGAGATACCACGTATTAATTGGGGATATCCGCCCCTCCGACCCAACACGCACGTCTAGCCGAATCCACAGTGGAGAGTGGTCGGAAATCCCCCGCGCCAGATGTCGCACCTCAGTCACGGAGGGGGCATGTGCAGCCGGCACCAAAAGGTAATCAATCCTGGAAAGACTACCGTGTGCACCCGAGTGGAAAGTGTATTGATTATGGGCTGGGTGTAACAATCTCCAAGAGTCCACCAACCCCAGTGTGTCTATAAAGCCACTAAGCCAAGTCTGTGACCCAGTAGGTCCCTGGGTGGGTGCCGATCCTCCCTGCCAGAGACAACCGAGTTAAAATCTCCGCCCATGACCAGAATACCCTCAGGAAGTCCCAATACTATTCGCCCCAGGTCAACAAAAGTGGTCGACTGTAGACCCGGGGGGACGTAAACCGAGATCAAGGATATAGTTCTACCTTCCCACCGTCCAGTAAGAGCTACTTAGCGCCCCCTATCATCCAGGTCTGTTGCAACTATTTCTAAGGGGAGAGAATTCCTAACTAGGATACCCACCCCTCTGGATCTAGAAGTGAACCCCGCATGGGCAACCATGTGATACCCTCTCCGGTTCATGGCGCGACAAGTATTACCGATCAAATGCGTTTCTTGCAACAATACCACATCAGGAGACAATCGCTTCAACAGCTGTAACACATTCACATTCTAACTCATTAGTCTCAATCCCCTACCCCCCATCCCAAAAGTGAAAGCAGATGCACCTCCCCTCGGAAATCAACATCCAACTCAAATGATAAAACCATACGTTGCCTTGCATTGAACCAAAACACACCCACTGGAACATCCCCCCACCCTCAAACCAGAAACCCGTTACAACTTCCACCATCCTGCACCCCTGCGTAAGACTAAATATCCACCCCAACTTGCAGTGTGCCTGTCGCCCTAATATCAATCAAGTCTACAAAAAGAAACCCCCGAGGAGGAAGAGAGTCAACCCATCGCCCCGCCACTTCCGGGTAAGACTCATGAAATCATACAGCAAAAGTCATCGAACCATAGTCAGGGTGATCAGTAAAGTTCAGGGGCTGGATGCCATGTTCCTATTCCTGCTCTGTCGGGACGCCTTCCGCTCCTCCAGAATGTTCCTCCCGGCCACGTTGGTGTGACAAAGTGTTGAGCCATTCTCCTGCCATCTGGAAATAACATTGCGTATTTCAGTTCCATCTCCCTCAGTCGTCGTTTTACGCCCAGAAATCCAAGTCTTTGCTTTTGGACTGTCTGTGTAAAATTCGGGTAGAAACTTACAGTGGTATTTTCATATTTCGTAGGCCCACTCATCCATGAGGCCTGCAGGATAGCGTCTCTATCCCGGAAGTTAAAAATTCTGGCGATGAGAGGTCTCGGCGGGGCACCCACCTTCGGTTTACCACCCGGTACTCTGTGAGCTTGTTCAACTGCGAAGAAATTGCCCAGACCCTTAGGAGCAAGGTGTTTGGTGATAAGATCTTCCACAAACAGATCAGCTGCCGGATCTTCTGACTTTTCCGGGACTCCAATAATGCGTACGTTGTTACGTCGGGCCCTACCTTCAAAGTCCTCCAACCGGCACGCAAAAAGATCATTCGAAGTCTGTAGGTTGCAGACCTCCGTCTGCAAGTCGGATACATCACCCGTTAGGCTGGAAGTTTTCAGATCTAAAGATTTGACCTTTTCATTGGTTTTTGATAAATCCGTACGGATCTAATTCACATCGATCGAAACAGTGTCCAGCTAATGGGCGAGAGTCTCAAATTGTTGGCCGATGGACGCCTTCATCCCATCTAGGGCACCCATGACGTCTTGTAAAGTCAATTCTGCCGATGAGGACAGGTCCTCTTTAGTACCATCGAGTGATCTGCTCAGTCCACCAGGGGATCCTTTAGAGTGGGCATACCAATCCATATTGTTTGCTTGGGTGTAGCCACCTCGCCGAGTGGCCTTGGATCTTTGCTTGTCGCCATCAGGTTTGGTCGCCATTACAGACAAGAAGGCCTTCCAAAGTGGCGTATCTCGAGAGGAAGTGGCTGCAGTCAAAGCATCAGCGGCAACCAAAGGACTCAGTCTGTCCGGGCCCAGTATACGCCGTCAGGATATCGCCTTATGATCGCCAAGTCATCAAAAGGCTTCTGCTGGTAGTAGGCTCTCTCTCAGATAGGGTCAGACTGGAGCCTCGAAAACAAAAGTGAAAGTACAGATCTATGGTTCCTCAGGCCGCTGTTGTTCAACTACCGCCCGGGCACCATACCAACTCGAGCTCCGGGCATCTCCGAGTGGCAGGCCGCAATATTCAAATCGTTGTAATTCCGGTTCCCGAAGTCTGATTCAAATTTGGACAACGGTGTCTGCCTCAGCCATGGTTCGTCTTCAATAGCCCGTCAATGTAATCAGGATAATTTTCAGGATAGATGCGGGAGGTTGCGAGGGTCTCGGAGCCCTGTGCTCACGCGGCCATCTTGGTTGCGCGCGAAGCTCCTCCAGAGCTCAACTTTTTGATGTTTAAATGGGCCTGTGCCCAGCTCCGCCCTCCAAACTGCCAGAGATGCCGTATTTAGGCAAAACTAATCACTCTATTGTGTGGTGGTCTTGAAGGTATATACAAAGGCCAACTGCCACTCAAACCTAGACATTTGACTCAGGAACAGGCGACAGGCACCAAGTGGTTAAGACAAGAAAATGCCAAATTTTTAGGTCTCGCATAGGCAGCAAGTAATCTCTATGTATTGGCAAGCGGCCGGAAGTTTCTCCTGCCGCTTGCCATTTGCTGAATGTTGGCATAGCTCCTGTTAGCTGTATTTTTAGTGGCTGTTGATGTCAAACTGACTTCCGTGTAGTCCGGAAGCAGCGGCCACTAACTACAGTTTTTGTCTGCCAAATTGCACCTTTTTTATGTGTAGCGCATCTCTGCCTGATGTAAATATGGCAGCGGCGCATGCGCAAGGCTGCGGCAGGAGCCGGTGTGGGCGAGAGGCAGGCAGCGCATGCTGCTTGTTACTTTTTTTTATTAATTTTTATTTCGTGTGCGCAGTGGATTTTCATTGTAAATTTTTTTTTTGTGTGAGCGGTGGCTTTTCATTGGACATGGCATGACATGCTCTCCCAAGCTGCGCTCGTCCACTTGCGTGACTTGCTGCTTGCACTCACCATGGCTTTGACTAGCCACGTGGGAGTCCTGTGTGCTTGGAGAAGCTGCCACAGCCCTTGCTTTTAGCGTGTAACCCACTGCCGATGCTCACCATGGACATAAGAGTTCCATCGGATTAGGAGCATGGGCATGTGTTGAAAGAGCCTTTAACTGTTCAAACATATATATTACACACACTTCAATAAATCAACATGTGTCATTCACAGAGCGGCTGTCACTGCATAAATATGAGTTGCACACACAGTGGCTGCGCTGCCTCTGTCCTTCACTGGTTTTTTAAGATAGCACGCACACTCAGAGTGACTATTTCTGCTTTTGGATGTTGCTACCCTTCACTGAGCGGCTGTCTCTGCCCTTGGCTATTACTGCCCTTCTGTGGCCACCTGCCCTTACTCTTTGCTTGAGGTTTAGTGTCTGCAAATCAAAGCACCACTTATCTGTATCATGGTGGTAACATACGGTCCATTCCTACACATGGAGAGGTACAGGCCGCTTGGCTGGCTCCACGCTGTCAATAATATGTTGTTATCACAGGGTCCTCAAACTCAAAACTGTAGTAATTCTTTTTATTGGAGATACAGTTTTCCATGCGTGGTGCTCCCACTTCCAACCAGGGGTGACTGCCACTGCCTGGAACTTACAAGAATCCCCAGGAGATGCAAATACATGTTTGAAATGGAAGGTACACAGCTTGTGGGCAGCGCATGCTGCTTGTTTTACATGGTGCCGTGTTTGCCCACACCTAACATGGCAGTTCGGCGATCGGTGGCTGTAAGCATGCACACTCAAGTAGCGTCCGACACGCTAAAGGCTAGTACAACCAATGTCTTTAATTGCTGCGTTTAGCTCCAGTAAAAGTCAGGGGGTGCGTGGCTGCTGAGTTTACATTCATCGACCCGCACCAGAAATTGTGGCACCAGCCCGGCGGGGCTGCCGTCTAGGTTTGTGAAACACTGCTGTGTTTTGCCTTGTGTCATTACCTTCTTTGAAGCTTACGGGCTTTAAAGCTCCCTTCGCCCGTTTGCTTTATTAATGGTATGGAAACTTTTCCTTTTTATCTTTCAAGACAGGTCTGCGCGCCCTGAGAGAGGCAGGCTGCCTTTTTAACCTGGAATATGGATGGGGCTCAGCCTCGCAGGGCAGGCTGAGCTCCATCCGTCAGACTGACCACATAAGCCTGTGTATTGCAGTTGGCAGACAGGCGCAAATTTCTAAGCCATGGGTCACAGCCATTAATGTTATAAGAACCCTCAACCATTCCCCTTCCTCAGCCTTGCTTTCCTGCAGTTTAAACGTAGTTAAAAGGTGAAAAATAACAGTACTGAAATAAATTGTATTTTCCAATCAATCTGTTCCGTAACCAAGCTCAGACATCACTCTCTAAAAATTCATCCTATCTTTCCCACTTGTTTTAGCCTCTAAATCAGTTTACCTATAGCTCCGCCCCCACCTTTTCTCTGCATCTTGCCACTGATCTCTGGCTCTAGTTTCTGTGAATTCCCGTTCTGCTTTTTTTTTTATTACACCTTTTATTTTCCTTCCTCCTCCTGTTCAACTGGCTTGTCCGGACTCCAAGTCTCAATTTTCCTAGTGTTCCACTAACTCAATGCTCCCTCCACCTCTCCATTTCTCCTCCTCACAGCACCTTTTCTCCCCATCTCTGCTTCACAGTGCTAAATTAAGAACCACATGTGTAATACGAGCTCTAAACTGTAGCAAGCTGTGCGAGAGCCTCGAACACCTCATGGGAATTTGGGGAGCGTGCCCCTCCTGCTGACAATTTATGTTTAAAAACCAGGCTCAATGTTGCATCTCGAACACATTTTCCCCATTATATTGGCTTCTAAGTTATCTATTTAGAAACACAATCTCTTCCAAAGTTGAATTCATGAACTAGCTCTGTACTTTTAGGATGTGACACACGAGCAGTTTACATAACCAACATCAAAAGCTATTAGCATTGTAAATGGCAATGCTTTTTATCTATTTGTTTTGAAAATCAACACATACGTAAAAGGTTTGTTATATACAATGCCAGTAGCTCAAAGTTTTGCAAATGCGCGACCTATTGCATTGCAATTGTTTGATAAAAGTAAGAGAACAAATGATGGACGGAATGCTGAACAATGCAAACATTCACCCCCAGTATAAGCATTTAATTTACAGGCCCTGAGTATATGGTATACCACCATACTAGAGGCGTATAAGTAAATTAAATATGCAGTCAGGTGTACGTCAATTTTACCATGTTCTAGGGAGAAAGCACAAGCACTTTAGCACTGGTTTGCAGTAGTAAACTGCACTGAGTCTTAAGGCCAGCAAAAATGAATTTAGAAAAATAGGAGGGTGAAGGCAAAATGTTTGAGGATGACCCTTCTGAGAGAGAAAGTCCAACAGGCCATAATGTATTAGTGAACGCCTTCAATATAGTATTGATATAACTACAAATTAAACAAATAATTCTAATTGTAGTATGAGGGTCAATGCGAGTGCAAAGCTACTAACGAAAATGCATACAAGAACTTCTTGATATATAAAATAAGAATCACCATTGATAAAAAAAGGGTCACTTGTGGAAAACAGATTATTGTTGTCCTTTCCATCTAGTCACCTACCTTGAAACTTGGTAGTGAAATTTAAAGAAACCATTTACAGTAGTTTGCCGAGAGCCACCTTCCCTTCTCAGTTGATCAACATCTTTTTTTGGCCAGGATCGAACTCCCTCATGATTTGACAGGATTAGGAATGTGTATGAAGCTAACAACCTGTAACAAGACACAGAAACAAGTCACGGACAAGTGCTCAGACATTGTGTTTATGAAGGAGAAAATACAGAGGAACAGACGTGCATAGGCGTTCTGGGTGCATTGCAGTCGTCTTAGGAGCTTGCCCGGCGTTCCTGCATGAAAAGGCCTTTCCGTACTCCAGCCTGCTGGTGACGAGGGCCTGGGTGTCTGTTCACGTTTCGGTGGGGATCCACTTGAAGATCCTGCAAAGCATTCGGAGGGTGTTGAAGCAGGATGAGGAGAAGGCGTTGACCTGCTTAGTCATGGAAAGGGTGGAGTCGAGGATGACCCCCTAGGTTGCGTGCGTGGCCGGTGGGTGTCAGGGCTGTTCCTAGTGTTGTCGGTCACCAGGAGTCGTCCCAGGCTGAAGGGGTGGAGCCAAGTATGAGGACCTCCATCTTGTCCGAGTTCAGCTTCAGTCGGCTGTTCCGCATCCATTCGGCGATGGCCTTCTTTCCTTCGTGGAGGTTGCTTTTGTCTGTGTGAGGGTCTTTGGTGATGGAGAGGATCAGCTGGGTGTCGTCGGTGTAGGAGATGATGTTGAGGTCATGCTGTCGGCGACGTGGGCGAAGGGTGCCATGTAGATGTTGAACAGCGTCGGGCTGAGGAAAGAGCCCTGGGGTACGCAGCAGATGATCTCGGTGGCATTGGATTGGAAGGGGAGAGGCGGATACTCTGAGTTCTGCCGGAGTGGAAGGATATGGTCCAGTCCAGGTCCTTCTCTTGGATCCGTGCGTCGTGTAGGCGTGTTCGTAGTGTGCAGTGGCAGACCGTGTCGAAGGCGGCTGACAGGTCCAGGAGGATGAGTACCGCTGTTTCTCCGTTGTCAAGCAGGGTCCTAATGTCATCGGTGGCGGCAATGAGGGCGGTTTTGGTGCTGTGGTTGCTGCAGAACCCGTGCTGGGATGGGTCCAGGATGCTGTTCTCCTCGAGGTAGCGGGTCAGTTGTTTGTTGATGATTTTCTCGGTGACCTTCGCCGAGAACGGGAGCAGGGAGATGGTTCGGAAGTGGCCTCACTAAATATACTCTGGATTCTCGGTGTGATTTGCATTCGGAGCCCATTACAACAGTGACCACCAATGTCCAGGCTGCTTCAGACAGGATGTGTCATCTTTGCTGCAAACACAAGTAGCAAAGCATTAGCATTTACTCCGTAGCTGGGCCCCTTTGCTTCTTATGAAAAGACTTTGTGCCATTCCGAACTTACAAAAACGGTAACCACCCTATTTGCTGCTCTAGAAAACTGCAGAACGTGTACCATTTGCCTAGCCCTGCCAGTCCCTGAGTCTCATCTACACATCACCCACCTGTTAATCACTCCAAATTACTGAGTCTCCCTATATTGCGTTACCTTCATTTTAGGGATATTGTAATTTCCATTCTTTACTTCAGAGCCTACTGCCATGCATGAAGACAAATTAACATGTATATTAACATATATTTTGTAATTATCTTTTTGTTCCTATATTCAAGGCGACTTGAACTGATGCATGTTGCTCATATCTTAATATTAGCGATATGTAGTCTGCTCCAAGGAGATTTCCATATTGCACTTCAAGGATGGTCGAGATACTGTAGACATGGTAGTGCGGTCAATGGAAACAGTGGTGGTCTTCGGCAGACACTCTTGGAAGAGGTCAGCCAGGCTTTCAGGTAATATTCAAACACAGATTGATTGGCAGAAGGTAGGCATTTCACAGAAAGAAAATAAACAAAACAGGGTTACAGCTAACACACTAGGTTTGACGTTGCCAGCTCTTGAGTTCCATCAGAAGAATAAATAATTACGGTAGTCAACTCAACAGAGCTGTACAACAACCCCTACTACCACAATTCTTCAAACCTGTACATCAGCCACACCAACTCTGCCACGAGTTTTCGGCATCACCACAACATCAGTCTCAATAGAAGAGACAGCCGCGACCTTTGCAGGTAAGAGTGGTGGGGCCTGGTGGAGGGAATTTCGATGGACGATGATGAGGGAAAATTAAATAAATAATACATTTTCCCTCGTTGTCTGTAATATTTTGCCCTCCTCCCCACACCCAGCCCCATCACTCTTACCTGAACACAGGCTGCAGCTGAGACGAGAGTAGACTCTATCACCTGCTACACTGCTCCAAAATTGCTTAAGTCTTGATTCAGAACATTTACATTCTGCATGATTTGGCTCACATAATTTAATTGGAAATGTAAATAGATCTCCACAGACAGCAGAGGTCTTCAGATTTTAGCAATTCATTTGGCTGTACTGTTTGGATCACATTTCCCCTCCCTGCCTTCAGTGCGCTTCTCCCCAACCAACATCTTGACAGCAGAGGTCAAATCCTTTCAAAAGCAGTAAAAGTAAGGGGCATAGCATTCTATCCAGGATGCTTCCATATTCAAAACAAGCAGTGGCATAGGCAATAGGTCTCGCCTTTGGAATCTAATAAGTGTTTAGCTATACAGGATATTATCCTGGGTGGTGCCCACCGGGAATTGTTGAGCTATACAACAAATAAACACACTGATGGACATATGCATACAAATGTGCTCAATCTCACTACTCATGATGACATATTTTATCTCCATATTAATAATCCCCACCCTTGCTTAATGTTTCCTTCTATGCTATTCATGTGTGATGGAAGGGATACCTAATAAATAAATGCTTGCAAGTACAAAAAACAGAGGGAAACCTGGGGGACGAGGGGGATACAAAAGCAGAATGAATGAACAATGAATTTGCAATTCTGAGGCCACACATAAGAATATCAGTAGATTATAGCGTGTATTAATGTTAGTCAGCAAGCCTGACTGAAGGGGAATGAACTACCTTGGGCATAGAAGGTGTGAGTATGCAGTGAAGAAGAATATCTTATGCCTTTGACCTATGAAGGAGCAATAATAAATTTAATGAGACTTGGCACTGTGTATTGGAATCTGTCAAACGTGTCTGTTACTGTCTCCTGCCGCTTAACGCTTTAGAATTACCAATGATTGTGAATTTATATCAGAAAACAAAGCAGATCCATGCCCACCAAGAATGAAATATTAGCTTATATTTTCTTCTTTAGCAGGTCAGTACCATGTTTGTAGGTCATAGCTATCACAATGCCCAATAGTTGTAAGTTGTTTTCAACAATACTGGTTCCAAAATAGCTGTGTTTTTTTGGGGTCTATTTGGGAAGCTATACACAAGACAGAGGAGCATAACTCCATCTTATTTGGTGGAGTTGCTTAGTGGAGCTACTATACCCTCCAATTTTTACCAAAAATCCTTAGCTGGCACTTTGAAAGGACTTCTGTCTCAATTCTTTCCAAAGTACAGAAACCGCCCTATTGGTGGTATCAGAAATTCCAAACCAAGGCAGCAGTGCAGCTCTGATCCTATTATGCCTAACTGCTCCTTTTGACACTGTCTCTCCCTCACCTATGATTACTAATCTTTTTCATCTTGGTATTTGTAAGCAAACACTTAAATGGCTTGTCTCTTTCCTTTCTAACAATTGCAAACAAAGCTCACTTCCTCAGTTTCGCTCATCCCCAGTTCCCATCACCTGCAAAGTTCACCAAGGTTCATCTTAAAACGACTTCAGATTGTGCAGAATCAGGCAGCAAGACTCATGTGTAAACAATCTAAATGGCAGTCAGCTAGACCGGGACTGTCAAAGCTCCACTGGTTACCAATGGCTCAAAGGGTTGCCTTTAAGACGGGATGCTTAGTTTTTAAGGCTCTGCATGGCAACAGCCCCGGATTTGTTAATAACATGATCACAAAATATGAACCCCCGCGTAATTTACGCTCTGCCCACCTCCACCTGGTAACAATCCCGTCATTCAAACGGAAACGACAAGGAGGAAGCGGCTTCTCCTATCTGGCCTCCACTTTCTGGAATTCCCTTCCCCTGTCACTTAGGAGCTGTGACAATCTCCTGGTCTTCAAGAAAGCCCTGAAGACTTGGTTGTTTGAGCAAGCCTATGCCTAGGAATTTTGGGCTACTTCCCTCAGTCTCAGCGCCATTAAACCTATAGGTGTACGTGCGCTCTATAAGTGGTTATTAACATAACATAATATAACATATATAAGAAACGTGCTCCTCCAGCGGGACAGGCCATGTCAGATTATCTATAATAACAACAACGAGAGAGAGAGGGAAAGGACACTCTCGGTCCCCCACGAAGTAGTAATAAACAACAAAAGAGTGCCCACTGAAGGGTACAGGTGTCCAGCACAGAGACAAGGAAAGTTTGAATCTACCTTCGTAGGAATTTCCCAGGGATTCTTTTTAAGCCCTCACTCACCACCCTGGGTGGTGACATGCTTCATCATTGGGCCCACCGGGAGAGACCGAATGTCTCCCTGGTGTGCTGCGACGCCAGGTTACTGCGGAGCGGGGTTTTTTTGTGTGACAGAATGTGAAAGAGTGAGTAATATTAAAAAATACCGGCAGCACTTACCACATAAAAAAACTTTATTCCGTGGTTGGCTGGGTATTAGTTAAAAAGTATGTGATGGGAAATCTACCAACTATTGTGTTGGGTGTTTTCCCCTCAAGGTTTACAATGGGGTCAACATGTTTCTGCCCTTTAAGTGTACATGTGTTACTGGGCATTCGTCAGGACCATGTAAATGTGTACCTCGGCGGTATAGGCACGCTGAGGCCTACCCTGACCAGAGGACGTGAAAGTTAAAAGACTGACTATGTGTCAAAAAAGGGTGCAAAAAGAACAAACCAAAAAAGGTGGGTTCGAGCTAAAGTGTGCGAACCTGTGGTCTGAAAAAGATTGACAAACACACATGAAAAGACAAAACGTAAAGGTTACTGGGTGGACTGGAGCGTCTTTCTGCTACAACTGTATCTGCAGCTCTGTGCTTGGAGTAAGGATGAGAAGCGTGCCCACGGTGAATTAGTTAATTAGTATGTTACCGCCTGAGATGGTGGAGACCAGGCTGTCACGGGGCATTCAGCTAAACAGCACAAAGAACGGTCGCAACACAAGCAGACGTACCATTCGTGCTAAGACGATCAATGCGCCCAGAAAATTGGGCTAGTGACTATGTTGGACCCTAGTGGTTCAACCAGTGTCTACAGATTAAAAAGAGTAAAAAGATAAAAATGGCAAATTTCTCACTTGTGTGTTAAAAGATCCACACCTCATGGGTCTCGGGAGGGGGGTGGTGGCGACAGTGGCACACCCTAAAGGAGTGAAAGGACACACTTTTTTTAGCGATCTGAGCGGTACTTAGGATACTTAGCTTAATGATAGGCAGAGCCTGATGGTATGAGCAGGGATCCTTACGCCCGCAACGCCAAACACCCGCTTGGCACCTAGCGCTCTCCTCGAACCGGACCCCGTGGATGGGTGTTCGGGAGGTGAATGGCATATAAATACTCTGTCCTAGGTAAAGCGCGCGAAATTGGGCGTTGCTACCCCGGGGAGGGGGGTGTGTCTAAGGGTGGGGGGTGCCCAATCGCAAAGCCGTCCGAGAACGAGTCTTGGAATACAAGCCCTCGTGTTGCTATGGTGACCGATTGGACGCGTGTGTGTCAGAAGGCCTGATGGTTAGAACGTAAACCCACGAACATTAGTGTTATCATGGTTAGTTTGGATGTCTAACACGGGTCAGGAGTGGGTGGGCTCTGAGCACGCGTCAAAGGGGGAGGGGGAGAAACTCTCTGAGACATAGAGAGTCAGAACTTATAGCATCAGGACGGTAAATGTGGATATGTGTAATGCACCCAGATACGCGGCAGATTATTTTTTCAGAACAGATGACCATGGGATCTGGTCGTTTAACCCATTAATGTGGGTGCCCAACCTATAAACCCATCGTTGCTCTTTCTCGAAGAGAATGTTGGTAGTATTTCTCTCCGTGGTTACTTGCTCAATTATTGTCCATCTGAGGTCATTGGGCGTGTGGTATTGCCGCAGGAAATGTTCGCTCATTTTGGTCGCAGATTTATGACACCTTATGTTACTGCGATGCTCGCAGATTCTTTGTCTGATTTTCCGTGTTGTCATCCCGATGTACTTTTTGGAACAGGGACATGTTATCATATAAACGACGTTAGTCGAATTACAATTTGTGTGATTCTTCTGTGTCCATGTTCTCCCTGGTTCAAGGGACAGTTCCTTAGTGTGCGTGGTGAGGTGACAGACACTGCAATTGGCACATGGGAAGTGCCCTGTCACGGGTGGCAGACCCCACGCTTCAGTGATGGATCTTGTACCGGAAGTGGAGATATCGACCATCGGGCGTGTGTGGACCAAAGAGTCTTTAAGGCTAGTGCCTTTCTTAAAAGAGAATAATGGTTTTTCCCAGTTTCTTTTATTGCTGTTTATGATTCTCCAGTGTTTGTTGACAGATTTTTTCATCGCGTCTGAGATGGTGCTGTATGTTGTTACGCACGTTAAAGGTATTTCAGTTGGAGCTCTGATATTCTCTTCCAGTAAGGCCTCTCGTGGTTGGTTCCTGGCGCGTTTGTTCCCTTTTTCCAGGATCTTTTTTGGGTAGCCACGGTTTTGTAGTTTCTTGGTCAAATCGGCGGCCTGGGATTTGTAATCTTTGATGTCCGTACAATTTCTCCGTATACGGAGATATTGCCCATATGGCAGATTTTCTCTCAGCGGTCTTGGGTGAAAGCTCGAGAAATCTAGGAGATTATTTTTAGCCGTTGGTTTGTAGTGGGTAGTAGTTTTCAAGGTGGTTCCACTCACAGAGATGTTGACATCAAGGAATACCACTCTCTCTTTGCTGTAGTTGTTGGTAAACTTCAGAAATGGGTCTCTGGTGTTTATCCAGGTCAAGAAAGTTTTTAGGATGTCTTCATCACCTTTCCAAATTAAGAGTATATCATCAATATACCTTTTCCATAAGGTAATTGATGGGAGGAAAGGGTTGTCTGCTGGCAGGATGTGTTTTACCTCGAAGTCATAGACGTACAATCCAGCTATGGACGGAGCAAACGTGCTGCCCATCGATGTTCCGGTACTTTGTAAATAGAGCTCCCCCTGATATTCGAAATAATTTTCTTTAAGTGCCATTGTGGCACACTGGACTAGAAAATCCTTGGGGGTAACATAATCCCATTCAATCGAATCTAGGGCTCTCTCCATGACCCTTAAGGTCTCGTCTTGAGGGATGCTCGTATAGAGACTTTCAATGTCTAGTGTGACAAGGATGATTGAATTTTCCGAAAAGGTCACTTGGCCTAGCAGTTGTAGGAGGTTTTTCGTGTCTTTAAGATATGTTGTAGTGTTCTGTACCAGTGGTTTTAGGTAGAAATCACAAAATGTCGAGAGTGGTTCGAGGACAGAACCGATTCCGGAGACAATAGGTCTTCCAGGCGGAGGATTGATGTTTTTGTGAGTTTTTGGGAGGGTATAAAAATACGGCACAATACTGCCGCTGCCAGTGAGAAATGCTGCTTCATTTTTTGAAACCTGGCCATTCTCTTCTGCTTCTTTAACGAGATTGGAAATACGTTCTTTTAATTCTGATGTCGGGTCTGCAGTTAACCGTTTGTAGTTGACTGTGTTGTCCAGAAGGGTGCGACAGGCTTTGTCATAGTCAGTGGTGTTTTGTATCACTATCCCTCCTCCTTTGTCGGCTGGTTTTATAGTGATACTTTTGTCTTTTTTCAATTGTTCTAGCGCTTGGAATTCTGCTCCTGAGAAGTTTCGGAATGTGGTCGGTAGTAGTAGAGATTCCATATCATTAAAGACCGCCTGTTCGAAAGCTGTTATTTCTGCTGGGATGCTGTGAGGCGGTGGTACAAAGGTCGACTTCAACCTGAAGTTGGTATCATAAGGTGGAGGTTCAGTTTCAGTTTCTTTCCTTGCTTCAAAAAAGGCTTTGAGCTTGAGCTTGCGAAAAAACTCAGCTAACTCACAATGGAGTTTAAACTTATCCGGTCTCGCGGTGGGGACAAAACCCAAACCTCTTTCTAAGACTCTCTCTTCCACTTGACTGAGAGGTCTGTCGGATAAGTTGGTAATTAGACTCCTTGACCACTGGTGCTCGGTGTCACTGTTTTGCTTCGCGTGTTGTCGCCCACTCGGTCCTCGGTTTGCCAGGTTACTCGTTGGTTCTGGTTGTTGTGGTTGTTGCCTCTTCTCCTTCCCCTTCCCCTCCCGCCTCTCTCTAAAAAAGGCATCTGTTGTTGATGGTGTTGGGGGTAGTGGGGCTGCATGTAAGGGTTCCATCCCATTAGGGGAAATGGAGCATGCTGTGGGAACATGAAGGGGGGTGGGCCGTTCCCTGGTGGTCCAAACTGTGCCCAGCCAGGAGGTGGGTTATGAAAATTCGCCCTTCCCCTACCGCCTCTACGTCCTCTCTGTTTGTTTGAATGGTTGCTTGAATTGCTGCTGTTGGAGGAATCGCTGTCAGTGTCATCTGACTTATTGGAATCCCTCCGAGGTGGTGTGTAATCAGGTTCCGAGTAGGGGTAAACAGTCTTGAATTCAAATTTCTTCAATGATATGGAATCTCTACTACTACCGACCACATTCCGAAACTTCTCAGGAGCAGAATTCCAAGCGCTAGAACAATTGAAAAAAGACAAAAGTATCACTATAAAACCAGCCGACAAAGGAGGAGGGATAGTGATACAAAACACCACTGACTATGACAAAGCCTGTCGCACCCTTCTGGACAACACAGTCAACTACAAACGGTTAACTGCAGACCCGACATCAGAATTAAAAGAACGTATTTCCAATCTCGTTAAAGAAGCAGAAGAGAATGGCCAGGTTTCAAAAAATGAAGCAGCATTTCTCACTGGCAGCGGCAGTATTGTGCCGTATTTTTATACCCTCCCAAAAACTCACAAAAACATCAATCCTCCGCCTGGAAGACCTATTGTCTCCGGAATCGGTTCTGTCCTCGAACCACTCTCGACATTTTGTGATTTCTACCTAAAACCACTGGTACAGAACACTACAACATATCTTAAAGACACGAAAAACCTCCTACAACTGCTAGGCCAAGTGACCTTTTCGGAAAATTCAATCATCCTTGTCACACTAGACATTGAAAGTCTCTATACGAGCATCCCTCAAGACGAGACCTTAAGGGTCATGGAGAGAGCCCTAGATTCGATTGAATGGGATTATGTTACCCCCAAGGATTTTCTAGTCCAGTGTGCCACAATGGCACTTAAAGAAAATTATTTCGAATATCAGGGGGAGCTCTATTTACAAAGTACCGGAACATCGATGGGCAGCACGTTTGCTCCGTCCATAGCTGGATTGTACGTCTATGACTTCGAGGTAAAACACATCCTGCCAGCAGACAACCCTTTCCTCCCATCAATTACCTTATGGAAAAGGTATATTGATGATATACTCTTAATTTGGAAAGGTGATGAAGACATCCTAAAAACTTTCTTGACCTGGATAAACACCAGAGACCCATTTCTGAAGTTTACCAACAACTACAGCAAAGAGAGAGTGGTATTCCTTGATGTCAACATCTCTGTGAGTGGAACCACCTTGAAAACTACTACCCACTACAAACCAACGGCTAAAAATAATCTCCTAGATTTCTCGAGCTTTCACCCAAGACCGCTGAGAGAAAATCTGCCATATGGGCAATATCTCCGTATACGGAGAAATTGTACGGACATCAAAGATTACAAATCCCAGGCCGCCGATTTGACCAAGAAACTACAAAACCGTGGCTACCCAAAAAAGATCCTGGAAAAAGGGAACAAACGCGCCAGGAACCAACCACGAGAGGCCTTACTGGAAGAGAATATCAGAGCTCCAACTGAAATACCTTTAACGTGCGTAACAACATACAGCACCATCTCAGACGCGATGAAAAAATCTGTCAACAAACACTGGAGAATCATAAACAGCAATAAAAGAAACTGGGAAAAACCATTATTCTCTTTTAAGAAAGGCACTAGCCTTAAAGACTCTTTGGTCCACACACGCCCGATGGTCGATATCTCCACTTCCGGTACAAGATCCATCACTGAAGCGTGGGGTCTGCCACCCGTGACAGGGCACTTCCCATGTGCCAATTGCAGTGTCTGTCACCTCACCACGCACACTAAGGAACTGTCCCTTGAACCAGGGAGAACATGGACACAGAAGAATCACACAAATTGTAATTTGACTAACGTCGTTTATATGATAACATGTCCCTGTTCCAAAAAGTACATCGGGATGACAACACGGAAAATCAGACAAAGAATCTGCGAGCATCGCAGTAACATAAGGTGTCATAAATCTGCGACCAAAATGAGCGAACATTTTCTGCGGCAATACCACACGCCCAATGACCTCAGATGGACAATAATTGAGCAAGTAACCACGGAGAGAAATACTACCAACATTCTCTTCGAGAAAGAGCAACGATGGGTTTATAGGTTGGGCACCCACATTAATGGGTTAAACGACCAGATCCCATGGTCATCTGTTCTGAAAAAATAATCTGCCGCGTATCTGGGTGCATTACACATATCCACATTTACCGTCCTGATGCTATAAGTTCTGACTCTCTATGTCTCAGAGAGTTTCTCCCCCTCCCCCTTTGACGCGTGCTCAGAGCCCACCCACTCCTGACCCGTGTTAGACATCCAAACTAACCATGATAACACTAATGTTCGTGGGTTTACGTTCTAACCATCAGGCCTTCTGACACACACGCGTCCAATCGGTCACCATAGCAACACGAGGGCTTGTATTCCAAGACTCGTTCTCGGACGGCTTTGCGATTGGGCACCCCCCACCCTTAGACACACCCCCCTCCCCGGGGTAGCAACGCCCAATTTCGCGCGCTTTACCTAGGACAGAGTATTTATATGCCATTCACCTCCCGAACACCCATCCACGGGGTCCGGTTCGAGGAGAGCGCTAGGTGCCAAGCGGGTGTTTGGCGTTGCGGGCGTAAGGATCCCTGCTCATACCATCAGGCTCTGCCTATCATTAAGCTAAGTATCCTAAGTACCGCTCAGATCGCTAAAAAAAGTGTGTCCTTTCACTCCTTTAGGGTGTGCCACTGTCGCCACCACCCCCCTCCCGAGACCCATGAGGTGTGGATCTTTTAACACACAAGTGAGAAATTTGCCATTTTTATCTTTTTACTCTTTTTAATCTGTAGACACTGGTTGAACCACTAGGGTCCAACATAGTCACTAGCCCAATTTTCTGGGCGCATTGATCGTCTTAGCACGAATGGTACGTCTGCTTGTGTTGCGACCGTTCTTTGTGCTGTTTAGCTGAATGCCCCGTGACAGCCTGGTCTCCACCATCTCAGGCGGTAACATACTAATTAACTAATTCACCGTGGGCACGCTTCTCATCCTTACTCCAAGCACAGAGCTGCAGATACAGTTGTAGCAGAAAGACGCTCCAGTCCACCCAGTAACCTTTACGTTTTGTCTTTTCATGTGTGTTTGTCAATCTTTTTCAGACCACAGGTTCGCACACTTTAGCTCGAACCCACCTTTTTTGGTTTGTTCTTTTTGCACCCTTTTTTGACACATAGTCAGTCTTTTAACTTTCACGTCCTCTGGTCAGGGTAGGCCTTAGCGTGCCTATACCGCCGAGGTACACATTTACATGGTCCTGACGAATGCCCAGTAACACATGTACACTTAAAGGGCAGAAACATGTTGACCCCATTGTAAACCTTGAGGGGAAAACACCCAACACAATAGTTGGTAGATTTCCCATCACATACTTTTTAACTAATACCCAGCCAACCACGGAATAAAGTTTTTTTATGTGGTAAGTGCTGCCGGTATTTTTTAATATTACTCACTCTTTCACATTCTGTCACACAAAAAAACCCCGCTCCGCAGTAACCTGGCGTCGCAGCACACCAGGGAGACATTCGGTCTCTCCCGGTGGGCCCAATGATGAAGCATGTCACCACCCAGGGTGGTGAGTGAGGGCTTAAAAAGAATCCCTGGGAAATTCCTACGAAGGTAGATTCAAACTTTCCTTGTCTCTGTGCTGGACACCTGTACCCTTCAGTGGGCACACATGTCAGATTATCTACAAAAGATTGCCATGGTTTGGTTGGAGGATGGACAGCGTAAGTTTCTAGCCTCCCCGATAGATGAGGCAGAAATTAAGCTTGCGATAGGAGACCTGGCCGGTAGCCAGGCTCCTGGCTCCCATGGCCTAAGCCGGGAATTGTATAAAGCTTATCAACACGAGCTAGCCCCAAGACTACTTGAAGTATACAATGAGGCGTTAAAAAACGTATCTCTTCCCCCAACTATGCACAAAGCTATTGTAACACTATTGCTTAAACCTGTGAAATAGTTGCGTCAATGCCCGTCTTATAGACCATTGTCATTACTCAACCATGACTATAAAATCCTTACCAAAATATTAGCTACATACTTACCACTGTTTGTAGATACCTCGCTATGCCCTTTTCAAGCTGCTTTTATCCCTGGATGATCTACCTCATTTAATCTCCGGGCCATACTTTCAGTCATGAATCAAATCGAACCTACTTTGCCTGCGGTGGCTGCTCTTGACGCCGTGAAGGCTTTTGATTCGTAAGAATAGCCCTTTTATATGATGTGATGCAAAAACTGGGTGTCCCTATTGGTTTTCTAAATTTGGTGCGATTGCTACATTCCAGCCCGGTCGCACGGCTAAAACTTAATGGGGAAATCACGGCTCAATTTCCCTTGTCGCGGGGCACCAGACAGAGGTGCCCTATCTCACCTCTCATATTTATACTGGCCATGGACCCCGTTGCACATCATATTCAGGAGCGGCATCTCCATCTTAGCTTACAATTTCATATGGGCCCCCTTTTTGCTTCGTTTTATGCTGACAATGTTATGCTATGTGTCCGGAAACTGGCGGAGAATCTACCCCCACTCTTACACGAAGTGGTCCGATTTGGAGTGTATTCAGGATTAGTTATTAATTAGACTAAGTCAGAAATGTTTCCATTAACCCCTTGAAGTGGTGTTCAGAAGCCCCCAAATACCTAGGTATTTGTTTTGCATAGTAGCGCTTCAGAGGTGGTTCGCCTTAATTACGGACTTGCAATTGACCGCCTCACTCTACAGGTAGAAAAGTGGATTAACCTTCCCTTTATATGGCCTGTTGAATTGCCATAGTGAACAGGGGGGTTTTACCACGTTTTCTATACTTCTTTCTGAATATCTCCATTGCCTTAACTATGAAATTCTTTGACACCCTCCGATCTTTGCTTATTCGTTTGGTCTGGGCAGGCAAGCAGCCTCCTATCTGTTGGAGCACCTTGATATTTCCCTACGAGCGGTGGGTTTTTGGGGTCCCTGATTTTTACTTATACTACATGGTGGCCCAAATCCAGTTTACATATTACTGCTATCACCCTGATGCCTGACTTCAATACCTAAGGCCTGACAGTTCGCAAGTCTTTCCCAAATCGTTATCTGCTTTACTACCACAGGGACTACCTCGTTGCCCCACAGAGATCCAAACGATACTGATAACATGCTGGCCATGGACCAAACCGAGGCGGAACCTGCAGAAGGAATCCATGTACTCAGGACACATGCCATTGGCGGACAATCCGTGGCTTCCACCCTTCACTGAAACTCTTATTAAAAGCATATTAACTAAATATGAGCTTCATAAAATTGGCGACTTGTTTATGGACTCACAACCGTGTACGACAGCTGAGCTCCTCTCTCACGGGGATGCTACTTATAGGGATAGTTTCACTCTTCATAGGGTTTGTGGATCTCTGCTTGGCGCCCTACCGGATGCCTCGGCGGAGCCAGAGGAGTTTCCTCCCCTTGCATGCATTATCACTTCGCCAGATAGTACCCATTTAGTTTCTCGCTCATATCACCTATCATTATCTCTACACCCTATAGCTGCGGCCAAGGTGAGAGCCGCTTGGGAACGAGATCTCGATATATCTATAATTGATACTATGTTGCACTTTTGTTGTGCACAAACACGATATCTCCAATAATCATCACCACAAGCTCTGACATTATAAATATATACAAAGAGTATATGTGACCCCAGTATTGGTCGCAAAGATGGATCCCAGCTTATCACATGCATGTGTTAGGTCATAGTCATAGTCAAAATCTTTATTCGGTTATCCATACAAAAACAACCATAAAAGCACAATTTAATAAAAACACAAATAAAATCAGATATCTAAAAGCCACATATACAGAGTTTACAATCAGATACAGCAATAAAAACAGTTCTGAGCATTTAACCCTCCATGCTATTTCTAAATTTTATGGCCAATTTTAAAAAACCTATTACAAATAAAGTGCATTCGTGAGTTAGCAGCTGTAAATAACAAAGTGCAGGTCTAACCTGGTTAAAATTCAATTTTTTAAGAAGAGGCTTAAGATAAAACCTCCGAGGTGTATCATAAAAGGGACAAATAAATAAAAAGTGCACCAGATCCTGCGGAGACACGTTGTCGCAGCCGCAGGGTGGTAGCACTTGACCTCGGTGGCTGCCTTTTGGAACAGATAGCAATAGGTGGAAGAAGTCCAGACGAAACCTAGTTAACGAAAAACGATCATAGCCCAACATCGGCCAGGACAAATAGGGTTCCATACTTGGTGTGGAGTTCAGAACAACGTAATTCCGGACACTGCATTTATTTAGTTCCACCTCCTCACGGTACAAATGCTGTGAGAGGGAAAAAAAATTCCTCACAAACTCTACATCAGCTGTAATAATAGAGTTGGGGTTTACAAAGAGCTCTGGGTGCCCCAATCTGGAGAAGCAAACCTTTAGATATTTTAACCACAGGATTTTAAGCATATTATCCCAGCATAAGGCTTCTCTCAGGAGTTGGGGATTTAAAGGCAGGTCTTTATTTAGCCAACATTTTAGCCAGCAAATTAGTGGTCGTAGTGCTATGGTATCGCTTAGAAAGGGAGTGCCTAATTCTTCATGCACTATAAAGCTGGCAGTTCCCCTGGTGACCCCCAGCAGCTGTTTCAGAAAATTGTTTTCTGCCACTACAAGATCATTAACTGCCGTGTGCCCCCATAACTCACTTCCATAACAGCCTATCGCCACGCTCTTTGCCTGGTAAATTTTTATCAGCGCAGCAATTCGGCGTTTGCCCATTTTCCTGGCAAAGATAAAAATGGCTGCATTTGCCCGAGTCATCTTCCTCCTTTTCCTCTTGACTGCAGGGCCCCATTTCAGCTGATTGTCAAACAAGACACCCAGATATGAAACAATTTTTGTTGTAGGAATCTTCTCCCCGTTAACATGAAATGAGAACGTCTTCTTGTATCCTTTCACCACATTCATTACAAAAGATTTTGTGTTGTTAATGGCAAGATCTCGGGATTTCATAAAACTATAAAAGGTGTCAAGTAGAGATTGAAGCCCTTTTGCGGTCCTAGCCAACAAAACGGCATCATCCGCATATAGTAAAACAGGTAACCCTTTGCGCCCAACATAGGGGTAGTCTGCACCTGTATTTAAAAGATTCTCCTCCAGATTATTAATATATAAATTAAAAAGAAACGGGGCCAAGATACAGCCCTGTCTGGCACCCCGGTGTACTCCAAAGTCCCTAGTTACCTTTAGATCCTGGGAGTACCGTACATTGGCCCGGGTGTCCTGATGTAAATCCGCCAATAAATTAACAAGGTTTTGCTCCACGCCCATGTTGCCCAAGGCCTCCCAAAGCTTAGCCCGGTTAACACAGTTGAAGGCGGAGGAGAGGTCCATAAAGGCCATGTGAATTGTACCCTGACGCGCCAAAGTATATTTTCCCAGGACCATATACAAGTTGAGGCACTGTGAAATGGTGGAGTGGCCTGGCCAGAAGCCATATTGAATCGGGGAGATTATATTGTGCTCTTCCGCCCAGGCTGTTAATCTATTCAGGTTTACACCACCCGCTACTTTGACCACAGAGTCAATTAAAGATTTTGGTCTGTAACAGGACGTGCTGTTACGGTCCCCTTTTTTAAAAACTGGGACTATCGTGGAAACCCCCCACGACCTTGGGCATCCGTGATCAGCGGCTGCATTAAGCGCAGCGGTAAGAACAGGCGCCTACAGCGATGCCCATGATTTGAAGAGGTCTGGGGGCAGGCCGTCGGGCCCTGGGGATTTGTTACTTGATAAGCCCTTGATTCCCTTTTCACGCTCACGAATGGAAAGCACAGAGGGATAACTCCTAAAACACCTTTTTTAGATACTGGCTGTGGCATGTTACTATTAAAAATAGATCTAAAGTGAGAAACCCACTCTTCTTCTGTTATATTGGTGCCCACAGTGGAATCGCCTGATGATTCAAACAGGAGTTTATTTATAATTTCCCACAATTCGCACTATTTCCAAGAATTTTGGGGTCTAACAGATTTTCGCAGAAGGAGGCTTTCACTTCTGTTTTACGTCTGACCAAAGCCTTTTTATAGCTAAGGCGTGACACCTGGATTCGTAACAGATCCCTAGGTCTGGCCTTTAGAGTCGCCTTTAAATCACGACTTGCCTTAGAGCAAGAGTGATCAAACCACTTTGGGTCGCTACGAACCAACCTGAATAGTGTACGGTTAACATTGCCCCAACTTTCGTAACAATACCATCAAAAGCTGAGAGAATCTCCTGGGCTGAGGGTACTGGGGACACACAAAGTGACAACTCGGCATCACACGTGTTATTAATCTTATCATACAGTTGGTCCGAGTTCACCAGTGCCCACTTTAGACGTCGTTTACCGTTCGTACATTTTAAAGCCCCACCGTCTATTCTCTTCTCTCGTAGTTTTAGGATCTTTCCTCCCAGTTGAATACAAACTGCGTTGTGATCACTAAGTTGGTTCTCTTGAATTTTAAAACCTGATATAGAGGAGCCGAGGACACTGGAGAGAAGTATATGGTCAATATAGGATCCCCCCGTATTACCTTTGTATGTGGGTACTTCATGAAGGGTACGGTCATCTACCAGAAACATAGCTGAGGTTAGGTGAAATTCGTTCAAGAATTCGTTCAGCAAGTTGCCCCGGCGAGTGTAATCAAAGTGAAAGCCTCTTAGTCTGTGACAACCAAGTAAGCCGGTTGCAGTATTTGCTGGGTTCCCACAGGGATGTACATTAAGGTCCCCTGCAATAAGGATGTGAGGTGAGAGGCTCTCCAAGTTATTCCTGAGAAAATTACCTAGGTCAGCAAGCCTACAATCCCCTTTTTGGTTTACAGCGTTATAGAAATGAATCAAAGTTAATGGTTCTTTCCCGCTTTTAACCATCAATACTTGAATATCATTATTACAAAAGAAATACTTTTTAACAGTACATGTTAGTGCTAAATCGATATACACAGCCAATCCCCCTTTAGCTCTGCCGCTCCTTGACGGCTCGGCTGGTACAAAGAAGCTTTTATACCCTTCTATGAATACATTGTTCCCTACCAACCATGTCTCTTGCAGGCATATCACTGAAAAAGATCTTATAAAAGCTAACCAAGTCGGGTCATTGATTTTACCCGCTAAACCAGCAATTTTCCATGAGATTACGTTATAACTCAAGACCGACAATTCTACTGGGTCCGGAGCTCGATCCCCTATAGCTTTCCTTAGTGGAGCAACAGGACTATCTTCGATACTATCCCCTACGACTATTTTCAAACAGAATCATTATTCCGCTCACTTATTAACACTTGAGTAGGTTCACAGGTTTGTACGGGAGAGATATTAACTGGGCCTTTGTAATTCGTAAATTCATTATCTGCCATCAATTGCTCTGGTTGTTTCTCAGTCTTATCTGCTTCGCCAGAGATATCAACTAACAGTAGTTTTGAACTGACCCTTTGGGTAAGAACGGAGCGCAAAGCTACCTGCGCCTGTTCCCTGTTTGCAACGCTATTTTGTAGTTCTAGGGAATTATCGATTGCTGATGTCGGGGTCTTTACACAGAGTCAATCCACTCCCTCAAGGCCTTCCTGTAAGTGAAAGACATCAAATCGGTTGTAAATAGGTACCCTATATTGGTTGTCGTAATAATCATGATACCTACTTTCTTGTGTGTAATTAGGACGCATATTGCCTTGAGCTATAAATTGGTTGTTATGGCGATCGTAATACCTACTCTCGTGTGTGTAATTTGAAAACATATCTCTTTGGGCCATGAGGGGCGGTGGATAGAAATAACTAAGATCTACTGTTTGGATCCTGCTTTCTAAATCACCTTCTCTCCAACCACTAATATAATTTACTACACGCCTGTCTTTAAAATTTATGATAATACAATCACCTTCCTTATTCCTTTTTCCTCTGTCCCACCCAGTTTAATCTTCTGACATGGAGTATTTGGCCGTTTAGAGATGAGGGAATGGGCCTATGTCTGGTTAGCCAATGACTAACCTTGTTTTTTAGTTCATGATAATTTTCCATCTTCCCCTCTCCTAGAATTGGTACTCCTATCATGACCACAATAAAGGGGTGGGATTCGGGTGGTAAATCAATGTGTGTAATCTTATTGGCTGGCCTTGATCTTTTGGGTTGCTCCTGCTGGCTATTACTATTATTATTATTCAGACTCTCAGCTGCCCACTCGCTCTCATCCCTCCCTTTTGTGATTTCCGATCCTACATCTCTAGACTGAGCACTAAGAGGAGCCGTCTCATATCTACTCCCACCTGTGTTCTTTTGAGAGTCCTTTGATGGTTCCTTATACCCTTTATCTAATAATATCGGTGGTTGTAGCTGTTTGACCATCTTGTGTATGCCTGATGCAGCATCTGGGATCTTCTTGTTATTTAAAGGGTTCACTGGCTTATCGTTTGTTTTATGGTGGATCTGTGTTTGAGGAGTTTTAACAAAGTTCATCAGGATTTCATTATTCTGCTGTTGAACTCCATCTATCTTCCCCAGTTTCCCCCTATCGATTTTACTCTTTCATACAAGGGGACCATACGAGACTTCATTAGATGTTCCATTCTTGACATAAGGGTCTCCACACAAGTGTTGTTAGCACTTGCCTGGTTAGTCAAATCAATGTCAACAATGTCATGGCCTGTGGTTCCCTGGGTAGCTATTGACTGTATTTGGTCTACAGGTATAATAGTTTGTGCTGCCCTGTTAATGATCCTCTGTGCGGGGCTCACATTTCTCCCCTGTCTAGATCTAGATTTGTGCTTCACGACTTTCAATATTGCCCTACGTTTATTTGTGACACTCACCCATCTTCTGGAAGTCGATTTACCTGTGTTCCCTCTCCCTCGCGTGCTGTTATTTGTGGAGATCGCTTTATCAGATGGAATACTAACTTCATTAGTAATACAGGCATCCGTCCCTTCTGCTCCATCTAACTCTATAGTAAGTATGGGAGGTTCTGCATTTATTTGCATATTAGGGGTCAATGGCAACCTGCTTTCCTGGTTAGCGAAATCAGGAGGAGGGGTTTTGTATGCTAGAATTAGCTGGTTATTCTCTTTATCGGGAAAACCTGAAAATGATGATTCCATAAGGAAAGAATCCTGTGAGTACGCCGTGATGTAAGAAGTATTTTATGTTCGTGTTTGTGCCCTGAATTGGCTGAATGGAAAAAAAACATGCTTGGGGGTAATGAAAGGCGCCTCTCCGTGCTCTCTATCGCGTTAACAACAACTCCTATGGTCTTTTGGAGCATTCTGTCAATAGCGGTGAGACTTGGGAGTGGTGTGGTGACTTGTGGCTTTTTTCTAGAAGTAGACCGAGTCGACATTGGTGTACTTTTAGTCTTACTCATAAATTTTTACCTTGGTGCAGCTATGAATGTACTATACTACACGATACCCCACTTAACACTAATTATCATAAAGAGTACATCGACTTGCTTTTGTAAACAAATAAAAGGAAAGAGAGATACCTATAGCAGGTGCTTAAGCATAAACAAATGTGTGGGGTAAAAGTCACCTAAGACACAGTTCCAAGAGACGTGAAGACTAAGGGGGGTGGCCCAGTCCAGTCTCCGTCAGGCCCCGGAGGGCCACAGAGGGCCCGCCCTTTGCCCGTGCTTTGCCCGGCGCAGACCCAAGCGCGATCCCGCGTAGTAGAGGGAGCGCCGGTAATTTATGCGCCTCTGGGCGCGTTGGTCAGCGTCAGTATGCGGGACTGCCCCGCAAGGACTCCTAGGGCGTGTAGTCCCCCCACTCTGCGGCCATTTGCAGATGGAATGAGCGGCGGCGGGGGAGACTGTCCAGCGGCAAGCAAGTGTGTCCCAAGTTGAGGGCAGCGCAGCAAGGTGGTCCCAGTGTCAGCACAGGAAGCCTAAATAAGTTTAGCAGCGTCTCCCACTCGGCTCTGGGAGCGCCGGTAATTTATACGCCTCCGGGCGCGTTGGTCAGCGCCAGTGTGCGGGACTGCCCTTCAAGGAGTCCTGGGGCGTGTAGTCCCCCGCTCTGCTGCCACTTGCAGATGGAATGAGCGGCGGCGGGGTGGACTGTCCAGCGGCAAGCAAGTGTGTCCCAAGTTGAGGGCAGCGCAGCAAGGTGGTCCCGGTGTCAGCACAGGAAACCTAAATAAGTTTAGCAGCGTGTGTTAGGTGTACTGCCCCTGATTTCCTGCACCTAGCGTGGAATTGTGGGCCGGTGCGGGCATAGTGGGAGGACTTCTTTTGGCATATATCCCTTATGGTGGAAGAGACTATACGACCCAGACTGCTGTTGGCGCTACTTGGGTATGTTCAACCTCATAAATAAGGTTCACTGTGATAGCCTTGCTCACTGCAAAACGACAGGTAACTCTACATTGGGGTGGATCATGTGTACCGACTCCGAGATATGATTCACTGCAACACCATGAGTGACATATATGCTACACTACTACCACCTACCTCGCGCCCTCGAGATATTTGACAACCACTAAAGACCTACTTAACCGCACATCCCTCAGAGGGCGACTGAAGAATGCTCACAGAGGATCTTATATAGACATATCACACTGGGAGATCGAAATATGATAATACTTAGCGCATAATAGTAGACACTGTTAAAAAATATCAGATTTTACCGACATTGAAGGAGCTACCAGAACCAGACTCATTTGATGATACATACGGTGTACACAATTATTTACTCAGCTGTAAATTGCTTCTTGTACCTTGTTCACTGTTGGGGTATGGCTGATTTTGATATAACTGCATTCTACTGTGTGGAAATGCAACATTGTATAATGCAATATCAATGTGACTGTTTGCTTTGTTGTCTTTGTCTTTACAACTCTCAAATAAAGAAAAAAAATAAAAAATAAACATGAGGACATATTCATGTTTTGAACCACAGGATGTTGAGCTGACGTGAAACTCGAACCTGCATTCTCAATGCAAGAGTCGGCTGCTCTAGCCTTACGCCACAACCTCTGCTGCATGAACGGAAGCATTTTCAATATTATATAAAACAAAGTAATAGCTGTTACTTATTTATCTGTTGCAACGTACCACCATTGACAAAGCCAATAGTTCTGGCTTGTTGTAGGTGTAATAGAACTTGTTGTATTATATATCTGATGAATGACAATAGCAAAATACCAATAGGGTGGCACACTATGCTAAGTACAGATGTTTACCATAAGTGTTCTAAGCCACACCCTTAATTACATCGGCCATGCTCCTATGAGAGACCACCCAGTTTTTTTATCCCACTTAAAGCTCTGGCTTTGGTTATTTTGTGTCTAAGGGGAGGCAAACAAATTGCGTTGAACTTGTTGGTAAAATCTTACATTACTGACTCCAGTAAAAACGTTGAGGAGTGTAGTGTTGCAGAACGTGCATGGGGGTAACAGGCACACCCATCCACGCATTTGCCCCTGACAACTAACCAACACATGGATATGCAGCACTTTTGCTCACATTAGTAAATGGGCCTAGTGTGAAATATGTAATAGACAACAACGTTTACCTTGAGAGACAGCTGTGAGCCTCTGCCAAAACATCCTAGCTATACTGTAATTCATTTTAATAAGTTGCTTTCGTTGTCGTGAGCAGCTGTGGATTCTAAACCCTCAAGCCGAGTGCCCCAGACAGAAGAGGCCCTCACAACTTGCGAAAGTCCAGTGAAAGCCGCTGGGAGTGAGAGTGCAGAAGTCGGCCCGTTAACAGCTTTAGCGGTGCGTCCAGTGACTATCCGTGCTGCCACCTTTTCTCTCTCGTGTTTCAAACCGACCCAGCCAGACACAAATAATAGCACAAGAGCCACACAGCATGCAATGCCTTTTAAAAGGACACCGCTGACTTCAATGAAAATTCTAAAATTAAAGGCCATGCTAAAGTAACAGTGAGTAAGTGCAAAACATAAAACCAGAGTCAACCCTGTAAATGTCACGATGGTGTTGCACAACGGTGTGTCATCTTAAAATACCAATAAAACACCTAGTTTACTCGCAACTGCAATATAATACAAGCTCGCTCCGGTGTGGTGTAGAACTGTTTGAAACGTGATCACTGCTGCGGCCCGCCTATAGGTGTGACTATATATGATACATGAGTCTCTCATTGAGAAAAATGACACTGACGTCAGTGCTGACGTGGCTTACATTAGAAAACAAAGCATGCAAGCAGTGCATGCATGGGTACTCCCTCCCGGGGCAAAACTCGATGGGAGTTAACTTCATACAAAAGGTGGGACTTAAATCAACTTTTAGCCGTTTGCAGGCTACCATTTTTTAATGACAGACAAAAATCAATCCAAAGTGGTGGGAGGAGTTAGATCCCACAAAGTACATACAACAGAAGTCAAGTCAAGTCAAGTCAGATAATTTATATAGCGCACTACTTACCCAGAGGGTCTCAAGGCGCTTAGAAATGGGAGGAGGATTACTTGTCAAATATCCACGTTTTAAGTTGCTTTCTGAATGCTAGGTGGTTCTGGGTGAGGCGAAGGTAAGCGGGGAGTGAGTTCCATGTTTTAGCAGCCAGGTATGAGAAGGATCTGCCTCCCACGGTGGTCTTGTTGATGCGAGGTACAGTGGCGAGGGCTTGGCTGGAAGAGCGAAGTTTGCGGGAGGGGGTGTAGAAGGATAGTCGTGAGTTGAGGCATTCTGTTCCGATGTCGTAGAGTGATTTGTGTGCGTGGGTTAGCAGTCGGAAGGTGATTCTCTTATTGACGGGTAGCCAGTGGAGGCCTTTCAGGTGACCAGAGATGTGTTCGTTGCGCGGGATGTCTAATATGATCCTGGCTGAAGCGTTTTGGATTCGTTGGAGTTTCTTCTGGAGTTTAGCGGACGTACCTGCGTAGAGGGTATTTCCGTAGCCCAGTCGGCTCGTGACTGGAGCATGGGTGACTGTTTTCCTTGTTTCGGTGGGGATCCAGCGAAATGTTTTTCTGAGCATGCGAAGAATGTTGAAGCAGGATGAGGAAACGGCGCTGACTTGTCTGTTCATTGAGAGTGAAGAATCCAGGATGACGCCTAGGTTCCGTGCGTGGTCTGTCGGGATGGGTGCTTTTCCAAGGGCTTCCGGCCACCAAGAGTCGTCCCATGCAGAGGGGGATGTACCTAAGATGAGGACTTCTGTTTTGTCTGAGTTCAGTTTCAGACGGCTTTGTTTCATCCATTCGGCAACTTCTTTCATTCCTTCGTGTAGGTTAGTTTTGGCGGTGCTAGGGTCATTGGTGAGAGAAAGGATCAGTTGAGTGTCATCCGCGTAAGAGATGATGTTGAGGTTGTGTTGGCGGGCGATGGCCGCGAGGGGGCTCATGTAAACGTTGAAGAGGGTGGGGCTGAGTGAGGATCCTTGAGGTACGCCACAGATGACTTCAGTGGCCTCGGACTTGAATGGTGGGAGGCGGACTCTCTGGGTTCTTCCGGTGAGGAACGAGGTGATCCATTCAAGTGCTTTTCCTTGTATTCCGATGTTATTGAGGCGTTGTAACAGGGTGCTGTGGCAAACTGTGTTGAATGCTGCCGAGAGGTCGAGGAGGATGAGGGCGACTGTGTCTCCATTGTCCAATAGAGTTCGAATGTCGTCTGTTGCTGCGATGAGGGCGGTCTCAGTGCTGTGTTTTGCTCGGAAGCCGGATTGTGAGGGGTCGAGGGATTTGTTGGCTTCGAGGAAAGCGGCGAGCTGGTTGTTGACGGCTTTCTCGATGACTTTGGCCGGGAATGGAAGGAGCGAAATGGGGCGGTAATTTTTGAGTTCGGTGGGGTCCGCTGTGGGTTTTTTCAGAAGGGCGGTGAGTTCAGCGTGTTTCCAGCTTTCCGGGAAGGTGGCGGAGTTGAAGGAGCAGTTGATGACGTCTCGGAGGTGCGGTGCTATGACGGAGTCTGCTTTGTTGAGGATGTGATGAGGACATGGGTCTGTGGGGGAACCTGAGTGGATGGAATTCATCAGGCGGATTGTGTCCTCAGTAGAGATTGGGTTCCAGTCGTTGAGGGTGTTCACGGGGGGAGAGTGTTCAGCAAATGGTTGGGTGGGTTGGTCTCCGGGTTGGTTGTCGAAGCTGTTGTGGATGTCTGCAATCTTGTTGTGGAAGAATGAGGCTAGGGAGTCGCAGAGGGCTTGAGAGGGGGTGATGTCGTTGGAGTTGGCTGAGGGGTTGAAAAATTCCTTGACGATGTTGAAAAGTTCATTGCTGTTGTGGGCGTTGTTGTCAAGTCGATCCTTGAATGCTGTTTTCTTGGCCTTTCGGATTAGTTGGTGGTGAGTGCGGGTGGCGTTTTTGAAGGCGTCCTTGGTGCTAGTGGTTGGGTCTTTTTTCCAGGCCTTTTCAAGGGAGCGGCAGAGTTACTTGGACTTCTTAAGATCATCGTTGAACCATGAGGCCTTCTTGCTGCCAGGTTTGCTTTGACGTATTTTCAGTGGTGCTAAGGTGTCGGCGGTGTTGGATAGCCATAGGGAGAGGTTGGCGGCGGCTTGGTTTGGGTTAGAAGAGTGGGCTGGGGTGTTTAGAAGGAGCGAAGCGGAGATCTGGTCGGTGGTGATCTTGTTCCAGTTTCTTTGCAGAGTTGGTTGGAGGTGGTTAGTGGGTTTTGGCTTGTTGTAGGTGAAGTGAACGCAGCTGTGGTCAGTCCAGAGGAGATCCGTAGTGTGGCTGAAGGAGACATGATTGCTGGAGGTGAAGATGGGGTCGAGTGTGTGACCTGCGATGTGGGTGGGGGAAGTGACTAGTTGTTTAAGTCCGAGGTTGGCGAGGTTGTCCAAGAGGGTGGTGGTGTTGCGGTCGTTGATCTTTTCGAGGTGAAAGTTGAGGTCTCCCAGAAGGATGTAGTCTTTGGAGGGGAGCGCGTGTGGAGTGATGAAGTCCGTGATGTCTTCACTGAATTTTGCGCGGGGTCCTGGTGGTCTGTAGAGGAGGGTGCCTCTGAGTGTGGTCTTGGGGTCGATGTGTATTTGGAAGTGAAGGTGTTCGGAGTTGGCGAGGTTGGTGTCAGAGCTGGTTGAGATGCGGATTGATTTCTTATGGACGATGGCGATGCCTCCTCCTGTGTGGCTGGTACGGTCCTTGCGTGTGATCTTATAATCTTCAGGGATGGCAATGGTGATGTCTGGGGCGGAGGAAGCGTTCATCCATGTTTCCGTTAGGAAGGCGACGTCTGGAGAGATGGTGTCTAGTAGGTTCCATAGGTCAATGGCGTGCCTGTGCACCGAGCGGGTGTTGAGAAGGATGCATTGTAGGTGGTTGGGGTCGGGAATCTGTGGTGTGGTCGTAGCGGAGATGTTGACGGTGCCGCTGAATTTGCAGGAGTAGTAGGAGAAAGGTCCATGGGTGTGTCCAGGAGCGGCTTGGACGCAGTTGGGGGCGCGACCGGGGTTGAGGGCTAGGAGGGTGGCGGCATCGTAGGTGATGCGGGAGGGCTGGGCAGCGCGAGGGGCAGGGGGTCTGGCGCTGGGCGCGGGCCAGGCGCGGACGGGCGTAGACGGGCTTACCTTTGGCGCACCTTCGGCGCGGATTGGGCGCGGTCCCTGCGCGTGGACGCTGCGCGCGGGAACTACTGTCATATATGGAGAGAGGAGGGGGAGGGGCGAGGGCGACTCAGCTGGGAGGAGGGGCGGGCACACGAGGACAACAACAAGCAAAATGGAGGCGGAGGGGGGAGCAAACTAGAGGTGAACGCGCTGGCAGACTTTCAATAGCGCTATAACATACACAGAGCGCAAATTAAACAAAGCGTTAAAGCAGCACACAGTAAGCAAAATTGAATGGCAATATAGAGGAGAAGCAAAGGAGGCAATGCAGCGTTACGATACCAGATACACTGGGAGCGACCACTCAGCTCTGGCGAGAGGAGCGAGTCACGGCGCTTACAGGGAGAGGAGCGCTATTTCAGCTCAGTGGGAGGGCGACTCAGCTGGGAGGCGGGGCGGGCACACGAGGACAACAACAAGCAAAATGGAGGCGGAGGGGGGAGCAAACTAGAGGTGAACGCGCTGGCAGACTTTCAATAGCGCTATAACATACACAGAGCGCAAATTAAACAAAGCGTTAAAGCAGCACACAGTAAGCAAAATTGAATGGAAATATAGAGGAGAAGCAAAGGAGGCAATGCAGCGTTACGATACCAGATACACTGGGAGCGACCACTCAGCTCTGGCGAGAGGAGCGAGTCACGGCGCTTACAGGGAGAGGAGCGCTATTTCAGCTCAGTGGGAGGGCGACTCAGCTGGGAGGCGGGGCGGGCACACGAGGACAACAACAAGCAAAATGGAGGCGGAGGGGGGAGCAAACTAGAGGTGAACGCGCTGGCAGACTTTCAATAGCGCTATAACATACACAGAGCGCAAATTAAACAAAGCGTTAAAGCAGCACACAGTAAGCAAAATTGAATGGCAATATAGAGGAGAAGCAAAGGAGGCAATGCAGCGTTACGATACCAGATACACTGGGAGCGACCACTCAGCTCTGGCGAGAGGAGCGAGTCACGGCGCTTACAGGGAGAGGAGCGCTATTTCAGCTCAGTGGGAGGGCGACTCAGCTAGGAGGCGGGGCGGGCACACGAGGACAACAACAAGCAAAATGGAGGCGGAGGGGGGAGCAAACTAGAGGTGAACGCGCTGGCAGACTTTCAATAGCGCTATAACATACACAGAGCGCAAATTAAACAAAGCGTTAAAGCAGCACACAGTAAGCAAAATTGAATGGCAATATAGAGGAGAAGCAAAGGAGGCAATGCAGCGTTACGATACCAGATACACTGGGAGCGACCACTCAGCTCTGGCGAGAGGAGCGAGTCACGGCGCTTACAGGGAGAGGAGTGCTATTTCAGCTCAGTGGGAGGGCGACTCAGCTGGGAGGCGGGGCGGGCACACGAGGACAACAACAAGCAAAATGGAGGCGGAGGGGGGAGCAAACTAGAGGTGAACGCGCTGGCAGACTTTCAATAGTGCTATAACATACACAGAGCGCAAATTAAACAAAGCGTTAAAGCAGCACACAGTAAGCAAAATTGAATGGCAATATAGAGGAGAAGCAAAGGAGGCAATGCAGCGTTACGATACCAGATACACTGGGAGCGACCACTCAGCTCTGGCGAGAGGAGCGAGTCACAGCGCTTACAGGGAGAGGAGCGCTATTTCAGCTCAGTGGGAGGGCGACTCAGCTGGGAGGCGGGGCGGGCACACAAGGACAACAACAAGCAAAATGGAGGCGGAGGGGGGAGCAAACTAGAGGTGAACGCACTGGCAGACTTTCAATAGCGCTATAACATACACAGAGCGCAAATTAAACAAAGCGTTAAAGCAGCACACAGTAAGCAAAATTGAATGGCAATATAGAGGAGAAGCAAAGGAGGCAATGCAGCGTTACGATACCAGATACACTGGGAGCGACCACTCAGCTCTGGCGAGAGGAACAAATCGCCTGACAGCTTGCGCTGTCTAGGCTCAATCTAAAAAGGGAGAGCTTTGAGACACATTGCAGACCTATGATTCCTTCACAAATCCCTCAAGAAAAGGGAACCCCAAGGAAGTATCATTGCTGCAGGTGTTGCAAGCTTCTCATGAAGCCAATTTGTTAGTGTCTTTTTTCCACTGTCTTATCATGGCATGGCACTTACTCTTCCTCATGTTTATGATAGATGGGGAGCATTTTGGATCTGCAGTGCTACTTTGGGCTTTTTGTAGCCCCCAGTGTCTTTACAAAAGTTTTGGCAGTAGTGATATCGCACATACATCACCAAGGAATATATCTTTATCTATACCTAGAACATTGGCTATTAAAAGAGAATTACCCTTAATAGTGTCTTAGCATATAGATACTACTGGTAAACGTTTGAGATATCTCGAATACTCAGTCAGTTTTTATTTTCATAGACACAGAATCTATACTTCATCAAAGCAATCGTTGACATGAAGAAGGTTCACACCTTTCCACGTAAGGAGAGAATGGACCGTATTCAGATGATAATGACCCATTTTCAAACATTCTTCTAAAGTTGGTGTGATTTGCATTGTGCCTTCTGGGGTTAATTTCATCATGCATTTTCCTGATGCCCCCCGCTTGCTTAAATTTGAAACTTGGGCAATGGCAATGGGTTCCCTAAATGCTTTGGATTCCGTTTTATGGGCAGCCAGAGGATGTGGTCAGGATTTTCTAATCTCTTCTAAGCAAACTGCAATGGGAAATGTATTCCCAAAAGGGGAGCCAATCAGAACTTTGAGTACTCAGATCACTGTAATGTTAGATGTTTTTTACTAGTTTGGAACTCTCACTACAACAACACAAACATCTCACTCCCCTGGATCTGGGCGCATTGAAATTAGACATCTGAAAACTAATTTCAAGATTGCAAGGCAAGTAGAGTTAAACTCTAACAGACAATATCTGTACAGTAGGGGTTGCCTTAAAGTCTCTACTTAAAGGGGTGATAAGGTTGTGGTAGGAGGTCAAAAAGGAATTATTCAGCAGTTCATAGTGTGCCTACCGGGTGCAAGTCGCCACCCCCCCACATAAAAGACATGAAGCAGGTTGTTGTCGTTCACCGCGTAGTCTTTTATTCATCTTAAAGCAGTGTTATGTCTTTAATGCTTTATTCATCTTGATTAAGGTAGATCTTTAAATACTTCGCTTATCAACATCACAGGATTCAATATAAATCTCAGTTATAAATTGTCATTAACTGCAACCCCCTGTCCAAGGGGCCTTTTTCTTGACCTTCGGGCTGTGCCAGCAGGCCACAACCAAAATAGCCTGCTTTCCTTAAGTTGACCACTCTCCGGTCAACAGAGCCGCAGGTAAATCAATCTGCCACCACTTGTGACAACCACACCGGGCTCAGTTATAAATTGTCATTAACTGCAACCCCCTGTCCAAGGGGCCTTTTTCTTGACCTTCGGGCTGTGCCAGCAGGCCACAACAAAAATAGCCTGCTCTCCTTAAGTTGACCGCTCTCCGGTCAACAGAGCCGCAGGTAAATGAATCTGCCACCAATTGTGACACCCATACCGGGGTATACCCCCTCCAATGTTTATAACTCTACACACCGGCCTCTTGGGGTAGGGCAGGAAAAGCCAGGACCACCAGCAGGTCAGTCCCCGCTCTCGCCAGCCCAGAGCCCCTCAATGAATGCTTGCCCTTTCCATGGGCAGCCAATCCATACCAAACAGGAAGTCCACACCCTTTTCTTGGCTGGGACCCCTCCACAGGGCGAGTAGCTTACTGGCGGACTCGCCCTCCCCCCGACCTACCAGCCTTCTCAGTTGGCAGCACACACCTGCTCATGTATGCCTGGGGACCCTGGTGCCTGCGGATCAACTCCCGCTCTTACCCAAATACTTGAAAATTCTCAGCTGATGGCATACTGGGCCACCCATCAGCACTTCCCATATGCTGCTGTTAATTCTTTTCGATCCTTTCAGTCATACTCGAGCACTGAATCTATCTCTTTAGGTAGTAATAGTTCAATAATAACTCTTATTGTCCCAGTGAGAATCATATACTCCTGAGATACTGTTTGCTCCTTAACGCAACTAGAGATGGGTCTAGGGAGGCTGTTACCCCACAGAAGTACTCATACAAGGAACCGTAATTACCTTGTGAGTCAAGTAAAAACTTTCTAGCGACCCTAACTACTTTATTAGGACTGCTGGAAGGCATAAAGGTGATGAGAGTGGTGTGCCTTCCCAAATGAAATTTCCCAGGAGTATATTCATGGTGATGACATAGCCATGAAATTCCACAGTTATGATCGAGATTTAGTATGAACACCACACGTCCATACTATATACTAGGAGCAAACATGTATTGTCTGGCAATGTAGATCATCCCGGCGTAGGGATTGCATTAAGAAAGGACGGCCCTGACCTAACACATACATTAAATATTTTGGAGCTTTTTGCTGTCAATCCATGTAAACCTAAGCACTTATGTCCTACGTTCGTAGTACATAGGCCTATTGCTCTATAAGAGGTTGATGCCTGCCTTCTGGATGCCTTAAAGGCGTTAAAAGGAACATATATGCCTGGCACCGAGGTTTATTTTGCTGGAGATAGATGGCAAGGTAAGACTGCACAACAGGTTGTGGTGCCGGCTTGAGATATGTTCAAATTATGCTATTTCAGGGAGTGGCACCATGATAGCTGCCGCCAGCTTGACGCATATAGAAAGCAAGTCCCGAGTTCATGTTGAACCATGTTGAACCACGTAAAAGGGACTAATAAGTATAACAGGGACCCTCACGTGTCTGCCAATTTTCTGTTTCAAGGGATATGATTTCCAAAGAAATCGGGCGTGGAGTTGAACATCTCAAGCAATAACTCGTTCCGGCTATCCGATCTAACAGAATAATATACTGCATTGCCATACCCAACTTGAAACTGGGAAACCATTGAGACCCTTCACTTGTTCAGTGATTGCTTACCCATTTGTAATGAATCGGATAGCCGTGGGCCTATGGGTACTTACTGTGGATACGGCAAACGAAAGCATATTTATCATTAGGAAATTTGTTGTAAAAAAGTGTACCGATCGCCTAGTTGTGAAAGCCTTGTTTTCGTACCTCTTGCTTATCCTCGTTGCTTTATCTGCTTTCTTCCCTTGATACACGAATGTATAAATTAAAAAACAGCCATGGTACTAGCTGCTGCTACAGGTGACGAGCGACCCAACGGGGACCTCGCTGACATGTTAACGTTACAACACTTAATAAGTGGGGTCTGGTCGCCCATGTGGGGAACAGGCAGGAAGCAAGACTTTTACTCAAAGCAAGTATACAATGATTAACATGGCGAAGGTGCGTGTCCTACACCCACACTACTACTATTAATGGATTTATAACTATTAGTGTTACTGTCCTGGCAATTCTAAGGACTGTAAATAACAGAGACTGATAGTACCCAATTAAGATATAACTTGGTTACTTGCTTTAATTGGACTTGCAAGGATGTGAACCCATGTCTTGCAGATGTCCGAAGTGAGCGGCAATCATGCAAGCACAAAACATTTCTAAAGCGCACATTTCCCTGGACAGCAGTGGGGCATCATTTTACAAGCACACCTTCTTACACGTAGTAAGGACCCGATCCTACACATCAGGTCTGTCCTCATGGCCACCGTGAGAAGGGGCCTCCCCGAGGCAGCACCGACGCATGGGAGATGCACTGTTCATCCGCTCGCGCAGCCCACGTGCACTTTCACTTCAGCCACTGTAGACCACAAATTTCGGATGCAGCGGCCCGCCGACACCCACACCGAGAGTTTGATTCACCCAGGCAGGCGCGATTCACTTTCTCTGGATTCCCAGTCTGCACTGTGTGCATATCGACTTTAGGGGATTTTATGCCTACCCCTGGGCCCCCTTCTGGATGCAGAGTTCCATGTCCAGGGGATACTAGAAACCCCCTTTCATCACGAGAGGAACCAAACCATCACACTGGTCCTCACCTTAAATACACGTTTCACAGCATTAAACCAGTCCGCACACTGAATGTTTTTAATTAGAAACCCAGGACTCGGTTAAGGTATCACGCAGGAAGTGTGGCCACATGGAAACTGTATGGGGACCGTGCACAGAGACGTTTTAAGGCATGGACAAAGTGGGCTCTGGCCTAGGGCCCCAACCTTTCAGCCCCCCCCCCCCCTGAAAAAGCCGCTCTGTTCTGCAGCGATTGGTCTAATTACCTTGAATGATTCTTAAACAGATTATTAAATACCATTTTCCTTTCATTTTATTTTTAAATGTGGGTGATATATAAGAGTCTATTACAAATGTATTCCCAAAATGGGAGCCAATCAGAACTTTGAGTACTCAGATCACTGTAATGTTAGATGTTTTTTATTAGTTTGGAACTCTCACTACAACAACACAAACATCTCACTCCCCTGGATCTGGGCGCATTGAAATTAGACATCTGAAAACTAATTTCAAGATTGCAAGGCAACTAGAGTTAAACTCTAACAGACAATATCTGTACAGTAGGGGTTGCCTTAAAGTCTCTACTTAAAGGGGTGATAAGGTTGTGGAAGGAGGTCAAAAAGGAATTATTCAGCAGTTCATTTTGTTGGTTACCTAAATACAAGAGTGGTTGAGGTTAGTGGGCAAACTTTGATATTCCAGGAATGGGAAATTCTACTTGTTGTAGTGTTTGCTTCTGACATCCACAGAAAAAGCCACTACTATTGTTTCATATAATTTCCTTGATTGGGAGGATTCTTGGGTGATGACAATCCAGCAGTAATTGAACTTTGTTATCAATGATACAGAAGGCAGTACAAACCATCTGTCAGCAAAGAGTCCACACACTCAGAAAAGTGTCCACAGCCAGTCTGGCACCTGTAGAAAGACTCACATTGGGAATTTAAGGGATCTATCGTAAAAACAATTACTGAAATTAAGCATTCTGTTCATCTCACCAATTCTGCTGATATTCTTTGGTCACCCTTACCTAGCAATGGGCCAAGTTCAAAATTTTATGTCTTGTACACAAGGCCCTCCACATTCAAGTGTCATTCTTTCTGTTAAACCAAAAGACACAACACTGGCTTGCAATATACTAAAATAAATATCCACAAGGTGAGATACAAATGGCTTAGCGCAGAGTGCTATGCATACACGGCTCCCCTTGCTGAAGTTTGTCTTTACACTCTTTCCCCTCAAAATAGATCTACTGAGTTCCATGAGATAGCTAAAAAAATCAGTTTCAAGAGACACTTGGTCCACATCACAATGAATACAATGCACTTAAGACTCCACTCGAATTTTAATATATTTAATTCAACTTGATTCCATTCACATTTCATTATAGCCCCTCCCTTCCCTGAAATGTGTTTTGAAGAGGTATCCAGACTATGCCACTTTTACATGAAAACAGACAATTAAAATAACCTACATAAAATAAGAAGTTCTGTGGGTCCTATTTTGTGGTAAGGATACTACAAAGAAAAATAATCTACAACGGTAATACAGTATTCATCAGAACCAACATTAACAAAGATGTGTGGATTTGGTTTTTCCCCCATGACGAATGGCTACCTGCATCATTGCTCTACGTGAATTCCGGTTCACGCCAGTTCACTTCTCTATTTAACTCTGCTACCATTGATCACTCGCTGTCATTGCACCCAGCTGCTACAGGAGAGACGCATAGCGGCTGTACGCGTCGTCCAAAGATTCATTCCTAAGGTGAGCACTTCTGCCAGGGTTAGATTAAATAATGTTCCCTTGTTACAGTAAATATCCTTGAAGCCCCAGACTCGGATGCCGACCTCGAATCTTATTATTTAAACAGACGGGTCACTTACATGCCGCATAGTATGTTGTTACATTAGTAAAGAGATATTAGAGACAGCCTTCCAACCAACACTTATTCTTGAACTTTACATTAACTGTTTGCGTATTTAATCGCTAGCTGGATACCCATACCTCCTACTGTGGCACCAACCTCTTAATCATTCATTGCATGTTCCTTCTTTATTAAACAAAGAAGGTTTTTACCGATATGCCGCTCAATCTGTTTTATCATTGGGCTATTGAGTAAGGAACCTGTCTAGTAAATAGAGCAGTTTTGAGCTGACCATATTTGTGCAGGAATAGGAAGTAGAGGGCCATCGCGCTTCGCATGATTAAATATTAAAGGCAAGGATGAGCTTATCTTTTACATTGAGTGATTTTGTGAACCTAGACAGATGCAGTTACTACATGCATCCTTCTAAATACCATTCACGCTTTCTTTAGGACAACTTCGGCCAGGACACATCCAGTTCCCGCCCACAAAAGCAACGTCTTTGCCCCTTCGCATACACTGTGAAGATTTTCTTCGGGTAAGGACCTGTTTTCTTTCATTAATAAATAATACACTTCTTCTATCATAGCCCATATTGACGGACATCGGTTCCCCACAGCGAACTCCTCCATGTAGCGCCATCAGCTAACACCTCTGTTCTGCCTCATTGGTCAGCGCCAGTCCCTCCCTCGTCTTCCCTCTTTCCTCACACTGAGGTAAGCATTTTCAATGTCCACTCAACACATCGCCAGTAACCATGTTAAGTATCTGCATCTCATCACTTCTCTTTCTTCTCACCTCTGTAGTACCCAGCTGGGTCCAAGTTGAGTATCTTTTCCTTTTTTCACTTGACCAGTGTTCACACTTTATCCACGTGGCTGCGCGTACATACTGTTTTGTTCCAGGTATTGTTCTGTATATGGCCTTCTGTTTATTTATTTATTTTAGAAAAACCACCCCATTAGACTAAAGCTTATGTCACTCTCCTTTTGAATTCACAGATGTCCCTATACCATTAGGTCCTGAAGAGACCCTATATTGTTTGAAGGGTCGAAACGCCGTTGACTTTGAAGAAAACAAAACATTATACCAGCAATAATTATATTTTACAGTGTTGGAAGAAACTGTTGAAAATATTAATGATCGTTTTTCAAGAATAATAGAAACCACGTTGTAACTGTCGTCGCATTTATTTTTTAGGTTCCAATTTTGCACTGGGGACACTATGCACCAATCCTTTTGTACATAAAATATTGTTTTTTTCAAATAATTGCTATATGAAAAAAAGTTATGAAAAAACACAAGGGCAATGTACTCGGCTACCTCTTTGTCTGAAATCCGCTTGACCCAAACACATTGCCATTGTGCATTTCAATTACCCATGTAACCGACTAATGTTTCCACAAGAACGGTTGTTTCTTGATATATAATATGTACCCTGGTTCTCTGTGAGTAGGGTCTTCCCTTGTGCTTGTTGAGCAGGGTTGTTTTCAGACAGAGTAACTAAGTTGCTTCAAAATTTGGATGATGAGGAATTGTCCTATGTGGATGATATTTATCTAACGGATGATGACCTAGAGGAGCAATTGAACAGAGTGAAAACCATCATTTTGGGATTTGCATCTGACGGCTACAAATTCAACTTTTAAAAAATCAAAAACTGGCCACCTTAGTGTCCGGTTTTTAGGATATGAGCTTTCAAGTGATGGGAAAAGCCTGGCAGACAATTTTTTAGAAAAATGTGCGCTGCTCCAACCTTCAAAATCATAAAAAAAATTACAATCAACCCTAGGATTCCTAAACTTTGTTACATCATATATTTTGGATTATGCAGAAAGAGTAAAACCTTTCTACGATTTAATAAAACTTGACTTTTCTGTTAGACAATGGGCACAGGAACACACAGATATCCTTAGTTCCCTACAAGCTGACATGATAGCTTCCAAACACTTACAGACACATGTAAACGTACGCAACCTGGTGATCCGAATAGTTGCGGGTCAATTAGGGTACACCTAGCTAACATATATTGAAGGTGAAACAGTACCAATAGCATATAAATCACATTTGTATAAAAAATGCTGAGATGCGTTTGGCATCTACAGAAAAGATTCTGACTGCAGTACTAACTGCTGTAGTAAGAGAAAGAGCATTGGCTCAAGGGAAACAAACAATGGTAGTGCCTCAAGTTCCAGCTTTAGAGGCTGCAACAAAGGCAAGTGTTCCTAACGCTAAAGCCTTACATCCTAGATGGATACAATGGGTGAATTCTCTCACTGCAACAGATGTAGACTACAGGTACAACCCAAATCTAAAGACACAAGCATTTCTGCAATACAAACAAGAATATCCTCTACCCATGGAAATAATGCCGCTAGATCAGAAGGGAAATATATAATTTACACTGACTTTTCTGCTCAACCGGCCATAGGAAGTAAGCAACACTATAGCGCGGCATGCGCAATCATTAAAGGTCACATGCGGGATGGAAAGTTCCACCCAAGATGAACAAAAATCGCAATCTCTAGGAGACTGCACATCACAGCTGGCAGAGTTAAAAGCCTTAAATCTAACTCACGCATCCATATTAAAGCTCCTTTATGGATTAATTCTGCCTTTCGGGTTGGAGGTCGCACTCTGTCCTGGCCCATATGGCAGGAAGCTGGTATTCAGACAATAGATCAGTTGTTTCACAATAACACTCTTAAATCTTTTTCTCAACTCTGTGAGGAATTCCATCTGCCATCCACTCAATCCTGTAAATACACTCAGCTCCAGCAAGCTTTCACGAAACATTTAGGTCCCCCGCCTGATTTGATATCTGTATCTCCTCTTTTGTCCTATCTACAGTTGTGGGGGAATCTTAAAGGTGTGATTTCTGGTCTTTATAAAACTTTCTTGCATTCTCTATTTTCACAACCCCTCTCACAAGCTCTCCAGTTGAAATGGCAATCTCGCCTCTTGGTTACATATTCCAATACTCAATGGGACCAAATATTGGAAGGGTTACATAAGGGAATTCGTGAAGCCCGTCTTAAATTTTGTGTTTTTAAAATTCTACACGAATGGCACTGGTCTCCAGTCAAGTTAGACCATGCTAAGTTAATATCCCATACTTTGTGATGGAGGTGTTCAGCCTCTGATTGTGATATTACGCATATTGTTTGTGAATGCTCTCATACGACACCTTTTTGGCTTTTTGTACGGAAGACGTTGGTCACTACTATGTCACTCCCTCTACCCCTTACCTCTCTGAATATTATCTTGCATGATTTTCGTAACCTTCCAAAGCTTTCTAAACCACAAACTCGTCTTTTCCATACGGCTCTGGCCACGGCAAAAATTTGCATACTACGGCACTGGAAATCTCCTCTGCACCCTTCGCAGGAGGAGTGGTTGGTGGCGATGATGCAAACAGCTCTACATGAACGTACAATTTATAATTTGCAGGATCAAGCTTCCATTTTTCTCCAGGTGTGGTCCCCTTTTCTGGAAGCCTCTGTACATGATGAGTCTGGCTCCACTCCTCCTTCTCCTCTAATTGTTCCACCTTCCTAATCCTATTCTTTTGAGTTCTTCCTCTCGTATTGCTCAGCTTTACATTTTCTTCCCTTACCTCTTTTTATGTAAATTTGTGTTGCTCTGGGATTTTTATCTATTCTTTTCTTTTCTTTTTCTCTTCTTTTTCCTCTTTCTTTACTATTTTCTTCTTTTTCTGTTCTATTCTTCTTTCCTTTCCTTCATTCTTATTTCATCTTGCACTTATTTTATAATCTTTTCATTATCATTGCATTTAGGATTACGGAATATACGTTATCCTTATGTTCTCATATTTATTATATTCTGTGTAATGCTTCTCTTCATTTGTACCATTTTTTACTTACCGAAGATTTTACTCTGTATCATTATTTCCATCTGTACTTTTGTCTTCAAATTTCTAATAAAAAATTTCAACACAAAAAGCCTTGCTACTTGCACTAGAAAATATGGATTGAGAATTCCCCACACTAATTGTGTGTGATTCATTTTCCTGTGTACCGTCATATAATGAATATTTGCAGCACTGGGTTCAGAACGGGTTCAAAGATGCAAAAGGGGGCACAATTAAGCACAAAATGCATTGGGAACAGGTAGTGGAGTTGAAAACCGAACTACCAAGATCTCACGTGACACATACATTGAGTCATCAGCGTGATGGTGTTCACGTTAAAGGAAATTAATTGGCTGATAAAACCGCAAAGGGTGATGTACGCATGGCTTCCATAGCTGCAATCACTTGTTCAAAAACGAGAATAGACAGTGAGATTGTGGTGGCTGTCATTGCTTCATGCAAAAACAGCAAAGCAGTACCAAAAAGGTTTCCACTCAAGCACTCCTACAAGTTAAATGCCAATAATATTCCATTTACTTGGATTCCTGGAGTGGGAGATAGAGTAATTCTAAACATGGATCGTAGGTTACGTTTAATTCTAGCAGCACATGAAGGGGTAGATTCTGCACATGCAGGAGTTAAGGTGACTGTTTCTTTATTGAAAGAACGCTATTGGTGGCCTGGGTTAATAGAGCAGACTAAAGACTATGTCTTGAAATGCGACATCTGCCAGCAGATGAAAGGTTCCACCGTAACAACTCCAGCACAGACACAATTATTAATATCTGACAAACCACTAGTGTGTGTTTACTTGGACCACCGCAGCCCCGTACAAAGAGATGGGCTTACAGCTGTATCATGGTTGCAGAGGATTCCTCCTCAAGATTCCTATGGGTGTGGCCCCAACTCTAGGCTGACGCTTGAACTGTTATAAAAGATTTGCATTCTTTATAGGGACATACGCAATAGGCACATTCAATTCTGACCATGGCCCTGCGTTTAGCTCTCGAGCTTACAAGGAGGCCATGTGAGGATTAGGTGAAGCTTGCAGTACTTTGTATGGATGACAGTGAGCATCGAATAACAGGCCACGAAGTTCTCTTGGGGGGGTCACTCCATAAGAGGTCCTATGTGGGACAAGAATGTGGGTACCTGATCTTGATTGTGAAGGCACAGTGGCAGATGAAAAGCCTTTTGACATTCATGATCGTTTGGCTGTTTTACATGATCTGAATGAATCCAGGACACAACAAAGTAATGTCCACATAAAGCAGACTGGGGAAGTCAAATCAATCACAGCAAGACCTGTCTGGATCCCAAAAGTCGGGGATCTGGTAAGAGAGAAAATAGCAGACAAGAAAGAATATGGGCCGTCATACAGAAACCCTGTACAGGTCCTATCAGTTGAAGGAACAAGAACTGTACTTCTACCGCCTCTTGCTGGAAAAAAGGAGAAAAGATTTGTCTCAATGGACCTAATCAAACCACACTATGTGGCCGATACTGAGTAGTAGGCCATGTGGACTCCAAAGTAGCAGACACCCTCCTCTCGCTACAATTCAAGAAGTGCAAACGGAAAGACTCATCACGTTCGAAGAGTCCCCTGCACGGAATGATGGACTATGCAACAATGCTATGGAAATCGTTCCCCTTGAACCTGAAGTTCATATTCAGAATCAAAATGAAAGACAAATTTCAATTCGACCAAATACAGATCTCTATATTAACATTCCTCAACAAGAACAAACTACGATCCTGAAGCAATACCAACTATTGATCAAACTGCTTATGGCTACTTCATAAACTTTGATACTTTTTCTATGGATACAAGTGAACCTGAAACAATACCAGCCCAACAATCACGGAATCAGCAAGTTAAACACTTTCTGAACCTTCTTAAAAAACTTACCTGGTATCAAATTGGGTAAAACTATGGGTAATTACCAGGATACTTTTCTTTCTTTTCTGGTTAGGCTTAGTAATAGTTGTGTTTGCATGCTTGTTATTGGAAAATACCTTTGACAAAGCTCTGCACCCCAAAAAGTGAATTTAATTTTATAACCACATCAATCCTCTCATCGAGAACAAAGAGACTTGTCATCATTGAACATTACAGCAGTTCCTATACCTGATGGTGTAGTTTGGGACAAGGTTGATTTCGAGATATTTGGTCCGACTGAATTTTTAAGAATTCCTCAAGTATTTAATATATCATTGAGTGATATCATTACCTCGAGTACATTTTCCAATGATTAGGACTTTGAGGCTGTAAATAATATGTTGTCTAACTTGGAAAAACCTACTGCATTTTCTAATAGTACTACTAATGTGTGTGGTGTGCGACTGAAAGTCCTGAGGCGGAAGCCGGGACTGGGAATATTAATCTGCTGACTGATTTGTAAAATAGCCACAATCGTTTTTTAATTAGCACTTGCACTTTGAAATATTTTAGTGAAACTTCGCTCACCCGATCGATTTTTTTCAGAGACTGCCTAAATACCGCTGGGCTGTAGCGGGGTACTCTCCATTCCCAAGGACCCATTTCTGCCCGGATTACATTGCCAAATCGCCCCACCGCAGCCGAGTAGGTGCTGCTTGGTGTACCACCATTTTGGGTGAGGAGCAGGAGCAGGGCAAGCAGTTTAGTGCTTTGCCCCTCCCGCCCTCACGAGCATAAAAGGCCATAGAACCATACCCTCACTGACTAGTAGTGTGTGTGGTGTGCGACTGAAAGTCCTGAGGCGGAAGCCGGGACTCGGAATATTAATCTGCTGACTGATTTGTAAAATAGCCGCAATCGTTTTTTAATTAGCACTTGCACTTTTAAATATTTTAGTGAAACTTTGCTCACCCGATCGATTTTCTTCGGAGACTGCCTAAATACCGCTGGGCTGTAGCGGGGTACTCTCCCTTCCCAAGGACCCATTTCTGCCCGGATTACATTGCCAAATCACCCTACCGCAGCCGAGTAGGTGCTGCTTGGGGTACCGCCATTTTGGGTCAGGAGCAGGACCAGGGCAAGCAGTCTAGTGCTTCGCTCCTCCCGCCCTCACGAACATAAAAGGCCATAGAACCATACCCTCGCTGACTACCAGTGTGTGTGGTGTGCGACTGAAAGTCCTGAGGCGGAAGCCGGGACTCGAATATTAATCTGCTGACTGATTTGTAAAATAGCCACAATCGTTTTTTAATTAGCACTTGCACTTTGAAATATTTTAGTGAAACTTCGCTCACCCGATCGATTTTCTTCGGAGACTGCCTAAATACCGCTGGGCTGTAGCGGGGTACTCTCCCTTCCCAAGGACCCATTTCTGCCTGGATTACATTGCCAAATCGCCCCACCGCAGCAGAGTCGGTGCTGCTTGGGGTACCGCCATTTTGGGTGAGGAGCAGGGCAAGCAGTCTAGTGCTTTGCCCCTCCCGCCCTCACGTCTTCGCCTGCATAAAATGACATACTTACCCAGGAGGAGTAGGGGGCGCCAGCGGAAACCGAAGGCGCGCCAAAGGCAAACCCATCTGCGCCCGTCCGCGACGGGCCGGGACCAGGGGCCACAACCCCTGACCAAAATCCATCCCTTACTTATAGCTCTATGTCCCTACTACAGCTGTGAGGCCTCGCCCCCACTCCCTGTCTTGCCACATGGAACCCCACCACAAAACACTTTGCTTGCCAATTCTGTGCATACTGGTCCTCTCCTCAGACCTCAGGAAAGACGTACCATATGCTCCTTGTAAACTGCAGATCCCTCTCTAAGCACTCCCTAGAGATCTCCCTACTCCTATCCAATAAGGAACCAGATGCACTGTTCCTCACGGAAACATGGCTTCATACAGACTCGGATCTCGATATTATCCAAGCACTCCCCAAAGGATACCAGATACTTCAAGCAGACCACCCAATTGAAAGAGGCGGCGGTATAGCCATTATATATAAAAACTGCTACAACTGTCGCATCTCTCCTAATCATTTGCCTAATTGTGAAAACCTCTCTTTCTCACTAGACCTTTCCCCCACATGCACCTTTTCAGGGACTCTCATTTACCAACCTCCCGGCACTCCAGGTAACTTCATCAATAATCTGCCATCCTCCATAGCCAGCGGAGTCTGTAGTCTACCCAATTACACCTTGCTGGGTGATCTAAACGTCCATTTGGACGACTCCTCGGACCCCGCAGCCACTAAACTATTAAATAGTCTTGAGGCACTAGAGCTCTCCCAGCGAGTTCTGGAACCCACCCATTCCAAAGGACACCTCCTAGATCCCATTTTTAGCAACTGCACCCATTTTACAGCCGAGTCACCCATTCCTCTCCCCTGGTCCGATCACTTTTTGATCCCATTCACCTGGTCACCGTTAATGTCACATCCTACTTCAATGCCGGTAACCCACAGGGCCCGCAAGTGGTCAAAACTTAGCCATACACAGTGGACAACCGCTCTAGAAGCCTCCACTCCAGCATATAATTCTGATCCCATAGTTAATAATGACAATTTTAATAAATGGATCACCCAATCATTGGACAGCATCCTCCCAATCACAGATCTTGCACCTAAACATAGTCCAAGAAATGCACCTTGGTACTCCCAAGATCTACGTAACATGAAGAAAGAATGTAAAAAACTGGAAAGGAAATGGCGCATCGATTACGCACAAATAAATAAAAATGCATATCGATCTTCTATAAAAACTTTATAAAAATAACATAAAGATCGCTCAATCCACCTTTTATGAAAACAAAATAAACGCAGCAGTGTCAAAACCCAAAGAGATTTACTGAATTGCGAAAACCCTCCTGAAAATACCGGATAAATCGCCAGATCCTCACAGTGCTCAGACCCGCTGTAATGAGCAAGCAGAATTTTTCCACAACAAAATAGCCACAATATACTCATCTTTCTTACATGTCCCCACCACCCCAGCAGCCCCAACGGAGATAGTTCCACTTCCCTCGTTCTCCCTGGAGACTTTTCCAACATTGGAACCTACCACCCTTGAAACCATCATGCTCCAGGTGAAGTTTGGATCTCCTAGCAACCCAGCCCCAGCTCAGTCCTGAGGACAGTCATTCCTTCCATCCTGCCTACCATCTCGAACCTGATTAACACCTCCTTATCTTCAGGCACTGTTCCACCAATCTGGAAGCAGGCAACAGTGAGAGCCCTTCCAAAAAAAAAGCCAATCTAGACCAGAGGAATCCAGGAAACTATCCGATCTCTTTACTACCCTGGATAAGTAAAATCGCGGAGAAACATGTAAATAACACTCTTACAGAATTCCTAGAAATTAACAACTTACTGGACATGTCACAGACGGGGTTTCGTCCCATTCATGGGACAGAAACCGCGCTATTGGCTGTGACAGAAAGAGCTAGAATGATTACTGACCAGGGCGGCACTGCGGCCATTATTTTATTGGACCTCAGTGCCACCTTCGACACAGTAAATCACGACATCCTTTTACAGAGGATCTCTGATCTAGGAATTAGTTCCAGGGCAAGGCATGGATTCAATCCTTTCTGTCCGACCGTTCTTTCCGAGTCTGCGAGGGTAATGTCACATCGCCCAGTAAACCTCTCAGTTGTGGGGTTCCTCAGGGCTCCTCCCTGAGCCCCACACTGTATAATATATACATGCGCCCCCTTGCTGAGATCATCCGCCCTTTTGGTGTCCAAACAATATCATACGCTGATGACACCCAGCTGGTGGTAACACTGAATCACCCCTCAACCCAGCCAAGTGATCTAAAGGGCTGCATGGAAGCCGTCTGTGCTTGGATGACCCAGTCATATTTAAAGTTAAATGGAGACAAGACTGAGCTAATGATACTAGATAATTCCCCAGTAAAATCCATCGACTCCATCTGGCCACCCTCATTGGGCTCTGCCCCCGAACCTAAAGACACCATTAAAAGCCTGGGAATCTGGATGGATAAAACACTTACATTCAACTACCAGGCAGTAAAACTGTCTGCTACCTGCCTAGGTATCCTCAGGCTTACCCGTAAAATCCTTCCACTCCTCCCTCTAAAAGCAAAACAGATCATGATCCAGGGCCTTATTCTCTCTCTGCTTGATTTTGGGAACGCCCTCTACCTTGGAGCACCTCAAACAACCCTAAAAAAAACTCCAGGTAATTCAAAATTGCGCCGCACGCACTCTCCTGGGCATCCCTTGCCGCAATCAGTGAAAACTGAACTTAAGGATCTCCACTGGCTACCCATTAGGGAAAGAATCGAGTTCAAAAGCCTGTGTATTGCCCACCATTCTTTTTGGAGGAAAGGAGCAGCTCTAAATCACACCCTGGTCAATCCATACATTCCCACCAGACAGCTTAGGTCGGCACATGCCTTCCGAGTGAGCAACCCCGGGATTCAAAGAGCGAGATGCGGAGGGCGAACCTTCTCTGTGAATTCAGCCAGACTTTGGAACTCCCTTCCCCTCTCACTCCGCTCAGAGCCCAATCTTCTTCCCTTTCAGAAAAAATTGAAAACTCTCCTGTTCAGTAGATAAACCCAGTTTCTTCCTCATACACACTTGCTTATCATTAGCGCTAGGACGCCTGCAGGTAGCTATCGCGCTCTATAAAAACTTATTTCAATTCAATTCAATTCAATTCAATTTCAATAGTGAAACATTGGAAAGCACATCAGATTTCAAAACAATGCATTGTTATCAAGACTATAGTCATCACTTTCTGCATACATCTGCTAATCCTAGAAATGTGTTCTTATACCACCAGTAAGAACATTGTCCAACACAGCCGTAAGGCATTTCAAAAACATTTATATATTTTTCAGAATTTACTATGTCTGACCCAGCATCATATTATTATAACGTCCCACCAACATCGGCACACAAACATTTGATTACAAACACCAAACAGATTTACTCTGCTTCCTTTATTACCCAGTTGTTTGAAGAAGGTTTCTACTGATGGAAAGACACCATGAACCTAAAATAAGTCTGGGGTATTAGAGAATGACATGTTCAGGGAACTGAAGCTTTGTTTAGAGCATGCCTTTTCCCTCAACAGATCATGTTTTTGAATGAGACAGTGTAATAGACATCTTGCCTTGGACTAGCCAAGAACAAGGACTTAAAAACAACTCGCTGCCAACTCCATCACACACCGAGAGTAAGAGATTACAGTAGATGACATTATACAATACAACAGATCAGACCCCGATTGGAAGAAATGATTGATTTGGCCGACAGACACCAATAGTTGTCAGGCGATATTCATGGGTAAAACCGAAGGGTTCAGTATCCATAGGGCAGATCCACGGTATGTACAGGAAGGGATCTATGACAGAATTTCGACAGACAGAATTTCGACCTACACAAATATCGGCGTAATTATATCGATAGCAAAAATATCGACGCCCTATGTACAACATGGTAAGTACCAAAATATCGAAAAATTAATATCGATGTTAAAAATATCGTTGTTAAATATATCAATTTTTTTGAAATTTAAAATAACATAAAAAAACTGTAAATAATACTTATTAATTACTTAAACATATTTAAATATATGTAATAATTGTTAAAAAAATAATAATACATATTTAATAAAAAAATAAAATGATAAATCATATATAATATATAATTACTTAACAATAATTACTATTCCCACTCCAGTGGGTGCAACAGTAGGGAAAACTGACCCTGAACACTAAAAATACCCCTTTACCCAAAAACCTAAAACTGACCCTGAACCCTAAAAATACCCCTTTACCCATAAACTGAAAACTGACCCTGAACCCTAAAAATACCCCTTTACCAAAGAACTGAAAACTGACCCTGAACCCTAAAAATACCCCTTTACCAAAGAACTGAAAACTGACCCTGAACCCAAAAAAATACCCCTTTACCCAAAAACTGAAAACTGACCCTGAACCCTAAAAATACCCCTTTACCCAAAAACAGAAAACTGACCCTGAACCCTAAAAATACCCCTTTACCCAAAAACTGAAAACTGACCCTGAACCCTAAAAATACCCCTTTACCCAAAAACTGAAAACTGACCCTGAACCCTAAAAATACCCCTTTACCAAAGAACTGAAAACTGACCCTGAACCCTAAAAATACCCCTTTACCCAAAAACTGAAAACTGACCCTGAACCCTAAAAATACCCCTTTACCCAAAAACTGAAAACTGACCCTGAACCCTAAAAATACCCCTTTACCCAAAAACTGAAAACTGACCCTGAACACTAAAAATACCCCTTTACCCAAAAACTGAAAACTGACCCTGAACGCTAAAAATACCCCTTTACCAAAGAACTGAAAACTGACCCTGAACCCTAAAAATACCCCTTTACCAAAGAACTGAAAACTGACCCCGAACCCTAAAAATACCCCTTTACCCAAAAACTGAAAACTGACCCTGAACCCTAAAAATACCCCTTTACCCAAAAACTGAAAACTGACCCTGAACCCTAAAAATACCCCTTTACCCAAAAACTGAAAACTGACCCTGAACCCTAAAAATACCCCTTTACCCAAAATTAATTAATATTACAAATAAATTACTTCCCACCCTATTCCCCTATAAACCCACAACCCGCTCCAGTAGTAAAACATATAATTTAGTTAAAAATATACATAAATTATCAATTAATTAATCAATTAATCAATTAAAAGAAATCATTGCCAATTAATATTTAATTGCAAAATAAATTAATCATTGAAAAATAATTATTTAATTACAAATAAATTACTTCCCAGAAGCTGAGATCGGCCGTGGACCAGGGTTCGATTCCCCGCCTCGGCGGGTCTCGGGCTCAAAAATTCCACAGAGTCGACAATTCTCGCTCTGGTGCCTACTCGACTCACGGGGTCACACTCTGCGACTCTGGGCAATAGCTTGCTTAATCTCCAGTACGGCCTCTCGCGGCGGGATGCCTGGCTTTCACCTTGTGGATACCCGGCCGGGGTATCTCACAGGGGAATACCAGGACGGGTTCCCTAAGCAAGCGCCTTGAGGCCCCTGGGTTAAAGTGCGCTATATAAATCGAAACACATTTACATTTACATTTACATTTACATATTCCCCTATAAACCCACAACCCGCTGTGGTAGTAAAACATATTATTTACTTTTATATATTTTTAAATTATAAAAACATATTAAACACATATTATAACAATTAATTTAAATACTTAACTAATATTTCTAACACATATTAGTAAATCGAAATTACTTACATCGATATATATGCTATCGATATTAGTGATTTCGATATTACTTACCTTAGGGTCGATATTCTGGCCATCGATATTCTGGACATCGATATTCTGTCCCATCGATATTAGCAACTCGATATAAGTGTAGGTCGAAATTAAAAACTCGATATTTTGACTGTTTACCTACAGGAAGAACATCAAGGCCAAGTGACATCCTACAGTGTTGAAAAGTTGTGCCTTAATTGGCTAAAAACCTCAACACTCACAAAGTTGAAACAACACTTATCCTTACTGACACAGGATGTGGATCTCAGGGATTTTTTACTAGGTCCTAGGAAATCACGTCAGAAATATTTAATTTATGCTATCTCCAATGAAATATGGAAAATATCCCAACAAGAGGCAGCAAAGAGGTATTACGTGCAATAGACCACATTAATCTAGAAAAATCTCTAGCAGTGGTAGACAGCGGGTTAACTATATTGACTTCTAGGATATATTCCTTTGGCAACATTGTATCTTCTGCGATAGACATACTAGAACAAGATTTGGTCATATTACAATACGGGCAATCTCAATTACCCTTCACAGAATGGCTAATCCCTGACCACATAACTCTATTGGTCACTACTTTTCAGTTTCAGTATTGGCTTGAACAAAAGCAGACAGGAAGATATGAAGAAATGAGTAAGGAATACATTGAGGAATCATGGGTATTAGTATAAGCAGAATGATAGCCATGCTTTTACAGAAGCCTGTGCCCTTAACCTCCACTCGAGAGACTTTTGATCTCCAGATCGCTAGGTCTTGGGCAGAGATACAGGCGCTTATCCATACAAACTGCCCTTTCCATTTTGCAGAAATGGTAAATCGTATCTTTAACATGTCTGATACGACAGGCATAGTCCACCTTTTTAAGAACATAGGTTCTGGACTTCTGGCACCTTTCAGACAGTACTTGGAGCTATACCAAACTTCATACACACCGTATTCGGAAGAATCTTTGGAGGACTTCCGCTCATCTTGTTTCTAGTAGCAGGTATCCTGATTGTTTTCCATGTGCCACGAAATGGACTTCCCAGTTACAAGGAGATGGAAAAAGCAGCTGAATGGATATGCTGGCCCCATTAATCCCTATTATTATTATTATTATTTCCCTAACTTTTACCTCTCCTCTTATCCGCCGCACTACAATATATAAGTCCTCTAATTATGGGAGATAGAGTAGAAGTGCCGGACTGCCAAACTCCGTCGATCTATGAAATTATTATGGGCGAGAAAGCGAAGGGTAGCTTTCTCAAGGTTGTAGAGCCTAGTTACCACAAAAAAACAAAGTATAAGACATTGAAGGCAGCCTTTGGAGTGTGGCAAAAAGTTTGAAAGCATTTAACTCTACCTAAATTAAACTCTTATACCCCCTTAATATCAACAGGTCTTCTACCAGACATTTTCTGTGACCTAACGATGTATAGGTGGGCGCAGAAAGGACTACAGTATTTCGGAGATTTATTTAGTAATGGTCAAATTGTTTCATTTCAGGAATTAATGAACAACTTTTCTTTAGTAAGAAATGGCTTTTTTAAATTTCTTCAACTTCGAAGCTTCCTACAGAGTCACCTATCAACTTCCACAGCTAAAATGACAAAAATTCCATTGTTAGAACTTTTGCAGAAAAAGCCTTGTATAGGAACTCTTTATTTAAGCCTGATTCAGGAATGTGGGGATGATCTGGGACAATGCCAGTTGAAATGGGCTAATAACCTAGGCATACCTGATATCGATATCTTGCTCTCTATTAAAGTTGCCTCAGACTGTCTGATCATAGGGATGATGAAATCCCAACATTTTATGTGTATACATAATCTTTACTATACTCCAAGTAAAGTTGTCAAGTGGAGCACGACAACGGGAACGAACTGCAGTCGCTGTGGGCTATTTGCAGCTGATGAATTACATATGTTTTTTTCTTGCCCTAAACTCAGCACGTTTTTTCAACAAATTGAAAATTTAGTTTCTGTTGTTCTTAAATGCGAGATTAAAATAACTGCTGAACTGGTGTTATTGGGCATTGACCATACCTCTATCAGGTTAAAACCAATTTCTTATTTTTTATTTATATGTATGGCTGCAGTTAGGTCCTGCATTACTAAGGAATGGATTAGTCCGGATCCTCCTTCATTCTTTGCTTGGCGCGAAAAACTATTGTTTATGTATAACATCGAATCTGCTATTTATAAGTTAAAGGGGGTTAAAAGAAGATCTTTGGGGGAGAAAATTTGGGCACCAATTGCCGAATGGATTTAATTAATTATGCTGCTTGAATTATATATATTTTATAAATTCTTCTGTATTTAATGTGGATATATTTTTATTTGTGTAACTTTGTACTGCTGTATTTCCTTGCAATAAAACAATAAAATTAAAAAAAAAAACCTTTTACCTCTCCTCGGAATAATTTTGCATGTTTATTTTTTTCATACTGTATCCTTTTTTTTCAACTCCCTGTCCATCTACCGTTTGTTAAATTCTTGCTATACCTTCATTAGCCTTTTTTCTATATTTCAGTAACTGAAATCACCTGTCTGTACATCCCTGTAGCTTTCTTTTGCCTTGTTAGTAAGCTTTCCCTCTCCTCTTATATATTTTGTTGACTGGTAAGGTAAGACTGAAACAACCGATTTTAGATTCTCTACCGAGAAGATTGCAGACACAAGTAGGCTACTTTTTTCTGTTCATGTTTGTTGAGTTCTCTTTTTTTTGCTCATGCTAAAACAGTAAAACGAGAGAGTGGCCATGGTCATAGTGGACCCCCAACATTGTGTTATCTTATCATTCATTTTATGCCAGCTGTCTCCATGACAGTGCAGCATGGCATTAAAGTAGGTTGCGGTCCCATTGCATTTGACTAATTTATTCCACCCCTTCATTGCATATCTATGACACAGAGTCATCCTAGTCCAACCCCTCCAATACGAAAAGGCTTTGGTTGGCTTGACTACCTGGCTTTTCAAACATGGTCAAGTAACAAAATGCCCAAAGTCATATTTTTGATAGAAGATACTGCTAACTGAACTGTAGTGATGTATTGTGGTTGTATTTTGTTCAAAAGAAATAGTAAGGGTAGGCGTATCTGGCATTTAAAATGTGTAAGGTTTTTTCTATCTGCATAGACCATCAGTGCCGGGGTCAGAGGCAGAGCCACTGCGCTAGACGTGACAGTGGAAGTGGATGGAGGGAGAAGTACCAGCGGTTGCAGGGGGGCAGTGGTAAGTGACATTGCTTGCTTCTTTAAAAAAAATCTTAGTGTACTCGCTGTATTTGTTAAGCGAGGCAGATATGTATCCCTCCCATTGTCATTCATCTCCTCCCTTCCTATGCCATTTCCCCACCCATGACCTAACTGCAGCATGGTTCAATCTGGCACTGCAGTGTTGGCTCTGCAATGTGCATCTGCTTCAGTTAATGCAACATTTACAAAGTTTTCAATGCACTTCAAACCCAAAACAAGGTGTATAACCCTCCCAGTGCCCACCCAGTCACCTCCTAATACTTCAGTCCTTTATTCTTCTCTAAGTTATGTCCCAGCCTACCAAAACAATTGAAAAATCAATTCTTGGAATGTTCCACATTTCTTTGGTCAAATGATTTATGTACATAGTTCATGGCTTCGATAATGGATTTATGTCTGTTCACATTTTTCCCTTTTGAGTTATGACATTCGTCAACTTCACTGACTAACTAAGCTAAAACTTACCACATGATAATCAATTACCACCCACTATTCTATAGCAAAACCTCTACCTACCCAGCCTAATCCCTCTAGATTACCCTGTAGTAGAGTAAATTAAGTTTCCTTTTCTTACTTCCAATCGAATGTATTTGTTCAAAATAATTTGTGGTGGGGAGTGAGGCCTGGGAGTAAAGTGGAACTAAGAGCCTGATTTCGAGTTTTGGGGATGGGATACTCTGTGAAGAACTTGCCAAATAAAATCTGTATCCTGTTCCTTTCCCTGCATTGCATTGCATTGGTTTTCCCACCATCTACTTACCGCAGACAAGATATTCACATTTGTTACGTGATATTTAGTATCATGATTCATCTGAAGCTTTGGAGTCAGATTAGAATTTAAAGGCATTTGGAAAAGAGCAGGGCAATTAGAATTAAAGTAATATAATTGTTCATTATAGCTAGCCCAGTTGAAGACTGCAGAGAGTAGCAAAGTATCCGACTAGCTAGCATGCCTCCATTAATTTAGCACAACAAGAATACTTGTACTGCATAGTGCATAATGCCGTACTCATTAATGAGAAGTCATTTATTTTCATTTTTACACACAAAGGGCATCATTAGGATGGCGGGCGGACTTTGTCTGCCCGCCATCCTGTCGTACCTGACATTGGTGTGGGGGTCCTGTGGGTGGCATTAGGATGCGCCCGCCAAACTGGCAGGCGCATCCTGCATTCTTGACATTGTGGTGGGCAGTGCTCTGAGCACCGCCCGCCACAATGCCAAAAAGGCATGTCGTGCAGTTCCATGCACAACGTGGCAGGCACAGTTCGGTGCCTGCCATGTTGTGCATGGAACAGGAGGGGGGTACCATAGTTACCCCCCTTGTGCACCCCCCACCCCAAGATTCCCTGGGGGCCTGAAGGGAACTGCATGCCTTTCCGTGGCGGCTAATATGGATGGCGGTGTCTCCCAAATACTGCCACCATGTTAACAGCTTTTCCGCCCGGTTGACTCTTCGACCAGGCAGAAAACCTGCGGACAGTCTTTCCATCCGCCGGGTTCCCATGTGGTGGGGTGAAATTTACATGCGGGCAGTCGATTTTGGCGGGCAGATCGCTACCACCATACTAGCAGTGGCGATCCACCCACTATCTTAATGACCCCCAAAGTGTTTGTTTAGTTCCTTTTAGTAGGAATTTCTTTAAAAGAAAGAAAATCACTTTGTTTTTCTTATTTAGTGGTATTCCGGCTTAATTCCTTGCAACCAGTCAGTGCTTTTATGTGAGGCATGTGTTTGGAAAAAATGGCCCAGTGATTCCTAATTACATCATGTTAGAACCGGCTGTCTCTAGTTGGCAGAGGTATACACTTCTGACAAATAGGGACACTCCTTTTCTAGTCAGGGCAAGGGGATCACACCCTTCGATAACCCCTGCTCACCCCCTTGGTAGCTTGCCAGAGCAGAACAGGCTTATCTCAGAGGCTGTGCGTTAAGCAATTATGACCACATACAGTAATACAGTGAATACACTACAAATGGACACGACACCGTAGTATTATAAAAATAAGTATTTTTTATATAAGACTTAGCACAAGACCAAATAACGGCAAAACTGTACACAATCGGAATAAATACGTTTAGGAAGGAAAAAGGATAGTTCAGAGGTAGTTTCTTCTTTAGCACAAGAGTCTTTTATATCAAGCAAATCTTCTTCTTGGAGACACAGTTCTTAGCAACAGGGTAACTCACACGGGAGCTACACAACGCTGGGGCAAAGATAATCCACAGGTTCGGCGTCGACCGCGAGGAGCGCTGCGTCGGGCCTGGAGTCACACGGACCCCCAACAACACAGTACCTTAGGAAAATGAAGCACACGATGATCAGCGGCGTCGAGCAATCCGGCGACGCGTCTTCGGTGTCGATCAGGCCACAGCAGGCGTTGTCGATGATGCAGTTGCACAGAGTGAGCAGCGCTCACGGCGTCGAAGGGCACACGGTTGATGCGATCAGCAGCGGGGCAGACACGAGGTCCTCTGGAGTTAGAGCCGTACTCCTACTCACTGGCGTTGCTGCTGGCGTCGGTTGGGCCCAGCGTCCGATCGTCGTGGTCGCTGGTTCTTTCAGAGGTGCTGGATTCACACTTCCAGCGGATAGCACTTTTTAGCAGGTGAAGTCTTTTAGCCCTGTGACTTCGGCAGGAGACTGGCACTCTTCCAGTCCTTGGAGATTTTCTTAGCAAGCGTGAGAGTACACACAAAGTTCCTCTCTCCTGGTTCCTTGGCAAAAATAAAGAAGCACTGCAGGATTCCCCCAACAACAGCACACTGGCAGAAGGGGTAAGCAGTCCTTTAGATCAGCAGGCTTCTTGTCCTTGGTTACAGGGTTCCTTGTCAGAAGTGATCTGATTTCCTAGTTCAGGGGTCCTCCTCTTATACCCCTTTTCGTCTTTGATCCCTTTGTCTATGCCGGGGATTTCCCAACATCCTGGGTCTGTGGTGGGTGGAGCTAGGCAGTAGCACCTGGCCTATTCATTGAGCCGGGCCGGGTCCTCAGACGCCCCGCAGGAGGTGGAGCCAGCATTGACACTGGCAGGAGCAGAGCTATCGCCCTCCTGGCAGGAGGTGGGGCTAGGATCGTCCATGGCAGGTACAGAGCCATCAGTCGCTCGGCAGGAGGTGGAGCCAGCATTGTATCAGGCAAGGCAGGCTATCAACAACTACTCTCCCCCTAATCTCAACGTAATGTCCCACTCATCCCACACTGACTCATCCAGACCTCTTGGAGCCACCCAGCTCCTGTCACACACACGCAAGACCAGCAGAGACCAGATATGGTTAGACAAGAAAATAGACACTTTCTAAAAGTGCTATTTTCGAACCCAGAGTCCAAAGACCATCCACACCAGCGGATGCGTAATTAAACCCCGAGTTCAGGGATACCAAACTCGACATTGCACCATGCTCCCCGAGCCAGCTAGGATTATAGCGTTAATAATCCCGGCGGCCCATTCTATCCAACGGAGAGCAGGCTACCTCGCAATAGTGAAGCCCTAAAATGGCGGCACTTCACTATCAGGACATGCCAACTTGGTCAGGCTTGTCCTACCTTACACTTACAATGCACCCTGCCCATGGGCCTACCATAGGGGTGACTAACATGAAGTTAAGGGAAGGTTGGAGGGGCTGGCAAGTAGGTATACCTGCGCAGCCGACGTGACAGTGCAGGACTGCACGTGGGTCTCGCAATGACCGACCCGTAGACTTTCGTTTACAAGGCCGCTCCTGTGGGTGGCACAACACGTGCTGCAAGCCCACGAGCGGCATTTGTATTTACAAGCCCCGGCACTCCTGGTGCACTAGACTAGGGACTGACAGTAAACCAAATAAGCCAAACATGGATACAATAGATACATCATTTTAACAGAGGGAGCACTTGCGCTATGGCACTGATCAGCAGTGACACGGCGCCCAAAGCATATACCAGCAAAACATCGTAAAACAGTAGAGGCAAACAGAAAAATGGAGGAGAGACTCAAGCCAATGATGTCAGGTCTAACACGTGTCCCCTCCAGCTGAAATGTGGGGAGAACTACCCTTAACCTAGGGAGTCCTCATCACTAAGGCGGAAAAATCTGGACAGACCATCAGCATTGGCGTGATCTGTACCAGGGCGGTGTTCCACCGTAAAGTCCATCCCCTGTAGAGCAATGGACCACCTCAACAGTTTTGGATTCTCACCCCTCATTTGCATTAACCATCTGAGGGGCCTGTGGTCTGTCTGAACCCGGAAGTGAGTCCCAAACAGGTAGGGTCTTAGCTTCTTCAGCGCCCAGACCACAGCAAAGGCTTCTCTCTCTATTGCACTCCACCTCGTTTCCCTGGGAAGTAACCTCCTACTGATGAAGGCTACAGGCAAGTCTCGGCCCTCTTCATTCACCTGAGCTAGAACAGCCCCCACGCCATGCTCTGAAGCGTCCGTCTGAACAATGAATTCTTTCGAAAAGTCGGGTGCTTGGAGTATAGGTGCTGTGCACATTGCAGTTTTCAGGGTGTCAAAGGCCGTTTGACAGGCATCAGTCCAGATCACGTTTCGTGGCTGCTTCCTGGAAGTCAGCGAAGTCAAGGGGTGCACAATGTTACCGTAATCCTTGACAAACCTCCTGTAATAACCCGTGAGTCCTAAGAAGGCTCTCACCTGTGTTTGGGTTTTGGGCGGCGCCCAAGCCAGGATGGTATCAATCTTGGGTTGCAGGGGGGCCACCTTACCGCTCCCTACTTGGTGCCCCAAGTACACCACAGAACCCTGCCCAATCTGGCACTTACTGGCCTTGATTGTGAGGCCTGCTCCGCGCAGGGCCAACAACACTTCCTGGAGGTGGCGCAAGTGTTCCTTCCAGCTGGCGCTGAACACTGCGATGTCGTCCAGGTAGGCGGCGCTGAATTCCTCCAGTCCAGCCAAGACCTGGTTGACCAACCTCTGGAAGGTGGCGGGGGCATTCTTCATCCCAAAGGGCATCACCCGGAACTGGTATAGCCCATCTGGTGTGGAGAATGCTGACCTCTCTTTTGCCCCATAAGTCAAGGCGATCTGCCAGTACCCAGACGTTAAGTCAAACGTACTAAGGTACCGGGCAGCCCCCAACCGATCGATGAGCTCATCAGCTCTGGGGATGGGGTGCGCGTCAGTCTTCGTGACCGAATTGAGTCCTCGGTAATCCACGCAGAACCGGAGTTCTGGTGAAGCACCAGGCGCTGCAGCCTTCGGGACCAAGACCACTGGGCTGGCCCAAGGACTGCTAGAGGACTCAATCACCCCCAACGCGAACATTTTGGAGACCTCCTCCTTAATGTACGCTCGGACCTTGTCAGTCACCCTGTAAGCCTTGTGCTTCACAGGAGGGCTGTCTCTGGTGTCAACGTCGTGGACACACCAATGCGTGACACCCGGAACCAAGGAAAACAGATCCGGGAATTGTCCCAACAGGTGGCGACAATCCTGTTTCTGCTCAAGGGTCAGTGTGTCAGAGAGGACCACACCATCCACTGACCCGTCTTGCTCTTTAGCATACAGGAGGTCAGGAAGAGGCTCACTCTCCTCCTCCGTTCCATCATCTGTAGCTAAGAGCATGCCCACTTCGGACCTTTCTAAGTGGGGCTTCAAACGGTTGACATGCAGGACCCGCAAGGGGTTCCTGGGAGATTTCAAGTCCACCAAGTAGGTGACATCGCTCTTCTTCTCCACAACCTTAAACGGTCCAGTCCACCTGTCCTTGAGCGCACAAGGTTCCACAGGGGACATGACCCACACTTCCTGACCAGGCTGAAGCTCTACCAGAGTGGCATTCCGGTCGTACCATCGCTTCATCTCCACATGGCTGGCCTCCAGATTTGCCTGAGCAAGTTCTCTGAAGCGCCGAGTCTGGTTCCGAAAGGCCAGCATGTAGCTGTATACATCCTGGGGAGGTTTCCTGGGAGATTGCTCCCAGCCTTCCTTGACCAGACTCAAAGGTCCTCTTACCGGGTGACCGTATAAGAGCTCGAAGGGACTGAACCCTAGAGCCTTCTGCTGCACCTCACGGTAAGCAAACAACAGGCATGGCAAGAGGACGTCCCATTTCCGCCTCATTGGTTCTTCAAGACCCATAATCATGCCTTTCAGGGTCCGGTTGAATCTCTCAACCAGCCCGTTTCCTTGAGGGTGGTAAGGAGTGGTGAACTTGTAGGTTACCCCACACTCCTTCCACAGAGACTTCATATAGTTCGAAATGAAGTTGGTGCCTCGGTTGGACACCACCTCTCTGGGGAACCCCATCCGGGAGAAAACACCCGTCAGTGCCCGTCCCACCACGGGGGCCGTCACTGTCCTGAGAGGGATGGCTTCCGGGTACCTTGTGGCATGGTCCACCAAGACCAGGATGAACCTGTTGCCCAGGGCTGTCTTGGGGTCCAGGGGCCCAACAATGTCAATACCCACCCGGTCAAAGGGGGTGCTGACCACCGGAAAAGGTTGGAGGGGAGCCTTCTGCTTCCTTCCGCTTTTCCCACTTGCCTGGCAAGTGCGACAAGTCTTGCAATGGATGTCTACATCCCTACGCATCTGAGGCCAATAAAAATGGGTGACAAGCCTGTCATAGGTCTTGTCCTGCCCCAGATGTCCAGCTAACGGTACGTCATGAGCCAAACCCAGTAGGAAGGCTCTGAAGCGCTGGGGTACCACCAGCACACGGGCTGACCCAGGCTCAGCAGCCTTAGGCTCGCTATACAGGAGGTCGTTCTCCCAGTACACAAAATGTGACCCTGACTGATCACCTGAGGATTGGGCTGAGGCCTGCTGCCTCATGCCCACAAGAGAAGGGCACTCTTTCTGTTCCGCACAGAATTCCTCCCTGGAGGGACCACCATCCTGCTGCCAGTGGGTCAGCTCGGGCAGATCTCCCAGTTCGGCAATTTGTTCCCCGGTGGGCTCCAGGGCATCCCCCTCAGGGTCTACCTCCTTCTGGACCACGGGAACAACGGGGGCCAGTTTCCCGCGCCTCCTGCCTCTTCTCTTCACAGCTGGGTCCTGGGCCGTACTTTCAGGCTCCGGGACCCCATCAACACCCTTACTTGCTGTCATGGAACGAGTGGTTGCACACACCCACTCTGGCACACCCAACATTTTCAAGTGCGCCGCTCTCTCCACCTTAGCCCAAGGGGAGTCTTCCAAATCATTGCCCAGGAGACAGTCGACAGGCATGGCGGGCCTCACAGCAACCTGAAGAGTACCTGAAACTCCCCCCCATTCAAAGGAAACCTGAGCCACCTCACACTCTTTCTGGGAGTTATCGGCAGCTATCACGGGGTAGAATGCGTGGGGAACCACCTGCTCTCTGGACACCAAGTGACACTTGACAGCTGTCACACTCGCTCCGGTGTCTCTGAGGGCTTCCACTCTATGGCCATTAATGGTCACCCACTGCCTATATTTACTAGTGTTACTAGGCAGAGGGGGTGGAGGGACCATTTGCATGTCTCCTAGCGAGACCAGGGACATTTCTGCCGGACCCCTCCCACCATGGACAACCATCTCCTCCCCTCCCAAGGCTACACTTGCCAACTGACGAGGGGGTGCACGCGGCGGTGCATTCGAATCCTTCTTGGGACACTGGGGGTCATAAAACCGGTGTCCCACCTGCCCACAACCGTAGCAGGTTAGGGGGCCCCTATGAACAGGTTTACCCGTCGGGGCCCCTGACTTCTTCTCAGGGGGAGGCTGGGAACCCTTCCCTTGGTTCCCTTGGGGATTACTTTGGGGCCCTTTCTGAGACTCCTTCTGTTTACCCTTGTCCCCCCCACTCTTCTGCTGGGGACCCTGCCCACCTTTGGCTGAGTCTCCCACTGGACCCTTGTGGACCTTGGTACTGACCCAGCGGTCCGCCTCCTCAGCAAGTTTTCTAGGGTTAGATATCTTGCTATCAATCAGGTGCTGGCGCAGCTCTGGAAAACAGTTATTAGACAAGTGCTCCCACGCAAACAAATTATAGAGAGCTTCATAACTTTCCACTTTGCTGCCCTTTACCCAACCATCCATGGCTCTGCAAAAATAAGACACATATTCAGCCCACGTCGTACCAGGCAACTTCTTACATTCTCTAAAAGCTTGTTTGTACTGCTCGGGGGTTAAACCATATCGCAACATTAAAGCATCTTTCATATGAGCATACAACATCCTATCCCCAACAGGCATGTCTAACAGGGTATCTCTTCCCTCATTCACAAAGCGACCCCACAACCCCGCTCCCCAATTCTTCTCAGGGACCTGGTGGGCCAACAATGCTAACTCATATGCTTTAAACCATTGACCAATATCTTCATTCTTATTGTAATCTTTGATCACATCTTTCGGGAAGTAAAACTTACTTTCTGCAGGCTCGGATGGAATGCTGCCACCAGAGGGATTCAACTCTAACTTTTTAGCTTGGATATCCAGTTCCCTCAACCTGGCTTCACGCTCCAAAGCTAACTTCTCTCGTTCAAACTCCAACTTTTTGATCTCTAAATCAGCTCCCCTTCTACCTCTTGCATTTTCTAACTCCAACTGCCCATTTATCTTTAGCCTTGCCATCTCCATGTTGTAAGCTCGCTCTTTCGCCCTTTCTTCTCTTTCTTCAGGGGAAAGACCTTTGGAGGAAACACTGCTTCCGGGAGAGGGCACAGGTCCATTCACTGGCACCTCCTCATCCCCTTCCTCTGTGGGTACCACCACCACATCAGAGGGATTTCTGGATTCCCACCAGGCCTGTAAGGCTTTATAAAAATCATCTTTTCTCGAGAGGCCGGTGGTAGGAACTTCAAACTGGTTGCAAAAGTGTTTCAGCTCATCTTTCTTGTATCTTTTTAGCTTACTCCTCTCGAACTCTTCAATAACAACGATAGCAGGGGCAGTGACTCCGTTGTCACTCATGATGAAACTGGCAGTGTTCAGAAAATCAAGTTTCAGAAAAGCGGAGAACAAAAATAGGATCCTTCCGAATCAGATTGTGACTGCGTTATGGTCTGCTTTCACTACGTAGCGCACACTAATCACTGTACATGGGTCATAAATGCAAAGTCCAAATCCCACCGCTGCCACCAATGTTAGAACCGGCTGTCTCTAGTTGGCAGAGGTATACACTTCTGACAAATAGGGACACTCCTTTTCTAGTCAGGGCAAGGGGATCACACCCTTCGATAACCCCTGCTCACCCCCTTGGTAGCTTGGCAGAGCAGAACAGGCTTATCTCAGAGGCTGTGCGTTAAGCAATTATGACCACATACAGTAATACAGTGAATACACTACAAATGGACACGACACCGTAGTATTATAAAAATAAGTATTTTTTATATAAGACTTAGCACAAGACCAAATAACGGCAAAACTGTACACAATCGGAATAAATACGTTTAGGAAGGAAAAAGGATAGTTCAGAGGTAGTTTCTTCTTTAGCACAAGAGTCTTTTATATCAAGCAAATCTTCTTCTTGGAGACACAGTTCTTAGCAACAGGGTAACTCACACGGGAGCTACACAACGCTGGGGCAAAGATAATCCACAGGTTCGGCGTCGACCGCGAGGAGCGCTGCGTCGGGCCTGGAGTCACACGGACCCCCAACAACACAGTACCTTAGGAAAATGAAGCACATGATGATCAGCGGCGTCGAGCAATCCGGCGACGCGTCTTCGGTGTCGATCAGGCCACAGCAGGCGTTGTCGATGATGCATGTTGCACAGAGTGAGCAGCGCTCACGGCGTCGAAGGGCACACGGTTGATGCGATCAGCAGCGGGGCAGACACGAGGTCCTCTGGAGTTAGAGCCGTACTCCTACTCACTGGCGTTGCTGCTGGCGTCGGTTGGGCCCAGCGTCCGATCGTCGTGGTCGCTGGTTCTTTCAGAGGTGCTGGATTCACACTTCCAGCGGATAGCACTTTTTAGCAGGTGAAGTCTTTTAGCCCTGTGACTTCGGCAGGAGACTGGCACTCTTCCAGTCCTTGGAGATTTTCTTAGCAAGCGTGAGAGTACACACAAAGTTCCTCTCTCCTGGTTCCTTGGCAAAAATAAAGAAGCACTGCAGGATTCCCCCAACAACAGCACACTGGCAGAAGGGGTAAGCAGTCTTTTAGATCAGCAGGCTTCTTGTCCTTGGTTACAGGGTTCCTTGTCAGAAGTGATCTGATTTCCTAGTTCAGGGGTCCTCCTCTTATACCCCTTTTCGTCTTTGATCCCTTTGTCTATGCCGGGGATTTCCTAACATCCTGGGTCTGTGGTGGGTGGAGCTAGGCAGTAGCACCTGGCCTATTCATTGAGCCGGGCCGGGTCCTCAGACGCCCCGCAGGAGGTGGAGCCAGCATTGACACTGGCAGGAGCAGAGCTATCGCCCTCCTGGCAGGAGGTGGGGCTAGGATCGTCCAGGGCAGGTACAGAGCCATCAGTCGCTCGGCAGGAGGTGGAGCCAGCATTGTATCAGGCAAGGCAGGCTATCAACAACTACTCTCCCCCTACTCTCAACGTAATGTCCCACTCATCCCACACTGACTCATCCAGACCTCTTGGAGCCACCCAGCTCCTGTCACACACACGCAAGACCAGCAGAGACCAGATATGGTTAGACAAGAAAATAGACACTTTCTAAAAGTGCTATTTTCGAACCCAGAGTCCAAAGACCATCCACACCAGCGGATGCGTAATTAAACCCCGAGTTCAGGGATACCAAACTCGACATTGCACCATGCTCCCCGAGCCAGCTAGGATTATAGCGTTAATAATCCCGGCGGCCCATTCTATCCAACGGAGAGCAGGCTACCTCGCAATAGTGAAGCCCTAAGATGGCGGCACTTCACTATCAGGACATGCCAACTTGGTCAGGCTTGTCCTACCTTACACTTACAATGCACCCTGCCCATGGGCCTACCATAGGGGTGACTAACATGAAGTTAAGGGAAGGTTGGAGGGGCTGGCAAGTAGGTATACCTGCGTAGCCGACGTGACAGTGCAGGACTGCACGTGGGTCTCGCAATGACCGACCCGTAGACATTCGTTTACAAGGCCGCTCCTGTGGGTGGCACAACACGTGCTGCAAGCCCACGAGCGGCATTTGTATTTACAAGCCCCGGCACTCCTGGTGCACTAGACTAGGGACTGACAGTAAACCAAATAAGCCAAACATGGATACAATAGATACATCATTTTAACAGAGGGAGCACTTGCGCTATGGCACTGATCAGCAGTGACACGGCGCCCAAAGCATATACCAGCAAAACATCGTAAAACAGTAGAGGCAAACAGAAAAATGGAGGAGAGACTCAAGCCAATGATGTCAGGTCTAACACATCATATTCTAGTGGCCCTAGAGGGGCCTCAATGTACTGCTACAGTGCCACTATATAACAAGTGTTTGTACAGAGAATAGTTACGATTTGTCTTTTTTTTTCTTTCCTGTTATAACTACTCCTGCTGTTCCACCCCCACGTATTCGGCAGGAGATAGCAGGCCGGCTGGGATGGCAGAGAATTGAGACCATCCAGGCAGAATACTGTTGGCTAGTAGCTCTGGAGGAGGAGGAGGAGGGGGATGCTGAGGAGGCTGAGGAGGCTGAGGAGGCATCTGCCATGGGCCCCAGTTCCTCCAGGCAGCCGCCACAACATCACCTGTGCTGCTGACAGCTGGAAGACCCCTGAACCACAATTGTTGTCCCCCTCCAACCCAGACCGCATCCAACACCGCATGCTGCATGAGTGGGAGCAGCTGCACCAGCAGATGGCAAGCCTCCACAGGAAGTGGAAAGACTCCTGACCAGCATCGATGATGCCCCCCCTACTGAAGCCCTTTATTTTATTTTTTTAGGTGGGAGGGACTTTTGTTGTGGGTGGAGAGGGTGGGAATTGGGAAGGGACTGGGACTTTGGCATTTGGACTCGTTTTCTTTAGCCATTCTTTGGACATTGGTTGGGGATGGGTGATTTGTTTGGGGGGAGGGGTGGGCCTGTTGTGGAAGGAGAGGGTGGATTTAAATGTTATTCCTATTGTTGAACAGGAAAATAAGAATAAGTAAAGGGAAAAAATATTCATATACTTTATGCCTGAAATAGTTTTACCTTTACTTTCCACTGCTGCATTTTCGTGCAACATGTTTTTTTTATCTCCTTCTCAAAGTGTATACCATTTAGGTATAGTAAGTTATACCCTTGTCCTACTACCCTCTGTAACTGTATTGACCATTAGGGGGTATGCTGCCATTGCCTATACTGCCTACAACAACCTAGATAAACAAGAACTTACTTATCAGCAGTAGATGTTAGCTACTTACTAACTAAATTAATTCATTTCTCTCCATAATTCTCTTACCTGAATGGATGAAGCAATGGATGCTACCTCTCACAATCTTCCAAAACCTTACACCAGGGTTTCCATAGGTGCCTTCTTAATGATGGCGGTACTAGTAACAGGCTAGTGCGTTAACAACTAAGGCATTACAAGAGAGGTCCTTCTCTCACCTAGGTGAACTCCAACTATAAGATTAATCAAAAGGATTATCTATCACAGGCAACTAGATTGAAAGAAAACACAGAGTTAGTGGTTAATATTTATATCATGGCTTTAGAAAGACTGAGACAAGACTACCACCATGATACAACAAACACCAGATATTATGACAAACATTTGCAATAGTAGCATCTTCTGAGCAGCGGGAAGCTAGTATTTAATTAAAACAAAACTTACAAAATCCTCGGGTCAGTTGAAGTGGACTCAGAGTCAGGAGTGGACAATGTTAAGCGTTTATGCAATAAACGGCCTGAATGATTATGTTGGCAAATGATGTTCTATATCTAAAATATGGATCCATTTTAGGCATGGATGGGTAAGTGGGGCTGGTTTGGCCTATTGCACAGGTAATAGTAGATCAAGCAATTAATTGGTGTCACTTTCACCAAATCCGCCCCACCAAGTGCGTGATCCATTTATGGTATAAATTAAGTCACCCCTCAATAAATCACACAGCCGGGGGAAGATGGTTAGGGGTTTGATAAGTGTATGGGAAAGGGGAGTTAGAGAAAGGTATGACAAAGACAAACACTACACAACAACACTATTTATCAGGGTGATGAGCCCCACATTATCATCAATCTGTTGTGGTAGGAAATGAAGAAATTAGAAAGTTCACTTAAATACATCACAAACAGTCCTTTGGCCACAGAGACCTAAATTATATCTAAATGTTCTTTCATTTAGTTTTGAAAAATAAAAAATATGGACGAGTGAACCAAAACAGTTAAAAAAAAGTATGATTGTTAAAAGAAAACTGACAGTATATACAAGTGGCTAGTTGGGCGGTACATCTGCATTCTTCGTGGAATGTCCATCTTGGGTACCTGTCTGAACCGGTCCAGTAAGGCAAGCAAGAGTACTGTGCGCTTTCGCCTTTCATGCAGGACAAGAGAAGGCCGGTGGATTGTAAAACAGAAACAATATTGTAGAGTCAAGGAGAAGGCCAGAAGGTAAGCTTTATGAGGAGTCTACCAAGACTCAGAGGCAGAACAAGAGCATAGGCTGCTGCAATCATTCATTTTACGACTGATGTACAATAGATCAACTGAGAAGTAAGAACAATTTACAACCAATTAGGGACAACCAGCTGCATGTACTGGACAATCCCATAAATGTAATTGTAACATTCAGTCAAGTGCATACATCATGTGATGATGATGTGGCATCGCCAGTCTAGCTCCAGTTAAAGCAACTGCCCCCTGACCACATCAACTTAAGAGGAGTTTTATTTTTGAGCCTTCACACTTACTCAGGAGCATTCCTCAAATCAAAGCACCTCTCTCTAGTCTACAGAGCTGAGGAGACCTCAGAGCCATCATCATAATTGTTTCCCTTAAGTCAATAACTTGCTTCTGCCTATTGAGGCCGTCCCTCCCTGAGCCCTTCCATTCTCTACCTGAATCCAAGTAACAAATCAGTCCTTCTCTGTCCCGAGTACACTGCTGTTCAAGAACAAGAAGAGAAACAGAATTTGAGTTTTTTACTAGATTTGTGTTTGTAAACTAAAGTGACTGGTCTGGTCTCTGAAGAACCAGAGAAAAGGAGTAAGCCCGGCAAGTAAATCTCACTAAGTGTGAAAGGCCGGTCATCTTCAGGAACAAGTATCACCCATCAGACCGCACACATTACGAATTGTCAAAATCAAGTTTGGAAATCAGTTGAACTCCCTCACTGTCTGCCACGAGCAACACATTGGAATTCATCACTCTTGTCAGAAGGTAAGCATGGGACGGAGGCAGGCATTGTCTCCAATGGCCTCAAAGGGAATGGGGAGGCTTCTACACTGCACACTGGTCCAACTCCAATCCAGCCACACATGTACATAAAAAATGGTGGGGCTGCATAAGTCAGGCACAAACTAAATATATGATGTCCCTCTAGTTATATCTATTTTTTTTTTGCAAAGCAATAAGCAGTTCAGCGATAAATAAGTAAAAAGTTTGATGGTGGCCTACTCATTCAGGGAAGTAGAGTTTGTCCTGAAACTCAGGTGGTTCCCCCAGAAGTTGGTCAGCTAACATACTTGTGTCTGACCAATCACTGTCACCCTCCTCCTCCTTCTGTGGTATTTCAGAAACAGTGTAATTGTGTGGTATGAAGTGTTGTTTCATTTTGATCATGGTCAATCTCTCAATGTTTTGACGCAAGAGACTAGTATTTTTCACTATGACAACTTTGCCAGCTGCACTGAATACATGTTCAGTAGACGCCCTGGCTGCCGGACAAGCCAGATACTTTATTGCCAGTCTGCTGAGCTCTAGCCTTAGGCTCGTCTTCCCATGCCAATAGACTAATGGGTTTTGATTCCTCTAGACCTCTTTTTGGTCATCCAGAAAGTCTTGGAACATTCTTTGAATTGTCATTGGTGCTCCCACTTGCTCGACCTCTTTTGCCTTTGCCTCGGCACTTGACTTTAGCCCTGCCACTTGAAACTAAGCCAGTGCAGAGGTTGGGTCTGATTATTCTGTTCCTGCAGTTGTTACTGGGGTTCTTGTTGCTGGCATTGGCAGCTCTGAGACAACATCACCGCCTTTTTGGAAAGTTCAAGGCTGCATCTCAGAACTTCTGCCAGGGCGCTGATTTACAGCTGTTTATCTTCAAGGTCTCTAGCTTGATCAAACATCCACGTCTTGTATAGTGAAACGTCCATTTCAGAAAAAGGAATGAAAGTGTACAGTATATTTTTGTACCATTGATCAAGAATTGTGGCCCAGATATACCCTTTAATCAACATTATGTCTTTTTGCAGCCTTGGATTAACAACCAAGCATAGTATTACTCACTCAACCAAGCGATGCACTTCTCCATTGTTGTCCACTCCTGCAAACCTTTGCAACACCTTTTTACCTGGTCCTATAGCAGATACAACAATGGATAGCTTGGCTCATCATGCTGTTATACTTGCTGACTTCCCGGGTGAAGGCCTCAAAAGAAAGTAGCATTGGTGTCAGGCATTTGACTAGGCGGCTTCATTTGTCCATCTACATGGTCAAGCTTTTCCAAGTTGCATTCCCTCCTCTTTGAATAACATAGTTATTGATCGCTTTGTACTGCTCAGACATTGCAACATGTAATAGGTCGAGTTCTAACATGTTGACATCTCCTGCATGAAGGCTTTAAGTGGTATTCTATTAACCTGCTGAATGATCCTTAACTGCTTTGGGATTCGAAAGAATGACTAAAATGAGTGCAGATTCTCCGGCAGGTGGTCAGTATGTAGCTGACTATAGTTTCATATTTGAGAAAGTCCTTCACAATCAAGTCAATCCAATGCACCAAATACAAGACCCAGAAATAGCCACCATCTGCCATGGCCTCAACTAGATTACTGCAATTGCCCATGGCTTCAATTCAAATTCTAAGACCTGTGGGTCACAGCCATTCCAGCACCTTGCTGTTAAAATCTTCCAAAATGTTTTCAGATGTATGATATTTTACCGTAGCAAACATAACTACTTTTGCATGCCGGCAAATGCCCTTAAACGTTTCTTAAGCACTGAGACCTGTAGATAGCTGTTGCCTAACCCCAACAAAAGAGATCCAGTGTACAGTGATGCATATGCAATCAATGGCTTGACACCTGGCCCACATATCCTTAGTCTAGTTGATAGTGTGAACAGCACTCCGCTGCAAAGCTTGTCCAACCAGTTGTAGGACATCATGATAGAGCAGTGGAACAGCAACTCTTGTTAAATAGGTGCTGCTGGGAACCTTCCATTTCAGGCACATGACCTCCACAAATTCTAAAAATCCCACTCCTTCCTCAAAAGAAAATGCCAACATTTTAGCCAGCTTCCTGTTGTACACAATTGCTGTTAGGTGGTTGCTTTGATAGGGACCCTTCTGCCTAAATCTGTTTATAATAGTAGCTTCCATTTTTTTATTTTGTGGTTCCACTTACACAGATGACTGCAGAGAGAACCAGGTGGTGGTAGACTCAAATTGAGCCTCGAAGTAATCACTGTATGCAGCAATGTCTTCATCTGACTCTTGTGCCATTTCAAGGTTGCTGAGGTGGGTGATACTTGTGCACTACTGGGGGCAGGGCTGCTTTGCGTAGAACTGTCAGCCTCGCCTTCCCCCTCACCTTCACTTTCCACCATGATAAGAGCTGATTTTCATCTCTCATTACCACCTGCTGCAATTTTTATAAAATGCACGCCCCATCGAATTGGGTGATGTTTCATTTGGGTTGTTTTGCCTCCAGTACCATAGTGTGAACAAGGGCTACTCCGATTAACACTTGTGTGGCAAATGGAGCATATTCCAATGTTATTTTATCCTCCTGCTTGCTGGTCATAAAGAAGTCCCAAACTGGGGAGGAGAACTTTCTCAGTGTGCCACTGCCAATACATGAAGAAGAACTGCAGGTAGCTAGGTAGGTGTGTTGTCAATTGCCCCTCTGGTGAGGTAGTGGTCGATGCAGGTCCCAGAGGGGGCCTTACAATATGGAAGCTGGGATTGGTGTTGGTGGTGGTACCAGTGCCACATTCTTAAGAGAATGTTGAATAGGAGAGATAATGTTGGTGTTCTCCAAGCCAATTTTTATAACCAAGGCTGGCTTGTCATCCTACTCCCCTTTCATAATTGTATGGCTTTTAGGAAATGTTCTTTTCCCTTGTATGTTGGAGTACCCTTCCTTTTTTCTTGCTGGAGATCTGGAAGTCAATGGTTCAACAACAGGTACACCTTGCTCAGCAGGAAGCTCAACCTACTGTTCTGCTCCTACTTGAGAAAGATGTACTATTAGTAACTGTGGCTCCTGTTTTCCACTTTGCTCAGTTTTCTGCGACGATTGGGTACTAGTTTGTGGCTAGGACAAATCCAATTCAGACTCACTGACAAGGACTTGGGCTTGAGAGTGGCGCCGTTGTTGATGCGGGAGTGCCTCTCCCAGCTTGCTACGCAGAGGACAGTGCGGTAGGCACAAAAAGTTTCCTGAAAAAGGAGGAGGGTGACAAGAGGCATGGCTAGCAGGGCTAAGATGGCAGACTCTATCTAGAGGGGCTCTGTACGTCTACTCGATCATGCAGCATCCTTGTTGCCAGCCAGCATCAAACTCCTCTCCAAGCACCATCCACCTCCCTAGATGACTGGGAGTAGACAACAATGCTCCTTCAATAGATTGGTGGATCGGAACAAGGGAGGGCCAAGCTACGGCCTACACCCAAGTCGGAAGCCCCGGAAAAGGAGTGTGGCACAGATGCCAGCAGGCAGCGCTGCGCACCACTGCCTCATGGTCTTCTGCGGATCACCACCTGACTGCTGAGGCACTCTAATTTACTGTGTATTCTTGCTTGAGTTGGGGAATATTGTGGTGAAGTGCTGGACCCGAGCCAACTAGATACGGGGACCCGCCTTCGGATATGTGCAGTGCTGTGGTCCCTGGTGACTAACCAGTGCACAACAGTGTCACTTCCTGATGACCCCACACCTCATGGCCACAGGTGAGCAAGGAGAGAGTTGCTCAGCAGCTGTATTGGTGACCCCCACCCCCAAAGTGCAGTGACTGAGCGGAGCCCGGGGGCCAGATTGGGCCTAGGCTTGTCGATAATTGTGATGCCCTGTGGGGTTCGAGAGAGGACTGAGGTGTAAAGATCGGTGAATGCCTTTGTGTATTAACCTGACTAATGAGACTGCATTGCAGGGGAGCGAGGTGCTGAGCACTGCGGTCAGGAGGCACTCCCCAATGATGAGGCAGACTGTGGTGGGGCTTTGGGGTCATGTCTGGCTCAAGCGGAGCTGTATCTATTAAAATGGACCTGGCATTACACTGCTACTTGTACAACATGTTGAGCAGCCTCAAGACCACAAGTGAGTGAGGGAAGAGCTGGGGATGCGGTGACGGAGGCCCGATCGGCACAGGGTGCACACATGGCACCCTGATGGGCTTGAGAGGTGGGCTGAGAGTGTGGGGATAAGTGGATGCACATATGAGTGGCCCTAATTGATGATGCCATGTCACAGTGAGGGGATATGCAGCACACTATAGAAATAAGGTGAGCTCCCTTGCTGTACTAGCATGCGTGGCACTGTGGCTGCAAACCGCTGCACAGGGAATAGTTGAGCTCCGAGGGTCAGATCGGCCCCAGACTCACACCGCCAGGCAACGGGAAACTGGCTGCCAGAGGCAGCAGGACTTGTGGGCCGGCTCTGGCCTACTTCCTGCTACTGGCTGCGATCACATGCCAGACAACCCAACATCTTCCTAAGGTGGTAGCACAGTGCCATATTCCAGAGTGCTGGTTTGCTCAACTGTGCCATTTTTCCCTCTCCTTAGCACTATTAGAGTGCACTGAACATTGTCCTGGCTGTGAAACCTCACACCCCCTCATTGGCACGTGAGCAGCAGGAACATATGGGGGGTTATTGACATGGGTCTTGACTAAACCCATTTGTATATTGCACTATACAGATACCTGACAGCCCCCTTCCCTGTCTAGTTTTACTGATCACAAGTGTGTTGTTGACATTCTTGCTTTGTTGCCTCTTCCTGAACAGGTGCAGATTTTGTACCTGATATTAGGCTCATCTCTCCCCCATACATCAGTAACTGGGACCCCTTCCACTGCAGCCACGCTGTCTTACACACACATCGATGTATTGACTCAGGGCGCACTAAAATGGGTGCATAGAAGAAACAGTGATCCACATAAATGGAATATATCTGATAATTTGCTTTCCATTACCCCCCTAATTTTTTTTAAAGCGCCATTGAGACAGCGCGCTGACGTTACTGGATGGAGCAGGGATGGCCACAAACCACAACTCCATTCAACCTAGTCTTTCAACTGATACTCGTTGTAGCTGAGAAGCCCAATGGACGCCAAGGTCCTGTGTGGTAGCTGTTGCATTGACCCGGATCTGCTTCATGTCGAGGACAAGCATAGCCTGCTACCATCGGCAGACTCCCCAAGTTACAAAGCACTGCTCTTTTTTGTCAGAAAGAAGTACGTTGCTGGCGCGGACAGGAGGTGAGTTGCTGAGGCCCCCCCCCCCCAATATAGCGCACCAGCGCTGTACTACACAATATACCTGAACTGTGAAGTCAACAGACACTACGATACGCTATGGGGCCACTGCACTCAGCAAATCAGAGCACACCTTCATGCTTTTCGATGGCTCCTGGTACATCAGATGGGGATGTCTCATAACCGGAGGCCCCAGGTCTTTCAGCAGCAATGGAAAGCAAGTATGACCCCCTGCTGGCAGCCATAGAGTGCAATTTAAACTAATCTTTGTTATAAAAAATATAAAAAATTGAGTTAAAATTATAATTTTGTTAAAGAAATTTAAATTTAAGAAAAATATATATTTATTTTGGTAAAAACGTTTTTTGCTTTTTTTAAGTAGAATTTTTATTTATTTGGCAGTTGGAGTAATGATTTAATATGGTTTATTATACAGGACTTTCCCTGAGTTTGCTTGTATTTTAAGTTAGAATAGTAATTTATTGTGGTTTATTATCCAGCACTTTCCCTGAGTTTAGTTCGTTTTTGAGTTGGAATAGTAATTTGTAATGTTTTTATTATCCAGCACTTTCCCTGAGTTTATTTTCTTTTGGAGTTGGAACAGTAATACATTTGGTGTTTTATGCAGCACTTTCCCTGAGTTTGTTTGGTTTTGGAATAATCATTTATTTAGTTTAATATCCAGCACTTTCACTGAGTTTCTTTGGTTTGGAGTTGGTATAGTAATTTATTATGTTTTATTATACAACACTCATCCCAGAGTTTATTGGGTTTTGGAGTTGGAATGGTAATTTAATTTGGTTTCTTATCTAGCACTTTCCCTGAGTTTAGTTGGTTTTGGAGTTTCGAATAGTAATTTATTATGTTTTATTATCCAGCACTTTCCCTGAGTTTATTTTGTCTTGGAGTTGGAACAGTAATTTAATTTAGTTTTTTATCCAGTACTTTCCCTGAGTTTTGTTGGATTTGGAGTGGGAATAGTAATTTATTATGGTGTATTATCCAGCACTTTCTCTGAGTTTTGTTGATTTTGGAGTGGGAATAGTAATTTATTATGGTTTATTATCCAGCACTTTGCCTGAGTTAAGTTGGTTTTGGAGTTGGAATAGTAATTTAATTTGATTTGGTTTATTATCTAGCACTTTCGCTGAATTAAGTTAGTTTTGGAGTTGGAATAGTAATTTAATATGGTTTATTATCCAGCACTTTCCATGAGTTTATTTGTATTTGGAGTTGGAATAGTAATTTATTATGGTTTGTTATCCAGCACTTTCCCAGAGCTTTGTTGGCTTTGGAGTTGGAATAGTAATTTATTATGGTTTATTATTCAGCATTTGTTCTGAGTTTAGTTGGTTTTGGAGTTAGAAATAATACATTTGTATTGTTCATTAGTTTTTTTATTGTTTGTATGAACATTTAAATAAGAAAGGAGATGTATGTTAGTTATTATTGTAAACATTTGTATTTGTTAATTTGTTTTTTTTGTTGTACACTTTATTTGTTATCATTTGGTTTTGTTATACATTTTTTCACAATTTTCAAAACATGAATCAGGTATTTTCATGTTGTTCAAAATGAATTATAAAGTATAATATACTTATAACATGTAGAATTGGAAAATTAACAATATTTTTTTACATACATATTTTTTTTAACATTTTACAATTTTTTTAAAGTATAGTCATGTAGTAGTAAAGGTAATTTATTTTGTTGTTTATATATTATAAACAATTTGATTGTTTATTTGTTATCAGAAAAAGTAAACATGTGTATTCATTTTTTTGTATATTTTATTATTTAGTATATTGAATATTATTTTTATTAAAATAATATTTAATATATTAAATAATTTACACATTGTCTACCAAATATATATTTTCACATATATTTTTTTATAACTTTTTTTGTAAATTTACAGTACATGAAATAAACTTACATTTCAATATATATTAAATATTACATTTTTAGATTTTTTATAATATAATATTCATTATATATTTCAAAATGTTATGTATATTTTTGAATCATTTATAAAAAAATACAATAAATAATGATATACATATTTTATATTGCATTTTTGAAATATTTCTATATTCTTTTCTATGGTGAGTAAGTCTTTTTTTCATTTTAATTACTCAGCCTTTTTTTTCTACCTTCCTTACTTTTCTATCTATCTATTTCTTTTTTTAGAACCTTTTGGAAGAAGGAACCTCGTGGTTGGGAGCTGAGTTTTATCGCATAAAGTAAGTTTGATTTAATTTAATTTAAAGGTATTTTTAGGGTAGGGCCAAGGTAGTAGTAGTGTAATTATATTTGTTAGAACATTCTTTTTTCATTACTGGTGTAGTTAAGTGTTGTTTGGTAGTTAAGTGTTCTATGTGTTTGACGTAGTGTTGGATAGGAGTAGAGTGCTATCTATCGTTAGTTATCAGTTGTTTAACTCTGTTTCTTGTGTTTATTGTTAATAATTGTTGGTTTGTACATGTTATTGTGGGTGGGTGTTCTGTGCAGATTTTCCGGATTGTAAATGGATGGTAGTGTTGTCACATTTTTTTTTATAAAAAAAGGAACATTTATTTTGTTTAGTTAAAACAAGTAATTTTACATTTCCTTTTATTTTTTGGGTTTGTTGGAGCGTTTTTTTAAAAGCTATGTTTTGGGTTTTCAAGGGTTTCATTATTGAGAGAAATACGTCATTGGAGCCTTCTTTCTACAGTTGTATTTTTGCATTTTTTGGGGGGTTATCTTTCTGACTGTTTTTGTTTTTAAATTTTTCTTCTATGGATTTATTGGATTTCCAGGATTGTCTACTGCTACATAACTGAAAGTTATTTTTTATTATTGTCGGTGGGAAATGTTCTTTGTTACATTGATTTATTTGTTTCTTTTTTATTTTAATAAGTATATTATGTCATATATATTTGTGTTATTTCAAAATTTTACCTGACTTACGGACTGGAGTCCATCCGCCATTGTCTCGGGGAGTGGGACCGCCCACCTACAAGGCAGTGGTCCCTCAGGGGGTATTAGGATGTTCACATTTCCCTGCACTACGTGGCAGGCACCATGTGGTGCCTGCCACATGGTGCAGGGAAATGTTGGGGAGCTCCATATGTACCCCCGACCCCAGGAAGAAAGACCCCAGGGTGAAGAGGGGCCCGATGTCCATCCACGCCAACCTTTTCTTGGTGGGGGAACCGCCATGGAAAGGCTGGCGGGTATTGACATTATGATCAGACCACCGCTGCCATTCCGGGCATTCTGTCAGAACCAGGGCGGTCAGTCTTTCCGACCACCACGTTTCCGCCCACCGTAGGAATCTGGCGGGCGGAACCCACAGTATAATGGCAGTGAACCCCTCACCAGCATCCTGCTGGTGGCAGGTTCACTGCCAACATAATCAGCCCCATAGAATAGTATAGATGTACTTTATAACGTCTTCTTGAGAATTAAGTCGTTATTGCCAACATGTACGATATATACAGTAATAATTTTCAACACTGTGTTGGAGCTAGTTCATTTACTTACAAGTATCCTTACGAAATGACTAGGCTAAGATGACGGCCCTTTTGAACCGCCAGTTGTGGTAAACAACGTTCGGCATAGAATAGGATAGATGTACTTTATAACGTCTTCTTGAGAATTAAGTCGTTATTGCCAACATGTACGATATATACAGTAAAAATGTTCAACACTGTGTTGGAGCTAGTTCATTTACTTACAAGTATCCTTACGAAAGGACTAGGCTAAGATGGCGGCCCTTTTGACCCGCCAGTTGTGGTAAACAACGTTCGGCATATCGTCCGACACACGTGACTCACGTGGTTTCACATTTAAATCCAAAGGCGGGCGGGCCGCTTTTTTACTATCGGATAGGATAACGCGCCTGGATATCGAGACGCAGCTTTGGGGATTACGTGATCGCCCCAATAGGTACGTGTCAAGGAGGATTATCATCCCTTGGAATGGGGACTTTATAAGGTCTCACTCTATTTGTGTCCATGCTCATATAAGTATCGTTTGAACACTAGATGTGCTAACGCGTTATTTGACCTGTAACAACATGGGTCGTTTATATAGCGGTTGCACGCACGCATCATAAACAATCCCGTCGGGCAACTATAGGTTCACCTGCTTATCTTTAGCTCAGCTTTTGTAAACTAACAGGAGGGCAGCAGTATATGGTTCGTCACATATATACAGTATCACTCGCATATATGTTTGAAATCATTTGCCATGACTTTAATATAGTCTGATTAGCATAACATAGATGGAGTGTCCAAGGTATATTCAAGTATATATAAAATAAGAGACATGCAAACAAGGGTAAATACTCAATGACTGTCACATACATTTAAATTTCTATAGGCAACTGCCAAAAGGTGATATCTACCTGGGCCTTGAAAAAGAATAAGAGGTGGGACCATTTGACTGCGCTGAACATTTTTTCACACATACAAGGTAGGCATAACTAATGTGGATGTCTGATGTAAATAGAAACATTCCCTTAGTCGGAGAATGCCTTGGACCTATATGCAAAAGCAGTACCTTTATAGATATGTATATGCGCGATCGGGGACTAAATTCTCCCTTATGTCTCATTTCCTCTCGCATCATAGGTTACTATCTTGTCCTATACTAAACAAGCAAGTTAGACTCTCACTTGGAAACTCGTGGAAATATTTAAATGTATGGGCCCACCGTAGAAGGATAACCCAATATAGAAAACGTGAAAAAATATTGGACAAGGAATTCGTTTTGGAAATACCCCACGCCTTGAAATATCGATTGCGGTAGGAATAATGTTTGTTTACTTAACTGTTTTATTTTTTATTTCGATTATGCGATACGTCAACAACTGTTGATAAATACATTATATAATAATATGCTGACTCGCAATACATGGACTGTGGAGTTAAATTGGATTGTGGTTATAAACTATCTCGACAAATGGTTGCCAATGTCCTCGGGGTTCTTTTAAAAGAGGTAACACATCATATTCGATTTGTTGTTTACATCAAATATCGGTTAAGACTTCTTTAAATATACACACCATTGGGCCTAATTTTACATACATTTTTGGTCATTACCTCTATTCTCGGTTTCTTTTGCGAACCTGTGAGGGGTGGGACACACCTTCATGGAACTATATATGGAACTAGGTGTGATAGCAGGGGCAGAGCTGCTTAATGTCAAAGAATTTTTGAGGAATATGTGATATTTTAATGGAGAATGTATTGAACATTAAGTTATGGAGACAATGTCTTGATTATTCTTTTTAGCTTAGGCGTACAAATGATGACATACTTACAATAATTTTGGGAAGGTCTTCTCTCTTTCAACCATCTTAGCACTATTATATTCCGTGATTAATCAACAGTTCGGATACTATTTGACTTAATTCCTGGTTATGTTGACATATGATGTGCGGGATGGTTCCCACAGCTTGCACTATTGGAATTTGAAATATAAAATGGCGCTGATAGATGTGATTACGATAAAAAACAAAAAAAAATGTTATTGCTAGAAGATATTAAACTATTTAAAGGGTACTTACTACAAAAAGGCTGCCACATTGATAGGTTGGCCAATAGTATGTAATACGAATATGCAGGCATTTTGCACATAAACCAAAAACAAGATGTTATATGATGCTTAAAATCATCAAATGCTGCATTATTTATATTTGTATGTGGGCACTGTTTTGTTGTAACTTTTCATACACTTATTTATATATGTATGTGTACATGTTGTCTTTTGTGGCGCTTATAGTGTTTTTGTATGTCCCTTTTTGTAACTTACAGCCCTGAAGAAGTTCTGGTGACAGAACGAAACGCGTTGGCTGGTGTCTATAAATGGATTATTAAAAGAACATTGAACTTTATTAATCACGATTCAGCGTCTTTATAAGAGGACAGTTCAACGACCTATTAATCTCCTATGATCAGTGGAGACTCACTTTCGCAGCGGTGCTTTTTCATCTATGATAAAAATAATCAGCCCCATAGTTATAATTATTAATTTAAAAAAGAGTAGAAGTATGTTTTTTAAATGCGTGGACATTTTATAATGATTATGGTGTTACGCATTGTTTTTGTTTTTTCTTTTTAGTATAGATTTAGCTATCATGTCTAGGTATTCTAGACCTTTGGTGTTTGCAAATAATCTAGTTTTATGTTGTTGGTATTCATACATCCTTTTTTTTGTTTACTTAGTTTAGGGCCGATTTTAGTTAGGGATTGCTCTAGCCTTAGCTCTTGATTGCTTTGTTCTTTTTTGATAGCTTCTATAAGTTTGTGTAGGGGTTGTTGTCCTCCTCCTATTGTCACTTGGGAGCCCTCCTTCCACCACGTTGTTGGTTTTAGCTTTTTGAGCTAGAGTGCTGTCCTAGACGTTCCACCAGGGTATTTGGAACTTGGGTTGTCTGCGGTGCCCTGATCTATGTAGCCTTCCCGCCCAAGTGTCTTCCAAATAGTCTAGGCTGGGAGTTAGTTTAGTTTGCTTGATAGAAGGGGCTTTCCAGAAGGTTATAATGATTTGCTATTTCAGTTGCTGGTAAATTTTTATTTGGTAGGCAAAGTTATTATTGGTGGTGTAATATATACTTAAAGTAGATTTTTGTAGGTGTCTCCAGATACTTTGGTTAAGGTAGTAGTAGCAACCTTGCCTTGCAGTGTGTGGGTATATTTTTAAAATTGATTGAATAATTGATTGTTCATAATCAATGATAATTTTTCGTGGAAAGTAGCTGTCAGTGTATTGCTGTAATATTGTTAGGAGCTCTATGTATGTGGTGTTTTGTTAGGTCGAGCAAAGCTCTGCTGTCGCCAGCGAGCTCTATTGTTAGGGAATTGTCTTGGAAGTGGGACAGGAGATGGGCACGCGCAGAGCTTTCAGCAATTTCAGCAGGTGTACGCGCATGTACAGCTACGCGCCATGCACATCTCCTGTCCCCCTTCCTTCAAGCCAGCATGCACTTTCACTTTCTGTTATTTCTTATAAGAAAATTCTTGCCCCATCGTTGGAGCGGCCGCAACGGCAGGTCTGCCCAGGAAATAAATCTCTACACTCTGCCTTCATCAGCACAAGCATTACACTAATGGAGAATCCCCCACTCATCCGGTCTATGGGGGGAATCCTCCTCAGCAGCTGGCTGCGGCGCTTTTCTGGAGCACTCCAGCTCCTCTGCCAGCACGACGCGGGGCTCTCCCTTTAGGCATGGGAGCACTGCAGTGCCATCAGCTGGTCGTGGGACCCAGGACTTCAGCTCCCGCACTTTGCTTTGGCGCCGGGGCTCCCTCTTCCCCACGAAAGTTAGAAATGGTGCACATGCGCGGGCAGCCCCCGGACTCCCAGGTCTCCTCCCAGCCAGGATACTGAGCTGCTTTCTGTTTCGCTTCTTATCTCCCTGCCTCAGCTTGTTGAATCTGTTATACACTTTAAATGACCAACCCAGAAATCGCAAAATGTTCTACTTATCCGGATCTTGAACTTGGTAGTTTTAGCAGATGAGGGAAGCACCTTCTGGCGGCAGACCAACTGCTTTTGCTTTTATACGCAGTGTGCAGCAGCATGCATCTAAGGGGAGTTGGAACCCAGACTGATGCCCTGTCCAATCCTCACAGACCCCCACCCAAGAGCGAGGCCCCTGAGGTCCCGGGCTGTCTCACCCTACTTGGCAGGCCCGTGTTTAAGAGCGCTCTCAGGCCCCTGGGGTCACAGGCTGTCTCACCCTACTCGGCAGGCCTGCGTTTAAGAGATCTCTCGGGCCCCGGGGGTCACGGGCTGTCTCACCCTACTCAGCAGGGCCGTGTTTAAAAGCTCTCTCGGGCCCCTGGGGTCACGGGCTGTCTCACCCTACTGGGCAGGCCCGCGTTTAAGAGCTCTCTCGGGCCCCTGGGGTTACGGGCTGTCTCACCCTACTCGGCAGGCCCGCGTTTAAGAGCTCTCTCGGGCCCCTGGGGTCACGGGCTGTCTCACCCTACTCGGCAGGCCGGCCTTTAGGAGCTCTCTCGGGCCCCTGGGGTCACGGGCTGTCTCACCCTGCAGTTCTCAGCAGGCCGGTGCCCAAAAACTCTCTCAGGGCCCCTGAGAGGCCGGGCTGTCTCACCCCCGACCGAGACCTCGGGGGGCCCGCGTCCAAGATCGCTCTCAGGGCTGCTGGTGCTTAGCGCATGTTTCCGTGCTCTCGGAGCTGGAGAAAGCATTTCTTTAATAGGGAATGTAACGAGGCTGCTTGCTAATGACCCGCGTTCATGGTCACTGGCGGCTGCTCTAATTTATAAAGCACCAAGAGCCTGCGCGGGCCTTTGACATCCCAAAAAATCCAGCTCCAGCTTGCGGATGCGAGTGATGAACGGCCCCGCCACAGAGCTGCCCGTTTACTCTCGCTTCTATTCAGTTTGAAGAGATTGCCGGTCTGCAAATTGTGACTGCACACAGAAAGGCCAGAGAAACTTTCAAAAATAATATGCCAAAGCTACCAAGGAGAGGAGCTCGCAGGGGAAGCGTGGAATGTGTCTTCATGCGAGGAATTAATGCATTTTCCTACAGTTCAAATGGTTAGGGATTACAACTAAGCATGGGCGAATTTTGCGAATTCGCAATTCGCAAATTTGCGGATTTGCGAACTGGCAATCCTCAAAATTCGCGAATTTGCAGATTTTTTTATTTTTGCGTGTTCGCAAGGCGCTTTGCGTGTTCGCGGGTGTTCGCGAGGCGCTTTGCAATTTCGCGGGCGGGGTTTTGCCTGCTTAATCACTGCCACCCTCTTGTTTTTTATGCCCATCTGCCCTCTGTACCACACGTTTCTGTGCCCTTCTGCCCTCTGCCCCACTCATTTTTTGTCCCCTTCTGCCCTCTGTCCCACTTTTGTGCCCTTCTGCCCTCAGCCCCACTTAGAATGGCGTCGGCAAGCTGCCAGCGCCATTCTAAAAAAGCTAGAAATAGCTTCAACAGGAAGCACTAATAGATAAAGTAAAGCAGGTGCTCCAGTTGAAGGTCAAATTAAGTTACACAAACATTAATCAACCCAAGTTTGGGGTGATTAATGATTGTGTAACTGAATTTGAGCAGCACCTGCTTTTTTTATCTATTAAAGCTTCCTGTTGAAGCTGAGTTTTGTAACTATTTTAGAATGGCTCTGGCAGCTTGTCGGCGCCGTTCTAAAAGGGTTACAAAAGTCAGCTTGAACTTTTGTCCCAATCCGTTCCGCTCCCGGATTTTGCAGCAAATTCGCTGATCTCGCGGATTGCGAATTTACCGAAAATCCGCGAAATCAGCGAGCGGAACGGATTTTCCGCCCATGCTTAATTACAACCCCTCCTCCACAGAAATGTCCCTGCAGGAGCCGAGCCGGGCCAGTGTGTCTCCTTTTCATTCTGAGATTTCGAATTTCTCTGCAAAATCCCTTGTGTGCAGAACAACATTTCATTTAAAACGCTCCCTGGGGAGTATTTGCATTCCTGTCTTAGTAAAATGCTCAGCGACTTAATGATTGGGTCTCTATTGCATCCCTCTTCGCCGCCCTGATGCATGCCCCACGGCTCCTCTTTTGGACCAGAATCTCAGAAGATAGTTGTATTTTAGGAGGCAATACATACATACAAGCAATGTAATTGCACTGCCCATTCCGCTGTCTTCCTTTTTTTAAATGACTGCCCTCGTAGAAACAATAGCGGAATTGTTCGCTCATTTGAAAATCTTTTAGGCATGGGTTTGTGTTGATTTTGTTTCAGTACAGAAGCTGAGCCTCACGAATGAAGTGCCACAGGCAGGCGCTTATCTATTTTTACAAGCCATTGATTATTGATTTATTATATCATTTGTAAGTATTGTTGTTTTACTGTTACGTGTACTACCGCGCCCTGCCCAGCATCTATTCTATAACAAGGCCTCTATGCAGTAGGAGCAGAAGCTGTGTCTATAAGCTCTTGGGGTTAGGCCCTGTGCCTTTAGTCAATAGGCGTAGAAGGTGTCTGTCGGCACTTTACCAAAAGCTGTGCCTCTAAGCACTAAGAGCGGTAGCAGTGTTTGTAAGCACTAGCTACAGAAACCTGCACTTCCGGAGTAAGGTAAGCGTGCAGCGGTGTCCGTGGTGCAGCTTATCAACTAGAGCTCTGCCTTAGAAGTGCCGGCTTCGTTTCCAGCCCTTCTGTGGTGTCTTCCATTCGAGGGGAACCCCCTCTCCTGAGGTCGAAGCTGGATGTAAGACTAGCCACAGAGGACGGTAACTCTATCCCTCACTTGTGACAGGCAGACAGCGCTGTATAACAACATCCTGCCCTCTAAAACAGAGCACAGACCGTAGCAACCAAAGTTCAAACACAGCTTATTCCATGACTCAGCTACATACCCATGCAATAACATAGCAACCAATATTACAGCTAAAGGACACAAACAACCACACACACACACACACATGCAACCACACACAACACACACACAACCATGCACACACACACATCCACACAACCACACAACCACACCCACACACACACACAACTACTATTACATACACAACCACACCCAAGCACACACACAAGCACACACAAAAACACACACACACAACCACACACACACAACCACATATACACACAACCACACACACAACTACACACACACAACAACTATATACAAAATATATTAAAAAAACAATTGCAATGCAATAGGTCTTATAATACTGAATCTTTGAGCCAACCCAACACACACAACCACACACACACACAACACACACAGACCACCACACACACAACCACAAAAACAACACACACAACCACACACAACAACACACACACAACTCACACACACAACCATACACACAACCACAACCACACACAACCCCGCACACAACCACACACAACCACACACACACAACCACACCATCAGTGCACACTTGCATCAAGCACGGACATCATCAGTCATCAGTGCACGCTTTCACCGGGCACAAACACCACCAGCCGTCAGTGTACGATTTCACCAGACACAAACACTACCAGCCGTTAGTGCACACTCCCACCAGGCACACATCACCAGACGTCAGTGCGTTTTTTCACCAGGCACACACATACACCAGCCGTCAGTGCGCGTTTTCACTAGGCACACACACCACCAGCCATCAGTGCATGCTTTCACCAGGCACACACACACCACCAGCTGACAGTGCACGCTTTCACCAGGCACACACACACCACCAGCCGTCAGTGCACGTTTTCATCAGGCACACACACACCACCAGCTGTCAGTGCACACTTTCACCAGTCCGAGGATGCTTGATTCCGGTCCAGGGAAGACTTGGTTTGGCAGTTTGGGCTGGACTGTTCCCATGAGGCACAGGGTCAAGACTGATTTTCATATGGCTATGTCTGAACTGGGGTGATGAGCAAAATAACGATGGATTAAACCCTGATCTGTGACTGGGGGTGAATGTTTTGCCATTGTGCAACATTCCATCCATCATCTTGTGTGTTTTGCTGTTCACCCTATGTGGGAAGGGTATGCCCAGACGTGGGTCCCGTGCTCACTAAGCCACTGGAGTCAAGCTATCCTGGCTGAATATGGCTGATAGCCAGAAACCGGTCCTAGGATGCTTGATTCCGGTCCAGGGAAGACATGGCTTGGCAGTTCGGGCTGGACTGTTCCCATGAGGAACAGGGGTAAGACTGATTTGCATATGGCTATGTCTGAACTGGGGTGGCTTTATGAGCAACATAATGATGGATTAAACCCATATCTGTGACTGGGGTGAATGTTTTGCCATTGTGCAACATTCCGTCCATCTTCTTGTGTGTTTTGATGTTCACCTTACGTGGAAAGGGTATGCCCAGACGTGGGTCCTGTGCTCACTAAGCCACTGGAGTCAAGCTATCCTGACTGAAGGCGGCTGATAGTCAGAAACTGGTCCTAGGATGCTTGATTCCAGTCCAGAGAAGACATGGCTTGGCAGTTCCGGCTGGACTGTTCTCATGAAGCACAGGGTCAAGACTGATTTGCAAATGGCTATGTCTGTACTGGGGTAGCTTGGTGAGCAAAATAACAATGGATTAAACCCAGATCTGTGATTGAAGGTGAATGTTTTGCCATTGTGCAACATTCAGTCCATCATCTTGTGTGTTTTGCTGTTCACCCTATGTGGGAAGGGTATGCCAGGACATGGGTCCAGTGCTCACTAAGCCACTGGAGTCAAGCTATCCTGGCTGAAGACGGCTGATAGTCAGAAACCGGTCCTAGGATGCTTGATTCCGGTCCAGGGAAGACATGGCTTGGCAGTTCGGGCTGGACTGTTCCCATGAGGCACAGGGTGAAGACTGATTTGCATATGGCTATGTCTGAACTGGGGAGGCTTTATGAGCAAAATAACAACGGATTAAACCCATATCTGTGACTGGGGGTGAATGTTTTGCCATTGTGCAACATCCCGTCCACCATTTTGTGTGTTTTGCTGTTCACCCTATGTGGGAAGGGTATGCCCAGACGTGGGTCCCGTGCTCACTAAGCCACTGGAGTCAAGCTATCCTAGCCGAAGACGGCTGATAGCCAGAAACCGGTACTAGGATGCTTGATTCCGGTCCAGGGAAGACATGGCTTGGCAGTTCGGCCTGGACTGTTCCCATAAAGCACAGGGTCAAGACTGATTTGCATATGGCTATGTCTGAACTGGGGTAGCTTGGTGAGCAAAATAACGATGGATTAAACCCAGATCTGTGACTGGGGTGAATGTTTTGCCATTGTGCAACATTCCATCCATCATCTTGTGTGTTTTGCTGTTCAGCCTATGTGGGAAGGGTATGCCCAGACGTGGGTCCAGTGTTCACTAAGCCACTGGAGTCAAGCAATCCTGGCTGAAGACGGCTGATAGCCAGAAACCGGTCCTAGGATGCTTGATTCCGGTCCAGGGAAGACATGGCTTGGCAGTTCAGCTGGACTGTTCCCATGAGGCACAGGGTCAAGACTGATTTGCATATGGCTTTGTCTGAACTGGGGTAGCTTGTTGAGCAAAATAACGATGGATTAAACCCAGACCTGTGACTGCGGTGAATGTTTTGCCATTGTGCAACATTCCGTGCATCATCTTGTGTGTTTTGCTGTTCACCCTATGTGGGAAGGGTATGCCCAGACGTGGGTCCCGTGCTCACTAAGCCACTGGAGTCAAGCTATCCTGGCTGAAGACGGCTGATAGCCAGAAACCGGCCCTAGGATGCTTGATTCTGGTCCAGGGAAGAGATGGCTTGGCAGTTTAGGCTGGACTGTTCCCATGAGGCACGGGGTCAAGACTGATTTGCATATGGCTATGTCTGAACTGGGGTGGCTTGGTGAGCAAAATAACGATGGATTAAACCCAGATCTGTGACTGGGGTGAATGTTTTGCCATTGTGCAACATTCCGTCCATCATCTTGTGTGTTTTGCTGTTCACCCTATGTGGGAAGGGTATGCCCAGACGTGGTTCCCGTGCTCCCTAAGCCACTGGAGTCAAGCTATCCTGGCTGAAGATGGCTGATCACCAGAAACCGGTCCTAGGATGCTTGATTCCGTTACAGGGAAGACTTGGCTTGGCAGTTCAGGCTGGACTGTTCCCAGGAGGCACAGGGTCAAGATTGATTTGCATGTGGCTATGTCTGAACTGGGGTGGCTTGGTGAGCAAAATAACAATGGATTAAACCCAGATCTGTGACTGGGGGTGAATGTTTTGCCGTTGTGCAACATTCCATTAATCATCTTGTGCGTTTTGCTTTCCAAATTAGGATAGCGGGCGGTTTGCTGGCAGTCGGGAGGTCCGTCCTCCACGGGGTTGCCACATGCCATAGTAGAGCCAGAAAGCATACCTAGAATGGTGGCGGTGCCTTGCAGGCACCTTCCGCCATATTAGGATGCTTCATCCCTGCCAGCCGTAGATGGCGGTTCAACTGTCATTCACAGGCTGGCGGGTATCGCATTTGGGGGCCTGTTGTGGGCCCCCATGTGTTGGCGGGAGGGAGGGTTTGCACTGGGAGTTCCCCTACCTCTCCCTGCACCTGGTGGCAGGCACCTTATTGAACATTGCGGCATGTTCTGCACCCAGCAGCACCCGCCACAATGTTATAGATACTCGATGCGACCACCACAGTGGCGGTCATATCGTAATCTCATGGGCAGGACGGACTCCATACAGGCAGCTGGTCCCAAGCCCCGCAAAGATGGCGGTCGGACAAAAGTCCGACTGCCATTGTAATAACTACCAAAGGTTTGTGCTTACCTTTATTGTGGGATATTTGGAATAGTTTTAGGTGTAGTTTTTTTCTTTTCTGTTTTCTCTCTCTAAAAGGTTCGCTCTTCCTGTGTGGTTGTCTGTTATGTGATAAGTTTTATTTTAGTTATTTGATTGTTTTTATAGTAGTTATAGTTTTCTATTGGATTGTGTTTTACATTTATTGGTCGAGATAGCTTTTTTGAATTTTTTAGCTGTTACATTTTAATTTGTTTAATGTTTATTATGTTTGTTTATTGTTTGTTTTTATTTTGTTGATTGTTATTATTTAATTTTATATGTAAATACATGTTTTTTACATGTATGACATATTTTTATGATTGTTAATTTTTGTTATTTGTGATATTTTTTAATGTTGTATTGTTTGTTTATTTTTAGTTTTTGTTTGTTTAATTTATTTGTTTTATTAGATATTATTTTGGATATAGTCTATATGTATTTTATTGATGTTTGTGTTGTATATATTGTTTATATCAACTTTTTGATGTGTTTAATTTTATTTTAATGTTATCAACATTTTTCTGTTCTATATTTTTGTCGATATTTTTGTAATTGAGATTGTTTTAGAATGTATTCTTTTATCAATGTTAGTGTCATTTCTATTTGGAGTATTAAGTGTCAGTATTTTTGTTTATGATATTGTTTACTCGATAATTTTGTAGTTCGATGTTATCAGAGTCAATGTTGTATCAGTGATCCGCAGATCATCACATGCTTGCTGAAGACTTGACGGAGTGGACTGTGGCTGAACTGCAGCCCACAACCCAATACATGAAATCTTCCTTTAAGACACTAAGGGGCCCATTAGGATGGCGGGCGGACTTTGTCCTCCCGCCATCCTGACATAAAACGGGACCACCCGCCATAAGGGCGGCGGTCCAGTGGGTGCCATTAGGATGCGCCCAGCACACTGGCGGGTGCATCCCGCATTTTTAACATTGGCGGGTGGTCCCGTTTTACGTCGGGATGGTGGGCGGACAAAGTCTGACCGCCATCCTAATGGGCCCCTAAGTGTCTTAAAGGAAGATTTCATGTATTGGGTTGTGGGCTGCAGTTCAGCCACAGTCCACTCCGTCAAGCACCGCCCGCCCGCCGCAATGCTAAAAATTCCTATTGTGCACTTCATTGCACTACATGACAGGCACCGCGTGGTGCCTGTCACGTTGTACAGAGAAGTTCAGGGGGGTACCATATGTACCCCTCCATGTGCACACCCCACCCCCCCAGAGGTCCCAAAGGGCCCGCGACGGGCCCCCACAAGATATTCCTGCATGCCTTTCCGTGAAAGCATGTCCCCGCACACACCCTAATATGGATGCCGGTGTCTAACAGACACCGTCCCCATAGGAAACCCTTTTCCGCCGGTCAACTCCTTGACCGGGCGGAAAAGCGGCGGACCGTCTTTCCGTCCTCCGCGGTCCCCACAGCCATAGTAATATGGCGGGGCAAATGGGTTGCGGGCGGGGAAGGATGTCGGGCGGATTGCCACCACCCGCATGGCGCTGGCGATCCACTCGACATCCTAATGGGGCCCAAACAGACTGTGTACGTACACTGGAGCAAAGAGCTGATGACACAGATCGAAGGTCCAGGAGGAATACTATCCGGATAGTAGGACTACTAGAGGAAACAAATGGCCAAGATGATTTGACACATATTGAAGGCTGGATACGAGACCTGCTACCTCTGCAAACTCTGTCACAATATTTCTCCATTGAGCATGCATATCGGGTGCCAGACCGTCCCCTACCTGGTTCCTATCAAAGGCCTGTGGTGCTCAGGGTGCTGCATTTCCGTGATAGAGACTCTATTCTACGTGAAACTAGAAAAATCTCGGAAGTGTCAATAGGGAACTCGCACATTATGTTTTTTCAAGATTACACAGTTGCAGTCCAATGTCAACAGAGCACATTCCTCACAGTAAAACAATGTCTCTGGGAGCTAGCCTTGAAATATGCCATCCTCTTCCCAGTGCGTCTTCTTGTGGTTGTAGGTGGTGAAACACACTTCTTTGACTGCCCGGGAGAGGCCGGTCCCTAATTGAAGTCCTGCAGCCTCCATGCTGCTCGACCATAGCAATCAGGTGCTAACATGAACCGCACCACTTACTGGGGCTGACCCGCAAGTGCTGCCCAAATTACAGCAAACTTCAGACCCCAAGGCTGCACCAAACCTGGATCAGATGATCACAGAGCATCGTCGAGCATTGGAACATGCAGCTGCACTCATGGAAATATCACAGCACTCAAGCTCTGAAGCTGAATTGCTCCACTCCGCCAGTGATGACAATTCTACTACCACCCGACTCTCCAAATTAGACTCAGTTCATCCTCAAGATGTGACTCCGGAAACGTCCCCAACATCATCTAATGCTCTTATCACTATAATTAGTTTTCCTCAATCCTGCAATATGCTAATGATTAAAAATGCATGATATGATCAAATCTCCATAGGTACTGATGGTGTTCTTACATTCATGGTTGATATGTCCTTTTAAGGAAATATACGGAAACATTATGTATGCAAGCCTGCGCTCGATCTTGGCAATCTGCACTACGCTGGATGAAGTTGGCACGTTAGTAATTGTTAATGTTTGCATATCTAGTGCTTTAAATGGGCCAGTACTGAGTACCAGCACTTTTTATTTTTACCAAGCAGAGTACCGGCATTTCTCCACTGTCAAGGAGAGTACTGGTACTCCGGTTCTGACTGATAACGTGGGCACTGGACTGGTGCCCGAAGGCCAGCTAAGTGAGGGTTTTTTAGCAGCATGTTGGACTTTGCCGTCTGTCTGTTTTATTCAGTTTTGGCAACTGGCAAGCTTCCTGATGGGGTCTGTACGGCGAATTGGAGGACTAACGCTGGGTTGTCTTGTTAGTGTTTCTTGGGGAGGAACGCAGGTAGAAAGGGCGATTTTCACCCATTTGCCTCCCAGTGGGGTGTGATTGTCTTTCTCCTCTCTCACTTGGCCTGCAAATCTCCCCCCTTCCCGCCCGCCTGCTGGGACATTGAGTCCATGATGGGCGGGGATGAGGACGGTGGTAGACTCCCCGGTGCCCAGGTGAGGGGGGAGGAGGTCAACTGACCTTTCCTTTGGAGGACAATATTTTACTTCCCCTGACCTCGACCCTGCTGGGCTCTGCACGCACTCTGGACCCTGCTGAGAACACTGCAAGCTCTCCGGCCGCGGGCCTTTTGTTGAGAGAAAAGGTGGGAGAATGGGGGTGAATGAAGGTGAAGGGGAAGGAGCAGAGAGTACGGAAATATAGAGAGGCTGAAGGGGTAAGCGCAGATAGAGATATGTAAGAGATCTAGACAGGTTACAGAAAGAGGTGGAAAGACGCTGAGACGCCGGTTAGAAATAGAAAGAGTGATGGTTGAGAGACTGATAGGATACAATAGGGGACAGAATTAGCCTCAAACGGGGGAGAGGTGGGTGTGGGAGGGTTCGTGAGGTTTGAGATGTGAAGACTATATGTTTGAGAGGAACAGATTTGGGACGCATTTGAAAAGAAATGTGAGGAATGCTTGTTTGTGTGCGTGAACTCTTGAATATATAAGAATTGCGCCAGATGCAAGCAAGTAGGAACATTAGAATTATTATATTAAGAAGCTGTAAATATTACAAAACAAGGAAACGTGAGCATGTGGCGTTTGGACATTTTGTTTAGATTGATACATTTCTCACATATTTTGTTCTGTCCCACAACCGATGAAAGTGGCAGAGTCTCTCTTGCCCTAGAGCACATTCATTATTAGCCTCAAAGTGCTAAAAGTACTGTTGATGGCTTGGCACATTCAGGCTTTTAGGTATTAATCTGCACATATGTAAAGATTGAGACCACTATCCAGGAAATGCAAGGGCAAAATGAATACTCAATGGAAGTGTTTTTGTATCATGTCTCACTCCACCTCTAACCACGCCCACTAGCCACGCCCCCTAGCTCAATTTAATGTGTACCTGCACTTATTTTTTCCCATTTAAACCACTGTATATATCTAGGGGGTTTATACAACACTAACGTCCCCTCCCTATATCCAACCCCCATTCCCCCCCCCCCCCCTGACAACCACGCTAGCTAGTGGACACCTGCATATTATGTCCTGGTTTTGACAGATACTTGGTTGGTGCTCTGCTCCTCTGGTAATCAAAGGTCCGTTTTATATTGAACTGTTCAGCAGGTTAAGTATTCGTATGCTACTCGGCCCCCTCACAATCTCTCACCACTGTGCGCAATAACAGATTCTCTTATGTAAACAAAAATTTAGCTCCATGACGCTACACCACCAGTTACTCCACCTCTTTACAGCAAAATGGGGAACATATAGATACTGGCATGGAATGTGAGCGCCATCCACGCCTCTGCACGCTGCTATGCTATCTACCCTTATCTGAAAGGCCACTCTGTACAAAAAGCGCTACTGCAGGAGTCGCATTTGACATGTTCAGAGGCAGCTAATCTCCAGCGCCAGTGGCATGGGAAGGTCTTTGCCACAGATTTTTTTCTCATATGCTCCCTGGGCGATGATTTGGGTCAAACCGGGGGTACCGTTTATAACACAGGAATTGGTAACAGACCCTGAGGGTAGATATATGGTTGTCTTGGGTAGATTAGATGGTCGGAGGGTACTAATTGGTAGCATCAATCCCCCAAATACAGATTAAATAATATACCTAAACACTCTTTCTGGGGTTCTTTCGAAAAGGAATGGGATACTGTGGTTACTGGTAGGAGATTTTATTTGTGTGCTTGATGTCAACCTAGACCGATCGTTCCCCTACTACCTCACACTACTGCGTCATCTAATCAGACCCTCCAGGATTTTGTGATTTCGCGATTTTTTGCAAAATCGGCACTTCTGTAAAAATGCCGCGATTTTTACAAAAGTGCCCGCGAAATCGGCACTTTTGTAAAAAATCGCGTCATTTTTACATAAGTGCCCGCGAAAATGAATCAATGCAGGGAAAAGTTGGAGAAAACAGTGCACATGTGGCGTTCCTGGAAAGATCAGAATGCATACATTATGCATTAAACACATCTTTTTTATTTGATGAGCAGTAGAAATAAACTGAAGCAAAATGCTCTGTTAATCAAGAAGTAAGCACCAGGAATAAAGAATGCACGGAGCCCTTTCGCATCATACTCCTGTCTGCCAAGTGATCTCTTCTACACCCTAATGGCTCCTTCACCACGATAGGCGATGAGCTTCCTGTGACCACGCCTGCTAGTGTGTTGAAAGTTCTGTTTTTTTTTATTTCTATTACAAGAGGGGCGAGGACGTTCACTAAATCCGAGTTTCGATTTGACTACTTTTTCGTTTTTCAGATTAGTTGTTAGGGCAGAATATTTCTGGGTAATTATTTAGTGCTTATTTGTTAGAAACAAAGTTGTATTTATTTATCTAATGTATTTTAAGGGGGGCTTTTTCTTGGTTTTCCAGATTACGTAGGTTGGAGGAGTGCTGTGCACAGAACACGATAAAAGGGGAGCAAGGACTGTTCTGGTGGCTGACGGGAGGGCATGAACATGCGAGCTATTAGAAAAAAGAAACTAGTGAAGTTACTGATCAGGGTCTATACTGTATTACACAAAAACAAGATAAACCCTAGGTATCCAAGGGACCTGCAGTAAGCACTATTACAGAACAGAAGCGGTCCCTACGGAGGTGGGAATAACAACAAGTATCAGACAATCCAATTAAATCAAAACAATATTTTTAATATGTAGTGATCCATTAATAAATAAAACTGCAAAAAAAGTACTGTAGTGGGATGTGAGTTTTGAAAGGTGTGATCATCACAAAAAATTTAATGTAAGCCTGAGTAACTGTCACTCAAAAGAGTGATGTCTATCAATAAATAAATCAAACGCATGAAGTGAGCCCCCTCTGTAGTCTGCAATGGTTCTCGAGAGGCGGAGATATAAACGGCGCAGAATATTGCTAAATACTGGAAGGCTTATAAGTAAAAGTACGCCTGTCAGGATAAAATCCAAAATTGCAGGACAATGTCAGGCGTACTGGGGCTGGGGCTAACACACGGGCCAATCTGAAACATATCTGTATTGATAACCTATACAAATGAGAACCGGATCTCGAATGTACTCAACTGTAGCCTGCAAATTTACAATTTAGAGACCGGGTGGGAAGGCAGGTGGTCCCAGAAGAGTAAATCACACCTTAAATATACCAAATTATTAGCTGATTTGTTTACTTGCTTTCACTAAAGTGTCTAGACAATGCCCTGATCAGTGACCGCATACTGTGGAAAATGGGCAATGTATTAGCAGTGATTTGCTATTACAAAAGATGAAAATAGATGATTATGAGTAAAATAAAGTGCCGCAAAAATGCCGCTAAATTTCCTTATTTGTGCCGCAAAATTTCCATATTTGTGCTGCTAAATTTACTAATCCATGCCGCTATATCCTGGGGGTCTATATGAGAGCACTTACCAGCTGGCTACAAAATTGGGGTCTCACTGATTTTTGGTGAATGCCTAATTCAAACGTGTATTCCTTCTACCACACTCCCTTCATGTCAGGATAGACAGACTGGTGGGCACATCTTAACTCACAGTATGCATCACAAGCATTCATTACCTGGGTCACAACTATTTGGACCATAACCCAAAATATTTACAGCTTGTGTGGGATACGGACACTTCTCCGGTTCCCACTTGGTGACTGCAGCCAGCAGCCCTAGCAGACCCTCCTTTATCCATATCTGCGGGCATGGCCATTGAGGAATATTTTGATTCTCATGATGCCACCACAGATGCGCTTTCAATGGAATGGGATGTATTTATAGTGACATTACGCAGCGTGTGTCTGCGCTGGAGATGGCCTGCTTATATATTTCAGAGTCATCTCCTCTATCCCTGTAGACATTGTGTGCACACTTCATCAGGTTACTGCTCTTTTGAGGCCTGCGGGTCAATCAGAACAAATCTTGTGCATTCCCGTTTATCTACACTATGCCTACCTCGCACTTTACCATTGGTACAACTCCACTCACTTGGCAGCCCACTATGTTTCGGTTTATGGGGATACAGATCTACCATTCCCCAGTGGACCTCTTTGACGGTAATTTGGGTTGAGCTGTCACGTTACTGAGGACCCAGTTGGCTTTTTGGAAAAAGCTTCCCTTGTCGGTAACTGGCCAACTGGCATTACCCAATGGGGTTGCGCTCCCTCGTTTCCTGTATTATTTTGTGAACCTGCCCCTACATAAACATGCTTCCCATTTCCACTCTTTTGACAGTGTGATCAGACATTTTATCTGGAACGCCTCCAGATGTCGAGTAGCATTGGCAAAGCTATATCAATCTAAAAATCGTGGTGGCCTTGAAGAACCAAACTTTTAGCAATACTATCTGGTGCCAAAGCTTCAATGGGTGGCACAGTGGCTCTCCCCTTTGCAACAGTTAGACACAGCCACGCTGCTGCCAGTCTGGAGTACTTCTAGTAGTCACACAGTTCTTTCACCCCTGTGCTCGAGCCCATTGCCACAGCCTGCACCACTGCTGATTGCTTATCGCTGCTATCAGAGGAGCCTTTACCTCATCTGTCAGACTCACCCTTATGGCACAGTGCTGGCTCTATTAGGCATGCCATGCAGAACACAGTACACCACCAGAGCCTAATTGACCGAATGGGAGGCTGCGGGTATCCACACAATGGGCTATCTTTATGGGGATGGTACACTTTATCCCATGACACTCTGGTGGAGGAAGAGGGAGTCCCTGTGGGACAATTTTTACTGCATGCACACATTTAGGGGCACTGGGGCAAATCTGGGGAGCCACCTGTAAACCATACAATACAATACTTGCATGTCCTAGGTCGAGGCAAGCACCTGGTACGCTGGCTAGAGGAGTCCCTACACTCACATACAGCACCACTGTCTCTCACATCGCTGCACAGCAGGTGGGAGGTGGACGTGGCCGGACTTTATGCTGATAACAAATGGAATGCAGTGTTGGAGAACCCGATCAATGTCCCCCGAAATGACTGAGCCCGGCTGATTCAACTACATGTTATACATAGAGAATATCATACCCCGATCAAATAAATAGATATTTCAGGTGTGCTGATGCCGCATGACCTCGCTGCCAGCTGACAAATGCAGACCTCCTACACAGGCTTTGGGCCTTCCCCTGGTTACAACACTGCTGGCAGTAAATAGTAAATGACTTGAAGCAGTGCACCGACAGAACTCTTATGGTTACCTGGGAGATATGCATTTTAGGGTTATATCGCAGGGGCAAAAAATGCAAAGTCACATCTAGATTTATTGAATTATGCTTCTATTGGCCAAAAGTCGAATTACCCACAGATAGAATTCATCTGACCTCCCCATATCACAGCCTGTCTGCGATCATTTACTAATTGCTTGCCAGCAGAAAGCACCGCTCTACATACAGAAGACAATTTGGAACTCCGGAAATACCCTGTTGCTACGTATTGGGATGCTCTAATGACAGACTTACACACTAAAGTACCTGCTGGCTCCATAGCCCACAGCGTCCATTCTGAGAGAGGTGCTGGAACAGGGGAGGGGGACTGGGATGCACCCCCGACTCTGAGGAACTCATTTAGGACAACACTAATATCTGTCTTCTACCCTGCACTGATATTTAACCACTTCGCTGGTAGGCCTTTTCCCCCCTCTGTGCTAGGCCTTTTCCCCCCTCTGTGCTAAGCCTTTTTTTGGCTATTTGGGGTAGTTTGCGTTTAGGCCCCTGTAACTTTTTGACCACATAAGGTATCCACGCCAAATTTGCATCCTTTTTTTCAATGTAATGGGGATTCTAAAGGTACCCAGGTTTGTGGATTCCCATAGAGAGGATCCAGAAATTAGCCAAAATACAGCAACATTTAGTTTTTTTGGGGAGAAATGGGAAAAAAGGGCTACAGATGAAATTTTCATTTTTTTTTCACTGCAAATGGTATAAAAACAAGCATTTACAATGCAACGGTTTCGCCTTTGGAAAAGTTTGAGCTATTGGCATTGTAAATGACAACATTTGTATTTATGTGTTGGTTTTGAAAACAGATAAATAAATGGCATTGTCATTTACATTGCAAATAGCTTTAACATTTCCAAAGGCGAAACCGTTGCATTGTAAATGCTTGTTTAAAGTTGCAATAAAAAAAAAAGTTTTTGATGGAAGTTTCAAACTATATAAGTAGCATTAGAAATTGAGTACAACAGCAAGTATGTGAATAGACACAAGACGGACACATTTACAAAGGCATTTTAAGAACAGTAGCTAAATTTACATTATGTAAAGTGAAAGGGAAAACAGAGAAAGGGTGGGTATGGGGGGTGGGAAGAAGAAATCGTAACACAATCACACAGCAAGCAGCGGAAGGACACTAATCAAGATGAATCAATCTGTGCTCCACAGAAAAAAAAGAGTAAGTGACGCCCAGTAACTGCTGGCCAGTTAGTAGGCAAAGAAAAGTGACAATGATTCCTACGAACGATAAGCAATGAGCTGGCTCCAATCCATTTATTTTAAACAAAACCACTCTCGTTGGACAGCACATGTGCTGTCGGCGGGCGAGACCCAATGAGACACGACTCATTGGATTGGTGGAAGCAAATGCCCTCTATCAATGGTTTAAATGTGCTGGTTCTCAACACCGAAGAGGTGTATTTCCTAATAGTCACATGGATCAGTTATACCTACATCAAGCTTCACTGCCAAAAAGAACTCCTTCCACTTGCAACTCCTCCAGTGGGCCTTTACATATCCTTATTCAGAGGATTGCTTTGGTACCTGGCAATAACGAAGTTCTGATTTCATCATTTTAACTGTATGTGGGGCTCGAAAACAAAACTGTCAAGACCAAACAGTTCAAACCTGTTACTCCGGTCATTTGCGTACTAAAGTCAGACTAAACGTCTATGGTCATTATTTCCCTAGACTAGCTCCCAAAGGCTAACAACTTACAAACAAGACGCTGACTGCTAGCACACACGATCTTACAAACATCCGACTACGTCAAGAACGTTCCCTGTCCTCACCAGCTCACCAGACGCTGTATATCTGCCTCCGTGAATACAATCCCTCTCCTGAAGATGTCAAACGTGCAAATGTGGGAGAGCATCGACATCAACAGGCTTATCAATCTAGATGCCCGTTTAACTGCATATCTGCTCTAAATTGGACATCAAGTAACTCAAAGCAGTGAAGTCTAACATTATGCTGTCTCTACTGCTGCCAAAGCATCTGGCTCTCCCGGGCCAGCCATTTAAACTCCTTCTTAGCCTGCAAAAGCCTTCAGTAGAAGCAACGGGTGACACTGACATTTTTTTTTTTAACTGCATCATCTTGCCAGTTTGTTTAACTACCGCCCACTGACATATCAAAGTGTCATTTTATTTCCACGTCAACAAAGACAAAGTAGTCTCTCTGCAATTCGCAACTCCTCCAAATAAAGTGAACAGTATCCCTTTCCCTTCGCTCACGGCTTGCACATTGCTGACAGTGCCATCTCCTTGACTGGAGCTCTTTTCCTAACCTCAGCTTGCGCCAAATACCCCTATGTCTGTTTCTATAGTCACGTATAGAGCCATCGACACCCAGGCACGCCCTTAGTTAAACCAAGAAACTCCGCTCGTTCTGCCCGCGTGCTTTCTGAATTCCAAGTCGTTTGCATGAGGGATGCAACGGGAGGGAAAGTCTTTCCTTTTGGGCTTTTAGGGCAAGTAGCTCTCTACCCATACACATGTTTACATGCAATTACTACTCAACTGCCAGGGAAATACACTACACCGTGACTCGCCAGGCGCTACAAGCACTCTGCCACCAGTAGGGTCCTCGGCAAAGTGCCATAAAGGCTATCAGAGATATCAAAAGCATCAACTATGTTGTCAGCTATTAAGAAAACTCTTAGTAGAAACATAGTACGTATAAATACTCTGCAAAGGCTTGGTGGTTTGAGTAAACCAAGATTCGTGCTAGTACCATTTTCGAAAATAAACGAAAAACATTTCTTAGTGAGATGCTGTTGCAACTATACAAATATCAATATTTAAAATAAACTGCAACTTAATTCACACTCATCGGAAATGATGTATTTATTATGAAGTTTGTGTAGCTATATTTAGAGAATGACAGCAACTAGCAAACATCACACTGAGTTTTCACTGAAAATACTATTTTTTCTCGGTGAACAAAAGATTTTCAGCTGAACGATTACTGCATGACAACTGAATCATGTGTAACTAAATAGCTCCTCTTACACCGGTAAAAAAACAACTTTGGGCGCAGCTAAGAGGGAAATTAATCGTAGAAGCACTGAAATGGACCCAAGCATACCTGCGCAGGTAAAGTGGTACTTTTGCCACAATGATTAAATGTTTTGCTTTCGAGTGAGATCTAATGGCACTGCGTTCGAGCGAGATATAATGGCACTGTGCAGTTTTGGCTAGCAGCTGCCCTAGCACAGACATGTAGCCCTGACACAAAAGTGAAGCCAGTGAACGGAGGGTCTGCAGCTGGCGATGAAGCCAAAAGCACCAAGTCCCTCCCCACCAGTCCTCGCCCGCTGTTGGACCCGGCTGGAAGGAACCGCAGCAAACAAGGGGCTGGCAGGCTCAGCTTTGGGAGAAGCTGCCCCAGTGTGCAAGCACAGCCCTAGATCCTATTCCACAACAAAAACAATACAAAAGTCACGCACCTCTATGAAAGGGTCCATCCTACCGGCAGATTCGGATTCTTCTTCTCTCGGGATCTAGCGCTACGACGCACACAATCACACTATCTTTTCTCCAACACAGAACATTTGAATTTCAGTGCCGTCGCTATGAGCGCATGCGCACCAGATGTCTCTCCATGGGGTAGGGACGTGCGGCTCTCGCTGTCACTCGGCGGAAGTGACCGCCCAGAGCGGGTGTGTCGTTCGTCGTTCCAGGAAAGAAACTACTACAGAGCCCGGAAGTATGGAAGACCCGGAAACGTCCGTTTTTTATTTCACGCTGTTCCTTCAGTGCCCGTCTTGTCATTCGCTTTCGTAGTGTAGGATCAGAACGTGCGATTTTTATTGCACAATGCCTGTTCAATTAATACGCCGTTTTATCAATCACTGAATATATTTCGAATATATTTCAACACATCCGATTTATAAAAAAAAAAAAAACATTTTGAACACAAAGTTATAGGTAGGTACTCGTGGAGAGAGATAGCTAATGCACCATCATGGAGTGCTTAAAAACAATGAAAAAAACAAGTCAGGTCCCGGGCCGCGCTGTGATTGGCTGACGTCACGGGGGTGTCCCGGGCCGGCAGCCAATCACAGCGCGGCCCGGGAATGACGTCACGGGGGTGTCCCGGGCCGGCAGCCAATCGCAGCGCGGCCCGGGACAAAGGGGCGGGGCTTAAAAAAAGCACCAGAAACGCCCCCGAATTGCGTTTTCAAGAGAAAGCGCGATTGACAGCCTCTGTCTCCCAATGGCTAGCCTCCATTTATGGAGCTAGCCAATGAGAGGCAGAGGCGGTGCCGACATCCATACTGAAGACAAAAGTTTTCGATCTGGGAGGGGCACTTCGTGCCCTCACCAGGTCGAAACCTAAAAAGGCACTGAGACTCGTGGAGCCGAAGACCATCTAGGTCACGGAGAAATAAGTGGTGCAATAAAAAATGAGCGGAGGCCGACAGGATGAAGCATCCCATGGTCGATTAGGAAAAAGCAGAGGACCTAGGGGCAAGAAAAGGTGCTGTAAAGAAACCTGTGGTGTGCTGAGTCCTATTATGGCACCCCTAGTTGATGAACCAGTGTAATAAACTTCAGAGGCCCTCCGAAACAACTCCGAGGATGGCAAAAAGAGAGCACCTAGGGTCAGGAAACCAGTGAGTCGACGTTCACAGTCCTTCTGCTCATAGTATGTGTCAAGCTTCCTAAGCGAGGAACCCGCAGCCATCGAAATAGTGACAAAAGCACACTAGAAAAGTCAGTGCAAGGCCCTATGGCACACATGCGGTCTGAAGGTTCACTGAAAATAAAATAAGGCAAAGCTAACAAAAATGCACCCCAAAATATATTCACAATAGAGAAGCTGGTAAGGAGCCCTAAGAATTATGATATCCACAGCAGCTACCCAGTTTTGTACTGTTCAAAAATGTCTGTCTTGGGGCCTTCAAGCCCGCAAATCCCACAAGTCTAAGCAAAGGACAGGACTTTCTAGTACTACATTCACGTCCTTTCTTATTGACCATGCCTTGTGTCCACAATACTTAATCTAGTCACAATGCAAGCACAAACAAGAGGCCTGTGTTGACACAATAAATGATAGTGAAGAACAGCAGATGTCCACCTATGTTTTTACATCAAATACAGGTGGTGGTGGAAGAACTGATGCTGAAACTGTTCAGCCAGAAGCCCTTGAGATGGAGCTAAAGATGTACAACCGGGTACATGATTCACTGGGAGAAAAAAAAAGAGGACAGAGAAGTGTAACAATGCGTTTGGAATGACAGGCTTGTTTTGGGGTAGACATTAATTAAATTGACAGGATTGTTTATTCAATAATCAACTTTTTTGCACTAAATGTAACTTAAGTATACCGCATCTGCATTATTTTTTACGAATGGAACTACACCGTGTCTAACTGAATTCTTTGACTGCCCTGTACTAAAGATTCCAATAAAGTATTCAAGAGAAATATATATATAGATTGTTTTGCCCACTTGTTCTGCAACGCTGGAGAAGGCATACAAAGTTGTAGGTACCCTCTGACCAACCGTAGCTACATGCAGTGTTATGCCCAGCAGTGCTGTCGGATACCATACAGTAGAAGAGTATTTCACTTGGATATGTTAAATAAATGGAGGCCCTTACTGGGTCGTCTGGTAAAGTTTTTATCCGCGGCAATGACAGATGCGCTACAGTGCATGCTTTGTGAGTTTTTCTTCACAAGTAAAAGACAACGGGGCCGGGGCCAGGGCTGCGTGGCACCTTTGTGCCACCTATTTCAAAGCAGTAAAAGAGCACACGCTGCTGGCATGACGCCACTGTTAGCTAGATATATTGTTGGTGTTAAACAGTCTGTGGACGACTAAGTCCGTAAGATGGTTTCGGTGATACGGAAGTCTAACGGGTTCAGCGGGAAATTGTGTAACGGCTATTTACGGGTTAATAAACGGTTCGGCACGTTTTACCTGTGATTCTCCTAAGCCATCCTGCAAGAAGTATCAGGTTACTGCCGTTATAAGCTTCTGCTTACGCAACGCGAGAGATACGAGAGAGCTCTCCAAAAACCCCAATCACGTGGCTGAATCACAGCAATGTATAATAATGTATCGCCTACATTAGCAATAAGGCTACAAGCAGCCGCGTTCCACTGCACAGCACCCCTCCCTTTCCTGCATTTGAAAGCTGAATGGGATGTACTCACCGGGTCTTGGGCGCTACTATGCTATTTACGCTGCAATCTGGAGTCCTCTCGGGAGAAGGCTTCGGGAGGATGGATAAAGCCCGCTGCTATTAATACCACGCAGAGCCGGTGGCATGCTGGACCGCAGCCTCCCTCCCGGGCTCGGAGCAGGGGGCTGGGCGGTGCACTGCCTGCAGATCCCGGCCGCGCGCTGCGGGCTGTGGGAGCCTCGCGTTCTCTCGGCGCCCCTGCGCCAAGGTGCAACTTGGGACGGGCGCGCGTGGCCAGAGCTGCGTGCCGGCGACCTACAGCTCCGAGGGGATGAGAGACATTTCCATTAGGGAGGCGCGCCACGTGATTTGCGGGAACAGAAAAGGACAGGTTGAAAGCGCTAGTACCAGACACGGAGACAGGCCCCCCTGCTCCGCGCGCTAGAGCGACGGTCCTGTCTCACTGTGAGGAACCCGACCTCTCTATGACCAGGCTCATAACGCATACAAGAGGTCGGGAAGAAGAGATTTGGGTCAAAACAACTGTGCACAGCAGGAATCTCAAATCAACATAACATTAGCAACTTCTCGGAGCTTGCAGTGAATTTAGAACAGAAAGGCTAACTACATGTACCAGAATGCAAAGAAAAATCCTAAACGGTGAATGGAGAGCAGCACCGGCTTTCAGTTTAAATAAGAGGCATGCAGCGGACTTAATGAAGAAGGGGTTTTCAGTCGCACTATGTGATCCAAACATGCACCAATCCTTTTATTTTCCCGTTATTTTCTCCATCATGGAGTGCTTAAAAACAATGAAAAAAACAAGTCAGGTCCCGGGCCGCGCTGTGATTGGCTGACGTCACGGGGGTGTCCCGGGCCGGCAGCCAATCACAGCGCGGCCCGGGAATGACGTCACGGGGGTGTCCTGGGCCGGCAGCCAATCGCAGCGCGGCCCGGGACAAAGGGGCGGGGCTTAAAAAAAGCACCAGAAACGCCCCCGAAGCGCGTTTTCTGGAGAAAGCGCGATTGACAGCCTCTGTCTCCCAATGGCTAGCCTCCATTTATGGAGCTAGCCAATGATAGACAGAGGCGGTCCAAACATCCCTACTGTAGACAATAGTTTTCGATCTGGGAGGGGCTTTGCCCCTCGCCAGGCCAAAACCTAAAAAGGGGTTGTGGTACTGAAATCACCAGTTTCACAGCTTTCAAGGACAAGCAGACTTTTGTCAGAAAACTAACATTTTTTACACAGTTTTGGCATTTTTCTGGGACATAACTTATTTTTGGCATTTTTTGTGTTTTCAATCTCTTTCCAGTTAATGGTAGAAATCGTTATGAAAGCAATAATGTATCCTGGAAAGCTATACATTTTAGAAAAGTGGACAAAATTCTGAATTCAGGAATGGGCCTTTGTGTAGATCCTTCAAGGTTTCGTTAAAGATGTTAACCATTGAATATAGGAAAAATTGAAAATTAGTTGATAAAAGCAGCCATTTGTGTCAACGTTTTCACCTGTAACTTCTTCTAATTATGACAGCTGTTTGAATCCAATAAACAGTTACATCCGCAGTACCTTTCTGGTTGTGGGGATATATAGGACTTGTAGGTTCACCAAGAACCCGACGAACCCAGAGCCAATAACTGAGCAGCGTCTTATCATACACAACGAAGGGGGAGGAGCGATGACAGTTAGGGCAATCACAGTGATTTAAGAACTTGAGACATTACCAGAACGAGAACAAATTGTGTGATCTGTAAGTGCTAAGGGAGGGGGTAGGGGGGAGATTGAAGAAGTTCTAATAAGGAGAAGGATAAAAAGGTCAAAAGGAAAATTGCAACGTTTGATATTTACGTACATGACACTGAACGTATACACTGTATTACTGATAATATGCTGAATACATGTCTGTAATTGTGACTTTAATGCAAGAATAAAAACAATTAAAAAAAAAAAAACTGAGCAGCGTCTTGCAAGGGTTTTTTATTATGTGCCGGGTATATAGCAATGAATTTGGGAAAATATGTACATGGAAAATCAGTATGGAAGACACCTATGTATTTCTGAAATTGGAACAAAATATAGAGTTTAGAAACAGTAGATATTTGCACATTTCTTTGGTTTAGAAGTCAGAAATGCAACAAAAGTCAATAGGTAGTAACAGTTGCTCTACAATTCTGTATTACCCCAAGTCTTCCTATAAAAATGGTACCTCACTTGTGTGGATAGGCCTAGTGCCCGCAACAGGAAATGGCTCAAAACCTAACGTGGACACACTTTATTTTTACAGTAAAAACGGACCCTTTTTTTGTAAAGTGCCTAGCTTTAGATTTTGAACCTTAGCTCTGCCGACACCTAGTGAACAATAGCAAACCTATACATTTTTTAAAAATAGACACCTTGGGTAATCCAGGATGGAGTGACTTAACTGGCTCTCACCAGGTTCTATTACCCAGAATCCCTTGCCAACCTCAAAATTTGATTCAAAAAATGCATTTTCTTCACATTTCTGTGGTGGAAAGTTCTGGAATCTGTGTGAATACACAAAATTCGACCCACGCGTTCCCTAAAGTCTTCTGAGAACAATGGTACCTCACTGGTGTAGGAAGGCCTAGGGCCCGCCACAGGAAACAGCCCAAAACGCAACATAGACAGACCACATTTTCACAGTGAAAACTGACCCTTTTTTTGCAAACTGCCTAGCTCTAGATTTTGAACCCTAACTCTGCCAGCACCTAGGGAAACCTATACCTTTTTTAAAGCTAGACACCCAGGGGAATCCAGGATGGAGTGACTTGACTGGCTCTTACCAGGTTCTGTTATGCAGAATCCCTTGCAAACCTAAAAATGTGTCCTAAAAACACATTTTCCTCATATTTCTATGGTGAAAAGTTCTGAAATCTGTGCGGATCCACAACATTTCACTCACCCTTCGTTTCCCAAATGGTACCTCACTTGTGTGGGTAGGCTTAGGGTCCGCGACAGGAAATGGCCCAAAACGTAACGTCGACACACCACATTTTCACAATGAAAACTGACCCTTTTTTTGCAAAGTTTCTAGCTCTAGATTTTGAACCGTAACTCTGCCAGCACCTATGGAAACCTAGCAAACCTATATATTATTTTCAACTAGACACCCAGGGAATCCAGGATGGGATAACTTGTCTGGCTCCCACCAGGTTTTGTTACCCAGAATCCCTTACAAACCTCAGAATTTGTATAAAATAAATACATTTTCAATACATTTCTGTGGTGGAAAGTTCTGGAATCTGTGTAGATCCACAAAATTCCACCCACCACGCATTCCCCAAAGTCTTCTGAGAAAAATGGTACCTCACTTGTGTGCGTAGGCTTAGTGCCTGTGACAGGAAATGGCCCAAAACACAACGTGGACACACCACATTTCAGTGAAAACCGGCCTTTTTTTGCAAAGTGCCTAGCTGTAGATTTTGAACCCTACCTCTGCCGGCACCTAGGGAAACCTAGCAAACCTATACATTTTTGAAGACTAGACACCCAGAGGAATCCAGCATAGGATGACTTGTTTGGCTTACTCAGAATCCCTTTCAAACCTTAGAATTTGTATAAAAAACACATTTTTCAGACATTTCTGTAGTGGAAAGTTCTGGAATCTGTGTAGATTCACAAAATTCCACCCTCCCCACATTTCCCAATGTCTTCTGAGAAAAATGGTACCTCACTTGTGTGGGTAGGCCTAGTGCCAGAGACAGGAAAGGGCCCAAAAGGCAACGTGGACACCCCGCATTTTCACAGTGAAAACTAATCCTTATTTTTGCAAAGTGCCTTGCTGTAGATTTTGAACCCTATCTCTGCCAGTACCTTGAGAAACCAAGCAAACCTATACATTTTTTAGAACTAGACACCCAGGGGAATCCAAAGATGGGGTGAATTGACTGGCTTCCGCCAGGTTCTATTACCCAGAATCTCTTGCAAACCTCAAAACTTGTAAAAAAACACACATTTTCTTCATATTTCTGTGGTGGAAAGTTCTGTAATCTGTGGGGATCCAAAGATTATGCCTTCCGCGCATTCCCCATTGTCTTCTGAGAACAATGGTACCTCACTTGTGTGGGTAGGCCTAGTGCCAGTGACAGGAAACGGCTCAAAACGCAACATGGACTCCCCACATTTTCACAGTGTAAACTGGGTATACACCTGTTACAACGCAACTTTTACAACTACCTACCATTACAACGCAACTTTTACAACGCATACCATTACAACGCATTGCGCTGGGGGGCGCTCTAGGATAGGGAATAAGTTTAATTTACTATCCAACACCTTCCCTAGTGTCCACGGGGACTGGATTTGGAATAGTATATTATACTTACCACTATCCAGCACCTCTAAGCGCTATGCGTTGTAATGGTATGCGTTGTAATGGTCGCGTTGTAATGGTAGGTAGTTGTAATGGTATGCGTTGTAACGTCATACATCCTGTAAACTGACCCTTTTTTTGCAAAGTTTCTAGCTCTAGATTTTGAACCCTAACTCTGCCAGCACCTATGGAAACCTAGCAAACCTATATATTATTTTCAACTAGACACCCAGGGAATCCAGGATGGGATGACTTGTCCGGCTCCCACCAGGTTCTGTTACCCAGAATCCCTTACAAACCTTAGAATTTGTAAAAAAACAAACATTTTCCTCACATTTCTGTGGTGGAAAGTTCTGGAATCTGCATAGATCCAAAAATTTTCACCCACCCCTCATTCCTCAAATCCTGCCGAGACATATAGTAAACCACTTGTGTGGGTAGGCTTAGGGCCCGTGACAGGAAATGGCCCAAAACGTAACATGGACACACCCCGTTTTCACAGTAAAAACAGACCATTTTTTTGCAAAGTTTCTAGCTCTAGATTTTGAACCCTAACTCTGCCAGCACCTAGGGAAACCTAGCAAACCTATACATTTTTTAAACTAGACACCCAGGTTAATTTAGCATGGAGTGACTTGACTGGCTCTCACCAGGTTCTGTTACCCAGAATCCCCTGCGAACCTCAAAATGTGTCAAAACAACCATGTTTCCTCACATTTCCGTGCTGGAAAGTTCTGGAATATGCGTGGATCCACAAATTTCCACCCATTACGCATTCCCCAAAGTCTTCAGAGAAAAATGGTACCTCACTTGTGTGCGTAAGGCTTAGTGCCTTTGACAGGAAATGGCCCAAAACACAACGTGGACACACCACATTTTCACAGTGAAAACCGACCTTTTTTTGCAAAGTGCCTAGCTGTAGATTTTTAACTCTACCTCTGCCGCCAACTAGGGAAACCTAGCAAACCTATACATTTTTGAAGACTAGACACCCAGGGAAATCCAGGATAGGATGACGTGTCTGGCTTTCACCAGGTTCTGTTACCCAGAATCCCTTGCAAACCTCAGAATTTGTATAAAGTAAACACATTTTCAATACATTTCTGTGGTGGAAAGTTCTGGAATCTGTGTAGACCCACATAATTCCACCCTCTCCACATTTCCCAATGTCTTCTGAGATAAATGGCACCTCACTTGTGTGGGTAGGCCTAGTGCCAGCGACAGGAATTTGCCCAAAACGCAACGTGGACACCCCACATTTTCACAGTGAAAACGAATCCTTTTTTTAAAAAAGTGCCTAGTTGTAGATTTTGAACCCTAGCTCTGCCAGTACCTTGAGAAACCTAGCAAACCTATGCATTTTTAAAAACTAGACACCCAGGGGGGTCCAAGGATGAGATGAATTGACTGGCTTCCAGCAGGTTCTATTACCCAGAATCCCTTGCAAACCTCAACATTTGTAAAATAAAAACAAATTTTCTTCACATTTCTATGGTGGAACGTTCTGTAATCTGCGTGGATCCAAAGATTCCACCCTCTCCCCATTCCCCATTTTTCTTCTGAGAAAAATGGTACCTCACTTGTGTGGGTAGGCCTGATGCCAGCGACAGGAAACGACCCAAAACGCAACGTGGACACCCCACATTTTCACAGTGAAAACTGACCCTTTTTTGCAAAGTGCCTAGCTGTATATTTTATACCCTAACTCTGCCAGCACCTAGGGAAACCTACCAAACCAATATTTTTAAAAGCTAGACACCCAGGGGAATCCAGGATAGCATGACTTGTCTGGCTTTTACCAGGTTCTGTTACCCAGAATCCCTTGCAAACCTCAGAATTTGTATAAAATAAACACATTTTCAATACATTTCTGTGGTGGACAGTTCTGGAATCTGTGTAGACCCACATAATTCCACCCTCTCCGCACTTCCCAATGTCTTCTGAGATAAATGGCACCTCACTTGTGTGGGTAGGCCTAGTGCCAGCGACAGGAAATTGCCCAAAACGCAACGTGGACACCCCACATTTTCACAGTGAAAACGAATCCTTTTTTTTTAAAAGTGCCTAGCTGTAGATTTTGAACCCTAGCTCTGCCAGTACCCTGAGAAACCTAGCAAACCTATGCATTTTGGAAAACTAGACACCCAGGGGGGTCCAAGGATGAGGTGAATTGACTGGCTTCCAGCAGGTTCCATTACCCAGAATCCCTTGCAAACCTCAAAATTTGTAAAATAAAAACAAATTTTCTTCACATTTCTATGGTGGAACGTTCTGTAATCTGCGTGGATCCAAAGATTCCACCCACTCCCCATTCCCCATTTTTCTTCTAAGAAAAATGGTACCTCACTTGTGTGGGTAGGCCTAGTGCCAGCAACAGGAAACGACCCAAAACGCAACGTGGACACCCCACATTTTCACAGTGAAAACTGACCCTTTTTGCAAAGTGCCTAGCTGTATATTTTATACCCTAACTCTGCCAGCACCTAGGGAAACCTACCAAACCAATATTTTTAAAAGCTAGACACCCAGGGGTGACTTAACTGGCTCTCACCAGGTTCTGTTACCCAGAATCTCTTGCAAACCTCAACATTTGTTAAAACAAACACATTTTCCTCACATTTCTGTGGTGGAAAGTTCTGGAATCTGTGTGGATCCACAAAATTCCACCCACCTAGCATTCCCCAAAGCCTTCTGAGAAAAAGGATATCTCCCTCGTGTGGTTAGGCCTAGTGCCCACAATAGGAAGTGGCCCAAAACCCAATTTGTACACACCACATTTTCACAGTGAAGTCTGACCATTTTTTTTTTGCAAAGGGCTTAGCTGTAGGTTTTGAACCCTAGCTCTGCGGGCACCCAGAGAAACCTAGTAAACCTATACATTTTTTTTAAACTAGACACCAAGGGTAATCCATGATGGGATGACTTGACTGGCTGTCACCAGGTTCTGTTACCCAGAATCCCTTGCAAACCTCAACATTTGTAAAAAAAAACACATTTTCCGCACATTTCTGTGGTGGAAAGTTCTGGAATCTGCGTGGATTCACAAATTCCACCCACCTTGCATTCCCCAGAGCCTTCTGAGAAAAATTAAATCTCACTTGTGTGGTTAAGCCTAGTGCCCGCAACAGGAAGTGGTCCAAAACGCAACATGGACACACCAAATTTTCACATTAAAGTCTGACCATTTTTTTTTTGCAAAGGGCTTAGCTGTAGGTTTTGAACCCTAGCTCTGCGGGCACCCAGAGAAACCTAGTAAACCTATACATTTTTTTTAAACTAGACACCAAGGGTAATCCATGATGGGATGACTTGACTGGCTGTCACCAGGTTCTGTTACCCAGAATCCCTTGCAAACCTCAACATTTGTAAAAAAAAACACATTTTCCGCACATTTCTGTGGTGGAAAGTTCTGGAATCTGCGTGGATTCACAAATTCCACCCACCTTGCATTCCCCAGAGCCTTCTGAGAAAAATTAAATCTCACTTGTGTGGTTAAGCCTAGTGCCCGCAACAGGAAGTGGTCCAAAACGCAACATGGACACACCAAATTTTCACAGTAAAGACTGACCAATTTTTTGCAAAGTGCTTAGCTGTAGGTTTTGAACCCTAGCTCTGCCGGCACCCAGGGAAACCTAGCAAAGCTATGCATTTTTTAAAACAAGACACCCAGGGAAATTCAGGATGGGTGACTTGTCTGGCTCTCACCAGGTTCTGTTACCCAGAATCCCTTGCAAACCTCAATATTTGCCCCAAAAACACATATTCCTCACATTTCTGTGATGGAAAGTTCTGGAATCTATGTGGATCCACAAAATTCCACCCACCCCATATTCCCCAAAGTATTCTGAGAAAAATGGTACCTCATTTGTGTGGGTAGGCATAGTGGCAGCAACAGGAAAAGGCCCAAATCATACAGTGGAGACTTCAAAATTACCTATAACAAAACCACTTGGTTTTGGGGGGCACCTGTTTTTTTGGCCCGGTCTTGCCGCAATGTAGGGAAACCGACAAGACTGACAGATTTCTGCAAACTAGACACCTGGGGAGTCCAATGAGGTATGGCTTGCGGGGATCCAACAATGTTGCCCTATCCAGAATCCCCTGCAAACCTCAAATCTAACTGAAAAAAAACATTTTCCAGATATTTTTGTGTGGAATCACTGTGCCGGCACAATTGTCCTACCCGTCAGAGTTCTGCATAGTGTCTCGAGTAAAATTATACCTCACTTGTGTGGGAGTCCAATGCAGAATTGGCTAAAATTATATTTATCAAAAAATGTAGCGCTTAGAATTCTCGGTGCTATAACCTTAATCCCTATGTTTTGGGCTCTTCCCAGTCACAAGACCTTGCCCCACCCACACAAGTGAGGTATCATTTTACCCACACATTTTTGTAAAACTAGACACTCAGGGGAGTCCAGCTAAGTATAGCTTGCGAGGGTCCCCCAACGTTTTCCTACACAGAATCCCCAGCAAACCTCAAATTTAGCTGAAAAAATTACTTCTTTTCTCAACTTTCTGTGTGGGAAAGTTCTGGAATCTACGTGGCTCCACAAATTTCCTACCACCCAGCGTTCCCCCATATCTCCGCATAAGGGAAAGCGTAGACCAGCGGGTGGCCTCATGGTCTGGATTAAAATAGAACTGGACTGGGTGGTCACACGCCACAACGTGGAGTGTAATGATATACTCTACCTCTCGTCAAGAGGAAGGGAGGAGGGTAGTAGGCTTGACCTTTTCAATGTTTACGCTAGAGGGGCACCTGGAGATTCTTCCTCCTTGACCTTAACAGCTCTGGACTCCGCCTTAGCTAATTGCCCCTCTTCAGCAAAAATCCTCGTGGGGGGTGATTTTAATTGTACGTTTGAACCCCTCCTCGGAGATGACCCCTTGGGCATTGAAGAGGAGGATTCAAAATGGTCTATCCCAATTTTATCCCTGCACCCCATTAGGAAATGGTCAGCTAGGGCTATTCAAATCAATGCACTGACTAGGGACCACAAGCTAAGAGCCCTTAACGGCAGGACTATATCCGATCAGGCAGGGGCACTGACCTTCAATAGACTTACAGGGCCGTCCCGAATTGACTACATCCTAATGGATATTAGTTTTTGGGCAGACCTTATTGATATGGAGGTCTTTCCAAGTCAGGATAGTGACCACAATCCCCTGTGTTGCAAGTTTAAATGGGGTACCTTTAAAGACAGGCGGGCGAATGTCACCTTAAAAACATCTAAAGAGATTATCCCATATAACAACAATCGCAGACTGAAATGGGATAAGGCTAATCTTAAGGAGGAGGATTTAGGAATCATCAAATCTCTGGTAGAGGGCTTGTCTTCTGATTTGGAGGTCTGGGTCGGTGAAAACCGGATTAATAGTCCCCAATACCCCTCCCTTGACTCAGTCTATAAAGCCACAATAGATCATGTTGGTCAATTTTTTATCTCGAAAGGGAAAAGTAACAGGGGTACTGTTACACCCCCCACTCTTAATAAACCGTGGTATACAGATCTGTGTAAGGGCAAAAGAAAAAACCTGACAAAAGCCCTGATTTCGGGGGATCCTTTGCTGGTTAGAGCGGCCAGGAAGGATTACCTGAAAACATTATCACTGGCCAAACGGGAGTGGGAGGAACAGCATTGGCAGGACCTCTCCAATGCTGTGAGCAATAGGAACCCGAACCTTTTTTGGGATCTGATCAATAGAACTAGACAGAGGAAATCGCAACCATTGGCTGCACACATAACTAGTCAGCAATGGTTTGCTCATTTCTCATCCCTATATGGAGGTATGGAGGAAACAGCTAGCCCTGGGGCAGATAGTCTGTGTGAGGGGGATTTCTTAGAGGATGACGCCCTTCTATTTACGACCATAGAGGTAGTGATGGCGATCAGACACCTAACCCCTAAGAAAGCAGCCGGGCAGGATGGGATTCCTGGAGATCTGTTGATAGCGGAGCCACAGGCTTGGGCCAAATTAATTGCCACATTAATGAATTTGATCACGAGGGGTCATCAGGTACCAGATTCTTGGAAAGGGGCTGAGGTATTTACTGTGTTTAAGAAGGGGGCAAGAGATGACCCTGCGAACTACAGACCTATCAGTTTGATAGATATAATTCAGAAAGTGGTCGGCAGGGTCATCATTTCAAGAGTAGGAGATTGGATGGAGGAGGCCAGTATTCTCTCCCACTTACAAGCGGGTTTTAGAAGGAAGGTAGGCACGATGGACCAGGTCTTTCGCTTTTTTGCTATCTATTGGAAGGCAGTTACCATCAAGAAAGGCAGTTTATACATGGCCTTCATAGATCTCAAGACGGCGTTTGACCTGGTCCCCCGTGCAAAATTATGGGAGATACTAGGAGAGATGGGATTTTCCAGTGGTCTTCTGAACCTAATCGTAAAACTCCACGAGGGGAATTACGCGAGGGTTAGATGGGGATCCCAGGGACAACTAACAGATAGGGTCCCCGTGCGGAGAGGAGTACGCCAGGGCTGTGTTATGGCTCCGACCCTTTTCTCCCTATTTGTAAATGGAGTGGTGGACCATCTGAAGGGGGAGGAGGCGGATGCCCCATCCCTGGCGGGGGAAAGAATCCCCACTTTACTCTTCGCCGATGACACCTTATTAATCTCCAAATCCCCAGTGGGCCTGCAAAAACTCTTGAATCGGTTTAGCTCCTTCTGTACCATCCGAGGCTTGACCATCAATACATCGAAAACCAAATTGATGGCACTCTCCCCCTCTAAAAGATTTAAAAATAATTTCCTGCTCAATGGTGTTCCTTTGGAGTTGGTTGAGTCTTTTGACTATCTTGGTGTCCGGATAAACAGTCGCATGACCTGGAAGGACCACTTGTCCAAAATGTTACTCAGTCACCAAAGAGTATCTGGGGTGACGTTGAGGGAGCTCCGTGAATCAAGTAGTAAACCAGTCTCCCCAGCCATGGCCATCTACGAGGGTCAGATTCTTCCTGCGGCATTATATGGCTCCGAACTTTGGGGGTTCGAAAACGTTTCAGATCTGTCGACAGCGGAAAACAAATTTTTAAGGAAGGTGGTGGCTCTTCCTGCTTCCACCCCACTGATTCCCCTGAGACTAGATCTGGGCAGAAGAGCACTAAAGGACTTGGTAAGGCTACGCCCGTTGCTCTTCTGGTCTCGTTTAAGAAGAACTGAGGAGCTTGTAAAATATGCTGAAGGGTTGGACGATCTTCTTTTACTGGACACGGGTAAAAAAATAGGATGGTTAAACAAATTGAAAGACCTGGCTCTCAACTTGGGACTAAGAGAGGCATGGGAGTCACAATCGCCGCCACCCAAGGATGTGATCAAAAAACTATATTGGGACTGGGTACAGAGTAATGCTCTGAGGGTTACGAATGGGGGCTCACTCACGGACCAATTTTTGTTATTTAAATGTGTGAGAAAATTGGAACCCTTCCTCGACCTGATAACCAAACCGTTAGATCGAGCGCTATACTTAAAATTGCGATATGGGACGCTTCCGGTGCATGACTTCACGGTGAGGTGGTCAAACTCTGGTGCCCCCTTGCGTTCATGCCCTGGCTGTGTGGCACCAAAGGAGTCAGTGGCTCATTTGTTTTTTGCCTGCCCAGCCTATAAAGGGGCGCGGAAATTTTGGCTGAAACCTGTCTGCAGGGAATTGGGGTTGAGGTGCCATAGCCAGGCACTACGTGTACTTTCTACGGACTCCTCATCTTCCATTATGATTTGCGGGGTGGCAAAATTCCTGGGTAGTGCGTGGATGACGCGTTCCCGTTTACTGAAATTGCATTTGGGGGGTCCTACAGGCTGATGCTGTATCCGTTGTTATCAAACTAGTGACTGGGGTGCACATCTTTCTTTTATTTGTATTTTACAATTTTATTGGAAATTTGGAAATGTATATTGTATATGTATTCTTTTATGGTGATCAATTTGCCGAATAAAGATATTCAAGCACCATATCTCCCAATAAAAATGATACCTTACCCGTGTGGGTGGGTCAAGTACCCGCACCATGCAAGGGCCCAAAATGCATTGAGGAGACATCAAAAATTCTGAAAACTAGACACCTAGGGGAGTCCAGAGAGGTATGGCACGCGTGGATCCCCCAATGTTTTACTACCCAGAATGCCCTGCAAACCTCAAATTTAGCTGGAAAAAAACATTTTCCATACGTGTTTTGGTGGAAACACCATGCTGACACAAATGTCCTACCCCACAGCGTTCCCCTCAGTCTCTCGAGTAAAACGATACCTCACTTGTGTGGATGGGGCAAGGGTCTGAGACTGGGAAGATCCCAAAACATAGAGATTATGGGTATAGCACAATTCTAAGCACTGCTTTTAAAAAATATATTTTTTTTTAGCCAATTCTGCAATGGACACTCAGGCATCATTTTGCTTGGGACGCTAAGTACAACGCTGTGGGGTAGGAAATTTGGGCCGGCACGGTGATTCCACACATAAACATGTGGAAAATGTGTTTTTTTCAGCTAAATTAGAAGTTTGCAGGGGATTCTAGGTAAGGAAACTTTGAGAGATCCATGCAAGCCATACCTCATTAGACTCCTCAGGGTGTCTAGTTTTTAGAAATGTATGGGTTTGGTAGATTTCCCTAGATGGTGGTGAGCCAGGGGGCAAAAAACTAGGTGCCCCCCCAAAACCAGGTAGTTTTGTGATAGGTAATTTTGAAGTCTCCACAGTACGATTTGGGCCTATTGCAGCCACTAGTCCTACCCACACAAGTGAGGTACCATTTTTATCAGGAGACCTGGAGGAACGCTGGGTTTTAGGAAATTTGTCAGCCCGGTGATCCTACAACTTTCCCACACAGAAATGTGAGAAAAAATTGATTTTTTCAACCAGATTTGAGGTTTGCAGGGGATTCTAGGTAAGGAAATGTTGGTAGACAGACGCAAACCATACCTTGCTGAACTCCCCAGGGTGTCTAGTTTTCAGGAATGTGTGGGTTTGGTATGATTCCCTAGATGGCCGCCGAGCCCGGGGCCAAAACCTCATGGGACCAACTTAGCAAAACCAGGTTGTTTTGTGGTAGGTTTTTTTGATGTCTCCTCAATAAGTTTTGGGTCCTTGTCTGTCGCGGGTACTTGACCCATCCATGCAAGTGATTTACCATGTTTATTGGGAGACCTGGGGGAATGCGAGGTAAAAGGAAATTTGTGGATCTATGCAGATACCTAAACTTTCCCACACAGAAATTTGAGAAAAAGTTGATTTTTTTAGATAAATTTGAGGTTTGCAGGGGATTATGGTTAGGAAAACATTGGGGGGTCTATGGAGGCTATACCTTACTGGACTCCCCCAGGTGTCTAATTTTCAGAAATGTGTGGGTTTGGTAGGTTTCACAAGATGGCCGCCGAGCCCGGGGCCAAAAACTCTTGGGCCCCCCTTGCAAAACCAGGTTGTTTTTGTGATAGGTAATTTTGATGTCTCCTCAATAAGTTTTGGGCCCTTGTCTATTGCGGGTACTTCACCCACCCACACAAGTGAGGTACCGTTGGTCTCAGAAGCGTTTAGGGAATGCGGAGTGGGTGGAATTTTGTGGATCCACGCAGATTCCAGAACTTTCCACCACAGAAATGTGAGGAAAATGTGATTTTCTTTTTTACACATTTTGAGGTTTGCAAGGGTTTAAGGGTAACAGAACCTGGTGAGAACCAGACAAGTCACCTCATCCTGGAGTCCCCTGGTTATCTAGTTTTCAAAAATGGATAGGTTTGCTAGGTTTCCCTAGGTGCCGGCAGTGCTAGGGTTCAAAATCCACAGCTATGCACTTTGCAAAAAAAGGGTCAGTTTTCACTGTAAAAATGTGGTGTGTCCACGTTGCGTTTTGGGCTGTTTCCTGTCGCTGGAACTAGGCCTACCCACACAAGTGAGGTACAATTTTTCTTGGAAGACTTTGAGCAATGCGGGAGGGTGGAATTTTGTGGATCTACGGATATTCCAGAACTTTACACCACAGAAATGTGAAAAAAATATGGGTTTTTCTTTTACAAATTCTGAGGTTTGCAAGGGATTCTGGGTAACAGAACCTGGTGAGAGCCAGACAAGTAACCCCATCCTGGATTCCCCTGAGTGACTACTGTTTTTGTAATGTATAGGTATGATAGGTTTCCCTAGGTGTTCACAGAGCTAGGGTTTCAAACCTACAGCTAAGCACTTTGCAAAGAAAGGGTCTGTTTTCACTTTGAAAATGTGGTGTGTCCACGTTGGCTTTGGACCATTTCCTTTCACGAGCACTAGACCTACACACACAAGTGAGGTATCATTGTTCCCGGAAGACTTTGAGGAATGCGTGGTGGATTGAATATTGTGGATCCACTCAGACTCCAGAACTTTTCAGCACAGAAATGTGAGGAAAATGTGTTTTTTTAAATCAAATGTTGTGGTTTGCAAGGGATTCTGGGTAACAGAGCCTGGTGAGAGCCAGACACGTCATCCCATTCTGGATTCCCCTGGGTGTCCAGTTTTAAAAAATGTATAGGTTTGCTAGGTTTCTAAAGAGCTAGGGTTCAAAATTGACAGCTAGGCACTTTGCAGAAAAAGGTTCCCTTTTCCTTCTGAAAATGTGTTGTGTCCACATCGCATTGTGGGCCATTTCCTATTGTGGGCACTAGGTCTACGCACAGAAGTGAGGTGCCATTTTTATCTGAAGACTTTGGGGAATATGTGGTGGCTGGAATTTTGTGGATGCAGGCAGATCCCAGATCTTTCCATCACAGAAATGTAAGGGAAAGATGTTTTTTTTAAAATTAAGTTTGAGGTTTGCAAGGGATTCTGGGTAACAGAGCCTGGTGAGGCACACAAGTCAACCCATCCTGGATTTCCCTTGGTGTTTAGTTTTCAAACATTTACAGGTTTGCTAGGTTTCTCTATGTGCCGGCTGTGCTAGGGCCCAAAATCCACAGGTAGGCACATTGCTAATAACAAGGCTGTGCCTAGTGAGCTTTTTGCCACCCGGGAGGGGAAATCGGGATGGGGGTTTGCCCTGATATGTGCCCCCAAGGGGGCAGAAAAACTGTTGTTATTCAATTGGGGGGTGGGGGCAATGATATGCCCATTCTGCGCAGCCCCCACCCATGCATAAAAAAGCCAGCATAGTGTTCTCTCTGACGCCCCCTGGGGGGCAGATCAGTGGCTATTGCCCCTATCTGCCTCTGGGGGGGCAGAAAGACTGTGTCAATTTTTTGGGGGGTGGGGGCATTGGCACACCCACTCTGGGCAGCCCTTCCCCCTACTTATATATATTTTTTAAAACCCTGGTGTCTTGTAGGGCAGATCAGGGACTACTGCCCCATCTGCCTCCTGGGGGGCAGAAAGATTTTGGATTTATTTTGGGGGTTGGGAGCATTGGCATGCCCATTCTGGGCAGCCCCCACCTCGATCTTTGGATAAAAAATCTCTGGTGTCCTGTGGGCTTTCAGCGCCCCCTCTGAGGGCAGATAAGGAGCTTTTGCCCCATCTTCCTCCCAGGGTGGGTGAAAGACTGTACCATTTTTTGACGTGGGGCATTGGTATGCCTTTTCTGGGCATCCCACACCCCTACGTATAAACAAAAATACAAAGAAACCCAGGTGCCTGGTGGGCTTTCTGCCACCACCCAGGGGAAGATTAGGGGATATTGCCCCAATCTGCTTCCTGGGAGAGGCAGAATGTCTTTCGCATTCTTTGGGGGGCAGAGTGGGGGCATTGGGATGCCCATTCCGGGTAGCCCCCTCCGCTGGCCTATAGAAAAATATTCCCTTGTCTAGGGTACTTATGCCCCCCCGGGGGTGCAGATTGGGGGACAATGCGCCCATCTGCTCCCCAGAGGGGGGGGGGGGGCAGAAAGACTGTGCCCAAAATGTATGAGAGGAGCAAAGGCCCTTGCCCAAGGGGCCACTTTCCCCTCCCTGGTGCTAGTGGGTGCATCCATGCTTGAGGATCGCCCTCATCGTGTGATCCCCAAGCAGGGATCCACTAATGAAGGGTACCATTGGAAAGGGGAGATTCTCTCCTTTTGTGAAAGATACCCCTCCCATCTATTTCGGTACTTGGGTGCTGAGATAGCCCCACAAGCACCAAAACTGTGAAACTGAAACCAAGTTTCAGTTTTGTTTTCATTGCAGTGATGACAGTGAGCCATGCGCGCGATAATCATTGCAAGGAAATCATAAAATAGGGTTGGGGAATTTGGAGAAGCTCTTCACTACCTCCCCAGGCAAAAAAAGGGAAATCCCTCTGCTGTTTGCAGCAGAGGGATTTTCTGAGCATATGCTCATAACGGAATGGTTCCGTCATGAGCACAGGAGCACTAGTGCTCATGACGGAACCATTCCGTCATGAGCATCAAAAGGGTTAATAGTTTGGCATTTATTGACATTATTCTGCACAATACCTATGATCTTTTATATTAATCATACCACCAATGTATGTAACATGACTCTGTTTATCTATCTATAAAAAAAGCAATAAAACAGATTTAAACAAAAAAGGAGGAGTGCGATGAGCCAGTGGTGGCAATCAGCTCCTTCTCATCCTCACTGGCCACTTTCATGGCAGTAGTTTTCTGGAGGACTCATGTCACATGTTGTGATCACGTCACTTGATACAGGCCTTCTGTCTGGCAGTGTTAGGGTGAATGTCTCTTGTGCAATTTAAAGCAAACAGGCAAGAAAAACATTTAGTGAAACATGGCATTTTTGGAGTTTGAATTATTCATAGTACAGACAATGTAATTTAGTGTGGTTACTTATTATCCTAAATATTTATCCGTCCCAAAGTCAAACCATGCCTCCATAATATTTAATTTTAAATCAGTATAACTACATACAGATGTAACTGTTTGCCTTAGTGCTTCTAAGGGAGACAGCTGTTGCAGTCAGGAAGGTGTAGGGGCAAATGAAACAATCCTTAGAAAAATATTGATGTGTGCACTATGCATGTAAGGCAGGCAGGGGGTCCCAGTGAAAATAGAATAATCCTTAAAAACGGAATGCTGGTGTGCGCCAATGGCAGGCCAGGCAGTCCAGGAGGAAATCGAATAATCCTTAAAAAATGAATGCTGCAGTTTTCACCGATGGCAGGTTGAGGATCCAGGCGGAAGGAATAATCCTTCAAAAACTAATGCTGGTGTGCAGTGCACCTATTGCAGGCAATAGGGTCCAGGGGAAATGGAATACAATTAAATACTGGTGTGTGTGTACCTACGACTGGAAGGGGTCCAGTGGAAAATAGAACAATCCTTAAAAAATAAATGCTGGTGTGTGGCTGCATGCATATGGTAGGGAGTGGGCCCACGTGTCCAGGGGAAAAAGAAAAATGAATAATGACGATCCTTAAGAAATTAATGCTGGTGTGTGGCAGGTGCCTATGGCAGGCAGGGGGGTAGATGGAGGGAAAATGTAAAAAGAAAAAATGTAAATGTAGAAAAAAAGAAGACAAATGTGTACTAGGGGACTATCAGAAACCCATTGGGAGCCAAAGAGGTGCATATACTACACTGATCCTCAAGCATAATATTAAACTGATATAGCAAAAGTAAAACAAATGAACAAAAACAAAAAGGCAGAGCCCTTTCCATTAAATCTACCTAGAAAATGACTTTGCAAACTGAAAAAAATGATTTACACAGTGGCAGACTGCAAAAAATGGTTACCGGCTACATTGTAAAACGACAACAAGAAGTAAGGAGGCATGGCCCCAACAAAGAACACATGCAGGCTTATTGATTGAACACATTTGCTGTCTTCGTAGAATTATCCCTGGCCTCATAGTCAAACAACAACAGAAGCAGGGAAGAATAGCCTCAACAAAAAAAATCACATGCAGGCCAATGGCAAATAGGAGCACACTAGCTGACCACACAAAATGATCACCGGCCACATTTTCAAGCAATGACATCAGGCAAGGAGGCAGGGCCACAACAAAGAACACATGCAGGAATATGGCAAAAGCACACTGGGTGGCTACATATAATGGTCACCGGCCACATGGTCAAACAACAACACCAGCAAGCATGGAGGCATGGCCCCAAAAAAGAATACATGCAGGCTATGGCAAAAACCCACATTGATGGCTTCACAAAATGCTCTCCAGCCACATGGCATGGAGAACAAAGACAAATGGTGGCCTATTGCAAACACACACACACACACACAGCCACACACACACACAAGACACACAAAGGAGGCATGGTAACACTGAAGAAAACACTACCAGTAATTCCGCAATGCCAAATGGAACATTGAGTGATCTATAACATTTTTACAAATTCCTCCCAAGGCATCAAATATTACCCCAGCACTACACTTTTTACAGAAAAAAAACATGAAACACAAAAAAAAACATTTTCAATTCAATCAAATGCCATACCTACCTTAAATGATGTTTTAAAACAACATTTACCCCACAAAAAGTTGCTTCCTGTACCCATGACTAATACTGGGCCTAGTGCCTGGATGTCCCGTGGGTAGACTAAGCCATATAGTAAAATAAATGGATATTCCAAATGTAAGAAACATGGGGAAAATGTACTGAACTGATTTTTTAAATGTGACGTGCAATGGGAAGATTTTTAATTGCAATACAGGAGTCGTTGAAGGAATTGGTTAAATAATTTAAAAGGGGCGGGGTAGAAATGTGATGTTACCCATATTTGGGAATACCTCTGGCTCTTGTTATTTATGGTGTATGTACAAATGTATACCTAACGTATAACTGATTCCTTCCCCTTGCTGATGATGAATTAGGTACTCCCTATGATATGCTAAATAAAAATATAATAAACGAACGAACGAACTGAGCAAACTTTTCCCCTTACAAAAGATAAAAAAATAAATGCAGAAAAGCATAAGTAGGACCCTACAAAAAATGCAGGCCGGACACCACAACCAAATAAAAAAATTGAACAAAAGTGCAAATAAATACTGGCTCATGCCCACTATCTATCAAACAAACAGCATCCTTATATAAAAGCTTTTGAACTTACTTGTGATATGACAAAACAGCGTCCTTAAATCCATTGGTGTATGTGCAGCAGACAAAGGGAATGATCGTTCCACCTTGAAATCCAAATAAAAAGTGACCCGGAGATGGACAAAGCACTGGAAGTTGGAGTCTGTGGGGCACTTCCTTCTCATTTAAAAAAATAAGTGAATAAAGAAAATGCTTCTCGCACTAAAAACAACCGGAACGGTCCTTTGGAGTAAGTTATGAACTAGAAAACATATTTTCAAGTAGATTTAGCTCCTTCTAGTGTAGACAATCTGCTCAAGATGCAGCTGCAGCCGCTTACGAGCATCACAAATATGGTGTCAGAAGGTGCTGTGGCAACCAAAAACCGCGCTAGCTCCCAGCAAATCTCTCCTGCTAGCCACCAGCAAATCTCTTTAGTTCGCCAGCATGCGCTAAAAAACGCTGGCATACGCCAACAGAAAAATAATTCCAGCACGCACCAGATGGAGGAATGTAGCAGGAACTCCATTATACATATGTGGCGCTGAGTTCCCAAATCCTGCCAACTCCGCAAGTGGAATTATATTTCCATCCAAGCCTGTTTAAAACATGACTCCAGCCTGCCACTGCAGCCTAGGTACCTGGCACAAGAAATGTTCTTGCAAACCCAACAAGATGATGGACGAAGTCCCAACATTTTTCAACCACTCACCCCTAGTCAAGATATCTGGGTTGAATTCATCATTCTTTTGCTCACCAAGCCACCCCAGTTTGGACCCGGCTATATGCAAATCAGTCTTGACCCTGCTCATCATGGGAACTGTCCAGCCTGAACTGCCGGGCTGGGCTCAATCAAAAAGAAGGCAGCGAGATCGGTTGTGGAGTCCACACTCCTCATTGCATTCGAAATCTTCGGGATGTTCAGCAAAGCACAAGAAAAAGTCAAAGAAGTATAGACGTTCTTTGAATTAACCGCATTCCTCGGCTAATGCGACGTGGGATACCAGATCATTGTCGCTCTAGGCTTCCATCCCCAGAGCCTCTTTTCAAGATGACTCCATGCCTCCCCACTTTCCTGGGAGCCTGAGTGCTTCCTGCTCAATTTTGAAAGTTCTATGAGGCTTTGCACCTCATCTTTGGGCAGTCCAGTTCCGCTGGTGCACTTTCTGGCCCTGCAGAATCATTTGGGGCCCTAAGGTCTTTGACTCTGGTGGCTCTGGCTCCGGAGCGCCCTGTTGATCCTTTATCATGTCTGGACCGATATTGGTTGTTCCACTTTGACCTTCTCCGACCTTGAACCCTGCAGCGACGATTCCAACCCCGACCGTTCCCTCTGTCAAGGTCAACACCATTCTTGTCCCTGTCTTGGACACTAAGCCGGACTGGCTTTGAGGTGGACGTTTGTCCTTGTGTTTGCCCCTAGTGTCAATTTGGTACTGGGACCCTTTAATAGACCACCTCAAAAACCCCATGGACTGGTGGATGGACCTGGGGGAGGCCAGTGGGTTGGCTTTCTCTCCCTACTGTGGATACAGAGTCAGGGGCATCCTACACAATGGTGGTGAGGAGGGCAGCCAAGGTTCTTGGCCTCAAGCTCACTTCAGTGGCAGTCAGGACTGCCCTCCTGACAGAGGTGCTTCAGCCTGTGGCTTCTACCTCCGAACCTCTTTTGCCATTTAGTGAGTCCCTCACTGATGTCCTTCTGGGCACGTTGTTGAGGCCCAGCACAGGGCTCCTGTGGAAAGGGCAATCACTTGTCGCCTCGGCCGACTCTGGGTGACCAAGCATTCCTTACGCAACATCCTTCCCCTGAGAGCTTGGTTGTCCAAGCCTCATCTTCCAAAGGCTATTCCCTTCTGCTGCCCTAATAGGGAATCCATGAAGCTGAACCATCTGGGAAGAGAATGTTTTTTTCCTCCAGCTTGGCATTGCAGTCAGTGATACTGATTGCCATTTAGGCCATTACCCCCATACCATCTGGGATACGCTTGTTCTGGTGCTGTCTCAGGGCCCAGAGAAGGCCCAGGCTGTTCTCTCCTAGGCAGTTGCGGATGGGAGCGACTCAGCAAAATTCACCATTTGTTGTGGACTGGGCACCACAGATTCACTGGGCAGAACGGTTACCTCGTCTGTAGCATTATGATGCTATGCCTGGTTGAGAGCGTAGGGCTTTTTAGCAAGAAGGCAGACTCTACGCTTAATCACTTCAAGGACTCTGAGGCTACAGCCAGATCCTTGGGCCTCATGGCTTTAGTGCACCCTCGTCATGTCTGTCTTTCATTCCTTTCATGGTCACGCCCTGTCCAGCCCAGCCACTGAGTCAGGCAAGATGTCCAGCCTCTGCATCGCCACAGACATGCGACCCAGTAGCCTCGTGGGTCAGCGAGCCAGCAGTCCGGCAAACCCATCCTCCCCCGTCTGCAAATGCCTCCAAAACCTCCTAATCTGGTGTTTCAGGCCCATCATTGGCCAGTCAGAGGCAGAATTCGCCTTCACCTCCTCTGCTGGCAGTCCATCATGTCAGTCAGGTGGTTTCTGAAGATAGTCCAAAGGGGCTACTCACTCCCCTTTGAGACTATACCTCCCTCAATGCCACCCTCCTACAGCCGTATATTGGAAAATCATTTGGCTCTTCTCTGCCAGGATGTTACAGCTCTCTTGGCCTACGGTGCCATAGAGAGGGTCCCTGTGCTGGAAGTAGGATATGTTTGATATTACATCTACTTTATGGTGCCCACATTGGAGAAATGCCTGCATCCTATCGTAGACCATGGGAACCTCAACTTCTTCCTTTGGAAGGAGATGTTCAAAATGCTCTCTTTGGCCCAGGTACTTTCTGCCCTAGACACAGGAGACTTGATGGTAGCGTTGGAGTTGCAGGACGCCTATTTCCCTATCCCTATCCTCCCTGCCCACAGACGTTACTTATGGGTCATTTTGGGCCATGAGCATTTTCAGTTCACAGCGCTCCCCTTTGGCCTTACCAGTGTCTCTTGGGTGTTCAAGAAAGTGATGGCAGTGGTCGCAGCTCATCTGCCGGATCAGGGGTACCAGTCTTCCCCTATCTCGACGACTGACTGTTGAAGGCAGGCTTGCCCCAGGCTGTTGTCTCCCACCTCCAGACTATTGTGGAACACCTGCACTCGCTAGGGTTCATCACTATCAACGTGCCAAAGTCACACCTGACTCCCTCTAAGATGCTCCCTTTCATCTGAGCGATTCTAGACACAGTGCAGTTTTGGGCCTATCCTCCCGAGCAGCGAGTCCGGGATATTTCAGCTATGATACTGATTTGTCAGCCACTATCCTGGATTTCAGAGCTTATGACTCTGAGGCTGCTGGGCCTCATGGCCTCCTGCATCTTGCTGGTGGATCTTGCCAGATGGCATATGGAGTGGTGTGGCTCACTGGTTAGAGGCGGCAGAACCGGAAGCAGAGGACGGCCCGGGACCAGGGTTCAATTCCCGACGCGGCAGGGTCGTGAACCAGGGTCAGTGGACTCGATAATTCTCGCCTCGGTGCCTACTCTAACCAGGGATCACACTCGGCAACTCTGGGCATTAGCTTTCCTCATCTCCACAACGACCCCCCACAGACGCCAGGGATGCCTGGTTTCACCTTGGAGATACCCAGGAGGGAACATCTCAAAGGGAAAGCCAGGACGGGTTCCCCAGCGGTCTATAGCGCCAGGACACCTCCGGGTAGCAGTGCGCTTTACAAGACACACACATTTACATTTACATTTACATTTACATATGCAGGCCTCTTGCATCCTGCTGGCGGACCAATGCCAGATGGCATATGCAGACTCTAAAGTTCCTGTGGGAGCAGCATCAGGGGAATATTTCCGATCACACCCAGATCTCAGAGGATACTGCGCAGCAACTGCAGTGGTAGCTGATGAACCAAGATAGGGTCAGAGGCAGATCCCTCTACCTTCCCCAACCAGATCTGATGGTGGTGAAAAATGCGTCACTCTTGGGATGGGGCGGCCACTTGGGAGAGGTGGAGATAAGTCTCCGGCGGAATCTGGTCTTTATATTAACCTTTTAGAGCTCTGGGCACTAAAAGCATTCCTTCCCTCTCTCAAAGGGAAATTAGTGCTGGTGTTCATAGACAACACCACTGCCATGTGGTACTGCAACAAACAAGGCGGGGTGGGATCATCAAATCTTTGTCAGGAGGCTCTCCGCATCTGGGCATGGCTGGGATATCAGGGCATATCACCGGTGGTTCACCACCTGGCAGGTACTCTGAATGCCAGAGCAGACAAACTCAGCAGTCGGTGCCTGGATGATCATGAATGGTGTCTCCTTTTCGGAGGTGGCGCAAAGTCTCTTTCAGCAGTGGGGAGAGCCTTGGTTAGAACTGTTTACCTCTGAAGAGAACGTTTAATATCGGCAGTATTGCATGTTGAAGTTTCCAAGGTCTGCAATGCTTTTTGTCGTGAGTGGGGCTGTGGTCTCCTGTACGCCTTTTCACCGATACCGCTTTTTCCCTGAGGGCTTATGAAGATCGAGCACAACCGGGCCCAAGTCATTCTTATGGCTCTGGATTGGGCATGAAGAGTTTGAAATTCTTTTTTATAAGGAACAAAGGTCACTTAGCGTATTTAAGATTCAAATTGATGCAGTATAGGTACACAATGGAAGCTATACGAAAAACAAGTTTCCAGACCCAGCCGGGAAAGGAGTTTATTTTCTGGAGGCAATATCCAATCTTACAATATAAACAGTATAACTTGACACAAGCCTGTGCCGTACAAACCAGAAGGAAAAAGCAAGGATAGCGTAAAAGTGAAAGAGGTGTCTTTCAGGCAAAGGAAAAGGAGCAAGGACAGGGTACTGTAAAGAGTTAAAAATTAATCACAGTATCGCCTGGAGTTGGGTGTACACAATCACAATTGAAAATAATACAAGTGTAACCCCACTCATGGGTGTCGACGTTTCGATCCCTTAGCTCAACTAAATACATGGGATCATCATCAGGACTTTTGTAATAGACAAAAACATGCCTGAATGTAGTCAATAACGCCTGTTAGGAGAAAAGGAAAAGAGCAGAAATTTTTCAGAGACGTAAGAGAGTTTTTTTTGCATAAATGCCAACTTATGTAACACTTTCTCAGTAAGTGACCACGTGCACAGTGTTTGTGCCCTACTTAAAATCAACAATATTTACATATTCCTCGGATTCGCAGTGTCATGCGTGAAATATTACGTCAAAAATGCTGTGTAGTGAGGGTGCTTAGTCTCGGGGAGGAAGGAAATATATCGTGGAGTGAAAAGTGCCAGTCTGAAGTGACTAAGGGTGGTGCAACTAGGGAGTGCCCTGCCGGTTCAGTAATAAAAACGGGGATGGTCATACCTCAATGAGGTGAAGAACATAATCTCTAATGGTTAACGGTCCTTCTCTTCAAAATATGGTACTGGCTCTGCAATAGGAGCAAAGCATATAAGGGAATTAAGGTCGGAGTACCAGGAGGGTCATGGACGTGGTAAGGAGTAGGAAAGAAATGAACCTACCACGTAGATACACGTGATGGAGAGCATTAAAGGGGGTCCGGTGGAAAGTTCCTGCGTTATCAGGTCCCTCGAGGTCCGTTTTCAACTGCGGAGGGTAGCAGCTCTGAAAACAAAGTTACACTTAGCTCGATCGTGAGGAAAATGGAGGACGCTTCCCACCCAGGGGTTAGGAATTAAGTTAACATACCTTAGTTCACTCTGTATGTGAACACGGAAAAGTTTTAACGATGCAGGCAGCGATGGCCGTGCATGTCGGAAGCCAACAATGTGGCGTTAGGGACGCTGTAAAGAGACAAGTGGAAACAGAACAGCGCATCACTAAGATGTCGAGCCGGTGACCGGGTAGGCAGCGAAGCCAACAATAATCACTCACCACGTCTTGATGCGGGCGCGTCTCTCGTGGGCTGCTCGGTCGGTGCCTGATGCTTAGCAACGGTCACAGTGTGGGGGCGGACTGGATAAAGCCTCGCCGGTCACGTGACTGGGGTTGCGAGCGTCATGACTGTAGGAAAAGGCGGGGGCCATCTTGGAGTGGATGGTGGTGCTTGCGCCGTGGGGGAGTGCTCGGAATTACCTTAAGTGCCAGGAGTGAAACATTGACAGTTTGTGACAAAAAGTGAATTCTAGATTTTTAAATATCAGAACAGAAACCAGGTGACGATATAATTGCAATACTTCTTATTTTTCATACTAGATTTTTAAATATTTAAATATTTAAATACCAGAACAGAAACCAGGTGCCAATATAATTACCATACTCCTTATTTTTCATAATTCATGTGTGAATCCAAAGAAGTATTTCTTTGTGGTAACAATCTCTTAAAGAGTCCCAGATTGTTAAATGTACACAGTTATACCAGTTTGTCATCGAGGTAATTTAGTTCAATCAAAGCAAAGTAGTCCAGTCCTCGCTCCGGTTGAGTCCTTTTTGGATGGTGTTGAACTGAATGATTGATTTCAGTTCCTCACGATTCAGTATCTGTTGTAGGTTGCCACCTCTCTGGGGTAATTTGATGGCCTTCAGAACCGTCCAACGGAGATCGTCTGCCGTGTGGTTCAAGTGGCCAAAATGTTCAACCAGGGGTGCGTTGGGGGTTCCACATCTTATGCGACTACGATGCTGACTTATTCTTGTTTTTACTTTTTGTGTAGTCTGGCCTACATACATCAAGGGGCAAGGACATAAAATCGCATAGATAACATTGTGACTGTTACAGTTTGTGAAGTCCCTCATGTCAACCGTGATGTTATTGTGACTAAACGTGCGCCCCTCTAGTGCCAGATTGCATACAATACATTGTCCACATTTCACGTGGCCCCTCAGTGGGGGTAGGCCCCAGTTTGACTCAATTGTGTTCATAGAGGGTGGTGCCGGTAGGGCTGCTCGAACAAGGTGGTCTTTTATATTCCTACTTTTTTTGAAAGCAAATAATGGTCTGTCAAAAGTTAGCTGGCCCGCGTTTAAGGTTGGCCAGTGTCTTAAAATTGTTTTACGGATTTTATTCGAGATAGGTGAGAAAGTCGTGACACACGCTATTCTTTCTGTACTTGGCCTGGTCTTGGGTTGGAGCAAAGCCTCCCTGGGGCAATACCAGGCCCGCTTGGACGCGTTCCTTACTATTCTGCTTGGATAGCCTCGTGCCTTTAGTTTGGAGCATAAGACCCCTGCCTCCCTAAAGTAATCAATTTTTGAGGAGCAATTGCGTCTGATGCGCAGGAACTGTGAATAGGGGAGTGAGTCCTTAAGGGCCTTAGGGTGGTTGCTATCGTACCTCAGAAGAGTATTACGCTCAGTGGGTTTTCTATAGAGGCGAGTGAGAAGCTCACCCGACTCATGGTAGATCAAAAGATCTAGGAATGGTAGTTTGAAATTCTGACCTTCTGAGAATGGCCATCGATCATGCGATCAGACTATTACTTGAGGAGGATCTTCTGTTACAGCAAGGGGCGGTTCTTCACCGAAACCTGTCCAATCTCCACCTCCTTTCATGGAGATTGAGCAGTGGCAGTTTACAGCTTTTGACCTTCCACTTAAAGTTTGGGATGTCATCTTGGTGTCCAGGCGTCCCTCCACTAAAATGGTATACGCCTGTAGATGGAGCAAATTTGTGCCATGGGGCACAGCAAAGGCTGTTGATCCCCTCTCCGCCCCTCTTTCGGAGGTTCTATTGTACATACTTCCTTTGGCCCAGCAGGGTTCTGCTTTGGGCACCCTTGAAGGTAATCAGCCTTCTTTGTTCAAATCTCCCATTGTTAACAGGTTTCTCATGGGTCTGACACACTTGTTTCCTCCATCTACTTTCATAATAGCCAGATGGGATTTAAATGTGGTCTTGTCTTTTCTTATGTGTGCTCCCTTCAAGCCTCTCTAAAATTGCCCTCTCAGGCTTCTAACCCTGAAGACTGCTTTCCTTATTGCCATCACCTTTGCTTTCAGAGTTAGCGAGCTTCAGGCTCTATCATCCAAGCCTCCCTATCTGTCTGTCCATTCACGTAAAGTGGTGCTTTGAACAAAAGCTTTGCTCCTCAAGTGGTCATGCCCTTTCATTTGGGACAATCCATTACCCTGCCCACCTTTTACCCACCACCACATACCTCCAAGGAACAGGCGAGACTCCATCGCCTGGACCCAAAATGTGCATTGTCTTTCTATCTTGATCGTACCAAAGACTTCATGGTGAATGATCAACTCTTTATTGGCAAAAAAATCCGCAAGTTCGCAGAAATTTGCGAATTTTGCGTACCGCGAATTCGCTTTCGCACGAATTTGCATACCACGAATTTGCAAATTTCACCCATACTTAGTACAGGTCAGGAGGGGTGTCTCCCATTCGTCTCAGTGCCCGGGAGTGCAGGCACAGCGCCTTCAGGAATGCGCTTATCGCACCCAAAGCCAGATGCGACCTTGAGTCCCAGGACAGGGGAAGAATAGCATGTATTCAGCTGTCTCCAGCAAATCATCTAAGCTAGGGCCTGACAGCCATTGGAAGGTAGCACGTGATCACTGTTCATGCCTAATGCAGACAAGAAAAGATGGCGTCTGTATAGTTTTCAGCCTACTCGATGGAAACAGAGCACACACACGGCATATACCCTTCCTAACTCAGCTAAAGAGGTTATAGATTACATTCTATGCATACCTGGATACTAGGAATATATAGATACATCATGCTAACACAATATACATATACAACCCATACCACTAACATAGGGGAAATCAGAGTTTCATCCCTCAAGCTGTTGCTAACAGTCCATTAACCGGGTTGGCCCATCAGGAAGAAGTCATCAAGGTAGTGTTTTACCGACTCCTTGCATGTCTGTCATGAGAAAACCCATTGCAAAAGGAACTGAAAACCTTGAACAATGCACAGGATATAGAACAGCCCATTGATAGTGCTTGGTCCACAAATATTTGCCCATCAAACTGTATACCGAGCCACTGACGCTATCATTCCCTTCATGCTTATCTATAATCTGCTCCAAGCGTGAGCGCTACAGTAATGCCTTTGCTCCCACCCTTCCCTCGTCCCTCCTCTCTCTTTCCTCGGTGTGTGATGAGAACAGCGCATTAAAAGCTGTGCTTCTGCAGCGTAGAGGCCCAAAGACACCCCACCCCTGTACTCGCAATTGAATGGCTGCTGACAGCGCTGTTGTGAGTTCTAGTCTGGTTTCCAGGAGAGGAGCGGGGTCGCGTGACACAAACACTGCCGAGCCTGCTGAATGGGGCAGTGAGGGATAGAGAGGCAGGAAGTTGCTGCAAGGCACCAACCCACCGAGCTTCTCCTACCAGGAAACTTTTACTAACTCCGGCACTTTATTCTGCCCTCGTCATCCCCGTGCAACAGACCCAGGCCGGGTCCGATGGTGAGTTAGTAGCACCTTGTTTAGATTATGCCTTGGGTGTGAGTATTTTCGATGATGATGGCCCTGTCTCTGAGGTGGAAATTGAATGTCTGTGCACAGTGCATCTGGAAATCTCAAGGCTTGTATTTAGAAAAACACTGAGAACTTATTCAGTGTGGGCTCGTAACGTGTAACAGTACTTTCTGATGTTAAAATGTGTCTGATGTTTGCTGAGAACAAGTAGGCCACAGGGTTCAGAACAATTGTTTTCCTCTAAGATCGTTTGCTGTTTATCAAATGATTTGTTTTATTTGAGGTCTCTTTCAAAGTCTAAGCAGGAATATTAGTTCCTTGCTCCCCAAACTGCTGTGTGGCTGTCATTTTAATTAAATTAAACTGAATGTTTCTCAATGGCAGATATAATTTAGGTCTCCCTATCCCACATCTTAGTCATGAGCAGTATTACTGGAAGGAGCCTCCCCCCCACCATGATTCCATCCCATCCCTGGCTAGCATTCTTTCACTGCTTGACTGAATAGCTTGCATGAGGCTGTTTTTCTTTGCATTCTGGTATTTTTATTCCTGCATTTAAATGTAAAAAAGACTTCAAGTACAATAATACAATGAAAAACCATATCAGATAGGTTATTTCCCTGCTATGAGATAATGAAAGAGTTTCTACTTACTTTGGCCGGAGTTTTAAATCTAAATTTACATATGACTATGTCAATGCAAGATCACCACGCAGTCCAGTTGTACTCAATGATCCAGTAGAATATATGCAGGAATTAGAGCCAATGGGAGGCAGGGCAGTGACTCCTTGCTTGGGGTGTTTCTCAGGGCTGGGAAGGGACGTTGTGTGGCATGAAATTACCTCCCCATTTACTTGGTGGCCCTGCCATTCTTGAACAAGTATTGGCATAGCCAATAGGCCTTGCCTTTGGGACCTTATAAGTGTTTAGCCATGCAACAGTTGATGTTGTTGCACCAGGATATTGTGCTGCATAACTAAATACTTATACGGTCCCAAAAGCGAGACCTATTGGCTATTCGAATGCTTGTTATAACTGCCGGTGCTCAGCACTGACAGAATTCGGCCCACTTAAAACCCTGGTTATCCGCTCTGTATGCCCAGCACTGACAGGCCCTGGTCCCGTTTATCTGTGGCGTTTGATTTCACCAGTTTGTCCTGCCAGAAATCTTCCTTCTCCCCATCACCACCTGGCCCAGGTTCTGAGGTTCATCGAAGTATGTATAATGGGCAGGCAGTGAAACGAATTTGGCCTTTCTGGATTTTCCTCAAATCATGTAGTCCAGCTGTTTTAATGCATTTTCTGTAGAGATTTAGGTTTACTTCATTCTATTCAGATTGTGTTAACTCAGCTGTTTATCTGTACCTGGTGGATCAAATAATTACTCTTTAGTTTGATGGTAACATTCACTGTTGAACTAGAACATAGCTTAAAGACGCTGACAAAGCCATTAGCTCTGGCTAAACACTTATAAAGACCCAAAAGCAAGATCGATTTGGCTATACCAGTGCTTGTTTGTCATTGGGCTCATCAGCATGAGGTCAACTTTTAGAAGAGACAGACGGGTCTTCAGCTGTATCCCTCGAGGCACAACTAGGAATATTTCACCGCAAGCGAACCACTTCTTCATCGCTGTCATTCCATAATCACTCTCATCACCTCCGGTACAAGGTGGTCGAACCTGTCACACTTCCGCAGTAGGGCGCATAATGCCAGAATGTGAATCATATTGCCCGTGTACTGGAAACAACTGCTCTTTTTGGCAGCATTCAAAATGTTGGTTCGTGATTAGGCAAAACAATGCTAGGGCCTCACTCTTACCTTGTGTGATATGACCACACTTTCCTGATGGAAAGAAGATGAGTGCTAAAACTTCTTGTAGAAAGCGTTGCAATAATGACCCCATGTCTGTCCCATTCAATTTCTCAAGAAGCCCCAAGACATGAAAGCTGTCCCTCTTACTCATGTCACCTAGGTCAGTACCCTTACTATAAAATTCCAAATGTCTCCGTGCCAATCGTGGGCTGCCGCTATTTGTTCCTAATTTTCAACTAGTTCATCATGATGCATTGAAACCATTTTTTGTTTCGTTCTTTTAAAAAGAAGCTGTCACATTGCTTGTATTAGATGAGACAAGACTAGAAGTCAATAAAAGGGAAACGAGGTTGGTAAAAGCTACATCATTGTTGTCCCATGTGTCATGCAGAGCAACATTATACATTTGCTTATGGAGTTTGTGCAGCGTCAGTTGCGCCATAAACAGTATTATCTTGTGTGCACCACTAAAGGTTCTAAATGGCCTGTCTTGCCTGATCGATTCCTAATCCAAGGGGATTTTCTGTGCTATGTCAACTAACATGATGTCTGTATCACTTTCCAACAAAGCTGTTTCGTGAGAAGGTTCTTCTAGATATAACAGGAACAGGCTCGTTGTAGTGACCTTCAAGGATAGATGAGCCTGTCAAGTACTTACTTGATGCCTACGGAGACGTCACTGCTGACGTGAAGGAAACTTACTACTGTATACCAGTTTCTAGGTACATGGTCAGCTACTTTTTATATTATCTGTCCCTATTAATTTATCCATTTACATAGGAAAGTCATCCTTGAACTTTTAGTCGTGATTTACTTTCATTGAAGTGACATTAAAATGATGTTTTCAAATGGTTCTATGACACTACAACGCATGTCTTTGCCATGCAATGCCTTAACCACGCAATGCCTTTTCCACGGATGTCATTACCATGCATATAACTTTACCACACATGCCCTTACAATGCAAGGTAAGTATATATAAGGTAAGTGAAATCCCTACTTTTTGGAGAAAAAATGTGAAATGTGTATATATAAATATATATATATATATATATATATATATACACACACATACACACACACACACACACATATATATATAAATATATGTATATATATATAATACCTACTGGCTTTCGCCAGTAGGTAGTTATAGTTAGGACCTCGTTTCTATTCAAAAACCGTTTTTTCTTTTGCCAATATCTTTAGTGCCAGTTGACGAATCTTCGTGAAATTTTCAAAACTAATGGCGCAGACCAGTTAGCTCCTGTGTTGAAAGTTTCAGGGTGATTTATCAAGTGGGTGCTAAGAAAAAAGGGGGGTCCTAAAGCTCATTTTCCCTATGTTAGTTTCCATTGTAATTTTGAAACAGTTACAGCCTGAACTGCTGAACGGAATTATACCAAATTTGGCAAAAAGGTAAGTCTTGGTCTTGAAAGCGTGCTTTTTTTTTACATGGTGTAAATCTGTCCAGTAGTTTCTAAGAAATTAAAAAATACAAAATTATCAATATCTGGGTGGAGCCTAACCACACATCTCATCGTGAGATCTGATTGGCTGTCAGCACTTCATCCTGGAATTGCTGGCAGCCATTTTGGGACCAACATACATGATAGCACCCCATTGAAATGCATTGTAGTGAATAGAAGGTTTTGAGGGTTGATATATACACATAATAGATACTTATTCATACATATCTTGACAGTTCCGCAGAGATTGCGTAAACATGGCAGCATGACTCATCTTCCCTCTGAAGACTGGAAATGGAGGCTTCATAGATGGTGGCAGGACCAGCATCTGGCAGTCGGGTGCATGCATGCAGGCACTGCTGCCACAGAGAGGCACTGCCCTGTCTAGAGGCTGGCACAGGACAGGCTCTGACGCAAGATCGTTTGCCCCAGCTCCTGCCCTCTCCCACCAATGGTCCAGGCTGTGCAGGATACAAACAACGACACAAAAGTTTCAAAGCCTTATCCGGCCCCATGAAGACACGTCTGAAAGGCTCAACAAGGGTGCCCGGTCCCTGACCCCTCACCTGATGGCGGCTGCACGGACCCCGGCGGGTCATGTCTGCTCTGCTGGTTGAGGCGGCCACTTCTGCAGCCAGAGGGCGGGAGGAAACTGGGCGGTGCTGCCCGGGGAGTTGGAGCCACACCAGTGTCAGCAGAGGTCAGGGAGGCTGCAGACTGCACAGCGCTGCCTTCACCTGCTGCAGCCCCACCCACCCCCTGTGCAGTATCAGTTCCCACTCCAGGGTTTGACTCTCCCTCCTCCTGCAACACAGCCCTGCCCCTCGCTGGGACAGCCTTACTGTCCACCTTCCCCAAAGCTCTCGCTCCAGGACAGCCCTGCCCCTTGCTGGGACAGCTCTTGTGTCCACCTACCACAGCCCTCGCTCCAGGACTGCCCTGCCCCTTGCTGGGACAGCTCTTCTATCTTCCTGCACCGTAGCCCTCGCCCCAGGACAGCCCTACCCCTTGCTGGGAATGCTCTTCTGTCCACCTGCACCACAGCCCTCACTCCAGGACAGCCATGCCCACTCCCTCCATGTTTCCTCGGCCTATTCCTGGTACTGAGCCTACCACCTCCGTAACATTTCTGCCCACTTCCAGAGCAGTCTTGCCCATGCACACATCCGTGTTGCTTCTCAAGCTAGCCTTGCCATTTCTGCAGTGCAATCCTCCCCATCAGAGGGCAGCCCAAGGAGCTATCCAAAGAGTAGCATTGCCCACCGCTAGGGCAGCCTGCGCAACACACCTCCCCCATCTTTGCCCAGTTTCAGAACACAGTGACGCAACATAAAATGATGGGATCACTCCCACCCCTTCACGGTATGTGATACCCCCCAGTCAATATCTTACAAATATTCATTTTGCTTTGGCACAATGGGATCCACAACTAGACCTCCCCTACCCCCACTTACAGGGGTATCAGGGTCCTGTGTTGTGCCCTTTCCCACTACACGACTTATATGCGTAACACAACTGCCTACACCAGGGCACCCCTGCCCCTGTGTTTCCCTTCCTGTATCTAGTTTGCTGTAAAAACAGACCCACAGCCACCTCAACCCCACCAACCTTTGGCTGTCAGTAGCTACCCCACAGCAGGCTCCACCTGCCACCAGAGCAGAGGCAGCAGCTTTGAAGTACAGCCCGCTTGGTGAGCTTGGCAAGTTACAGGGGGACAGGTGCGTCACACCCGCCAACCGAGGCCCCCTCCACGGGGAGCAGCCAGAAGGGCTGGGGAGATGTCTCCAGGTCAACGGAGTAAACTCCTATGGTTATCTGATGGCATTTTGCAAAGAATGCTATTCTTTTCAAACACACAGAGGCGTTTCATATTTAAGGAAGAGTGAGCATCGTTAAAAACAAGCACTGGCAATATCAGAAGGTCTGGGATGTTTATAATTTGCAAAGCCAACCAAGCCGTGGGTCATCAGGGGTACTATTTATTAGACAAAAGCCTCTCAAAACATGTAACACAACTTGGCAATATGAGCTCTTATAGTTTAAGTGAAAATTAACAATGTGTTGGTGCACGCTTCTAAAGCTTCGGCGATGTGTTTTGTATGTGATTAATAAAGCAGAAAACCTGCGTAAGTTATTGATATAACCTGAGTGTAGGTAAGTAATTCATGCTTTGCCCTGTTGAAAAGTTTGATATAAATTGTATTTTATGTGAAGGGAAATATATTGGTTTAAAAGGAAACAGAATCTCACAATTTTGATGTCTACAGGTGGGTAATTTTGCACATTTCTGGGAAAGGAAGACACCAAACATTATTTTGCATTTGCAACGTATACCCATAAACCACGCATGACAAAATCAACGTGCGTTTCTTAGAATTTGCGCCCCTATGGTGTGCTGTTCAGGTGGTACTCTGAATTTTGTGGCAACATTTTTGAAGCATTTCTATAGGTAAGACTGCCTGAGAAAATCCTGTTCAGGACTTTCTGAAGGCTACGTGGGAGCTTTTCCCTTTTTTTCTTCTTTCATTGGTTTCTATTTTCTGATGGAGTATGGAAGTCATTTGGTGCAAGAGCAACCATTTTTATACGATTTTACGCGGGACACCGAGGGAGCAGTAAATGCTAAGCCTGAAACCTCTATTCCGCGATTCCTAACATTACCCTCAGATAGATATTAGACGCGCTGCGGTGGTGGTCATGGTGTCTGTTAAAAGGATCACAGCTCCTGCAGGGTTTTTTGACGTTTAGGGATGCCAGTCTCTCATGCTGTTCGTCCCTCAAACTTCTTCTATGACAATAATACTTTTCATGCCAAATTCTCTGAAGCCTGAAAAACGTAACTTTGAAGTATGGATATAGATTATATACACACAGATAGGTTACAGATTACCTCTGGACGAGGTCTGGCAGTTAATATGAAGATAATGGAAATGCCTGTGCTGTTTTTGTGGTTGCTGTGCTGAAGTCAAGGGGCGTGCTGTGTCAATATCTGCACCAGACCACAGAGACGGCAAACTATGATGTCATCTTAACCTCTGGCAATACTTTACACAAAACTAAGTCTCTGTCTGCACACCTGTTCCCTCTTTCTGCACCCCTTTTGCCTGTTTTTGCAACTCTCTTGCCTCCTTCTGCACCTCACTTGCCTCTATGTGCACCTCTGTTGCTTCTTTGTGGAGTAGTGTGGCTCACTGGTTAGAGGCGGCAGACCCGTAAGCTGAGAACGGCCTGGGACCAGGGTTCAATTCCCGACGCGGCAGGGTCGTGGACCAGAGTCAAACGGACTCGATAATTCTCGCCTCGGTGCCTACTCTAACCAGGGAACACACTCAGCAACTCTGGGCATTAAGCTTGCCTCATCTCTACAACTGCCCCCCACAGACGCCGGGGATGCCTGGTTTCACCTTGGAGATACCCAGAAAGGGACCATCTCACAGGGAAAACCAGGACGGGTTTCCCAGCGGTCTTCAGTGCAAGGATACTCCTTGGAGTCACAGTGCGCTTTACAAGTACACCCACATTTACATTCTTTCTGCACCTCTCTTGCAAATTTCTGCACCCCTCTTGTCTCTTTCTGCACCCCTTTTACCTGTTTATCGACCTCTCTTGCTTTTGTCTGCACCTCAGTTCCCTCTTTCTGTACTTCTTTTGCCTGTTTCTGCAACTCTCTTGTTTCTGCAGTTCTCTTGCCTCCTTCTGCACCTCTGGTGCTTCATTCTGCACTTCCCATGCTTCTTTCTGCACCTGTGTTGCTTCATTCTGCACCTCTCTTGCTTCTTTCTACACCTCTGTTGCTTCTTTTAGCAATTCTCTTGATTCTTTCTGCACTTCTGTTGCCTGTTTCTGCACCTCTCTTGCTCTTTTCTACATCTTTCTTGCCTCTTTCCGCACCTCACTTGCTTCTTTCTGCACCCTTGTTGCCTCTTTCTGTAGCCCTCTTCCTTCTTTATACAACTCTCTTGCCTCTTTGTACACCTCTCTTTCTTCTTTCTGCACAACTCTTGCCTCTTTCTGTACCTCTGTTGCTTCTTTCTGCACTTCTCTTGCCTCTTTCTGTACCCTTCGTGCCTCTTTCAGCACTGCTGTTGCTTCTTTCTGCACTTCTCTTTCTTCTTTCTGCACCCCACATGACTCCTTCTACACACCTGTTGCTTCTTTCTGCACTTCTCTTGGTTCTTTCTGATTCCCTCTTGCATCTTTGAGCAGCTCTTCTGCTTCTAGCTTCTATCTGCACTTCTCTCTCCTCTTTCTGCACCCCCCTTGCCACTTTCTGCACCTCTGTTCCTTCTTGCTGCACTCCTATTGCCTCTTTCTGCACCTCTCTTGCTTCTTGCTCCACCTCACCTGCCTCTTTCATCATTTATCTTGCTTTTTTCTGCAGATCTCTTGCCTCTTTCTGCACCTCACATACCTCTTCCAGCATCTCTGATGTATTTTTCTGCAGATCTCTTGCCTCTTTCTGCACCCCTCTTTTTTCTTTCTGCATCTCTCTTGCCTCTTTATGTACCCCTGTTCCCTCTGTTTGCACCTTTCCCGCCTGTTTCTGCACCTCTATTGCCTCTTTCTGCACTTCTGTTGCCTGTTTCTGCACCTCTCTTGCTCTTTTCTACATCTTTCTTGCCTCTTCCTGCACCTCTCCTGCTTCTTTCTGCACCTCACGTGCCTCTTTCAGCACGTCTGTTGCTTTTTCTGCAGATCTCTTGCCTCTTTCTGTACCCCTCTTTTCTCTTTCTGTACCTCCCTTGCCTCTTTCTGCAGCCCTGTTCCCTCTTTCTGCACATTTCCTGCCTGTTTCTACACCTCTATTGCCTCTTTCTGTATCACTTTCTCACGTTCTGCACCTTTCCTGCCTGATTCTGTACCTCTCTTGCCTCTTTCTGTACCTCTCCTGTCTCTTTCTGTACCCCTCTTGCCTCTTTATGTACACCTACCTTACTCTGCACCTCTCTTGCCTCTTTTTGTACCTCTGTTGGTTCTTTTTGCACTGCTCTTGCTTCTTTCTGCACCTCTCTTGCCTCTTTCTGCACTTCTCTTGCTTGTTTCTGCACCTCTGTTGTATCTTTCTGCACCTCTGTTGCCTCTTTCTGTACTTCACTTGCTTCTTTCTGTACTTCTCATGCCTCTTTCGCACCTCTGTTGCTTCTTTCTGCACCCCTCTTGCCTCTTTCTGCACCCCTCTTCCCTTCTTGTGAAATTCTCTTGCCTCTTTCTACATATCTCTTCCTTCTTTCTGCATAACTCGTGCCTCTTTCTGCACTTGTCTTGCTTGTTTCTGCACCTCTGTTGCTTCTTTCTCCACTTCTCATGCCTCTTTCTGCACCGTTCGTGCCTCTTTCAGCACCTCTGTTGCTTCTTTCTGCACTCCTCTTACTTCTTTCTGCACTGCTCGTGCCTCTTTGTGCACTGCTCGTGCCTCTTTCTGAAACCTTCTTGCCTCTTTCAGCACCTCTTTTGCTTCTTTCTGCACTTCTCTCCCCTCTTTCTGTACCCTTCTTGCCTCTCTTTTTCTGCAGATCTCTTGCCTCTTTCTGCACCCCTCTTTTTTCTTTCTGCATCTCTCTTGCCTCTTTATGTACCCCTGTTCCCTCTGTTTGCACCTTTCCCGCCTGTTTCTGCACCTCTATTGCCTCTTTCTGTACCACTGTTGACTGTTTCTGCACTTCTCTTGGCCTTTCTGCATCCTTTGCACCTCTTTCAACACATCTGTTACTTTGTGCACTCTTCTTCCTTCTTCATGCACCTCTCCTGCTTCTTTCTGCACCTCAGGTGCCTCTTTCAGCACCTCTGTTGCTTTTTCTGCAGATCTCTTGCCTCTTTCTGTACCCCTCTTTTCTCTTTCTGTGCCTCTCTTGCCTCTTTCTGCAGCCCTGTTCCCTCTTTCTGCACATTTCCTGCCTGTTTCTACACCTCTATTGCCTCTTTCTGTATCACTTTCTCACGTTCTGCACCTTTCCTGCCTGATTCTGTACCTCTCTTGCCTCTTTCTGTACCTCTCCTGTCTCTTTCTGTACCCCTCTTGCCTCTTTGTGTACACCTACCTTACTCTGCACCCCTCTGCACCTCTCTTGCCTCTTTTTGTACCTCTGTTGGTTCTTTCTGCACTGCTCTTGCTTCTTTCTGCACCTCTCTTGCCTCTTTCTGCACTTCTCTTGCTTGTTTCTGCACCTCTGTTGTATCTTTCTGCACCTCTGTTGCCTCTTTCTGTACTTCACCTGCTTCTTTCTGTACTTCTCATGCCTCTTTCGCACCTCTGTTGCTTCTTTCTGCACCCCCCTTGCCTCTTTCTGCACCCTCTTCCCTTCTTGTGAAATTCTCTTGCCTCTTTCTACATATCTCTTCCCTCTTTCTGCATAACTCTTGCCTCTTTCTGCACTTGTCTTGCTTGTTTCTGCACCTCTGTTGCTTCTTTCTGCACTTCTCATGCCTCTTTCTGCACCCTTCGTGCCTCTTTCAGCACCTCTGTTGCTTCTTTCTGCACTTCTCTTACTTCTTTCTGCACTGCTCGTGCCTCTTTCTGCACTGCTCGTGCCTCTTTCTGAAACCTTCTTGCCTCTTTGAGCACCTCTTTTGCTTCTTTCTGCACTTCTCTCCCCTCTTTCTGTACCCTTCTTGCCTCTTTTTGCACCTCTGTTGGTTCTTTCCGCACTGCTCTTGCTTCTTTCTATACCTATTTTGCTTCTTTCAGCCACTCTCTTGCCTCTTACTGCAATTCTCTTGCTTGTTTCTGTACCTCGCTTGCGTTGTTCTGCACTTCACTTGCTTCTCTTGCCTCTTTTGGTAACCCTTTGCCTCTTTCTGTGCCCCTCTTCCTTCTTTGTGCAACTCTCTTGCCTCTTTCTACACCTCTCTTCCCTCTTTTTGCACCACTCTGGCCTCTTTCTGTACCACTGTTGCTTCTTTCTGCAGTTCTCTTGCCTCTTTCGGCACCCTTCATGCTTCTTTCAGCATCTCTGTTGCTTCTTTCAGCATTTCTTTTCCTTCTTTTTGCACCCCTTGTGCCTCCTTCTGCACCTCTGTTGCTTCTTTCTGCACTTCTCTTGGTTCTTTCTGCACTGCTCTTGCCACTTTCTGCATCCCCTCTTTGAGTACCTCTTTTGCTTCTTTCTGTACTTCTCTCTCCTATTCCTGCACCACTCTTGCCTCTTTCTTCACCTCCCTTGTTTCTTTCTGCACCTCACTTGCCTCTTTCAGCGCCTCTATTGCAATTTTTCTGCAGATCTCATGCTTCTTTCTGCACCCCTCTTTTCTTTTTTTTCTGCACCTCTCTTGCCTCTTTCTGTACCCCTGCTCCCTCTCTCAGCACCTTTCCTGCTTGTTTCTGTACCTCTCCTGCTTCTTTCTGCACTTCTATTGCCTCTTCCTGCATCTCTCTTGCCTCTTTCAGCAACTCTGTTGCTTTTTTCTGCAGATCTCTTGCCTCTTTCTGCACCCTTCTTTTTTCTTTCTGTACCTCTCTTGCCTCTTTCTGTACACCTGTTCCCTCTTTCTGTACCTTTCCTGTTTGTTTCTCTACCTCTCTTACTTCTTTCTGTACCACAGTTTTCTCTTTCAGCACTTCTCTTGCTATGTCTGCACCCTTTGCACCTCTTTAAGCACCTATGTTACTTGTTTCTGCATTCTCGTCCTTCTTGCTACACCCCTTCTGCACCTCTCTTGCCTCTTTGTGTACCCCTCTTACCTTTTTCTGCACCCTCTTGCCTCTGTTTGCACCTTTGTTGTTTTTTTCTGCACTGCTCTTGCTTCTTAGTTCACCCCTCTTGCCTCTTTCTCCACCTCTGTTACTTCTTTCTGCACTTCTATTGTCTCTTTCTGCACCTCTCTTGCTTCTTTCAGCACCTCTGTTGCTTTTTTCTGCAGATCTCTTGCCTCTTTCTACACCTCTGTTGCTAATTTTTGCACTTCTTTTGCTTCTTTCTATACATTTGCTGTCTGTTTCTGCACCTCTCTTGCCTCTTTCTGTACCTCTGTTGCCTCTTTTGCATTTCTCCTGCTTTTTCAGCACCCTTTTTTCCTCTTTCATCACCTCTGTTACTTCTTCCTGCACTTCTCTTCCTTCTTTCTGCACCCCTCCTGCCTCTTTCTGTACCTCTCTTGCATCTTTGTGTACTCTTTCTACCTTTTTCGGCATCCTTCTAGCCTCTTTTTGCACCTCTGTTGGCTCTTTCTGCACTGCTCTTGCTCATTTCAGCACTTCTCTTGCCTCTTTCTGTACTTCTCTTGCCTGTTTCTGAACCTCTCTTGCCTCTTTCTGCACCTTTCTTGCATCTTTCTACACCCCTGTTGCCTCTTTCGGCACTTTACTTGCTTCTTTCTGCACCTCTTGTGCCTTTGTCGGCACCTCTGTTGCTTCTTTCTGTACTTCTGTTTCCTATTTCCGAACCTCTGACTTAGAGGTAGTTTTAATCCCCCTGCCCTAGTATGTACTGGGGCCTTGCAGGGGAGGTCATGTCAATCATAGGGGTACCCAAAACCATAGTGTGCCCTAGTGTATTTAGGCATTTTCTTTGTATTCTAAGTGTCTTACAGCATAGCATTGGCTCCGGGCCTGGTTAGTCAGAGTCAGTTATTACTAGTACCAGTCAGCAAAACGTTAAGGGCACTGGATGACTTTGCAAAAAGGCCTCTTGTTGCGCCTCTGTTGGTTCTTTCTGCATATCTTATGCTTCTTTCTGCACTTTTCTTTATCTTTCTGGACTTCTTTTGCCTCTTTCTGCATTTCTCTTGCTTATTTATGTGTCTTTCTTCCTCTTTCTGAACATGTCCTACCTCTGTAGGCTTAGTTGGAAATTAGCATTTAAAAAACCTTTGAAATTCACTGAAAAAACCACAGGTTTCAGGGACGTTATCGTTAGAAATTACCATTTAAAAAACCTTAGAAATTCACTGAAAAAAACACAGGTTATAGGGACTTTATAGTTAGAAATTAGCATTTAAAAACCTTTGAAATTCACTGAAAAAACCACACGTTTCAGGGATGTTCTAGTTAGAAATAATCATTTTAAAAAACTTAGAAATTCACTGGAAAAAACACAGGTTTCAGGGACGTTATAGTTAGTTGGACATTTCACTCGTACAAAACCAGAGAAATTCAACTGTTAGAGTTAGTTGGGCTAACTATAACTTGTGACCCAGAAATGCACTACTGATGACGTCACATATTACATCATTCATGACATGGTCAGTAATATCACTGCTGACATCATTGATGACATCTCAAATGACATCATTGATTACAGCATCCAGTGACGGCCACACTTCTTTGGTTTTGTACGAATTAAATGTCCAACTAACTATAACTTACCTGAAACTGGTAGTTTTTCTAGTGGAATTCTAAGGTTTTTTAAATGCCAATTTCTAACTATAACGTCCCTGAAATCTGTGTTTTTTTCAGTGAATATACATATATATATATATATATATATATATATATATATATATATATATATATATATATATATATATATATATATATATATTCGAACACAATCTGACTATCCACGTCAGAAAAACGGCAAGCACACTGGAATCCGGTATGAATATTTTAATTTTGCAAACCCCCCTCACCCCAGATAAACGCGTTTCGCTATGAAAAGCTTCGTCAGTGTCAGTTAGTGCTCTAATTACAAAGCCATTTAAAAGCCCGCCAGCTGCTCATTTTTACAACAACATAGAAAATGGACAAAATGTACAAAGAATTGCGGCGGCCATCTTATAGTGTACTTATCAACACACATTTCTATTACTTTTAAATGGCTAAGACTATAAAGTAGCCGGAACTCTTGTTCTACAGTTTCTACTACCCCTGTCTTAAAGGATTTCAAAGATGAACCCACATCTCCTCATCATTATTCAGGCCCCAAGGTGTTGTTGTTTTGAGGTCAATAATGTATTTTGACTCCAAGATTCGAAGTGTCTTTTCTCTGTTACCGCCTCTTTCTGCTTTTGCAACTTGGTCCATGCAATAGAAGCTGAGCAGATCCCTGTTACTTTGGTGGTATATGGCAAAATGTTGAGCGACCGGATAATTCTTATCCTTATTTGTAATAGCTCGCATGTGCTCTAAAATCCTCAGCTTAGTGGCGTTTATAGTGCTGCCTATATATCTTTTCTTGCATGGGCACTCGAGGCAATAGATCGTATGGTCAGAGTTACAATTGAGAAGATGTTTGATTTTTCTGTGGGGTCTGTCTTCACCTGTTCTGCCTGGGAATTCTAGAACTTTTCTGCTATTTTTGCAGGCTTTGCACCTTAGACAAGGAAAAAATCCCTTTGTTTTAGTTAGAGGTGCAGGTGAAGGTTTTGAAATGAAATGGCTATGTACAAGGTGATCTGATAGTGATTGACAACGGCGATACGTAATTAAGGGCTTGTCTGTCAGCTCTTTTTTCAAGATATTGTCCGTGGTCAAGATGTGCCAGTTTTTTTGAAAACTCCGTACTAGGTCACACGATTTGTTATTATATGTGGTGATCATTCTCACATTGTTGTCTTGTTGGGGTTTATTTTTGACTATTAGGAGATCCCTCCTATTTATAGACAATGATTTCTCAACTGCTTCTTTGAAAAGGTTGCTAGAATAGCCCCTATTTTTGAAACGTGTTCCTGCCTCAATTTTAGCTTTTAAGAAATCATCTTCAGATGAACAGTTTCTTTTTAGTCGTAGGAGTTCCCCATATGGAACGTTTTTTACAAGGCTCCTAGGATGGTAACTCGCTGCATGTAATACGGCATTACCTGCTGTAGGTTTCCTATAAAGTCTTGTGTGTAGTCTTTCATTGTGTACAAAAACCTCCAAATCAAGATAAAACACATTAGTGGTACTTATCGTGCTCGTAAATTTCAAATTCCACTGGTTTTCATTAAGGGCCATAATATATGCCTCAGCCGAGGATTGATCGCCCGCCACACTATAAAAAGGTCATCTATGTACCTGGTCCATAACAACAAATTGTCATTCCACATTTCGTTGGTTCCTCCCCATGCCTCGTGCTTCTCCCACCAGCCAACAAAAAGATTTGCGTAGCTAGGGGAAAAGCACGAGCCCATGGAAGTCCCCCTTATTTGTTTGTATATTTGTCCTGCGAAAAGAAACATATTATTGTATAAGCAGAAACGTATCATGCTAAGAATCATGCTACTATGTGTCCGATATTTTTCTGTTTCCTATCCAGGAACCACTTGGTAGCTGGTAGACCATGTTCACTACACGTATATAGATTTGTTACGTCCAGCGTGATTAGAAGCATGTCCGGTTCCCAAGAGAAAAAATATATATATATATATATATATATATATATATATATATATATATATATATATATATATATATATATATATATATATATATATATAATATATATATATATATATATATATATATATATATATATATATATATATACACATAAACACATAAAACAATTGCATTTTTTACTGGACAGAGACTCCTAAAAGCCTACCACATTTTTTTTATTCTAATAAAAAAATTAATTTTGGGGAGGCCCAAAAAACTCCTTTTTTTGAAACCTCACCATCCTATTTCTTTACCCACTTCTAAATCCTCAAAACACCCTTATTCTAAAAATACACCTATACCCTGTCCTTCTGGGACCCCCTGAGAAGGGCTAGGGGGTCAGGGGGTCTCTACCCTGCCCCCTTTTCGCGTTTTCCACTCTTGTTTTGTGCTCTCTTATGCCTCACTTCTCCTGAGAAAACAAGATGGCTGCTCAGGTGGTCCCAGAAGGATAATAACATATATAAACGTTATCCGCTAATAGAATTAGCATTTACAAAACCTTTGAACTTTATTGAAAAAAATATAGGTTTCATGCCTGATATAGTTAGGAATTAGCATTTAAAAAAACATTGAAATTGCTCCTATATAGTTAGTTGTACTAACCTTTAGCACGCATCTTTTAACACGCACTACCATTACCACGCATCTGTTACAACGCATACCATTACAACGCATAGTGTTTTGAGGCGATCTGACTTAGGGAATGGCTAGTGAATAGGTTAATTTACTATCCAATAACCTTCCCTAGTGTCCACGGGGACTGTTGTTGGAATAGTAAATTAAACAATTCACTATCCAGCACCCAAAGCGCTATGCGTTGTAAAGGTATTGCGTTGTAAAAAATGCGTGGTAATGGTATGCGTGGTAAAAGTGTGCATGCTAACATCATACATCCAGGGGATAGCCCAGGCGTGTCTACGTTTGGCAAGGAGGTTTTTATCAATAATGAGGGAGCTCATTCTGACACATTTCTTAACTGTGCTTTTAAACACTGACGCGCTGGGGTTGAGGTCCCATAGGTCGCCCGCTGAGAGTTCTAGGATGGAATCTTTAAAAATGCGACCGTACAAGCCCCCTGGGTTTTTCTCGGTGATATCTAGCCAAACTAGTGACTCCAATGAGCCTGCGTCAGCTTGTCTCCGTTTATTGCAAAAATTTAAAAACGTGCCAGTGCTAGAGACTTCAAAATTTAGTAGGCCCAGTTCTAGCCTAATCTGGGAAGCAGAGGCACTTTTGGGCAAGCGGAGGACCTTTTTGTAGATTTTAGTGACGTGTTGGTTTAGAATCTTATTTAATTTACCCTTAAAAGTCTCAATACCATATGATAGTGTCGGACTAATTTTTGCTCTCATTACCTCAAGTAAAGGTGTAAGACTTGGGCCGGCCAACTTTTTTGAGAGCTTTGAGAGGGTCACCTGTAAGGTCACAGCTTTAACTGATATCTCCTTACGTTGTTTCGCAAAATTGCCCCTTAAGTCAAGATTAACCCCTAGGTATTTGTATGTGCTTCCTACTGCAATACTCATGTTGTTATACAACCATCCTCCCCCGGCTTTTCTTTTTTTACCAAAGGTAACCACTTGGGTTTTCTTTAGGTTAACCTCTAGTTGATTTACAGTGGTGTAATTGTATAGTTTAGCCAGGAGCCTTTGTAAACCTACTCTTGTGAGACTAAAAAGCACTAGGTCGTCAGCTTAGAGCAGGTTGCTTATGGGAACTCCACCCATCTTTGGTGGGTGACTGTTGATTTCTAGGGCTGTCGGCAAATCAGCTATAAACAGATTAAAGAGAAGCGGGTCCAGCACACAGCTCTGCTTGACACCCCTGGTTGTCATGATTTTCCGGGAGAGATGTGTGCCGGACCCCAACTTCACCTGAACCCATGTATCTGAGTGTAACTGAATGATTTCCTCCAGGAGTTTTCGTGGGATTCCCCATTTCTTTAACTTTTCCCATAATGCTGCCCTGGGGTCCCGGTCGATGGCGGCTTTAAAATCAACGAAGCAACATAAAACAGCCCTGGATGTGGCACAAACTTTGTCAACAATTATGGCCAATGTTAATAAGTTGGTCATGGACCCGGATTTAGCAGTGAAGCCTGTTTGAGTCATTGGGATCAAGTTGTTCACGTCCACCCATGCTCTCAACTCATTCAGAAGAATGCCAGCATAATGCTCAGCCTCAATGTCCAAGAGAGCAATTAGTCTGTAGTTATTTGGGGATGAATGGGAACCTGATTTATAAATTGGGTGGATTATTGCCCCACGCCAAGAATCTGGTATGATTGAGGTTCTGAGGGAGTAGTTAAAAAGGTTGGTTAGATGACCCGACTAAAATGTTATATTTGATTTAAATAAATTCTGTGGTAGGCCATTGGGGCCCGGGGCTCCATCCGATCTAGCTTTTAACAATACTGTAGAGACTCTTTCTTGAGTGATATGGAGATCGTCGGTGCAAGGGTCCAAGCAACCAGTGGACCTACTCCAGCTGTTGCTCGTACCTATTTGCATCAGCCTGGGAGCACATGCATCTGTAAGTGCTATTCCTTCTGGGGACTTAAAGTGCTCTGCCAGAAAAGTGAACCAGCTGGCTTCTTGAATGTTAGCTGACCCAGAGCTGGACTTGCTGGAGTTTTGGCGATTAATTAAGGCCCAGAATTTTCTTGCATTGCAATTTTTACTTTCCCATAGTAATTTGCACCAGAATTCATTTTGTTGGAGTTGCTTTTCTTTCTGTACTGCCTGCCTAAACAAGTTTTGTGCAGATTTATATGCCTTAAGGTGCTCGTTATCATCCGGAGATTTCATTAGAGACTGCAGGGCGCTGTTCCTAGATGTCTTCAGTGCCCTTGTTTCTCGTGAGATTGAGTGCTGGCGACTGGCCGAGTCCATTTGATAGTGCTGTTTGGTTGGGAAAAGAGATATCAGTTGTACGCAAAGCGTGGACCATGCAGCAGCTGGAGAAAACCCTGGGTCAGAACAGTCTAAAATAAAAGCCAGGCTTGCCTCCGTGACGATGGGTAATATGTCATCGCTCCATCTTAGGCGTTTCAAATTGTCACAGTACGTTCCTGTGAATGTGTTTGGAGCGGTTTTGTTGAACTCTGGCTTTATTTTAAGGATTACGGACTGAGGTCGGTGGTCGCTTTCAGTTCGCGGGTGGATACTAAAATTGCCCAGATGTTTCAGCAAAGCCGAATTGCAGATGGTATAATCTAAATAGGAATGCTTGCGGCCATTCGTCCAATACCAATTTGGAGGAGTATCATTTTTGGATCTTCCATTCATTACCAGGAATCCTGCACTGTGGAGTTGCAGCACACAAAGTTCTCCCAGACCACAGTAGCCTTGGTTTGGTGGTTTGGACTGTTCTTGTACATCTTCAAATGAAAATAGGGTTAGCCCATCACAATATTCTGTATTACCTTGGAATAGATTGGTGTTGAAGTCCCCTGTGATTATGCAGTCTGCGTGGGGTTGATCCCCAGACAGGGCCCGCACGATTTTCATTAGACGAGTTAGATGGCTCTTTTTTGTGCGGGTACTGGGATTGATGTAAATATTAAGCAACAGGAGTGGGCGTTGTTTGCTCCACGAGTAGATTTTGACACCCAGTAGCCAGTCTTCGTCGAAATTTAAAGACACAATCGGGCCTTTTAGATTGTTGGAGACATAGATCGACAGGCCCCCTTTGGGGTGGCCAAAGAGACGGTCTCTAATTGCTGGTTTCCAAAATTCAATGAAGCCTGTCACTGGAGAGTTGTGGGTGGCCCATGTTTCTTGAAGTGCTATTACTGTGTGCCCAAATATAAAAGAGTCTGTATCCAAGTTAGTGTTTTTGTTATGGAGACCGCAGATGTTCCATGAGCACAAAGTAAATGAGGAATCTCGGCCCAAAATTGGGGGCTTTACGAGTGACACAGCTTGGAATGTCGGTTGGACCGAGGCCTTACAGTTTGAGTTTAAAGGAATAAGTTCTCGGGGTCAGGCCATTTTGTTGCACGACAGGGCTGCTGGGAGCCACCCCCAGTCTTGCGTTTTGTCCAGGATGACGTTTTTCATCTGGGAATTAGGTTCCCCTCCGTTATCCCCAGGGCGTTTCTTAAGATGGAATAGGGCCTAGTTTTGGCTCCTGATTATGTAGTTTCGGGTTTTTTCAAGGTGTCCTGATGATTAAGTAGCTGTAGAGGATAGCCTGGGGGGTTATGGGAGTAGATTTTAATGCCCCATTCTCGAATGATCGCCCTATGTTCAGTGAATGCTTGCGCCCAGGTTGCTGATTTAAGTGACACCAGGGTTACCTCAGAGGGTTGAGTGCCTCGTGGTGGCAGAAATTCAACAGACTCGATGTCTTCTGATGTGAACGCCTCATAGCCCGGTACTCCGTTCGCTAGTTTTATTATATTTGACCTGTTAAGGGTGTCATGTCGACCCTTTGAGATGTATTATGGGGCAAAGAGTATTTTAGCACCCTGTATGTTACCTTTAAATCCCTTACTGCTAGGACTTGTATTGGGGTGAGGAGTTTTTACGGTTGAAGAGCCTGCGTCTGGGCCCAGTCGAGACTGAAGAGGATTTAGTAGGCCTCTGCTCGATGTCTGAATGTTTAAAGATGAAGTTGATTTGTTGTTATGGACTTCTGTTACAGTGCTGGGCCCAATAATTGGGTTTGCCTCGTTTAATTTATTGTGTTGGATTATTTTTACAAAACTGGGACTAATAATTGAGTTAGCCTGCCGAGGTGAACTAAAAGTGGGGGCAGATTGAGGTTGTGTTATCATGGCTTTAGTCATTGGTTGGATTGGGTCACTAGAGTTGGCTCTTAGTGGATCGGTAAGAGGTTGAGTCTCATTTACTACTGCGTCTGCAGGTGTAATGATGCAATCCTGTCTACAGTCCAAGGTTTGTTGACAGACACTTGGGTTTGGATCGTCCTTAAGTGTGGTTTTACTGAAAATTACTGCCCTGAGTGTTAATTGAGGGGCGCTTTGGGCTTTTTTGTTACTAGCGTTTGCAAATAGCAGAAATAATTTGGGGGGGTCATTTGCGCTGGTGTTTGCGCTCCCTCTTGCTAATATGGGGGGGATGGAACAGGGAGTCTGTCCAGCGTGGAAATAGTGGCTGGGCTGGCAGACGCCGTTGTCCTATTGGCACTGGTGGGTTCCGAGTCCCCATTTGGTGGGTCAGTGCTTATGGCAGAGGGCGGGGGCAACACTACTGTGGGAGAGGGGCCCCTGAAGCAGTGAGGGGACTCTCGATGAACAGTTGCTGCCACCCCACTCGGCTGTGGCGTAGCCGTTGAGCCGTGCAGAGGGTTGAGTGGTTCAGGGATCGTAGTTGAAGACTTTTGATTTGGCTGGGGGATACATTCAGATCGGTTGCCTCCCTTCAATTGCTTAACCTCGCTTATGACGGTATATAAAAAAGTCGGAAGCAAGGATAGCGAATCGATAATAGGGGAGCAGCAGCAGATTGACTGGACTAATTTAGAGGATGATTGTGCTCCTATAATTAGATTGTTTAATTTGTCCAATTTATTATCGATCCCTGCTGTGAACAGTGCTAACATGCTCAGCAGGTCAACCTGGATGTCCAGTTTGTCCGAGTGATAATTTAGAGCAGTAACTGTTGATTGAAAAGTGAGTAGTAATTGGGGCCAAATACTCGATTTTGTAAGGGCATCTGACTGCGACTCTGTTTTTGATGTTAAGTTGGGCGAATTCTGGGGATTCTTAAAAAAAAAGGACAGGTTCGCTAACAGTTGATCGTTGGTGTCAATTTTTTGGGGAGGTTTTGGGGGGCTATTATTTCCACTGGTGATGCGCAAGAGTATTGTTGTTGGAGAATTGTCGAGTATACAATTCCCTCAGGGGGACTTGGGGCATGGGGAATGGGGGAACTGAACAAATCAAAGTTAGATACAGGAACCTTTTGTGCATGTGTTTGTGCAAAAATTAAATGAGAATGTGATGCTGAGGGGCCCTCGCTAGGCACTCCATGGGTTTGTGGTAAAAGGACTGAGGGCTTCACTGATTGCTGAGGTTGCCATGCTTGGGGGCTTTAGTTGAGGGTTAAAGTCAAAGGAGGCGGTTGACTGGGGCAAACCTCTTGCTCAGGGGGATCGAATTGGGGCAAAAGCTGTCTTGGAGCAAGTTGGCGACTTGGTAATACATTTTGAAAGTCTCTCCCCGTGCATGTCAAGGATGGTGATTGACTAAGGCAAGCCTCTTGCTTGCGGATGTCTTGTTGGAGGGGAGGCTGACTTGGAGCTGGTTGGAAACTTGATGGTGAATTTTGGGAGGCTCTCCGAGACTGGTCCTCCGGGAAGATGTTCTGGGCAGAGGGTGGGGAGCCAAAAATGTACATGTCCATGACCGGAGTAGGTTTGTTGATCGATGGTGACGGCAGTTGGGGCAGAAACGTATTTAGATCTGCAGCTCGCTCGCTCAGACAAGGCTTATTTAACCCTGGAGATTGAAGAGGAGAGGTCAACTTGGCCCCACCCAGTGCTTTTTTAAAGAAGTCCAGAAGGGTGAGGGATTTTACGCCGTTCGAGGATGAGACAAATAAGGGGACCACACCCATGTTATTTGAATATTGTCCTTTGTTTTGTAGGGATTTGATGGCCTTCAGTGAGGCCTTGGCGGACTGTGGAACACACAGGAGGGTGCTCCGCAGCTATTTCCGAATGCTTAAGTTTCTTCCATTTTATTACTGGCGGAGGTTTTCTTGAATTCCCTGATCTCATCCTCTTAATGTTTGAGGTGTTGTTCGAGGGGCTATTCAAGCCAGTAAAGATATAGGCTTGAATGGGAGGAGACGTCTTGCAAACTCTCTCTATGTTGCCGGCAGTGTTTAATCAGGTTTGTATGGTTGTGGTTACTTGTTGTAGTTTCATTTGCTTGATGTTTTGCTAAATTGCAAAACCCGGGGTGGTCACTCCAAGACGGACTGCTAGTCTTAACTTGTCTTGGGGCTGTGTTGTCCTGAACATAACCAGCCAACCAGGTTGCGTGACCAGAATTTAAGCATGTGGCACCCCCCGCACACTTGGTCCCTGCCCCGTCCCCCACCTGCTGGCACCTGTCTGATGGTCCCTGTTGCCCCCGTGCCTCGGCCCACCCTGGTCACCTCTCCCCTTCCGGTGCAGCCCCACTACCAGGAAGGTCGCACGATGGGGGATAAAGGGCTGCTGCGGCCCGGCTGCGAGTGGGAGTGGTACCAACAGTGGTGGAAGCAGGCTAAGAGTGTGGGGGGGGGGGCAGGGGGAGCAGGACAAGGACTGGGAGGACTTTTGCGAGCGGAGAGCCTAGGCGAATGGGCGGCAGGTGGAGCAGGAGATGGGGGCGGGGGAGAGCGGGAGCAGGGGCAGGACAGAGCAGAAACAAGGAACGGTGGCCCAAAACAACCATGCTTAGGTCGAACGCTGAGGTGCGGTTGCTGAGTGAAGCACAACTCAGGAGCCTGCGCTTTCACCTCCGCCTCCAGGGTGTCCTTGCTTGTCGTTTCCTTGTCCTCTTCCTCGGCCGGTAGCAGTGCCAACATCGGTAGCAGCAGGCACAATGATTGTGCAGTGGCGGCTCTCAGCGGCTCTCAGCACACCCACACCACGGGCCCGACCTCCGCGCCCCTCGTAGGGCTTGCGATGCTCACACTGGGACTGTTTTGGCCCGCTTGCACAGAGATAGCCTGTGCCTCCGACCCGTTCAGAACTGCTCGCCGCCGCACCCCGCTCGACTCAACTCGGCAGCTACCTCGCCCACTTGCGTCGCGTCACACGCTCTCACCGTCGGAAATCCACAATCAGTGTCCGCGGCCAATCTACACACAAAGAGAATGCACTCCACCAGACTTACCTGATAAGTGAATTTCCTCCCATAGGATAACATTGGTGATTCTATTTGAAAAAGTGTCTGTCAACTTTTAAAATACATTAATATTCCTTAAAAATCACTACTGTAACCAAAACGTTTTTACTCAACTGTTTACAGGAGATATCCCAGGACTGAATCTAGGATCTAGTCTTGTGTTTAGAAAAGTATTCCAAAAAGTAACTAATTGCATTTAACTAGAAATTCACATTGAGCTCAATGTTGCATTGTGTCTGAACTTGTTTTGCGCATTACAACAACTGTAACTACTGTACTTAAAATTCTTTTGCCTATTTGCAAAGTATTTAAACTAAAGTAATTCATTCTGAGAAAGTATATTTTGTAATGTTATGTATAATGTAATTATAATGTAATTTAAAAAATAAAATATCTAAAAATAAATAGTTTAACAAAATGTAGTAAATCAGTATCAAAAAAATAAATATAAGAATTAATACATTTGAAAATTGAAATTTGCAAAACCTTTGAAATTTACTGAAAAAAAAAGGTTTCAGACATGTTTTAGTTAGGAATTAGCATTTAAAAAACCTTAGAAATTCACTGAAAAAACCATAGGTTTTAGGGGTGTTATAGTTATAGTTAGACATTTCACTCGTACAAAACTATTGAAATTCCCCAGTTATAGTTAGTTGTACTAACTGTGGCTCGCGCGCCCCCAATCCACTGCTGATGATGTCACATATTACATTATTCATGACATGGTCAGTGACATCACTGATGACATCACTGATGACATCCCACATGACATCACTGATGACATCACTGTTGACATCATCCATGTGACAATCTGATACATCTTATCATATACTAGTATGAGTGGTGGGATCACCACCTCCCCGAGGCTTTGCACTCAAAGGGAGGGGGCCATGCGGTCTCCCTCCTGGAGCCATTGGTGGCCCTGGGGACTGCCACCCCCCAGGGCCGGCTCCTGCAGTGTCCCGGGGTGCCCACCCCCAGGACACTGCTTTTTGCTATGACAGGGCGGGAGCATTCCCGAAAAAGGGGCAGTTATTTGGTTCTGAATAGAAAGTTTTGAAAGGGTCTGTCAAGCGAGGACTGAGAAAAGGGGGGCGTCAAAAATAGGGTTTCATGCAATTTCCCATAAGGATTTTGCACATGACTGTAGCCCAAACTACTGAATGGAATAATGCCAAATTTGGCACAGAGGAAGCTGTTGTTCTGTTGGTAGAGGTACCCTTACCCCATGGGTGTATTAAAGGAGTGTGAGAGGGACCAATGTTAGGAACAAAATTGAGTTATATCTGGGGGGGTTTCCACTTCTGGAATCTGTGGATCCCCGCGAGGCTCAGCGTGGCCCTCAGTGGAAATCTGCACTGGATATGCAAATCTTGACACACTTTGGAAATAAAAAACTTTCAGACACCCACACACAATACTCTCAACTCTATTTACAGACCCAAACAGGCAGTCACTCACCCACTCACAGATCTACACAGACACACAACCACTCACAGAGCCATAAAAACATTCACACAACCACTCAGACACTCACACACCCACTCGGAGACTCACACACAGGAACTCCCACACCCACTCACAGACCCACTCACATGCTTACAGACTCACTCATAGACTCATACAAGCATTTATAGACCCACACAGGAACTCACACACCCACTGACAGGAACTCACACACCCACCATAGTGTGACTAATACACCCACTCACAGACTCATTCAGGCATTCACACACCTAGTGACCGACCCATACTCTTAGATTGTACTTGGATGCCTATCTCTTTGATACCTTTACACTGGCTGTGTTGTGCCCACGAGGCCCTGGTACCAGCGACAGGATGGTGAGAAAAGATAATCGCCAACCGAAGCTATCGTTGAAGCTACAAAAAAAGTTCGAAACCTAATCCAGCAAGTGCCGAGAAGGCCACTGGTGAAATGGCGGGAAGAAGTGACGCAACCTCGGACTTGGATATGCTACAGCTTCTGCAAGAAATGAGACAGGGGTTCGCCACAGTGGTTGATAAAGCAGATAGAATGTCCTCCAGAATGGACGCCATAGTCCACAAAGTAGACCAGCATGAAGAGAGACTTGCGGAAACCGAAAGGCGTATCTCGGACAACGATAACACCACTGCAAGACACACGACACAACTAGCACGTATGGATAACCTGCTTCGCACTATAGCTGCGAAGAATGAGGACTTGGAAGCTCGCAGTCGACGTAATAATGTAGTGTAGTTCCTATTTTCCCAATAGGTCCTGCGCATTGGGATAACATAAACAGTAGTATAGACGTAGAAGTGCGGATCTTCCATGTCTCCACGGACTATGCTAAACTTAATTGGGTTTGTTACCAACTAGCTCAGAGGTCACTGGAAACTTTCTTGACTGAATAGGAAGTGATCAGCTTTCCTGGTACAGACAAGAAGGGATTCAGTTTTCCAACAACCGCATAAACATGACAACTTTGCTCCTTAGAATAAGATTCAATCTCTAGAGTTGTGTGAAACAATAGACAGTTATTTTACTCAGTCAGTTTTGTGCAGATTACTTTCACCAATATGCAGAGAATGGAGAGACGGGCGTTTTCAATAAAAGGTATTATTTATTGAACAGTCTTTCTTCTCGTGCAAGAGAAATGAATTGCCACAATTGCAAGACTAGTTATTATAAAAAGTGCGTACAGTAAAATGAGTATTGCGAAATAATTACTGTAAAAGCATTGATATGGTTTCTTAGCCATACAATGGTTTAAAATGAATAAAACATATATATTCATATATACATTTAGCTAACGTACTCAACTGGTGCTTCTAACTACGCCTACCCCAGTGTACCTGACCTAAGCCTAATACTTGGGAGGGAGTAAGTAAGTAGCAGTTTAAGTTAAGTTGGTTTTGCCAAGGTTTGCTTCAAGAATTCTCTCTAAGGGTTTAGTCAACACCATACCTCTGGAATAGAATGTTGGAGGTCTTGTATCTCCTTCCAGGACTCGATATTTCAGTCACTCGCAAGAGTAGGCTGGAAACGCCGGGGCTGGATTTCTCGGCAGGAGAAAAGACAGCGTCTCTCTCAGCGCGTCGAGGAAGAGGAGGGGCAGCGTCCGTGGGCAGCTTGCATCTGCTGGGCTCTGAAGGGGACAGCTGTTCTGCTCCTATGTTCACCACACCATCGCTATCATCGATGTCGTTGAGACAGCAGTAGCGGCAGTAGTAACATCAGCGTTTGCTTAAGGCAACGTTGGTAATATTTATACCTGAAAGGTGCCTGGTTTGACGTAAGTTTTTGGACATAAGACGTCAATAAAGATGTCACTAGGAAGTGATCGTCTCTCAGTGCTCATTAGAGTTCTATTACTAATCAAAACATAGCAAGCGGGGTTTTCCCAGGTTGATGAGTTTTATCTTGTTGAAGAACTCGGAGTGTAATCTAGGAATCTTAGATAGTGGCTTCTGCTGTGTCATTTGCTCTAACGAGCTGCAGAGGAAGCTGCAGAGGAAGAGATTCTGAAATGTGGCTCTGATCGTGTTAGGCCAGAGACGAGTTTCTGAAATATCACTCTTGATCGTTTATGCCATTATAGGGGAATAAATGGATTATAGCCGTATAGGGGCATAAGGTCACAGTATTGATCGGGGTCCTAGATTAGAACGCGACATCCACTCCACAAATTTATGTCCATCAATTTACTAAAACTATAGCAAAAGATGCATGTGTAGCATTACCCTCCCCAAAATACATATTTGCATTTGAAAATGGCGTATTTGAAATACATGGAATGTACTGTATGTCTTTAAGCATAGAAATCATTCAAAATTATAGCATATGCAATCAGTGAACGATTTTGCAAAAAATTACACATGAAATATCTCTTAATACAGAAAAGAAGTGCAAGATAATTTCATCCATATGAATGCATTGCTGTAAAATGTGCTAGAGGCTGATGTAAAGTTATTATGTCTCTAGATTTACCTAAAAATAGAAGCTTCTGTTCTTTATGAATAGGTCTACTTTAAGCAAAGAATTTCGTGCCAGAAAAGGTAAATATTTTTTAAAAGTGTTCAATTAAAAAAAATTCTTGTTGAACGGGGGAATAGAGTTCCAACGCTTTTCAGCAGTTTTTGTTGATCAAAACTGAAGGCCGAATTCAGAGTTCATGGGATCGCTGTGTGTCGGAATGCTTTTCTAAATTATTGTTTCTGTTCGGGGGAGAACATCATATCAGACAGCCTCTCAAAGAATTGGTCTACAAAATCAGGTGACAGTTCGACCAAGTTCGATAACGCTGTAACTTGGCAGGTGTGAGAATGATTGCTATCATCAAAGTCTGGATCAGCAATGCTCACAGAAGGTCGTACCTGGGTGATGTTGCTTTTATTTCTCGCTCCACTGTCACCACCTAGTCGTAGCACAGGAGTCTCAACGAATGCCGACATCAGGATTGGTAGCCACTGGGGACAACACAATGCGTGAGCCGTTATACGACTTAGCAAAGTATCGATATCCATTGGTACTGCTGATGGAAGTGCAAGACAGATGTCCAACACGCACTCATCTCCGCATAGCATACATCGAAGCACAGGTAAGATGCAGGTCTGCCATATCGGTCTGAATGGAAGAAACCAGGTCATGTTCAGATCTCTCAGCCTGGCCAATCCAAGGACTCTAGTTATTCTGTCCCGGTAGCGTATTGCTAGGATCGTTTCTTCCATCCTTGTAGGAGTCATGTCTGAGTTTTGGCTTGCCATATCGGAGCAGGAGGGTCAAAAATAAAATGCCTGCTACAAGTCCCAAAAATAGGGGTATGACGCTAAAGACTGAATGGACAAAATTAGGAATGATTCCTAGAATTGCTTTGAATGGTGTTAACAGTCCCGTAAAAATCGTCTTAAATATGCCTGGGATGCCTGTGGCACTAGACATGTTAAGGAGTTGGCTTAGCATTTCTGTGAAATGCAAGGGGCAATTTGTTGATAAAAGGTCATGAATCTCAGATGTTGTCCTTGCAACTTGGAGTTCATACGTCTCTTTTGATGACGTGATGGGCACTGTTGTCTGCAAAAGCACAGACTTCATTCTGCTTAAAGTATCAATTCGTATAGAAGAGAAATTCAAACGAGGCCAAATGGGAGTCTCAGTGTCTCCAGGGCCGTTTGGAAACAATGCTTGCATACAGCATTTGACCATGGAAGTTACGTGTACGAGATATGCTTTCCCTGGCAAAAGGCCACAACAGCTGCAATCCGTTTTTAGAATGTAACTCCCATTCGAGAGTTGCTTAAAGAAAGGCTCTATCTGTGTTGCAGGTGTGACATGTTGGTGGCATGAAAGATTGTTTGAATTACCTTCACAGGCTCCGTGTAAATTAATACACTGGCACAAAAGTATACCGCTTAGTGAATATTTACAGTTTTCACCACTAAGAAATACATTTCTGTTGCTGTCACTATAGCATGTGTGTGTGTATGGTAACTTCCATGTTGACTTAATGTATCCTTTACCTAATCGTTCATACTGGCCAGTAGGTATGTATTCAAGGCTATTTTTAAATCGGAAAGTTGTTATCGGAATTGTGATAATCCCGTGTATTATCCATTCAATGACAGGACTTTCTGACATTGTCAAAGGTAATCTCTCAAGTTTTTCGATGCTCAGGATTGTATAGTCTGCTCCTTTCTGTGCCAAGCTGATTTGTTTATCAGTAAGGTTAAAGATGGAAAACAATGACATTGTGTTGATTAAACGCCAAGGCACATAGCCTGAACGAAGATTTTGCAGCGTCCAGCCTAACTGTACAATAGAACGCAATTGTGACTGCCCATGGTGTAACATTAGCAAGTCTTTGTCTATTATATCTATGGCAGATGATACAATATTGTCCAACGAATATATTCTGGAGGACAGAGTCATTAACCCATTGTCCACAACAGAAAGTGATTTTTCCAAATTAATACGATCAATTTCTCGTAATTTTTCAGCTGTTTCAATTTGTGTGACTTTCCAAGCCTCGTTGTATGCCGCATAGATGCTGGCCGCTATGAAACGCTTTTGACGCTGTTTGCGTGGTTCCATAATAAAATCGCGCAAATCAGCACCATCTTTAAGTAAAGGTAAGTGTTGCTTAATTTCAGCCAGTGTGGATGATTCTAGCCATTCAAGGCACAGCTCCCCTACACTGTATGTTGTTACTATCCCTGGATGTTGTATCTGGGAGTATCTAGGGTCTTGTCTGGTCATTGTTAACCCCTGTGTTTTATTCAGGAATCTATCTTGACAGTTGTTTGTGTCAGTAGGCCAGATTAACCACTTTTTCAAAATCAGGATGTGTTCTGTTTAAATGTAAAATTTTAGATACGTCTATCTCAATATCTGTTGTTGCATTATCAGGTATTGGCTTTGGAATAGATGGTTTGTTAAGGTCTTTGATCTTAGCTAGGCCAAGACAGGTTGTTTGTTGAATTGTTTCATTTAAGAACATTATTTGCTCTGGGGTCATGCAGGCTCGAAATAATGCTTCTATGCCTTGTACCTGCCAATCTTTTGTACCCCAGATTGTTTTTGTTTCAATGTTATTTTTCCAATAATCAAAACCAAATGTCATCATTTTTTCATAAAATGCTTCTGAATATATCAATTTAGTATTTGTCAGCATTGTTTTCAATCCTGTTTTATCTAACAGTTTATACTAAAACGTTTCTGCATCACTGGTGTTAAACCCTGAGAAGTGCTGGAATTTCTCATAGAATGTTTTAGAACTGCTTTTAGGTGGTGTAGCACAATGTTCCCATTGGTTATACTTAAAAACATTTCTAGGCTGTGCAGATTTATGCAAGTAATGATCACCATAGTGTGTGTAGCAAAACATCTGTTCATAACTAGACGAACCTTGTAAATAATCATGTTCTGTGAATCTTGCTGACATTACTAAATCAGACATCATATTATTAATACTTTCAAAGTCCCAATCATCAGAGAATGTACTAGGTTTTACAAAGTCACTTAATGAAACCTTAAATTGATGAGGATACTTCAGGATTTCGACCGGACCATATATTTCATAGTCAGTTTTTGTCCCATACTACCCCGCCGGGTATTGGAATGGCTGTGACATTTACTGTTGACAGTTCTCTTTTCTTCACGTGGGATGATATGTGTGGTTTGAGGACCAAGTTGATGTTCTGACTTGCTGTGTCCATTGAATTGTAATAAACCTTCCTAAAATTAAAACTAAAATTAGGCATAGTAGGAGCATGAATACCCCTGAAATAATCCAATGCTCAATCAATGGTGCACCCAGATATACTTCTTTGATTTGTTAAAAGAGTTCTGTTGCTTTTTCTTTAAAAGTTTTTTTTGTTTCTGGCATCACTTCAGGGTTGCTTTGATCCTCAGAAAAGTTATCGAAGTTGATGAAGTAGCCAGAGGCAGTTCTGTCAATTGTTGGGATTGTTCTTTCAATTTGTCTTTCGGTAGCACATTCTGATGCCACATCATTGTAGACTGGTGTTTCTTGACAAACTGTTTCAATCTGTGTTTCAAGAGGCACAAGTTCCATGGCATTATTGCATAGTCCCTCTCTGTGCACTGCTGGCTTATCGAATGTGATTAGTCTTTCAGTTTGAACCTCTTGGATTGTTGCAAGTTTGGGTATTCTGTTGTTTCTCGGGAGTCCACTGGGCCTACTGTTGATTATAGGCCACATGCTTGTGGTTTTACCAGGTCGATTGATACAACTCTGTTCTCCTTTTTACCAGCAAGGGGCGGTAGTACTACTGATCTTGTTCCGTTGATTGCTAAGACAGGTACTGCTTTTCTGTAAGAAGGCCCAAATTCCTTCTTCACCGCTATTTTTTCTCTGACTAGATCCCCAATCTTTGGAATCCAGACAGGCCTTGCTGGGGCTGGTGGAACCTCGTCAGTGGTAGCTGGCTGTTGCTTTAACTTTATGTTGCTTAAGGATTTTCTTGTTTCGTTCAAGTCCTGTAAAACACCCAAACGATCTTTGATGTCAAAGTCTGTTTTCTTATCTTCTACCACTGATACCTGACTATCTAAGTCCTGAATTCGCATTCTAGTTCCGAACAATAGCTCGTATGGGCTGAAACCTTTTAGAGAATTTCTTGGCAAGTTGTTTAGGCTTAACTGGACACTTATTAAATGTTTGACCCACCCAGCACCTGAACCTAATACCTTCGCTGTTATATATTGCTTTATGTCCCGGTTTTTTCTTTCTACCACACTTACTCCCTTCGGGGTGTGACGGACAAGAATACCGCAAGCCAACGCCCATGCTGCCCATGGCCTCCTTATAAGCTCGAGAGCTGAAAGCAGGACCCTGGTCAGAATGGAACGTGGTAATTGCGTATGTGCCGATAAAGACTCGCAGATCTTTTATAACCGCTCTGGCGTCAGCCGAGCACTGGGGCCACATTTTTTTAAGTGGATTTAGCCTTAAATTATTAATAGGACGCTGGATGGCATGTAGACAGCGTTACGCTGTTTCTGATTGGTAGCCGGGCAACAGACTGGACCAGTTCACTACTGCAATCCCTGTCACAGTTGGGACAGTTCTTTACATATATTTGATGTTGCACGCTCATTCCCGGCCACCAGTATACTGATTGTAATTCAGTCAGATATTCCTTGATCTTTTTGTGCCTAGGACCCAATCCCATGTGTGCGTCTGCTGTTAAAAATATTCTCCTGTTCATGTTTGGAATTACTCTATCCCCCACTTCAGGGATTCGAGCAAAAGGAACGGAGTTTGCATCAATTACGTATGCATAATTGAGTGGATAGTTCATGGGTAGTGCTGCACAGTCGCCTTTTACGGACGTTTTTACTGCCAGCATGGTTTCCCCGTCTATGTGTTTTTCTGAACGCCTTTTTGTGGCTACGGAAGCCGGTTTAGTTGCTTCCGCTGTGGCTGTAATAGCCAATGAATTCCCTGCAACGTGAACGCCATCACGTTGATGACTCAGAGTGTGTATCACGTGAATCTTTTGTAGTTCTTTCTGTAAAAGAGCTACTTGTTTCCAAAGCATTTTATGCTTGATTGTGGCACCTGTGTCATCTTTATAATCATTTTCAATCCAGCTCTGTAAGTTGTTATTGTAAGAGTTGACGCAAAAATGCGAATCGCACATGATTAGTGTCGGGAATTCACGTTCTGCATTTTCAAGCGCCATCTTTAAAGATCTGATTTCAGCTCTCTGAGCCGAACAGTTTCTCACTGATTCAGTTTTTGTTATTTTCGGTCTGAATTTACCGCACAGCCAACGACCTTTAACAATCGCACAGGCTGCATCGTAGGATTTGTTTTCTACGTTGAAATGCTGTACGAATCTATCTGTATAGATTATACAGGCGTACTGTGGGAGAGGCAGAAGTTTGATTGGCAGAGGATATTCTTCTTCATAAGTCAAATCATTCAGTTTTTCGAATTGCGGGGCGAAATAGTATTTCACATCTTCTGCTCCAAGAGAATCTACACACTGTATTCATTTCAGATCCAGTGACACTGTAGGCAGGTTTACTGGGCTGAATAGCGCCTCGAAGGCGGATTCCGCTGTGAGGATATTGATCCTTTTGCCATGTGCTAGTTCTCGTTCATTCGCTAATGCAGTTTCTACTGCTTTCACAGTATTTTCTGTTGGACTGAATGTTTTTTCCGCTTGTGTGTACAAGTGAGATTTAATTGAAATTGGTACCTTTTCTCCCTCATTAGAGGTCAGGTACGTGAATCCGCATCTTTCTGGGATGACTCGGATTACAAGATTGCGTGTGTTGTCACGTGTATCTAATTTTGTTTTTGCTAACATGTCTGTTTGCAGTGATCTCAAAATTGCTGTGTGTTTTTGAGTCCAAGTGATTGGTTTAAAATCAGGTTTAATTAGTTCGTAGAGAGGTTTAACCCTCACTGCGTAATTTAGAATGTAAGTTCTACCGAAATTCAGGAAGCCTAGAATTGATTGTAAGTTCTTCAGCGTTTTTGGTGCTTGGAGTACAGCGCACTTCTCTAAGGAGTTGTCCGCTAGAATTTTTCCTTCACTTGATAATTCGTATCCTAAAAATAATGCTGTCAGATGGGCAATTCTTGACTTTTTAAAGTTGAATTTGTAACCCTCTGCTGCGAACCCAAGTATAATGGTGTTCACTCTTTTCAAGTGAGTCTCCAAGTCGTCGTCTGTGAGATAGATATCATCTACGTAAGATAATGCCTCATCATCATATATTTGTAGTAACTCTGTTACTCTGGCTGAAAATAGTCCTGGGCTGTTCTTGAATCCCTGTGGGAGCCTACAGAACTTTTTCTGAGACCCCATTACTGAGAAAGCGGTCAAGTATCTGCTTTCCGGTGCAATGTTTTGACAAAAGAAACCATTATATATTTGTCTAATGTTGTTTTATATTTTTTCCTAACTATGTTATTCATTAGTGCAGCACTATGCGAATTTTGTACTGCAAAAGTTTTGCAACATGCGTTAAGGTGTCTGTAGTCCAAAACTAGACAATATGAATTGTCTGGTTTGGAGACAGGAAACAAAGGATTGTTCATTTGAGAGGTGCATGTTTAAATCACTCCCTGGTATTCAAGTTGATCTAAAATCTCCCTGACTTGTTTTTTAGCTTCTTGCTTAATGGGATACTGCCTTTGTGCAGTCGGTTGACTTTTTAACTGGGTTTTGTGAGGAGGAGAGTCCTCATCCCATCCTACATGATTTTTATATAATGCTGGTGCCTGGGCTACTGCCCATTTCCTTGCAGAAGTATATTTTTTGTGAATCGGAATGTGATTCGAGAAGGCAAGCATAATCATTTCTTCGCCACGAGGGCACTCCCTGACAAACTCTGGGGGCCAATCTTTTTCAGCTAACAGAATATCATAGCCTTTTGAGAGTTTATCCCAAAATAGACCCCTTATTTTCCTAGTCTTCTTCTTATGGGGCTCGCTAACTCTGGTGTCAGCAGTTTCAACCTGAATGTATTCATTCGTGTCCACTGTCTCCAGATGACTCATCAGGATCTTGCGGGCTATAGTGATTTCTGCTGCACTGTCTAACATTGTCTCTGCCCACTCCCCGTTTTTCAACTGTGTCCTCAGTATTCTCGGCATGTTCGATTACTCTAATACTGGCTACCTTCTTTTTTGGAAATTGTAACTTTTTACTTTGAGCAGGTTCCTTGTCTTTGGACTTGGTGTGCTCTCCTGGGTCTGACCGTCCTCTTCTTTCCGATTTCTGCGAAAAAGATCGAGAGGGACGTGTATCAATACTTTGATATCTATCAGGCTTCTTCAAATTATCCCTATTTCTAAGGTTATATCTTTTCTCTAAGGGCTCCCCCTGGGGAGACTGGTGTTCTCGAGTCGGAGTTCTTTCCCTCCGTCGAGGAGACCTTCCTCTGGACTGGAAAACTTTTTCCTTGGGAGTGGATTGTTTATTTCCATCCCAGCTCTTTTTAGGAGTGTTTGAATTATTTTTAATAAATAATGTTACTAACTCTCTATATGCCTTTGTTAATTCTCTTATTTTAACTAAGAGTTCTTCACTTGACATTTTATCAATGTCCGGATGTGATGTGTAGCTGGCTAGAACCGGCCACGTTGCTCCTGGTCTGCCTAGTGGACCGAGCCTTGTTATATGATCATTGTGTTTTAGGGCGCCTTTAAACCAGAGCAGGTGCTCTTGGAATTTAAATGGGATTTCAATCTCCTCGAAAGGAGCGTACTCTTCCTGTGGATCCCCTATTTTGTAATAGTGGAACTCGTGTGTTGCGGCGTTTGCCGCTGGAAATTTTATCCAAGAATAGAATACCTCTGTCTGCCGATATTCGTGTGCCTCTATCACGAAGACGACTGTGCCATCTTGTGTGGTCAGTCCATTTTCTATAGGTTTTGACGTTATAGATTTTCTTAAATGTGCCGGGATTATTATTCCACCCGGTTCAGTAGTCCCGTCGGGACCCTGCTGAGTCGCATCTACTGCGGCATCAGTTCCGTTGTTTTCTACTGACATTTTATAAATGCAGGTTTTGCAGAGCAGGTCTCCAAGGAGACAAAGATTAGGTGCACAATATTTTGGAACACTGTATCCTTCAACGTTGAATAAACCAGAGCTTTACATAGGAATCTCTTCCTACTAAGTTCGGGCGGATTTTAACCTTTCACCCACTCCAGACGTCTACTGGAGTATACGGTAGAAAGGGGTCTGTGTGAAAAATGCACGACTGAGTTACTCTAACGTCTTGCGTTAGTTTTATCGCCTTACCAAACGTTGTGCGCCATGTAGTGTAGTTCCTATTTTCCCAATAGGCCCTGCGCATTGGAATAACATAAACAGTAGTATAGACGTAGAAGTGCGGATCTTCCAGGTCTCCACTGACTATGCTAACCTTAATTGGGTTTGTTACCAACTAGCTCAGAGGTCACTGGAAACTTTCTTGACTGAATAGGAAGTGATCAGCTTCCCTGGTACAGACAAGAAGGGATTCAGTTTTCCAACAACCGCATAAACATGACAACATTGCTCCTTAGAATAAGAGTCAATCTCTAGAGTCGTGTGAAACAATAGACAGTTATTTTACTCAGTCAGTTTTGTGCAGATTACTTTCACCAATATGCAGAGAATGGAGAGACGGGCGTTTTCAATAAAAGGTATTATTTATTGAACAGTCTTTCTTCTCGTGCAAGAGAAATGAATTGCCACAATTGCAAGACTAGTTATTATAAAAAGTGCGTACAGTAAAATGAGTATTGCGAAATAATACTGTAAAAGCATTGATATGGTTTCTTAGCCATACAATGGTTTAAAATTAATAAAACATATATATTCATATATACATTTAGCTAACATACTCAACTGGTGCTTCTAACTATGCCTACCCCAGTGTACCTGACCTAAGCCTAATACTTGGGAGGGAGTAAGTAAGTAGCAGTTTAAGTTAAGTTGGTTTTGCCAAGGTTTGCCTCAAGAATTCTCTTCAAGGGTTTAGTCAACACCATACCTCTGGAATAGAATGTTGGAGGTCTTGTATCTCCTTCCAGGACTCGATATCCCAGTCACTCGCAAGAGTAGGCTGGAAACGCCGGAGCTGGATTTCTCAGCAGGAGAAAAGACAGCGTCTCTCTCAGCGCGTCGAGGAAGAGGAGGGGCAGCGTCCGTGGGCAGCTTGCATCTGCTGGGCTCTGAAGGGGACAGCTGTTCTGCTCCTATGTTCACCACACCATCGCTATCATCGATGTCGTTGAGACAGCAGTAGCGGCAGTAGTAACATCAGTGTTTGCTTAAGGCAACGTTGGTAATATTTATACCTGAAAGGTGCCTGGCTTGACGTAAGTTTTTGGACATAAGACGTCAATAAAGATGTCACTAGGAAGTGATCGTCTCTCAGTGCTCATTAGAGTTCTATTACTAATCAAAACATAGCAAGCGGGGTTTTCCCAGGTTGCTGAGTTTTATCTTGTTGAAGAACTCGGAGTGTAATCTAGGAATCTTAGATAGTGGCTTCTGCTGTGTCATTTGCTCTAATGAGCTGCAGAGGAAGCTGCAGAGGAAGAGATTCTGAAATGTGGCTTTGATCGTGTTAGGCCAGAGACGAGTTTCTGAAATATCACTCTTGATCGTTTATGCCATTATAGGGGAATAAATGGATTATAGCCGTATAGGGGCATAAGGCCACAGTATTGATCGGGGTCCTAGATTAGAACGCAACAATAATATACGTGTCACAGGAGTACCAGAATCCACAAACACAGGCCGGATGGAAGATTACATAGAGAAATTACTCCTGACTTCCATTGGTGCTGAGGCCTTTTCTGGGCAGTTTATTGTTGAGCAGGCGCGTAGGTCCCTAGGGCCTATACCGAAACCCGGGACCACGCCAAGGCCTATCATTGCGAGACTGCTAAATTACAGGGACCGCGATGTGGCACTGAGGGCAGCGCGTACCAAACAACACTTGACATATAACGGAGTGACATTCTCGATTTTCCCGGATTTTACTCCTCTGGTACAAGAAGAAAGGTGCAAGTTCCTAGGCATTAAAAAGAAACTGCGCGAATCTCAAGTCGATTATGCGCTGCTATACCCTGCACGACTGCGAGTGACGCACCAAGGGAAGCAACGTTTCTTTACAAATCCGCAACATGTAGAGGACTTTTGTAAATGATCGTGATCCTTACAAGAGGGGTGATGCGCGAGAAACAGATGAGGAAGCTTGATATGGAGGTCTCATTGCCTGAGCTGCTTCTTAGTCACACCTGATAGCGGACACGAACTAATGCAGAGCGGAGAGGTGGGGGACTATACAAAGAGGACTTGCTGAGGAATTCGTGATGTACCCAGTGGTAATGTATTCCAGGACCCACTGTCCCTCCTCTGGCGTGGCCAAGGGTCAGGACAGGTTTGGGGTCTGAGGAGGAGATAGTGGTTGTGTTGCACTCTAGTAGTTCCCCCAACGGGGAAACCCCAATGTCGAAATGTGTCACTCGGGGTCTGTTGCATAATGTTTGGGGGGTAGGGGGGCTGTTGGTAGGGATTGAGGGGAGGGGGTGGGATACTATTTCTGGCAAGTTGGGGATGCTTCAGTGGGAGGGGGGTAGACAGCGGACTGGATGGAGGGTGGTGGTAGGGGATGTTTGTTCATCACTGAATGTACCTATGGACACTGTACATGAATTTGATAGATGGGCAGAGGATGTCGTTGCGCAGTCTGGATGGTCCCATTTGCATATTGATGTAACTTTTTGGTACGGAGCAAATCGCAACTAAAACTCTAGGGGTCTTGTCCTAGAATGTCAGGGGTATTAATAATGCTCGTAAATGCAGGCAGGAACTGTCGTATCTGGATCGACATAAGGCACAAGTGGTATTATTGCAGGAAACACACATCTCTAAGCAGACGAATCCCTCCTTTGCTAGCAGATGGGCTGTTCACAGATATTTCTCATCGTACTCTTCTTATGCTAGGGGTGTTGCAATATTGATCAAAAAAGCTGTTCCATTCACACCCTTTGGTCATCAGGCCGATGCAGAAGGACGTTATGTGATTGTGTGGGGGAGGCTGGGTGATAGCACGGTAACCATTGTCGTATGCTACGCTCCCAACACTGATACCCCAGATTTTTTCACGCTACTATGGGGTAAAATCCTTAATATTGGTTCTACAGACATAATTTAGGGTGTGGACTTCAATGTGGCGTTAACTCCTACGTTGGATAGGGCGGACGGGATGCCACAGTACCATCCAAAGGCGAGAGAAGCCCTAAAGGTTGTCATAGAGGAAGGTTCCTTGGTAGATGTTTGGAGACATAAACATCCGACACAGCTGGAGGGCACACACTTTATGTCATACACAGGCACATGGGCGCGTCTGGACTACTTTCTCTTGAACCAGGGGTTGGCGGCCGGGGCGACAGCTACGGTGCACCTTGCTCGCACTTATTCTGATCATTGTCCTGTGTGGGTCACACTGACAGTACCTGGATTTGACTGCCCTAGGCCGCCCTGGCGGCTCCAACCCTTGGTTTTGCTTGATGCAGCCTTTAGGAAAGAACTGCGTACAGACATACAGGATTTCTTCCCACGCAACAAGGATACTGTGGATAGTGTGGGGTAGTTTGGGAGGCTTTTAAAGTTACGGTGCGTGGATGGTGTATAGCGAAAGGGTTCGGTGTGCTACAAGATATTCAACGCACTCTTAAAAGGTTGGAGGGAGACCTAAAAGACTTAGAGAAGAAAATGCGGAGAGGGGACGAGGGTGAGGTGCATGCCGAGTTCCGGACTAAATTGTCAGAATTTGAGGAGGAAGCAAACCGGGAATTGAAATTCCGAAACAAGTATTGGGTCGCCCGTAAATATGGGGAGGGTGAGCGACCGGGAAAGGCTTTGGCTGGTATCATAAGGGACACACGGGGCTCCAGCACTATACTTGAACTTACTGACACTAATGGGGAGATTTGTGGAGATAATGCACGTATTATGGAAACACTTGTTGAGCACTATCAGAGCTTATACACTTCACGAGGGTTTGGTAGTGGAGATTTCGATGGCTTTCTCTGTAACGTGGCCTTGTGCTGGCTAAGTGATGTGCACAGGTGGTTTTTGAGTGTTCTACTGGAGGTAGATGAGATTAGGGAAACGATTATGTCCTTGAGCAATGGGAAGGCACCGGGACTGGACGGTATACCGGCTGAATTCTACAAATGTTATATAGATATTATGGCCCGGTGATGCGCGAAGTGTTTGAAGATTCCTTTGAAATGGGCATTTTGCCACAGTCTATGCGGGAGGTGGTGATCATTTCTCTCCTGCAACCAGGTAAAACTCCCAAGGAATGTGATTCCTACCTCCTCTGGTCTCTGCTAAATTGCGATGCTAAGATACTGGCCAAAGTATTGGCTACAAGGCTGTCCTTGCTGATGACTCAAATAGTGTTGCCAGATCAGTCAGGGTTCGTCCCATCCAGAGCAACCAGTCACAACCTCCGGACCCTCTTGTCTCTCACGCAGACTGTAGCACCGGAATTCCCAGTAGCTGCTGTCTTTTTGGATGCCTCTAAGGCGTGGAGTGGCATTACCTCTTTACCGTGCTGCACAAAATGGGCTTTCCACATGTGTTTATAGCATGGGTCCAACCATTATATAATAAGACTACTGCGAAAGTCCTGGTTAATGGCAGGCTCTCGACTGCAGTCTCTATATCCAGAGGCACTCGTCAGGGGTGCCCGCTTTCCCCCCTCCTTTTCGCTATTGCGATAGAGCCTCAGGCTTGCAGGACACGGCAATTGCATAGCGATAGTGCCTTCCGTTGTCTTCAAAGACAGATATCGATCTCGCTCTGTGCGGACGACGTGACACTATATGTCACCGATCTGCAGAAAAGATTAAACGCCCTGTTGAGGGAATTCTTGGTCTTTGGCGGGTTGTCGAGCATTACAATAAACTGGAGCAAGTCGCAGATCTTCCCACCCACACCAGCAGTGTCTGAATTCCCATTAGATTATCCTATTGAATGGTGCCATTCCGATCTCAAATACCTAGGGATCCGAGTATCGAGAGACAAGGATGAGATGTTACGGAATAAATATGGCAGGGCTGTGATGAAATTAGCGGACACCGTTACCCGGTGGATAGCACTGCCGCTCTCTATGGCAGGCAGAGTCTCGCTGATTAAAATGGTTGTACTGCCTAGGTTTCTATATTTCTTCCTTAATATACCGTATTATCCTGGGGCTTTCTTTTTCAAAACGCTAAAATCGGAATTGATCAGACTAGTCTGGGGGGGAAACAGCCGAGACTGCGATGGGATGTTATGACACAGCCGTATAACAAAGGGGCTTCTATATTCCAGATTTCGAAGTATATTACCTGAATGCTCAGGCACACTACCTCTATCATTGGATGCGGCCGACAAAGTATATGCCCCAGATAGCGGTTGAGGACTGGATTGTGCAGCCACTACCCTTTCAGTGGGATCGTTCATGGACCTGCCACGGTCCTGGAGACACCACCAACCATGGTGTCATGCACCATTGATGCCTGGCAGCGGATGGTGCATAAATTACAGCTCCCCGTGCTGTACGCACCGCGGCTGCCCCTGACGTATCACTCACAGTGTCCGTTATACAGGAAACTGGCTTCAAAAAACTATGCAAGCGTCTCCGCCTGGCAACGTGGGGAGACTTGTTTGTAAATGGAAAATTTCGCACTCAGGAACAATTCTTTCGTGATACCGCACAGAGCCCTCTAGACCTTTTTTATTATGTACGGCTGCGGGAGGGTATGAAGGCCCTCCTATCTGACTATCCCCGGGAGCGGGAAGCTACACCACCGCTAAAAGTTTTATTAGGTAGCACTGACGGCAAGCATCTGGTGTCAGGCATGTATAACAGCTTCCGTAATCATGCCCCAATCTTTCAGAGCTCGTCCAGACGACATTGGAATACGGTCCTAGGACAGGACATTACAGATGACCAGTGGGAATACTGCTGCGAGATGACGGGATGCATTACATCCAGTAGTAGATTCAAGATCATACATTACAAATTTCTACATAGAACTTACTACACGCCTGTCAGGAAATATAGATTACGGCTCTCAGACACAGACTGTTGCGAACGTTGCAAATGTCCGGGCGCAGGATTTTATCACCTGGCTTGGGACTGTCCACAGATAGCGCTATACTGGGAAATGGTGTATACCGCATTGGAGAGTATGTTGTAAATGAGGTTTGAGAAAAGTCCACTCATTATGCTTCTAGGTTACACAGCACATATACCCAGGAGTGGCAGGAAATTCATGGACACTGCGTTATTGCTGGCTAAACGGAAAATCGCTTGCAGGTGGGGGAAGGGAAGGGCTCCTAAATTTAAGGATTGGTTAGAGGATATGACGTATTGTCTGGAGCAGATCGGCATATATGCGGACACACAACCAATGTCCTTTAGACCAAAAGACATATGGGGACCTTTACGAGAGTATTTACTTCAACAGGAGCACACTGATACAGGGGGGGAGGGTGGGGAGAGTGGGGTCGCGGCTTCTTCTGATTGCCACTGAGGTGTGCAGGGTTTCTGCACCCGGAGTTTCCGAATGCAAACAGATGCAGGGTTATGATTCATGAGGTTTAGATGCTAACATGAGATGGATAAAACCCCTATATAATCTGTGCCACAGAATGTATGATGTATCAGGGTCCAGGAATATGTCTAGACTGCTGATGATGTTGACAAGATGCCGAAATATTTACTAGATCATATCACTGCTCAAGTCATGAAAGCTTAACAGATGAGGTACTGTGATCTCTATATGCTCGTTGTGCTGCCATTTTGTAATGTATTTGATTGAAAAATGAAAAATAAAGTGTTAAAAAAATTAAAAAAATCATAAAAAATAAAAAAGAAAAAATATATATATATATATATATAAATTTAGGTTCACAGCTGTTTTCAGGACTCGGACGTAAAAATAGGTGAATATAATGAGTTTGAAGAAAAACTTATGTCCTGGGTTGTTTTTAAGAAGGAAATCACACTGTGGTCCTGGATGATGATAGAGATGGAAGACGTCAAATTCATTCTCCCGGCAGACCTGTGGGGAAGATGCTTGCCTGTGTCTACACTGGAAGATCAATGGCAAATATCTATGTTTACTCTATATAAAATAGTAAAACCTGCACACCTGAGAAGGAAAAAAAAAAAAAATATATATATATATATATATATATATATATATACATTCAGGTTCACAGCTGTTTTCAGGACACGGACGTAAAAATAGGTGAATATAATGAGTTTGAAGAAACACTTATGTCCTGGGTTGTTTTTAAGAAGGAAATCACACTGTGGTCCTGGATGATGATAGAGATGGAAGACGTCAAATTCAATCTCCCGGCAGACCTGTGGGGAAGATGCTTGCCGGTGTCTACACTGGAAGATCAATGGCAAATATCTATGTTTACTCTATATAAAATAGTAAAACCTGCACACCTGAGAAGGAATCATCTTTTCACCATTCACAGGGCCTATTGGACTCCCAAAAGGTTATCTAAGTTCGGGAAAGGAGGTGATATCATGTGTCCAAAATGCAGCAGTAAGAAGATCTTCATATGTTTCTTAACTGCCAAAAGATTCAGCCATTCTGGAGGCCGTGAGTAAAGCTCTGTCAAATTCCTTGAAGTTACAAATCAAGGTAAGCGTTTTACTAGTTATTTTTTGGAGCTTCGGACCCGCAAATCTTTTATGCTATCTTTTTGGCCTGTAGAGAAATCTGTAAGCAGTGGCTGTCACAGGTTCCACCTAGGTATGAGGACTAGTTAATTTCTGTGAGGAACGTGGCTAATTTGTACATTGCAGATAAAGGACAAAGAAGATATGAATTTTGGATATCCCTTCTGAGTTGGTGGGAGCAACCATTACATTCACTACATTCTGCAGATCAGAGGTCCAATTATTAAGCCCTTCTTCGCCTCGGCCGATACCGTTTCTCTAAGGTGGCAGGTTTGTGTAGAGATGGTGTGTTTGGGGAGAAAGATTGTGGGAATCACAACTCAAGGGCGACAATAAGTGAATCCACCTCTTGTACCTCCTTCAGCATATGAGTTTCGGACATTTCGGTTGGTAAACCAAGTGAAATGGTTTGAAAGAGACAAATGAGGCCAAAAAAGCACCACAAAACTCACAACCGACAAACATTTTTTAAATGAAAACACATAAAATGTAATTAACTTCCTACACTTTACGCCTATAATCCCAATAACCCTTTACCCAAAATTATACTGTAATAAAATGTATCACACAATTAAAAAACGTTTTGAAAAAAAATAACTAATGGTATTTAACAATAATTATAAAGGAAGTAAAATTAATTTACTCCCCACCCTTCACCTGTATAAACCCAAAACCCACACCCTAATAAAATTAAACAATTACAATAATTAATTATCAATTAATTCATCAGTTTTAATTATCAACTACTCATTAATTAAAAATAAATTACTACCCACCCTTATCCCCTAAAAAGCTCAAAACCCACACCTAACATCAATTACACAATTACCATAATTAATTGTCAAGTAATTAATTTATATTAATTAACAACAAATTATTAATAATTACAAATAAATTACTTCCCAACCTTCACTCCTATAAACCCCACAACCCGCACCTAAAATGTACCCCAAAGATTTAAAACACAATTAACATTATAAAATCTCAATTAAAAAATATTAATAACTATATACATATTCATTAATAATTATAATTAAATTACTTCCCACCCTATTTCCCTAACCCTCAACCCACTACAAAACTAAAAAAATGAAATTAAAATAAAATTAATAACTTCTAAACATTTAGCACATATATTAAAAAACAAACAATACTTATGCAAAAAATACATCACATACATTTAAAATATATACTAAAATACATCACACTAATTAAAAAATGTATATTTTAAACAACTATATTTATGCAAACGATATTGACTTCTATATTTTTAAAATCAATATTTCTCACCCCGAAGTCGATATTCTTGACCACGATATTCTTACTGTTGATATTTCTGTGTCACAATGTTTAAAACTCGATGTTAGAGTAATTTGACATTTAAAACTCAAATTCAAATTCAAATTCCTTCATTCGGTTTCCAAAATTTCATAGAAAACCATAAAAGTACACTAAAAACACATACAATCAATATATTTAAATCATCACATTACAATGTTCCAAAAATATTTGAAAATTGGCGACATTAAAATACAATAAAACTATCTAGACAGATAAGTTGTAAAACAGTGCTAGGTTGTTAAGAAAATGTGACCAGCCATGGGTTTAACCAAGGTTTGATCGATGGTTAACACAAAACTTTAGGAAACTTCAGGAAACAGGCAGTATTTTTTGCATAAGTTTCTGCTTCCAGAAATCGGTGGACCAGAAAGTAGTCCCAACTTTTTTAAAATTGGTATAATGCAATATTTTCTAGGCTCTTTGTAAAATTTACAAAATAAAACTATATGAATCAGAGATTGAAAAGATACATCGTCACAGGGACAGACAGAGAGGTTCTTAGACCAATCATTCGGTTCTGGAAAAGTCACCAAACAATGAAAGATATTAAACCTAAAACCGGTCAGTAGGAATTTCTCATAGGAGTTCAGTTCATAAGTTAGATAGGGCTGCATTGTAAAGGTGGTCTGGATAGATAAAATGTGCTGTACTGAGGATTTTCAGACCTCGCTAGTTAGTCGTAGCTGCTCTAAATGTGACATACATAGCTTTTTAAATTATTTTCTTGATATCTCAGATATAGTTAACGGGGAATAGTAATATTTTTCCAGGCCTAGGTCATAAAATAATTTTTTAACATAAGCAAGCCAACTAATCTTATGCACATTTTCAAGCAAAAGGCAATCGCGCCGAAGGCTCCGGGATAATTCACTCTGTGCGGACGACCAGACACGGTGCCATAAGAGTATTGGTTGGAGTTTAATAGTGTCTGCTATGTATACCATCCCCAATTCTAAATGGCAACAGTAGGTTGAGGAGCTCTGTGGGACAGCAAGCAGATGTCTCAAAAAGCTATTCTTGACTTTCTGAAGGGTGTCCACGTTTCCGACCCCAAACCCCAGCTCCGTAGCATGCTATGCTAACGCATTTCGCTTGATATATCTTAATGATTTCAGTTGGTGGCCTTTTACCTAGCCTTTGTGCGAATGCTACAAGGGTAGTAGTTGCCGTGAGAAATAATAATTTTCTTGCCTCGATGGCCTGTTTCCATGAAGACTAATTGTCTATTAAAATCCCTTGGTAGGGATAAGTGTTTGTTCTGCCCAACTTAATACTGTCAAAAAAAATGTCCCTTATTTTCTCGGATCTTATTCCTGAGTGCATTACAAAGGTTTTTTTTAATATTGATTCTAAGATCCATGCTAGCCATAAAACTGCGGTATCTTTCTACGACTCGTTGGAGCTCCAGTGGAGTTCTGGCTAAAATCACGGCATCATCGGCGTAAAGGAGGTCCAGTATTGACCGAGAGCCAATAAAGGGCAGGTCCTGACCCCCTTCCAGCATAGCTGTATCCAACCCGTTGGTATACAAGGTAAAAAGGAAAGGGGCCAGGACACAGCCCTGCCTGACCCCTCTCTCCACTCCAAATGATGCCGTGGGTTCTCCCCTCAGACCATACCTTACTCTTGCCGTTGCGCCAGAGTAGAGTTTGCGAAGAAAGTTCACCAGGGGCAAGTCAACATCCATTTTCAAGAGGATCAACCATAATTTAGAATGACTTACACAGTCGAAGGCTGAGGTCAAATCGACGTAAGCCGTGTGTAAGTGCCCACCCTTTTCTCCAACGTATTTCCCCATTAAAAGAGACAGATTAAGGGCTTGCTCCACGGTGCCTAATCCCTCTCTAAACCCAAACTGCAAGTCAGAGATTATATTGTGATTGTCTGCCCAGCTCTGGAGACGTTCCAGAAGAATACGACCAGCCACCTTGCCAAGAGAGTCTAGGAGGGAAATAGGGTGATAGCACGATGGGCTGTGGCGATCGCCCTTTTTAAAAAATAGGGACAAGAATTGAAGCTGACCATGATTCAACTAATCCTACAGCACAGGCAGCTTCAAATACATTTGTTAGAATAGAGGACCACAGTTCCAAATTGTGTTTAAAAAGATTAACAGAACCCCAACCGGCCCGGTACTTTCCCACCCTTGCTAGCTAGTAAGGAATTTACCACTTCCAGGTACGTGAATATAAGTGGAATTGGATAGACTGTATGCGTTGAAGATGATGCTCGCCCAACTATTTTAGTTTGCTCTGAATATTTCATTTAAAACGTAATATTTCGACTGAATACCAAGCGTCTGTATGGGCACAATTGTTCCTATATCTGTTCTGTGAGTCTATCTGTCTGAGGTAAAACTAATCTGGGAACTTCAATTTTGCCTACCGGGGACTTCAATTTTGCCTACCTGCAGGTCGAGTGAGGACTGGTTTGTTGCTGCTGCCTGGGTGTTGTCCATCAAAGCCCACATCTCGCGGCTTCTCTCGTGAGCTGGGTCTGAGGAGGAGGGGCTGAGGCATTGTCTTCTGCATTGGACTGTGTGGCTGGTGCAGCAGGGCTGCGAGCGGAGTGTTCAGGGACTCCATCTCCCAGGAGCCCCTGACAGCTTGATCCCTAACACCGGGCCGCTCTCCCTGCTTGCCCTGCCCACCACCCACTCCTTCAAAAATCTACGTTTCCAAGCCCTCCCTGGGACTTCAATTTTGCCTACCTGCCGGTCGAGTGAGGACTTGTTTGTTGCTGCTGCCTGGGTGTTGTCCATCAAAGCCCACAACTCTCCGGACCCGCTTCGCGGGTCCCGCTTCGCGGCTCCTCTCGTGAGCTGGGTCTGAGGAGGAGGGGCTGAGGCATTGTGTTCTGCATTGGACTGTGTGGCTGGTGCAGCAGGGCTGCGAGCGGAATGTTCAGGGACTCCATCTCCCAGGAGCCCCTGACAGCCTGATCCCTAACACCTGGGCCGCTCTGCCTGCTTGCCCCGCCCACCACCTGTCACCTCCTCCTATATCCTACAGGCCATAATCTCCACTGCGCTGGAGCGCGCGGGAGCGTCCCGGGAGAAGCCCGAGACAAGGGCGGGACCGTCTGTGGCCGTCCGTGGTCGGGCGAGGTTGGGCCACCCCCATGGATCTGTTGTATCATAACACTTTATTTTTGGTTTAATTAATCATGTCTCTACGCTCTGGTAAGTTACAAACTGTTCAGTTGCAGACGTCCAAGGGGGTGGTATCTGGGCCCTTGGACGCCTTCATCACTAGGGCTACAGGCATACCAGAAAAAGAGATAGCTATGGTTGAAAAAAGGCTCTCAATTGATCTAGTTAGTGGGAAACGTTCTTCATTAGGCTTAATTGCTACAATACCAAGTCCCGAGGCACCGGCACCGAGTGCTAGTCATCACTTGGTCATAGCACTGGTGGTTGTGCACTGTGAGGAGGGAGGGGCTTGTCCCTGATCTCCCCAGATATTGATACAAACCCCGGTAATTCACACAGTAGTGGGGCTGAGGATAGTGTGCTTCTGGCTAGTCAATCTCTGCCGGACTCATCCTTCGACGAGGTTCCCATGAGAAACTCTTTGCGCAAGAGGAAAAGATGTAAGAGACGCAAGAGGGGTGGTGTCACCAAGACCCCAAAAATAAATGGCTTACCCATTCCAACCATTACTCCCGAAGTAACTACGAATCCACTCCCTGCTTTGGTTATGAATGATTCCCTGCGTCCTCCCAACATCCCTTTTGGGTCCTCAGATCCCTGTCCCACGTGTCTTACTAGTGATGATGGCTTGTTGGGTAAAATAGAAGCTTTATTCATATCCCTTTTACTGCCCGTTCTGGAAAGAGCTAGATTGATGACCACAAAATTGGATGCTCTCGAGAATCTAGTTAATATCAACACTGGGCTTTTAAAAAAATTAACCAATCCTCAAAGGACTCTGGCGAATCATATCCGCTCTAGTAATCTTAAATCAAGGGGAACAGTGGCTACAGGTGAATTATTTTCCATAGCATCTGCTAAGCCAGCACCCATGACGCCAGCCTTGAATAAACCTGAAGGGACGGGGGTAGGGGGAAGAATTGTAAATAATGACATTACACCCATAGTGGCCACGACTTCACAGGTCCCAAAGAAGGCTTGCACTAAATCGAGTACCTCTAAGCCGCTTGTGGTTAAGTCAGCCCAAACCCAAGCGAGGGGCGACTCGAACACATCCATACAACCCAAAATAAGTAATGGAGTTTTGGGGAGCAGAATTACCAATCTCTCCATTCCCCCCGCGAAGGTCAACAAACGGGGACCCCCCCGCTTAGACTCACCAGTTGAAGCCAACCCATACACGATTGTCCTAACAGGTGTCGCACCCATCAGGGAGGGCCAAACTGAACACTATCGGGATCTTAAAAATAAAGTCGTATTTTTGCTAAACAAACATCGCCACACCCTCTTCCACAGTTATATTGAATGTGAGAAGAGTTGACTGGGTAGGCCACTCCACTAAGGACTTAGAAGGGGACTGTATCATCATATCCTTTAAGGACCCTTGGGTAGTGGATTCTATACGCAGGGAAGCGAGATTTGGTAGGCTGGGTGATGTGCAGACAGTAGGTCTCGGGTACTTCTATCCCAAACTATCTTATGAGTACCCCCCAACCATATGATTCCAAGAAGACTATTCAGAGGATTCGAAGCAGATAGAATCCCCTCTACCCCGTACTATCCCATATTGTTTAACCACTTCGAATCCCTGTCTGGTCTGGAGGGTATCGACTGACTCTACCCTGTGGCTGGGAGTGGGAGTGTTTCAAGCAAATATTTTGGTAGGGCTAATGAAGTCTGTAGCATGGCAGCGATTGGGGGGCAAGGTACCCAGGATTTTGAGATGGGGACAGCACCCATTTTTAATATGAATGTTACTCTGGAGGTGGATCCTCAATCCAGCAAGTGTGACTTTTTGGGAGTGGTTCAATGTGCTCAGAATGACACCGTACCCCCCAGTCAGGCTGTGTCGCTCAAACTAGCCTCATGGAATATAGCGGGGTTAAAGGGGCGCATGGGTTCAGAGGATTGGGTAGACTTTATTGACACCTTTGACATTTTATTGTTTCAAGAGAGTTGGGCTCCCGATCCAATCCACAGGGTTGGGTTTTTAAATTTCTTCAAAGCAGCAGTAAAGGGTCATAAAGGTAGAGCCTCAGGAGGCTTAGTTATCTGGGTCAAACAGTCTATTGGCTATAGACCAGTGGAAATTGTAGTGGATTACCCGGATCTCTTGGGAATTAAATTATGCAAGGAAAATTGTCAAGAGGTCGTAGTTATTAACGTCTATGCCCGAGGGCGCCCCGGGGGGCGTTGTCCAGCCATATTAAACGTATTAGATGCTTACCTTGAAGGGATAGGGAGAGATAAGTTCCTCCTCTTAGCAGGGGATCTTAACTGCACTTTTGAACCTTTGCTCAGTGCGGGGGAGGACCTGGGGTTGGAGGAAAACATCGTGTGGAATATCCCGATGCTGTCCCTGAATAATATCAAAAGGGCCACAGAGGCGGCCATACATTGGGCGGGGTTGTGTCTGGATTGGCATCTGCGAGCAGCCAATGGGCGTACGGCCTCTGATAAGGCCGGCAAACCCACTTTTGACAATGGGGTTAGCAAAAGCAGAATAGACTATATTTTGTTAAAAATGGAATACTGGTCTCTTCTGGTCGACATGGAAGTCATGGTTCGCCCAGAAAGCGATCATAATCCATTGTCCCTTAGCTTAAGACTCCCAAATGTCCCCGATGGGTCTAAATCCACTGCATACCTAACGGGTGATGCCATCTTGACTAATGACAGAAGAAGGCTCAAATGGTCCAGGGTTGTCGAGAATCCCTCCATCCTAGACGATATAACCGAGGTAGCTTGGTCGACCCTGAGCGACATCTTGAAACTACCCTCCACCACGGCTGCCATTGACCCGATCTGTGACCTTCATGAACAGTGTTTTAACAAACTTAAGGCCCTTTTAACCCTTCCATTAACTCAAGGAAAGGCGAAGGCATAGGGTTGTCGAGAAAAATGGTACAATAAAACCTGCAGAGTCACACATAGCGAATTAATTAAAGCAGTTTAATCCAGGATCACAAGCGATATAAAAGAGGCACGCTTAAGGTACAAAAAAGTACAGTGGGTGGTGAAAAAAGAGTGGGATGAACGCCATTGGTCTGACCTTTTAGAGGCCTGTAGCTCCCCTAATCAAGTTAAATTTTGGGAAATAGTGAAGTGGGGCAGGAACCCCGAATCACAAATTCCTGTTAATCATGTGTCTGTGGAAGCATGGGTCGAATTTTATTTTAGCCAGTTTTTAGATCCAGATTTGGAATCTTGTAATGGCCAAGTCAAGTGGGAAACTTCCATCCACACTCATAAAGAAGTGCTAACTTTTACCTCCTTAGAAACCGAGTCTGCACTTCGTCTGGTTCAGTGTGGGAAAGCACCAGGGATGGATTCCATCCCGGCCGATCTATTTAAAACTAACCTTCATCTCTGGGTTCCCTACATAACCTTGATAGCCAATGCCATTGCTAAGGGGGCACGGATCCCAGTGTCCTGGAAGGGGGCGGAAATTCTCCCCATTTTTAAAAAAGGGGATCGATCGGTCCCGGGCAATTATCGCCCTATAAGCCTAATTGATTCCCTATAAAAAATCATTGCCAGGATGGTCCTTGCCAGAGTCCAGGGTTGGATAGAGATGGAAAGTATCCTTTCCCCACAACAGGCCGGCTTTAGATCAGGCACCAGCACCATCGACCAGTTCTTCAGATTTACCCTGATTTACTGGAAGGTGGTCCTGTTGGGCGGCGGACCCATTTATGCCGCCTTTGTAGATCTAAAGTCGGCCTTCGACCTTGTGCCTAGGGCCAAACTGTGGGCTGTCCTGAAAAACCTGGGACTGCCGCCGGAATTGCTCGACCTGGTAGTAAGACTACACGAGGGCAACTTTGCCAGGGTGAGGTGGGGAGGCCAAGGGCAGGTGACGGATTGCTTCCCCGTAACTTGAGGCGTCCGTCAGGGTTGTGTGTTTGCACCCACGCTCTTTTTGTTGTTTATTGACCAGGTGGTGAAGTTCTTTGCTGACACTCCCACTGATGCTCACTCACTGAGTGGGACTAAATTCCCCATGCTCATCTTCGCCCATGACACCTTGCTCCTCTCAAAGACCCGTAGTGACCTGCAAACCGCATTAAACAGATTCGACGAGTTTTGCAAGGCCAACTACATGAGAATAAATGTGAGCAAAACCAAATTTATGGTCTTAACTAAAAGCCGCCCCATTAAAAGTTCAGTGAGCATGAATGGCAAAAGTCTTGAACAAGTAGAGGTCATGACCTATCTAGGAGTAACCCTGGATCACCGCCTTAACTAGAAACCACAGGTTGACACACTTCATCTACGATTTGCACGCCTCCCCCTTTTGTCTCCTGTAGGAGCAAAAAAGGTCTCTAACAAAAGGGTTAAACCTGCTCTTAGGATCTATGAAACGAAGGTCAGCTCTGCTATCTTATACTGGGCTGATTTATGGGGGTATATGGACCTATCATCTTTGGTAAAAGTCCAAAATAAATTTATGCATAAACTGGTAGGACTTCCCCAATCTGCCCCGACCAAACCACTCTGTCTGGACTTGGGTTGTAAACCTATCAATGAGATGGCTCGATACCGGTTAGTAGCTCTGTGGAGATGCATTTGGACGTCCCCAGATTTAAGCCTCTTTGCCAGGGAATTAGAGGAAGTAAGATCAGCCTGGGGGTCCAGTAGTATACCCTGGCTGCGTGAAGTTAAACTAATCTTGGAAGACATGGGTTGTAACCAGCTGTGGTCCTCCCCAGGGTCCACTATCTTTCCCTCCAAGCAAGACTTCAAAGCACTATATTGGGCCTTCGTTCGACGAGAGTCTGTTATTAGCTCAGATGCTACTAGCCTAACAGGTAGATTCCTGTCTCACAAACTGGATCCCTCCTATGAGATTTATTGGGACGTCATTACTAAGTCACTTGATAAAAAACTGTACCACCAGTTTCGAGTTGAGTCTCTGCCTTTAAGGTCTTTTACCAAGAAGTGGTCCCCCCCTTCAACTGATTCCTGCCCATGGTGTACTCTCCACAAGGAGAGTGCTGGTAATTTTTTATTTGCATGCCCTGCCTATCACGCACCAAGAAACAAATGGATTAGGCCTATTTGCCGCCAGCTTAAAGTTCGAGGGAGTGCTGAGGCCTTGTGGGCGTTACGTACCACCACCTCAGAAGTGGTAGTCGTAGGTGTTGCCAAATACCTGGGGTGGGCTTGGGTTATAAGAGCCAGACATTTGCAGGCATCTTGATCTTATTTTTTTTTAAATGGTTTTAAACTATGAGGCCTTTATTATACTGTTTAATTCTTTATTAACGATGAAATGTTCTATGTATTTATGATGATCTTAACTTATTTCTTTCTATCGTATGTTTAATACTCCTTTGCTATAAGATGTCTTTTATGATATAAAAATCGCAATAAAGACTTTAAAACCTGAAACCTGTAAAACTAATCTGACTTTGTACCATGTATAAGACGGACCATGCATTCTCTGAGGATTAGTTCCCAGAGGATTAGTTCTTTCTATCTTTCGGTAGTTAGGAAATGAAATATTTTGGAAGAGCACATGGGTTGTCATGAAAGGAGATTTGCCTTTCCTGAACTCAGATTGCACTCTTCCTCATGCTCATAACTCCTTTCCCGCCTTAGCCAATCTCATTTCCAAACTGCCCTAAGAATGCCATGTTGAAGGGAGTAATAAAGAAGGGTTTTCCAGGTGGTACCTTTTAAGTATCTAAGGCAGGATCATAAACCTTTTCTTCTTATCTGTTTATGGTGAGTGATATCCCACAGTTTTGATGGAGAATTGGGGGTAGTTGAATTTCTGACTAGTGGGTGTCACTGGGGTTGTTGACTCACTCGAATTTAATGTACTACTAGTATCTGAGAGAAACTTCTAACTGCTTATTCCTTACATTCAAAATATCCACAGGTGTCAGACTAGATCCGGAATATTTGTTGTGAGCAGTACCCCTGCGCGCTGGTAGGTGACATCTTTTGGATCTGCAAGGTGTTGTTGGCATTGTCTGTGCCAACAGTGACACGTGTGGCACCTATATAGGCGCTACTCCAGTGCTCTGACGTCAGTTCTTTTCTTTCCATGACAGTCAGCGCAGATCCGGATAAGATCTACCTCCAGTCACTTTTGACTGATTGCTTTTTGAACTTTTGTCGAGGACTTTTTGAGACATTGTCTCCTGGTGAGGCAGGGTCGTCCAAGCAGAAGGCTGATTTTAAGCCACATGCACCTGCCACCAACAAATGTTGGTGATTGACCCACACCTCGTCTGGCACTGGTCCCACAAGTGCGATCACAATGCCAAGGCCTGCTTTGATTGTCTCGGCATGCACTCCAAGGCCTTGAGGCAGTGCTTCCTTAAGTTCCTTGACGCTCGATGTATGACGTCACAGCAGTCTCAATCGCAGGTGAGAGGAAGGTCCTGGAATTGGTTGCGTAGCCACTTCAAGCTCTAGTCATCGCACTCAAAGTAGTGCTACCATTTGGGTATGTCCCACCAGCATAAGAGGAACAAGGAGGCAAAGAGGACTTCAACTTTGCCCCATCCATGAAAGTCATTTAAAATGACAAGGGAGCATGAGCATTCGAGGCTTGACTTTGTGGATGAGCCTGCGCCTAGACCATCTCTGTTCCACCCTGAGTTTCTAGAAGCCGCAGAGACCCCAGTCCAACTCAACAATTTTGTAATGGCCCATCCCTGCTGAAGCGCCTTTGTGCCACACAGGTTCGAAAAAGACCCCTACTGGTCTCCCTCTGCCAGGTATAACACTGGCACAAGTCCGACCCCTTGGAACCATGGCTGGATCTGGACTGGTGCCAGTTGTGCCATCTTGACCTTCCCCGGCACCAGACCCACTTCTGACATCCCCGGCACAGCTGGTGCGCACCGATGGTGCCATCCCCATTCACATCCCTGATTCCAACATAGAGCCGGATGGGTACTGTCCGACGTCAATTTCAGCACCAACTGAAGGCAATCCATCCAGGCCGGAGACTATGCTGTTGTGCTTTTAATTTGACACAATAGGACACACCTAAACCTTGCACTCCTGAAAGGAGGCAAATGCACTGCTGCCCCTTTAAATAATACTTGTAAAACAACACTCCCAAAAGACAAGGCAAGAAAACAAGACCAAGCACTCTCTTAAGGCGAGACAAGAAAACAAATTCAGTGCATTTAAAGTGACACACACGATTATTAATTCAATATTTTGGAAAGGAAGGAAAAATATATCGGTTGATGCAGACTCTCAAATATCAAGTAACTTAAGCAAAAAATCAGAATAACGTAGTATATATACATGTAGCGAAGAAACTTAAAAATTATATACACAAGTAAGTAATATCTCACCGATCGTTCACTCAACATCCTTACCAACTCAAGCTGGGGAGCCTGTTGACAGCCAGGCATGTACTCTTGACCGGGGCTCAAGTTCCGAACTTTTGTGATGACACATCTGCCCCTAAAATGAGCTCCAATTCGTCTGTCAACATTCACTGGCTTTCATACCTTTTACTCAACGTGAGGCGAAAGTTCTAGAAACCTCACTCGCTTTATTCTGTTGCAAAAAACTGAGCTGGCCATACTGGTCTGTGTCAAGGGCAAGACAGAAGCTGGCCAGGCTCCTGTATTTTGACCCTGAGACAGAGCTGTACGTTCCACACATTCCCTGAAAGGTACCAAGCAAGCATCCCACACAACATGTTCCAGTTCACACTGATCGGTGAAGAGCGAAAAAAAGTGAAGACAAAAATCATCTCCTCCCCACTTTGTAGCTATGTGCGAGCACAGAAAATGGATCCTGTTACACAAGATGGAGTCAGCACAGAAAATTGAGCCACTTATGTAAAATGGAGCCAATGGTCAATATATAATTCTTAATATAACTCAATCCACCCTTTGATCATTGGCTTTCAGACTGGGTACAACAACATAACGATATCAAGATACATATTGCTAATATTATCCCACCTAAAACAGACCAAATTTTAAACAATCTGGCAAACACCCAAACAACCAATCCCACCATCCTTTTTCTACATCCTGCTTGACATCTTTAGCTAACTTGTGTAAAGCTTCAATGTGGGACTGAATTGATTTGGATGATCTGAAAGTAGCATATACCCTCAAAGTCTGAACATGTGTGATAATGTTTCAGGAGTAAATAATCGATTGTAAGATAGCGTTTCTTGCCCCCCGCACATCTGATAATAATTATGCTAAAGCAACTGATGTATGAATAATATTTTTTTCTCCATCAAACATGCTAATTCATCAACTGCCCTAGAATTATAAATGGTTAGGCATAGAATTACAACTACTGAAGCAGCTAAACTGATATATTCACACCTAACAAAGAAATGAACTTCAGAATCACAATGTTCACTGAGTTGAACAGCTTCCCTTGTATTCTGGGCATGTGATGATGGATTTAATGAGAACATCATGAGGTGTAATCTAGTACAGGCACATGGTCCATCTCTGATATTTTCTGGAATATATGTGTATGTAACATCACCACAAGATAATAACCACCATACAGGCAATTTAACATGCCTGAAATGAACAGCGCTGTAAAAACACGGGTTGACCCAATAGGTCGCTGGGACCTGGGTGAATAAGTGATGCAAACAAAGTGGTCCAGGATACTAAAACAAATAAACCATAAATGAAAAAACACTTGAATAAATTAAAAGAGAATATAACAGCATTGTTTTTAATAACAAAGTGTACCTTAAAAATTATTCATAAAATACATCAATAATTGATCACAATTAGTGCCCCTAATGAGATGGAAAGGGAAGGGTAGTGGTTGGAAAGTGAAGGGACTAGATGAATAATGAGACAATGGTCACTTGACCTCAATAAAACATAACTATTAGTTAATTAACACAAACTAAAAATCACAATTCATAAATTGATTAAACAAACTCATGCCTCTGAAGAGCAAAATCACAAATGATAAATCGGGAAAGAGGCTGAAGATAGGAAGCAGTGTCGACGTTTCAACCCAAATTGATGCAGGCATACAGTGGAACCTTGCTAGAGGGTCTTCATCGGGACAAGGACGAGAAAGGGGCAAAAGATCTGCATAGAAAATTAATAGATCGATATTAATAATGGTCATATTGATCCATGTTAATCAGTCGCTTCTATACCTTCTAGAAGCTGGACCCCTCTCGGTGGCTGTCTTTATCATCGACCTCAATGAACCCAGACCCCCCTTTAAAGTCCAGCGATTTCAACGTGTCAGGTATGCGATAACTTTCCCTTACCTGACTATAGCACAAACACAACTGTGGCCAAACTCGTGCGTCTACTACTAAGCATGTAATTCTTAATGCTTTATAGAATACGGTCGGGTCCATTACTGGAGAGATTAACCACATAGGAACCCCTCTGGGCCTGCAGCTCCATTAAGATTTTCAGGTAGGCGAATGATGAATTGCTGCCTGTCTTGACAAACTCCTTTAATCTAATAGTCAGTGACCCCAATTCTGATAATCTACCCCTTGTAGGATCCTGATTCATGCAGCAGATTCTCCTTCTACCTCCGACTATGTTCCTTTGAGAAGGTAATAAGTCTAATGTGCCCTCTGCCAGTATTTGCTGCCATTTAACACCAATTGTTGATAACAAATCTGGTCACGTTCTTGACAGATATATTGCACGATAACGAATTTCTCGTGTTTTGCTGTTCCACCTGCGATACTCCATCTCCAGAGAGTTCTTTGTTAAATCTTTAAGAGACCTTGATTTACTTTTATAACAACTGCAAGGTTCTACTATGTTTTCAGTCACTGTATTGAGATCTTCGAATTCATTTTGATACCATACGTATTAGTAACAGCAACCTTAAGATGACATTTGGTACAGTTCGTTTATTTAATTAGGATGGGGTCATGATATCACCCCTCTGTGGTGTCTAACCAATCATCGGTTGATACCCGGTGTCCTCCAAATGTATGTATTCCTTTTTGCCCTGGTTTCAATGATTGTGTTTCCATGGTAATTGTTCCCTCTCTGGCCATTTATAACTATTTTATGATTACCATGGACCAATATGACCATTATTTATATTCATCTATTAATTTTCTATGCAGATCTTTTGCCCCCTTTCTCGTCTTGGTCCTGATGAAGACCCTCTAGCAAGGTTCCATGTAGGCCTGCCTTAATTTGGGTCAAAACATCGACACTCCTTCCTATCTTCAGCCTCTTTCCCGATTTATCATTTGTGATTTTGCTCTTCGGAGGCATGAGTTTGTTTAATCAATTTATGAATTGTGATTTTTAGTTTGTGTTAATTAACTAATAGTTATGTTGCGAATCTGGCTGAAACCACCAGATTGCAGAGAGTCCAGAATGCGGCAGCCAGGGCTCTGGTTGGTCTCCCTCGCCATTCATCGGTATCTGGAGCCTTGAAAAAACTGCATTGGCTCCCGGTGGGAAAAAGGATCCAGTTCAAGGCTTTATGTTTAGCCTTCAAAATCCTTAAAACAGCTTCTCCCCCCATGCTGCGCCCCCTCCTGTCTGAATACACACCTAGAAGATCGCTCCGCTCAGAAGGGCAACATCTTGCGACCATCCCTCGCACTAGACTGGCCAGAGTAGGCGGACGTTCCTTCAGTTTCCTGGCTGCCAAGCTATGGAATAGTCTGCCCGAAGCCATCCGGGGTATTCAGGACCTCTTAGCCTTTAGAAAGGCCGTCAAAACTCATCTTTTTCAATAATTTGTCACTTTTCTGTGCTAACTTCTCTCTGCATTCTGTCTGCTCGCAGCGCCGGGACGCCACTTGGCTGGGGCAGCCGTGCGCTATATAAATCTCCATAACATTAACATTAACATTAACATTAACATTGAGGTCAAGTGATCAATGTCTCATTATTCATCCAGTCCCTTCACTTTCCAACCACTACCCTTCCTTTTCCATCTCATTAGGGGCACTAATTGTGATCAATTATTGATGTATTTTATGAATAATTTTTAAGGTGCACGTTGTGATTAAAAACAATGTTGTTATATTCTCTTTGAATTTATTCAAGTGTTTTTTCATTTAGGGTTCATTTGTTTTAGTATCTGGGACAACTTTGTTTGCATCACTTATTCACCCAGGTCCCAGCGCCTTATTGGTTCAACCCGTGTTTTCACAGCACTTCCTGTACAGGTTCCCATCCTGTGAGGTTTCTATTTGAGATTAACAGATTAACTCTCATTTTATTATGGTCGAGAGGGAATTACTTTCATGTTCTGAGGAATACATCACCCAACTGATAGGCGACCCTGCCAAGACCTTTCTTCCCTCCAATGTGCCCACGATCGATTTTACACTGAAGGATAAAATAGCCCGCTTGGAAAGGTTGGAGAAGAAACTAATTCGAACAAGGTGGCATGGCCACTTGTTCACTCGCTATCTCCAAGAAAATATAATCCCAGTGGGCCTTCAGATTAAAATCGAACCGGCCATCTTTGTTGAGGTCCCGAAGTTTAAAGAAGGTTTTAGCTACGTGGCCAACAACTGCTCCCGGCACTGGATGGTGCTGGGGGTTGAGACTGCAGGTGAACAAGTACAGTCTATATCCAAAGAGATTGCAGCCCTTAAAGCAGAGATTAATGGGGACAAAGCACCGACTAATGCCAAAGAGGCCCTTACAACACTGGAAGCTACTCTCAAAGACTTTGAGCTAACAAAACAGAATAATAAGAAACTTGAGAAGCTGGCTCGTGACCTGCGGTTCTACGATAAGAAGAAGACTTATCCCTATTTACAGGTGGACTACTACCGTCAGGATACCCAAGGCCGATTTACCAACAGGGGATCGGGACAATCACGTGGTAAACGTAATTATAAGACCTTCTCCGATTCTTCCTACAGCTCGGAAGGGGAATTTGAACAGTCGGGACCCAGCCATCCCCATACTGGACAAGATTACAATTACCAACCTCGCCAACAATCTTTTTTAGAACAGGGTCAGGAACAATGGCAACCCCCCAGGAACCGAGGCAACAACTGGTCCTGAGGTTACCAACGGGGCCAACAGTCGGACACCAGAGCTGGGAAGGAGGTCGCGGCAGACCCCAGAAGAGATATCAACCTGCCGCAATGTATACCGTTGGTGAGTCCACCATCCAACCCGGTAGTGAACATCTCTAACTATCAGCTCTCTGACGACGAGCTCAGTGTACTTGGAAAAGGCCTTTCCTATGTACCAACTGATATCTCTGATCAATTCACCATCAGGTCCGAACTTTTCAAGTTCTTCAGGAAAGTCCGCCTGAGGTACTTCTTTCGGAATAAAGCACCATTCCATAGCCAATCACACACTGGCTTGCGAATTCCTTCCACCTTTGTCCCACCATCAAACACCATGTCGCACAAAATTCTAACATACGAAGCGGTGGTATTGCGTGATGTTAACCAAACCTTGGAAAAGCACCGCTACCACACATTCAACATCAGTAAAAATGAAAAGATTGCCCTTCAATCCCTTGGGAAGAACCGCAAGATCATAATCAAACCAGCGGACAAAGGTGGCGCCATCGTGGTCCAGGATACCACAAATTACAAAAAAGAAATTTACAAACAACGCGAAGATGGCATCAGCTATAAGAAACTTAATATCGATCCATCGCTGGCCCTAGCCTCTGACATCTTGTCCTTGACCAGAATGGGGCTTGATGAAGGGTTCCTTACCGAACTGGAATTTAACTACCTCAATCAGCAGACCCCTAGACTACCGACAATATATACTCTCCTGAAAATTCACAAGAATTTGGAAGAACCACCGGGAAGACCCATTGTATTGGGTTGTGGGTCTATGCTGGAACCCCTGGGTCGGTATATTGACTTCTTTGTAAAATCCTTAGCTGTGGCGACTCCCACCTATCTCCGCGACACAATGCACACTATAAACATCGTGGGCGGATTGCCTTTTGATGCCGAAAAACAGATCTTGGTTACTTGTGACATCACTACACTGTATACGAGCATCCCGCAGGAGGAGGCTTTGACAGTTATGACACGCTATTTAAATCAGAGGATTGCCCCAACACCTGTACCAACTGAATTCATAGTATCACTCTTGAGGCTGGCTATGATGCACAACTTCTTCATGTTCCAAGACCATTTCTACTTGCAAACCAAAGGCGTGGCGATGGGGGCTACATTTGCCCCTGATCTGGCCATTTTATTTATGGCTGCCTTTGAAGAGGATACCATTCTCAATGACCGGAACCCATTCAAAGACCATCTTTGTTTATGGGCCCGGTACATAGATAATATCATTTTCATCTGGAATGGTGATGAAACGCAGTTGCTGGCCTTTCAGGCATGGCTAGATTTGCAATCCAGAGACATTAAATTCACCTTCAAATCAGATGTAGCACAGGTTGACTTTCTGGATCTCACTGTTTACAACAAAGATCGCATCCTGCAAACAACTCTCTTTCGTAAGCCAACTGAGCGTAATTCGCTCCTTCAGTATGAGAGTCACCATCCTAGGTCCCTTAGGGATACCTTGCCCATTGGGCAATTCCTGCGACTTCGCAGGAACTGTTCGGATAAGACACATAATATGGAGCAAGCTGAAGACATTATGACCAGACTAATACAGAGGGGGTACCCTCGACGCCGTGTCAAAAGGGCCAAAAAACGAGCCTGGCACAATCCGAGGGAGTGCCTGCTACAACCCAAACAGAACACTGACCTCCAGAACAACCGGATGGTTTGTGTTACCACCTTTTCAACGGAAAGCAATAGGGTAAAGAAAATTATAAATAAATATTGGCCGCTGATATCGGCTACCCAGCCCTACCAGTGTATGCATTCAAAAGGGGCAAAAGCATCAGGGACCATGTTGTCCGATCCTTCCTCCCCCCGGTGGAACCCAGAACTGTGTTATCACTTTGGAATCTTCCACCGGTGACAGGCCACCATAGATGCACCAAGTGCAAAGCTTGCAATAATTCGATTCAGACAAAGGTATTCGAGTATAAGGAACACAAGATCCCTTTAAAATCACACACGAACAGTAACTCTTCCAATGTTATCTATGCCATCATTTGTGAATGTGACCTAATCTATATAGGCCAAACCCAACAAAAGGCAAAAGTTAGGATCTTGCAACACACCAGCAGGATCAGGTGTGAGGTAGTAGGAGCTCCACTAGTAGACCATTTCAAAACTGAAAAACACTGACCAGACAATTTTAAGTGGGTTATCTTGGAGAAAGTCACACTGGGTCCTAGAGGTGGCAGTATCCCCAATATTCTCAACATCCGGGAAGCCAAATGGATGTTCTTGTTTGATTCTGTAAAGTCAGGACTTAATGAAACAGAAAGTACCTTTGCCCAAATGGCAAATTTATAACATTTATTACTGTGTATATCCAGGTTTCAGAGTATATAGTTAATTGTTGATGCTGACCTTTGTAACCACACAGCTTTTACCATTGTGCCGGATAGGTACGCCGATTGTTGGTTATCTGGATTTCTCAGTTGTACTGTGTACATGCAACCAAGTAATGGGAATGTGGTCTCTGCTTGCCTTCGTGACTGACATGGTAGTCAAACATTCAATGAGGGGACGGCCTTTACCATCTTGCATGATAGGTACGCCGTCTGGTGCTCCTTTCTTTGGGCATCTGGAAGCTCATAATGGATTATGATTATCAGTGATATTAGTTATCAATGTATCGACTTTCCAAATGTAATCCTTGTTCCCCGACCTATGTGTACACTTTCTCTTTCATGTGTATTAATCTGGGGTGACTTCATCTTATATACTTTGCTAATTCAATTTTGGTTGGAATCTGTGATATTGCAAACATTGGTACCAATATGTATGTAGACAGACCTTTTTTGTAGTCTGTCACATTTCACCCTTAATTGAATATTTATGAAGCAAACCATTCTCTATGCCCAATTTTATTGACCGATATACTATGAATATAATCGAGTGTCCTATATGCAACACCGCTCTGGGTACTATCGCGATCGATATTGCTCTCAATGCACCGGCTATATATAACAATAACGCTGGATGGCCCATATTTGACGCATCTCGGTATAATTAACATTTTTCCGAGTATTCCTATATGTTGCATATGAGTGTAAATAAACCCCTTTAGATCGTTATATCAATGATTTATTCTGAAATGCATCAGACTGCCCATTGTAAGCCAGCCTCGGGCAGTCTGTTTTCCGTTTCTATTGAAATATGCGGTCACGTGATCGGAACTCTTACCTAGGAAGTCAATATCCCTTTCACTCAAACGCCGATCGCTGACAAACTTGGATGAACAGAACCCCCGTGTAAGCCTGTAAATTACTCCAGAAGGTATGCATGCCCAAACTTTACTCCAAATAGTAATATCTTTGTTCTAACGTTACGCGAGTAAATTATCCGTCGGTCTTTTGTATTTTCAGACTCCTGACCAACTTATGCAGCCGCTATTTTCTTACTACAATACGCTAACATAAGACCCTTGTGACAGCCCGAGAATTTTTAAAGGTATGCTATCTATGACTTTGCTATGTGGTAAAAAAATTTAAAAAAAAGTATTGGCCATTATCTGTGTAAATAATTCAATACAGTTGCTTCTATACCTTCTAGAAGCTGGACCCCTCTCAATGGCTCTCTTTATCATCGACCTCAACGAACCCAGACCCCCCTTTAAAGTCCAGCGATTTCAACGTGTCAGGTATGCGATAACTTTTCCTTACCTAACTATAGCACAAACAAAACTGTGGCCAAACTCGTGCGACTACTACTAAACATGTAATTCTTAATGCTTTATAGAATACGGTCGGGTCCATTACTGGAGAGATTAACCACATAGGATCCCCTCGGGGCCTGCAGCTCCATTAAGATTTTCAGGTAGGCTAATGCTGAATTACTGCCTGTTTTGACAAATTCCTTTAATCTAATAATCAGTGACCCCAATTCTGATAATCTACCCCTTGTAGGATCCTGATTCATGCGGCGGATTCTCCTTCTACCTCCGACTATGTTCTTTTGAGAAGGGAATAAGTCTAATGTGCCCTCTGCCAGTATTTGCTGCCATTTAACACCAATTGTTGATAACAAATCTGGTCACGTTCTTGACAGATATATTGCACGATAACGAATTTCTCGTGTTTTGCTGTTCCACCTGCGATACTCCATCTCCAGAGAGTTCTTTGTTAAATCTTTAAGAGACCTTGATTTACTTTTATAACAACTGCAAGGTTCTACTATGTTTTCAGTCACTCTATTGAGATCTTCGAATTCATTTTGATACCATACGTATTAGTAACAGCAACCTTAAGATGACATTTGGTACAGTTCGTTTATTTAATTAGGATGGGGTCATGATATCACCCCTCTGTGGTGTCTAACCAATCATCGGTTGATACCTGGTGTCCTCCAAATGTATGTATTTCTTTTTGCCCTGGTTTCAATGATTGTGTTTCCACAGTAATTGTTCCCTCTCTGGCCATTTATAACTATTTTATGATTAACATGGATCAATATGACCCTTATTAATATTGATCTATTAATTTTCTATGCAGATCTATTGCCCCCTTTCTCGTCCTTGTCCTGATGAAGACCCTCTAGCAAGGTTCCACTGTATGCCTGCCTTAATTTGGGTCAAAACATCGACACTCCTTCCTATCTTCAGCCTCTTTCCCGATTTATCATTTGTGATTTTGCTCTTCAGAGGCATGAGTTTGTTTAATCAATTTATGAATTGTGATTTTTAGTTTGTGATGGATTGGTCCTGATCCGCCACGGTGAAGTTCCACGCCGCCACGTAGCACCTGGGCTTTCTGTTCCTTGCTCCTCCCCCTCACTCTGCTCCATGAGAATGATGGCGCTGGTGGTGTTCTGTTGGCGTTCCTGATGTGCTCACGGTGTTCGCGTTGTTTGCGGTGTAGCGGGGCTTGCTGACAAGTCTAAAAAAGACATTTTATCATCGCTAAGGAGATAAAGAGATAAGGAGAGATATACGCAGCGTGTGAAATGCGCTGTGAAGCGCTGTAAAGTTTGGATGATTCGAGGCTCCATTCAGCCGAGGATGCAGTGATTTGACGACTGACCTACTCAGCTGTGGTAATCACGAATAACTGGGGGTCTTGTCGGTGATTGAAATCGTTTTGCTCCGCCGCTTCAGCCATGTAGTTTAGCGTTGAAGCCGCTGTGTGGGCAAAACTACAAGTCCCAGCATTCCCGAAGACCTGGCTCTTTTTGGAGTTTACTGGACCAATTCTGTTTTTGGCTGAGGATTGAAGGTCAGAGATCTCGAGGTGAGAATACATCACCTTGTTATACTTATTTCGGCGCAGCAGGAATTGGTTCTGATTTTGGGCAAGCAATTGACGGCCAGGGCCAGGGCGATAATACGACGTCAGCCATTGAAAGATAAATCAGAAAAAGCTAAGCGGGAAGGATCAGCTACGGAGAAAGAAAACTCTTCTGTCGAAAAATTCGGAAAGCTCTGGAGAGGGTGAGGACAATCTCCCGGGTGACAACCCGATACAGGTTCACCAACAGGGGCCTAGTAACTCTATCACTAGTGAAGGGAAGGAGTATTAGAGTTGCCCGTGGGTGGAATGGATATGGCTTTGTCCGGCTTAGCAGTGAAATCGTCGGAATTGGTTCAATGTGGGAATCGGATCCACAGGTATCTACAGAAGTCTCGACAGTCTGCACTCCTAAGGTCTCTAAACAATTTCCGTTATTTGAGCGAAAGGGCGCAGTGCACATTTCTGCTAATACAGCCGGGACTCGGGCAATCCTACCAGGGGCACCAACCTCTTTAATTCCTCCAACAGTTACCCCTCCCTTGAAAGATTTTGGAACTCCAGACTTAACACGTCGACTAGTGATTTAGTCAATTTAATAGACCCTCCCTCTTTAGACATAAAAACTGCCTTATTGAGTGATAATGAAGCCTCCACTTCTCCTACCAGTACTTCTATGGTTGCCCCCCCAGCCGCCTCTAATACCCTGCCACAATCTAATCCAGATTCTATTGGCGACACTATGGCACATACAATGGCACAGAGTCCGATTTTGGAGATGGACGCTAAGACTACTGGGGATTTTCAAATTTCAGTGAAAGATATGTTAAATCTGATTCTGGGGGAAATAAGAGAGATGAAGCAATTCCAAAAGGCTGAATTGGCAGTAATTGGCAAGCATCTGGATAAAATTGAAGATTCAATGGCTTCTTTTCCAATTCGATTTCAAGAATCTGAGACCAAAATTTCAGGGTTGGAGGACAATATGACTATTGTACAGAAAGAGATGTCTAGTGTATCCAAATCTTCGAAAGCCTTTGAATTGAAATTGGATGAGTTAGAAAATTATAATAGAGGTCGAACCTTCGAGTAGTGGGCGTACCAGAGAATATTGAAGGCTCGGATATGCAATGGATTACTTCTTTCTTTTCTCGAGAAGTAATCTCTGAGTTTAAGGGAGACTTAACAATTACACGTGTGCATCGAGTTCCAGCTCGTCCATTTCCTAATTCTCCGTTTCCCCGGACAATTATTGTTAACTTTGCTGATGTCCATGTCAAAGAAACAATCCTATCACAGGCCTTTAAGCAAAGACAATTTCATGCCAATCCAACTACTAAATGTCGGATTTTTTCCGATATGTCGGCTGCCGCTGCCAGACGGAGAAAAGACTTTGTAAAGATTTTGCAATTATGGATAAGGGCGTGCAAGCCTCGATGGCACAGCAGGCAAAGTTAAAAGTATTGATCAAAGGCAAATTCTACTTGTTCACTGATATTGATGAGGCACGTGAGATGCTTAACCAGCTGGCGCAGGGTTAGGCCCAAATTAGATATTGGATGTAACCAGATATGATTGTGGGGGGAGGGGTAGGTGAGGAACAGGGGGGTCATGGGGTCAGGGGCGCAACAACAAGGCGCCTCCATTAGAGGGGTTAGTGTCAGGTGGCCAGCGTGGGGAGGATGTGAAGGTGTAGTACAGGGCCACGGGGCTAGGTGCTGGAAGGGAGCACCTGAGGAGGGGAGTGGGGTGGGTGGGAGAAAAAATGAAAAATTGAAGTTCTTGTTGGATTGCGATCGAAAAATAAGTTGGCAAGAAGTTTGTTTCAATGATTTATCAATGATTTATATAGATGTCTATTGGGGGCTTAGAGTAATTTCCTTCAATGTTAATGGGCTGAATAATCGGAAAAAAATGCGAGCTATCGAGCTATGGATTAAGTCAGAGTGACCAGCTGTTGTAATGTTGCAAGAAACTCATATTGTAGCAGCTAAACTTAATTCCTTTTCTATGTTTAAAACCTGGTCACCATATAGAGGGTTTTCATGCGCTCAAGAATCTAAAAGCAGGGTCGCTCTTTTTTTAAATCAGAATCTAGATGCAGAAATTATCCAATTTGAAGATGGAGGGGCAGGGCGGTGGTGTTGGGTCATGTGTTTAATAAAAGATAGGAAGAGACCGATCACTTTTGTTAGCTTTTATGCCCCAGTGGAAGATCGTGCCCCAATCTATGATGAGTTATTTCAATCATTGCTGCTAGTTAGGGGGGATATAGTGATAGGTGGGGATTTTAATATCCTTATGGATATAAAATTAGATTCCACTGGTGCTTCGAGGAAACAATCTAAACCAAAATCAAGAAGGTCTATTATGCAGAAAATATCTTTATTAAATCTCTGTGACCCATGGCGATTAAAATTTCCACAGAGAAAAGAATTTACTTGTTGGTCAGGGAGACATAGATCCTCTTCTCGTTTGGATTTTTTTCTGACATCTAGGTTATTAAAATTTTCTTATCAAAAATTGTTGCACAATGGATTCTCAGACCACGCAATGTTGCTAATTGAATTTGAAGTAGGGGAAGAAATTAAGTCTTCTAAAGGATGGATATTTAATAAAATGTATCTACAGGATAGTAACTGGGTCTCCTTTTTAAAAATCGAAATTGTCGAGTTTATTACTCGCAATTTAGACACGGCCCCACTGCATATTGTTTGGTACTCATTAAAAGCCTTTATTCGCAGTATCGTAATCAGTAAAGACGCAGAAAAATGGCATACTATTAAACATACTAAGACTCTACTTTATCAAAAAATCCATTCACTTACTTTGCTTTGACAATCTAATACTTCACGTGATGTACAAAAAAAATTAAATGAGGCCAAACGTGAACTTAATACGTATTTTTTCACACAGAGTGAACAACAATTTTTTACGGATTTATGGGGGGTGGTTTTTCTGGTAAACTCCTCGCATGGCAGGCAAAAGAGCAAGCTGCCGCAAATTTGATCCACTCGCTAAAGTGCCCGGTCACTCAAGTAGAAGTATCACAGTCGGATGCCATTGGCACTATTATGTTGTCCCATTATAAACAGATTTATAGCCAACAGCAAAAAATAGATCATTCTAGGCTCTCAAATTTTTTAACCAGATATGATATGCCCTCTTTATCCCAGGTAGATAGTGATTCAATGATGCGCTTATTTTCTAAATCAGAATTAATGCTTAAGAATTTACCAATTGGTAAAGCTTGTGGTCCGGACGACTTCCCAGCTGAATTTTTTAAGATTTTCTTTAGTGTTTTTTCTGATTTATTACTACAATTATTTAATTATATGTTAATGGGTGGCCAAGTTTCAGACTCCTTTGGGGAGGGGACAGTTGTTAGTTTTCCGAAGAAAGGTAAAGATTCAAAAGACCCTAACTCATACAGGCCTATCACATTACTTAATACTGATTATAAGATCCTCACTAAATTACTATCAATACGTTTTAATTCCATTGCAACGGATATTATCCATTCAGATCAGAACGGTTTTGTGGCAGGCCGGCAGTTAGTTACCAATACACACTTTCTAATGGAGGCTTTAGATTATTTTCAGATAAAAAAAATCCCGGCTTTAATTTTATTATTAGATGCAGAGAAAGCTTTTGATTTAGTGGTGTAGACAACTTTATTTTCTATTTTAAAGCACTTCGGAATCCCTTCACAAATTATTAGTTTAATTCAAGATTTATACACGGGTGCCAGAGCCAACATAATTATTAATTCTGTTATGATGGGCACAGTGTCGGTCCAACGGGGCACCAGGTAGGGCTGCCCCTTATTCCCTATTCTTTTTGCTTTTTTTATTGAACCACTAGCCACAGCAATTCGTGAATCTGTAAATATCCCTCCACCGATTGTTTCTATGGCAAAAATTAAAGGGAGGTTATCGAATTAATAAAAAAAGACGGAAATACTAGTTTGCGGTGGGGGGAGGTGGATTTACACGATGATTTAGTTGGATGCATTAATTCAAGACCGAAAAGGTATTTAGGGTTTATGTTTCCACTTCGATTTCCGATTTAGTTATGTTGAATTTTGATCCACTTTTACGGAAGTTACAATCTTTGTTTACTAGATGGGATTCTTTGCCATTTACTATTTTGGGACGGGTGGCACTTATAAAGAAGTCTATACTTCCACTATTTAATTTTTTATTTTCAGCTATTCCGTGTTTTTTGCCTAGTAGTATTTTTTCAAAAGTAGAATCATTATTCTCAGGGTTTATATGGGCAAAAAACGCCCCAGGATAGCAATGAAGACACTTTATGCGGACACCGATTTGGGAGGCTTATCCGTACCTAACCTTAGAGATTATTATAGTGCATATTTCGCCCAATATTTAGAACGATTTACATTCGCAATGCAGAGTCCAAAAGTATTGATTAATTTCTTTTTTGATCAAATTTGTCAAGAGGCTCAGACGCCAGTTCCTTTGCAGATCCCTAAATCACCAAAACTCAGTCGGTACAAGATGATGTATTGGTTTTTTAAACGTCGTGACGTTTTTCTTAAAAGGTATTCTCTCCCACAGTTTAATTCTAGAACTCCCCTAAGGAATGCTCTCATTTTCATGGGAATGAAAATTGGAGCAGATACTGTTTTGCAATGGGAACGGGCTGGGTTTCACACCCTTTCAGATTTTTTAAGGGAAGGGGTTTGGTTGTTACCAGGAGAGATGCAGCAATTAATTTCAGGGATTTTTTTGTTATTAGGTTCCTATGTTTCGATTTTCAAAACACTGGAACAAGTTGAGCCAAGAATTATTGGTTCTCCTTGCCAGTTACGGGATGATTTGTTTTTGATCCCCCAGATGAGGAAGCCAGGGGTATGGAAACGTTGTCTAGCTCAACATATTGAGGTAGATCTTAGTACGAAAGCCATCAAAAAATGGCAAGAACAAGAGAATCATGTTCTTACTATTAATACCTGGAAAAGTATGAATAAGCTGAATTTTAGTGTTCTTCGAGGATCTAATTGGAGGAGAATGTTATTTTTTAGTAAATGGCTCCTATATCGTACTCCTGCTGCCATCTCTAAAATGTATGTTAATACTAGTGCCATTTGTTTTAGATGTCAGCAATATACTCCTGCTAATTGGTCTCACACTATAGCTCATTGTGTTAAAATTGTGCCATTTTGGAACGAGATTTTCGAATATTTTTCAAAAGTAGTGTGGGATCCAGATTACTTACAACGTTAAATTAATACTGTATGGATATGATTCTGATCTTGGATTGTTAGAACAGGTGGTTAAACTATTATTTATTGTAATGGCAGTAGCAAGGTCACCCGTGATTCAGAATTGGAAATTAACACAAGCTCCTTCGTTTAATACCTGGCTTCAAAAAATGAGAAATGTTAGAACGAGTGAATTTCGATATGCACAGTGAATTGGTGGGACAAGGAAATTTGAAAAAATGTGTAAATTGTATTTTGAGTAATATTGGACTTTTGTATTCTGTAAATTATGTTGTTCTGTATACTTACTTTTTGGTTGCCAATGTATGTTGTTTTCATTTTATATACTGAAATTATAATACGAGAACTTCAATAATAAATTTTTTTTTCTTCTAAAAAGGGATTTTTAGTTTGTGTTAATGAACTAATAGTTATGTTTTATTGAGGTCAAGTGACCATTGTCTCATTATTTATCCAGTCCCGTCACTTTTCAACCACTACCCTTCCCTTTCCATCTCATTAGGGGCACTAATTGCGATCAATTATTGATGTATTTTATGAATAATTTTTAAGGTACACTTTGTGATTAAAAACAATGTTGTTATATTCTCTTTGAATTTATTCAAGTGTTTTTTTCATTTATGAAATGAACAGCAGCAGATACTACATTTTTACATGTCATATTTTTATGCATATTTTTACATGTACTCTCATTTTGATATTTGCATAAGATTTGTTGTTCCCACATCATCTGCGATTCAGTTCCTTTGAGTCATATTTGAGCACATTTACCAACGGTAATTGGGTCACAGGTCAAATTATAACAAATGTCGCCTTCAGTGAGATTGTACGTTATCACTGTTGTTAGATTATTCCAAGTATCATCAGTAGTTTCTGGACAAAACGGCAAAACTCTTTAGGTGAGTTCTCACATCATTTTTTTCCACTGCCCCGTCTGCATTTGTGACATTGAATGACTGCAGCAGGACATTGACGGGGGTAGGTATATCCCCTAGGCACGTGGAAATAATATCCATGGTGCTTTTCATGTTTGTCATGCAAAAGTGTGACCTGTTGAGGACTGTCTGTGCAAGATAGGACCACATGTTGTCAGGTCAAGTCAGCAATGCTGTCAATCTGCGCCACTTTGGAGTAAGGGCCTCCCGGTCCCTCCCTGCCCCACTCGAACATGACCAAAAACACACCAGCCAGCTCAAGCAGAGCACAGACACGCCATGTTGTGTTCTAAAAGAACAGAGAACAAACAGGTATTATTCTTTCTTGCAAGTAACATGTTCCCACTTTTCCTGCCCTGGTTTCATGACTAACAGGTCGTTGTTCTTTCCTGTTGCAATAACCTCTGCCTCTTCTGGGGTACTATTTGGAGATTCAACCCACACCTTAGACCCTTGATTCTAGTCAGTCGAGCCAAACCCTACTTCCACCTCATGGTGATAAGGGCTGGGGCAGTCCCCTTCTTCACTGCCTGCTATCCGGGCATGGTCTCTATTTGACCGACTCTGTCTCCAATTTGTATCCTCAAATTAGCATCTCCACTGTTCAGTTGGATAACCTTGATTTGACCTTGATAGTCTGCATCAATGACCCCTCCCAGCATTTGAATGGCTTTTAGAGCCAATCCAGAGCGAGGGGCAATCAAACCAAAGTGCTCCGGTGGAATCTTGATTCCCACTCCTGTCTCAATGAGTGCTATATCTCTTGGCTTGAGTCTGTACAGTTTCACATCATGTAAATAAAGACCTGTAGCCTCTGGTGTCACCTGGTACAGAGCCAAAGCTCTAGGAGCTGTCTCCCTGTAGAGGATTGTATTAGTGGCTACATGGGGCTGAATCTGCAAGGCTGAGGTTAGCATCCACATCAGAGGGGTTTCTGCATTTGCTAAGGGTCTTTTGCGCAACATTTGTACTGCTTCATTCAAATGATCTCTCCACTTTTTCAATGACCCATCAGACAACTTTCTAAATTGATCTTTCAACAATCCATTCACCCTTTCAATAAGACCCACAGCCTGCGGGTAATAGGGAATGTGAAAGACCCACTCAATGTTGTGTTGTGCACAATAATCCTGCACTAATTTGCCTTTAAAATGAGAATCATTGTCACTTTAAATCTGCAGTGGAATTCCATAGTACAAAATCAACAAGTCTAACGTTTTCAATTTTACATGGCAATGCTATCAAATATCCAGTGTATGTGTCCAGAGCCGTGCGCACATATTGACATCCTCGACTAGTTGACAAGGGCCCAATGTAATCAATCTGCCAAGTCTGTGCTGGTAATTTTCCTCTACCGAGCTGGCCTCTCACTATCTGTTGGACTGCTCTATGTTGGGCATGCTGACAAATAGGACATTGTAATATTGCAGTTTTGATCAGATCTAGGGGAATATGTATCCCTCTATTCTATGCACACCTACTAGGAATTTTCTCTCTAAAGTGTCCGCACTTCAGATCTGCCCATTTTTCAATCTCAATCATGTCAGAATCTTGCGTTGCCACCTTGCCCTCTGAAAGTTTAGCTTTTTCATCTGTGTGGGAATTAAACCAGCGGTCAAGTGAGATTGATGGAACAGTGAGCATCTACATGATACACGGTAACTGTGCTTTGTGGCAACATGGCTTTGGTCTCTTTCCAAAGTTCCTTACCCCACACTTCCTTTGAATGTATCATCCAGTTATGGGCATGCCACGTGGAAAGCCAAGTGGCTAACCCATTGGCAGTGAACCACGTGTCAGTGTATATATGACATTTTCCTGGCAATTTCTTGTTTCAAAGCCTGATACACAGAAATTTGGGCCAGATGTGTGACCAACTTTAGCATGCACAAACAGGTTAGTGACCGATCTGTGAATGCTAAAATTGGAATGGCCATGAACGAACACAATTTTGTGAGTTGTAAATGAATTGCAACTTGCAAAAAAGTGTTTAGAGACTCGATATTTGGAAGGGGCGTTCCCTTACAAATAGTGACTCTTTAACCTCTGTATGAATGTTTTGCGACCGCAATTGCGGTCACAAAACACTTAGAGGGTGGTAATGGAGTTGCAAATGGTAAGGGGTCCTGAGGGGACCCCTTCCCCTTTGTTATAGGCTCTAAAAATATTTTTTAAGGGCAGACAGTGGTCCCAGGGACCACTACCCGGACTTAAAAAATGAAACAAAAATGTTTCATTTTTTTTTAACCCCTTAGGTGCTGCGCATGTTCGGCGGCCGATGGCACCACTGCCTCTATAGTGCTGCCGTCGGCCGTTGAACGTTCGAACCTCACCTGCGCAATGGAACATCCAGCACTGGAGCTGGACGTTCCATAGCAGCTATGAGGTTAATGCATCCCGTTTTAGTTTAAGGAAAACAGGCTGCATTAAAAAAAACTGCTTTATTTAAAAGCAGTCCCAGACATGGTGGTTTGCTGAGCCCAGCATGCCACCATACCTGGGAGGGCCTGCCATTCCCAATGGGCTCGCAAATTGCGAGAGACTCATTAATATTCATGAGCCTCACAATTTGCGACCCCATTGGGAATCACAACTGTTGTACATCCAGTTTTACAACTTGCAAACTGCGAGTTGAAATTGCGATGCAATTTGCGAGTTGCAAAATTGCTGGTCGTACATCTGGCCCATAGTTCTGTGAACTGGCTACTCTTTCCCTCTCCTGTAGTGGTGAACAAATTCTTGGTCACAGGATTGTATGACACCACTTTCCAGTGCTTTGTAACCCCTACATACCTGGCTGAACAATTAGTAAACCACACATGCTTCCTGTCTTCTAAAGACAATTCTTCAAATGACCTACCTCACTACTCAGAGGATTCTTGTATCTCAAGTACATCATGCAGCACCTCTGTATCTCCCATTGGGGCTTGTGCCACCTGCTCATTCAACACTGCAGTGCCTTTGGGACTACTCGACCCTGTCCTGTTTTGCCATTTCTATTCAATTATGCTGGCTTACTGCGCATGTCCTATTCTGTAAGTCTTGGGGGCACTCATCATTCATTGCATTATAGGAATGTCAGGTCTCAAAATCACATTGTGCCCCAGGGTCGAATGCTCAGTATCTACCAGGGCCCAATAACATGCAAGCAAATGCTCTCAAGTATCTGGCAATTTCTTTGTTCAAAATCCTAAAGGAACCCTCATTTTTCCTTGCTTCTGCCACAGACTCCAATTAGCATACAGTCCTTGCACTGTCACATTCAGCTCAACATCCCCCTCCTGCACGGGCCACAAATCTAAAGCACGCTGTATAGCTTCTTTTGCGGATTCAAATGCAATTTGCTGCTGCTCGCCCCATTCAAATGCATTTTTATTGCGCATTACTTTGTACAAAGGTGCCACAATCTGACTCAAGTGAGGGATATGCTGCCTCCAAAAATCAAACAATGCAATGAACCTCTCGGCTTCCTTCCTATTTCATGGCACAGCAAATTCTTTGATCTTTTGTCTCACCTGTGGCACCACCTCTCTGTGTCCCTGATGCCATTGAATGCCCAAAAACTTCACACTTTGAGAGGGTCCTTGTACCTTTGTGGGATTTATCTCCCACCCTTTACTCCGCAAATGTTCCACAATCCTGTCCAACTGAATCTGCACTTGCTCTTGTGTCTCTCCCTGTATCATCAGATCATCATTGTAATGGCAAAGCTGTACTCCAGGAATACCTGGTACCTCATCAAAATGCTCCGCCACCAGACAGTGACAGATAGTAGGACTGTGCAAGTACCTCATAGGTAATTTACTGAATGTATACTGCCTACCATTCAATGCGAACAAGAATTGCTCTTGGTTCTCGGGGCTATTGGTATTGAAAAGAAAGAATTGGCAATATCAATAGTCGCAAACCAAGTCCCAGAATGCTTCTGTATTTTCTCAATTAAGGTAACAGTATCTGGGACAACGGCAGTCAAAGGAGGTGTGTGCTTGTTCAATTTGATGTAACAAACTGTCATACGCCAACTATTGTCGCTCTTGCACACAGGTCACCCAGACTTATTCCAGGCGGTAGTGATTGAAGTCACCACCCTTGCCTCTATCATGTATTGTATGGTTGCACTAATCTCCTCATGCCCTCCTGGAATTCTGTACTGTTTCAAAATAATTATATTAGTAGCCTGGGACACCTTCTTTGGAGGAATCTTCAAGTGACCTACCCTTAAGGCGCCAATTGAAATGTACCTTTTTGATCCAAATTGATAGTACCCATCCTCCAAATACACATTCATTCCCTTAAAGATATCAATTCCAATAATATGTTCAGAGAGGGGCACAATCAATACAGTACACTCTCTTTTTGATATTCTCCCTTTTTTAGTTTGGACCTTTGTCTGCACAGCTGATGTCTCTTTTCCGCCTAAGCCTGTGATTGTGAAATACTACCCTTTAAACGTATTAAGATTTCCATATAACAAAGTGGCCCCCGCTCCGGTGTCTACTAGGACTCGGGCCTTATGAACAATACAATGTTTCCAATCCATTTCTATTTCAACATAAGGTTTATTGTCTTTGCAAGCCCATCTCTGCACCGGAGCTTGACCTATTTCCTAATCTGCTTTCAATCTGTCAACCCTTGCCCAGGTCAAATTCGGGTATAACCTGTCATACTCATGAGGGAACTCCTCCTCCCTCCAGTCATCACTGCGCCATTCACTTTCTGGATCTCTCCCCTCCTTCATTTCCAAATGAGCAGTTCTCTCACCCTCGTTTTCCTCTTCATCCACCTCTTTCTCTGACTCACTTGCATTTTATTCTGCTTACTCACTTTCCTTCCTCAGTCTTTTTTGTCCAACCCTCTTTTCCGATACATATCTAACAGACTCCTAGTCTCTATTTCATCTATCTTCTCTTTTTTCACTCCATTCCTCAACAACGCCATAAACATATCTCTCCTAGTCGGCCTGTTTTTGTCTGTACATACGTGTCTCTGATCAGGCGGCTCTTTCAGTCTTTACCCAGTCCCCCAACTCTCCCAACCCACAAACTGCCTTAATTACCTGCGCCAAATTATTACCAATCTGGTTAATAGCAAAGTCATCATCACCTGTTTGTAAGCAGGGGGAACTATACAGATTATTTTTTTTCGCACTGACACTGTCAACAGTCCATCCATCAACTTATGTGCATTTTCCAAAAAAATAGCAGTTTTGATCACTTCCTCCTTAAGCCTTTGTATAGCATCTCTCAACATATACCAATGTCAATCATTCACTGACCAGTCTGACTCTGTCTGCTATTTATGATTGCATCCGACCACTGCCAATTATAATAGGTGTGTATGATTATTGCCCCTGTAATTCCTAAGCTGCTCCTGCACTGTAGGATCAGTACTGAGTGTGCAGAATGTCACTGCATCTCTGTGATCCAACATTACCTCAGAGGCTCTCACGGCAAAGAACCTTACCATCCATGCAAGCAGAGATTCTCCGGGTCTTTGTCTGAATCTGTCTAAAATGTTATTAATCTCCTGCTGAGTAAAATCCTCCATAGAATCCATTGCAGCCCCCGTGGAAACTTTGGACCACTCTGTATTTTCCTACGATGTATGGCTGCGCCTGAACCACTTTACGTTCTTCCGACTCACCCTGATTGCTGGCTTGATCTCCAGAGTCTGAAATCTCTGAAAAATCCCAAACATTCCCATCCTACGTTTCTGGGTCCCAGTCAATACCTACCTTTGTGATAGCTAAGTGCACTTTTCTCTTGTTAACCCTTCCTCTCCTTTTCTTCTATTTATATTGTGTGATACGTACTGCAGCCTTTTCCACCACAGTCTAGTAAGTTTCTAACTTAACTTGTAATAGCTTGTTCTGACAAGTTAACATCGTCGAGGTATTTTTGGCTTCAATGAACTGTTTGTCAATATTTTTCATATTCTCGCTGCAGCTGAACACATTATTCATTGCTTTTATGATACGCACATAAGAGGATCCAGCCTCTTTGCCTAAATGTGCTAAGCTCTTTCCCTTTCTTAACAGGCACTTTTTGCAAGCACGTAACCACTTGTGCTGGCTCAGCGTCAGATAAACACACATTCCAATTTTCACTTAGCCAAGTGCAATGACCCACTCATCGGCAACCATACCATAGGGGACTAGCTCCCACCCAGGTATTTTAATTGGTATTTGGGAATCTCCCTTCGTTTTCTGGAGAAAAAAAATTTCAAATTTTTCGTATCCTGCAAGTGACGGCAAAATGCTGTGCTTTTAACTTGACACAATTGGACACACCTAAACCCTGCACTCCCGAAACGATGCAAATGCACTGCTGCACTCTTTTAAGGCGAGGCAAAAAATAATAATTAAGGTGCATTTAAAGTGACACACACACGTTTACTGATTCAATATTTTGGAAAGGAAGGCAAAATATATTGGTTGATGCAGACTCCCAAATATCAAGTAACTTGAGCACAAAACCAGAATAACATGTAGTAAATAAACATGTAGCAAGGAGCAAAGAAACTTAAAAATTATATAACATCTCACTGATCATTCACTCGACTTCCTTGCTAACTCAAGCTGGGGAGGCCGATGACAGCCAGGCATGGACTCTTGGCCGGGACACAAGTTTCGTTCTTTTGTGACGACACGTCTATCCCACTTATGAGCTCCAAATAGTTTGTCAATATTCTCCGGCTTTAATACCTTTTACTCAATGGGAGGCGAAGGTTCTAGAAACCTCACCCCCTTTCTTCTGTTGCAAAAAATTAGCTGGTTGTACTGGTCTGTGTCAAGGTCAATACAGAAGCTGGTCAGTCTCCTGTATTTTGACTACCAAACAGAGCTGTACATTCTGCACATTCCGTTAAAAGTACCAGGCAGGCATTCCAAACAATATGCTCCAGTTCACTCTGATCAGTGAGGAGCGAAAACAAGTGAATTACATGCTCTTCCTACTTTGCAGCTATGTGTGAGCACAGAAAATTGAGTCTGTTACACAAGATGGAGTCAGCACAGAAAATTGAGTCAATTAAGCAAAATGGAGCCAATGGTCAATATATCATTCTTAATATCACTACATATGCCCTATTGCTATGTGTCGGACGTGGGTATGAATGGGAGGGGCACTGAACCCTGAAGAATACCAACCCTTAGATGTTACCAAGGACTGTGTAAGGATTTGGCAGATGCCGGTGGACTGGACACTTCCCCAAATGCAGACTTGGTCTCTCCTTCTACTGTGCCCTACAGAGGAGAGCGCCTCATTTGCTATGTTGGTGAGGAGGGCAACCGAGGCTCTCGACCTTCAGCTTTCTTCATGGCTTTCAAGATGAACGTCTTGATGGAGGTGCTTCACCTGGAAGTTACCCTGCTGTACTGCTTCACCCTTTTAATGAAGCCCTCACGGACATCCTACTCGGGCCTGGTCCACGTCCTGCACAGGATCTCCAGTGAATAGGACAATTGTCCGCTGCCATTGCGCCACCCCAGGGGATCAACTTCTTCACCCAACACTCCACCGCAGAGAGCTTGATGATCCAAGCCTCCACTTCTGAGATAAATCCTGGTGCATGCCCTACCACTCCATCAGACAGGGAATCCAAGAGGCTGGATACCTTTAAAAATATGTTTACCTCTGCCAGTCTAGCACTGAGGTGGGTGAACACCATGTACCTTTTGAGATTATACTCCCACTAGCACTGACACTATGTTGTGCAGGTGCTGCCTATTGTCTCGGAGGAGGCCTGAGCCATACTCTGCAAAGCTATTGCTGACAGGAGGGACACAGCTAAGTTCATCAAATGCTGTGGACTGGTTATTACCAACTCACTAGGATTAGCAGTTTCATTGTCAGTGGCCCTTAGGCACCATGTCTGGTTGAGAACCACTGGCTTTTTGGGGGATGTCCAGGCCTTTCTCATGGACATGCCCTTTGATTGCTCCCGTCTCTTCAGTGACAAGGCAGACTCATCACTTGAGTGGTTCAAGGACAGCAGAGCCATAACCAGATTCTTGGTCTTTTCTCTGGTCATCATCCACCCCAGTCTGCCTTTGCTTCTTTCATGGCTACGAAAGAGGCGTCCACCTATGTCTCTACCTACCCAGCTACCACTGCACACAAGCTTCCCAGCCCCTGCTTGGCTGAGGACATGTTACCCACAGACCTGCTGGGTCAGGTACCCAGATATTGGACCAGTCCACCACCCCGCCAACTGCCGCAGCCTCCAAGCCCCTTTAGTTTGCCCTTTGACCATCATGGGTACTAAGTAGGAGACAGTATACAGCATCACCTGCATCACTGGATGTCGATAACATCCATCTGCTGGGTTCTGCAGATTGTCCGAAGGTGCTACTCTATCTACTTTATGACTAACCCTTCGCCTATGCCACCCACTTATGAACGACTGACAGAGGACCATATCTTCCTACTCCATCAGGGAGTGATGGCTCTCTTGGTCACGGGAGCCATAGAAAGGGTGCAGGCATCAGAAGTGGGTCATGGTTGTTATCCCTTCTACTTTTAGGTGCCCTAGAAGGACAAAGGCCTTCCTCCTATGCTAGACCTGCGCTCTCTCAATTTCTTCTTGAAAATGGAGAAATATAAAAAATGCTCACGCCCTCTCTGCCCTGGACCTCGGAGACTGGATGGTAGCGTTGGACTTGCACATCCCCATCCTGCCTGTCTAGATACAACACCTGCGGTTCACGGTAGATCACAAGCACTTTCAGTCCTCTATGCTCCCCTTTGGCCCTACAAGTGCTCCCCTGATGTTCACCAAAGTGATGTCAGTGGTTGCAGCTCATCAGCGGAAATCAGGGGTGTCAGTCTTCCCCTATCTCAACACCTGACTGTTGAAGGCAAGCTCATTCCAGGCAGTAGGCTCCCACCTCCAGACCATGGCGGACCTCCGGCACTCGCTGGTGTTCACTATCAACGTGCCCAAGTCACATCTGATCCATTTTCAGATGCTTCCTTTCATTGGACCCGTTCTGGACACAGTGCGGTTTTGGGCTTATCCTCCAGAATGGTTAATCCAGGATGTTTAGGCTACGATGCTGATGTTTCATCCTCTATCCTGTATTTTGATGAGACTGACTCTGAGGCTCATGACCTCTTTCATCCTAGTTGCGACACATGCACTCTGAATTTTTCATGCATTGCAGTGGGACCTGAAGTTCCAGTGGGCGCAGCATCAGGGAAATCTCTCCTACATGGTCCAGACCCCAGAGGGCACTGCAAAACATCTGCAGTGGTGGTTAACAAACTGTGGTTGGGTCAGCGGCAGACACCTCTCCTTTCCTCAACCAGACCTGACAGTAGTGATGGATGTGTCACTCTTTGGCTAGGGTAGCCATCTAGGAGTGGTGGAAATCAGAGGCCTCTGGTCCCTGACAGAATCGGGACTCCACATCAGTCTGTTGGAGCTCTGCGCTATCCGACTGGTATTGAAAGCCTTTCTGCCCTACTACCCTCCATCAAGTGAAGGCTAACGCCAGGGCCGGACTGGGAACCAAAACAAATCCTGGCAAAGTGCTTGGCCGGCCTCCGCCCAGGCACCCCAAAGGGGAAATGCCTTGTGCCTGCTACAGCCAGTCTAGCCCTGACTAGGTCAGCTGTCCTCCGATCAAGCTGCCCCTGCTAGAGGAACTTCTGTTGCAGCAGCAGGGAAAGGTTCTCTACCTTAACCTGTCAACGTTCCACCTTCATGCATGGAGATTGAGTGGCAGCATTTGAAACTCCCTGCATGAAGTCTAGAATGTTATCTTGGTAGCTCAGCATCCCTCCATCATAACGGTATATGCCTGCCATTGGAGCAAGTTTGTGGCATGGTGTACAACCAAACAGGTTGACCCTTTATCTGCACCCCTTTCCCAAGTTCTTCTGTTTATGCTTACCCTGGCCCAGAAGGGCTCTGCATTGGGCACATTGAAGGGTTATTTGTCTGTAATCTTCACCTTGCTGCAGCTGAAATATCAGCATTCCCTTTTCAAGTCCCCTACTGTAAATAGGTTCCTTAAAGGTTTGCAGCGCTTATATCCTTCAGCTTCCTCTGTAATTCCTCAATGGGCCCGTAATTTGATTCTTACCCTGCTAATGTGTGCTCCTTTTTAGCCGCTTCATTATTGCCCTCTTAGGCTTCTCACCACCAAGACAACATTTCTGGTGGAAATAATATATATACAGAGGGTCAGTGGACTACAGCCATTGTTATCTTAGCCTCCATACATCTCCTTTTCCCAGACATCCAGCCGCGGTACTCTGCTGTCTGCTCAGAAGTGCACAACTGAAGCGGTACCTGCATATTGCATGCCCCGTGGGGCCCTTGACCTCAAGGAGACTGCCGGCCTGTGAAAAGCGGTTGCTGCTGCTTCACCTTGCGGTAGCTCGCTCGCACGGCAACCCGGGACGTAAGTTGTGCAAAGTCACCCGGCATGAGTAATGAGCCTGCATTGCCCCCAGTCACCTCATTCCGAGACCCACAGCAGTGGCAGTAACCTCCTGCCCCGCGGTACCGTACTATGTGATCCTTAATCCTGTGGCCCGCGGGGGTGGACAGCGCGTTGGAGAAGTGCGCAGCGCCACCTAGCTGCTGATTCACGGCAACAGCCAATTGCAGTAACACAGGACAGAAAAAGAAAAAATATCTCCAGCATCATCCTGCACTGTGCCTGCCTGAACCACAAGGCCCTACAGCGTGAAGGAAAGCTGTTGTGGTCCGAGACAACCGAGCATGCCCGCCGCATCAAGAACTCGGCCGGGCCTCCTGGAAATTGCCTGAAGCAGCATCTAGTGGCAACTCGTGACACTGCAGCCACCAAGTAACACATAAAGGAAGCAGCCCTAATAAGTAAGATGGGTCTGCAAGCAACATGCCGTCCTTAGGATGGAGACCCAGCATAGCCTCTCTCACTTTGGTTTTGCATCCCTGCCAACAGTAGGTAGCATTCCCTCCCAGTAAATGGGAGTGGCAGAACATGGAACCTGCTAAAGCCTAAAGAAAGGTGACTGCAGCGCCACCTAAAGGACATGTGCTGCCAGGACTTATGCAAAAGGAGCAAAGGCAGCATTGCCAGCTGCACACTGACCTGCCTGAAAAAGATGTCAGCTACAGGAGCCCAGCAGCTACACTGAGTCCGAGGAAGACACAAAGGGAACGACTTTGGCAAACCCACACACAGCATGACACCCTGGCGGTCTAAGAGTATCTGGTGGCCGCATCCCCGCCCAACGTAGCAAAATTTAGACCGAAGGAGTAGCCCAGTGGCACTGAGTCAGTGTTTGCAGATCTAGGAGAGGTTCCCGGCTCACGTCTCTGCATAGAACAGTCAAGAACCAGAGGGTCCCATGCCAAGTACAAAACTTGAACTGTAAACATACTATATGGTCAAGCACACACCCCCGGAGGCCTCCTGTCATGGCAGTAAGTACAGCAGAGATACTAAACCTCAGCAAAGAGCATTAAGTAGCCCAAAGCTGCCCCAGCCAAGTAGCAAAGTGAAGGAGAAAGGGTGCTGCATGCCCCCAGTGGTGAATGGGCACCACTACAAGCCACATAACGGGCACACCAAGAGCTTGAAAATACCTTTCTAGCGTTCCACCTCCGTTTACACCCCACACTGCACACCCACCCATCACAGGCGTCACCGGTCCGGCGACTCTGCTAATAAAAGGTGCCGGGTGAACGTGCCCTGGGCCAGTTAACAGTACCCTACTACATTGTCCGCAAGTATGTGGGTCTAGCGCCCACTACATTACACTAAACATCTCCAATGGGAAAAAAACAACTATAAAGTCTTTTTAAAAAATCGAAGAGCCCATCAGATGGCGCTAGGCTCTCAGGGTGCTCAGAGAGCTTGGGTTTCTTCTGAAGGCTCAGGCTCCTATTAGAGATCTGAACCACTAAGGTCAGACTCTGCATCTGTGAAATCAAGCCTTGTCTGTTCTTGAGATAGCTCTGCAATCCAAGGTGTCAAATCTGGCTGATGCAGTTCAAACCCAGACAGTGGGAAACAAAACTCGAAACTTCAGCCCCCCACCTCCCCACACGCAAGGTATGTTGATGATGCCCCTTCTGCCTTGTTCCCTTGCTTCAAAACCCAATATCTACACTAGTCATTTGCAGCAAATGGAAAAGGAAAAATTTATTAAACAATATAGAAATCAATACAAAATAAATATATTATTGTTTGAATGATTTACACCACCAGAGAGATGATGCCTTTATTTCCTTAATTTCATTGAAAGCAGAAAGCAAAAAAATGACGTGTGTCCTTCTGTAACGAAACTGGTTCTCATGTAAAGCGCTCTGATTCCCAATGTCTCGGGTCTAGTTCGCGCTATATACAACTCTAAAAAGAAAACAATAATAAAAAAGCCAGAAACTATAAGCTTGAATGTTTACATTGAATATTATTCTATTGACTAAAACAGCTATGTCTTTAGCTGCAAAATTATATCTGAATATATTTTCATTCTCTACGGACCATAATCACCTGTTTTGAAACACAGGCAGATACTTTTTATTCTTCAGTTCTTACTCACTCAAATTCAGCAAAGCAAATATAATAGATTTCCACACTTAAACGAATTGTAAGATCCTGGGCAACCCACTTCTACTAGAATTTTAAGCTGGAGGGTGTACGCACCCAATCACTCCTTTTACCAGCAGTGCCTTCCCTATAAAATGTCTCCCATTCCCTCTTGTTGTGATAAGAAAGCCTTTGGCTAAAGGAAAGTTATCTGAAAAACTTCAAAAAAACTATTTTCCAAGTTTCAGGATGAATCTTGAACGCTTTTCCGCTGACATAGGAGAACAATTGAATCTTCCTAGTTCTACAGAGCAACTGTGCTACTGTGAACTACCATTAGGTTTCCGGACTGCTTTAAGTGGTCATACATTTATTCCCTGAATGTGTGTCTCAGATACTTCAGAGGACTCATCTGATAATTCAGACCCAGGAGAGGGAGGCAGTAATTCAAGAAGAGGAGGTGGAGGTGCCCAAGGTAATTTTTTATCCAGAGGCCAGTCAGGTACCCCGCAGAGAGGAAGGGCCAAAAAACCTCGGAGATGGTTCAACGCTCCAGGAGAGTGGAAGACTCGCAACAACTTTTACCAGTGGTAATACCCACGACACAAAATATGACTGAAATACTACCAATTTTCAATTTATCCAACCACACTCTACAACATTCTGAATTAGAACTCCTAAAGAAAGGGCTTTCATTTGTCCCCAAGGTGCGCCCAAACTATATGGAATTACAAACAGAATTACTTAGATTCTTTAGACTCATTCGGCTGAAAGCATTCTTTCAACTGCATCCCTCGCCAGAGTCTAATCGTATCACACCTTTCTGCCCCCCGTCTACTTTCTTACCAACAGCAAGTATGATTCCGCCAGAAATCATCACTTTCGAGAAACTTATTCTCAAAGATCTCGACATACAAGAAAAGAAGAGATTATTCATCCCTTATAATATTCCTAAAAGTGAGAAAGAGGCAATAAGCTCACTCAAATCCAATACTGATGTAATCATCAAAAGTGCGGATAAGGGCGGAGGAATCGTTCTGCAAAATATTGACTCTTATAAAGACGAAATCAACCGCCAGTTGAATAACAGGGAACACTACTTAAGACTTGGTCGCAATCCAACCACTGAGATCCAAACATTGATCAAAAAGATCACCTCTGATGCCAGAAACGAGGGGTTTCTTAGCAAAAAGGAATATAACTTCCTCAATGTTAAATGCCCTCGACTCCCAGTCATCTATACCCTTCCAAAAGTTCATAAGAACATTGAGAACCCGCCAGGCCGACCAATAGTATCGGCCTGTGGATCAATTTTGGAACCACTGGGTTCCTACGTGGATTTTTTTATTAAGGACTTCGTGCCTTCCACGTGCTGTTATGTCCGTGACAGCATGGAAATGATCAATCTTGTCGAACATTACCCTTTTGACCCCAATCATCAAACACTCTGTACGCTTGATGTAGAGTCGCTCTATACCAACATACCTCAGGGAGCGGCTCTACGAGTCATTGAGAAAACCTTAGACTCCAGGCCACGGCCCCACAGAGTACCAACACTGTTCATATTACAACTACTTGAACTGTGTCTCACAAAAAACTTTTTTGTCTTTGATGGTATATTTTTCCAGCAGATCAAAGGTACATCGATGGGAGCTATTTTTGCTCCCCATCTAGCCATTTTGTATATGGATGCACTGGAGACGGGCACAATCCTATCAGATACAAACCCATTTAGAGCCAGCATTGGTATCTGGCGACGGTATATAGATGACATTTTCCTGATTGGGAATTCAGATGAAAGGATTTTAAATTCCTTCTTGCATTGGTTGAATAATAACTGCGACAATCTGCAATTTACTCTCTCTAATCATAAAACAGAGATACCATTCTTGGACCTAACAATCTATCATGAGGCAGGCGAACTACTAACTCGCCTCTATAGGAAACCAACCGAACGTAACACCTTACTCAGATATGATAGTAATCATCCTAGAGCCCTTAAAGACTCACTCCCTTATTCACAGTTCCTCCACATCAGGCGGAACTGTTCATCAAAATCTGACTACTTTAGGGAGGCAGGTACTTTGTGTTCAAAGCTTAAAGCTCGAGGTTACCCAAGTAGACTAGTCAGAAACGCCTCAAAAAGAGCGTGGTACTGTCCCCGTGAGGCCCTCTTGGAACCAAAGACTAGGGAGAGATCAGATAGGATTGCCTGTGTTACTACTTTTTCTCCAATTTCCAATAAACTTTGCAAAACAATCTTGCGACATTGGCCAACCTTAAATTCAGGACAGCTAACACTGGAAAAACCCCTATTTGCATTAAAAAAAAGTAAAAACATAAAAGACCACCTTGTCCGGGCTGCTCTACCAGCACCACCTCCAAATAACACAATTGAGTCCAATTGGGGTCTACCACCATTGAGAGGGCATGTTAAATGTGGACAATGTATTGTATGCGGCTTGACACTTGAGGGGCGCACTTTTAGTCACAACAATGTCACAATCCACATGAAAGATTTCACTAATTGCAATAGTTGCAATGTAATTTATGCGGTTCTTTGCCCCTGCCCCCGGATGTATGTGGGGCAAACAACACAAAAAATAAAGACAAGGATAAGCCAGCATTGGAGCCGCATCAGATGTGGGACCCTAAATGCCCCCCTGGTAGAACACTATGCCAGTATGAACCACACAGCAGACGACCTGAAATGGACTATCTTGAAATCCGTCAAATTGCCACAGAGAGGTGGTAATCTGCAGCAACTCCTGAACCGGGAAGAACTGAAATCCATCATACAATTTAATACTATTCATACAGGTCTTAATCGGAGTGAGGATTGGACCACACTACTATGAATGAACTATATCGCCACAGAACTGATACTCCCACCCAGGAGAGGGAGATGTCTTTTTGAACAATATTTTTTAAATACTTTTAAGAGACGATTTCCCCAAATGAATGAAAACAGCTAAGAAGACTAATACAGCTGTATGAGTAGACAAAGATGCTGTAACCAACATATGGGGCTAAGTTAATTATAATGTTAATATGTATTGTGTGACCAGTCACCTTTCACTTGTTTAAGCATGCCATCACCGCCGACATATTCACGACCCCTACACCTGAATCACTATCCTTCCCTAAAAGTGTACCAGCATAGTGACAGGGTGGCTGGACACTTCGTAGGTACCCACTCCAAGATGGCGGCCATTGCTGCTTAATCCACCTCGGCTCTTTTTTTAATCATTTTTTTTAATCACCTTTCAAAGATGGCTCCCGGAGTGGGAACCACGTGACTTGTAAGCCTGTCCACAAACAACTCCCCCGAGCTCGCAAGAGGGAACCGGCATCTTGATCGAGGATCCCCTGCAGACGTGAGTCGTATCTCCGATTCGGTAAGCTAGCTCAACTTAGAAACCCCGCGTGTGCTTGGCCTGACTCTGAGCCGCACACTGACCCGCTTTCATTAATTAATTACAGCGCCCCAGCCCCACATCGATGGAGCGACGCATGCACGGCCATTGAAGCCCTACTGCAGCAGTCCCGTTTACTATTTACCGAATTGAGGTATTAAGGTAGGTCTCTTACTGCGCTGTAACTATCACTGCAGACCAAACCCATTTGAGCAAATTACTTATTATGGTTTCATTGTTAATTACTTTTAGTGCGCGAAGCCAGAAGCAACGGGTTACCGGTTTTTTCAATAAAGTTAAAACCCTCATTTTTCTCGGATCCCCACAAGGACCACTATGGTTTTCTAACCCTGGGTATGAAGTTACTTATTTACGTATTTTTCCACACACCCGAGTGCTTATTATACCACCGGGCTCATGACTGACGGTGTGTCTGATTATGTCTTAGCTTGACCTCACGCCAGAAACGAGTTCCCAATAGGTTACCTGAAGGTCTGCAAAATTCAGACGTGCAACAAACCTCTCAACTGAGAGGCTCTACTGAGATTTTCTGCACGTATCAAACCTCAACAACAGAGGTAGGAATAATATCTACCCCCTTACCCTTTCCAACGCTCAGGTCCCCCTAGCAATAGAGAACTATTCACTTAAACATTACTCACCATCACGGTCACCATGAGCCACAGTTATGGTTATTGTCTAAACCCCGTTACACCATCACGATCTAGCATGAGCCAAGTCATTCACTGTCATCACACAGTCCATATCGCAATATACCACGCATGGCACTGCGATTTCGAATGTGTTAAAAGCAGTACTTGTTGTGTTATTACTTGGCACTTTCACCCTGCACAAATCACACACTGCGATTCCGGATGTGGTACAAAGACGACAGACATGCGATAATTACTCTTGAGTTGTACTCTTTTTAAAAAACTTTTATTTTCTTTGTTTCTCCTAACAGGCTTTTACTTTCAGGCATATGTATTCTAAGTCCTGATGATGATCCCATTCAATTAACTGAGCAATAGGGATCGAACGTCGACACCCATGAGTGGGCATACATTTACGATATTAACAATAAGATTGTGTATGTTCCACTCCAGGTGATACTGTTATCACTCGCAGAATTTCCTTACAGTGCCCTGTTCTGCTCCTTTCCTTTGCCTGAAAAAACACCCCTTTCACTCTACTCTCATTCCTTCTTTCCTTCTTGGTACGGCACAGGCTTGTGTCATGCTATTTTTGTAAATAATATAATGTGTATTTGACATTGTTTCCTTGGAATAAATTCCTTGCCCGGCTGGGCAAGGAGACCATAACGTATAGTTTTCCATTGTGTTCTATACTGTATTGTGATGACTTTGAATGAGCTAGGAACCTCTGTTCCCTATAACCCCTTTAGCATGGGGACATGCTCTCCCCCACTTAACGGGCCAACAAACTTTCTGCTACCCCAGGAAATGGATATTTGTATTCACCCCCAATCTGCTCCCCAGGTGGACAGAATGCCTACTGAACACCAGGCATTTCAAAACAGAGACAAAACAAACAAAAGAACGGTGTGCCCTACCCTGGCATCCAGCCTTTACCCCTCACCAGAAGGGGCAATAGTGTCTTTCTGCCCCCCCTGGGGGTAGGTAGGATCTTTGTACCAATTGAGGAGATTACCCCAAATATGCCCCCCTTGGTTTAGAAAGTCCACCTGACGCCAGGGATTTTGCCTTTGAGGCAAAAGAAAGTAGTGCATGTGTTGCACTTTTGCATTTGGAACACCTCCACCCCCAAAAATGGAACACGCCAGTATTTTTATACCCCCCAACCTGGGGCAGACAGGCGGGTTGGCCTAATTTGCCCCTGGGAGGCATAGTTTTTATATATGGACCAGCAGAGTGTGGTTAACTCCCAATATCTTCCCACTAGCAGTAATGAATGGCTGCACTTGCTGGGTTTGGGTAGGTTGTCAGCCTTGGAAAACCTTGCCTCTTTCAGTAGGTCTCTTGCCTCTTTGTGCACCTCTCCTACCCCTTTTTACACCCCTTTTGCCTCTTTTTACACCTCTCTGAACTGCTCTTGCTTCTTTCTGCACCTCACTTGCCTCTTTCTGCATCTCACTTGCTTTTTTCTGTACCACTCTTGCCTCTTTCAGCACCTGTTTTGCTTCTTTCTGCACCTTGTAGTTAGAGTTAGTTTTAATATCCCTGCCCATTCATATACTAGGGCCATACGGGGGTACCCCAACCCATAGTGTACCCTAGTGTATGTAGGTATTTACATTGTATTCTAAGTGTCTTTCAGCATAGCACTGGCTCCATGCCTGGTTGGTCAGAGTCAGTTATCACCAGTACTCGTCAGAATAAAGTTGGGGGCACAGGATGACTTTGCAACAAGGCTTCTTTCTGCTCCTCAGTTTGTTCTTTGTGCACATCTCTTGCTTCTTTCTGTACCTTTCTTCGTCTTTCTGGACTTCTGTTGCCTCTTTCTGCATTTCTCTTGCTTCTTTCTGTACCTTTCTTCGTCTTTCTGCACATGTCCTACCTTTGTAGGCATAGTTAGAAATTAGCATTTATAAAACCTTTGACATTCACTGAAAAAACACAGGTTTCAGGAATGCTATAGTTAGACATTAGCATTTAAAAACCCTTTGAAATTTACTGAAAAAAACCATAGGTTTCAGGAACGTTATAGTTAGAAATTAGCATTTGAAAAGCCTTAGAAATTCACTGAAAAAAACACAGGTTTCAGGGACATTATAGTTAGGTGGACATTTGACTCATACAAAACCAGAGAAATTTGTCCGTTATAGTTAGTTTAGCTAGCTTACCCTTAAGGCACCAATTGAAATGTACCTTTTTGATCCAAATTGATAGTACCCGTCCTCCAAATACACAGTCATTCCCTTCAATATATTAATTCCAATAATATGTTCAGAGAGGGGCACAATCAATACAGTACACTCTCTTTTTGATATTCTCCCTATTTTCATTTGGACCTTTGTCTGCACAGCTGGTGTCTCTTTTCCACCTAAGCCTGTGATTGTGAAATACTACCCTTAAAACGTTTTAAGATTTCCATATAACAAAGTGGCCCCCGCTCCGGTGTCTACTAGGACTCGGGCCTTATGAACATTACAATGTTTCCAATACATTTCTATTTCAACATAAGGTTTATTGTCTTTGCAAGCCCATCTCTGCACCGGAGCTTGACCTATTTCCTAATCTGCTTTCAATCTGTCAACCCTTGCCAAGGTCAAATTCGAGTATAACCTGTCATACTCATGAGGGAACTCCTCCTCCCTCCAGTTATCACTGCACCATTCACTTTCTGGATCTCTCCCTTCCTTCATCCTCAAATGAGCAGTTCTCTCACCCTCGTTTTCCTCTTCATCGACCTCTTTCTCTGACTCACTTGCATTTTATTCTGCTTACTCACTTTCCTACCTCAGTATTTTTTGTCCAACCCTCTTTTTTCCGATACATCTCTAACAGACTCCTAGTCTCTATTCCATCTATCTTCTCTTTCTTCACTCCATCCCTCAACAAAGCCATAAACATATCTCTCCTAGTTGGCCTGTTTTTGTCTGTACGTACGTGTCTCTGATCAGGCGGCTCTTTCAGTCTTTACCCAGTCCCCCAACCAGGCATGGAGCCATAGCACTGGCTCCATGCCTGGTTGGTCAGAGTCAGTTATCACCAGTACTCGTCAGAATAAAGTTGGGGGCACAGGATGACTTTGCAACAAGGCTTCTTTCTGCTCCTCAGTTTGTTCTTTGTGCACATCTCTTGCTTCTTTCTGTACCTTTCTTCGTCTTTCTGCACATGTCCTACCTTTGTAGGCATAGTTAGAAATTAGCATTTATAAAACCTTTGACATTCACTGAAAAAAACACAGGTTTCAGGAATGCTATAGTTAGACATTAGCATTTAAAAACCCTTTGAAATTTACTGAAAAAAAACATAGGTTTCAGGAACGTTATAGTTAGAAATTAGCATTTGAAAAGCCTTAGAAATTCACTGAAAAAAACACAGGTTTCAGGGACATTATAGTTAGTTGGACATTTCACTCATACAAAACCAGAGAAATTTGGCCGTTATAGTTAGTTTAGCTAACTATAACTCGTGCCCCCACTAGGACTACTGACGACGTCACATATTACATGACATGGTCAGTGACATCACTGAGGACATCTTCCACATGATCATATGATGCACCTCCTCATATACTAATATAACCTTTGATACACCCACTCTAAAATAAAGACTACCATTTTCAAAACCATAGACACACCAGTACAAGATAGTACATACCCACTCACTAATTCCTGGGTCTACACACACATCCACTCATTCACCTATACAGTCACTCAGACATGCAGTCAACCATCAATACGGCACTATCATATGCATTCACATATCTATATAGACTCTCACATGCCACCACTCATCCATAGAGTTACTCACACACCTAGTCAGTCATGTAAAGAATCAATTACACTCCCATTTACTCACCTATACAGTTATCCACATTCCACCTCACTTATTCAAATATATACTAACACATACTTACACTCTTATACAATAACTAATACAAGCACACACTCATCCTTACAGCCACTTTCACAATTATTCACTCTCACATATAGCCATTTATATACTCCAACACTCACTTATACTGCCTTTCACATATGCAGTTACTCACACATTTACCACTGAGGCATCCATTCACTCACCAACACACCCATACACATACTCACCCACCCATACAGCCCTTCACAGATGCACTCTTGAACTCATACACACAGTGAATCACCCACTCACACATCTATCCACAGAGTCACACCCCCTACCCACCCGCACAGACACCCAGGTACCCATACAGATACTCAGACAACCAACCAATAGACCCATATAGACCTTCATTTAGCTACTCACCAACCCATGCAACCGCTTACACACCAACTGACAAACTAAACGGTGTGAATGTCTGTATCAGTCACTAACCCATGCATTCAGTAAGACACATTTAATCACTCACTTATACAGTCAGTCACGCACCTACTAAATCATCCATCCAGACACTTATACACCCACTCATTCTTCAATACACTTTGGCCTATATTTATATACTACCTACTGGTGGTCGCCAGTAGGTATATATAGTCAGGACCTAGTTACCATGGGAAATTCCAAACATTCTATTGGGAATAACTTTGGCGCCAATTAAGGGATCTGCCTGTAATTTTTCTTAAATTTGCCTCGCTGAGCTCCGCTCCTTCCCTGAAAGTTTCGGGGGGATTCGTAAAGCGGGGGCCGAGAATAAAGGGGGGCTCCCAAAACGTGTTAATCTCCATAGGGGCATTCTGACAAGGCTACAGCTCGAACGGCTGAACGGAATTTTACCAGATTTGGCAAAATGGTAGGGACTGGTATGCAGCAGTGCCTTTTGTATGTTTGGTGTAAATCCCTCCAGTAGTTCTTGAGAAAATTGAATTTGACATTTTTCAAATGGCATTTTCTATGGGACCTTTAGACACGGCTACAGCCCGAACGGCTGAACGGAATTACACCAAACTTGGCAAAATGGTAGGGACAGGTATGCAGTAGTGCCTTTTCTATATTTGGTGAAAATCCCTCCAGTAGTTGTTGAGAAAATGAATTTGAGCAAATGATATATCTATATGCGCTCAACATTCTATTGGGAATAACTTTGGCGCCAATTCTGTGTGTAATTTTCCAGAATTTTGGCCAGCTCCGCTCCGCTCCTTCTCTGAAAGTTTTAGGGGGATTCGTCAAGCAGGGGCCGAAAGGGGGTCTCAAAACGTGTTTTCCCCATGTTCATTTCCATAGGGACCTTTAGACACGGCTACTGCCCGAACGGCTGAATGGAATTACACCAAACTTGGCAAAATGGTAGGGTCTGGTATGCAGATGTGCCTTTGCTATGTTTGGTGAAAATCCCTCCAGTAGTACTTGAGAAAATTGAATTTGAAAATTTCCAAATGGCATTTTCTATGGGACCTTTGGACACGGCTACAGCCTGAACGGCTGAACGGAATTACACCAAACTTGGCAAAATGGTAGGGACACGTATGCAGTAGTGCCTTTTCTATATTTGGTGAAAATCCCACCAGTAGTTGTTGAGAAAATTGAATTTGATCAAATTATATATCTATATGAGCTCACCGTACGTGGACCGTAGGCGTACGGTACGTGTACCGTACGCGTACGTGCGCGTACCCTTACGTGCGCAAGCGAGTTTCTGATTGGCTGCCAGTCGACTGTCAACATTCCAAACTGTCCAAACCAGGAAGTGTTGGCCACCATCTTGTTTTTCAGGAGAACTGAGGCACAAGAGAGCCCAAAACACGAGTGGAAAACACGAAAAGGGGGCAGGGTAGGGACCCCCCAACCCTCTAGCCCTTCTCAGGGGTTCCCAAAAAGACCCGCAAGGTCACTGATGACATCTCTGGATGTAATTTATAAATAAACAAGCCTGAATCAAAGATACCCGTGTTCCAGTGCCTGATGATTTCCTTGGAAATGTATGGATATCCTATTTGAATATATATATATATATCGCCAGTAGGTAGTTATAGTTAGGATTATTTTCAATGCAAAATCTCAACATTCTATTGTGAATAACTTTGGCGCCGGTTGAGGAATCTGCCTGAAAATGTCCTCAAATTTGCCTCATGGTGCTCCGGTCCTTCCCTGAAAGTTTAGGGGGGATTCGTCAAGCGAGATAAAAGGGGGTCCCAAAACGTGTTTTCCCCATGTTAATTTCCATAGGGCGGTCGACCTCACTTTTAGCCCGAACGGCTGAATGGATTTCCACTAAACTTGGCAAAATTGTAGGGACTGGTAGCCCGATGTGCCTTTGCTATGTCTCAAGATATGTGCTCCAATGGATTTTGAGTAATTTAGGTTAAAAAAATAAATATATCTATAAGCGCTCCTCGGTATGCGCACCGGGGCGCTAACCAGCGCGCTACGCGAGTTTGCGCGCGGAAAGCTGATTGGCTCTCGGGTGTCTGTCAACATTCCAAACAGTCCGGAGCGGCTGCCATCTTGTGTCTCGGTAGGATTGAGACACAAGAGGTGGCAAAAACAAAGGGGTAAATGACCATAAGGGGGCAGAGTAGACCCCCCCTGTCCCCCTAGGCTTGATGTGGGGGCTATAAAAGGGCACCGCGGGGCAAAAAAAAAATTATATTTTTTTTGATTTGCGCGGGGGGAGCGCCCAGTACGCGCACCGCGGAGCGTACCGGGAAGCGTTCCATGGGGAAAAAAGAATGATAGAGGTTTTTTTAAAATGTAGCCTTTTTTTTTAAATTGGAGGTAGTTCTAAAAAGAACTGTTTTTTTGTTGTTTTATATTTTTTTAATGTTTTTTGAACATTTTGTACTTTTTTTGGCTTTTATGAACAATTTTATATTTTGTTGTTATTTTTATAGGGAGAAACAAAAAACAGGGAATTGAAAATGGCTCAACTGGAGCAAAAAAAAATCAGGAAAAAATTAGGGTTTTTTGGGGCAATTGTGGTTGTCACCAGCAAGGAGGATGAGCTTTATGCTCTGCTCACCATAGGAGATGGGCTTACCACAAAAAATACATGTGATCCTGAATTCACCAAACCGTGGTTGTATGCAAGGGATCGTCTCCCTTGTCTTGCTGGGTGTAGATTGGGGAGGGTTGCTGGCCAGTTCTCTCACCTCTGCGGTAACATAGTTGTTCGGATGCTTGCGCTGCATGTGCTTAATCATGGTATTATTACCAAAAGAATATTTTTTGTTAGGGTTCCTCCTTGACAGTTCAATGCCACAGATTTGGCAATCTTATGAGTGATGTCACTGACGATGTCATGAGTGATGTAATATGTGACGTCATCAGCAGTGCATTGCAGGCGCGCTTGTTATAGTGAGTCCAATTAACTATAACGTTGGAATTTCTATGGTTTTATGTCAGTAAAATTTCCAGCTAACTATAACTGGTGTGAAACCTATGGTTTTTTCAGTGAGTTTAAGAGGTTTTTAAAATGCTAATTCCTAACTAACTGGTGTGAAACCTATGGTTTTTCAGTGAATACATATATATATATATATATATATATATATATATATATATATATATATATATATTACCTACTGGCGGTCGCCAGTAGGCATATATAGTTAGGATTTTTTCTCTATGGGATTTTTGAAAATTCTATGTCTAATAACTTTGGCGTTTGTGGACGGAATTGGCTGACATTTTCAGGAAAATGGAACATTTTGTTTCTGAGCAGCCCCTGACAATTTGGGGGGGTTTCATCAAGGGGGGGCCGAGAAAAAAGGGGGGTCCCAAAACGCGTTTTTCCCATGTTAATTTCCATAGGGCGGTTGGCCTCACTTTTAGCTCGAACGGCTGAATGGATTTGCACGAAACTTGGCAAAATTGTAGGGACTGTTAGCCCGATGTGCCTTTGCTAGGTCTCAATATATGTGCTCCAGTGGATTTTGAGTAATTTAGGTTCAAAAAAAGATATATATCTGGGCGGAGCCTAACCACACATCTGATCTGATTGGCTGTCAGCACTTCATCCAAGAAGTGTTGGCAGCCATCTTGGGACCAATATACATGATAGCACCTCATTAAAAAGCATTGTAGTTAATAGAGGGTTTTAGGACTTTAGTTACATTATAAATCATTTGTTGATGGTACCATACTCGTTTTAGGAATTGTGGTGGGTTCTAAGGTGATTTTACCATGTGAAAAAACCTTCTGCTGTGATATCATGAATATTGTTTGAAAGAAAACTAATATCTCATGATTTTCCCACAGTGGTTTGGAAGGGGATCTATAAGCTAAACTGAAAGCATATTTTCTGTAAATTCACATTATCTTTCTCAGTCATGTGAAAATGAAGTCTGACATTCTCAGTAAAACATGTACATCCAACAAGGACAGAGACTGTCAGTTGATTCCTTTGTGTTCTACTGCAGCCTCCTAGAGTGTTCTAAAGAACAACTAGAGCGCTAACAGTCCTACTTATTACAAAGGTATGGCACACCTGAAGCCATCTTGATTGGAATAAAGTGGTAACTCTTAAAACATTTAATTTAAAAAGAAACCATATGAGGGGGTATATTTTGCCATAGAAAGTATGATTAGTGCTGCAGAATGAAAAATTAGGGCACATTTTGAGTGACTTCTCAAATCCTTTTCTATTTCATTAAAACATTCTGACATGCAGTCTCCCAAAATGGCCACCAGAGACAAAAGAGCCCAAATGTAGCCCAAATATCACCCAGATGTAGCCCAAGTATAGCCCAATGACAGAATGTCCCAGAGTGTTCTACAGAACAACTAGAGCGCTAACAGTCCTACGTATTACAAAGGTATGGCACACCTGAAGCCATCTTGATTGGAATAAAGTGGTAACTCTTAAAACATTTAATTTAAATAGAAACAACATGAGGGGGTATATTTTGCCATAGAAAGTATGATTAGTGCTGCAGAATGAAAAATTAGGGCACATTTTGAGTGACTTCTCAAATCCTTTTCTATTTCATTAAAACATTCTGACATGCAGTCTCCCAAAATGGCCACCAGAGACAAAAGAGCCCAAATGTAGCCCAAATATCACCCAGATGTAGTCCAAGTATAGCCCAATGACAGAATGTCCCAGAGTGTTCTAAAGAACAACTAGAGCGCTAACAGTCCTACTTATTACAAAGGTATAGCACACCTGGAGCCATCGTGATGGGAATAAAGTGGTAACTCTTAAAACATTTAATTTAAAAAGGAACAAAATGAGGGGGTATATTATGCAATAGAAGGTATTATTAGTGCTGCAGAAAGAAAAATTAGGGCACATTTTGAGTGACTTTTCAAATCCTCTTCTATTTCATTAAAAAATTCTGACATGCAGTCTCCCAAAATGGCCACCAGAGACAAAAGAGCCCAAATGTTGCCCAAATATCACCCAGATGTAGCCCAAGTATAGCCCAATGACAGAATGTTCCAGAGTGTTCTAAAGAACAACTAGAGCGCTAACAGTCCTACTTATTACAAAGGTATGGCACACCTGAAGCCATCTTGATTGGAATAAAGTGGTAACTCTTAAAACATTTAATTTAAAAAGGAACAAAATGAGGGGGTATATTTTGCCATATGAATTATGATTAGTGCTGCAGAAAGAAAAATTAGGGCACATTTTGAGTGACTTCTCAAACCCTCTTCAATTTCATTAAAAAATTCTGACATACAGTCTCCCAAGATGGCCACCAGAGACAAAAGAGCCTAAATGTAGCCCAAATATCACCCAGATGTACCCCAAGTATAGCCCAATGACAGAATGTCCCAGAGTGTTCTAAAGAAAACTAGAGTGCTAACAGTCTTACTTATGACAAAAGTATGGCACACCAGAAGCCATCTTGATTGGAATGAAGTGGTAAGTCTGAAAACACTCAATTTAAAAAGGAACAACATGAGAGGGTTAATTTTGCCATAGAAAGTATGATTAGTGCTTCAGAAAGAAAAATTAGGGATCATTTTGAGTGACTTCTCAAATGTTCTTCTATTTCATTAAAAAAATTCTGACATGCAGACTGAAACATGCACTTTGAATACCAGCAGCAGACGTCCCTGGTGAGCAGTAGCTTTACTACAGTGATCTAATGTGCAACTAGAGTGCTAACATTCAGAATTTATGGCAAATGTGTGACACATCTGAATGCCTTCTTGATGGAACCAAAGTAAACAAGCATTGAAAATGCAATAGATCTCACCCTCGTTTAAGTTAAAGCCATTCTGTTTGTAATGAGGTGGCTTTTTAGCTTTGCTTTTATTAGTGTTTTTTCAACTTTCATGTAAATAACATGCATCTGTATGCATATAAGCATATGTATGCATGCATTTATGTTTGTATTTATATAGATATACAGATGATATATGTTTATATATGTATGTATATATATATATATTCACTGAAAAAACCATAGGCTATAGACCATATATAGTTAGGAATTAGCATTTACAAAACCTTGAAAATTCACTGAAAAAACCATAGGTTATAGACCATATATAGTTAGGAATTAGCATTTACAAAACCTTGAAAATTCACTGAAAAAACCATAGGTTATAGACCATATATAGTTAGGAATTCGCATTTACAAAACCTTATTTTACTCACACAAAACCATTGAAATTCCAAATATAGTTAGTTGCACTAACTATATATCGCGCACCCGCAATCCACTGCTGATGATGTCACATATTACATCATTCATGACATGGTCAGTGACATCACTGATGACATCACTGATGACAACAAAAGTGGAGAACGTGAAAAGGGGACAGGGTAGAGACGCCCTGACCCCCTAGGCCTTCTCAGGGGGTCCCTGAAGGACCCCGAAGGGCAAAAAAAAACATTTAAGAAATAAAAATAAGAAATAAGAAATAAAAATCACAAGGTGCGTACACGTTGCTCGCATGTCGGAAAAAAAAAGTTAAATAACAAGTTTGAGTGTTTATATGTTGATTGAAAATGTAGACTATACTGTTGAACTTTATCCAAATCATGAAAACTAGCTGTGCCGTTGCATATTACAGGATACAGTCAATGTATTACAAAATACAAAGGCAGTTTGTGGAAAAACAAATATATAAATAATATAAAAATTGATACAGAAATTAGCATTTTAAAAACCTTTGAAATTCACTTAAAAAACCATAGGTTTCACACACGTTAAATTAGGAATTAGCATTGAAAAAACCTTAGAAATTCACTGAAAAAACCATAGGTTTCACACACGTTATAGTTAGGAATTAGCATTTAAAAAACCTTGCAAATTCACTGAAAAAAACACAGGTTTCACACACGTTATAGTTAGGAATTAGCATTTAAAAAACCTTGCAAATTCACTGAAAAAACATAGGTTTCACACATATTATAGTTAGCTGGACATTTCACTCATGCAAAACCTTTGAAATTTCCCCGTTATAGTTAGTTCAGCTAACTATAACTCGCGCGACCGCAATGCACTGCTGATGACGTCACATATTACATCACTCATGACATGGTCAGTGACATCACTCATGACATCACTGATGACATCTCAAATGACATCACTGATGACATCATCCTTGTGAAAGAGTGGCAGACCTCCTCTCAGTGTTATATAACCTTTGATACACACATTTAAAAATAGAAACTAACATTTTCAAAAAGAATTGGAGATACCAATACCAGTTACAACAACCTATTCAGTAATTCCACCATCAATGTACACATCCACTCATTCACTAACAGTTCTATAGAGTCACTCATACATTTACTGACTCATCATATGTACTGATACAACTATACATCCTGTTACACATCAACAGTCATCCATAGAGTTACTCACACACATACTCACACATGCAAATAAACTATCAAACATCCATTTATTTGCATATACAGCTATACACACACTACCACACTTACTTCTACGGAAACTTACACATACTTACTCTCTTAAACAATCCCTTCTAGAAACACATACTTATTTTAACAGGAACTCTTCCAATCACTCACTCTCACATATACTCACTTATATTCATCAATACTCACATGTACTAGATTAAAACATATGTAGTTAATCATAAAGATACTATTGAGACAGTCATTCACTCAGTAACACACCCATACACACACTCATCCACTCATATAGTCCTGCACACATGCTGTCTTCAAAACACATACAGTGAGTCAGTCATTCATGCATCTATGTGCTAAGTAATACGCCCCACCAAACCATACAGACACTCATACTGATACTCAAAAAAACAACTAATAACCCATATACACACTCATGTAGCTACTCACCAACCCATGCAGCCACTTATACACAAGGTGAGACACTGATACATATATTTAAATATTTAAACATTACTCACTAATATATATATTCACTAAGATACACTTAATAAGTCAGTCAGCCAATCAATTTTACATAAAAAAACATCCATTTAGAAACATATTTACCCATTTATTCTTCCATCGACCTTTAGATATACATATATAAAAAATATTTATTTTTCAAAAAGACACACATTCCCTGGATGATGTCATCAGTGATGTCATCGGTGATGTCATTTGAGATATCATCAGTGATGTCATGAGTGATGTCACTGACCATGTCATGAGTGATGTAATATGTGACGTCATCAGCAGTGCATTGCGGTCACGCGAGTTATGGTTAGCTGAACTAACTATAACGGGGGAATTTCAAAGGTTTTGTATGAGTAAAATGTCCAGCTAACTATAACATGCGTGAAACCTATGTTTTTTCAATGAATATATATATTTTCAAAAACGATCCGCTTCCGTGAAAGGAGATGAGGTGACACGGCGGGCTGAAAGATCACCATTTATTGAATTTGGCATTACGCGTTTCGGTGGGTTGCCTCATCACATGCCTCGTATACAGGAAGTCCACTGGTTTCTCTTTTAAAGGTTGGCCCATCTCCCTGAAGTAGTGTTGGCCACACCTATGTCGCATCACACTCGAGGACACCCGCGCTGCTCAGTGTTCACTTTCCAAAGACTGCAGCAACCAGCATGCAGTTTGTTCATTTGTGCAAAAGAGTGTCCCCGTCAGCCCTATTTTTCAATTACTTCTAGTAAGGAACTGATTGGCAGTGCGATAAAGGTTGAACCCCTGTATTGTGCTGGACTAACAAACAGTGTCCCAGTCCTCACTTCCAGCCCCTTGGTCCCCATGTCTGCAGCGCGTCTGGAGACGCCAGTTTTAGGTAATCACGTCTGACCATATTTGATGGATTGTAAGTAGACAACAGAGACGCCGCTTCTTGGGGAGTTAGTGGCGGTCCAGGTAAGTGCCACAGTACCATGGAACACTGAAGGAAGTGTCCCCTTTGCGCAGCGGTGGCTCCACGCTAATATGCCAAAACGATCCGCTTCCGTGAAAGGAGATGAGGGGACACGGCGGGGCTGAAAGATCACCATTTATTGAATTTAGTATTATGCGTTTCGGCGGGTTTCCTCATCAGATGCCTCGGATACAGGAAGTCCATTGGTTTCTCTTTTAAAAGTTGGCCCATCCCCCAGAAGTAGTGTTGGCCTAACCTATATAGCATCACACTCGGGGGCACTTGCACTGCTCAATGTTCACTTTCCAAAGACTGCAGCAACCAGCATGCAATTTGTTCGTTTGTGCAAAAGAGTGTCCCAGTCAGCCCTATTTTTCAATTACTTCTAGTAAGGGGCTGATTGGCAGTGCGATAAAGGTTGAACCCCTGTATTGTGCTGGACTAACAAACAGTGTCCGAGACCTCACTTCCAGCCACTTGGTCCCCATGTTTGCAGTACGTCTGGAGACGGCAGTTTTTTGTAACCACATCTGTCCATATTTGATGGATTGTCAGTCAACAACAGAGACGCTGCTTTTTGGGGAGTTAGTGGCGGTCTAGGTAAGTGCCACAGTACCAAAGGACACTGAAGGAAGGGTCCCCTTAGCGCAGCAGTGGCTCCACACTAATATGCAAAAACGATCTGCTTCCTTGAAAGGAGATGAGGGGACACGACGGGGCTGAAAGATCACTTTTATTGAATTTGGCATTACGCGTTTTGGCGGGTTGCCTCATCAGATGCCTCGGATACAGTCAGGAAGTCCATTGGTTTCTCTTTTAAAGGATGGCCTATCCTCCTGAAGTAGTGTTGGCCACACCTATATTGCATCACACTCAAGGACACTCGCACTGCTCAGTGTTCACTAAGCATGGGCGAACTTTGCAAATTCGCAGTTCGCGAATTTGCGTATTCACGAATTCGCAATCTGCAAAATCTGCGAACTCTCACAAATTCGCGGATTTTTTCTTTTTTTTGTGTTCACAAGGGTTTTTGCCAGTTCGCAAGGGTTTTGTACCAGTTCGCAAACGCAAAATTACTTGTCAGCGGTCGCGACTATGTTGTTTCTACGTCTGGTTCATCACAGCACCCTCTGTTACACCACTGCCACCCTCTGGTTCACCCATGCCACCCTCTGGTACATCACCGCCACCCTCTGGTACATAACTGCCACCCTCTGGTTCATCACTGTAGATTATGGGGGGAAAAGCAGTACACCTGCCCTGCTTCAACTGACATGAATTAATTTGGGTTTCATTAATGTGTCACTGAGTCTGGCACCTGCTTCCTTATCTATAATTGCTTTCTGTTGCAGTGCAATTAATTTTCACAGGACCTTTGTGGTCTACTGGTAGCTATTCCCTGAGCCTGCTTTGAGGGTCAGAGCATGGTCATAGAATAGTTGCAATTTAGCAACTGAACTCTTGAGGGGGCCCTCAGGAAGCACTACAGGGAATGGTTACTAATGATGAGGTTGAACTTTTGCACCTGCTGAGTGCTTTCAGTTTTGCAAAAATCGTTTTTCTGCAATTGCGTGGGATTTGCGGGCCACAAATTTGCCCGAGATCGAATTCGGAAGACGCGAATTCGTGCGAATATGCGTTTTGTTTTTTTGTGGCGTGTTAGTTCGCAAGGTTTTGTACGTTTTAGCGAGCCACTTGTAGCGCAATGGCGCGAAGTTACCCTCACGGTCGTTCACGGGCGCGGCCATTTTGTTTGCGTGACGTATTTCCGTTTCCGGGCGCTATGTGTAATCTCGCAAAGTGTGCGGCTCGCTAGTACAAGTTCGCGTGTGATCACGAGGAAAATCTCGCGCGAACTTACCCACGCGGTCGTGAACGGGCGCGGCCATCTTGTTTTTCATTCATTGCTATGGTTCTTGGCATGCTTTCTGTATCCTCTGTCAATCTCTGCCATCTGTTGCTTGTTTGAAGTTTTTTTGATCTATGTTACTTATTATCTATCCCTCTATTTTTCTAGCTCTATATTTTTGTGTTTTCTGCTACTTTTGGTTAATTTTAAACTACTTTTTTAAACTCTTTTCTTTTCTTCTTCCCTATTCTATTTCTTCTTTATTATTTACCTTCCTTTCTGGCCAGACCATGGTAAAGGGAGCCGGGAAGCAGCCTGAGAAGGGGAAGGGTCCCGCTTCCAGTGCCCGGCTCCCATGTGGGCGTTTGAGGGGGGAGACAGTCACAGCCCGGGAGATCTTTAGCACGGAGGAGGTGGCTGCACTAGTCTTTTATGTCCAGCGCCGCCTCCCCAGGACCATCATGGCAGGCGGCAAGATCGCTAGCGGCTACAGGATCCGGGAGCACTGGAAGCGGTGGGAGAAGGTGTGCCGGCCCATGTACCAACACTCTCGGGTCCGGCGCACCTACAACCAGGCCACCCACCGTTGGACGGATCTCCTGGACCGGGAACGCGACTTGATCGACCTGCTCGGCCTCGAGATCCCCGGGCTTGGTGAGTAGTAGTAGCTATTTATTCACTACTCTGTTTTCTCCTGCAATAATGCTGCTGATTACATTGTAGGTAAATTATATTTCAAAATCTTCTGTGCATTTCAGGTGCACTGCTCTCCTTCTCAGTAGCGTTGCTACTATGCTTATTTGTTTTCGATTTTGTGTTCATTTCATTGGCCTGAGAAATTATGTATGAGTGCAGTTTAAAGAACTGTGCAATGCTAGACACTAAGGGTCAGATTTTTAATTACCGGTGCATCCCTGCAAAGTAGCAGGGATGCGCCAGTAATTGTGCGCCACGCCACCACCCCCCATGGTGCGCCGTATTTACAATGCGGCGCACTATGGGCCCAAAACGTCACCGAAGCGTTACCCATCTATGCCGTAAAGACGGCGCATTGCTGGAGTTGCGTCGCAACAATGGCGCAGCTCCAGCAATGCTCTGGGGTGCCCTATCTCCCCAATGCTGCGTCAAGCCGTACGTCTGCTTCAAGCAGGCGCAGGGTTTGAATGACGCATCATTGTCCTAAAAGTGACTGATTGAAATCTTGTAGATTTCCCTCAGCCACTTTTAGGATGCGTTCCTGCGCAGGAACGCCCTCCCTTCCACCGGAACGCCCCCTTATGGCGCAGGGCTTTACAACGTGATGTATCTCCCATATGCGCCACGTTGCTAATATACGCTGCACCATGGCGCCTCTTTTCTTCTGCCGCTGCGTCACAAAAGTCACGCAACAACGGAGCAAAAGAGCCACAAGGGGCTTGTAAATCTGCCCCTACAGACTCAAGTCCAGTCCTTCCTTTATACACCTGGCAATAAGAAGAAATAGTGGTGGTGGATTGATAATTTGAGTATTGTAATGACTGGTTAATGTAGTAGGAAACTTTCTAGTGTTGTCGCTGATCTGCAATCACGATGGAGTTTGTCTGTCACTTCGCGTGCTGCGGGCTGCTGCCTGCCAGTCCTAGGCGAACCTTTTTAGTAGTTATTTTAGTGAGCAATATATCCCGTGGAATAGGTGTCTATTAGCTATTTCGCCAAAATATTTTGTTAATGTTCTTTTGTAATGTTTGATTTGGTTGACCACAATCATCCATGTTTTCGGGTCTTTCTTTCTTTCATGTTGTACATCAGCTCCCCCCAGGGGCAAGAGGACATTGGAGGAGGCTGCTGCTGCTGAACAAGGCCAGCATCGGTCAGGCGAGGGCTCCTTTGCTGGCCCCGGTAAGTTTTAATTTTAATATAGAGTACCTATTTTTTCCTACCGTTCCTAATTCGATTTTTTCTAAATCGTCTTTGATCTTCTTGTAGACTGTATCTAAATTCTTGTCCTGCCTCGACTATGACTCCCTGTGGTATTACTAGATTATTCTTATTAGTCTGTCTGTGTAGCTAAGTAAGATTGCACATTTGGCAAAAGGTGTTAAACGAAACTCCCATTCTAGTCAGCAATAGCTCTCTATGGGGAACATCCTTTACGATGCAGATTTTACTCCGCAGTACCCTTACAACGCGTCTTTTTCAACGCAAGTCGTAACCACGACTTGCGCTGGAGGGCGCTACAGGACAAGGAATAATTTAATTTACTATCCAACAGCTTCCCTACTGTATGTAGGCTGGTGTTGGAATAGTAAATTAAAAAATTCCTAAGTCCGCACCCCTCCAACGCAAGTCGTGATAACGACTTGCGTTGTAAAAAACACGTTGTAAAGGTACGCGTGGTAAAAACATGCGTCGTAACGTCATACATCCCTCTCTATGCACTGAGTGCAGTCCTCTGGGATTGTCCATAATGTCTTTTCAAGTCTTCTAAATGTTTATGCTTTGACAATTACCAACAATAAAAAGGTGAATGACCACCAAGAAAGAATAAGATACTACTTTACTTTTGGTTTGGATAGGAGGACAATCCATACTACTACTGTTGCAGGGACGAATCTGCACAAACAGAACTATGGACACTAAATAGTGCATTGTTTATCAATTATAATAGGCGCAGGTAGACTTTCCACATACCTCAGTGATATCAGTCTTTGAAGAACCCCCAATCTCCTTACTGACTAGATAGTGTGGCAGAGTCATTTAGCTCCCGAATTCATCGATGATTGATCCCCAATGATGAATATCCAACGCAGGACAAGAGTACGGAGTCCAGAAGTGTCAGAGGCACGGACTCATGCTTGCAAATTGCAAAACCTTTTGCTCATTCACTCTTGACCAAAAATCACAGAGTCTATTTAAGTTTTAAAGCTTTATTAAAAGTAAAAATATTTATTAAAATCAAGCTTGTCATAAAACATAAACGGTTGATTAAAAATGGAAAAGTGCGTATAGTGATTTATTTCACACATTTATTGGGGGCGATCCGAGCCCTCACCTGGTTTGAACTTTAATTTTTCTTTTTGGTGCTGAATCGTTGGTCCCTCTGTCCTAGTGGTGATGATGATGATTTGTTCGTAGAAGTGAAGCTTCTGTCTGTTATGAGAAAAATGGTGCGTGTTAAAAAGCAAGCATTCATCAGTTGTGCCAAAAATTGCAGCAGACAACACCCTTCCCTGGAAAAAGGGACATTTTTAATTTAGAGTAGACAGTCACAAATTATTAGATTGGTTTCTGTATTCACATTTCTTCATTCCTAGACAAAATACTAGTGAGTAGTGTATGTCTATGACATCTAACTAACATTCTTAAATGTACTTTGTAGCTGGAACATCGGTTGCTGGGCCCAGCGCGGAGGTGGAGGAGGAGACTTCAGAGGAGGAGGCGGTGCAAGTGCCGGACCTTGTGTGTGTATTGGCATTTATATAGCTCACTACTTACCCGTAGGGTCCCAAGGCGCTTCGACCGCTGCGAAACCCTTCCTGGCTTCCCTGAGAGATGGTCCCTTAATGGGTATCTCCAGGGTGAGACCAGGCATCCCCGGCGGTCTGGTGGGGCCGTTAGTGAAGATGAGGCAAGCTAATGCCCAGAGTTGCCGAGTGTGATCGCTGATAAGAGTGGGCACCGAGGCGAGAGAATTATCGAGTCCGCTGACCCTGGTCCAGAAACCTGCCGCGCCGGGAATCGAACCCTGGTCCCGGGCCATCCTCTGCTCTCGGGTCTGCCGCCTCTAACCAGTGAGCCACACTACGGACGAAACTGCTGTGCGGGTTGCCATGGTAGTGGCGGGCAGTGGTAAGCTATTATATTCCTTACTTATTGAGATTGCATAGTGTGCTCCCCGTGAGAAAACGTAAGGTTTGTCCAGATGAGAGACATGAAGAAGAATGATTGACATGTAGTTTGAATGGATGGATGCCTGGATCATGGTACTATCTGACTCTTAGATAGCATATGTGTATCTAGCGAGAGTAGACGGTCACGGGATGAACTAAGTGTTACTTTGAAGAGCATGTAACACCGCACCCGCATGTCCGTGCCAGTGTAGGAAAGGCAAGGAAAAGAAGTTGTAATTTTGTCCGAATACTACCATAAATAGTAGCAGTAGTTTGTATTTCAAGCACAGCATATATCCGGCCATTACGATGGCCACTCACTCACTACCTCTGTTAATAAGTTTAGTAGAGCTCGGTCATTCATGTGTGGATGTATCACTGTTCACTCAATAAAAACCAAAGCACCTAAAGTCATCCCATATGTAAGCAAATACATACCATGTGCAGTGATAGATAATCAGATTATTTATCTTCTTCATTTTCCTTTTCTAGTATTCATTGGCACTGTAGGGTGAAAGTTAAATTGTTTAAGCAGTAGCCCTTGTAACAGAGTATTCTCAGTGCCACCCATAATAGAAAAGTAAGAGCATCACCACCTGCATGTACTGGACTGGTACAGTTACGCAAGTCTGTCTCACTCATCATGGCGGGCGTCTGTTTTTCTCGGGTGCAAGTAGACTGCGCTGGCATTATGACGGTTTGCAGAAGTTAACGTACCAATTTTGCTAAACAAGAGAGAAGAAGAAGAATAAGAGTGGTGTACTGTCATAGTCGACTCTAATGGAGTGAGTCCATAGTGCTCGTAGAATTGATTCCTTAAACTCCCACTAATGTTAGAGCACGGATGAAGAAGTGGGAGGTTAGATAGATACTGGCCACAATAGTTATGTACTGCGCTTGCAAGTTGCTAGTTCTACTGTGACACAACTTTCTGCTGAATCATTTTGTGTTAATCTTAAAGAGCATTGGTTACAGACTATGACTTTCTTTCTTCATATAGATGCTCCTTCCAAACCAACCCGGAAGGAGCTGGCTAAAAGGGCCCGGCAACGGAGGCTGGAGGCCACTGTCGCCGAATATCGGCGGCTGGTGGCCCAGGAGGAGGAGGACACGTAGACTAGTACGTCAACAACATCCACGGTGACACCTGCATCCTCCTCCACGCTCCATGGGTCAGCAAGTCAGCGCAGCAGGTCTCTAGCGGTACGTTGCCGGGGTACCGCAGCCACCCGCCACCGCCGAGCAGCAAAGAAATCAGCTGCCCCCCACAGCAGTTACAAAAAAAAGGATGCACCGCCTTTCCCTGAGGATTTCCTACCTCGAGCAGGAGCTCCTCAACACCAAAACCCTGCTCGAGACCCTCTGCAAGGAGCATGCCGACCTGGCCCGAAAAGTCAACAGCAGTCTGCAGTAGGAGGAGACTGTCCCTTGCCCCTTTTTTAAAGACTTCTGGGGGGTGGGAATTGGGAGTTGGGTTTTCTACTTTTTTTAGACTTCGTTTTCAGGGACATTCATTGGGGTTCGGGAGGGGGGTGGGTTGGGTCTTACGGGAGATTATTTATGTTAGGGATATATAAATATACTTAGCATACGTGTTTTTTACTGCTTTTGAGGCTGGTGGGTGGGGGTTTAACAGTCCAGAAACTTAAGTGGCATCTTGATTCAAGTTGTGTAAGTACTAATGGCCCAATTTTTTTCTAAACTAAGTGCCTCTCACAGAGTAATTGAATTCAATAGTCCTAGGACCGTCAGTCTCTCGTCTCTCCGAGTCCTAATACTCCATTATACTACCTCCCCCCAAACGCTTATCTTACCTGTAATTTGTGTTTGGAAATAGGGCTAGGCACAGGGCTGGCTGCACGCGAAATGGCGATTAAGGTTGGCAATCCTGGGTGGATGAAATGTCATCATTGCGGTGGTACTTGTGGTGTTACACAGTGGCAGTTGCAGCATCTGAAAAAAAAGAAAATGAAACCTTGTTTGTCCTTACCGTAGCATTAGAACGGTACGATAGAGAATATAGCAGGTGACAGTACACTAGAACAGTGCCACAGTGTAGCCTAACAAATGGTAAAGTATTGAAAGTATAACTAGTACTTGCGTTGAATTTCTTTGACATTGGCTACTACTACAAGAAATAGTACCGAAGGTGAAGGACACAGCAGCGTAATATTTTGCCACGTCTAGGAGGAGGATGTTCTTGATGACCAATCAAGTTGATGGCGCACATGAAAATCTGCTTTCATTTGCCAATAGTGACTGAGTGTCAAGCTGCGTAAGAATAGAATATATCCTCGGATTCCTTCACCAGCCTGTTGCTATGACCTTATCCTCCCCAGCAAGTGTGTGGAATTATTGCTGTCATTTAGTCACACATCAATCAAAACCACACAGCCCGGGGGAAGAGGGTTAGGGTTTAGAAAATGGATGGGAATGGGGGATTTTGGGAAAGTTTTGTTGAGAGAAGAAAAAAAAGCATGTACAAACAATAATTGAAGATAAAGAAATCTATGGGCACAAAGCTAACCATAAATCTTTTAAGTGACATAAAGGAAGTGCATGCACTACTGCATGCATGGTTACTGAAAAGTAAGTAGTACTTTCGACAACCGTGAATGAAAGAATGAGACAGTACAGGGCTGCAGTAATAATTATGCGTTTTCACTTGCCAATCTCTGCAATCAGAGAAACACTTCTTACATTAAATTAGGTTTAAAAAATAGCACAAGTAAAACCTATAGAATGGCTGGAGGGATGAATTTAGAAGCAGAGATCAAAGAAATGCAGAGTCACACTCATAGAAGTTCACAGCAATAACATTACTTAAAAGATAATTACAAAAGAACGGATACTGTATCTGTATGTTGTTGTAGTTGTCCTGTTGAATTTGGTAAGTTGCATGCATCAAACCATTCCTCTTATTAGCGGGACTCCTCCATTCCAGCTGACGCTCCGTCCATCAATGTTGGTGACCAGAAGACACCCTGTCCACTGCCTGCCTGGTGGATGCTGAATTGCGGCTCGCTAATGTGAAGCCTGACTTCATCCTTTTTTTCCCATTGCACAGACTGAAACCCGGCCTGTAATTATTGAAGGAAAAACAGGAAGTGATATTAGAACACCACTGACAAATAAATATAAGGTATGTACGCTGTGTAGTGCAAAAAGTCACACTTTGAGTTTCCTAATAGACAGTACAATATTTTTGAAAGTGTGTACTCTGTCTGAGTCTCCTTTTGAAGGATAAATAAGTATGGTCAAATTAATTTAGCAGATCTTTCCCCTCAAGTTCGGTGTACTGTAAACTGTGTTTTAGAACAAATGTAGACCTTCCCAGCAGTGCTTCCAGACCCTTACTAAACCCAGTCGCAAAAATGTAGAAGACCCCCAATCAGATGTCCAAAAACGAGGCCTAGTAGAAAAATGGTGACAAAACGTACTTTGAAAGTAAAGTAGGCCCAAATCCCCCCTTACCCACCGTGGATTGTATTCAAACCACTTGCAAGCAAGCAAAAGTATCCATACCCAGCATCGCTCCAAGACTCACAAACCCCCCCACAAACAGCCCCCCGCCCAAACAAATGCAATACAATACTGCTAACCCTAACAAGCCATAAGTAAAGAATAGTGGCAAACGCTTTCTTTAACTAGGCCAAATCCCCCCTTTCCCACCATGGATTTTCTTCAAACCACTCGCAACCAAAATTACACATTCCCACGAGTGCTCTAAGACCCCAGAACTCAGTAGCAAAAATCTAGAACACCCCGAAACACATGCAATCCTGCTGCTAGTGCTAACCCTAACGAGCCCTAAGTTAATGTGCCAAAATGCTTTTCAGCATGGATTTTCTCCAAACCACTTTTATCCGGTATTAGACCTTCCCAGCAATGCCCCAAGACCCGCCAACCCACCCGCAAAAAAGCACAACACCCCCAAACAGGCAAAAATGGAAAATCTCATACTTACAATATTTTTCGACCTTCTGTCCAAACGCGCTGTGCAGCTAGGTCATAACTCCACTTTTCCACCATGGATGTCCTGGAAAACAAATGCAATCAACATTAGACTGTGCCAGCAGTGCTCCCAAACCCCAAAACCCACCCCCAAACACCAGGAACCCACCCAAACAGGCCCCCGAAAACACGATAGTGAGCAAAAGGCAAAAACTATTTCCTCATGGATTTTCTCCAAACCACTTTTATCCGGTATTAGACCTTCCCAGCAATGGCCCCAGAGCCATCAACCAGGCAAAAACTAGTAGAATACCCCCAAACAGCCAAAAAGCTAAACTACAAAAATGGGGACTTAGTAATTTTCAGCCAAATTTCCAAAATCACTCCATGCGCGCTCTACAGCTAGGCCCTAACTCCCCTTTCCCACCATGGATTTGCTTCAAACCACTTGCAACCAAAAGAATCCATACCCAGCGTTGCTCCAAGACCCTGAAACCCACCCACAAACACCAGGAAGCCCCCCAAACAGGCCCCCGAAAACATGATAGCGAGCAAAAAGGCAAAAACTTTTTCCTCATGGATTTTCTCCAAACCACTTTTATCCGGTATTAGACCTTCCCAGCAATGCCCCAAGACCCGCCAACCCACCCGCAAACAAGCACAACACCCCCAAACAGGCAAAAAGCAAAAATGGAAAATCTCATACTTACAATATTTTTCGGCCTTCTGTCCAAACGCGCTGTGCAGCTAGGTCATAACTCCACTTTTCCACCATGGATGTCCTGGAAAACAATTGCAATCAACATTAGACTGTGCCAGCAGTGCTCCCAGACCCCAAAACTCACCCCCAAACACCAGGAACCCACCCAAACAGGCCCCCGAAAACACGATAGTGAGCAAAAAGGCAAAAACTTTTTCCTCATGGATTTTCTCCAAACCATTTTTATCCGGTATTAGACCTTCCCAGCAATGGCCCCAGAGCCGTCAACTCACCCGCAAAGAAGTAGAACACCCACACAAGTGCAGAGTCTTTCTTCATTGGGCGTAATCCAGCCATCTGATTTGAGGGAAATAGGAGTCTGGAGGAGGAGGATAGAGGAGCATGTTCTTGTGAACTTGTGAACCTGAGGAATGCAGACTGCGGCACCTTCAAATCAATAAGCAAATAAGTGAAGACAGTTCTGCTGATGGGCTTGTTTTTGTGATAGGTGATTACATGTTTTTTTTATATAGACTTTGCAAAACAAAGAAAGACAGACACACAGGAATAAAAGTGAATAAGGACGAAAAAGAAAGTTATTGATTCATTGGCTCATTTTCAGGGCTCGGTGTCAGGGAAGAAGAGTTTGTCCTCATACTCTGCAAATTCAGGCGGGAGTAGGTCACCTAACAGAGAAGTACTTCCCTCATCTAAATTGGTGTCCTCCTCGTCTTCTTCCTGCGTGTATTCTAGTATTTTGTAATCTGGTGGTATGAGGTGCTGATTCATCTTGATCATTGTTAACCTCTCCACATTTTTGGGCGGGAGGCGGGTCCTTTTGGAAGTTACAATGCCACCAGCAGCACTGAAAACAAGTTCAGAAGACACGCTTGCGAGTGGGCAAGACAAGTAATTTATAGCCAGGTTGGAGATCTCTGGCCACATTTCTTTTTCCTATGCCAATACGCCAATGGGTCATCATGAACATAGACCTCTCTTGAGTCATTCAGATAGTCCTGCACCATCGACTCAAGGTTCTCCATGGTTCCTCCACTTTGCTTACTTTTTGCTGGGACCTTTTGAGAAGCAAACCCAAGCTGAGTTAGCCAATCCTCTTCATCACACAATGTTACTGTTGTGTCTGGTGCAGATGATCCGGTTGCTGGTGTCTTTAACGGCTGAGAGGGAAAATCACTCACTTCTGCCACAGCCACAGGTGCAGAAGTGGATTCTTTTGACTCCGGATGGCCTGCTGATGCTGATGTACTGCCTTTTCCTTGAATTTCCTGCCGTTCTCTTTCAAACCTCATGGCTGACATGGCTAGCCAACGTTTGTACTTTGAAACTTCTGCGTCACCTAAAGGAAAGACTACTCTGCCTGCCAGTGCCTTTTTGTAGCGTGGATCCAGAATAGTAGCACAAATGTAATGCTGTTCTGTGTGGGTCTTTTGAAGACGTTCATCGCAAAGTAGGCGCTCTAATAATTTCTCCGCCAAATCAAAAGCTTCTTGCTTTTCTTCATCTTTTTGAAACGTAGAAGACACCGCCTTTTGTTGGTGCTCTAGCATACGCAACAATGGGATAGCTTTTCCCAAATTACAGTCCTCCCTGCTGACTGCACGTGTGAAGACCTCAAAAGGACGAAGCATGTCTGTCAGGCTTTGAACTAGCTTCCATTGCTCCGCATGTATCCTCAGGTCCTTCATAGCTGCACCCTGTCTAAAGAAATACTGATTGACTACTGCACACTGCTCATACAGACGCTCAAGCATGTAGAAGGTTGAGTTCCAACGTGTTGCCACCTCCTGGATGAGTGCTTTCACTGACAGTTTATGTTGATGTAGCAGGCTCCTCAGATGCTTCCGGGCCTTAAAAGAATGGTTGAAATGTGTGCACAATCTTCGGCAGGTGGTCAGTAACTCTCACACTGGACTTTCTTCACTCAAGAATTTTTTAACAACCAGCTTTATACAGTGCGCCAAACACGGCACTCTGAAATAGTTACCCATATCCATGGCCATAACTACATTGGCGAAATTATCCATGGAAACATAACCAATCTTGCGTTTTCTTGGGGGCAGCCATTGAAAGACCTTTGTGTTAAACTCCTGCAAAATGTTTTCTCCTGTATGACTTGTCTCCATGCCAAACATGGCTAGCGTTGCATGTTTCCGAGCAGCTTTAAAAACGTTCTCCGGGTCAACACCTGCGTTTAGCTTTGCTTTAACCCCTGAAAAAGAGACCCAGTGTGCAGTGATGCACATCTAATCAGTGGCTGTGCAACTGGTCCACATGTCTGTTGTCAGATGTATAATGTGAACAGCACTCTTCTGCAAAGCTGCCCCAATCACCTCCAGCACATCTTCATGTAGTGCTGGAACCGCAACTCTGGTGAAATAGAACCGGCTAGGAACCTTCCATTTAGGGCAGAGTGTTGCCACTAATTCAAGAAAACCAACCCCTTCCACAAAAGAAAAAAGGAGAAGGTCCAGCGCTAGCATTTTAGCTAGCTCAGTGTTATACAGACGCGCCGTTGGGTGGTTGCGTTCAAATGGCGCATCTGAAAACAACATGCTTCTTATGGTGGACTGGACCATGATTTTACGGGATGATGATGATGATGATGACTTCTTAGACCCAGTTAAGCTCGGTGATGATGAACTTTTTCGCATTGGTGTCTCACTCTCTCCCACACTCTTAGTGTGGCTCACAGGGGGTGTGCTGCTGACAGGGGTACTGGGTGTAAGTGAAGTGTTTGACGCTTCTTCCACCTCGTCATCATCAGATGAAACATCAACGGATATAGTTTGTTGACTTGCAATTCGGGCTTCCTTGATCTCCTTTAGGTGCGCATGCCATTGGACAGTGTGCTGTCTCTCAAGATGACCTCTCTGGCCCCCGGTACCATATTTGGTACCAAGCTTACCATGACTAACTGGAAGCTTACAAATGCTACAAATTGATATGTTTTCCCTTGTTGTGCAAACACTAAAGAAGTCCCAAACTGCGGACTTCAAATGTCTGTGGGGGGGCGGAGGAAGCGATACTGGTCATGCTGCTATTGCCAGATGAAGTGGAGGATGTGTGTTGCCGAACTTTACTACGTTGTTCACTTGCAGCACTACTAATTGAGGAAATGGAGGTCAAGGTGGATGAAGGTCCCTTCTGGCGAGAAAATATGGAAGTGGTAGGTGGTGGTGTACTAGTTAACTCCAATGGTGGTGGTCCTATTGCCTCCTCGTCGACAACATCACGCTCAGCAGCTTTTCGGGCTAGTGTAAAAATGTCTGTTTGCTGCATGCCCGCTGAGGCTGGAGTGGGGTATATGAAGACTGCGTCATCGTCGTGAGAGTCTTCATCAGCAGGAGTAGTATACGCCACTTCTTCTTCAGCGTCATCATTACACCCCATAACTATGAGACTTTCGGGGACCTTCCTTTTACGCTTAGCTACCTTTGTCAGATCATGGTGTGCCTCACTCTCAGACGGCAGTGGTGGTTCCCAATTTGGATCCATATCATCAGAAAGAAGGGGGCTTGAAGAAGATGTAGACACCATCCTTGATCTTTTACTTGCTAGGGATGTGGAAGACAATGAATGATCAGGAGGAGTGGCTTCCTCAAATGATACCTCTGCTTGAATGTCGATTTCCTGATGTGCCCCTACTTCAGGGGGAACAACTATTGTGGGCACTTGTGCCGCTCCATGCACCTCTGCTTGCGCATCTCCTTGCGCTGCCTCTCCTTCCACATGTATTAGGGCTTGTACTTGCACATGTGGTTGGTTGCGGCTGTGGTTGTTGAACACTTGTCAGATGAGTTACAACAACCTGTGCTGATTGAGGGATGCTGCTACTTTCTTGCGATGAGCCAACATCACTGGTCGATGGTGATTGAACAACTAGACTGGCTGCCTCTACAGCACTCAAGGGCTTGGACTTAAGTTGGCGTGGTGGTGGTGGCATTGAGCCCAATGAAGCGGGGGGGCTGCTTCCAGCTTGGTCCCCGGCAGATCCCGCTGCTGCTGCAGGCGTACTTTTTTTTAAAACCCAAAAAATGTGACGGGCAGCACACCAGTCTCCTTGGTAAGTGGCGCCACTTGCTTCTTCTGCTCAGTACTGGCAACTTTCTTGCTAGAGGAGCTACGGGGAACTTTTTTTGGGGCCATCCTCTTCAGATGTCAGAACAGCAGGCCGCAGTTGCACGAGTTGCAGAGTTGTCTTGTCTGTGGCCACACGTGATGTCGCGTGACGTTATGCTGCACACACCGCTGCAGGACATCTTCCTGGCACTGGTGGTTCTCTTGTGCACCTAAAAGCATTGGAAGACAGAGGAACATCAATTACACACCCCATAATGTCGAAAAACACACAAAAATCAGCACAATCCCATGCCATCCATGCCCTCCATGATGTTTACATTAAAGACAGAGACCCCACAGAAAGACTCAGTCCATGCACCACTCACTAGCCCTGGGCAAAAGGCCCCAACAGAAGCCCAAAAAATCAAAAAACACACAAAAATCAGCACAATCCCATGCCATCCATCCCTCAATGATGTTTAAATTCAAGACACCCTACAGAAAGACTAGGCCCATGCACCACTCACTACCCCTGGGCATAATGGATGAAAGCTAGGCAAAATGGGTGCAGGCCTGAGAACACTGCCTGCATTCAAAATGGCCCCTTGCCCCCCAGCACATGGCCAGGGCCTGCCTGTACCAGCACTCAAATGGCCCCCACCCACATTGCCAGTCCCCAGCAACACCCCAAAAAATCGAAAAACGCAAAAAAAAAACCACAATCCAATGCCATCCATGCCCTCCATGATGTTTACATTAAAGAGACCCCACAGAAAGACTCAGTCCATGCACCACTCACTAGCCCTGGGCAAAAGGCTGCAACAGCAGCCAAACAAATCTAAAAACACACAAAAATCATCACAATCCCATGCCAGCCATGCCCTCAATGATGTTTAAATTCAAGATACCCCACAAAAAGACTAGGCCCATGCACCACTTACTACCCCTGGGCATAATGGATGAAAGCTAGGCAAAATGGGTGCAGGCCTGAGAACACTGCCTGCATTCAAAATGGCCCCTTGCCCCCCAGCACATGGCCAGGGCCTGCCTGTACCAGCACTCAAAATGGCCCCCACCCATATGGCCAGTCCCCATCAATACCCCAAAAAATCGAAAAACACTCAAAAATCACCACAATCCAATGCTATCCATGCCCTCCATGATGTTTACATTAAAGAGACCCCACAGAAAGACTCAGTCCATGCACCACTCACTAGCCCTGAGCAAAAGGCTGCAACAGCAGCCAAACAAATCTAAAAACACACAAAAATCATCACAATCCCATGCCATCCATGCCCTTAATGATGTTCAAATTCAAGACACCCCACAGAAAGACTAGGCCCATGCACCACTCACTATCCCTGGGCATAATGGATGAAAGCTTGGCAAAATGGGTGCAGGCCTGAGAACACTGCCTGCATTCAACGTGGCCCCTTGCCCCCCAGCACATGGCCAGGGCCTGCCTGTACCAGTACTCAAAATGGCCCCCACCCACATGGCCAGTCCCCATCAACACCCCAATAAATTAAAAAACACACACAAATCACCACAATCCAATGCCATCCATGCCCTCCATGATGTTTACATTAAAGAGACCCCACAGAAAGACTCAGTCCATGCACCACTCACTAGCCCTGGGCAAAAGGCCGCAACAGCAGCCAAAAAAATCGAAAAACACACAAAAATCAGCACAATCCCATGCCATCCATGCCCTCAATGATGTTTAAATTCAAGACACCCCACAGAAAGACTAGGCCCATGCACCACTCACTACCCCTGGGCATAATGGATGAAAGCTAGGCAAAATGGGTGCAGGCCTGAGAACACTGCCTGCATTCAAAATGGCCCCTTGCCCCCCAGCATGTGGCCAGGGCCTGCCTGTACCAGCACTCAAATGGCCCCCACCCACATTGCCAGTCCCCAGCAACACCCCAAAAAATCGAAAAACACCAAAAAATCACCACAATCCAATGCCATCCATGCCCTCCATGATGTTTACATTAAAGAGACCCCACAGAAAGACTCAGTCAATGCTCCACTCACTAGCCCTGGGCAAAAGGCCACAATAGCAGCCAAAAAAACCAAAAACACACACAATCAGCACATTCCCATGCCATCCATGCCCTCAATGATGTTCAAATTCAAGACACCCCACTGAAAGACTAGGCCCATGCACCACTCACTACCCCTGGGCATAATGGATAAAAGCTAGGCAAAATGGGTGCAGGCCTGAGAACACTGCCCTCATTCAAAATGACCCCTTGCCCCCCAGCACATCGCCAGGGCCTGCCTGTACCAGCACTCAAAATAGCCCCCACCCACATGGCCAGTCCCCATCAACACCCCAAAAAATCGAAAAACACACAAAAATTACCACAATCCAATGCCATCCATGCCCTCCATGATGTTTAATTTAAAGAGACCCCACAGAAAGACTCAGTCCATGCACCACTCACTAGCCCTGGGCAAAAGGCTGCAACAGCAGCCCAAAAAATCGAAAAACACACAAAAATCAGCACAATCCCATGCCATCCATGCCCTCAATGATGTTTAAATTCAAGACACCCCACAGAAAGACTAGGACCATGCACCACTCACTACCCCTGGGCATAATGGATGAAAGCTAGGCAAAATGGGTGCAGGCCTGAGAACATTGCCTGCATTCAAAATGGCCTCTTGCCCCCCAACACATGGCCAGGGCCTGCCTGTACCAGCACTCAAAATGGCCCCCACCCACATGGCCAGTCCCCATCAACCCCCCAAAAAATCGAAAAAAACACAAAAATCACCACAATCCAATGCCATCCATGCCCTCCATGATGTTTACATTAAAGAGACCCCACAGAAAGACTAAGTCCATGCACCACTCACTAGCCCTGGGCAAAAGGCCGCAATAGCAGCCAAACAAATGGAAAAACACACAAAAATCAGCACAATCCCATGCCATCCATGCCCTCAATGATGTTTAAATTCAAGACACCTCACAGAAAGACTAGGCCCATGCACCACTCACTGCCCCTGGGCATAATGGATGAAAGCTAGGCAAAATGGGTGCAGGCTTCGAGAACACTGCCTGCATTCAAAATGGCCCCTTGCCCCCCAGCACATGGCCAGGGCCTGCCTGTACCAGCACTCAAAATGGCCCCCACCCACATGGCCAGTCCCCATCAACACCCCAATAAATCGAAAAACACACAAAAATCACCACAATCCAATGCCATCCATGCCCTCCATGATGTTTACATTAAAGAGACCCCACAGAAAGACTCAGTCCATGCACCACTCACTAGCCCTGGGCAAAAGGCCTCAACAGCAGCCAAAAAAATCGAAAAACACACAAAAATCAGCACCATCCCATGCCATCCATGCCCTCAATGATGTTTAAATTCAAGACACCCCACAGAAAGACTAGGCCCATGCACCAGTCACTACCCCTGGGCATAATGGATGAAACTAGGCAAAATGGGTGCAGGCCTGAGAACACTGCCTGCATTCAAAATGGCCCCTTGCCCCCCAGCACATGGCCAGGGCCTGCCTTTAACATCACTCAAAATGGCCCCCACCCACATGGCCAGTCCCCATCAACATCCCAAAAAATCGAAAAGCGCACAAAAATCACCACAGTCCAATGCCATCCATGCCCTCCATGATGTTTACATTAAAGAAACCCCACAGAAAGACTCAGTCCATGCACCACTCACTAGCCCTGGGCAAAAGGCCCCAACAGCAGCCCACAAAATAGAAAAACACACAACAATCAGCACAATCCCATGCCATCTATGCCCTCCATGATGTGTACATTAAAGAGACCCCACAGAAAGACTCAGTCCATCCACCACTGAGTAGCCCTGGGCAAAAGGCCCCAACAACAGCCCAAAAATCGAAAATTTCAAAATTGTAGTTGCAGCAACTGTAATGCCCCAAACAAACTTACTTGTGAAATTTCTAATCAAAAAGTGATCCAAAGAATGTCAAAAAGGCCTCAAATCCAAATATCCAGCAGCATCCACAAAAATAATCCTTCCAGGTCAAGATCCAAATCAAAGTGACCAGCACATGAACAAAGCACCGGGAGGAGCCTGCTGGACAGGAACAGGAAGTTGGAGACTGTGGGGCACTTCCTTCCTCCCACCCCTCCCTCCCAAAATGGACTCCTTGGAAAAAAAAGCGCAGTCAAATGTCAACCTGAGGAGTTTCTGATAAAAATCATCATTTTCAGAAGGTTTATGCTGCTTGCTGGTGGATTTCTTGTGCAGAATTGCAAATGTTGCTATTTCGCGAGTGCAAGATTGTTGCAGCCCACCACATCTACGTGTTCGCAATTGTGAGCTCTCGCGATGTGTGCTGTGCAAGGTGGCATGACGTAATCGCGGTCGCCAAACTCCTGTGGGATCACGCAGCAAGATCCAAAATGGCGCAGCACACTCAAAATATGGAGAAAAACAACTCTGCAAATGCTGAAAGACGGTAAGTGAATGCCGCGCGCCGCAATATTGTATCACCAAGCAAAAAAATCTGCTGCGTGCGAATTTGCGAATTTTCGGCAAAGTCGCGAGAGTTCGCGGTTTGCGAATTTGCCGAAAATCCGCAAATTCAGCGAGCGGAACGGATTTTACACCCATGCTTAGTGTTCACTTTCCAAAGACTGCATCAACCAGCATGCAGTTTGTTCGTGTGTGCAAAAGAGTGTCCCTGTCCGCCCTATTTTTCAATTACTTCTAGTGAGGGGCTGATTGGCAGTGTGATAAAGGTCAAACCCCTGTATTGTGCTGGACTAACAAACAGTGCCCCAGTCCTCACTTTCATCCGCTTGGTCCCCATGTCTGCAGCGTGTTTGAAGGCGCGAGTTTTTCGTAGCCACTCCTGTCTATATTTGATGGATTGTCAGACGCCGCTTCTTGGGGAATTAGTGGCGGTCCAGGTAAGTGCCACAGTACCATGGAACACTGAAGGAAGGGTCTCCTTTGCTCAGCGGTGGCTCCACGCTAATATGCAAAAATGATCCGCTTCCTTGAAAGGAGATGAGGGGACACAGCGGGGCTGAAAGATCACCATTTATTGAATTTGGCATTACGCGTTTCGGCGGGTTGCCTCATCAGATGCCTCGGATACAGGAAGTCCATTTGTTTCCCTTTTAAAGGTTGGCCCATCCCCCTGAAGTAGTGTTGGCCACACCTATATCGCATCACACTCGAAGTCACTCGTGCTGCTCAGTGTTCACTTTCCAAAGACTGCAGCAACCAGAATGCAGTTTGTTGGTTTGTGCAAAAGAGTGTCCACGTCAGCCCTATTTTTCAATTACTTCTAGTAAGGGGCTGATTGGCAGTGCGATAAATGATGAACCCCTGTATTGTGCTGGACTAAAAAACAGTGCCCCAGTCCTCACTTCCAGCCGCTTGGTCCCCATGTCTGCAGCGCATCTGGAGATGCCAGTTTTTTGTAACCACGCCTTTCCATATTTGATGGATTATCAGTCGACAACAGAGAAGCTACTTCTTGGGGAGTTAGTGGCGGTCCAGGTAAGTGAATAAAACATGAAATAGCAACGGGTCAAAAAAGGGAATAGAGCTATCTAGAGAAACTGTGTAATCTCAACAGGGTACAATCACGAAATCCATAAAGAGTAATTTGTGGTGAAAAAATTGTGTTCCCATCAGATACCCATCCTGTACCGCCCTACATCATTTGGGATCCTTCACCCGAAGGAAGTGGTAAGCATACACTATGGATTAGGTAGCTTGTAACCTAACCTAGTCGCAGGGTACACAAATGTGGTGGAAAAATGATGGTATCAGGGGGTAATCCGACTAGCAGTGCAAGAAATGATGATAAAGTGACTGTGCTGTGTGCAAAAGTGAATAGGTTAAGATTGGGTTGTGGAAGTAGAAAAATCAATTTTAATAAGATCCTAGCCACACCCAAGAATAAAAACAGTGCAGAGTAGTATATAACAAATGACTACTGAGATGGATTGTAGTTCGACATGTTTCTGCAGTTGGTGTGGGGTCAAGCGATCCCCTCCTGCTTCATCAGGACCTTAACAAAATGCAACTGCTAATAAGTGAAAAGAAGTGAGAAAGAATAAACTAAATTCATATCACCTGGGAGACGCCCATGCAGATATTCCAGATGGTCACACAGTAACAGTGGACAAACAAACATAGAGAAAATACACAGTTAATGGCGATAGTCTATAGAATACACATTTGTTGTGATTAATTACATTAGCCAGTGACTTACTGGCCGGTGATTTCTTATTAGTAAGCCAATTTATATGGGTAAACATGTTTACATCGAGAAAACCAGATATCAATATATCCATTCACCCAATTTATGGGGAAATCGCTCTCCACCTCACCTGGCTACAGCTCAGGTAAAAATGGAGCACCGCTCTATTGGAAGAGGAAAGGAAAAGCAGATGAAGGAAGAACTAGGAAGCTGCAATAGTCACACAATATTTCAGATGTCTTGTGTATTTTTACAATTAAATGTAAAGGCATGTGCTTGCTTATTTGCTAGCGTTTGGCCGATTACAGATTTTGATCAAGTGCTAAGCCATATTTTTATCAATGGTTATACATGGACTGCGATAGTCATAGGCGCAGGCCAGCCAGTGGCACACACTAAGCATTTATATTTTTGCACGCCAGCTTCTTATTAAAAGAAAGCCTATGCTAATAAAAAAGCCAGTGTCTTCCTCTCAAGGCAGTCGCATGGTTATGCCGATAGTGCTAGTTGGAATACGACCAGTTTTACATGTTGTTTCAGTTTGAGTACCGCGCTCTGTATATAACTTAATTTCTGAGAAAAACGCTACAAGAGCATTTTGAATCATTATGGACAAAAGTTGCATTCAACAGAGCCGGGGCACCGAGTTGGAAACCGGGCCGTTTCAGCAAACGTGACATTCCAGTTTGAATATCGCGCTCTGTATATAGCTTACTAATCTAAGCCTTGGTGTCCGAGAGACAGCTCGAAAAGCATTTCTAAATCACTGCGAGCCAGGGTGCTTTACACAGGGCCCTGCTTAAAGCTTTATGTCGAAGGAAATAATTTGTGTTCACCCGGCCCGCTTACCTGTCCGTCGGTACTCCGGACATCCGTCTTGGCTGTCTTTGTGGGAGGTACCTGGACGGACAGGAAGCGGCCATAAGAGCGCTCTAGGTAGGCGTTCTGTGAAATCACGTGGTCATAAGAACACGTGTTCATCAAAGAAACGTCAGGACGTACGGGGTTAATGGGAATTGTAGTCTGAGAGTTTGCGTGCATTTTGGCAAAGTGAAACAATGCGTTTGTGGACAAAAAGCCATCATAATTAGCTTGTTTCATTTAACGGATGATCTATCATGATAATGGAAGGTTTGTGACCATTCCCTTTATGAAAAAAGCTTAGTTGTGTCATTTGCAGAGATTAACATGAAACCTCCATTATCTTTACAATTTGGTTTGGAACAAGCATATAGATCCAGCGCTGTGTTCATAACCGGAAAGGTACTTTTTCTAAAACGGGTTTCTTGTATGGAATAAGCCTAGTTTAACAGATAGTCATATCTGTTGGCTCAAACAATCCTTCGAGTGTAGAACCCGATATTAGTATGAAAACAGATGGAAACAGATATATGGCATTGTCCTCACAACAGTAGGAGACTGATTCAAATACTTGAAACCCATTGATAATATTATGATCCAATGTGACGTCTCATTAAAAATCTGGTCAATGGTAATTGTATAGTCCTGTCGTGTATAAGTCAATGCACGTTTGACTAAGTGTTAACGGAGACACTATTTCCATGATATACGGTCACATCAAGTATCGTCCATATATATGAATCATTCTAGTCTCTCTCTCATATACGGAAGATCAATGGTAGAGCTACAAGAACATTGTGTTGAGACGGGATTACAGTGACATCCACGGGATATCTTCATTCAATCCCGTTTTGTCAGTCTGCAGTTTGTACACCCATCTTTTTTCTCATTTATGAAGAAATGTACTGATGTCTGAGATATGTTTAGGAATCACAGGTTGTTCCAATACAGTCCAGCGCAGATCGGTCGGTGGATGGTGGGCTGATAGGAAGCGATTGGTGAGTCTCGTTGCTTGTTTGTTGCAACGTATCGAGCTCTTATGTTCCGATATTCTTATCTTTATTTTCCTAGTGGTCATACCCACATACCTCTTTTCGTATGGGCAACTGATTAAGTATATTAGGTTCGCACTGTTGCAGTTTGTGAACCTGCGTTGCTCCCATGCTCGTTCAGTGCCAATGTCAATCCTAGTAGACCTAGATGTTTGCGGACATGCCGCGCATTGTCCACAAGGATGATGGCCACTGACTGCAGGCATGTCCCATAGGGATAGGTTCACTTCTGGAACCTTTATCGACTTTTGTCGATGTTTTCCTACAACCAATGGTGCGAGAAATGCCGACGTTTTTGAAAGACACTTAAGACGTCTTGAGGCTACTACCCAACATCGAGTTCGATACTCAAACTGACATCTTAGTGTCATTTGATGTTGAGAGCTTGTACACCTCGATACCACAAACAGAGACATTAGAGGTCATAGAGGAACTGTTACTTGCCAGAGATCTGAACTCTATAACTCCTGTCAGACTCATCATGACACAAGCCACTCTGGCGATGACAGAGAACTTCTTCGCTTTTGAGGATTCCCTTTACTTGCAGATTAGCGGGACTAGCATGGGCAGCGTTTTTACCCCTAGTCTCGCTAATCTGTACGTGCCCCAATTCGAACAGGAGCACGTGCTCGCAGACACCAACCCCCACCTCATGTGTCTGCGAGCATGGAAACGCTACATAGACTATATTTTCGTTGTGTGGCGAGGAGATGAGATCCAGTTAAAGGAGTTCCATGAATGGCTCAATCAGAGAAATCGGTTCCTAAAGTTCACTATGGAATACGATACCCTCAGATTGGCTTTCCTGGATCTTCTTATCGTGAGCACACCCAATGGCCTGATTTCGGAGCTTTACCGCAAACCAATGGCACGAAACTCATTGCTTCATTACCATAGCTGCCATCCTAAGTCCCTGCACGACAACTTGCCTTACGGGCAGTTTTTGCGCATACAAAGGAACTGCACCACTCGTTCCTCATTTGAGACACATGCTTAAGGTTTAGCACAAGATCTGTCAAATAGAGATTATCCCAAAAAATTGATCTACCAGTCCAAAAAACGAGCGGCTAACAACAACAGAGCTAGCTTATTAGACATTCTACCTCCCAAACAAAAGACGGAACGCATGACATGCGTTACAACATTCAGCATGCTCTCGAATCACATTACCAAAATTGTTAAAAAACACTGGGGCATTCTCAACACAGGCAAGGACACATTGCCTCCCCCTCTCTTTTCTTTCAAAAGGGGACAAAATTTGAAGGACAAGTTAGTCCACACAAGACCAAGAGTTGAAATTCCCAGAGCAGTAGGTACTTTATGGGACATGCCTGCAGTCAGTGGCCATCATCCTTGTGGACAATGCGCGGCATGTCCGCAAACATCTAGGTCTACTAGGATTGACATTGGCACTGAACAAGCATGGGAGCAACGCAGGTTCACAAACTGCAACAGTGCGTACCTAATATACTTAATCAGTTGCCCATGCGAAAAGAGGTATGTGGGTATGACCACTAGGAAAGTAAAGATAAGAATATCGGAACATAAGAGCTCGATATGTTGCAACAAACAAGCAACGAGACTCACCAATCACTTCCTATCAGCCCACCATCCACCGACCGATCTGCGCTGGACTATATTGGAACAACCTGTGATTCCTAAACATATCTCAGACATCAGTACATTTCTTCATAAACGAGAAAAAAGATGGGTGTACAAACTGCAGACTGACAAAATGGGATTGAATGAAGATATCCCGTGGATGTCACTGTAATCCCGTCTCAACACAATGTTCTTGTAGCTCTACCAATGATTTTCCGTATATGAGAGAAGACTAGAATGATTCATATTTAAGGACGATACTTGATGTGACCGTATATCATGGAAATAGTGTCTCCGTTAACACTTAGTCAAACGTGCATTGACTTATACACGACAGGACTATATAATTACCATTGACCAGATTTTTAATGAGACGTCACATTGGATCATAATATTATCAATGGGTTTCAAGTATTTGAATCAGTCTCCTACTGTTGTGAGGACAATGCCATATATCTGTTTCCATCTGTTTTCATACTAATATCGGGTTCTACACTCAAAGGATTGTTTGAGCCAACAGATATGACTATCTGTTAAACTAGGCTTATTCCATACAAGAAACCAGTTTTAGAAACAGTACCTTTCCAGTTATGAACACAGCGCTGGATCTATATGCTTGTTCCAAACCAAATTGTAAAGATAATGGAGGTTTCATGTTAATCTCTGCAAATGACACAACTAAGCTTTTTTCATAAAGGGAATGGTCATAAACCTTCCATTATCATGATAGATCATCCGTTAAATGCAACAAGCTAATTATGATGGCTTTTTGTCCACAAATGCATTGTTTCACTTTGCCACAATGCACGCAAACTCTCAGACTACAATTCCCATCAGCCCGTACGTCCTGACGTTTCTTTGATGACCGCGTGTTCTTATGACCACGTGATTTCACAGAACGCCTACCAGAGCGCTCTTATGGCCGCTTCCTGTCCGTCCAGGTACCTCCCACAAAGACAGCCAAGACGGATGTCCGGAGTACCGACGGACAGGTAAGCGGGCCGGGTGAACACGAATTATTTCCTTCTACATAAAGCTTTAAGCAGGGCCCTGTGTAAAGCACCCTGGCTCGCAGTGATTTAGAAATGCTTTTCGAGCTGTCTCTCGGACACCAAGGCTTAGATTAGTAAGCTATATACAGAGCGCGATATTCAAACTGGAATGTCACGTTTGCTGAAACGGCCCGGTTTCCAACTCGGTGCCCCGGCTCTGTTGAATGCAACTTTTGTCCATAATGATTCAAAATGCTCTTGTAGCATTTTTCTCAGAAATTAAGTTATATGCAGAGCGCGGTACTCAAACTGAAACGACATGTAAAACTGGTCGTATTCCAACTAGCGCTATCGGCATAACCATGCGACTGCCTTGAGAGGGAGACACTGGCTTTTTTATTAGCATAGGCTTTCTTTTAATAAGAAGCTGGTGCACAAAAATATAAATGCTTAGTGTGTGCCACTGGCTGGCCTGCGCCTATGACTATCGCAGTCCATGTATAACCATGGATAAAAATATGGCTTAGCACTTGATCAAAATCTGTAATCGGCCAAACGCTAGCAAATAAGCAAGCACATGCCTTTACATTTAATTGTAAAAATACACAAGACATCTGAAATATTGTGTGACTATTGCAGCTTCCTAGTTCTTCCTTCATCTGCGTTTCCTTTCCTCTTCCAATAGAGCGGTGCTCCATTTTTACCTGAGCTGTAGCCAGGTGAGGTGGAGAGTGATTTCCCCATAAATTGGGTGAGTGGATATATTGATATCTGGTTTTCTCAATGTAAACATGTTTACCCATATAAATTGGTTTACTAATAAGAAATCACCGACCAGTAAGTCACTGGCTAATGTAATTAATCACAACAAATGTGTATTCTATAGACTATCGCCATTAACTGTGTATTTTCTCTATGTTTGTTTGTCCACTGTTACTGTGTGACCATCTGGATTATCTACATGGGCGTCTTCCAGGTGATATGAATTTAGTTTATTCTTTCTCACTTCTTTTCACATATTAGTAGTAGCATTTTGTTAAGGTCCTGATGAAGCAGGAGGGGATCGCTTGACCCCACACCAACTGCAGAAACATGTCGACCTACAATCCATCTCAGTAGTCATTTGTTATATACTACTCTGCACTGTTTTTATTCTTGGGTGTGGATAGGATCTTATTAAAATTAGTTTTTCCACTTCCACAACCCAATCTTAACCTATTCACTTTTGCACACAGCACAGTCACTTTATCATCATTTCTTGCACTGCTAGTCGGATTACCCCCGATACCATAATTTTTCCACCACATTTGTGTACCCTTTGACTAGGTTAGGTTACAATCTACCTAATCCATAGTGGATGTTTACCACTTCCTTCGGGTGAAGGATCCCAAATGATGTAGGGCGGTACAGGATGGGTATCTGATGGGAACACAATTTTTTCACCACGAATTACTCTTTATGGATTTCGTGACTGTACCCTGTTGAGATTACACAGTTTCTCTAGATAGCTCTATTCCCTTTTTTGACCCGTTGCTATTTCATGTTTTATTTAGTTGCACGTCAGGGATGGTAGCAATGCTTGGTCAATAAATATTCCCTTTTGACCCCCTATGTTTAAATAGGTCCAGGTAAGTGCCAAAGAACCATGGAACACTGAAGGAAGGGTCCCCTTTGCGCAGCGGTGGCTCCACGCTAATAAGCAAAAATGATGCGCTTCCGTGAAAGGAGATGAGGGGACACAGCGGGGCTGAAAGATCACCATTTATTGAATTTGCCATTACGCGTTTTGGAGGGTTGTCTCATCAGATGCCTCGGATACAGGAAGTCCATTTGTTTCTCTTTATAAAGGCAGGCCCATCCACCTGAAGTAGTGTTGGCCACACCTATATCGCATCACACTCGAGGACACTCGCGCTGTTCAGTGTTCACTTTCCAAAGCCTGCATTAACCAGCATGCAGTTTCTTCGTGGGTGCAGAAGAGTGTCCCCGTCAGCTCTAATTTTCAATTACTTCTAGTAAGGGCTGATTGGCAGTGCGATAAAGGTTGAACCCCTGTATTGTGCTCGACTAACAACTAGTGTCCCAGTCCTCACTTCCAGCCGCTTTGTCCTCATGTCTGCAGCGCGTCTGAAGATGCCAGTTTTTTGTAACCACGTCTGTCCATATTTGATGGATTGTCAGTTGACAACAGAGACGCCGCTTCTTGGGAAGTTAGTGGCAGTCCAGGTAAGTGCCACAGTACCATGGAACACTGAAGGAAGGGTCCCCTTTGCGCAGCGGTGGCTCCACGCTAATATGCAAAAACGATCCGCTTCCTTGAAAGGAGATGAGGGGACACAACGGGGTTGAAAGATCACCATTTATTGAATTTGGCATTACGCGTTTCGGCGGGTTGCCTCATCAGATGCCTCGGATACAGAAAGTCCATTGGTTTCTCTTTTAAAGGTTGGCCCATCCCTCTGAAATAGTGTTGGCCACACCTATATCGCATCACACTCAAGGACACACACACTGCTGTATATTTATATATATATATTTATTATTTATTTATTTGAAAGTTTTATATAGCGCGAACAAGATCCTTGCGGATATCAGAGCGCTTTACAGAGGAAGTACATGGGGGAGCAAAGTCAGAACAGGTATTACAGTAGGACACATAGTATGAATGATACAAATTAGTGGCTACAAAGCCAACCTGTATATGAGATGAAATGAATTAGCTTAGGATGGGAAAAGGGATTGGGAGTGGCCACGTTGTGGGGGAGGGGAATTATACCAATGCATTACGAATATTCAGAGTAAAGCTAGGAGTGGATTGCAAAAGTAGGCAAACATTCTTTCACATATGAGGTAGTATTCCGTGCATCAAACATGTTCAGAATATAGTTAAAAGTAAAATGATACAAAATAGGCAGGCATTCTATCACAAGATGGTGTAGATAAGTAACTGAGCCAAGTGCTCAGCAGTTGTGATCAATCTAGAATGTGAAATTCTTAGCGAGTGTTCAGATAAGGCAGAGAGTGACTAATCCAGGAAGTACGTCCCTGAGAGAGACCAGTCAAACATGTCCGCCAAGTAGGTGGGGTAGAGACATCAGTCCTTTGTTTGTTGCAGTTTCCCTTTTCCTTCATACATGCAGGGGAGGTGGGGATATTAGTCCTCTGTCCGTTGTTATTGCTTTCAGCATAGGGGGAGGAGTTTCACTTTCCATCAGAGCCCGCAATGCTCCAGCTATCTGGGAGGAATGCTGTGTGGGGGAGCAAAGCGAAGAGCCACGTGGACAGAGGTACGGGGAAGGGTGGGGGGATTTACTGCTACAGGTTTATGGCTCCAGCCATTTTGAACCAAGGGGGTAGATTAACAGTGAATAGGCGGGAAGGAGACAAACAAATACCTCAAGTCTCTGTGTGTCCCCGGAGTCTGACCGTAGAGTCTTTCTGCAGCCCAACATTAATCCATAATGTGCCTCATTCCCTTACGCTCTGCTAATATTTGTGAATTGGCTCTCAGGGCTCTCCTCAGCCTCTCCCTGCTCGGCGGTGTCATATCCATCGGGCGCATCCCTATCCTGAGCCCGTGACTTGTCTCCGGTGTTGCAGTGCATGGGGGGGGGGGGGACTGCTCCTTTTTAGCAGCCTCCATCGCGGAACGGATGGTGGGGGGGCACTCTCAGTCCGTCGCTCGCTGTAGCTCGCAGAGACTGCGAATCCATGCGGTGGAGCGGGCGGGCGGGCGGTTCCAGCACAGCAGGCTCTCGGGGGGTGCCCTCCTGTGTTGCCGGGGGTGCCCTCCGATGCATGCCGTGTAGTCCTTTTGGCTTCCTATGCAGCCGCTCTCCAGTGCCTTCCTCCGCCGTGTAGCGGGGGACCTCTTCCAGCCCTCCGAAGTCGTTAGGCTGTCGGGAACAGGCTCTTGGCGTTTCAGCTGCAGTTTCCGCCGCAGTTTAGGGATGAGACAGCAGTCGATCTCCAGTGCCCTCCTCCGCTGTGTAGCGGGGGACCTCTTCCAGCCCTCCGAAGTCATGACGGGCTACGAGCAGTAAATCACTTTCTAGGGCAGAGACCAATCACACTGTACAATCACACAAAAATGCTGTTAGAGATGACAGAGTGGTGTCTAACGAATAATAACTTCATCTTCAACAGACTCCACTATAGGCAAATACAAGGATCAGCTATGGGTACTTGTTTCTCCCCCAGCTATGCGAACCTACACATGGGCTGGTGGGAGGAACAGGTACTAACTGCAAAATACCAAACCACATTATCTAGAAATGTGGTCATGTACAAGCGGTACATCGACGATATTTTTATACTGTGGAAAGGCCCCAGAGAAGAAGCAGAATTGTTTGCATTAGAACTAAACGAAAATGCACTTAACTTGAGATTTACCTGTACCACTGACACCACCTCGATACAATTCCTAGATGTAGAACTCTACATAGAACAGGGGAAAATCCAGACAAGAACATATCGAAAGCCAACTGCTGGAAACTCAGTGCTTCACGCACAAAGCTTCCATCCGCAAAACCTCAAGGAATCAATTCCCTATGCGGAGTGCCTACGGATGACGAGAAATTGCAGCACTAAAACTGGGCTAGATGAGGCGAAAGAAAACCTGTTCACGAGACTGAAACAGAGAGGGCACAGCCAAAAAACTTGTAGTAAAGCAGACTCAAAATGTAGCAAAACCAATAGAAAAGATCTCCTGTTCACTCAGAAACAAGATCAAACAGGGCAAACCCCAAAAAGGGAACCCCCTAGACTAATAACAGGATTTAATGCATATCACAACCAGGTTAGGAAAATACTGACCAAACATTGGCCATTAGTGAGGAAAGACCCTATAATTGGAGAACTGTGTGGCAACAGGCCAATGATAGCATTCAGGAAGGCAAAATCCATGAGGGATCACCTAGTCTGCAATGCACCCTCAATCAAAAAATCTGGCGATTGGCTTTCTAAGATTAAGGGGTTCAGCAAATGTACCAAATGTAAAGCGTGCAAACACGGTGTAAACACTACCAAGGTAGAAGTGCCCTTTAGAAAGAAACCATACAAGATCCGAGATAAATACAACTGTAAAACGGATTACGCAGTTTATGTGTTAACCTGCATCTGTGGAAAACGATATGTGGGGAGTACCATTCACCCTGTGCATGTAAGAGTCCTCCAGCATCTTTGCGCAGTCACCAATGATGACCCAGCCTACCCAGTGGCCAGGCACATCAATACGGCCCATGCAGGCGACATAGGAGTACTCTCATACTTTGTCATTGACAATGTCCCAAAAAATATCAGAGGTGGTAATCGCCTCCAGAGTTTGAGGAGATTGGAATCCAGGTATATTATTCTACTTAATTCAAAAATACCAAATGGCCTCAACTCTGATGAAGCTCTAAGTGTACACCTGTAAGTATGAGACCAGGGCCCAGGCTTGAATAGGTTTAGCCCGACCTCTTCCGCAATAGAATTCTCTCCCTTCCAGTATAAACATCTTTTGTTCAATTTTAATTTAAGTATCACTGTATATAAGAGCACAATCACTACCCCGAGAGCAGTTTCAGCTTGTAAGGCAGCTTTCTTAGCCAAAACAACTGTTATACACACACAAAGACATGGAGATGAATTATTATTCAGAATGTGTATGTAAACTATCCATAATGTTGAATGTTTGATTAATGTGACTAGGAATGTTATCTGAAATTACAGTTATAATAGTGCATGCATGAATAAGGATATGAGCAACGCAGAGCGTAAACAATTACACACGCTAGAACGCCTGTCCACTTGGAGACGACTAAAGTAGTAAAAAGGCAATATGGTTTTGACAAACTCATACAGCATTATTGAGATGATATGTTATAATCAAATTATCAGACCTAGGCACATAATGTAGCGCTACTGTGGGTGCGCACCACAAATGAAGGTATGTTAGCAACAACAGATAGTCCCCTAAGGTTCCCCCAGCGGACACGTGTACAAATAAGGCAGATGAAGTATGGGACTGTAAACAGCTTCACAAAACCACATTGCCACAGCCCAGGAAGAAGGAGCGGACAGCTCGGATACGCGTTGGCAAGCAAGACGAAAATACGGATGTTAAGCCACCCTCGGTATGCAAATAAATGAAGGAAATTCCTTAATGCTGTGGAGTACTTTTTTTGCTGCAGAGCCTTTGAGTTAAACAAATACACATGACAGATTTGTCGTGGAAAAAAGCACCACCCTGTTACAGAGGAAGGAGCCGCTGGAGAAAGGGGCAGTCAGACCAGGGACATCCCGAGGTGAAGACAGCACAGCATTGTGCGACAATTGCGAGGGTGGAACTACATGCTGGGGCACACTGAAGTGTTTTGATTATCACAGTGGTGTTGCACTGAAATTGTGGCAAAACGGAACCCACTGTGGGCGCTTACACTTGCTGATCAATACTACATGTCCCAGGATTCATGGCGAGAAAGCTACTAAGCTCACACACCTACAGCTGCAACGACTTAAGGCAGATGAAGTATGGGACTTTAAACAGCTTCACAAAACCACATTGCCACAGCCCAGGAAGATGGAGCGGACAGCTCGGAAACGCGTTGGCAAGCAAGACGAAAATTCGGATGTTAAGCCACCCTCGGTATGCAAATAAATGAAGGAAATTCCTTAATGCTGTCCAGTGAGTCACTCCTGTGCCACTGAGATGTTGCTGAGGATGTGCATGATACCACTGCACTGCTGGGGACAGGGCTACTTTGTGTTCCACTACCAGAGAGAATATCTCCCTCTTCTTCCTCTTCCACCGTGATTGGATCTTCTACTTGTTTATCCCCACCAACAGCAATGGTTGCAGTTTTTATGCTGCGTAGGTGGTCCTCCCAGTTGATCAAGTGGTGTTTTTTCAGATGGGTAATTTGGCTTCCAGTACCATAGTTTGTACCAAGCTTACCCTGACTAGCAGAGGTATTACAAATGGTGTATATAGCAATGGTCTCCTCCTTTTCGCTAACCGTAAAGAAGTCCCAAACTGGGGAGCTTAACTTTTGTCTCCTACTGGAGGTGCTACTTCCAATGTCGGATGAACTGGAGGGTGAGCATTGAATTTGACTCTGTGCAGTACGAGTACTACCACTACCTACTTAAACTGAGGTGGTGGTTGTGCTAGGTGTAGGTCGCTGCCAGGCCTTTGCTAATGCAAATATGGAGCTGTAGGTGATGTTGGTGTTACTCTTGTTGGTGTTATCCATGCCACATCGCTCACAGCAATTTGGGATGTGGTAATGTCGGTCTGCACTGGGGCGGGAGTAATGTCCATGAGGACTGGCTCATTATCATCGTGCTGTTGTACATCGACCTCCCAGTGTAAGGCTTTCTGGAACCTTCCTTTTCCCTAGCCTGGTCTTGGGATGTGTCACCCTCTCAGGCTCAGGTTGTGGCTCCCAGGTAACATCTAGATCATCAGAAGGGGTGCTTGGCGAAGAACTCGATGGACTAACCCTCCTTTTCCTTGCTGAGGATGTGGAAGACAATGGATGTTCTGAATGAGTGGCTTCCTCTTCTTCTTTCTCTGCATCAGGCTTGATTTCCTGAACTGCCCCTACTTCGGGAGGAACAACTACTATTGTGGGCGGTGGTTGCTGCTGTTGTTCAAAACTTCTCTGCGGTGTTTCCTCCTGTGTTGATTGGGTACTACTTTGAGATAGCGATAAGTTTATCTCAGGCTCAGCATCACTGGTTTGCATCATTAGGCTGGCTACCTCTTCCACACTCATGTGCTTGGGCCTGGGTTAGGCCAACTGATGCTTAGGTGCTGGCCTCAGCTTGTCCCCCGGACACCGGTGCTGCAGGCTTAATTTTTGGTTTCCCAAAAAAGGTTTGGGGTGAACACCAGACTTAAGTGTCACGTCCTTCTTCTGTTCCTTCTTCTCAATAGCAACTTTCTTGGTGTTGGAGGACCTGGTACCTGCTTTCTTTGGGCCCATCTTTTTCAGATGGCAGCAGCACTCAGTTGAACAAGTTGCAGAGATGTCTGGTCAGGTCGCACGTCACTTCATGTACAACAGCAGGACGTCTGTCTGGCAGTACAACGAGTAATGATGACAGACACCTCCTCCTCAGTCTTTTGTGCACCTAAAAGCAAAAAAGCCAGAAGAACATCAGTCAAACATGGAATTTGTTGTGCTTAAATTACTACTAGTACAATCAAACAAATATGATCTATAATATATAACTTAGTGTGTGGTGGTAACAATAATGACATTTTAGTAACTCAGTTAACAACAACAGTGTAGGCATTTATGAGATTTTGACAACAAGGGCTTTCCTGGTGTACTGTGTACATTCAGAAAGAATAAGAATAGCAAAGAACAAAAACAAAAATACAAATGTAGTGGAACCTGTTTGGCCTTAATTTGTGCATCATATGGGATGGATACAGCATCAGGGACCTGCAGCTGGCAATGGGGATGAAAGCAGTAAGCCAAGAGGAACAATGGAAAGACACACAGGCATATGTGGCAAAAACAGCACACTACTAACTACCACCACAAAATGGCCCCCTGCCACATGGCCACTCATCACAGGCACAAGGCCCGGAAACCAATGAACTCAAGCAGGCATATTTGGCCCGACAAAGTATGCCTGTCAAATAACACAGCTTTAATGCAAAAACGAAAATCCACATGGCTAAAAAGGTTGGAAAGTTACACAACAACCACAACAACAACACATACACATGCAACAAAGGCATTTATTTAACACACACCCAAAAAGTGAACTACACCCCAAAAAACACATTTTGCAATTCAATCCAATGCCATCCATGCCCTAAATGATGTGTAAATTCAACAGACATCACATAAACATGCATCCATGAGTTCCTCAGGGCCTACTGGCTGAAATTACAATCAAAGAACAACAACTAGGCCCCTACTGAAACCACAGCAATAAATTTAAAAAATGATGAAAATCCCCCAAAAAATAAAGGTACAAACAATGCCCCAATCAAACAAACAAGTCCACCAATTCTCCAACTTACTTGTAAATTCTCAAATCCAAAAGTCCTCAAATCCAATCCTATGATATGATGCAGCAGACAGACACAAAATCCAAATGAAAGTGAACTGAACATGGACAAAGCACTGGGAGGGGCATGCTGGACAGGAACAGGAAGTTGGAGACTCAGGGGCACTTCCTTTCTCTTGAAAAAAAAAGTAAAGAAAGAAAAAGGACTCCTTGCACAAAAAGCTACAGCCAAATCACAATCTGAGGAGTTTTTTCTTGCAAAATTATCATTTTCAAGAAGGTTTTATGATGTTCAAGAGATATTCTTCACCAGATTGCAATTTCTGCATGTTCAGGATCACGATCTTACCAACACTGCCGCCGGAAGTCAGATGGCGCGTCCGAATGACGTGGTAGCGTTTGCACACTCTCATGGGATCCTGTGGCCAGATACCAAATCTCGTGGCACACGTGAACAGTTAGGAAATCTCGTAGGTGAACGCAGAATCACTGTAAATTGTTACCGCGAGCACGATAATGCATATTGAGTGCACGAAGAAGAAAAACAACTAAGCTACGTTGCAGATTGCTTAGTGTTTGTTAGCTACTCAGTCTACGCGAACCGCAAAGTTGCAGAAAATACGCAAACTCTGCAAGCGTAGCATAGTTCACCGCCCAGGGTTAATTGTAATCCCCTAGAGGACTTGTTAATATGGGCTGGTACACAGCGCCTCCGCAGCATCACAAAAATAATGCTCCAGCATTGCAAAATGCGGGAGGGGCACTGTAAATATGCTCCAAAGGGTTTCCATTCAGTGCCAGGTAGTACTATGGCGACCATTACCAGACCTATTGGGTTTGTCAATGTGTTTTCTGAATTGGTTTGGGATTTTTGCGTTTGATTACTGCATCAATACTATACACTTTGCCTCTAAGCGAAGACTGACTGCTTTGTGCCGTGCAGGGGTAAAGCACAGGTTAATTTAGTGACTTTTATGGTTCACCCTGTCAAGGATTGTGTTGTTGCCTGAGTGGGCTTCCATCACCCTCATCCTATACCAAGACTTCTTACACAGGTCACTTGTACGTCGCAAAGGTTTGAGCTCCATACAGCGAGCTGAGTCAATGTGTGTTTTCCACCCAGAGTAGTGCAAGCTGTCCCACAGACGGTGTCAGCGCCAATCGGAACAGAGGAAGGCTAGCAAGGGTAGTAGCCATCAATAGTACAGCAGGTGCAGTGGCACCGGGTCCCAGGGGTTATGGAGGTCAACCGCCCACGCTTTTATTTTTTTTTATTTTTACAACTGAACCAGATGATGGGTGTTGGTAGGTCATTTTACTTGCTTGCTTTAGGCCCATGATGACACCATTGCTGCGCCACAAGGAGTAGCAAAGGTTGGCCCATTTTCCATTAGTCAAGTAAAATATATTTGCTCCCACCTCGGTGCGACGTAAACCTAGATTTTCGCCGAATGCACCTGCTCTCTTATCCTCCCATCTTTGTGCGCATTGAATTAGTTTGAAGGGACAAGGCGTGTTTTTAGTTACATGTTTAGATAATTATAAGGTCTTTGTAAGCACCCCTTAATCCTGTAAACGTTTTGTCCTGGACATAAAGAAACACTTATAATCTTTCACGGTTATCTGCCCTGCTGCTCTGCACAAGCTGCTCCAACTGAGTGTCAAAGAGACTTGGAGCAAGAACTGTCAGTAAGGCCGACCTGCATAATGTCCTCTTCCAGCTCTAACAAGGAGCGGTGAGCTTATCGCCTGCACAGCTCTCTTCCGCTCCAACACGGCGTTTGCATCTCAACAGCAGACATGGCTTATTTGGGAAGCTTAACCCTCCCTTGCTTTAGTTGCTTATTTCATAGAACATAATAAGGCACCTTGCAAAACACCTGTTAATACAGTAGGCAAAACATGGACACAAATTGAGATAACAAATATCAATGGCCGGAAAGAGGTGGACTGAAATTATTGTCTCAAATGCCTTACAATTTTAAATGATTGCGAATGCTAGACTTGTCGTTCGGTGCCTGTGGTGAGGGATCACTTGTGGCGGAAGTCTACAGTAAAGTTCACCCAGGGTTCTGGATTACAGGTAAATCGCATTTTTGGTGAAAGCAGGTTTTCGCAATTTGTTTCCAAAGTGCACTTAATACGTGGGTTTGCTCACGTGATTGTCCGACTTCCACACCACATTGCACGAGGATTTAACATGAAGTACAGTGAAAATGCGATTCCCATGTAAGCGGGTCGTAGTAGAAGGAATTTAAAAATGGCGAGCATGGCTGGCCAACATAGGGCCCATTGGAGAGGTACGGGTGACAGAAATTACTCTGCCGGATGACACAGTCTCTGAATAACACCTACAGTGTAGTTTCCACTGCCGAGGTTGCCTTTCCGTAGATTCTGCAGACAAAGGTGACTGATTGATCAGATGACGATTATTTGATGGGTTGAGATATACAGTGCCCCAAATGCGGCTCAGGAGATATAAGGCGTGAGAATAATAACGAAAAGTAAACAGAAAAAAGCAAAACAAACCTAAAGTTGAATATTGTGTGTTTTGGGAGCAGTTTGGTAAGTTCGAGTCCGTATGCCTGCCAGAAGAAGTCTGTTTTTGGCACTTTTCTCAGTATCAGAACGTCTTTGTTATGGCAGAGGTAGAGCTGATGAGCTCCATAAACAACGGTATTGTACCTGTAGGAATCTACACCCTATGTGCTTGTTTGTACGTCACCAAACGCATGTATGATCTCCTTACTTAGGGCCCGATTTAAGGTTTGGCAGATGAAGTAAAGCCAGTAAGGGTGGAGGCAAGGGGCGGGTCCTCCATGTGGACGGAGGAGTGTCGCCCCACTACCTTCTCGCAGTGCCAGAAGCAGAAACATAAAATGGGTTCATGAATACCGTTTTACGTTTCTGCATCTCGCACTGCGAGAAAGCAGAAGGGTTTGGTTGAGGGAAGGCGGGTGGGTAGGTGGTCCTGCTGCAGGGCAGGGGAGAAGTGACTTGCCCACTGTAGTGGGCGCTGACTGTTTGGTCGGCCACAGGGACGACCAAACCAGTCATACGCATTCTCTGTTTTCTACGTGTAGGCTGCACGCAGCCTACATGTAGAAAACGGCCTCCCCATCAATCAATCAATCAATCAAGGCATTTGTATAGCGCGCTCCTCACCCGGAGGGTCTCAAGGCGCTTGTGGAGGGGGGGCCTGCTACTGCTCGAACAGCCAGGTTTTGAGTTGCTTCCTGAGGTGGTCTTGGGTCAGGCGGAGGTGGGTGGGGAGGGAGTTCCACGTCTTGGCGGCCAGGTAGGAGAAGGATCTTCCTCCCGTTGTGGCTCTTCGGATGCGGGGGACGGTGGCGAGGGCGCGGCTGGTTGATCGAAGCTGGCGGGTGGGAGTGTAGAAGTTGAGGCAGTCGTTGAGGTATCTTGGTCCTTGGTTGTGGAGAGCTTTGCCTGCGTGGGTGAGAAGTCGGAACGTGATTCTTTTGTTGACGGGGAGCCAGTGCAGGTTTCTTAGGTGTGGGGAGATGTGGCTGCGTCGGAGGATGTCCAGGATGAGTCGTGGTGAGGCGTTCTGAACCTGCTGAAGTCTTTTCTGGAGTTTGGCCGTGGTTCCAGCGTAGAGGGAGTTGCCGTAGTCCAATCGGCTGGTGATGAGACGTCAGTGTGGTCGGTCGGCGTCCCAGCCATTTACAACATTGCAGTGTTGTGATTGGCTTAGGGCAGGAGAGGGAAGCTGCCTGCTTCCTGGGACCCAGAGAGACGCATTGTAGGACCAGCCTGGGCAGGCAAGGTAATTTATTTTTCTTTTTTTAAATGAACCACCCCATCACGATACCCCCTTCCCGTGCAAACCTGTGTGTCATGCTGGCTCGACTAGTGGCAGATGACTTTATGTTCGCCACCCTGCCTGTACACTTCTGCCAAATTGAGAGTTCACTGCTGAGACACTGATTAAATGTATGGATTTGTATGAACCGTCATAACAGTGGTTCAAATGAGGCCGTTCATAAGTTTGACATTCGCCCGTGTGACAAAGTCATTCTTTTTGCCCTGGTCACCCCCATTTATCTGACTGTTGATAGTGGTGACTGACTCTGGCTGTGCCCTGGGATCTGCTAAACAGGCCCAGGGCCAGTGCTCTGATTGAAAACATATATGGTAATTAGGTATAATTACAATTGGCAATGACAGGTCCAGTAAGTCCCTAGTATATAGCAGGTCAAGGGAGTTTAGAGGCCCAGCATATTTCCTGCATGTGCATGTGTGAACTGCTGTATGCCTGCTGTAATTTTTAAGGTAATTTTAGTTTTCAGAGGTCTTTAAAAGTAAATTGTATGCAAATTCAACTTGCTGGTATGGGCACTTTAAAAGTGATAATCTACCTTATTTCTACATATTAGGCACCCTCAAGGTCTCTCCTATGTGTTCAAGGGTTGGGGGGCATGTAACTGTAAGCAGAGATCTTGTAAAATATGTTTTAAATTACCTGGTGAGGGAAAAACTGTCCATTTTATTTGTGTCCGTTGTGGATACTTAGCTCAATAGGCTAACATTGCAATACTTTATTTAAGTATAACATTTGCTTGGAAAGTAGTAACAGATTATTCAAGGATTTAACAGATTGGTATTGGTAAATTCAACAACTTGCCACTGTTGAATTTACCATAAATAGTACTGAAAATAAGTTATAAGACTTTCTTTTCTGTGAGCCAAAATCCAGCCTTCTAGAAGACTCTCCTGATTAGCCACCTCAAACAGGCTTAACCAGGCTCCTTTGGTTAGGTGATAAGTGACCTGGCTGGAGCAGAGGTTATCTGATGGTAGTTGTTCTGCAGCTGCAAAGACCAGGCCAGACAAGGGGATGGGCCATAAAACATGAAAGAAAGAGTGCAGAACAGTAAAGAAAGGCAGACAGGACCAAAACTCTTCCTGTCAGTGTGTGTTACTTATTTAATGTATTTGTGTTTTTGAATACTTTACATGCCTGTCTCCTGAGTTTAGCTCGCATGCTCGCAGCCAGCTACCAAGGGTTGAGTCAGGGGTTAATGGTTTAAGACCTTGTCTGCACCTTATGTGGAGTGGGTGGCCTTGTTGGGAGTGGTAGGTGTATTCCTACCCCTACTAGCAATCCATCCTCCCACGGCCTCTCATTGGTGAGGGATGCTTTTAACATACTTTTAAAAATTTTATATTTTTCAAAAAGAAACTCCCATGCTAGGAGTTAGTTTTAAAACAGGCAAAACGAATTGCCGCCATACTATGAGAGTTTTCTCATATTTTTTACTGTCCCTCAAAAAACCTGGTGGTGACTGACAGCAAGTATATAACAGCCAACCGCCCCCTCAAAATTCAGTAAAGCGGTCTGATGGATTACCTCGGGTACCCCGATGGAAGTGTATGTTGGCGAATGAGCCAGAATATAGGCTATGTCATCGATATACTGTTGGTCTGCCAAGCCCTTAATCAGGCAAGTAGACTTAAAGTTTGTTGGAGAGGTTAATCTGTCACCCCTGTGATGGAGTACCATCTCTGTCTCACTCTATATTAGCCAATTATGGATGGTGGCCGTGCACTGCACTTAATATGAAGTAGTTTAGGGCGTGTGTCGTGCTCCTTTGGATTATTCCCCGCTCGGGAGTATAGATAATGAGGAAGGATTGCGCTGGCACTGATTGTGCAAGAGTCTCCTAGGGCACTGACGAATGTGCGCTGGACCAGCCAGAATAACTATGGTCAATAAAGTTTTCAACTGAGTCTTTTTTCTTTTTCACTTTTCATAAGTATTTTATTCATACTCATAAAGATTATTTTTTGCAAATGTTGAAGATTTGTTCAACCATAAATCATGTATATCCAACTTGGTTATCAACAAGCATTTTTTGCATCCGACTTATTTTTCAAATATATTCCAAATACATTCCAATGCATTTCGGCCGTGGGGCCTTCATCAGGGAAATCTGTGAAACTAAGGTTGTATCTATCACTATTTTGCATGTTCAAATATTCCTTTGATAACATGTATGTGATAACGGTATGACGCACAGCACAAAACATGAATTGATGCGTGGTAAAGAAATAGATCATAAGTAACAACTAAATTCTGTCCATTCATTAATCCCATGAGGGCGTAAAGTCTGTAAGTGGTATATCCAGTGGTTCTCACGTTTTAACAGAGCTTTTCTGTTGTCTGTTTCTTCAGTTTTTTCCACTACTTCCAATATACAAGCTTTAATTTGATTGATTTGATGATTGTGGTCAATAAAGTGGGTAGCTACTGCTGATTTTAACGCTTTGGTTCTTATGTTACTTTTATGTTCGGTTAACCTTGTTTTGAATTTGCGTTCTGTCTGTCCAACATAGGCTTTACCGCACGGGCATTTCATCATGTAAACAATGTTTTTGGTGTCACACGTACCATTAACTTGTAACTTGATTTTATTCCCTCTCATAGGGTGGGTGATGGTGTTACCTTCCATGATATTATTGCAATTGCTGCAGTTTTTACATGGGATAGTGCCTCTGAACTTCATGTTGGGTTTCGTTACTGTGGCTTTCTTGATAATTTCTCCTACATTTTTTGCTCTGCAGAATGCAAATAATTGTTCATCAATGAAAATGTTGTTAAAATCTGGTTCAGTCTGTAGTATTCGCCAATGTTTCTTAATGATTTTCTTGAACTGTGGACTAATTGAGGAAAATTTACTTACACATGTTGTTTTATTTGCCTTTTTGGTTTTTGTTGTGGAAAGTAGTGTTATTCTGTCTTTTGATTGAGCTCTTTCTAGAGCTGCGTTTAACACCTCATTTGGATATCCTCTTTTTTTAAATTTATTTAACATGATTTGAGATTGCGCCTTTGATTCTTCAGGGTCTGAGACAATTCTTTTCACACGGAGGAGTTGTGAATATGGTAAATGTTGTTTGAGAGGAGTGGGGTGGAAGCTCTGATAAGTAAGTAGATTATTGCGATCTGTGGTTTTGGTGTAAAGTGTGGTTTCAAACTTGTCGCCTGTTTTTTTGATGGTTACATCAAGGTAATTAATTTGACTGTCATGGATTTCATAGGTAAACTGTATCCGTTGATCTATGAGATTTAGTTGTTGAATATTGGAGATCAAGCTTTCTCTCGTATCTTTCCACAATATGAAAATATCGTCGATATATCGTAGATATAGACGTAACCCTTGTTGCCATTGTTCTTTTTGTAAGACATGGTTGTTCTCATATTGATGCATGAAAATGTTAGCGTACGAAGGGGCTGCCGGATTTCCCATGGCAGTTCCCGACTTTTGTAAGTACCATTTATTTTCCCATCTGAAGTAACTATGCATCAAGGTGAAGTTGAGTAATTCCAGCAAGAATACTTTCATGTTTTCTTCATATTCCATATGAAGCAATGCTTCTTCTACTGCTTCTAACCCCATCAAGTGGGGTATTGAGGTGTATAGAGCTTGGACGTCAATAGTACACATGGTTATATCTTCATCAGGTTCAAGATGTATGTTATCGAGTTTAATCAAAAAGTCAGTGGTGTCTTTAATGTAAGAGTTCATTGTGATAACATAGGGTTGAAGGTACTTATCAATCAGTTTGCCCACTGGTTCCTGGATGCTCCAACAAGTTGAAACTATGAGACGACAGGGAGGTTTGATAGGATCTTTATGGATTTTTGGTGTCAAATAGAATTTTGGTGTTTTGGGATAATCAGTAGTAAAGTATTTCTTCATTTTGTCATCTACACATCCTTTTGTTATGCCCTCTGTGATGATGGTCTGGAGTACTGCTTGTATTTCTTTCGTGGGGTTAGAATTGAGTTCCATATACCTGTTCTCATCTTGTAGATGCAATGAAGCTTGTGAGTTGTAATAGTCCTTGTTCATGATGACGAGAGCGCCACCTTTGTCTGCTCTTTGGCAAATAATCGTGGGATTGTTTGCTATGGTTTTGAGGATAGCATATTCTTTTTGAGTGAAATTCTTGGTCTAAGTTCGTTTTCGGTAATTGATTTTATTTAGATCCTGTTTGACTAATTGCTCAAACAAATCCAGTGTCTTATGGCTGATGGGGGCCATATAAGTACTTGTGGTGGTGAGGCCTTTGAGGGAATCTTCCTTAACATTTCAGATGTTAACCTCACTAAACTGCAAATTAAAACTCTCCAAAAAGGGACCTCATTTGTGCCCACTGCACATACTAACCATCTAGAAGTCAACATCAGCCTGTTCAATCTTATGAGAAAGTTAAGACTTCGACACTTTTTCACTAATATCATAGGAGAACACCAAGACACTAAGGAAGATTCCCTCAAAGGCCTCACCACCACAAGTACTTATATGGCCCCCATCAGCCATAAGACACAAGACTCAGTTGTAAACTTTATTGACCATAGTTTTGCTGGCTGGTCCAGCACACATTCGTCAGTGCCCTAGGAGACACTTGCACAATCAGTGCCAGCGCAATCCTTCCTCACTCTATATTAGCCCATTGCCCTTTACACTCTGATTTATATATTTACTTTTCTCTTTTTACTTTGCTAAAGTACATTTGTATGACGCTTATAGGCATTGTTATGGCATCTTGGTACATTCTCTATCAGGGTGACCATTTCTATGATCTGGGAAGGCCATTAATAAACTGTAGGACCATTGTTTGACAGCAATTAGTTTTTCCTAGTGTTTGTTCATGTGGTTTGCAGTATTTAGATTTGAAATGGTTTGTGTGAGTTAGAGTGAAAGTAAAGTAGGTTTAAACTAAGAAGATCTTTGTGGCCTGTTATGTGTATGGAATGCCTCACATTGGCCTTCCCAGATAGGAAATCTTCCTACACCAGTTTCTCATGCTAGGAATCTGGGGGTAATCCTGGACGATGCATTGTCCATGAAGCAACAGGTCAGCAAAGTGGTTGGACTCTGCTTCACCATCCTGAGATGGCTCACAAAGATACTATGGATGCTGCCCATCTCTATGCAGAAAACAGTAGTCAATGCCTTAGTTACATCCCGGCTTGACTACGGGAACATCTTATATCTAGGTGCCAACAAAGGAACAATAAAAAGACTTTAGATGATTCAAAATGCGGCTGCCCGGATTCTCGGTCAAATACCCAAAAATACCCATGTGACCCCTTACTTGCGCAAACTTCACTGGCTCAGAGGGGAAAACCGCATCAAATTTAGGACCTTAAACTATATGTTTAAAATAAAAGCAGGCACTGCACCCAAATACCTTCAGGCATTAGTGCACCCCTACATCCCTAAAAGAAATTTACGGTCACTCTCAGCAGCAACATACTGTGTGCCCAGATTTAAGCTTTCCAGAATGGGAGGGAGATCCTTTGCACATCATGGTCCTTCCATGTGGAATACCTTACCTATCCACATACGCAAAGAAGAGAGCTATTCTAAGTTCAGGAAAGAAATAAAAACCTGGTTATTCGATCAATAATTGTGAATGACCTATGACGTTCCACTCTCACTGTTTGCTGTGTCTTTGGCGCCGGGAAACCCTTCCTGGGTAGCTGTTGCGCCTTACAAGTTCATAAAATAAATAAATAAATAAATATAGGTGCATGTGTCAAGGACTTTCCATTTTTTTATGGTGATTGCAGTCAATCCATCGTGCTTTGCTCAGCTAAAGTGTAGTGCTTTTTAAGTTGAGCTTGGGCAGTGCATGTGCTGCTCTGCAAGGCATGCAGTATTGTAGTATGTTTAACAACAAGGGGTGGTGATGGACAGAGTTTCTGAATTAAGCAGAATACTCTCACCCAGTCAAGAGATCAGGGCTAGATCCAACACCGTTTTTTAGCTCACTGCACCATCCCAGCTCAGAACCTGGCTATATGCAAATTAGTCTGTTCCTGTCCCAGTGCATGATGGGAACAGGGCAAACCAAACTACCAAGCCAATTCTTACACTGGGAAGAAAACAAGCTTCCGGGGACCGGTTTCTGGCATTTCAGCCGTCGTCGGCCCGGCTTGCTTGAATCCTGATGGTGCAATGAGCAAGGGACTCACATCTGAGTATACCCTTCCACGCTTAGGGTGGACAAAATATTTAACAACAAGGGGTGGTGATGGACAGAGTTTCTGAATTAAGCAGAATACTCTCACCCAGTCAAGAGATCAGGGCTAGATCCAACACCGTTTTTTAGCTCACTGCACCATCCCAGCTCAGAACCTGGCTATATGCAAATTAGTCTGTTCCTGTCCCAGTGCATGATGGGAACAGGGCAAACCAAACTACCAAGCCAATTCTTACACTGGGAAGAAAACAAGCTTCCGGGGACCGGTTTCTGGCATTTCAGCCGTCGTCGGCCCGGCTTGCTTGAATCCTGATGGTGCAATGAGCAAGGGACTCACATCTGAGTATACCCTTCCACGCTTAGGGTGGACAAAATATTTAACAACAAGGGGTGGTGATGGACAGAGTTTCTGAATTAAGCAGAATACTCTCACCCAGTCAAGAGATCAGGGCTAGATCCAACACCGTTTTTTAGCTCACTGCACCATCCCAGCTCAGAACCTGGCTATATGCAAATTAGTCTGTTCCTGTCCCAGTGCATGATGGGAACAGGGCAAACCAAACTACCAAGCCAATTCTTACACTGGGAAGAAAACAAGCTTCCGGGGACCGGTTTCTGGCATTTCAGCCGTCGTCGGCCCGGCTTGCTTGAATCCTGATGGTGCAATGAGCAAGGGACTCACATCTGAGTATACCCTTCCACGCTTAGGGTGGACAAAATATTTAACAACAAGGGGTGGTGATGGACAGAGTTTCTGAATTAAGCAGAATACTCTCACCCAGTCAAGAGATCAGGGATAGATCCAACACCGTTTTTTAGCTCACTGCACCATCCCAGCTCAGAACCTGGCTATATGCAAATTAGTCTGTTCCTGTCCCAGTGCATGATGGGAACAGGGCAAACCAAACTACCAAGCCAATTCTTACACTGGGAAGAAAACAAGCTTCCGGGGACCGGTTTCTGGCATTTCAGCCGTCGTCGGCCCGGCTTGCTTGAATCCTGATGGTGCAATGAGCAAGGGACTCACATCTGAGTATACCCTTCCACGCTTAGGGTGGACAAAATATTTAACAACAAGGGGTGGTAATGGACAGAGTTTCTGAATTAAGCAGAATACTCTCACCCAGTCAAGAGATCAGGGCTAGATCCAACACCGTTTTTTAGCTCACTGCACCATCCCAGCTCAGAACCTGGCTAAATGCAAATTAGTCTGTTCCTGTCCCAGTGCATGATGGGAACAGGGCAAATAACGGCGATGGATCAAGCCCTGATCTTTGGACTGGGTAAGAGTGGTCTGCTCAATTCAGACACTCTGTTCATCACCACCCCCTTTTCTGAATCGTTTTTGGCCACTATCGGTGTGGCAGGGCATACTCAGACATGAGTCCCTTTCTCACTGCTCCATCAGGATTCAAGCAAGCCGGGCCGAAGACGGCTGAAATGCCAGAAACCGGTCCCCGGTAGCTTGTCTCCCTTCTGGTGAAGAATTGGCTTGGTAGTTTAGTCTGCCCTGTTCCCATGATGCACTGGGCCAGGGACAGACTGATTTGCATATAGCCAGGTTCTGAGCTGGGATGGGGCAGTGAGATAAATAACGGTGATGGATCAAGCCCTGATCTTTGGACTGGGTAAGAGTGGTCTGCTCAATTCAGACACTCTGTTCATCACCACCCCCTTTTCTGAATCGTTTTTGGCCACTATAGGTGTGGCAGGGTATACTCAGACATGAGTCCCTTTCTCACTGCTCCATCAGGATTCAAGCAAGCCGGGCCGAAGACGGCTGAAATGCCAGAAACCGGTCCCCGGTAGCTTGTCTCCCTTCTGGTGAAGAATTGGCTTGGTAGTTTAGTCTGCCCTGTTCCCATGATGCACTGGGCCAGGGAAAGACTGATTTGCATATAGCCAGGTTCTGAGCTGGGATGGGGCAGTGAGATAAATAACGGTGATGGATCAAGCCCTGATCTTTGGACTGGGTAAGAGTGGTCTGCTCAATTCAGACACTCTGTTCATCACCACCCCCTTTTCTGAATCGTTTTTGGCCACTATAGGTGTGGCAGGGTATACTCAGACATGAGTCCCTTTCTCACTGCTCCATCAGGATTCAAGCAAGCCGGGCCGAAGATGGCTGAAATGCCAGAAACCGGTCCCCGTTAGCTTGTCTCCCTTCTGGTGAAGAATTGGCTTGGTAGTTTAGTCTGCCCTGTTCCCATGATGCACTGGGCCAGGGACAGACTGATTTGCATATAGCCAGGTTCTGAGCTGGGATGGGGCAGTGAGATAAATAACGGTGATGGATCAAGCCCTGATCTTTGGACTGGGTAAGAGTGGTCTGCTCAATTCAGACACTCTGTTCATCACCACCCCCTTTTCTGAATCGTATTGTAGTATGGGCTTATAGCTCTGCCCACTCCCCTCTCATATTTTTCATTGGCTTGTGTGATTGTCCTTTGGAAACGAGGGTTTTTCATTGGTCAGTAGGCTTAGTAGTCCCTCCTTAGTATTGCCTTGTCTGCATTTGTAACCACCCATGAGGATTCAACCGTTTATTTGTGTTTTATTAAGTGTATTTTATTTAGTCTGTGAGCACTATTTTCTTGATTGATTTCTCCTATTGCAGGCACAGCATACTTTCCTGCATGGTGTCCTCTTTAATTACCTTTTCATTAAGCAGTGTACCAAAAGAGAGTACACAGTTCCCCAGAATTAAAAAACTTTGTAGACAGTTGAAACCAAAGTGAGTGAAGGCACAAAGGAGGGGAATCCTCCTTGTTGGAACTAGAGTCCTCACACACCCCGCAAGCTAGGTGTCAGTCAGTCAGTCAAACAAAACTTTATTTGGTTTGTTACAACCATAAAGGTATACAATTTACCTCTTATCATGACATTAAAAGACATGAACACAGCGGTATCATAAAAAGATATTGCACACCAAATATAATTTAGCTTTCTCTTTAAAATCGGAGTGTTATAACATTCTATATTGTTAAAATCAATTAATTCATGCAAATACCTCAGTACACGCCGAGAAGGAGGGCTGCGCCGAGCACTGATGCTCCTTGCCTTGCACTCTGTCCTGCACCAAAACCACCTCCGTAAACAGTAGGAGCCAAGAATTAGGGCAGCGCCGATCACTGTTCTGCTCAGAAATCACCCCCGTAACCAGTAAGCTTCGAGAAGGAGGGCTGCGCGGATCACTGTCCCGCTCCTCATCTCACTGGTAATGTTTTAAAATAATTAGGAAGGACCAAGAGCTTTAAATTGCTCTTCATGCTCAGGTATCACAATAAATGCATTTGCCTCAGTCGTCACCTTAAAATGGATTTTCTTAAATAGAAACGCCATTGCAAAATTGGCAGTCATGCTTTTGTCTATGTTAATTGTTGTATGTGAAGTTTTGTTTTCATGTTCCTCACATCATTTTATTATGAAATACACTGTAGCACTGTATAAACAGCAGTGGCTGGAATTTACAGTTTTCGTTTAAATATCTGCTACGGAGGCTTGTCTATTGCACAATGTGATTTGGCAGTGGAGATGTACTTGGGCAGGGGTCTTCACTGTCTTTTTTCAAGGAATGTCAGAACCGAACACAGGAATTGAATTACTGCCATCGTTCACAAAAAGAATAACAATCCCGTAGGTATCCCTGGTACTAGCCAGGCAGTCGTCGTATTTCTCCTCACATAACTACAGCCCTATCGTGTTCAAGTGCCAGGGTACCACCTTGACCTGCTAAACATGGGCATATCACTGACTGATGTGATATTCTAAAGCAGTATTTCCCAAACTGTGGTCCACGGACCCCCAGCGGACTGTGTCACACTCCCCGGGGGTCCCCAGGCAGCAGTTTTAAAAGCACTTGAACGTATCTTGTATAGCAGTTTTCAAACAACAATAAACATGTCAAGATAACACCAGTGATTAATGTACCTGCTGGACAGAGATGAGATTTTTGCCAGTGGCAGCTTTGAATTATCTAAAGTAGCACAGAGTGTTAATATGTCTACTGCAAAGAGCATGTATAATGCATTTTAAAAAACAGAGATTATTTTGGTACTGTGCAGTTCATAAGTGACAATCATAATCTAGCACAGTAACCTATAACCTGTCATCAAAGAGCTGCTTGCAAACTGCAAGGTACAAGAAAGTGACATGTTTTTCCAAGTCTTTCGTTATCCTGATACTGCTAAAAAGGTTTATTTGGGTGGAAATACATTTTTATTGTTAAAGTCAATGCTAACCACTGTGTTATGTTCCGAATCCTTCGTTTGTGCTTTCCAGACCAAGAACTATTTTAAAATGCCTACCAGTATGAATGACGTGAATTCTACACCTCGTAGTCCCCTTTGCCTTATGTGAAATTTTTTATACACTGATTTACATGTATGATTCACTGTCTCTATATGTGTTTGATGTAAAGTGCCCTCTCTCTCATACAATGGTATCTGGTCCTCCTCAGATTCTGTTTTAATTTTTTCTGCTACAATCTGAGCACGCTCTTCTATTCCTGTCTCATCCTCACTCTCATCCTGAATTTCTGATCAAGTTTGACTTCTTGTTCTCACGATCTAGTCATCCTGACTAGTGCTAGGTAGTTCTTCTTCAGCTACTTTAAGATCTGTTATCTGTGATCCTTCGGCTGTACAACCTTCAGCTTCTTCCACTGTTTGGACTTGTTGTGGATCTACCTCATCAGGTGCTGGCACTCTTTTGGTATGGCTTGCATGTAACCAATTAGGCAAGCCTGCTCACTTTTCAGCTGTTGTAGTGATCAATCTAACCTGATGTGGCTTTCCCCAACTGGGTGCTAGGCACGATTCTCGAGTGTGCTCTTTCACTACTACCCAGTCACCGGGATTCAGATCATGCGCTTGAGTTGACTGCCTGGCAACAGCGTCTTCCCCAACCTAGTAGGAGTTAGAATGCACTTGTTCAGCCAACTTTTTGCAATACTCCAGTACCAAATCATCAGATATATTTAACAGCTAGTGTCTTGGTGTACATGCATGCCTCATTGCCCTACCCATGAGTATCTCATGGGGACTCAAGCCTGTAGTTTTATCAGGGATCCTTCTGATTCCCATCAGGACAAGAGGTAAAGCATCAGGCCACTCCAGTGGGGTGGATGCACACACCTTTCCCAGTCTTGACTTGATTGTGCCATTCAATTATTCTACCACTCCAGAAGCCTCTGGGGGGTAAGCATAGTGCAGCTTTTGCTCAATTTTAAATGCTTCACAAATTAATCAAATTATTTCATTATTCAAATGAGACCCTCGGTCTGATTCAGTAGTTACTGGAAAACCAAACCGAGGAATGAGTTCCATCAGTAAAAGTTTGGCCACCGTCAAGCTGTCATTCCTCCTGGTCAGGTATGCCTCCACCTACTTTGAAAATAAACAAACAATAACAAGTATATATTTTAATCCTCGACAAGCAGGCAATTGAATGAAATCAATCTGGAGTCTGACATAGAGATCCTCAGCTTTCCCAATCTTTTCTGGGCGAGCCACAGTTTTTATGCCTGGGTTTATTTGTTTACAAATTAAGCATCTCTGGCAAAGACTCTCTACGACATTCGTGAACCTTGCGTTAAACCAATTTTGTTGGAAAAGTCTAATCATTGCATCTCTCCCTATATGCGTGTCTTCATGAAACCTTCTAGCCATTGGTGCAAGCATACAGTCAGGTAACACAGGTCTTCCGTCTATATAAATCCACACACCATCCTCGACCCTTCTCTGACAACCCATCCTTCCCCATTATTCCTTCTCCTTTTCCTCTGCTTCATCTTGTAAGTCTTTCATTTGTATCCATGTTTCTATGCCCCCAAGTAGCATAAGTGGGCAGCTGATTCCACATGCGTCAGTTTTCTTGTTTACTGCTATTTTGTATATAGCACAATGTTGGGCAACTTGGTCAGCATAATGATTACCAGCTGTCACTTTATCATTTCCTGATTGGTGAGCAGCACATTTGACCATGGCCACTTCTTTTGGCAATTGAATTGCTTCAATTAATTCTTTTACAGAATGTCCATTTTTAATAGGGGTTCCTGAAGAAGTCACAAAATCCCTTTGCATCCAGAGCTGGCTAAAGTCATACACAACCCCGTAACCATACTGATTGTCAGTGTAAATGGTCACTTTCTAATTTTTCCCAATGTTGCAAGCTTTAATTAAAGTTACCATTTCGACTACTTGTGCTGACATGACTCCCGGTAAATAGGATGCTTCGCCTATTCCAGCCACTGTGCACACATCGTAAGCAGCACACAATCCTCCTACCTCATGACGCATACATGTGCCATCTACAAACAGCTCATGTTCTGCATTCTTCAAAGGTTCTTCCTGTATGTCTGGACGAGGTTTGCTACTTAATTCAGTAATGTCAAGACATTCATGTTCAACATCGTCTATTACTTCCCCAGTGTGTGGATCTGGCAACAATGTTGCTGCGTTTAGGACTGTACATCTGACTATCATTACATTCTCAGCTCCTAGTATAACTCGGTCATATTTAGTCAGCTGACTAGGAGTAAGGTACTGAGTTTGGGTTCTTGTCAGTAAAATCACAACAGCATGTGGGACATGAACCTTTACGGGGTGTCCCATTACAATGGATTCACTCTGTTCTAGACCCATGCATGTTGCAGCTACAGCTTTTAAACATCCTGGCAATGCAGATGCCGCTGGGTCAAACATAGCGGAAAAATATGCCACAGGATGTAGCATTAGGCCATGTCTCTGTGTTAGGACTGAAAGTGCACAATTGTTCCTTTCATCACAGAATAACGCAAATTCTTTTGAATAATCTGGCATACCCAGAGCAGGAGCTACGCATAGGCAATTTCTTAATTTTTCAAAGGCTGTCATGCTTTCATCATCCCACTCCACTGGATCTTTTGCCCATTTCTTGGTCATTTGTATCAAAGGTTTGGCTCGTACTGAAAATCCTACAATCCAATGCCTGCAATAACCTACGACTCCAAGAAACATTCCTATTTCTTTTTGTGTTTGCGGTAACTGCATATGTCTTATTATCTTTATGCTTTCTGAGGTCACTCTTCTGACTCCTCTTTCTATTTGCTGTCCCAAATATTTAACCGAAGTTGTGCAAAATTATTTCTCTCCAGACACTTTATGCCCACCTTCAGCCAGGTAATTCAATAATTCAATTGAATCAATGACACAATCATTTCGGGTTTTTGAGGCGACTAATAAGTCGTCAATGTACTGCACCAAGACTGATCGTCTGGGCAATACTAGAGATTCAAGAAATTGTTTCAAGATTTGATTACAAATCAAAGGACTTTCAGTGTACCCTAGTGGAACACGATTGCAAAAGTGAACATGCTCATCAAACTTAAACGAAAACAAAAATTGGCTGTCGGGATATAATGGAATGGAGGAAAAAGCATGGCATAAATAAATTACTGTGAACCATCCTGCATTCCATGGAATCTGATATAAAATTACGGCTGGATTTGGCACTTTTGGACAACATGGTACGAAGATTTTATTAATTGTCCTCAAATCTTGAACCACCCTATATTTCCCGTTAGGTTTCTTTATACCAATTATAGGCGAATTACAAGGGCCACTCATTATTTTTTTTAGAATGCCTTGCTTAACCATTTGTTCAATTTCTGTTGCAACACCAGCCTTTATTTCTGGGCTCATTTTGTACTTTCGAGTATTTGGGTAAACTGCACCTTCTTTTAAAGTTACTTTTATTGGGTCTTCATTTGCCATTAATCCTACTTCTTATCCGGTAAAATACCACACAATAGGATTTACAGTGGTTTGGACCTCTTCTGGTAACTCGTCTGGAGTCAAATCAAATCAAATCAAAAAGACTTTATTCAGTTATATTTCATAACCAGAAAAGTACATAAAATCACATTAAAATTTGACATCAAACATTGATTAAAAGAAATAGAAAAAGGGGAACAATCTACACAGTATATATATACACAGGTCAAAGTCATGTAATCATTGTCTTACGCAGATAAGATATACTTTTAAGAAATGCCACAACGGAAGAAACAGAAAAAATATCCTCCAAGATCTGTATAGTTAGAAATGCTGGGCGACACTGTCTCAAATTCATATATTTTAAAATTAGCATTATCCATCTCTTCCTAGATAGCACATAAAATCTACAGAAGAATAAGATGTGTATATCCGATTGATCAGAGACATTGTCGCAAGGGCATTTACACAAAACCTAAGACCAGTCATTCGTGGCTAGGAAACTCAATAATCTAAACAAAATTCGAAATCTGAATCTGGTCAGTAAGAACCTTTCTTGCTCTTTCATTTGTAGGTTTAGATAGGGCTGGATGGTCCTTCCTTTAGTGATCATTTGATGGGAGATCACAGTCTTTTTTGCCAGTTCATCTGATTGTCTTTGGTTCACAAGGAAGTTTAGGCACAAGTGTTTCAATGTCTTCCTGGTAGTATTGAACATAGTATCTGGCTCGTCAAAGAACTCCGGGTGCTTGATATTGTTACAGACAGTTTTTATATAACATAACCATTTTATCCTTTTTACCCCATCCAACTTTAATGCATCCCCCAGTATGAGTCTATTTAGATGACATTTCTCGTTGGTCCATACCCGATGCCATAAAAGTATCGGTTGAATCCTAATTAGGTCTTCCAAGTAGGGGATACCCAATTCTGTATGGCAATTATAGTTGGACATGCTCAGTGGGAGTGCCAATAGGTATCGTAAAAAACCGTTTTCAGTTACTTGTAAACTGCTAACATTTAAGTTTCCCCAAATACCAGCCCCATATGGTGCCACCGAAACACAGCTAGTCTTATATATATATATATAAGCTCTTTAACTGGCTTTTTGCCCATCTTTCTGCTAAAGGTCTTAAGGGCCATTATTGTTTTGGAGAATAGTAAATTCCTAGCCTGTATTGCACTATTCCAGTTCCCAGTGTGCTTAAAGAGAATTCCCAGATATGGAAAAGTTGGGGTGTGCTGTAATGGGGTTGATCCGATGAACATGGTTTTTTTCCTTTGGCGGGCGTTACCACCTCAGTTCATTACAAATGTCTTAGTGCAATTTATTTGTAATTCAAGTTTGTCCATAAAGGCACTAAAAGACGAAATCATGGCCTGCATGGCTAAGGGGGTTCTTGCCATAAGCACAGTGTCATCTGCATAAATAAGTGCAGGTAACCGACGGGCTGAGGCGTTTGGCATATCATTACATTCCTGTAGATGTGTATCCTCTAAGTTATTATTATAAATAGAAAATAAAAATGGAGCAAGGACACACCTCTGCCCCACGCCCCTTCCAACTCTAAATTCCCTTGTACACTTCCCATTTATGCCAAATCTGACCATTGCACTAGCCCCATTATACAGTTCTCTTAAAAAGCTAATAATGTTTGCTTCTACTCCCAAACTGGTTAGAATAGTCCATAGTTTACCATGGTTTACAAAATCAAAGGCCGAGGTAAGATCTAAAAAGGTTAGAAAAAGTCTACCTCCTTTGGCCGTTGTGTATTTCTCTATCAAAATTGATAGATTAAATACTTGCTCAATAGTACCAACTCCTTCTCGGAACCCATATTGGAGATCGCTAATGATATGGTGTTCCTCTGCCCATTTCTGGAGTCTATCTAAAATGACTCTCCCAATAATTTTAATGGTGGAGTCAAGCAATGATATGGGCCGGTAACAAGCACAACTAGATCTGTCTCCTTTTTTAAAAATTGGAATTATATTCGACTTGTACCACGTATCAAGTAATCCTTTTGAGCTGGCAGCATTGAAGATTCTGGTGAGCAACGGAGCCCAGAGACAGATGTTCTTCTTAAAGATGTCTACTGGAACACCGTTGGGGCCTGGTGCCTTACCCCCAAGACTGAACTTAATACCCTTGATTACCTCATCCAGTAGGAAGTTAAGTTGCTGCCCTTCTGCCTACTTTTTCTTAACCATGGGTTCTCTTGTTAAATCAGTGGTAGCTGCTACTGGGTTGTAGAGAGTTTCAAAATGCTTAACCCAATCTTCTTCATTTACAGCTATCTCTATACGGGCCTTTGAGCTATCTTTAAAAAAAGGGGCATTAACTGCTTTCCAAAAGGCAGTCATGTCCTTTAGTTCTGAGGCCTCCATAATGGCTGTCCATGCTTTATTTTTCATCAACTGTTTTGGGGTTTTAAGTGCTGTTTTATACTCCTTACGTAGGGTCCTTATCAGAGGTTGATTTCTCACTCGCTGTTGCAAGGCCTGTTTTAGTTGTTTGTGAGCCTTACTACAGGCCGGTGTAAACCAGCCTCTGGTTTTCCTTTGATTCTTATTAGCCTTGGCATTAGATAGACCCTCTTTTAAACTGGCAGTTATCTCTTTGAAATTAATTATAATTTCTGCGTCCTCAGTTTCCGGGTCCAAGCAGACGTCAAAGTTTGTACTGCAAGCATTGACTAGTTTGCTGAGGAAAACCTCGGGAACCACCCTAGTCCATTTAAGGGCATATCCATTTTGCCTATTTATGTCTACATCAACAGAAAAAACCTCGGCTCTTTTGTGCACTGTTAGTTGTGCATCCAATAGTTCTATCCTTATCGGGAAATGGTCGCTAAGGGGAGAGCTTAAAACATTGTGATAGACAATACAATCCCGGTAACATGATGAAATAAGGATAAAGTCAATAGTTGACATCAAACCTCTACCATTAAAGGTTGGGGTAAATGGGGTCTTGTTATGACATAATTCATTTGCGAACCCTAGATCGTAAGTAAACAGGATCTCATTTAGTGCATTCCCCAATGTTGAGTGCTCAAAATGGGATGTTATGGTATCCCTATCCGTGGATAGGCCGCAATTTCCTGTTCCAGATCTTTCACATAGAGAACAGTTAAAATCCCCACCCCATATTACCATGAACAATCTATTAGAACTGTTGATAATACCATTTAACTTATTGTTCAAGGTTTTAAGTACCATCAATATATCTGCGGGGGGGATATTATTATAAAAATTAACTATTAATATGGAAACAGAACTGCTAAAGTGCACCCCGACAATATGAAAGAAGCAGGTATGAAAATATAACTGAAGTTTTTTAAAGATGAGACGATTAGAAATGTACATACATAAAACCCCTTTCGCTCGTCCATGCACTGAGCCTACAGCGGGGATGGAAACAGTTTTAAAACCACTCATGTGGTATTCACTCTCTGTCCATGTTTCTTGGAGACATATAACATCACAATTTTCAATGAAAAGTTTCCAATCTGGATTCTCTATTTTTGCCCTGAGGCCGGCTATGTTCCAGAATGTGATAGCACTAACGAAAGGGAGTTAGAGGAACAATAGCTAGGCTCGCCCTCCAAAAGTTATAGTTAAACAAATGGTCTCTGTTGCCAGATTCCTAAGAGCCTTGCCAGTTACCATAAATCACAACCAACACACAATGGGGTCGATCGTGAAAAAATGATATTGTGTACAAAAAAGAAGAAATTGCTCCTTTTTTAGGTGTCCCCTCACTCACCAGGGTTGCCCCATGGTGACATGCTTCATCATTGGGGCCATCCCAGTCCTCTACGGGCTGGGGCGTGCTACGACTTGCGACAGTTACGTAGGAGCACTTTTTAGAAGACTATGTGTGGTGCATGTGTATTTGAGGAGTGGAGTTTATTCTTGCCTCTAGGTGGTAATATTAAAAACGGGGTGGGTAGATAGGGCGCCCTAAACGTAATGTGTCAAGGTGTACCTATCAACTCCTATCGTCGACATGTTTCGTGCATACCCCAAGCACTTCTTCGGGACTACACAGGGACCAGCCCTGTGTTCGCCACTCCTTAGCTCTCCAATGAGTTATTTTGATAAAATTTATAAAATTAAAGTAAACTTGCAGCAAACTATAATAAGTGCATGCAATGATACCTACGTATCTTCTCTCTAAACACGTGGTTCCTGTAAGATAAAAGACAACTTGAGAGGTCACGGGGTAAAATACCCCAAATCTTATCACACATAGATCACAAAGTGGAATTGTTGAGGAAAACGTTATTACATTTCCCGTGGTCCTTAACGGACGTTTTGACTGTGGTTGTTTCCATGCACAAAACGTGTCTGATCTCATGCATCGAAAACGTGATGAAAACACCTATCGGTGACACACCCAAACATTCATCTATCACACACACTCATACTTGTTTTTACATACATGTCATGAGACCTAACTGGGCCCCATGGATTCGGAGGGGTTCAGTATCCCAGCAGATCTAATGGAAATAGGAGAGATTGGATATCGTAAATAGAAGACCACAGGGTCGGTTTTTACTGGCGATGGTAAAATGACCCGCTAAATTGCAGGGTTAACACCCTTCGTTCGTCAGATTCTTACTTACTTGTGCACTGGATACCTCCCTCTTATAGGCACCTACTTGTGTCCCTCCGGTCCGGATGTTACTTGACCGAGGGTTTAGGTTGTGTTTATAAGGAAGTTCCCGATCCCGGTTACTTCCGCATACGCGCCCACGCTCATTGAAGAGCTGGTGCGTATGGATCGTCCTCTGCGATCGCGGGTGGTGGCCATCTTGGGAGTAAAGATTGCTTTTACGTAATTTCAAAAGGGCAGGAATGGTATAAACAGGCAGTGATTTCGTCCTGAAAATAATTTGGGGTATATATAATTGCTTATACTATATTATCAGACATATAGTCAAATTTCAAAGAATTTTTTGAAAAAAATAATATTTTGTGGATCCAAAATTGTTTTTCAACCTGCCCTTCGAGTTATTGGCAGTCCGTTTCTATTATTCTCGAGGGTAGAGTATTGGTTATTCTAATATCAACAAAGATTCATACAGGTATTCTTAGGTTGGTGATGGTGTATTCTAAGGTTTAAGTGTACCGGTCATATCGATCAAGTTAGCCACAGTTATTCTATAACATATACCCGTGGTTGTTTTTGTTCAGTTTATCTCCTTACAGATACAATTCAATTATGGGAGGGCTCGTTCCTGTCAGGTGAATTGCCCCCATGGAATGTCATCGTTTAGTCCCACAATGTGAGAGCGAAGTCTGAATACCCAGCGTTGTTCTTTTTCAAGTAGTTTCTTTTCCATTTCTGCATGTGGTTGTTGCGTTTCCAAGACCACCCACCGCATGTCATTGGGAGTATGTCCTTTTTCCAGAAAATGTGTAGTCATTTTGGTTTTTGAGTGTTTGCATCTGAAATTGCTGCGATGTTCCACCATCCTTGTGTTAACCTTCCTGGTGGTCATACCAATGTAGTGCAAATTACAAACACACGTGATCATGTACACAACCCCTGACGTGTTGCAATTGGAAAAGGACTTCAAATTCCAAATCAGGCCAGTGTTGCATGTTACCTGTTTGGTCGCGTTAGTCAGATGGCACACACTGCAATTGGAACATGGATAGTGTCCCAAAGGCAGTGGGTGTAGGCGTCGGATTGGACCTTCCAAATTTCTTGGACGTGTGTGAACTACCAAATCTTTCAGGTTTTTTCCTTTTCGGTGGCTAAATATTGGTTGGGTGATGTTGAGACCCCCACTATTCAACGTTTTCCAATGTTTTTTGACAATCTTTGTCACTTGCTGTGAAGCTACTGTATAGGTAGTGATGCAGACGGGTCTTCTTTCTGAGTTATCTACAGGTAGTTCGCTGGGTTTTGACTCTAAGAGTGCAGGATTTTTTTGTTCTCCAACCAGTGTACAAAAAACAGAGACATATCTGCAAGATACTAAATCAGTTCTGTGCCTCATAAAGGACCTCACTTTTGATCCCACTACACAGGTATTGGTTGGACTCGACGTGGAAAGCCTTTATACGAGCTTGCCCCACAGAGAAACATTACAAATTCTGGAGGATATCCTGTTTGAGAACGAGTGGGAATACAAGACACCAAGACATGTGGTGTTAGAGTGCTGCCGCCTCGCACTGACCGAAAACTTTTTCCTTTTTCAGCAAACTATGTACAGACAGACCCATGGAACTAGCATGGGAAGCACTTTCGCGCCGAGCGTGGCTGGACTGTATGTCCACTGGTTGGAGAACAAAAAAATCCTAACTCCAAACAATCCCTTCTCCACAAAGATCCAGATGTGGAGACGTTATATTGATGATGTCATCCTCATCTGGAATGGCAATGAGATGGATGCAAACTCTTTTCTGGATTGGCTGAATTTACAAGACCCGTTTCTGAAATTTACCTCTACAATGAGTAGAGACCAATTGGTCTTTCTTGACTTGAATATCAAAGCGGATAGAGGAAAATTGACAACCACAACACATTTCAAACCAACGTCGAGGAACTGTTTATTAAGCTTTGAAAGCTTTCACCCTTGACAACTCCGGGAAAATCTACCTTTCGGGCAATTCCTACGCCTAAGGCGGAACTGTTCTGAAAAATGTGACTACGAGATGCAGGCTAAAGAATTGTGTACAAAACTACGCCAGAGGCATTATCCACAAAAAATTGTCTCAAAGGCCAAAAAGAGAGCATCAAACAACAACAGAGATGCACTCTTAGAGTCAAAACCCAGCGAACTACCTGTAGATAACTCAGAAAGAAGACCCATCTGCATCACTACCTATACAGTAGCTTCACAGCAAGTGACAAAGATTGTCAAAAAACATTGGAAAACGTTGAATAGTGGGGGTCTCAACATCACGCAACCAATGTTTAGCCACCGAAAAGGAAAAAACCTGAAAGATTTGGTAGTTCACACACGTCCAAGAAATGTGGAAGGTCCAATCTGACGCCTACACCCACTGCCTTTGGGACACTATCCATGTTCCAATTGCAGTGTGTGCCATCTGACTAATGCGATCAAACAGGTAACATGTAACACTGGCCTGATTTGGAATTTGAAGTCCTTTTCCAATTGCAACACGTCAGGGGTTGTGTACATGATCACGTGTGTTTGTAATTTGCACTACATTGGTATGACCACCAGGAAGGTTAACACAAGGATGGTGGAACATCGCAGCAATTTCAGATGCAAACACTCAAAAACCAAAATGACTACACATTTTCTGGAAAAAGGACATACTCCCAATGACATGCAGTGGGTGGTCTTGGAAACGCAACAACCACATGCAGAAATGGAAAAGAAACTACTTGAAAAAGAACAACGCTGGGTATTCAGACTTCGCTCTCACATTGTGGGACTAAACGATGACATTCCATGGGGGCAATTCACCTGACAGGAACGAGCCCTCCCATAATTGAATTGTATCTGTAAGGAGATAAACTGAACAAAAACAACCACGGGTATATGTTATAGAATAACTGTGGCTAACTTGATCGATATGACCGGTACACTTAAACCTTAGAATACACCATCACCAACCTAAGAATACCTGTATGAATCTTTGTTGATATTAGAATAACCAATACTCTACCCTCGAGAATAATAGAAACGGACTGCCAATAACTCGAAGGGCAGGTTGAAAAACAATTTTGGATCCACAAAATATTATTTTTTTCAAAAAATTCTTTGAAATTTGACTATATGTCTAATAATATAGTATACACAATTATATATACCCCAAATTATTTTCAGGACGAAATCACTGCCTGTTTATACCATTCCTGCCCTTTTGAAATTACGTAAAAGCAATCTTTACTCCCAAGATGGCCGCCACCCGCGATCGCAGAGGACGATCCATACGCACCAGCTCTTCAATGAGCGTGGGCGCGTATGCGGAAGTAACCGGGATCGGGAACTTCCTTATAAACACAACCTAAACCCTCGGTCAAGTAACATCCGGACCGGAGGGACACAAGTAGGTGCCTATAAGAGGGAGGTATCCAGTGCACAAGTAAGTAAGAATCTGACGAACGAAGGGTGTTAACCCTGCAATTTAACGGGTCATTTTACCATCGCCAGTAAAAACCGACCCTGTGGTCTTCTATTTACGATATCCAATCTCTCCTATTTCCATTAGATCTGCTGGGATACTGAACCCCTCCGAATCCATGGGGCCCAGTTAGGTCTCATGACATGTATGTAAAAACAAGTATGAGTGTGTGTGATAGATGAATGTTTGGGTGTGTCACCGATAGGTGTTTTCATCACGTTTTCGATGCATGAGATCAGACACGTTTTGTGCATGGAAACAACCACAGTCAAAACGTCCGTTAAGGACCACGGGAAATGTAATAACGTTTTCCTCAACAATTCCACTTTGTGATCTATGTGTGATAAGATTTGGGGTATTTTACCCCGTGACCTCTCAAGTTGTCTTTTATCTTACAGGAACCACGTGTTTAGAGAGAAAATACGTAGGTATCATTGCATGCACTTATTATAGTTTGCTGCAAGTTTACTTTAATTTTATAAATTATATCAAAATAACTCATTGGAGAGCTAAGGAGTGGCGAACACAGGGCTGGTCCCTGTGTAGTCCCGAAGAAGTGCTTGGGGTATGCACAAAACATGTCGACGATAGGAGTTGATAGGTACACCTTGACACATTACGTTTAGGGCGCCCTATCTACCCACCCCGTTTTTAATATTACCACCTAGAGGCAAGAATAAAGTTTATTGTCAACCTACTGGGCAGGTATTTTTAAGATACATCACATAGTCCACTCCTCAAATACACATGCACCACACATAGTCTTCTAAAAAGTGCTCCTACGTAACTGTTGCAAGTCGTAGCACGCCCCAGCCCGTAGAGGACTGGGATGGCCCCAATGATGAAGCATGTCACCATGGGGCAACCCTGGTGAGTGAGGGGACACCTAAAAAAGGAGCAATTTCTTCTTTTTTGTACACAATATCATTTTTTCACGATCGAACCCATTGTGTGTTGGTTGTGATTTATGGTAACTGGCAAGGCTCTTAGGAATCTGGCAACAGAGACCATTTGTTTAACCAGAATGTGATAGACCATTTTTCCCGGGAGCTTTCATTTAATCCTCGGCTGTTACGTATCCCGCTGTCTGTAATAGTTTCAGGGAAACCCCACCCAAGATTTCCTTGCCTATAGTGGTTTCGTGGTGCTTTTCAGTTACACTGAACTCCTCCAGTAAACTGGCAGGTTCAGCTCGACCAGGGTCATCACTGTTACCAACACTACACTCTTTAGGGGTAACTTCCCTTATCGGTACAGCACTCGTATTAACCATGCTAACCTTCCCTAAATCAAGATTACTTGCCTCTGCTATAGATTGACAGTTAGGCATATACCCACGAGGAGATTTCTCCTTCAGACAAGGTACAATGAGTCATTCATTTTCATCCAAACCGGAGAAAGGATGAAATAGATCGTATAACGGTGTGTTCCAGTATTCCCTGGGATTATTGGTGTGAAAATTGTTATTATCAAACGATGGTCGGTGTAGATTTGGGTACATGGGTGGGAAAAAAGGGGTGTCATTCTTGCTGTGATATCTATGGACAACCGGGTTCGGGATTAGATTTGGTCTGTATGGTGCATCAGGTCTATGCATCATTGGAGGGTAATTTGTGGACAACATTGATGGATTATTTAAGGGCGTCATCAGAGCTTCTGGGTAAAAGTAGCTCAGATTCCGCGTTGATATGCCTCCCTCACATCTCCCGGGAAACCAGTCACTAATATATGTGACCAGTCTATGGGCTTTAAAGTTGACTATTACCACGTCCCCTTCAAAGTCCTTGGGTCGTAAACCCACCCAGTTACACCGTCTCACTGAAACTATGTCTCCATTTAGATGCAAGGGGAGCGGTCTATTCTTACGCAGCCAGTGGATAACTTTGTTTTTAAGACTAGAGTTATGTTCTATGTTTCCAACTGGCATGACCGGAACGCCTGTAAGAATAATAACATAGTTTGACGATTCCGGGGACAGGTCTGCTACATTTCTAGTTTTTGGTCTAATTGTATAGGTAGCCTTACTAGGGGGATCGTTTTTGGTATGACCTCTTTTTGATATGCCTGTGTAGGGTTTTTCTTTGTTTATTTTTTCGATAACTGTGGCAGTTTTGGTACCCGCTGATTCATTAGGATTTGTTGCGACTGACATATTTTTGGGTATGGTTGTGGCAATTTGTTGCCTAGGTGGATTATTGGTATGCTGTTTAACTACAGAATTCGTTTTGCTTTGGTTACTGGGTTTTGGGTGCTCTGTCGCATTTTGCTGTAGCAGGATCTGGTCCATTTTCTCCCCTAGCTTTTTAACTCTTTCGGTAAGCGGGAGTATAAGAGCTTTTAAGAGGCAATCAATATCCTCTAATAGCCCTTTATAATTGGGGGCAAATTTCGAGTTTACAGTTGGATGCCCTATTGAATCTACCTTCCCTGCTTCTTTAGGTATCTTATGTGGGGAGTACATGTTACTAGTAGCCATGGGAAGAAATCTGTCCCCCTTTCTACCCCTCCCTTTCTTCTCCTCTTTCTTGTCGGGGAGTGAGATACGCTATTAGTTCCCTTAGTAGGAGAGTTTTTGGACTTTTTATCAGTTACTATAGTCGGATGAAAGTCTGCTCCTATGGGTATAAACACAGGGGAAGGTACATTTATATTGTGAAGGGGGGCCACATCTGTAGGTAAAGGTGTACTTCAGTCGATTAGAGAATTAGATATTTGGATTGATTCAATGGTATTGGAATCAGGAATAACTATCATATCATCTGAAACTGATTGAATATCTTGAAATATTAATGGAATGTTTTCTGTGCTGAATAAATCAGCATCAGTTTCTTTGTGTGTAGTTAAGTCCGATGAAGTGCATGTGTCAACCTTCTGTAGAGCAGGAAGTGGTTGTTTTTTAAGGAGTTCAATAGAGAAACGGCGCTCAGCCCGCTTCTCAGCCAGCGTGATCTCTCTATCTACCTCACTTTTAACCCTAGCAAAATATTTATCCAAAGGGCCAAGAATAGATACCCCTACAGTACTAGGTAAAGGATTCAAATCAGATGAAGACATCTTGGGTATAAGGAATATTTAAAAACGTATAAGAAAAGACCCTTAAAATATACGAGTTAACAATTAACAACAAACCCAACTATACGAGAAAAGTCATATATAACATGGCTTACGGTAGTATAGAGCATATAAGGGCAGTATACAATATTTAGGAACAATACCACTGTCCCGATGTCCAAATGTCAGAGGGGTGGCCCAGCCCAGCCTCCTGCAGCCCCTGACAGCCCCAGACCGTCCCGCCCTTGTCCCGGGCTTCTCCCGGTCGCTCCCACGCAGTGGGACTAATCTGTTGTATTTATGGGATTAGTGTGAGAGGGGAGGAGCCTGCAGGGAGAGCGGCCCAGGTGCTGGCAATAGAGGCTGGCGGGCGCTCCTGGGACTAGTAGTCCTGCGCCCACGCTTGCTTGCAGCCCTGCACTATCAAGCGCCCAGAGATAACGCCACGGGCGTAGTGTACATCACTCCTCAGCTAGGCATCACAAAAGGTGCAGTAACTTGAACCCCACACGAAGCGGGACCCGTGGAGCGGGTTCCGCGAGCAGTTGCGGGAGGAGGCACAAAGAAATTTAGCAGCTCATGATCCCTGACGTGAAAACAAAGCTGAGAGTATCCCAGCGAAAATCCAGGTACACCAGTTTTTAACTTCGATCTGGTGGGGAGGAGCCTGCAGGGAGAGCGGCCCAGGTGCTGGCAATAGAGGCTGGCGGGCGCTCCTGGGACTAGTAGTCCTGCGCCCACGCTCGCTCGCAGCCCTGCACTATCAAGCGCCCAGAGATAACGCCACGGGCGTAGTGTACATCACTCCTCAGCCAGGCGTCACAAAAGGTGCAGTAACTTGAACCCCACACGAATCGGGACCCGCGGAGCGGGTTCCGCGAGCAGTTGCGGGAGGAGGCACAAAGAAATTCAGCCACAATCCCTGACGTGAAAACAAAGCAGAGAGTATCTCAGCGAAAATCCAGGTAGACCAGTTTTTAACTTCGATCTGGTCGGGAGGAGCCTGCAGGGAGAGCGGCACAGGTGCTGGCAATAGAGGCTGGCGGGCGCTCCTGGGACTAGTAGTCCTGTGCCCACGCTCGCTCGCAGCCCTGCACTATCAAGCGCCCAGAGATAACGCCACGGGCGTAGTGTACATCACTCCTCAGCCAGGCGTCACAAAAGGTGCAGTAACTTGAACCCCACACAAAGCGGGACCCGCGGAGTGGGTTCCGCGAGCAGTTGCGGGAGGAGGCACAAAGAAATTCAGCAGCTCACGATCCCTGACGTGAAAACAAAGCAGAGAGTATCCCAGCAAAAATCCAGGTACACCAGTTTTTAACTTCGATCTGGTGGGGAGGAGCCTGCAGGGAGAGCGGCCCAGGAGCTGGCAATAGAGGCTGGCGGGGGCTCCTGGGACTAGTAGTCCTGCGCCCACGCTCGCTCGCAGCCCTGCACTATCAAGCGCCCAGAGATAACGCCACGGGCATAGTGTACATCACTCCTCAGCCAGGCGTCACAAAAGGTGCAGTAACTTGAGCCCCACACGAAGCGGGACCCGCGGAGCGGGTTCCGCGAGCAGTTGCGGGAGGAGGCACAAAGAAATTCAGCAGCTCACGATCCCTGACGTGAAAACAAAGCAGAGAGTATCGTCTGGAGTCATTACAGTGAATATGCCATTCACCTCTGTTCCCTGTTTAGCTAACATGATTTGGTATACTCCTTCTTCATCGGGTGTCTGTATTGCAACACCATTCGGTGAGCAAAATATTGTACAATTCATTTTGTACAATAAATCCCTTCCTAGTAAGTTTAGTCACAAACTACGAATTTTTGCATCTATTTAAAATTGCCAATACGTACCTCCATTGGTTCGGTAATTGGGGTCCTAATTTGTTTATTAGAAACGCCCACTACTTGGATTGCTTCTCCCGAGAGGGGTAGGTTTGGGATGTCTGCTGTTCTCACAGTAGAACGGGTAGCACCAGTATCCAACAAGAAGGAGATGTAATTTCCCTCAACCTTACCATCTATGTATGGACCTGAATGATCTACCAGCAAGGATGCACCAAGTATGCATTCCTCTTCCTCCCCTCTCAGGCACCGCCATTCATATTCTTCCTAAAAAAATGAATCCTGCAAAAGAAACTGTGGCGTTACAGAATTTTTTTTTACCACTTCCCTACTGGAATCCGGTGTTCACACTGTACTTGGCTTGACTCACAAAATTTGACATAGGGGCAGGTGGCAACTGATTCTGTACAACCTGCTGCGGTTGCCTCATTAACACCTCAGTCTGCGTCTTTGGATTTAAATTTTGATTTTGGACATTATTATTCTGTTTTTCCAAGGACTACCGCAATGAAAAAAAGTTTGTTGTTGAGCCTAACAGAAAAGAAAACCATGCAGCCTACCATTATCAGCATGTTTACTAGGGTGGGGCAGTACGGAGGCGGCCCTCCATGTACCTTGCAGGGGGGGCTTTCAAGTTTTGTTACGTCATTACATCAGACCTTACATGTCAGATTTTTCTAAGACCTAGACAATTTACTGCATTACATAATATGGAGGATTTGTGGGAAAGTAGGATCTGCCTTTATGGTTACCTCCACTTTTTGCTTGATGTAATGCTGTTTCTGACTAGTCTGACTGGGATCCTGCTAATCAGGACCCCAGTCCCTGTGCATTCTCCCCTAAATTGGTATGGTAAGTACTTAGGTACATCCGCAGTTGGACACTGGTATACACTTATCAGTCCCTAATATACTGTACTAGGGAACCCAGGGCATAGGTACACCAGGGTGCCCCATGGGCTGAAGCATGTATTTTTCTACTCATGGGAGCCCACTCAATTTGTAACTACAGGCCTGCCATTGCAGCCTGTGTAAGCTGGTGCTAGCACCACTTATAAAATATATAGGTTTACCTATATCTAAGGCCACTACACTTATACTCCCACATTGTAAATGGTGTGGAAGGTATGATTTAATGCACTGCAAAGCTCCTTTGGGAGACCATTCCTGTTCTCCATACAGAACCCTTCTCATGTCTGTGGGCATCCAAGACGCCTGAAGGAATCTCCCTTGAAGTGAAGGAGTCACTTCCCTGCATCTGCAGGCACCGCAACTAAGCTGATCTGACTGCTGATCCTATGCTCCCATGGATTCCTAAAGGCTCAGAAACACATGTGGTGGTTCTTCACATCCACCGAGGCCTACCCTGTCCTCTCGCCAAGCTTGACCCCAGAATCCCTCGTCGGAGCCGCAGGAACGGAACCCCTGTGCACGCATCAACTTGCAGTTGCAAAGGCTTGTTGGCTTACTTCCACCAAAATCTTTAATCTCCAAGTAGCCTTAATGTCAAGCATCTCCTGTGACCAAGATCTTCATCCTCACCACATCCTTAGTATTGTGGACTTGCATCTTTGGTGAGCTGCTCGAGGTCCTCTGGCGACTCCAGTGCCTCCGGCTTGTGGGTCCTCTTGAGGGTCATCTTTGAATTCTGCAGGCTCCCCTGGTTGCTTGGGGACTACCCTGACTCCTGCTTGTGGTGAGTCACCTGGACCTTACTGGTCCCAACACTGTACCTTCTTTACTTTCCTAGTTGATTGCAGTTGTCAAGGTTTGTTGGTGCTCCTGACGGACATTGACCCCATAACTCTCGAAATCCAACATGGGGCAGCTTGTGCATAGCTTATGTTCTTCCACAACTTTGCCTGGTTTGCACAGCTGCAGTTTCAAGGTCACTGTCAGCTCTCCTGCAACACTCCACATCAGTGGGCATTCGTCTTCCATGCCTCCCGGTCACTCCTAAGTGGCATAGACTCTGTTCCCTCTGCTTGTAGGTACTTCTAAACTTGAATTCACCTATGAGTTCACACTTTCACCTTTCCCAGCAGTGGTATCTTCCTGAAGTCCTCAATTGAGATCGACAGTGGTTTCCGAAGCCACTTCACACCTATGCAACCGGCTTCCCTGGTGTAGGTATCCTGGCTCCTAGGGTATGCACAGGTGGGGTGGCTCTCCAACCTTCTGTCTTCCACAGGTTTTCTTCAGGGTCCACTGGGAAGGGTCCTTCTCCTTTGACTTGCATTAATTCAGCGGTCATATTCCATCACTGCACACAGCCTCCGTGGGGCTCCTGGTTACTTACATCTGGTAGTTCCTTGGGTCCACAGCGCTTCTCCGTCTTCTGAGTATAGTATTTACTTGAGTCGTGGTTCGCATACCACTAATTTAGTATATGGTTTGGTCTCCTCCTGCTGACCACTGTGTACTTCGTGCTACTTACCCGTTTCTATTGAAAAGTATTTTGTACATTGTGTATATCTCTGGCTAGGAGATATCTGTATGTGTTAGTGAGTGTCTCATATTAAATACATATTTTATAAATACACTGCGCAGTTATTCTCCATTTAATCTTTATCAATAAGATTATGTTCTGGTAAAACTAGCTACTTTACACTCCATCTGTACTGACCCTGAAGGCTGCTCTCCGCAGCTACCACTAAGCACGCTTTCTAAGGTAGTGTAAGATCACTAAAATCACCATAAGGGTTGTCTGTATTGGTGCAAGGTGCCCACTTACATAAGTGTGCACCTTATAACAAGCCAGCTTCTCACAGGAATAAAATGAAGTAAGTGACTCCGACTAAAGTAAAGTCACCAATCAGGGATGGGGTGTTGATATGCAACTACAAGGGGTGTTGAAGTGGTTAGCAATACCCTCTTTCAAAAAAACGAAATGGATAACAAAAAGGCTCTGGCTCCAATACCTTTGGCAACTCAACTATGCGGTTACATGCCCCTTAAAACACTCCAGCTCCCTGAGTTAGTGGCACAGTGAGAAAATGCTGAACCTGCTGTTAATATCGGTAAATGCAATGTCAATGTAGCAATAATATATACATCGTCAATACCTGTAAACGCAATGTTAATGTGCGACATATTCTGTGCATAGATAGCAATTTCTGCACAAGTAAAAACAACGTGGATGTACGCTATGACAAATGTACGCATGATAATAAGAATGTCTGTAAATATGATATCATTGACTATCCATGTTCTATGTACACATAATACTAAACTCGTATCCATGCGGTTGTATTCACACAATATGAACTCTCCAGCAAACCCAAACCAGAGATACATGCTCAGCCAGGCCCTGCAACACAAACACAAGCCTACTAATTGATAGGTCGTAGGTGGGGTTACACTTAGCCAAAAGACAAACGTGTGAACAGGATAGGCAGTTAAACAACAAACAGGTCCAAGGATATTGGCCCTGATTAAATATGTTTGGCCATTGTGTGCATTTTCAAAATACAACAACGTCAGATGCCACAAGTAGTTAGGAACACTCAGCCAATCGGGACACAGCATGCACACCACACGCACGGATCACATGCTTCCCATGTCGGACATCTGGACACATACACCCTGGCACACACTAGCTCTCCTGGAGCTCGAGAGCCACTTGTGTCCCCCTTATCAGATGGTTGTATTTATGGTTTGTAACTAAGCCCAGATCTACATGCTATACAAGAATGTGTTATTGTTTTATTGTCTCTCATGAACTGTTTATCTTACCGGCCAATACCTCTGAACATTGAGACCGTCTTCAGACACGACTATGTTGATACTCTCCCGGCTGCTGCGTTAAAGTAGGTCTACTTGTTCTTGTTGCCTAACGCCTCCTGCTTTTTGCAAGGTAAATTCAAGAGCAACATTTTGGAAAGTCAAATAGGAGAGATTGGTTTATCGAGTCTGACTTCTGCCAAAGGAGAAGGACCCACACCCGAGCATACTCACATCAGTGCAACACGTCCGGAGAGCAGACGCCATACTTGATTGAAAGTTCGGCAAAATTGGTGGGGCAGAGTTCCATCCGGCGGTGTGATAGACTATATCTGATCTTTAGTCCCAGCATATGGCGTGTGGCAACCAATGGCAAGCATGTAAATCACTTTTTTCCCAGTCAGCATGCTAGAGAAGTTGAAGGTAGTTTGTAATTTAGTTCGCTTGAAATGCTGGGTGTTACACAGATGGTATGAAGGTCACTTATTTATTCTCACATGGGCCGCTGAGCGTTACAAAGATGATTTTATTTATTTCACTTGGACCGCTAGGAGTTACACAAATGGTAAACATAGGACCTGGGCATGATTTAGTACACCACCTTGATCGTATTTTTTATTTAAAGGAGTTTTCTTAGGGACACTCCGTTTCTTAACCCTGGTAGTGTCTGAAAGAAGTGAAGAGGTGTTTTTTTCTCTCACTTGGACCACTGAACGTTACACAGATGGTACACATGACCCCTGGGTGTGATATAGGGAGTAATTTGACGTTAGGGAAAATCCGTACCTTGGTGATTAAGGTGTAGCTTTGTGTTTGGCCGGGGAGTGCCGATAATTGTCAGGTAGTTCTTTTTCTTTGCACAAATCATTGCTATTTTTGTCCCTGAGCCGATACTGATAGACTATCAGGCTCACTTAGCTCCATGCACCACACAGAGTATCCCCTCTCCTCGGGCAGTTGACACTAGGAGTGGGTTAACATTTTGGGACACAACAATAATTTTTTTCTGTCAATTGTTTCTCTTCTAGTTCCATTTATGCATTGATGATGTTGTGGTGCTGTTAGATTTTGCAATTGTACTTCATGTTATGTCTGGTTAGCAAGTTTATGCATTTATGATATAATAACCCTTTTTTTCCCAAATCAGAATTCCATATTTGTTATTTTGCTGCTAAAAATCAACTTGTACTATGAACTAGCCAGTGCACTTCATTACAGGTTGTTACTATTTAATTGCATTTGTCTTTGTCAATTACTAAGTGTTTTTGTAATGCATTGTTTTTTTTAAATAGAGCTCCTAACCAGTGGATTGTTGCTCGTATTACCCTGTGTACAATAGTTTCCCCATGATCACAGTATAATTTGTAATTATTTAAAACAAAAATGTATAAACTCCCTAACTAGTCTCCTAATCCATCATGGAGACACCCCTAGACCACATTCACATTCAAGCAAGGTTCTCCACACAGGCTCGGAAGATAGCGAACCACTGCCATTACTGGCACACTGATACCAAGGCATATGCATTTCCCTGGCCTGAGGGGGAAACTTTAGATAGCAACATAATAGAGCAGACAAGCACACATGCAGGTCAAAAGAGGCCAAACAAGAGGCCCTTCTAGAACTATGGACCAACTTCAATGTGGCCACATCCTGCAAGACTATCCTCGAGCCCTCAAACAAGGTGTCCGCACTTCCCCCACCATACACCGGCAGGTCAGTTCTCTCTCTGATTCCTGCAAAGCCAGTGCCTCTGCGCTAGGTTACACCAATCCACTGAGCCCCCCACCAGGCAGCAAGCCACCAGATCTAGGGTAGGGAAACAACCAGACCAACCAACTCAGAGGAAGAATAGGGAGCACACGCCAGAGACCACCATGGCGCCCAAAGACACGTGCACCACATGACTACCTAAAGGTGGTCCCCGTGGCTATGATAATAATAAGTTAGCTATCATGCTACTTGCTAGTAGACACAAGGGCAATAAGGTCATGCTTGTGGGAAGGAGCAGCCCACATATGAAAGACCACTGCCAAGATACAGGGAATATCAGGCTCAGTGGCTGAGGTCCCCATCACAGAACCTCTTGAGTTAGAGATAGGGGAGCAGAGGATAAGGGAACACTTGTTGTACTATCCTTCCTTCTCGATCAATATACTAGGATGAGAACTACTGTTCAAGCTAAGAATGTCCAATGAGTTCACCAAGAATGGAACTATAGTTTGCCCCTTATCCTGGATCCCCCTCCTAGAGCACAAGCCAGCAACGCACACCCACGCCATGTGGACACCAACCAGGGTGGTCCCAGTCTGTTGAGCCCTCTTCAAGGGGGAATCCTGGAATGCACTGGAAGCCTTTTAGGGCTATGGTAATTAGCTCGGCATTGGGCAGGTTGTGTACACCACCTCTTGGCAGAAACTGCCAAAAGGATTGCATGTGAAGTGCGCAAGGAGACTTAGGACCACAACATGTGCTTGCCTACTGAATGCCCCAAGACTAGGAGGGGAGACCGCCCAAAGTGCATAGGGACAATGGCAGAATCAACGAGGCCATACGCACCCCTGGGGTTACCCAGTATAGCCTCTGTCACCACCCAGGCACGTCCATGACTGAAGAAGTGGCACAAATTGGTTGGATCCGTGCCATGTGGTGAGTTCCCAGCACCGGAATCCCGCTACCTGTTACTTATTGTGGTACCCTAGCGAGTGACCTCTGTAGGGAATTTGGCATGCCCGACCAGTGGAACGCCACCCCAAGGAGGTGTCCCCACCTGCCACATGGGAAAAATCCTGGGGCCTAAAGTGGGCAGGCCATTATCCATACCCCCATGCAGTGTCCCCCTTGGAAGAACCAAGACAAGCGTGAGATCACCCTCAAGGGGGACGTGGTAGCCACAAGCTTGCAAGTGACACTTCCGTCTTGGAGGAGACTCAGTCAAGAACCCCAGAGGGTTCCAACAGAATGCTAGTGCCAGAGGGTTCCAACAGAATGCTAGTGCCAGAAGGCAGAGAGGCCAGCAACCTCCAGATGCCAGAGAATGTTACTATTGTTGCAGGGAAGGAGCTCCAGTGATGAACTCCGGTCCGGTATCACAAAAGTGAAAATCCCTCACGGATCATTCACAGCAGCCCTACCCTGTCGACAGCCACATCGTTCATTTCCTGTGTTACCTGCTGCTCATCAAGGGGAAACCAGCGGCGGAGAGGAATTGTCCAGGGAAGTTTCAGGGGAAGAAGCAGGAGCAGTGACGGGAGCGCACTCGAGAAAGGAAGCGCACCGAATCAGCTGGTGTAGAGGTCTACAATCCAGAACAAAGGACACTAATGCATACCGACAGAGGATCGGGATTCCTGACCCATCGCTGCAGGGGAAGAGCCTCGGTTTGTGCGGTGACGGCAGTGGAGCTCGGAAAGGAGGGGAGAGTCACTAGTGCCTGCCCCTGCAATGGCCACCTATTCCCCCCTTGAAAACAGTCCTGCAGCTCACGCCATGGTCTTGGTTAGCCTTCGCTCCAATTCAGCAGACAGCGCCAAGCAACCTGGAACATTTAAGATCAGATTTCTTCTCAGTCTGACCGCCTCGACAATAGACAGTCTATTCTGTGTGCCACCAAGTTAATCTAACATGCCTGTCCACAAAATGGCTGCCAAACAGGACAACAAAGACCAACGACTATTCATATAGCCCAAAACAGGGTGAAAATCATTCCCCATTAAATCAACTGCCCCCCGCTCAGCAGATTGGGGCAAAAGAGCGTCGACTAACTTGCTCGAACAAAGACTATCATCTTTAACGCTGCCAATCATTAATACACGCCTGTCACCATCCCAAAATGGCCACCAAATAGGTCAGTGAGGTCAATCTATTTAACCTCAGAGACGTGGAATGACAACTCCCTTCAAGTCAGCTGCCAGCGCTCAGCAGTCTGGGGCAATCGAATGCAGCTCACATGCCAGACTGACTCACCTGATCAAAGGCTGTCAATTTTGAGCACTGCCAAGTATATTCAATATGCCTGTCCTGAAAATGGCCGCCTAAGAGGACACAGAGGAGAAGCTTCCAACCATATATCGATCAAAGGTGAATTCCAACTCACAGCAGGACTTACTGCAACAAGGTCACAATCTCTCAACAGCTATTAACTAATAGAGTCCTGAGCTAAGAATAACCAGAAACAAACAAAGGCTGATGCAACAACTGAACATGAAGCAAGCTCCTTCTGCTTGGATAGCAAAAGGGTCTTATGCAGCAAACATTTAGCAAGCAACATAGTCGAACACACAGTACTGCCCAATACCAAGTCTAGATCAGCCCTTCACCAACACGCCCCCTTCACTACACACCCCTCCTATGACAGAACCCCTCTTGAGAGACAACCCCTCATCCACCTCGAGAAGCAACCCCCCTCCTCACCTCCCTTCCCCCGCCTGACTAGAACTCACTCCTCTCTCCTCATCAGCATTCCTCCCCATCTCAAAAATGCCACCAAACTCTCACCCTGCTGCCACTCCGCTAACTCCAATCCACCTGACTCCCCATGGCCCGAATTCATTCGCAATCGCCTTCCCCCCCAAACTCTCTAGTAAAGCGAAGAAAATCCTCAAACATAGACTTCTCAGACAACATCCCGAGACTATTCGCTGACACCTACCATTGCGTCTCTAGAGGGAAGATCAAAATGGACCTTATCTTTCACACGGACAGGCCATACTTCTGGCACTCTACTCTAAACACACACCTCAATATCTCCAAAACCACCACCACCCCCCTCATTTGCAAATTGACGACCTCCCTCCCGAATCTCCAGTCAAAGAGCGGATATATCTCCAACATAATTTTCACGAATGGCACAGTCTTAATTCAGGCCAATAACGCTCACCTCGAGAGCTTTGATTCTCTCTTCCTCTCAATAAAAGAAACCTCCTTGTCCTCACCAGGTCACGGATTCACCCCAGGCTTTCACTCAGATAGACAACCACGACAGGAGACGACTCAGACCCCCCTGCAGATGCCCAGACATCCACCTCAGCTTCAACCCAAGACCCTCTTCGCAACTCCATTCCTCCTTTCTCTGCTTACTCCCAGGTTTTGAGACAGCCTCCACCCAGAGTCCCCCACGTTAACTCTTTCCCTCCTCCTTTCACTTACCCTCCGCCAATCAGACAACCCGGACACCCAGGCTCCTCCTCACCTCCTCTGCTGTCTCCCAGGAGGGAATTCCAACATCCAGCTCAGCCCACCCACAGTCCCCCGCCCCGATACTCTCGGGATCTGACACCACTCTCGAGGCAACATTTCCGGCGAGCGGACAGCCTGACCTCCCAGACCCCAAATCCCCTCCTCTACCATCCTTTAATGGGGAACATCACCTTCCAGCTCAGACCACTAATTCCACTCCCCTTTACACCCGAGACCCATCTCATGCCTTGAGGCAGCACTCTCCTCTCCATTTACTCTTCTACAGATTATCCAGGCAGCCCCTTTCACAATAATCTTCTTGAATAGGACTCTCATCCCTCTTCAAACCACCTACCAGTCAGAGACCCACCCAAAGTCAGCAAGGACACTGGGGCCTCTGACTCCCTTCTTCACCTCCCTCAATCCTGTCCACCTCACACAAGTTTACTCCAGATTCAGACACTCATCCACCCTTCATAGACAGCACGACACAGCGCCTCTCCCGACTTGAAACACAGCTGAAAATCCTGGTTCGGGGCCTGAGTGAAATTCTCTCCTCCCTAATCCTTACCCGAAAGTCATCACATTCACCCTTAGAGCAAGTCGATCCCACCCATCCAAGCATAGGTAAGGTAACACCCCACACCGAGCCACACGTCCCACCCAGACCCAAAGTCGGTTCCACTAGTAAAGGGAAGATCAGCTCCTTGGAAACACTCACTAGAACATCCTCCTCACTTTCCTCGCAGACAATGATTCTCCCTGAGGCACCCACGACCTTCTGCTGAACTCGTCCCCAAAATCCACGATCCAAGTGATCACAGGCTTCAGAAGCAAACTCCCTCCCCGAGAGCCCCGAGAGCCCCCAGACCCCCGTCCCACCTTGCCCTCCTTCCAAAAGCCGAACCGAACGAACACAGAGAAGAACCCCCCCATCAACTGTATGCTCATTAACTGCAGATCAGCCTCCAAACATACATCCGAACTATCGGAAGCCATTCTCTCCCATGACTTACAGATAGCTTTCATAACCCTCAACCCTCCACCGTGATCAACTGCAAGCAGCGCGCATGATGTACAAAAACCACATCAAGAATCTAACTGTTTGGCTGTACAGCCCAAGTGTGAGCCGACCCAGATGCATAAGCCCCCTAACGGTCTTCCCCTACCTCCTGAGGTTGCTTGAATGGTGAACGGAGCAAACCCCACCCTAAGAGAGTCTTCCTGTGCCTATGTTTCCTGGAATAGGTAGATGACAAATTGGTCCATGAAAAGCCCCCAATCAGAACAAGGCAGTTTGCTTTTGAGGCCGGCAATGTTCCAGGATAGGATCTTTAGGCTCCTAACCTGTTTCCGTTTATCAATGGAGACCTCTGGAGCATGGAAGTCGAGGGCTTGGGTGCCCCCTGGCAGGGCAAAAGGGAGGATGCCAGGTGGGCAAGCGGGTTGTTTTTTCACCATAGCACTGGGTTTTAAAATATTAATAGTTGGAAAGGCTTGCTGGTCGACAGACTCTACCCCTGGCCTGATTGTGTCACCGTCTACCAGCTGAGTTTGTATATCGAAAGCCAGTATATTTTCCACAGCCCAGGGCCAATGGGATGTCTTTATTGGACATGCGAATCTCCCTAAGTTCTACTTGGGGTCTTACAGTTCTCTTCCCCGATTTCTCTGCATGTCGATCCACTTCCTGAAGGCCCTCGAATCTAGTCCTTACAGATACATTAAAAAATAGGGGTCTGAAGGTGGAGTGCCTATGGCCATTATTCTGATGGTTCATTGGCCATCTGTCAGGATCTGAGGAGGTTCTAACACTGGCAAGTGTAGGGTAACAGGGGGTAAAAGTGGTCTAGTGGTAGTGTTTGGATCGCTGTGCGGTGCTCTGTGAGACTGTGATTCGGGGTTAATAGCCAGCATACAGTCTGTTTTTTTAAACGTTTATAACTACACAGTCTCTTTGCTTTATCTTTGGGCTATTTCCCACCCAACCAACATTACGAACCATTATAAGTTCTCCTGCCCTGTCATAAGGGAACTGTCTGCACCTTGCCATCCAAAATAGTCATTTATTCCCGACATCCAAATGTGCCTCTCGCTGGCCCCTTTTGAGTGCTGGTACCCCTGTTAAGATGACCCCATTGGGGGAGGAGGCTGGAGACAATTTTATAGTGGGATGGATTATTGCTACTCATCTATCCACTGTTCTCTCACACCACCAAGCCCTTGTCTGCTCTCAGAGGGACCTGTTTAGATGATGGTATTTTTACCTAGGCTCTGTCCAATGAGTGCTGTCTTCTCATTCCTAGCCTCACTATTGGAGTCCCTATGCGTAGTCAGCTCAGCAGCATGATCGTTATTACTGGCATGATTGTTGGGCCATCTAGAGCCATATAAACTGATGGAATCTTGTCTTCTTTGGGTCTCTAGCTTGTCTGCAGTAGTCGAGCCCGAAATATCTACCTGGAAACTTACTTTGGTCTTTCACAAACAAGCCAAATAAGTAGATGCAAAATGCAGATTTCGACTTCAACCCAAATCACAGAGGTGAGGCTGCACAAATAATTTATGTATTTATTTATTTAATGGTTACACTTTAAGGAGAGAGCTTTGTGCCAGACATTTCTGATCTGTTTCTCTAAGCATAGATAAGGGCATTGATTGATGTTATTGTTCTCCTTGTAATTAGTCAATAGCACATCTGTGAACCAGCGGAAGATACATAAAATTCTTACATACAAATTACTTTCATCATCTTCTTATCGTTCAATTTACTCTGGGCCCAATATCATACTAACCTACATACAAAATATATATCCTCTGATAAATCTTTTATTTTTTTTATTTTTTTTATTGAGAGTTTGTGTACACATATCACGTAACAAAAAGCAATTCAATCCAGAAAATGCATTGACATATAAGATCAAATAATGGTCGGAATCAAAGCCAGTTCTTTGCATTTCATGTCGCCACAAATCACATTCTAAATAAAGTAAGCTATACAGAAAAGAAAATCCTAAGGCATAACATTTACAGACCCACTTGAGAGACCCCCCATCCTTGCCGCTCTCCATCTGGCTACTGGTGCCCACACCCGAAGCCCCATCTCTTTGGTTTTTAAGCCCTTGAGCTGATATAGGGCACCCTCAATGTTATGGATGCCGAGGAGCCTACACATCCACATTTGAAAAGTTGGAGCCTCTCTCTCTTTCCAAGCGGCTGATAATAATATATATTATAATATTATTCGGAGTACAGCTGCCGCTATAAAAACTAGGGCTTCCTTCTCGATGCTTAGATTCAATGTAATATCGCTCCCAATAATCAGTAATGTTGGGGATAGATTCAATTTGATATCTAAAAGTCCCTCTAGAAAAGCCGCTATCTCTGATTTAATTAATTCCAATTTCTCACAGCCATGGAACATGTGCACAATATCCGCTGGTCCTCTACTACATCTAGGGCAATCACTGTCAGCCCTCTTCCCCCAATCAAACAGCTTGGATGGCGTATAATATAAATTAAATAAGGTTTTAAAATGTTGAGCTCTAAGATTGGAGGAGCGGAGGAATCTTTTGTCCAGTGAAAGAGCCTTATCCAGATCAGCCTCTGGGTCTCCCAGTTTCAACGCCCAAGCAGCCTCAGTCTTGACCATGTCGTCTGGAGAGCTTTCCATAAAAATTTTATACAATCCATTTATTCTGCGCCCCCCACCCTTCAGATAATCCAGAAGTGCACTCCTTTTCCCCAAAATTATTCGGGGTCTTACTGCTCTAATTGTGTTTATCACCTGAAGATATTTATATTCTTGCCCTTCCCGTAATGAATATCGCATCCTTAGGTCCTGCAGTGATCTACATACATCTTTCACCATTTCTGATAAATCTTTTATGTGCGCTAACAGGGACTGTGATTCTAAGAGAACATGTGGCAAATCCTTATGAGGACCTGGAATAAGGAAATGCCAAATTCCTGCATACATCAACATTGCCTATAACCTTAGTAAGGACTTCACACCAAGAATGACTCATACATAATTTGCCCATGAATATCATTATCTATGCCTCAATTTGAATGGTCAAGAAACACAAATCACATTTAGACTTTGTATATAGAATTCAAGGGAAACATCCTTTACAGCGCAACCATTACATCGCACTACACTTACAATGCAGTCATTACATCGCAACATACTTTACAAAACATGTCACTACAACGCAGGCATTACAACGCATGACACTACATCGCATGACACTACATCGCATGTCACTACAACGCAGGCATTACAACGGATACCATTACAATGCATACCGTTACAAAGCATAGTACCCCTAGCCTATCCAGAACCTACCCTACTGTTGCACCCCCTAGAGTTAGAATAGTAATTTTTACCCCTACACTACCATCACTTACCTACCGTTGCACCACCTGGAGTTAGAATAGTAATTGTTACCCCTACGCTATCCAACACTTACCCTACTGTCTACTGTTGCACCCCCTGGAGTTAGAATAGTAATTTTTACCCCTATACCATCCAATACTTACCTGAAATGCAATGTAATGGTATGCGTTGTAATGGTATGCATTGTAAAAGTATAATGCGATGTAATGGAATGTATTGTAAAGGTAGTTTCCAAAAATGTGATGTAATGGAATGCGCTGTAAAGGATGTCACAATGTAAAAACTGCTTTGTAAAGTTATGCATTGTACATGTATGCGTTGTAACGTCATACATTCGGAATTCATTTAGTACAATCAGTCGCATAATATCAAACAGATTAAATACAAGATACATATGTGAATACCTAGGGAATAAGAGAGAGAGAGAGAACACAGCAAAATCAAGTATAGCATTTATATTATACAAACCAAATATGCAAAATGTGAAATGTAAGGAGTCACAGGATTGAGTCCATAACTCTCCAGCCGAAGAGTTATACCTGCACCCTTTACCAGCTGGCAAAGTAAGGGAGGAGTAAGTTCGGAAGTTCAGTTCAAACTTGGGATAGGCATAAGGGAAACCAAAGTTTAGTCCGACAGCATGCCAGGGAGGGAAATTGAAAATGATAGCCAGGCCCCACTCCATGGGGCAATTATACTTCTAAAAGTTCTCAGTTTACGCCCACAAAGTATCAGTTCTGTCATACGTTATGTTTTCCATTGGTTGTCTACAGTGGGCTGCTCATGGTGTGATCAATACCTCACTAAGAAATCTGGCAGCATTAATCTTTTTGTCGAAGCATCAATATCCACCACATTATAATTTTTATCCTTTCCTTGGAAGTTAGGTAATTCATTGTATTCACTGTATGTCCGTTCCCAGACGCTCTCTGGGTGTGCAATTATGATTCATTTTCTGTCAAAAGTGTTGCTTTGTCAGAAAAGGGATATTGTTCATAAGCATGAAAAGAAACACGAAAACGTTCTCATAGCGCCTGAAATGACAACTTCAGCTAGTTTCTACTTCCTGAAATGAGGAAAGTAAGCATTTTAAGGCCTACACAAAAACTTGTTATAATCATTACTTCGTTAAACATTAATATAAACAGACATTCACATATAATATTCAGTTTTCTTAGTATATTCACTCATTATTCTAATTTTCAAAAGTTACATTTAAATATTAGGCACTACTAAACAAAACATTTCACACATTTTAATTTCCAAACGATTAATAAGCGTATCACCTTTACCCTTTTTGTTTATATTTTACGTATTTTTATGTAATTGCTACAAATCTTTCAGCTAAACATTTTAATCGCATTTATTTTAATTCACTATTATACGCATTATTTTCCCTATGTCACGTTAGGTTATCACTCAGCAACACATTTCTAAGTTAACCACATTTTATTTTCTTAAACACATGTACACATGAGCATTTAATTATTTCTCTGCTCTCTTTTCTATGTTTGTCACATTTTTACTTTTCAACACATTTCTGCATGCTTTTACTATGCAGTTAAGGAGCTCATGTTTTTCGTCATCATTCTGTTTTGCACATTTCGTCAAAATGAGTACTGTAAATCTCAGTAGTCTCAGTCAGTATTGCTTACATAGCAACAGTGCAATGGCACATGCTGCTTTGCTTTATGCTGTCTCAGAGCCGGCAGCCAATGTAAACCACATATCACTGATATTAACATTATACAAGTCAATTTGACAAAAAACAAAAGGAAAGTACTTTTTTAGTGTGATTTGGCAACATATATCTTATTTCATCCTTCTGGCTAAATGAAGCCCATTAGTTTCCTATCCCCATCTTTTCGGAGTGCCTGGCTGCACACATCAATTTGATCAAATGTCACAATAACCTCAGCCTGCAAAAGAGGAAACATTCAGAAATAAACAGAGAGGGCTTTTCAAATTGCTTCGACCCTGCGAGGACACAGAGACAATAGAAAGAAGAACGCATTGTATCATCTCGCCCACGGTCCTTGGTTAGAAATACATGAGCCGTGCAACACCTCCACAGGTTGAAATGAAAGAAGCTGCGTGCTGTGAAACCTTGTCCTCTCCTATGCTTCTATAAATCATGATTGGAGGCATGCCCGGAGCAGATGTACGCTTAAAAAGACAAAGAGAGCGAAAGCGTACAAGCGGTGTCAGAAGACAGGACACAAGATTGAGGAGTTAAAGAAAAATAACTGGAATTAACTTCGACACCTGCCAGTTTCCAGTCCACCCGCACAAATGCTGTTTAGCAGAAGTTGTAAACGGGCAATGTTGTCATTGTAGATGACACTAATGCAGCGTTTCAGCAGTATAACCTAAATCAGGGGTCTCCAAACCGGTCCTGGAGGGCCGGATCCATGCCAGATTTTTAAAATAAATACATGTATCTCAATGGGGATATCCAAAAAATCTGGCGAGGATCCGGCCCTCCAGGACCGGTTTGGAGACCCCTGACCTAAATTAATGTGTACTCTGTGGTGTGCGATAAAATGCCCCCACTCTGGGTTTCCTCCTCATGATCCGCGCTCATTTTGCTCTTTTCTGCACCATCCATCCACCTTTGCCTTCCTTTACCTTGCCTTAAAGCCAGCTTTCCCTGCCACTTGTGCACTGTCCCTCATATTGTTGGCATCTGGCTGCTTCTTTATGATCCATCCTTCTTAGACTCTCCCTCTTCTTCCACTAGATGTGCACATGTTGCAGAAAATAATTAACATTGAGATGAACTGGGCTGCTGTGCGCATGGACGTCAATGATGGGCCTACCAGTGCCACTCATTGTATTCCCTTTGGCAACCATGGCCTCGAAGGTCAAGAAGGCAACAGCGGAAACAGACAGTAGCCAGGGAAAAGGACCCCTATTACTAACCTGACGTTCTGATTCCCTGCTCCTACCATGTCCCTCAGCAGCAAATAAGAGGATATTGAGGGGCTAAGAGAGGACATGTGGATGAACTTTGTAATGTCACCTGGAGCCAAAGGGTGTGCGATGCCACTTCTTCTACCACTCGAAGAAAGGCGACATGGGTAACCCTAATCCCTTGGAACCAGGGTAAGTTGTATATAAACAGAAACAGTGGTTCCTGTGGACTAATACAATAATAGTAGTAATTATACGTGCAATCCCAATAAAAAAAAGAGAAGAAACCATATACCACTCAATGTTTGACAGTAGCAATAGTTATTTTCATATATACAACAATGAAAAAAATCTTCAAAGAAGTAAATGCATAAGTAGTGCAGGGTGTCCCCAGTGAAGAAAATGGAACCGACAGAAATAATGAATATTGTGACATAAACAAATGGCTTCCAAAATAATAAAGGTGACCATCAGAATGATACAAAATAGGAACAGCCTCCTTATACAATAATAGGGGCTGTTGAATGGTTCGCTTTAAATTATTGTTGATGGTGTTTCGACCCCTATGACAGTAAGGGGTCTCTTCAGGACCTATTGATGTAGGGACATCTATAATTGAAGAAGAATGGGATAATATGAGTGTGAGCACTGGACCAGCTACAAGGTGATATGGAGCAAATTGTTATGTTATGTTATGTTACTGTCTCTTGTATAGCGCAACGAATCACCTGGGGGCATCTCGGCGCTTAACTCTAGGACAACCTGATGAGCAGACAACACGGAGTAGAAAGGGATTTAGAACAACAGAGCCTTTAAATGTTTCCTAAACATCAGGTAGGGAGAGGTTTCTCGCAAGGACAGCAGCAAACTGTTCCAGTATTTAGGCGCAAGGCATGAAAATGCCATGCCCCCAAATCTGCGAAGTCTGGTACGTGGAACCACCAATAGCTGTTGAGAGCTCGATCTCAAAGGGCGCAAAGGGACATATCTTCCCAGTTTCTTCTGAAGATATTCTGGGCCTTGCCCCTGCAGCACGCGGTAAGTGAGGCAGCAGATTTTGAAGAAAGACCTCTGTTTTATTGGGAGCCAGTGAAGGCTTCTCAGTAGTGGTTGCGAGGGGGTGCCAGATGGCATATTCATGACCAATCTTGCTGACGTATTTTGAATAACTTGTAGCTTCTTCAGGGATGTGGTACCCACTTCCGCCAACAGAGCATTCCCATAGTCAATGCGGCTCATGACCAGGGCTTGCGTAACTGTTCTACGGTGTTCTAGGGGTATGAAAGGGAGAATCTTCCTAAGTAGTCTGAGCCTATAATAGCATGCGCCAGACACACCGTCCACATGGTCCTGCATGGACAGAGACTGATTTAGCTTAATGCCCAGGATGTTGACACAGGATTTAGGCGTAGGGGGCGGGCCCAATTGTGACGGCCACCAGTCACTATTTCAGATTTCTGAGGCTTTTCCTAGGAGCATCAGCTCCATCTTGCTAGGGTTCAGTTGGAGACAGTTGTTGGTCATCCAAGTTGAAATCGACAATAATCCCGTAGCAAAGCGAGTTCTATCTGCCTCAACATGTTGTCCGATATTAAATAGTAATTGGGTGTCATCGGCGTAAGATATTATTTCAAACCCCAGGGCCTCCCCCACCCTGGCCAAAGGGGCCATATAGATATTAAAAAGGGTGGGGCTAAGGCAGGAGCCCTGGGGGACTCCTTTATCCAATGATGTTCTCACAGATTGGTGGGGGCCCATTAGGACTGATTGTGAACGATCTGCCAAAAATAGGACAGGCCTGTACCTGTGAGAGGATAAAGCTGCCAGTGTGATAAGGTGCACCACAGGAAGGTGATAGGAAAAGAGTGGTACTCACATGGGACCCAGTCCGGTGCTGTACATGTGGAAAAAGGGGAAAGGAGGAGAGGTTACAACCGTCTGAGTTAGTACTGCTGCATAAGGCGAACAGTGACAGGAAAACTTACCTCAGTGAGGGGAACTGACAGGAGTGGGTCAGTTGGTGTAGTCCTCAGAAAGGATGGTGAAAATGTGAAAAACAACAATGTGTGTTGTTGGATAGGAATCTAAAAAATAATACAGGAAGAATAAGGTCTGGCGATTTAGATAAACAGCAAGACAAAAGGTGTGTAAGGAGTCATAAGCATCCTTACCAGAGTGAGAGCAGTTAGTGCTCATGGAGCCAAAGTCAACCACTCTGATCTGCGAGGATATGCATCTGGGTGTTAGTTATGAGGTCTGTACACGCCGTTCAGTGTAGACCTGGAATGCGGAGAGATGTAGCTTATTAAAATTACAATCTACAAGGGAGGTAAAGGCCTTGTAATTACGAATTGGAAAGGAAAACAGGGATAAAATCCTTACCATATGAAGGAAACGGGGTTCCTGGTTGTAGTTACACGAATGCGTGCATCCGCTACGTGTAAGAGGTAGAACTGCACGTCTGTCTACCCTGTACAGTGACAAGGTGCCAATGCTTCCCAGGTCTTAAATTAAGTAGTTTACCCTCCAGAAACCGACGTCATGGCAGGCATTACTAGGGATAGCCGCCTGACCACAGGATCGGGTTTTCTGTATTTCGTGTACAGAATGGAAATGGAAGAAAGGCACTGTCTACCAGGCCAATATGAAGGCCTAACTTGTAAAATGTCCCAGGGGTATCAAGATGGAATATTTTGTAAAGAGGTTGGGGCATATCAATGTTAATGAATCTACAGTGATATGAAGTAACCGAGAATTTCCTGAACCCTTAGGCCATGGTAGGTTGAAAATACGCATGCATGGTGATATAGACGATGGATATAAACGTTTCACCAAAAATAAGGTGAAACGTCAATTGTGTACAAATATGTCAGCATGGAACAATTTCTATATAAGTCAGTCTTTGCATTTCTGGCAACTACAAAATGATATATAAACCATTCTAAGCATGAAATGGCATGTAAAAAAAACGTAAAACAGTGATGAAATACAGTTACATGATTTTGGATCTCTATGAAAACATTTATACATCATTCTTAGCATTTGAATTTGAAATAGCATCTACATGTCGGAGAACACGACGAGCAATAATGATGTACAATATCTAGGCCTGGACGGTGAATTTAACTCCATTCGCAGAGTTGCGCGGAGCTGGCATAGTGCAGAAAACTCCTCTTCGTGATGTGCAGCTGAGTTTTGTCCCCGCTCGCGATCGCGAATAGTAAGATAACGAACGGTAAGTTTGCGAGCGCAAGCTGCTACTTTGGTAGAATTTCTACCCGAGCATGCAGGAATACCAGCACAAACTGCAGTTCGCAATGCACTCTGCCATTCGCAGAAGTTCGCAGAGTTTCTTTGTAACATCACGGAGTTCCGCGTAGCAAAACTCTGCGAACTATGCCCAGACCTAACAATAACATTATTTAGAAGCTCTATGGAAGCACAAAATTGGCATTAACCCATCAGTTCAATAATGTGGCTACAAAACACGCCATTCCTCGGCTGAATTCAAGCCGTGCACAATGGAGTTGGTCCTTTCTATCCAACGGCACTCTAATCTTTGTAAGATTTGCGGAATTTCACTGCCTCTTTCTGGGACAGTGGCTCTATCAATGACCTGCCACTTTATCATCCACTGTGTGTTTTTTTCCAGCAAAATGAGTAACCAGAGGAGCATTGGTGACAGAACACCTAATGCGACCCCGATGTTGACTGATTCGTGCTTTGATGGGTTGAGATGTCTGTCCAATATATGAAAGATTGCAAGGATATCATATACAATACAACACATTACGTGTGTTACAATTAGGGAAAAAGTCTAGTGTCTGTCTCACATGTGCATGCTCAAATTTATTGGTGTCAAAGGTAAATGCACAAGAAACACAGTTGCCACATTTAAAGTGTCCTTTCAATTCAGGAAGGCCCCATACTGATTCTAGGGTTCTGGTTTTACGTGCAGTGATGTTTTCTGTGGTGGAATGTATCAGATGATCCTTTACATTTTTGCCCCGTTTAAATGCAAGCATGGGCGATTCCATTCTGGAATCAATGTTTTTTCAGAGATCCAATTTTTTTGTGAACAAATTGCGTACCTTATTGGTGTGCACACCAAAGGTAGTTACACAGATGCTCCTGTCACTGGGAGTCTTTTCTCTGGTGGTTAATAGTTCCTCTCTCGGGCAGAACCAGGCACATTTGAGAGATTTTCTTACTCATTTGTTGGGATACCCCCTAGCAAGTAGCTTGGATTTCAGTACCAGGGCCTCTTTCATGTAGTCCTCCTTATGTGAACAGTTTCTGTATAACTGCAGAAACTATCCAAAGGGTAGCCATCCCTAAGAGCTCGTGGTGGTGACTTTTGTAGGCCAGGAGTATATTCCTCTCTGTAGGTTTTCTATGTAAACTTGTGTAAAGGATACCATTCTTATGATTTATGTTTAGGTCCAGGAAGGCTATGGTTGGCTTGTGTATGGTAGCTGTGAAGGTAAAATGTTTCTAGATGTTATTAAGATATGTAACAAAATCCTGAAATTCTATTTCTGTGCCTGTCCAAGTCAAGAAAATATCATCAATGTACCGTATCCAACATTTAATGATGGAACGGGACATGCCCGTCATGTTCAGAGCAAAGGTCTGTTACACATAGTCCATATAGACGTTAGCTAAATATGGAGCAAAAACAGCTCCCATGATGGTCCCTGGGCATTGTTGGTAGTACACACCTTCAGAGATAAAAAAAAATTGAATTGCAGGGCAAATCTCAGTAAGCAAATAATGAAACTTGTGGGAACATGTATTGGCCTTGGTCTGGACTCCAGCAATTTCTCAATTATCAATATACTTTCCTCTTGTGGTATGTTAGTATATAAAGACGAGATGTCTAAAGTTGCCAACCAGTCTGTTTACATGTTATAAGGCATCCCATCTACCAAATTATTCATATACATACTGTTCCTCACGTAGGTTTCTTGTGTAGGAACAAAATCTATAACGAAGAAGTCGATGAACCTTCCCATTGGTTCTAGCACCGAACAACACCCAGATAGAATAGGGCGTTCAGGAGAAACAGGTGCTTTTGTGGATCTTTGGGAGGGTATATAGGACGGGGTTCCTTGGATTATCCACATTGAGGAACTCAAATTCTTTTATAATAGTGTATCCCTGTTCTTTACCTTCTGTGTTGATTTTTAGAATCTCTCTTCTAATGTCTGTCAAGGGGTTCATACCCAGTTTCTTTGTTTTCTTCTTTTTTAAGTCTTCATACCATCATTCTATGCAAATTGCAGCCTGCAAGCCGTTCTGTACCTCCCCAGTCTTTTGCGATATCTCGTTAGTCCTGCGCACAAGCCCATCCAGTACCCTGGTTGCACGCAGGTGTAATCATAGGACTGATAGAGTTCAGTTTTTAAATTCTTATTATGCCATTCCACTTCTGAAAAGCCTCCCAGATCTTAAAATGCGTATCTTCTTACAAGTGCTTTTTACCGCCTGGAGCCAGTCTATCCCGAGGGGTGGAGCAACTTCTATCCATTTTTTATAAATGTCTCGCCTAGCAAGGAGAACCAGATAAAAGAACAGGGCCTGCTTATCCCTAGTAAGGGACAAACTCAACTTATCTTCTACTCCCAACATTTTTAATGGAAAGCTTATTTTAATGTTGGCACATAGGATTTCATTTATAGCCTTTTCCACTGTGGACCAGTAATCCTCCAACAGAGGGCATTAAAAAAACATATGTCTGTCATCAACACTCGGCGCACCACATCCATGACATCTTGGGGCTACAGCTGTTACAAACTTTACTAATTTATATGGTCTCCAATGAAGTCTGTTGACCGTACAAAAATTATTCCTTTTTATGTTCGTTGGTTAAACTACTTTATAAAGCAACTTAAAGGAGAGTTGCCACAGCTTCTGTGGGTCTGACATCTGCACCGCTACATCACAGATCCCATAGGGTGCTTTGATTTTTTTCTCCTCAAAAACGCTAATGTTTGATACCAGTCACTTACTTCCTTCTTCATTGGGGTTTCATTCTGTAGTTTTTTTCCAAACTTCCAAATCCTTCGGTCTCGTTCCTATTTGCCTCCCCCCAGGACAGCAGATGGAGAAACATAAACTTGGAGAGGGACCCCCTGTCTTTGCCCACAATAGTTCACATGGCACCACCTCTTTCATCATCATAAGATCCCCCAAAGCTCTATTCCAGCCCTCCTAAGTGGAATACTTAATTTGTCTTGCAAACGTTCCGGCGTGCCTGGCGAATCCTATATTGGCACCCCACTCCCCCCGAAGAGTATCCAATTCCTAGTGTGTTCCTAATTCTGACCCATAGAATTAGTGCTGCCTTTAGCGTTTTCAATTTTACTTTTTTTTAACATTTCTTTGCCCCGAATTTAAACAAAAACCCTTTCACGGCCCACTTTTCAACCATCTCCTCTAGCAAGCCACCCCACATCCTGTGCCCCAGTGTACATAATAGCACTTTACAGTTCTTAAACTGGAAAGCCATGCAATATAACCTTAGCTATGGTGATACTAACCCTCCATCTGCCAATTTGCGCCACAGTTTCTTCCAGGACATACGTACTCCCCTATCTGCCCACACAAAATGGCCCAATTTACCTTGTATTTAATCTATCAAGCCTCTCGGGAAGGTAAGAGGTACACAGTTAAAAAGAAATGTAAGCTTTGGCAATAACACCATTTTTATAAGATTAACTGTTCCATATAGCGTTTGTGGGAGATTCTTCCACCTGGTTAGTGCTTTCTCAATATCCTTAGCAACCCTCTCTAGATTAAGTTGTGGTATATCCTGCAATGTGTTAACAATACGTATTCCAAAATACCTGATCTCTCTCTGGACACCCCCGCCCCCTAATCTGGAATATTCCAACACATAATCCTATTTTTTTCCTTATTTACTAGGTATCCTGAATAGGTCCGGTATTCTTCTGCTAATCGTTCTACTCTTAGAATTGTGGTAACAGGGTCTGCTGAATAGACCTTTAGGTCATTCGCATACAAAGCGATTTTCTTTCCAAATGCTCCCACACATAAAGCCTTGTCCTGGTCATCTTGACGGAGCGCCTGGGTGAATGGCTCAATATATATTAAACAACAAGGGAGAAATGGGGTAGCCCTGTCTCGTCCCTCTAAAGATCATAAAACTCTTAGTAAGAGCTCCATTGAGGAAGATCCTGGCCGTAGAACGATGATATGGAACTTTTAGTGTAGTTAGAAAGGGGGCCCAAATAATCTCCAGTACTGCCCATAAATACTCCCAGCAAACTCAGTCAAACGCCTTGGCGACGTCCAATGTGACCACTGCCAAAGAAGCCAACCTCAATGTAGCTATATCAATACATCCTATTAATTGCTGGGTCAATTCATGCATTTGTCTCCCAGGAATACACCCCTTTTGGTCTTCATGTATCAGCCGAGACATAACTCTAGACAGCCTCCCTGCTAAAATGCTGACAAAGATCTTATAATCTGCATTTAGGAGGGATATTGGCCAATACGATTCCGCCTTTACTGGGTCCTTATCAGGTTTTGAGATCAGGACTATAGAGGCCTCCCTCCAGGATTCTGGGACTTGTGCCTCCCCCCTATAAATCATATTAAAAACAAACTTTCCAAAACAGGTCATATTTCTTCTGTTACCATTTTGTATAATTCTGATAGGACGGCGTTGAGCCCAGCCGCCTTCCCATTTTTAGATATTTTATTTGCTCCCCTAATCTATCCTTGCGTAATTGGGGCTTCCATCATTACCTTCCCTTCCTCATTCATTACCAGAAGACCAAGCGAGCTAAGCCAGCTTCTTAACTTTGGGGAATCAGGAATAATATTTTCCTTATAAAGTTGCGAAAACAGTGCTACTATATGTTCCTACATAGTTTCCCAGCTGTCCAGCTTCACCCTGAATCGCTTCTTAACTCCTTTATATTATTTCTTGATCTTTCTTGATCTTTCTTAATCTTTCAACCCTGGCTTTCCAGGCTAGCAAGGCTCCTGCTTTCTAGCCATACTCAAATTCCTACATTTGCACCGCTTACCGTCTTGCCTTACACTTTCTTTCCAGCCTGATTTTAAATTCTAATTGGACCTCTACTAGCCTCCTTTTGGTCTTCTCTATTTCCTCTTCCGTGCTTATAGTGTGCAAATCCTCCTCTAAAATCCCAACCTCCTCTTCCAAATTCGCTAGTTCTGCCTGATCTTCTCGATTTTTTTCACAGGTGAGGCTTTTTAGGATCCCTGCGTATATGCCAAATAGGCATCCCATAAAATTCCAGGGGGGCAGTATCTTTGTTGTTGACAAAATACTTTATTGCTGCTTTCTTAAGAGCTATCTCCACCCTCTATTCTAAAAGCCGGGCACGCTTTAACGTCCATCTCATAGGTGGCTGAGGTCCAAATGCTTGTAAGGTTACTATAATGAGTAAATGATCTGGAATGTGAGCTGGGAGGTGTTTGATCTTTCTAATATTCATTGCAAAACATCTATCAATTAAAAAATAATCTAATCTAGAAAAGTGATGGTGCTTTTTACTGTGATACGTGTACCCCCTCATCCTCCCTTTCAGATATCTCCACACAACCAATAGATGAAGATCCTGTATCATACTTTTCAGGGCATTCCTCATTCTAGGGACAAATGCACTCTCCCTTCTTGTTGAGCGGTCCAATACAGGATCCATCAGTACATTAAAATCAACGCCCACAATTGCAGGAGCTGGAATTCCTGCCAGCCTCAGTTTTAAATCTACAATATGCTGTTGATTGTCTTCATTGGGCTTGTAAAACCCCGCACTTCAGAAATCCTGATCCTCCCACTTTAAACGAGCTAAAGCCCATCTACTTGGGCTGTCCGTACTCTACTCTTTAAATTATATCCCACATCCACTCCTAACTTAGGGGCTCATTAGGATTGTGGTTATTCCGCCAGGGTGGCGGTCACATCCTAATTAGCACGGAGGGTCCCTCGTGCCCCTGCGGACGGTCCCTCCTCCTCTGGGGTGGCGGACAGATGCAGGTCCGTCCGCCATCCTAATGAGCCCCTATGATTGCTACACCCCTACAACATTATGGTTGATCTGAAGCAAAGAAGTTTTGGACCCATCCACTCCTACCAAGCAGCTCCTTACTTTCATTTGCAACTAAGTAAAATCAGAATTTATGTTTGTCTATTTTTTAAAGAAGATGGGAGCAAAAGTTCAGCTATAATTTCCTGCAATGCTTCGTATCATGTGGAATAATCAAATGTATAACTTTCGGACAGTTGAGGATGTGGAATCATTAATTGATAGGATCAGAAAGGGAGATACTGCTAAATGATCGCTAGGGTTACAGGATAAATCGCTCTCTAGAGTTTGAAAGTTTGAATGTATTTACGGAATTCCCCTAATGGTATGCCCATAGGCATTGTTATGCCTAAAGAGATAGGGAGGGTGGGGTGGGAAGGTGGTGGGGGAGCACGGGTAGGAAGCAGTGGGAACAAAAAACAAAGAAAGTCCTCAGAACTAAGCATGGGCGGAAAATCCGTTCCGCTCGCGGATTTTGCCGATTTTTGGTAAATTTGCAATCCATGAACTCTCGCGAATTTACCAAAAATCCGCAAATTCGCACGCAGTGGATTTTTTTTCTTGGTGATACAATATTGCGGCGTGCGGCATTCACTTACCGTCATTCAGCGTTTGCCGAGTGGTTTTTCTCGATATTTTGCGAGTGCTGGGCCATTTTGGATCTTGCTGCGGGATCCCGCGGGAGTTTGGCGACCGCGATTACGTAATCGCGGCTTGCCACCTTGCACAGCACGCATCGCGAGAGTTCGCAATTGCGAACACGTAGATGCGGCGGAGAGCAACAATCTCGCACTCGCGAAATTACAAAATTTGAAATTCTGCACAAGAAATCTACCAGCAAGCAGCATAAACCTTCTGAAAATGATGATTTTTATCAGAATAACTCCTCAGGTTGCCTGCACTTTTTTTTGCAAGGAGTCCATTTTTGGGGGGGGAGGGTTGGGAGGAAGGAAGTGCCCCACAGTCTCCAACTTCCTGTTCCTGTCCAGCAGGCTCCTCCTAGTGCTTTCTTCATGTGCTGGTCACTTTCATTCGGATTCTTGACCTGGAAGGATTACTTTTTGTGGATGCTGCTGGATATTTGGATTTGAGGCCTTTTTGACTTTCTTTGGATCACTTTTGGATTAGAAATTTCACAAGTAAGTTTGTTTGGGGCATTACAGTTGCTGCAACTACAATTTTGGAATTTTCGATTTTTGGGCTGTTGTTGGGGCCTTTCGACCAGGGGTAGTGAGTGGTGCATGGGCCTAGTCTTTCTGTGGGGTGTCTTGAATTTAAACATCATGGAGGGCATGGATGGCATGGGATTGTGCTGATATTTCTGTGTTTTTCGATTTTTGGGCTGTTGTTGTGGCCTTTTGACCAGGGGTAGTGAGTGGTGCATGGGCCTAGTCTTTCTGTGGGGTGTCTTGAATTTAAACATCATGGAGGGCATGGATTGCATGGGATTGTGCTTATTTTTCTGTGTTTTTCGATTTTTGGGCTGTTGTTGGGGCCTTTCACCAGGGGTAGTGAGTGGTGCATGGGCCTAGTCTTTCTGTGGGGTGTCTTGAATTTAAACATCATGGAGGGCATGGATGGCATGGGATTGTGCTGATTTTTCTGTGTTTTTCGATTTTTTTGCTGTTGTAGTGGCCTTTTGACCAGGGGTAGTGAGTGGTGCATGGGCCTAGTCTTTCTGTGGGGTGTCTTGAATTTAAACACCATGGAGGGCATGGATGGCATGGGATTGTGCTGATTTTTCTGTGTTTTTCGATTTTTTGGGGTGTTCATGGGGACAGGCCATGTGGGTGGGGGCCATTTTGAGTGCTGGTACAGGCAGGCCCTGGCCATGTGCTGGGAGGCAAGGGGCCATTTTGAATGCAGGCAGTGTTTTTAGGCCTGCAACAATTTTGACTAGCTTTCAACCATTATGCCCAGGGGTAGTGAGTGGTGCATGGGCCTAGTCTTTCTGTGGGGTGTCTTGAATTTAAACATCATGGAGGGCATGGATGGCATGGGATTGTGCTGATTTTTATGTGGTTTTCGAGTTTTTGGGCTGTTGTTGTGGCCTTTTGACCAGGGGTAGTGAGTGGTGCATGGGCCTAGTCTTTCTGTGGGGTGTCTTGAATTTAAACATCATGGAGGGCATGGATGGCATGGGATTGTGCTGATTTTTCTGTGTTTTTTGATTTATGGGGTGTTGTTGTGGCCTTTTGACCAGGGGTAGTGAGTGGTGCATGGGCCTATTCTTTCTGTGGGGTGTTTTGAATTTAAACATCATGGAGGGCATGGATGGCATGGGATTGTGCTGATTTTTCGGTGTTTTTCAATTTTTGGGCTGTTGTTGGGGCCTTTTGACCAGGGGTACTGAGTGGTGGATGGGCCTAGTCTTTCTGGGGGGTGTTTTGAATTTAAACATCATGGAGGGCATGGATGGCATGGGATTGTACTGATTTTTCTGTGTTATTCGATTTTTTGGGGTGTTCATGGGGACAGGCCATGTGGGTGGGGGCCATTTTGAGTGCTGGTACAGGCAGGCCCTGGCCATGTGCTGGGAGGCAAGGGACCATTTTGAATGAAGGCAGTGTTCTTAGGCCTGGAACCATTTTGCCTAGCTTTCAACCATTATGCCCAGGGGTAGTGAGTGTTGCATGGGCCTAGTCTTTCTGTGGGGTGTCTTGAATTTAAACATCATGGAGGGCATGGATTGCATGGGATTGTGCAGATTTTTCTGTGTTTTTCGATTTTTGGGCTGTTGTGGTGACCTTTCGACCAGGGGTAGTGAGTGGTGCATGTGGCTTAGTCTTTCTGTGGGGTGTCTTGAATTTAAACATCATGGAGGGCATGGATGGCATGGGATTGTGCTGATTTTTCTCTGTTTTTCGATTTTTGGGCTGTTGTTGTGGCCTTTTGACCAGGGGTAGTGAGTGGTGCATAGGCCTAGTCTTTCTGTGGGGTGTCTTGAATTTAAACATCATGGAGGGCATGGATGGCATTGGATTGTGCTGCTTTTTCTGTGTTTTTCGATTTTTGGGCTGTTGTTGTGGCCTTTTGACCAGGGGTAGTGAGTGGTGCATGGGCCTAGTCTTTCTGTGGGGTGTCTTGAATTTAAACATCATGGAGGGCATGGATGGCATGGGATTGTGCTGATTTTTATGTGGTTTTCGAGTTTTTGGGCTGTTGTTGTGGCCTTTTGACCAGGGGTAGTGAGTGGTGCATGGGCCTAGTCTTTCTGTGGGGTGTTTTGAATTTAAGCATCATGGAGGGCATGGATGGCATGGGATTGTGCTGATTTTTCTGTGTTTTTCGATTTTTGGGCTGTTGTTGGGGCCTTTTGACCAGGGGTAGTGAGTGGTGCATGGGCCTAGTCTTTCCGTGGGGTGTCTTGAATTTAAACATCATGGAGGGCATGGATGGCATGGGATTATGCTGATTTTTCTGTGTTTTTCGATTTTTGGGCTGTTGTTGTGGCCTTTTGACCAGGGGTATTGAGTGGTGCATGGGCCTAGTCTTTCTGTGGGGTGCTTTGAATTTAAACATCATGGAGGACATGGATGGCATGGGATTGTGCTGATTTTTCTGTGTTTTTCGATTTTTTGGGGTGTTCATGGGGACAGGCCATGTGGGTGGGGGCCATTTTGAGTGCTGGTACAGGCAGGCCCTGGCCATGTGCTGGGAGGCAAGGGGCCATTTTGAATGCAGGCAGTGTTTTTAGGCCTGCAACAATTTTGCCTAGCTTTCAACCATTATGCCCAGGGGTAGTGAGTGGTGCATGGGCCTAGTCTTTCTGTGGGGTGTCTTGAATTTAAACATCATGGAGGGCATGGATTGCATGAGATTGTGCTTATTTTTCTGTGTTTTTCGATTTTTGGGCTGTTGTTGGGGCCTTTGACCAGGGGTAGTGAGTGGTGCATGGGCCTAGTCTTTCTGTGGGGTGTCTTTAATTTAAACATCATGGAGGGCATGGATGGCATGGGATTGTGCTGATTTTTCTGTGTTTTTCTATTTTTTTTTTGTTGTAGTGGCCTTTTGACCAGGGGTAGTGAGTGGTGCATGGGCCTAGTCTTTCTGTGGGGTGTCTTGAATTTAAACATCATGGAGGGCATGGATGGCATGGGATTGTGCTGATTTTTCTGTGTTTTTCGATTTTTTGGGGTGTTCATGGGGACAGGCCATGTGGGTGGGGGCCATTTTGAGTGCTGGTACAGGCGGGCCCTGGCCATGTGCTGGGAGGCAAGGGGCCATTTTGAATGCAGGCAGTGTTTTTAGGCCTGCAACAATTTTGACTAGCTTTCAACCATTATGCCCAGGGGTAGTGAGTGGTGCATGGGCCTAGTCTTTCTGTGGGGTGTCTTGAATTTAAACATCATGGAGGGCATGGATTGCATGGGATTATGCAGATTGTTCTGTGTTTTTCGATTTTTGGGCTGTTGTTGTGACCTTTCGACCAGGGGTAGTGAGTGGTGCATGTGGCTTAGTCTTTCTGTGGGGTGTCTTGAATTTAAACATCATGGAGGGCATGGATGGCATGGGATTGTGCTGATTTTTCTCTGTTTTTCGATTTTTGGGCTGTTGTTGTGGCCTTTTGACCAGGGGTAGTGAGTGGTGCATAGGCCTAGTCTTTCTGTGGGGTGTCTTGAATTTAAACATCATGGAGGGCATGGTTGGCATTGGATTGTGCTGCTTTTTCTGTGTTTTTCGATTTTTGGGCTGTTGTTGTGGCCTTTTGACCAGGGGTAGTGAGTGGTGCATGGGCCTAGTCTTTCTGTGGGGTGTTTTGAATTTAAGCATCATGGAGGGCATGGATGGCATGGGATTGTGCTGATTTTTCTGTGTTTTTCGATTTTTGGGCTGTTGTTGGGGCCTTTTGACCAGGGGTACTGAGTGGTGCATGGGCCTAGTCTTTCCGTGGGGTGTCTTGAATTTAAACATCATGGAGGGCATGGATGGCATGGGATTGTGCTGATTTTTATGTGGTTTTCGAGTTTTTGGGCTGTTGTTGTGGCCTTTTGACGAGGGGTAGTGAGTGGTGCATGGGCCTAGTCTTTCTGTGGGGTGTCTTGAATTTAAACATCATGGAGGGCATGGATGGCATGGGACTGTGCTGATTTTTCTGTGTTTTTTGATTTATGGGGTGTTGTTGTGGCCTTTTGACCAGGGGTAGTGAGTGGTGCATGGGCCTAGTCTTTCTGTGGAGTGTTTTGAATTTAAACATCATGGAGGGCATGGATGGCATGGGATTGTGCTGATTTTTCTGTGTTTTTCAATTTTTGGGCTGTTGTTGTGGCCTTTTGACCAGGGGTAGTGAGTGGTGCATGGGCCTAGTCTTTCTGTGGGGTGTTTTTAATTTAAACATCATGGAGGGCATGGATGGCATGGGATTGTGCTGATTTTTCTGTGTTTTTCAATTTTTGGGCTGATGTTGGGGCGTTTTGACCAGGGGTACTGAGTGGTGCATGGGCTTAGTCTTTCTGTGGGGTGTCTTGAATTTAAACATCATGGAGGGCATGGATGGCATGGGATTGTGCTGATTTTTCTGTATTTTTCGATTTTTTGGGGTGTTCATGGGGACAGGCCATGTGGGTGGGGGCCATTTTGAGTGCTGGTACAGGCAGGCCCTGGCCATGTGCTGGGAGGCAAGGGGCCATTTTGAATAAAGGCAGTGTTCTTAGGCCTGCAACCATTTTGCCTAGCTTTCAGTTGGTATACACCTGTTACAACGCATTTTTTACAACGCAATACAGTTACAACGCATCTTTTACAACGCAGATACTATTACAACGCATACTTTTACAACTGATACTGTTACAACGCAGGTACTGTTACAACGCAGGTACTTTTACAACGCATTTTTTATGATATGTTTGTATTTTATTGATATAGTTAATGAAGGGTATTATTGTGTTATTGTTTTAGTAATATATATTTTAATTTATTATTATTTCAATTTATTATTATTATTTTTTATTATTAGTAATTAATATGGTAATTGTTAATTGAGTATTAATTTTTTTATGTAGTATTATTAATAATAATAATAATTAATTTGAGTATTAATTTGGGTATTATATTTTTTATTATTTTTGTTATTAGTAATTAATATGGTAATTGTTAATTGAGTAATAATATATTTATGTACTATTAATAATATTAATTATTATTAATTTGAGTATTAATTTGGGTATTATAGAACTAATTTAAATATGTAAAGCTATTATTTTATATTATATTATTATTTATATTATTATTTTAATTTATTATTATTTTTTATTATTAGTAATTAATATGGTAATTGTTAATTGAGTATTACTTTTTTTATGTAGTATCATTAATAATATTAATAATTAATTTGAGTATTAGTTTGGGTATTATAGTTTTTTATTATTTTTGGTATTAGTAATTAATATGGTAATTGTTAATTGAGTATTAATATATTGATGTACTTTTAATAATATTAATAATAATAATTAATTTGAGTATTAATTTGGGTATTATAGAACTAATTTAAATATGTAAAGCTATTATTTTAAAAAAGGATTTAATTTTTATTTATAAATTACTAAATATTAATTTTATTATCAATTATGAAGTTTAAGTTTAAATATGCAGGATAAATTTATTGTTTTTATTTATTAGAGTTTTACTTTGTGTACTATTGATTTAATGAAATAAGGGTAATATAATGTAAATGTTTAATTAATATTTATTTCTTTAATTTTCTATTAATTTTCTTTAATTTTCTATTAATTTTCTATTAATTTATCTTATTTTCTTTAAGTAGTATTAATTAATAATATTAATTTAATTATTTGAATAATTAGAGTATCAGGTTGGGTAGTTTGTTACATTTATTTTTGAAGTAATGTATCTTATTACATTTATGATGTATTAATTTTTTCATTTATAAATATAATTTAATTAATTAATTAATTAATTAATTAATTAATTTAATTAATTTAATAATTAGAGTACTCTGTTGGGTAATTTTGAGATATATTTTAAGGATTAAAAATTCTTTGGAACTTTAAAAAAAAAAACTTTTAAAAGAAAATGATTATATATTAATTAATTAATATATTTATAAACAAAATGGATTATATTTTTTTAAATTATAATGGGTACTAAAGAAACAGTTTAATATTTAATAAGTTTAAAATTAGAAATTCATTTCAAAGAATATATATGTGAATAACTCATTATAACATTATGGTTCCCACGGTTTAACATTGTTTTCAATGGTTACATTTGTCCTTCATTTATTTTCATGATACCGTGATATATGTATAGCGGTCTGGAATAATAGCAAAGGAAAGCAAAGGAAAGAAACGGAAAATAAGGGAAAAAAAGAAGAAAACAGGTAAGAAATGAAAGTAGATTTTTTACATGAAATTTGTTTAGAAAATATACAATGCATTAATAAAATAAAAACGAACAAACAGTGTTTTAGTAAGCAGAATTTTTATTTCAGTATTGAAGAATTATATCAAAATAAACATCTGTTTTTTTGAAAATGAATGTATATTTTTGTACATTTTTTATTTACATGTAAACATATATAAAAAAAATAACTTTATTACAAAAAAAGTATTAAATACAAATGTACAGTAGTCCTTTGTTTATTGTTGCAGCATATCCTGACGTCATGACGTTTACGCGAGCGTCATCGGCCATTTTGTGGAGTATCGGAGCAGGAAGCAGCAGGAAGCAGCTGGAAGCTGATCTACGTCCAGGTAGGAAACCACTTAAATATTTAATAATATTGTAAAAGATAAAAAGATTAACATTTATTGTAAGGATAAGTTAAGTTGAGGTTGCTCGAATTGAAAAAAATGTAAATAAAACAACATGTCGGTACTCGTATTTTTAGAATATGCCTATGTTGGGTCAGAGGGCGGGGGAAGATCGGTAATTTGATTTATGGAATAATCAGTTGTATTTAATGATGTTAAAGTGTTTTATAATGTATTTATTATACAATATAAATTATTTTGTATGCAATGTATAAAAATGCATTTTCGAGTGAAATTACAGATTTGAAAAACGATGTTTGAGAAAGTTAGTTTCACGTAATTGTTGATAAAACATAATACGAATATAAACAGTGATATTTCCAATGTTGTATTTGTGCTTTTTGGACATAAAAATGTCTTTGTTGGAGATTCAAAGTTTTGGAATATTTGCGAAAAAAGTTATTATGATAGGTTCAATTGTTTACCATTCTTTTTTTTAAAAAAAGGTGTTGATTATAATTCTGCTTTGTATTTCAAATTTAAAATTTCAAGCAAAAAATACAAAAGTTATAACTTTTTTGGTTTATTACATTGAAAGGCAGAATTAATGTTCACTGTTATTATAAAAATAAGGTGAAGCGTATATTTATGGTTTTTGTTGGAGTTACTAAATTTGCATTATCAAAAACAGGTTACATTGGTTTTTGGTTACTTTATTGTTTTTCTTATAAAAAAAATGGATATTGACAAGGTCTGATTGTGTTTCACTGTTTGAAATAAAAAAAGGAGATTAATATATGTATGATGTATTTTCGTGTCACTAGTTTTTGGTTTTAAAAAATGGCTTGAATAGTCGAAAATTAAAAAAAACTTTTAAAAAAAATATAGAATTTAGAAATATAATTCTTTAACAATATCGAACAAGATTTTGCAATTATTTGTAATTTCATGGAAATATCAATATTTTGCTTAAATACATAGTTTTATCAACAATTGTATGGTGTAGTTTTGAAAGAGGAGTTCTGTAAGTTATTAAAAATGCATTTTTTACATTTGCATAGTAATGTTGAAAAAATTAGTAATATTGATATACAATTTAGGTTGCAAATATTTTTTTGCAAATTAAACAAATGTTTGTTTAAAAAAAGTGAAAAAATATTTCATTCATGTAAGGGGATGATTACAAAATTGATTTCTAAAAAATTAATTAATAAAAAAAAGGTGACCCAACATCAAATTTAGATTTTTTTTTTACATAAAATGTTTATTGCCAATTTTAATTAGAAAGAGAGTAAATTTAGATCAAAGCAGGAAAGTAATGTGAATATGTGTTTAAAAAGAAAGGATGTTAGCAAGATTCTCAAGGTAATCTAGAGCCACACACAACGAAAACTGTTGTATAAGTCCCAATAGTCGTTCTGACATTTCCTTAGTTCTTTGAGTAATACGTGAGTTTAGACTACCTGTGAGAGTTTGTGATAGTCTCATTTCTTGAAAGCTTTGCTCCTTCTTCAAAGTTTCAAGAAATGAATAGAAATTTGGGTGGGGTTTTCCAATTAAATGATTGAAGGAGTTATGCCATCCCTCAATGGCATTATTTGTTTTAGCCTCTCCCTGTAGGCAACTCGAATAACAGTTCCACCACTCCACATGGAAACGTGGCTTCCTCCTGCGACCCGATCTGCCTAGGTGTCCAATCCATGTGTCTTCCATATAATTTAGAATTGGTGCCAATTTATCTTCGTTTGTTAAATAATATTCAGATTCTGTAATGGCAGTGTAGTACTCGTCTACACTTTCGGGAGGGACAAAACAAAGAGCTGTTAATTTTTTTCATTCTACTTGAAGTTTGCTGTCTGTTGAGTATTCTGTAACTAAGGGTGTTTTCTGTAATTTACCCCAGAATGCCTGGGAAAAATGGAAAAAACACCCTTGAATTTGGGTATCCGTGTACATTTTGATGATCACATTGATCATGCTCAATTCAAAATCCATTATTATTTTCCTAGGGCTTTGGTTAGTTTTTGATTTAATCACAGTTAAAAATTCTGTGTAAGTTGCAGAAGTCTTATCAGGCAGCAAACTATACACTAGGGGTATTACACTGTTGTTAATTTTTGCGTGTATAGTATAAATTTGGGTGAATGGTTGGGGCGTGCTTTTAAACGTCCCATCCAAATTTCACTTCTTTCAAGCTTTACAAGGTTACGTGGAGTACTAAAAATTAAAATACGCTTTAGAGGGTTTTCATTATCATGCAGAAGGAAAGGTTCATTAGCAAAAGAAATTGTAAGTTCGTGTGGAATATTTATATCAGAATAGCTATGTGGAGTATTTACTTGAGTATTACTTGCCTGCTTTTGACGTTGTATAATTCTACGCAAATTATGAATGGTTGGCATATTACTAGCAACATGAGTAGGGACAGGTTGTGCAACCACTCTCAAAATAGATCCTGTGGAATCATTGGAGGTGCTTGCAATAGCTTTCATTTCATTAACTGTTTCTCTAACATCAACTTCCATTGCAGAGGCAGAGTGGTTATGGTCGGTTGTTTTTACAATAATATCATTGACCGTAACCGCTCTGCCGCTGCAACGAGTTGTATGGTATTGCACGCATCTCCAATGATTCCGTGGATAACTTATCCTATCCTTACAATAAATGTAACCTGCGTGATTAAGTAGTTGGTTTCCTATCCTGGAAGAGATATATTTTGCTGTTGGGTGTGTAGACATTTCCTGAAAAGAGAAAAAAAAAATATTACGTTTGTGAATTTAAAATTTTATCCTCTCGATTTCTCTGTACTTTTCCTTCTGCACCACTATTATTATTATATAACTCTATATTATTCTGCACTTTCATAACTATAGCACTTACCTAGAGTTGGAATAGTAATTAATACTTTTACTCTATGCAGCATTTTCCTTACTGCAGCACTTACCAGGAGTTGGAATAGTAATTAATACCTGAAGACTTTCCCTACTGCAACACTTACTAGGAGTTGGATTAGCAATTTTATACCTCTAGACTATCCAGCACTTTCCCTACTGCAGTACTTACCTGAAGTTAGAATAGTAATTAATACCTTTACACTATCCAGCACTTTCTCTAATGCAGCACTTGCTAGGAGTTAGAATAGTAATTAATACCCTTACACTATCCAGCACTTTCACTACTGCAGCACTTACTAGGAGTTGAAATAGTAATTAAAACCTCTACACTATCCAGCACTTTCTTTACTTTAGCACTTACTAGGAGTTGCAATACCATTTTATACCTGTAGACTATCCTGCACTTTGCTTTATTCTGCACTTTTCTGTAGTTGGAATACTTTTTTATTTCTGTTGTCTTTCCATGTACTAATGATATGTGTATTAATAATGTTGAATTCGACTTACTTTTGGATTTGGTGGTTCTTTCAATTGATATGTGGCTTGGATATAGTTTATTCTTTCAGCTGTTGTCTGTCCGGATTTGGTTCGGATGGGTAGTACTCTGAAAATAATATATTAAAAAAAAATGTAAATTATGCTAAATCTTGAATGTAATTTTTAAAATGTGCAATGTTTATGTCATTTTTTATTTATTACTCATTTGATTAATGTACAGTTATACATTTGATAAATATTTTAAAGATATTACATGTCTAAGTTTTACCACTGTAGTATTCAGCACTTTGCCTAATGTAGCAGTTACTAGGAGTTCGATTACCACTTTATACGTGTAGACTATCCAGCACTTTCCCTACTGCAGCACTTACCTAGAGTTGGAATAGTAATTAATTCCTCTAGACTATCCAGCACTTTCCCTACTGCAACACTTACCTGGAGTTGGAATAGTAATTAATACCTCTAGACTATCCAGTACTTTCCCTACTGCAGGTCATACTTGGAGTTGGAATAGCACTTTATACCAATACACTATTCAGCACTTTCCCTACTGCAGCACTTACTTGGAGTTGCAATAGCACTTTATATCTTTAGACTATCCAGCACTTTTCCTACTGCAGCACTTAACAGGAGTTGGAATAGTAATTAATACCTTTACACTATCCAGCACTTTCCCTACTGCAGCACTTACCTGGAGTTGGTATAGTAATTAATACCTCTAGACTATCCAGCACTTTCCCTACTGCAGCACTTACCTGGAGTTGGAATAGTAATTACTATCTCTACACTATCCAGCACTTTCTCTACTGCAGCACTTACCTGGAGTTGGAATAGTAATTAATGGTTTGGATGGGTAGTACTCTGAAAATAATATATTGAAAGAAAATGTCAATTATGCTTAATGTAGAATGTTATTTTTAAAATGTAGAATGTTTATGTCATTTTTTATTTATTACTCATTTCATTAATGTACAGTTATACATTTAATAAATATTTTAGAGATATTACATGTCTAATTTTTTCCACTATAGTATTCAGCACTTTGCCTAATGTAGCAGTTACTAGGAGTTCGATTAGCACTTTATACGTGTAGACTATACAGCACTTTCCCTACTGCAGCATTTACCTGGAGTTGGAATAGTAATTAATATCTCTATACTATCCAGCACTTTCCCTACTGCAGCTCATACTTGGAGTTGGAATAGCACTTTATATCTTTAGACTATCCAGCACTTTCCCTACTGCAGCACTTACCAGGAGTTGGAATAGTAATTAATATCTTTACACTATCTAGCATTTTCACTACTGTAGCACTTACCAGGAGTTGAAATAGTAATTAAAATCTCTACACTATCCAGCACTTTCTTTCTTTTAGCACTTACTAGGAGTTGCAATACCACTTTATACTTGTTGACTATCCTGCACTTTGCTTACTTCAGTACTTTTCTGTAGTTGGAATACTTCCTTATTTCAGTTGTCTGTTCATGTACTAATGATATGTGTATTAATAATGTTGGATTGGACTTACTTTTGGATTTGGTCGTTCTTTCCCTTGATATGTGGCTTGGATGTAGTTTATTTTCTCAGCTGTTGTCTGTCCGGATTTGGTTCGGATGGGTAGTACTCTGAAAATATTATATATTGAAAAAAAAATGTCAATTATGCTTAATGTAGAATGTTATTTTTAAAATGTAGAATGTTTATGTTATTTTTTATTTATTACTCATTTCATTAATGTACAGTTATACATTTAATAAATATTTTAGAGATATTACATGTCTAATTTTTTCCACTATAGTATTCAGCACTTTGCCTAATGTAGCAGTTACTAGGAGTTCCATTAGCACTTTATACGTGTAGACTATACAGCACTTTCCCTACTGCAGCACTTACCTGCAGTTGGAATAGTAATTAATATCTCTACACTATCCAGCACTTTCTCTACTGCAGCACTTACCTGGAGTTGGAATAGTAATTAATATCTCTACACTATCTAGCACTTTCCCTACTGCAGCACTTACCTGGAGTTGGAATAGTAATTAATACCTCTAGACTATCTAGCACTTTCCCTACTGCAGCACTTACCTGGAGTTGGAATAGTAATTAATATCTCTACACTATCCATCACTTTCCCTACTGCAGCTCATACTTGGAGTTGGAATAGCACTTTATATCTTTTGACTATCCAGCACTTTCCCTACTGCAGCACTTACCAGGAGTTGGAATAGTAATTAATATCTTTACACTATCTAGCATTTTCACTACTGTAGCACTTACCAGGAGTTGAAATAGTAATTAAAATCTCTACACTATCCAGCACTTTCTTTCTTTTAGCACTTACTAGGAGTTGCAATACCACTTTATACTTGTTGACTATCCTGCACTTTGCTTACTTCAGTACTTTTCTGTAGTTGGAATACTTCCTTATTTCAGTTGTCTATTCATGTACTAATGATATGTGTATTAATAATGTTGGATTGGACTTACTTTTGGATTTGGTCGTTCTTTCCCTTGATATGTGGCTTGGATGTAGTTTATTCTCTCAGCTGTTGTCTGTCCGGATTTGGTTCGGATGGGTAGTACTCTGAAAATAATATATTGAAAAAAAAATGTCAATTATGCTTAATGTAGAATGTAATTTTTAAAATGTAGAATGTTTATGTCATTTTTTATTTATTACTCATTTGATTAATGTACAGTTATACATTTAATAAATATTTTAGAGATATTACATGTCTAATTTTTTCCACTATAGTATTCAGCACTTTGCCTAATGTAGCAGTTACTAGGAGTTCGATTAGCACTTTATACGTGTAGACTATCCAGCACTTTTCCTACTTTAGCACTTACCTAAAGTTGGAATAGTAATTAATACCTCTAGATTAACCAGCACTTTCCCTACTGCAGCACTTACCAGGAGTTGGAATAGTAATTACTATCTCTACACTATCCAGCACTTTCTCTACTGCAGCACTTACCTGGAGTTGGAATAGTAATTAATATCTCTACACTATCCATCACTTTCCCTACTGCAGCTCATACTTGGAGTTGGAATAGCACTTTATATCTTTAGACTATCCAGCACTTTCCCTACTGCAGCACTTACCAGGAGTTGGAATAGTAATTAATATCTTTACACTATCTAGCATTTTCACTACTGTAGCACTTACCAGGAGTTGAAATAGTAATTAAAATCTCTACACTATCCAGCACTTTCTTTCTTTTAGCACTTACTAGGAGTTGCAATACCACTTTATACTTGTTGACTATCCTGCACTTTGCTTACTTCAGTACTTTTCTGTAGTTGGAATATTTCCTTATTTCAGTTGTCTATTCATGTACTAATGATATGTGTATTAATAATGTTGGATTGGACTTACTTTTGGATTTGGTCGTTCTTTCCCTTGATATGTGGCTTTGATCTAGTTTATTTTCTCAGCTGTTGTCTGTCCGGATTTGGTTCGGATGGGTAGTACTCTGAAAATAATATATTGAAAAAAAAATGTCAATTATGCTTAATGTAGAATGTTATTTTTAAAATGTAGAATGTTTATGTTAGTTTTTTATTTATTACTCATTTCATTAATGTACAGTTATACATTTAATAAATATTTTAGAGATATTACATGTCTAATTTTTTCCACTATAGTATTCAGCACTTTGCCTAATGTAGCAGTTACTAGGAGTTTGATTAGCACTTTATACGTGTAGACTATACAGCACTTTCCCTACTGCAGCACTTACCTGGAGTTGGAATAGTAATTAATATCTCTACACTATCCAGCACTTTCTCTACTGCAGCACTTACCTGGAGTTGGATTAGTAATTAATACCTCTAGACTATCTAGCACTTTCCCTACTGCAGCACTTACCTGGAGTTGGAATAGTAATTAATATCTCTACACTATCCATCACTTTCCCTACTGCAGCTCATACTTGGAGTTGGAATAGCACTTTATATCTTTAGACTATCCAGCACTTTCCCTACTGCAGCACTTACCAGGAGTTGGAATAGTAATTAATATCTTTACACTATCTAGCATTTTCACTACTGTAGCACTTACCAGGAGTTGAAATAGTAGTTAAAATCTCTACACTATCCAGCACTTTCTTTCTTTTAGCACTTACTAGGAGTTGCAATACCACTTTATACTTGTTGACTATCCTGCACTTTGCTTACTTCAGTACTTTTCTGTAGTTGGAATACTTCCTTATTTCAGTTGTCTATTCATGTACTAATGATATGTGTATTAATAATGTTGGATTGGACTTACTTTTGGATTTGGTCGTTCTTTCCCTTGATATGTGGCTTGGATGTAGTTTGTTCTGTCAGCTGTTTTCTGTCCGGATTTTGTTCGGATGGGTAGTACTCTGAAAATAATATATTGAAAAAAAAATGTCAATTATGCTTAATGTAGAATGATATTTTTAAAATGTAGAATGTTTATGTCATTTTTTATTTATTACTCATTTGATTAATGTACAGTTATACATTTAATAAATATTTTAGAGATATTACATGTCTAATTTTTTCAACTATAGTATTCAGCACTTTGCCTAATGTAGCAGTTACTAGGAGTTTGATTAGCACTTTATACGTGTAGACTATACAGCACTTTCCCTACTGCAGCATTTACCTGGAGTTGGAATAGTAATTAATATCTCTACACTATCCAGCACTTTCCCTACTGCAGCTCATACTTGGAGTTGGAATAGCACTTTATATCTTTAGACTATCCAGCACTTTCCCTACTGCAGCACTTACCAGGAGTTGGAATAGTAATTAATATCTTTACACTATCTAGCATTTTCACTACTGTAGCACTTACCAGGAGTTGAAATAGTAATTAATACCTCTAGATTAACCAGCACTTTCCCTACTGCAGCACTTACCAGGAGTTGGAATAGTAATTAATATCTTTACACTATCCAGCACTTTCCGTACTGCAGCACTTACCTGAAGTTGGAATAGTAATTAATATCACTACACTATCCTACACTTTCCCTACTGCAGCACTTACCAGGAGTCGGAATAGTAATTAATATCTCTACACTATCCAGCACTTTCCGTACTGCAGCACTTACCTGGAGTTGGAATAGTAATTAATATCTCTACACTATCCTGCACTTTCCCTCACTGCAGCACTTACCTGGAGTTGGAATAGTAATTAATATCTCTACACTATCCTGCACTTTCCCTACTGCAGCACTTACCTGGAGTTGGAATAGTAATTAATATCTCTACACTATCCTGCACTTTCCCTACTCCAGCTCATACTTGGAGTTGGAATAGCACTTTATATCTCTACACTATCCAGCACTTTCCCTACTGCAGCACTTACCAGGAGTTGGAATAGTAATTAATATCTTTACACTATCCAGCACTTTCCGTACTGCAGCACTTATCTGGAGTGGGAATAGTAATTAATATCTCTACTCTATCCAGCACTTTCCCTACTGCAGCACTTACCTGGTGTTGGAATAGTAATTAATACCTCTAGACTATCCAGCACTTTCCCTACTGCAGCACTTATCAGGAGTTGGAATAGTAATTAATATCTCTACACTATCCAGCACTTTCCCTACTGCAGCTCATACTTGGAGTTGGAATAGCACTTTATACCAATACACTATCCAGCACTTTCCTTACTGCAGCACTTACCTAGAGTTGGAATAGTAATTAATACCTGTAGACTATCTAGCACTTTTCCTACTGTAGCACTTACCAGGAGTTGGAATAGTAATTAATATCTCTACACTATCCAGCACTTTCCCTACTGCAGCACTTACCAGGTGTTGGAATAGTAATTGATATCTCTACACTATCCAGCACTTTCCCTACTGCAGCACTTACCTGGAGTTGGAATAGTAATTAATACCTGAAGACTATCCAGCACTTTCCCTACTGCAGCACTTACCTGGTGTTGGAATAGCAATTTTAAACCTCTAGACTATCTAGCACTTTCCTTACTGCAGCACTTACCTGAAGTTAGAATAGTAATTAATTCCTTTACACTATCCAGCACTTTCTCTAATGCAGCACTTACTAGGAGTTAGAATAGTAATTAATACCTTTACACTATCCTGCACTTTCACTACTGCAGCACTTATCAGGAGTTGAAATAGTAATTCAATCTCTACACTATCCAGCACTTTCTCTATTGTAGCACTTACTAGGAGTTGCAATACCAGTTTATACCTGTAGACTATCCTGCACTTTGCTTACTGCAGCAGTTCTATGTAGTTGGAATACTTCTTTATTTCTCTTGTCTATCCATGTACTAATGAAATGTGTATTAATAATCTTGAATTCGACTTACTTTTGGATTTGGTGGTTCTTTCAATTGATATGTAGCTTGGATGTAGTTTAATCCTTCAGCAGGTGTTTGTCCGGATTTGGTTCGGATGGGTAGTACTCTGAAAATAATATATTGAAAAAAATCATGCCAATTATGCTCAAAGTTGAATGTAAAATTTAAAATGTGCAATGTTGCTTAATGTAGAATGTTATTTTTAAAATGTAGAATGTTTATGTCATTTTTTATTTATTACTCATTTCATTAATGTACAGTTATACATTTAATAAATATTTTAGAGATATTACATGTTTAATTTTTACCACTATAGTATCCAGCACTTTGCGTAATGCAGCACTTACTAGGAGTTGGAATAGCACTTTATATCTCTAGACTATCCAGCACTTTACCTACTGCAGCACTTACTTGGAGTTGGAATAGTAATTAATACCTGTAGTCTATCCAGCACTTTCCATACTGCAGCACTTACTAGGAGTTGGATTAGCTCTTTTATACCTTTAGACTATCCAGCACTTTCCCTACTGCAGCACTTATCAGGAGTTAGAATAGTAATTAATATCTCTACACTATTCACCACTTTTCTTTCTGCAGCACTTACTAGAAGTTGGAATAGCACTTTATACCTGTAGACTATCTAGCACTTTCCCTACTGTAGCACTTACCAGGAGTTGGAATAGTAATTAATATCTCTTCACTATTCAGCAGTTTCTGTAATGCAGCACTTACTAGGAGTTATAAAAGCACTTTATACCTCTAGACTATCCAGCACTTTCACTTGTGCAGCACTTACCAGGAGTTGGAATAGTAATTTATACTTTTACACTATCCAGCACTTTCTCTTTGTATCATTTATCTAGAGTTGAATTACAGTCAAAATATATTATATATATTAAATATATTAAGTTTACACATTTCGGATTTACCTTTTAATATGAAGGCTTTGATATTTGATTTTTCGTAAATTGAAGATTTTTTCTAATCTTCTGTCAAAACTTGGTTTTTCTTTCTGTAATATAAAAAAATAATGTATATTTATCCAATCTCGCCAGCACACAGCCATACCAGCCAAGGCGAACTCACCAGCGGGACGCCACCTCGCTCCTGGGGCCCTGACGCTGTGGTCTCGCTGCCCTTCCACATCGCGGCGGCTCGAGACTACAGCTCCCAGAGGGCTGAGCGTCAACTTCCGCCCACTTCCTCTTGCAGCGCGCCCGGAGGCGCTACAAAAACAGGGCATTTCCTTGGCGGAGCGGGGACCAATCTCGCCAGCACACAGCCATACCAGCCAAGGCGAACTCACCAGCGGGACGCCACCTCGCTCCTGGGGCCCTGACGCTGTGGTCTCGCTGCCCTTCCACATCGCGGCGGCTCGAGACTACAGCTCCCAGAGGGCTGAGCGTCAACTTCCGCCCACTTCCTCTTGCAGCGCGCCCGGAGGCGCTACAAAAACAGGGCATTTCCTTGGCGGAGCGGGGACCAATCTCGCCAGCACACAGCCATACCAGCCAAGGCGAACTCACCAGCGGGACGCCACCTCGCTCCTGGGGCCCTGACGCTGTGGTCTCGCTGCCCTTCCACATCGCGGCGGCTCGAGACTACAGCTCCCAGAGGGCTGAGCGTCAACTTCCGCCCACTTCCTCTTGCAGCGCGCCCGGAGGCGCTACAAAAACAGGGCATTTCCTTGGCGGAGCGGGGACCAATCTCGCCAGCACACAGCCATACCAGCCAAGGCGAACTCACCAGCGGGACGCCACCTCGCTCCTGGGGCCCTGACGCTGTGGTCTCGCTGCCCTTCCACATCGCGGCGGCTCGAGACTACAGCTCCCAGAGGGCTGAGCGTCAACTTCCGCCCACTTCCTCTTGCAGCGCGCCCGGAGGCGCTACAAAAACAGGGCATTTCCTTGGCGGAGCGGGGACCAATCTCGCCAGCACACAGCCATACCAGCCAAGGCGAACTCACCAGCGGGACGCCACCTCGCTCCTGGGGCCCTGACGCTGTGGTCTCGCTGCCCTTCCACATCGCGGCGGCTCGAGACTACAGCTCCCAGAGGGCTGAGCGTCAACTTCCGCCCACTTCCTCTTGCAGCGCGCCCGGAGGCGCTACAAAAACAGGGCATTTCCTTGGCGGAGCGGGGACCAATCTCGCCAGCACACAGCCATACCAGCCAAGGCGAACTCACCAGCGGGACGCCACCTCGCTCCTGGGGCCCTGACGCTGTGGTCTCGCTGCCCTTCCACATCGCGGCGGCTCGAGACTACAGCTCCCAGAGGGCTGAGCGTCAACTTCCGCCCACTTCCTCTTGCAGCGCGCCCGGAGGCGCTACAAAAACAGGGCATTTCCTTGGCGGAGCGGGGACCAATCTCGCCAGCACACAGCCATACCAGCCAAGGCGAACTCACCAGCGGGACGCCACCTCGCTCCTGGGGCCCTGACGCTGTGGTCTCGCTGCCCTTCCACATCGCGGCGGCTCGAGACTACAGCTCCCAGAGGGCTGAGCGTCAACTTCCGCCCACTTCCTCTTGCAGCGCGCCCGGAGGCGCTACAAAAACAGGGCACTTCCTCCGCATCGCGGACGCGCGCGGACGGCGCCGGGCGGAGCCCGGGCAGAGGGCGGGCCGTCTGAGGCCGTCCGGGGACGACGAGGGACGGGACGGGCCACTCCCTTTGGTCCGCACACACTTGATACCACACATATGCATCTGCACAGGTCAGCGGAACCCGTGATACTTACTCTTTAAATCCCTACGACTGCTTGCTGGAGGATTGGTAGAAACCAACGCCATACAAAGTTGTGACGATAAGGAAGGAGATCACAGGGGAATGATGCCAACTCACCCCAACACACGCTCGACCGGGATTAAGCCTCCCAAGAGAACAACCCCTAAGCCAACAAAGGGGGAAATAAAGGAGGCAGCCCACGTAAAGGGGAATAAACCCACAGCTATCGATCTAATGCTAAAAAAAGTCACAGGGGAAATTGAACGAATGGAACGGAGCTTATCCTCCTCACCTAATCTCATTGCCATCACTCAAACACCCCCCAGAGACACATTATTAACTGATAGCTTAAACACCCAGGGCAGCATGTCTCAAACAAACTACGACACAGTGGAGGTCCCTTGTGCCCAAACCTCAGGGCCACAATCCCCGGAACTTATAGACACGGCCCCCCGGAAAGGAAGGAAGCGAGGAGGGAGGAATAAGGGCCAGCAGAGGCAGAGGAAAGCACCAACAAGAATTAATTCCCCAATAAGCCCTCAAGAGTATAACTCATTAGAAAATAACCCACGAGTGGACATTACTCCCCCAGGGTGGATTGAGCAAGTAGTAATGGATATTAAAACACAGTTAGAATCCTTTATTGCGGCACAACTAAAACCCATTATAAGCAAGGTAGATAAAATAATGTGCGAGTTCTCCAAACAAACCAAGGCATTAGAAAACGCACTTGCAAAAACCTTTGCGGATCACTCACAATCAACGGAGGAAATCACAAATAATAAGGCAAACACACAGAGGGCTCAGAATAACAACTGTGTTAGCCATGATCAACAGGCTATAGCTCAGATCCATGAGGTCCCCAACTCTGCCCAAAACCCCAAAGGGGGTACAAATGATAACTCTAAAGGGAGACAAAAACAGGGTGCGAATAACACTCAGAGGGAGAAACCTCCCATACAACCACTAATGCAATGGAGACAAGATGAGCGCCCACAGAGAGATGGGAATTACAATAGCTGTGATACAGACCTAGATCCTTTTAACAACATTAATCCTCAGGCACCTCACTTAGATTTACCCCCTGAGGCGACCCCCTTCGTAATAATCTTCGCAGGGGTACCTGAAAATAGGCCTAACGAGAGAGAAACACACCCTCAATTGCTCTCAAAAATCTCTAAATGGTTGAACATCCACAGACCCTTGAATAGTGGGAAAAGAGGAGAGATTTTAAGTGTAAGAAGGGTAAATTGGGTGGGGGGGAGAGAGAAAGATATTAGAGGAGACTGTATAGTCGCAAACTTCACGGACACCAGTCTGGTAGAGTACATCCTGAAGAACTCCAACAGGAATCAAACCAGCACAATTCGTGCTCTCCCACTTGGATATTTCTATCCAAGGACACGAAATAACAATCGTGTGGAGGACGAGGGCGGATGGTCGCTGGTTAGATCACAGCGCCCACGCAGACCCAGACTAGTAAGCCACCTCGAACAGCCCTACTCCCACCGTGATTACCCCCAATGGAGGAATAGATATGCCCCATTTCAATCTCTAGAGGACATAGATTGACTCAATGTCACTCCACCCACCCCAAAGAACTTTATTGGAAGCCCGGCCATTAGCAGCTATCTCGGCCCACAAGTAGGGACCATAGGGGGGAGCGAGGAGAGTATATTAACTAGGGGACTAGACTCACCCCGGCATCAGAGGGAAAAGGAAAAAACAGCCAAACTAAAATTACCATCAGATGGGGTGGAGAGAGCTACTGAAACCCATGTGGCAATAGGCAAAGGAAAGTGGGAGGGCCTGACTATCCTATCGTGGAATGTCGCAGGGCTGGAAGCCAAATTAAAAAACAAGGAATGGCTAGAATTTATCAAATGTTTTCATGTTATAGCGCTCCAGGAAACATGGGCTAGAGACTCGGGCCCATGCCAACTGGAAGGCTATAAATGTTTCTTTAAACCGGCACAGGGTACTAACTCGGGAAGAGCAAAGGGAGGCCTAGCTCTATATGTAGACTTAGACCTGAAGGGTTCTTGGTCATATAACGACTGCTCCTCAGATAATATACAAGCAGTTAGACTTACTCATCAGGGGGAGTGTCTACTGTTCGTGAATTTTTATAATTCCGGACCAGTGGAGGGAAACTACCCAATCTTAGAGCAACTGGAAAGCGGTCTAACTGAGGAACTAGATCAAAGGATGACGGGGAGTGAACCAACTGTTCTGTTGATGGGGGATTTTAATTGCCACTTATGCCCCAAATTATCCCCCCTAACTCCCGACTGGTCAGGTTGCCCTTTAGAAAAGGGCCCCCACTTCTCACATACTAAAGAGGGTACATTATTGATGAAGTTACTAGAAAACTTTGCCCTTACTATGGTTATGGATCTAGCCGCTTATAAGGCTGGTGAATTCCCAATACCAACCTTTAAGGGTAAAGGAGGGGGCTCTATAATAGATTACGTCATGATATCTGCCTGGGCTAGGGAAAGGATCATAAATACCAGGACAGAGTGGAGTCCCTTTAGTGACCACAACCCTATTATAGTAGAAATTAAAGGGAAAGATCTCATCAAAAAAGCATCAGGGGTGATCCAACAAGTGGAAATCCAACCAACAGATCAAGGGAGACGCCTTAGGTGGTCAGTGATTAACCCCCAAGATTTTTATGTTAAATTAGTCAGTGAAGGGAAAGACCACATAGAGGCCTGTCTAGATGTCACAATAGAGGGCAGAGGAGTAGTAGAGGCATTTGAACTCTTAACTAAAATTATAGAGAAACTCCTGACAACCAAGAAGCCCGTAAACCTGCAATCCACGCCCAGATGGTTTGATACTAATTGTTCTAAAGCGCTAAGAGACTTAAAACAGAGCCTGAAAATGACACCAAGGGACAAAAATGAAATTACTCGCTGTAGACAAAACTACAAAACCCAGGTTAAGATTAGAAAAAGCACTCTCCAAAAGGAAATTTGGGCAGACTTAAGGGAGGCCGGTGAAAACAAAGACTACACCCAGTTCTGGAAAATTATAAATAAACCATGTTTCCACGACTCAACCTCCCCAGTCATCAGCTCAAACATTTTGCCGGAACAATGGATCGCCCATTTCAAATCCCTGTATAACCAGCAGGATGTAGACATTGGTGACGGAATCTGGAGGGGGCCAAGGGCAGAAAAACTCGAATTATCCCTGGATGAAACTCTTAAGGCAATTTTAGGGCTAACACGAAATAAAGCCCCGGGCCCAGATGGAACCCCGCCGGATCTTTTTCTTAGCAATACGGATCATTGGGCCCCGGTGGTAATGAGAGTACTGAATGCTGCCATCAAAACGGGCCTGCCGAGATCATGGTCCACTGCGGTGATTGTCCCGATCTACAAGAAAGGCTGTAGGGACAGCCCGCAGTGTTATAGACCAATCTCGCTCATCGACGTCTCTGCTAAGGTACTGGGGAGGGCACTTCTCAATCGTCTACAGGATTGGACTGACACACATAATATCCTGGTGGACACCCAGTATGGGTTCAGAACTGGGAGATCAACCACCGACCAGTGCCTCAACCTGTACCTGCTTACTGCTAAGTACACCAAAGCGTCTGAAGGTACCATGTACATGGGGTTCATGGACTTAGCAGCTGCGTTTGATAATGTTAACAGAGTCAAGCTATGGTCGATCATGTTTAATCTGGGAATTGATCCGGACCTCATCAACATCTTGAGGGAACTCCACTGGAACACCACTGCCAAGGTCCGCTACAGTGCGGGGGGGGTGAGTACCGATCCCTTCCTGTGCTCGGGCGGGGTCAGGCAGGGGGGGCACCTTTTTTGTTTTCCCTCTATATAAACGGCCTGGAGAGCGACCTTTTAGCACTGGGAACTGATTGTCCAAAGGTGGGCTCACGTCATCTGCCAGTACTTTTGTACGCCGACGACGCCGTCCTCTTGGCCCGGACGGCGGTCGGCTTGCAGCGCCTAATTAAGGGTTTTGCAGATTTTATGAGAAAATTGGACCTATCTGTAAATATGACAAAATCCTTCATTATGATAGTGGGGAAGAAACCTCAGAAGAAATTCGTATTTAAACTGGGGGATCATGTCCTGGACAGCGTTAAAACATTCCCATATCTGGGTCTCTTATTCGACGAGAAGCTAAAGTTCGCCCCGCTGGTAGAGGAAAGGGCGAGGAGACTTGTCTCAGCTAATGGAGCCATATTAAACTTTGCTCGTCGAATGGGAAGGTGGTCCCCAGAGCAGGTGCTGACCCTGTATAAATCAGTCAGCATCTCAAAGACTATTTACGGATCCGAAGTCTGGGGTTTCAGAGATGCTCAACTAATTCAAAGCGAGGAAGAGAAATTTTTAAAAAAACTGTTAAAACTCCCGCTGAGCACTTCCGCTGCAGTAACACACAATGAGCTGGGAATAACATATATAGCGGACTTGATTAGACTGAGACCCATATTGGCCTGGATCAAAATTTGGCTAAATCCTCACGCGGAACTATCAAGACAGATCATCCAGGATTGCTTGACGAAAGAAAAATCCCTCCAAATCCCCTGGCTGAAATACATCAAAGATACCCTGGGGGAAATAGATGAACAAAGACTATTTCTGGACCCATCCTTGGTGGACATATACACTAGTCACTCGGTACAAGGGCAATTGCTGGACAAATTTAGGGGCAGGAGGAGGGAGTTTGACTCTATTAAATCCTCGGTAGTGGCTCATTCACTAGTCTCAAACCAAGTTGGCATGGAACCTTACCTCTTCTTATTGCATAGTCAGCACGAGAGGTTTTTAATGACTCGTTTTAGGCTCAATTTGTTGCACCACAATTTAGCTCACCCATCAGGGTTTACTCCAACAATTGAGCAGAAGGGTGCCTGCGGCTGCGACAATAGGTCTCCGCAGGACACCCTTCATTTTGTATTATTGTGTCCTTATTTTAAAACACCCCGTCAAAGATTTTTAGTGGGGATTTTAAAAGACTCCAAAATCATCCATGCCAAATCTGCCTTACTGTTTCTGCAAAGAGCCACTGAAATGCGAACCTTATGTGCCATTATAAGCTTTCTTAAAGTTGCTTTTAAATTGAGAAACACTATGGGCTGTTGAAATTGGTAGGCAACGGAGCTATCTATTATGTGATTTGGACTCTTTGTATGTCATTTGCACTTTGGCCCTTTTAGTATCAATAACTCTCCTGTTTAAATGTGATGCCCCTTTCCTTTCTTTTTTTAATGAGATGTCGTCGAGAAAGTTTATGATCATGTTTTTTTTTTTATTGTGATGTATTTTCATGATGGTTTTTAACCTTCGAAATAAATAAACAAACAAACAAACAAAATCCGTTTCTACTGAATTTATTTTTGAATAAAAATTAAGTAAATATTTTGCTAGTAAAATATTTTTATTACCTTTTTTATAAGATATCGACACACTTCATTGAGGCATGAATGGACTGGAATTTAGTTTTGAAGTGAATTTTTCTGTCAAAACAATTCACAATATTTATTTTTAAAGCAAACTTTTTCGAGTCTTGCATGATAAAGTCGTTTAATAAATAATGATGATGTATATGCAACTAAGTTTAAATAATGGTTCGTACTTAATAAATTAATGTGCTTTTTCAGGTTTCACGTTTTCTGTGGCAAGGATGTGATTAGTATGACTAATATAATAAATATATTGTATTCTTATGTTATCGTATTTGAAATATAATGCGTTTTAATTTTCAGTAGATTTTACATAAACAAATGAAACTATATATATTTTTCTTAAATTATTAATATTTTTTTCTGTCACGTTTTTGTTTAATAATTCACAGTATTATTTTGGAAATATCTAATTTCAGTTTAAATAATTAAAATATTTATTATTATTTAGAACGAAATTCAGTAACTAATACATTAATTTATTTGGTTAGCGTTTTCTGTAAACGTTACTTACTTGTAATTCGTTTTATTCTGTAGGTCTGGTAGTCTAATGGGTCTGAAAGGGTGAAAAGGTCAGAGGTTCAGATTTCACGTCTGCTCTCTCGGGTAGTTGAGGATCAACTAGTTTCAAAATGGTGTCTGACTACTATTTATAAGTTTGGATTACTAACATTATTTTCTTTGTAAAAATATGCTTTCGATTCGGTTTTTATTTTAAAATTTTTTTCTGTGAAAACGTATATTTTAAAAATTAATTAAAAGTAATTTTGTTTGCGTTTTTGGGGTCGTTTTGGCATCCATTTTGGCTAATGTGTTGTGGTATTGAATCATTGAAATAATAGTAGGACTAATAACTTTAATACCTTCTTAAAATGGCGTCCATAAATCCTTCTATTTCTGTGTTTATATCCGGAAAATAAATATCGTGTTTATAATTAATGTATTATTTTTATAATGTAAGAAACGAAATTGCTTAAACTGATATAATTTTTAGCAGTCGGAGTATTAATTTAAGTACTGTAGTAATTTTTTTAATACTCGGGTAATAATGTATTAAATAATTAATTCGGTTTCGTAATATTATGGTAGTTTTTTTGACCGTTTTGTAATACACTTACCCACCCAAAACCCCTATTTTCCCTGCATCCCGTGCCAGGTTTAATTTTACAAAAAATAAATTATATATTTTTCACAGCGTTGTTATGGTATACAATGTTATACAGTATTATTTTTAATACTCGGGTATTAATTTATTAAATAATTAATTCGGTTTCGTAATATTATGGTAGTTTTTTTGGCCGTTTTTTAATACACTTCCCCACCCAAAACCCCTATTTTCCCTGCATCCCGTGCCAGGTTTTATTTTACAAAGAAAAAATTATATATATTTCTCAGCGTTATTATGGTATACGTTGTTATATTTTGCGTTGTAATGGTATTTTTCTTAATAAAATACTATTTTGCGTTGTAATAGTACTCGTTGTCAAAACATGCGTTGTAATAGTATTCGCGTTGTAACGGTAGGCGTTGTAAAAGTATGCGTTGTAACATCATATATCCCTTTCAACCATGATGCCCAGGGGTAGTGAGTGTTGCATGGGCCTAGTCTTTCTGTGGGGTGTCTTGAATTGAAACATCATGGAGGGCATGGATGGCATGGGATTGTGCGGATTTTTCTCTGTTTTTCGATTTTTGGGCTGTTGTTGTGGCCTTTTGACCAGGGGTAGTGAGTGGTGCATGGGCCTAGTCTTTCTGTGGGGAGTCTTGAATTTAAACATCATGGAGGGCATGGATGGCATGGGATTGTGCTGCTTTTTCTGTGTTTTTTGATTTTTGGGCTGTTGTTGTGGCCTTTTGACCAGGGGTAGTGAGTGGTGCATGGGCCTAGTCTTTCTGTGGGGTGTCTTGAATTTAAACATCATGGAGGGCATGGATGGCATGGGATTGTGCTGATTTTTCTGTGTTTTTCGATTTTTGGGCTGTTGTTGTGGCCTTTTGACCAGGGGTAGTGAGTGGTGCATGGGCCTAGTCTTTCTGTGGGGTGTTTTGAATTTAAACATCATGGAGGGCATGGATGGTATGGGATTGTGCTGATTTTTCTGTGTTTTTCGATTTTTGGGCTGTTGTTGGGGCCTTTTGACCAGGTGTACTGAGTGTTGCATGGGCCTAGTCTTTCCGTGGGGTGTCTTGAATATAAAAACATCATGGAGGGCATGGATGGCATGGGATTGTGCTGATTTTTCTGTGTTTTTCGATTTTTGGGCTGTTGTTGTGGCCTTTTGACCAGGGGTAGTGAGTGGTGCATGGGCCTAGTCTTTCTGTGGGGTGTTTTGAATTTAAACATCATGGAGGGCATGGATGGCATGGGATTGTGCTGATTTGTCTGTGTTTTTCGATTTTTGGGCTGTTGTTGGGGCCTTTTGACCAGGGGTACTGAGTGGTGCATGGGCCTAGTCTTTCCGTGGGGTGTCTTGAATTTAAACATCATGGAGGGCATGGATGGCATGGGATTGTGCTGATTTTTCTGTGTTTTTTGATTTTTTGGGGTGTTCATGCGGACAGGCCATGTGGGTGGGGACCATTTTGAGTGCTGGTACAGGCAGGCCCTGGCCACGTGCTGGAAGGCAAGGGGCCATTTTGAATGCAGGCAGTGTTCTCAGGCCTGCACCCATTTTGCCTAGCTTTCAACCATTATGCCCGGGGTAGTGAGTGGTGCATGGGCCTAGTCTTTCTGTGGGGTGTCTTGAATTTAAACATCATGGAGGGCATGGATGGCATGGGATTGTGCTGATTTTTCTGTGTTTTTCGATTTTTGGGCTGTTGTCGTGGCCTTTTGACCAGGGGTAGTGAGTGGTGCATGGGCCTAGTCTTTCTGTGGGGTGTCTTGAATTTAAACATCATGGAGGGCATGGATGGCATGGGATTGTGCTGATTTTTCTGTGTTTTTCGATTTTTTGGGGTGTTCATGGGGACAGGCCATGTGGGTGGGGGGCATTTTGAGTGCTGGTACAGGCAGGCCCTGGCCATGTGCTGGGAGGCAAGGGACCATTTTGAATGCAGGCAGTGTTTTTAGGCCTGCAAACATTTTGCCTAGCTTTCAACCATTATGCCCAGGGGTAGTGAGTGGTGCATGGGCCTAGACTTTCTGTGGGGTGTCTTGAATTTAAACATCATGGAGGGCATGGATGGCATGGGATTGTGCTGATTTTTATGTGGTTTTCGAGTTTTTGGGCGGTTGTTGTGGCCTTTTGACCAGGGGTAGTGAGTGGTGCATGGGCCTAGTCTTTCTGTGGGGTGTCTTGGATTTAAACATCATGGAGGGCATGGATGGCATGGGATTGTGCTGATTTTTCTGTGTTTTTCGATTTTTGGGCTGTTGTTGTGGCCTTTTGACCAGGGGTCGTGAGTGGTGCATGGGCCTAGTCTTTCTGTGGGGTGTTTTGAATTTAAACATCATGGAGGGCATGGATGGCATGGGATTGTGCTGATTTTTCTGTGTTTTTCGATTTTTGGGCTGTTGTTGGGGCCTTTTGACCAGGAGTACTGAGTGGTGCATGGGCCTAGTCTTTCTGTGGGGTGTCTTGAATTTAAACATCATGGAGGGCATGGATGGCATGGGATTGTGCTGATTTTTCTGTGTTTTTCGATTTTTTGGGGTGTTCATGGGGACAGGCCATGTGGGTGGGGGCCATTTTGAGTGCTGGCACAGGCAGGCCCTGGCCATGTGCTGGGAGGCAAGGGGCCATTTTGAATGAAGGCAGTGTTCTTAGGCCTGCAACCATTTTGCCTAGCTTCCAACCATTATGCCCAGGGGTAGTGAGTGTTGCATGGGCCTAGTCTTTCTGTGGGGTGTCTTGAATTTAAACATCATGGAGGGCATGGATGGCATGGGATTGTGCTGATTTTTCTGTGTTTTTCTATTTTTGGGCTGTTGTTGTGGCCTTTTGACAAGGGGTAGTGAGTGGTGCATGTGGCTTAGTCTTTCTGTGGGGTGTCTTGAATTTAAACATCATGGAGGGCATGGATGGCATGGGATTGTGATGATTTTTCTGTTTTTCGATTTTTGGGCTATTGTTGTGGCCTTTTGACCAGGGGTAGTGAGTGGTGCATGGGCCTAGTCTTTCTGTGGGGTGTCTTGAATTTAAACATCATGGAGGGCATGGATGGCATGGGTTTGTGCTGCTTTTTCTGTGTTTTTCGATTTTTTGGGCTGTTTTTGTGGCCTTTTGACCAGGGGTAGTGAGTGGTGCATGGGCCTAGACTTTCTTTGGGGTGTCTTGAATTTAAACATCACGGAGGTCATGGATGACATGGGATTGTGCTGATTTTTATGTGTTTTTTGAGTTTTTGGGCTGTTGTTGTGGCCTTTTGACCAGGGTTATTGAGTAGTGCATGGGCCTAGTCTTTCTGTGGGGTGTCTTGAATTTAAACATCATGGAGGGCATGGATGGCATGGGATTGTGCTGATTTTTCTGTGTTTTTCGATTTTTGGGCTGTTGTTGGGGCCTTTTGACCAGGGGTAGTGAGTGGTGCATGGGCCTAGTCTTTCTGTGGGGTGTTTTGAATTTACACATCATGGAAGGCATGGATGGCATGGGATTGTGCTGATTTTTCTGTGTTTTTCGATTTTTGGGCTGTTGTTGGGGCCTTTTGACCAGGGGTAGTGAGTGGTGCATGGGCCTAGTCTTTCCGTGGGGTGTCTTGAATTTAAACATCATGGAGGGCATGGATGGCATGGGATTGTGCTGATTTTTCTGTGTTTTTTGATTTTTTGGGGTTTTCCTGGGGACAGGCCATGTGGGTGGGGGCCATTTTGAGTGCTGGTACAGGCAGGCCCTGGCCACGTGTTGGGAGGCAAGGGGCCATTTTGAATGCAGGCAGTGTTCTCAGGCCTGCACCCATTTTGCCTAGCTTTCAACCATTATGCCCAGGGGTAGTGAGTGGTGCATGGGCCTAGTCTTTCTGTGGGGTGTCTTGAATTTAAACATCATGGAGGGCTTGGATGGCATGGGATTGTGCTGATTTTTATGTGGTTTTCGAGTTTTTGGGGTGACTAACTGAACTGATGTTCCTATGTCTTCCATTGCTTTTAGGTGCACAAGACTCAAGAGAACCACCAGTGCCAGGAAGAATTCCTGCAGCGGTGTGTGTGTGCAGCATAACGTCACGCGAGGTCACGTCTGGCTACAGACAACTCTGCAACTCGTGCAACTGCGGCCTGCTGTTCTGACCTCTGAAGAAGATGGCCCCAAAAAAAGTTCCCCGTAGCTCCTCTAGCAAGAAAGTTGCCAGTAAGGAGCAGAAGAAGCAAGTTACCAAGGAGACTGGTGTGCCGCCCGCCACATTTTTTGGGAATAAGGGAGTAAAAAAAAAAGTACGCCTGCAGCAGCAGCGGGATCTGCTGGGGACCAAGCTGGGAGCAGCACCCCCGCACAATTGGGCTCAGTGCCACCACCACCACAACCACGCCAACTTAAGTCCAAGCCATTGAATGCTGCAGAGGCACCTAGTCTAGTTGTTTAATCACCATCGACCAGTGATGTTGGCTCATCGCAAGAAAGTAGCAGCAATGTCCCTCAATCAACACAGGTTGTTGTAACTCATCTGACGAGTGTTGAACAACCACAGCCGCAACAACAACCACATGTGCAAGTACAAGCCCAAGTACTTGTGGAAGGAGAGGCAGCGCAAGGAGATGCGCAAGCAGAGGTGCATGGAGAGTCACAAGTGCCCACAATTGTTGTTCCTCCCGAAGTAGGAGCACATCAGGAAATAGACAATCAAGCCGAGGTATCATTTGAGGAAGCCACTCCTCCTGATGATCATTCATTGTCTTCCTCATCCCTAGCAAGGAAAAGATCAAGGGTGGTGTCTACATCTTCTTCAAGCTCACCTCCTTCTGATGATATGGATCAAACTTGGGAACCACCACTGCGGTCTGAGAGTGAGGCACACCATGATCTGACAAAGGTAGTTAAGCGTAAAAAGAAGGTCGTCGAAAGTCTCATAGTTATGGAGTGTGATGAGGCTCAACAAGAAGTGGTGGATACTACTGCTGATGAAGACTCTCACCACGACGACCCAGTCATCATAAAGGTCACTGCAGCCCCAGCGGGCATGCAGCAAACAGACATTTTGATCCTAGCCAGAGAAGCTGCTGAGCGTGATGATGTTGTCGATGAGGAGGCAATGGAAACACCACAATCATTGAAGTTAACTAGTACACCTACCGCTTCCATATTTCTTCCTCGCCAGAAGGGACCTCCATCCACCTCGACCTCAATTAGTGGTGGTGAAAGTGCACAACGTAGTAAAGTTCGGCAATCCACATACTCCACTTCATCTGGCATTAGCAGCATGACCACCACCACCAGTATCGCCGCCTCCTCCGGCCCCCACAGACATTTCAAGTCCGCAGTTTGGGACTTCTTTAGTGTTTGCCCAAAAAAGGAAAACTTCGCCATTTGTAGCATTTGTAAGCATGCAGTTAGTCGTGGTAAGTTTGGTACCAACTATGGTACAAGAGGCCAGAGAGGTCATCTTAAGAGACAGCACTCTGTCCAATGGTTTGCGCACCTAAAGGAGATCAAGGAAGCCCGAATTGCAAGTCAAGAAAACGTTGATGTTTCATCTGATGATGACGAGGAGGAAGAAGTGTCAAACACTTCACTGACACCCAGTACCCCTGTCAGCAGCACACCCCCTGTGAGCCACACTAAGAGTGTGGGAGAGAGTGAGACACCAATGCGAAAAAGTTCATCAGCGAGCGTAACTGGGTCGAAGAAGTCATCATCATCATCATCCCGTAAAAGCATGGTCCAGGGCAACATTAGAACCATGTTGTTTTCAGCAGCACCATATGATCGCAACCACCCACTGACGCGTCTGTATAACACTAAGCTGGCTAAAATGCTAGCTCTGGACCTTCTCCCTTTTTCTTTTGTAGAAGGGGTTGGTTTTCTGAATTAGTGGCAGCGTTCAGCCCTAAATGGAAGGTTCCTAGCCGATTCTATTTTGCCAGAGCTGCGGTTCCAGCACTACATGAAGATGTGCTGGAGGTGATTGGGACAGCTTTGCAGAAGAGTGCTGTTCACACTATACATCTGACAACAGACATGTGGACCAGTGCCGCAGGCGCTGATTACATGTGCATCACTGCACACTGGGTCTCTTTTTCAGGGGTTAAAGCAAAGCTAAACGCTGGTGTTGACCCGGACCAAGTTTTTAAAGCTGCTCGGAAACATGCAACACTAGCCATGTTTGGCTTGGAGAAACGTCATACAGCAGAAAACATTTTGAATGAGTTTAACACAAAGGTCTTTCACTGGCTGTCCCCAAAAAAACGCCAGATTGGTTATGTTTCCACAGATAATGGCGCCAATGAAGTTAAGGCCATGGATCTGGGTCACTATTTCAGAGTGCCGTGTTTGGCGCACTGTATAAACCTGGTTGTTAAAAAATTCTTGAGTGATGAAGACAGTCCAGCTTGCGAGTTAGTGGCCACCTGCCGAAGAATGTGCAACCATTTCAGCCATTCTTTTAAGGCCCGAAAGCCTCTGAGGAGCCTGCTACATGAACGTTGAATGCCAGTGAAAGCACTCATCCAGGAGGTGCCAACACGTTGGAACTCAAGCTTCTACATGCTTGAGCGTCTGTATGAGCAGTATACGGTACTCAATCACTATTTCTTAACACTGGGTACAGCTCAGAAGGACCTGAGGCTAGATGCGGCGCAATGGAACCTAGTTAAAAGCCTGACAGACATGCTTCGTCCTTTTGAGGTCTTCACGCGTGCAGTCAGCAAGGAGGACTGTAATTTGGGAAAAGCTATCCAATTGTTGCGCATGCTGGAGCACCAACTGAAGGCGGTGTCTTCTATGTTTCAAAAAGATGAAAAAAAGCAAGACGCTTTTTTTTTGGCAGAGAAATTCTTAGAGCGCCTACTTGGTGATGAACGTCTTTAAATGATCCACTCAGAACAGCATTACATTTGTGCTACTATTCTGGATCCACGCTACAAAAAGGCGCTGGCAGGCCGAGCATTCTTTCCTTTTGATGATGAAGATGTTACAAAGTACAAACGTTGGCTAGCCTTGTCAGCCATGAGGTTTGAAAGAGAACGGCAGCAAATTGAAAGAAAAGGCAGTACATCAGCATCAGCAGGCCATCCCCAGTCAAAAGAATCCACTTCTGCACCTGTGGCTGTGGCACAAGTGACCTCTCAGCCGTTAAAGACACCGGCAACCGGATCATCTGCACCAGACACAACAGTAACATTGGATGCAGAAGAGGATTGGCTAACTTGGCTTGGGTTTGGTTCTCAAAAGGTCACAGCAAAAAGTAAGCATAGTGGAGGAACCTTGGAGGACCTTGAGTCGATGGTGCAGGACTATCTGAATGACTCAACAGAGGTCTATGTTAATGCTGACCCATTGGCGTATTGGCATGGGAAAAAAGAATTGTGGGCACAGATCTCCAACCTGGCTATAAACTACTTGTCTTGCCCACTCGCAAGCGTGTCTTCTAAACGCGTTTTCATTGCTGCTGGTGGCATTGTAACTTCCAAACGGACCCGCCACTCGCCCAAAAACGTGGAGAGGTTAACAATGATCAAGATGAATCAGCACCTCATACCACCAGATTACAACGTACGAGAACAAACGCCGGATGAAGATGAGGAGGACAGCAACTTAGATGAGGGAATTTGTTCTCTGTTAGGTGACACTGACCTACTCCTGCCTGAATTCGCAGAGTATGAGGATGAACTCTTATTCTTATTCCCGAGCCCTGAAAATGAGCCAATGAATCAATAACTTTCTTTTTCGTCCTTTTTCACTTTTATTCCTGTGTGTCTGTCTTTCTTTGTTTTGCACAGTTAATATAATTAAAACTTTAATCACCTAATCACAAAAACAAGCCCATCAGCAGAACTGTCTTCACTTGTTTGCTTATTGATTTGAAGGTGCCGCAGTCTGCATTCCTCAGGTTCACAAGTTCACAAGAACATGCTCCTCTATCCTCCTCCTCAAGACTCCTATTTCCCTCAAAGCAGAGGGCTGGATTACGCCCAATGAAGAAAGACTCTGCACTTGTGGGGGTGTTCTACTTCTTTGCGGGTGAGTTGGCGGGTCTTGGGGCCATTGCTGGGAAGCTCTAATACCGGATAAAAGTGGTTTGGACCAAATCGAAGGCAAAATATCTTTTGCGTTTTTGCTGACTTGCTTGCCTTTGAGGTGCTCTTTGGGGGGGTTCCGGGTGTTTGTGGGTGAGTTTTGGGGTCTGGGAGCACTGCTGGGACAGTCTAATTTTGATTGCATTTGCTTTTCAGGAAATCCGTGGTGGAAAACGGGAGTTATGACCTAGCTGCACAGCGCGTTTGGACCGAAGGCCGATAAATATTGTAAGTATGATATTTTCCTTTTTGGCTGTTTGGGGGTGTTGTGCTTTTTTGCGGGTGGGTTGGCGGGTCTTGGGGCATTGCTGGGAAGGTCTAATACCGGATAGAAGTGGTTTGGACAAAATCCATGAGGGAAAAGTTTTTGCTATTTCTGACATTTCGCTCAATGTAGCATTTTCGGGTGCCTGTTTGGGGGGCTTCCTGGTGTTTGTGGGTGGGTTTCGGGGTCTGGGAGCACTGCTGGCTATTGATAATTTTGATTGCAAGAGGTTTGAAGCAAATCCATGGTGGCAGAGGGGAGTTAGGGCCTAGCTGCAGAGCGCGCACAGAGTGATTTTGGAAATTGCCATGAAAATGACGAAGTCCCCATTTTTGTACTTTTGCTTTTTGGCTGTTTGGGGGTCTGCTACTAGTTTTCGCCTGGGTTGACGGCTCTGGGGCCATTGCTGGGAAGCTCTAATACCGGATAAAAGTGGTTTGGACCAAATTGGAGGCGACATTTTTTTGCTTTTTTGCTGACTTGCTTGCCTTTGAGGTGCTCTTTGGGGGCGTTCCGGGTGTTTGTGGGTGGGTGTTGGGGTCTGGGAGCACTGCTGGGACAGTCTAATTTTGATTGCATTTGCTTTTCAGGAAATCAGTGGTGGAAAACGGGAGTTATGACCTAGCTGCACAGCGCGTTTGGACCGAAGGCCGATAAATATTGTAAGTGTGATATTTTCCCTTTTGGCTGTTTGGGGGTGTTGTGCTTTTTTGCGGGTGGGTTGGCGGGTCTTGGGGCATTGCTGGGAAGGTCTAATACCGGATAGAAGTGGTTTGGACAAAATCCATGAGGGAAAAGTTTTTGCTATTTCTGACATTTCGTTCAATGTAGCATTTTCGGGTGCCTGTTTGGGGGGCTTCCTGGTGTTTGTGGGTGGGTTTCGGGGTCTGGGAGCACTGCTGGCTATTGATACTTTTGATTGCAAGAGGTTTGAAGCAAATCCATGGTGGCAGAGGGGAGTTAGGGCCTAGCTGCAGAGCGTGCGCGGAGTCATTTTGGAAATTGCCATGAAAATGACTGTCCCCATTTTTGTACTTTTGCTTTTTGGCTGTTTGGGGGTCTTCTACTAGTTTTCGCCTGGGTTGACGGCTCTGGGGCCATTGCTGGGAAGCTCTAATACCGGATAAAAGTGGTTTGGACCAAATTGGAGGCGACATTTTTTTTGCGTTTTTGCTGACTTGCTTGCCTTTGAGGTGCTCTTTGGGGGCGTTCCGGGTGTTTGTGGGTGAGTTTTGGGGTATGGGAGCACTGCTGGGACAGTCTAATTTTGATTGCATTTGCTTTTCAGGAAATCCGTGGTGGAAAACGGGAGTTATGACCTAGCTGCACAGCGCGTTTGGACCGAAGGCCGATAAATATTGTAAGTATGATATTTTCCTTTTTGGCTGTTTGGGGGTGTTGTGCTTTTTTGCGGGTGGGTTGGCGGGTCTTGGGGCATTGTTGGGAAGGTCTAATACCGGATAGAAGTGGTTTGGACAAAATCCATGAGGGAAAAGTTTTTGCTATTTCTGACATTTCGCTCAATGTAGCGTTTTCGGAGGCCTGTTTGGGGAGCTTCCTGGCGTTTGTGGGTGGGTTTCAGGGTCTGGGAGCACTGCTGGCTATTGATACTTTTGATTGCAAGAGGTTTGAAGCAAATCCATGGTGGCAGAGGGGAGTTAGGGCCTAGCTGCAGAGCGTGCGAGGAGTGATTTTGGAAATTGCCATGAAAATGACTAAGTCCCCATTTTTGTACTTTTGCTTTTTGGCTGTTTGGGGGTCTTCTACTAGTTTCCACCTGGGTTGACAGCTCTGGGGCCATTGTTGGGAAGCTCTAATCCCCAATAAAAGTGGTTTGGACCAAATCGGAGGCAAAATATTTTTTGTGTTTTTGCTGACTTGCTTGCATTTGAGGTGCTCTTTGGGGGGGTTCCGGGTGTTTGTGGGTGGGTTTTGGGGTCTGGGAGCACTGCTGGGACAGTCTAATTTTGATTGCATTTGCTTTTCAGGAAATCCGTGGTGGAAAACGGGAGTTATGACCTAGCTGCACAGCGCGTTTGGACCGAAGGCCGATAAATATTGTAAGTATGAGATTTTCCCTTTTGGCTGTTTGGGGGTGTTGTGCTTTTTTGCGGGTGGGTTGGCGGGTCTTGGGGCATTGCTGGGAAGGTCTAATACCGGATAGAAGTGGTTTGGACAAAATCCATGAGGAAAAGCCTTTTGGCACTGTTTGTAACTTAGGGTTCGTTAGGGTTAGCCCTAGCAGCAGGATTGCATGTGTTTCGGGGTGTTCTAGATTTTTGCAACTGAGTTCTGGGGTCTTAGAGCACTCGTGGGAATGTGTAATTTTGGTTGCAAGTGATTTGAAGAAAATCCATGGTGGGAAAGGGGGGATTTGGCATAGTAAAAGAAAGCATTTGCCACTATTCTTAACTTAGGGCTTGTTAGGGTTAGCAGTATTTGTATTGCATGTGTTTGGGTGGGGGGCTGTTTGTGGGGGGGTTTGCGAGTCTTGGAGCGATGCTGGGTATGGATACTTTTGCTTGCTTGCAAGTGGTTTGAATACAATCCACGGTGGGTAAGGGGGTATTTGGGCCTACTTTTACTTTCAAAGTACGTTTTGTCACCAGTTTTCTACTAGGCCTCGTTTTTTGAGATCTGATTGGGGTCTTCTACATTTTTGCGACTGGCTTTAGTAAGGGTCTGGGTGGGAGCACTGCTGGGAAGGTCTAATTTTGTTCTAAAACACAGTTTACAGTACACCTAGCTTGAGGGGAAAGATCCGCTAAATCAATTTGCCCATACTTATTTATCCTTCAAAAGGAGACTCAGACAGAGTACGCACTTTCAAAAATATTGTACTGTCTATTAGGAAACTCAAAGTGTGACTTTTTGCACTACACAGCGTACATACCTTATATTTATTTATCAGTCGTGTTCTAATATCACTTCCTGTTTTTCCATCAATAATTACAGGCCGGGTTTCAGTCTGTGCAATGGGAAAAAAAGGATGAAGTCAGGCTTCACATTAGCGAGCCGCAATTCAGCATCCACCAGGCAGGCAGTTGACAGGGTGTCTTCTGGTCACCAACATTTATGGACGAAGGGTCAGCTGGATTGGAGGAGTGCGGCTAATAAGAGGAATGGTTTGATGCGTGCAACTTACTTACCAAATTCAACAGGACAACTACAACAACATACAGATACAGTATCCATTGTTTTCAAATTATTTTTTAAGTAATGTTATTGCTGTGAACTTCTATGAGTGTGACTCTGCATTTCTTGGATCTCTCTCTGCTTCTAAATTGATCCCTACAGCCATTCTATAGGTTTTACTTCGGCTATTTTTTTAACCTAATTTAATGTAAGAAGTGTTTCTCTGAGTGCAGAGATAGGCAAGTGAAAACTCTGCAGCCCTGTACTGCCGCATTCTGTCATTCACAGTTGTCGAAAGTACTACTTACTTTTCAGTAACAATGCATGCAGTAGTGCATGCACTTCCTTTATGTCACTTAAAAGATTTATGGTTAGCTTTGTACCCAAAGATTTCTTTATCTTCAATTATTGTTTGTCCATGCTGTGCTTCTTTTTTTCTTCTCTCAACAAAACCTACCCAAAAAGAAACCCCCATTCCCATCCATTTTCCAAACTCTAACCCTCTTCCCCCGGGCTGTGTGGTTTTGATTGATGTGTGACTAAATGACAGCAATAATTCCACACACTTGCTGGGGAGGATAAGGTCATAGCAACAGGCTGGTGAAGGAATCCGAGGATATATTGTAGACTTACTCAGCATCAGTACTATTTCTTGTAGTAGTAGCCAATGTCAAAGAAATTCAACGCAAGTACTAGTTATACTTTCAATACTTTACCATTTGTTAGGCTACATTGTGGCACTGTTCTAGTGTACTGTCACCTGCTATATTCTCTATCATACCGTTGTAATGCTCCAGTAAGGACAAAGCAGGTTTCATTTTCTTTTTTTCCATAGGCATGCAACTGCCACTGTGTCACACCACTAGTACCACCGCAATGAGGACATTTCATCCGCCCAGGATTGCCAACCTTAATCGCCATTTCCCGTGGAACCAGCCCTGGGCCTAGCCCTACTTTCAAACACAAATTACAGGTAAGATAAGCGTTTGGTGGGAGGTAGTATAATGGAGTATTAGGAGAGACGAGAGATTGACGGTAGTACTACTAAAGTCCTAGGACTCTTGAATTCACTTACTCTGTGAGAGGCACTTAGTGTTGAAAACATTTAGCCATTTACACTTAAAGGAAGAAAATGACACAGAGTTAAGTTTCAGGAAAACAAACTTACTGTTAAACCCCCACCCACCAGACTCAAAAGCAGTAAAAAACAGGTATGCTCAGATAAAGTTTCAAAAAGTATATTTGTGTAGCCCTAACAAAATAATCTCCTGCAAGACCCTCCCTAACCCCAACGATTGTCCTTCAAAAGTCCCAAAAACAACCCAACTCCCAATTCCCACCCCCCAAAAGTCTCTAAAAAAGGGGCAAGGGACACTACGGCAGGATGCTGTTTACTTTAGCGGCCAGGACATCATGGCATGGTCAGGGTGGAGGCCCTCCACCAAGGTCTTATATGTTAGGACCTCCTGCTCCAGGTAGGACACTCTGAGGCATAAGCGGTGCTGGCGTGCCTTGCAACTCCTGTGGGGGGCAGCTGCTGTCTTTGCTGCTCGGCGGTGGCGGTTGGCTTTGGTAGCCCGGCTCCGTACCGCTGGAGCACTGCGCTAGCTGGCAGCCCGTGGGGGCATGGCGGAGGATGCAGCGGTCCCAGTGGATGTACCAGTAGACTGCGTGTCCTCCTCCTCCAGGGCCACCAGCCGCCGATATTCGGCGACAGTGGCATCCAGCCTCCGTTGCCGGGCCATTCGAGCCGGCCCCTTCCTTGTTGGTTTGTTTGATTTGGAAGGAGCAACTATATGAAGAAAGAAAGACATAGTCTGTAACCAATGCTCCTTAAGATTAACACAAAATGATTGAGCAGAAAGTTGTGTCACAGTACAACTAGCAACTTGAAAGCGCAGTACATAACTATTGAGGCCAGTATCTATCTAACCTCCCACTTCTTCATCCTTGCTCTATCATTAGTGGGAGTTTAAGGAACAAATTCTACGAGCACTATGGACTTCCATTACAGTCGACTATGACAGTACACCAGTCTTATTCTTCTTCTTCTCTCTTTTTTAGGAAAATTGGTACGTTATCTTATGCAAGCCGGCATAATGCCAGCGCAGTGAACTTGCACCCGAGAAAAACAGACGCACACCATGATGAGTGAGACAGACTTGTGTCACTGTACCGGTCCAGTACATGCAGGTGGTGAAGCTCTTACTTTTCTATTACGGGTGGCACTGAGAATACTCTGTTAAAAGGGCTACTGCTTAATTAATTTAACTTTCACCCTACAGTGCAAATGAGTACTAGAAAAGGAAAATGAAGAAGCTAAATAATCTGATTATCTATCACTTCATATGGGATGTATTTGATTACATATGGGATGACTTTAGGTGCTTTGCTTTTTATTGAGTGAACAGTGATACACCCACACATGAATGACGTACTATTACTAAACTAAACTTATTAAGAGAGGTAGGGAGTGTCCACCGTAATAACCGGATATATGCTGTGCTTGCAGTTGCAATACAAACTACTGCTACTATTTATGGTAGTATTTGGACAAAATTACAACTTCTTTTCCTTGCCTTTCCTACACTGGAACAGACGTGCGGGTGCAGTGTTACATGCTCTTCAAAGTAACACTTAGTTCATCCAGTGACCGTCTACTCTCTCTAGATACACATATGCTATCTAAGAGTCAGATAGTACCATGATCCAGGCATCCATCCATTCAAAGTATATGCACACATACAGTTTCTGTTTCACCCACTCAGGCTGTTCTTCTTCCACCCATCCTTGCTTCATCATTCACCCAGCCATGCACCATACCATATTCTTTCCTTCCAAGCCACCTCGGAGACCAAGCAAACACATATCCTTCTTCTTTGCCAGTCATCATTAAATTTCTCATCCTTCCACACTTACTTACACCCATCTTTCGCTTTTTGTTCATCCCATCCATCAAGTTCATCTCAGATCTGATTGGGATTCTTCTCGCCAAAAACTTCACAGCTAAGTCGAACTACATTTAGAGGAGGCTACTACCTGGTTGATTTATAATACACCCGTGCAGAAAGCACACTCTGCAGTCTTCAATCTCAATATGTAAGAAATATATAGCTTACCTCTGCCCGCCACCACCTTGTGAACCCTCACAGGCACATTGGTGTCGTCCGCCACTTGCACCGCCTCCTCCTCAGAACTTTCCTCCTCCACCTCCGCGCTGGGCCCAGCACCAGATGTTCCACCTACAAAGTACATTTAAGAATGTTAGAATACACCACTCACTACTATATAATATTTGGTCTAGGAATAAAGAAATGTGAAAAAAACAGAAAACAATGTAATAATTTGTGACTGTCTACTCTGAAGTAAAAATGTCCCTTTTTCCAGGGAAGGCTGTTGTCTTGCTTCACTTTTTGGCACAACTGATGAATGCTTGCTTTTTATTTTTAACACGCACCACTTTTTCTTCTAACAGACAGAAGCTTGACTTCTAAGAACACGAGCAAGATCAAGTTCAAACCAGATGAAAGCTCGGCTCGACCACAAGAAATGTGTTCAATTAATCGTCAGCACTAAGCACTTTTGCATTTTCAGTTAAACGTTTAGTTTTATGACAAATTTGATTTTAATAAATGTGTTTACTTTTAATAAAGCTTTTAAACTTAAATAGACTCTGTGGTTTTTGGTCCTCCAGACTAGAGTGGCTGTGCTAAAGGTTTTGCAATTTTTGCAAGCATGAGTCCTTGCCTCTGACACTTCTTGACTCTGACTCCGTACTCTTGTCCTGCGTTGGATAATCATCATTGGGGATCAATCATCGCTGACTTTGGGAGCTAAATGACTCTGCCACACTATCTAGTCAGTAAGGAGATTGGGGGTTCAACTACAAAGTCTGTTATCACTGAGGTATGTGGAAAGTCTAACAGCGCCTATTAAAATTGATAAGCTAAGCAATGCATTATTTAGTGTCCATAGTTCTGTTTGTGCAGATTTGTCCCTGCAACAGTAGTAGAATGGATTGTCCTCCTATCCAAACCAAAAGAAAAGTAGTATCTTATTCTTTCTTGGTGGTAATTCACCTTTTTAATGTTGGCAATTGTCAAAGCATAAACATTTAGAAGACTTGAAAAGACATTATGGACAATCCCAGAGGACTGCACACAGTGCATAGAGCTATTGCTGACTAGAATGGGAGTCCAATGGAATTGCCAAATGTGCAATCAAGGTTAGCTACACAGGCAGACTAATAAGAATAATCTAGTAATACCACAGGGAGTCATAGTCGAGGCAGGATAAGAATTTAGATACAGTCTACAAGAAGATCAAAGACGATTTAGAAAAAATCGAATGAGGAACACTAGGAAAAAATAGGTACTCTATATTAAAATTAAAACTTACCGGGGCCAGCAAAGGAGCCCTCGTCTTCCTGGTCCTGGCCTTGCACAGCAGCAGCAGCCTCCTCCTCTATCCTCTTGCCCCTGGGGGGAGCTGATGTACAACATGAAAGAAAGAAAGACCCGAAAACATGGATGATTGTGGTCAACCAAATGAAACATTTCAAAAGAACAATAACAATAACAAAATATTTTGGCGAAATAGCAAATAGACAAATATTCCACGGGATATATTGACCGATCTCATGTGGTCGAATACTAGGACTGGCAGGCAGCAGTCCGCAGCACGCGAAGTGACAGACAAAGTCCATCGTGATTGCAAATCAGCGACAACACTAAAAAGTTTCCTACTACATTAACTAGTCATTAAAATACTCAAACTATCAATCCACCACCACTATTTCTTCTTATCGCCATGTGTACAAAGGATGGACTGGACTTGAGTCTGTAGGGGCTGATTTAGAAGCCCCTTGCGGCTCTTTTGCTCCATTGTTGAGTGACTTTTGTGACGCAGTGGCAGAACAAAAGAGGCGCCATGGTGCGGCGTATATTAACAACGTGACGCATATGGGAGATGCATCACGTTGTTCAGCCCTGCGCCATCAGGGGGCGTTCCGGTGCAAGGGAGGGCGTTCCTGCGCAGGAACACATCCTAAAAGTGTCTGAGGGAAATCTACAAGATTTCAATCAGTCACTTTGAGGACAATGATGCGTGACTCAAACCCTGCGCCTGCTTGAAGCAGACGTACGGCTTGACGCAGCATTGGGGAGATAGGGCACCCCAGAGCATTGCTGGAGCTGCGCCATCGTTGCGACGCAACTCCAGCAAAGCGCCGCCTTTACGGCACAGATGCGTAACGCTTTGGTGACGTTTTGGGCCCATGGTGCGCCGTATTGTAAATACGGCGCACCATATGTGTTGGTGGCGTGGCGCACAATTACTGGCGCATCCCTGCTACTCTGCAGGAATGCGCCGGTAATTAAAAATCTGACCCTTAGTGTCTAGCATTACGCAGTTCTTTAAACTACACTCATACATAATTTCACAGGCCAATGAAATGAACACAAAATCGAAAACAAATAAACATAGTAGCAACGCTACTGAGAAGGAGAGCAGTGCACCTGAAATGCACAGAACATTTTGAAATATAATTTACCTACAATGTAATCAGCAGCATTAATGCTCTTGGAAAAAACAAAAATTTGCAATATAATAACACACAGAGCAAGAGAAAACAGAATAGTAAAGAAATAGCTACTACTACTCACCAAGCCCGGGGATCTCAAGGCCGAGCAGGTCAAGCAGATCCCGTTCCCGGTCCAGGACATCCGTCCAATGGTGGGTGGCCTGGTTGTAGGTGCACCGGACCCGAGAGTGTTGGTACATGGCTGGCACACCTTCTCCCACCGCTTCCGGTGCTCCTGGATCCCGTACCCGCTAGCGATCTTGCCACCTGCCGTGATGGTCCTTGGGAGGCTGCGCTGAACATAAAAAATTAGTGCGGCCACCTCCTCCGGGCTGAAGATCTCCCGGGGTGCGACCTGCTCCCCCCTCAAACGCCCGCACGGGAGCCGGGCACAGGGTGCGGGACCCTTTCCCTTCTCGGGATGCTTCCCGGCTCCCTTTACCATGGTCTGGGCAGAAATAAAGCTAAATAATAAAGAAGAAATAGAATAGGGAAGAAGAAAAGAAAAGAGTTTAAAAAAGTAGTTTAAAATTAACCAAAAGTAGCAGAAAACACAAAAATATAGAGCTAGAAAAATTGAGGGATAGATAATAAGTAAAATAGATCAAAAAAAACTTCAAACAAGCAAAGGATGGCAGAGATTCAGAGAGGATACAAAAAGCATGCCCAGAACCATAGCAATGAATGAGAAACAAGATGGCCACGCCCGTTCACGACCGCGTGGGTAAGTTCGCGCGAGATTTTCCTCGCGATCACACGCGAAATTGTACTAGTGAGCCGCACACTTTGCGAGATTACACATCGCGCCCGGAAACGGAAATACGTCATGCAAACAAGATGGCCGCGCCCGTGAATGACGGTGAGGGTAACTTTGCGCCGTTGAGCTACAAGCGGCTCGCTAAAATGCACAAAACCTTGCGAACTAACACGCCGCAAAAAAACAAATCGCATATTCGCACAAATTTGCGGCTTCCGAATTCGATCTCGCGCAAGTTCGTGCCCTGCGAATCCCGCGAAATTGCAGAAAAACGAGTTTTGCAAAACTGAAAGCACTCAGCAGGTGCAAAAGTTCAAACTCATCATTAGTAACCATTCCCTGTAGTGCTTCCTGACTGGGGCCCCTCCAGAGTTCAGTTGCTAGTTGCAACAATTCTATGACCCTGCTCTGACCCTCACAGCAGGCTCATAGAATACCTACAAGTAGGCCACAAAGGTCCTGGAAAAAAAAAATTGCACTGCAACAGAAAGCAAATTACAGATAAGGAAGCAGGTGCCAGACTGGAATTTTAAAACAGTGACACATTAATAAATCAACCCCAAATTAATTCATGTCAGTTGAAGCAGGGCAGGTGTGCTTGCTTTTCCCCCCCATAATCTACAGTGATGATCAGAGGGTGGCATTGATGTACCAGAGGGTGGCATGGGTGAAACAGGGTGGCAGTGGTGAAACAGAGGCTGCTGTGAACCTGTGATGATGAACCAGACGTAGAAACAACATAGTCGCGACCGTTGCGAGCCGACAAGTAAGTTCGCAATTGCGAACTGGTACAAAACCCTTGCGAACTGGCAGAAACCCTTGCGAACAAAAAAAAAATCCGCAAATTCGCGAGAATTCGCAGATTTTGCGGATTGCGAGTTTGCAAATACGCAAATTCGCGAACGCCAGATTCGCAAAATTCGCCCATGCTTACTCAGAACCTTCTATGCAGGAGAATTTCCATAACGTAGTAAAGAAGCAAGGAAAAGAACAACTAGGGAAGTATTATGGCTAACATTCCAAGTATTAACATTCTTACATTTAATGTGAATAGTCTTAGGTCTAAACCAAGACAGAGGAAAGTGATGGAATATTTATACCCAGTTTCCTATAATGTTTTTCTTCATTAATCTGTTTGTGGATTTCTACATCATAGTCTTTGCGATCCTGGACTACAATCCCACCTCCCTTGTCCGCAGGTTTAAGAATTATAGCCTTATTGTTTTTAAGGAACACTAAGGCTTTTCTCTCCTGTAGAGTGAAATTGTAAGGTATGTAGCATTTGCTGGTTTTTAGGGTATCCAGACCTTCCAACACACGTTTCTCAAACACTAATATTTTGGGTGGCATCATTGAGTTAGAAGAGTAAATAGTGGACAGTAGTTTTAAACCTGTCGCTGAATATTGCTGTGTATGTCCTCTATCACTGAAGAATAGGCAAAGTCGTATCTTACAAAAAAATTGAAAAAAGGTCTGTTTTTAAATTAAAGAAGTTGGTACGTTCAGTGATTACATATGACAAATCCTTACTTAATAGGGACACTTCAGCTGATGATAATATGTGTTGACATAGATTAAAAATTGGTATTGTATTGCTCACCGTGACCAGGTCTAATATGGTTGGGGACCCCATTGGTAATGTTTCCACCGGGTCTGGCGTGCTCGCGGGTACTGATATCATGTCTTGCCCTTAACTTTGCCACCTCTCTCTAAAAAAAAGCTGACCTGGGTGGTTGTCTGACCGACTTGGGCCTGGTTGTGCATCTGAGTCTTTAGAGCCTCCTGATGATTCAGAGAAGGTGATGGGTTGATTTCTTCTGAATCTGCCCCACGTGATCTGCCTGTTTTGTGTGCCTATTGTGGTATAAGAGTCCTCCCTTAGATAGGGATATGCTTTCTCTTTAGTGACATTTTTACCATCCCTTCTGAGGACTACACCAACTGACCCACTCCTGTCAGTTCCCTTCACTGGGGTAAGTTTTCCTTTCATCATTCGCCTTATGCAGCAGTACTAACTCAGACGGCTGGAACATCTTCTCCTTTCCCCTTTTTTCACATGTACAGCACCCAGCTTGGTCCCATGTGAGTACCCCTCTTTTCGTATCACCTTCCTGTGGTGCACCTTATCACACTGACAGTTTTAGGATGTATGACGTTACAACGCATACTTTTACAATGCCTACCTTTACAACGCATTTTTTACAATGCAACATCCATTACAACGCATTCCATTACAACGCATGCATTTACAACGAATTTTTAAAAACTACCTTTACAACTCATTCCATTACATCGCATACTACCTTTACAACGCATACCATTACAACGCATAACATTACATTGCATATAAGGTAAGTATTGGATAGTGTAGGGGTAAAAATTACTATTCTAACTCCAGAGGATGCAACAGTAGGGTAAGTGTTGGATAGTGTAGGGGTAAAAATTACTATTCTAACTCCAAGGGGTGCAACAGTAGGGTAAGTGTTGGATATTGTAGGGGTTAAAATTACTTTTCTAACTCCAGGGGGTGCAACAGTAGGGTAAGTGTTGGATAGTGTAAGGGCACTATGTGTTGTAATGCTATGCGTTGTAATGGTATGCGTTGTAATGACTGTGTTGTAATGACATGCGTTGTAGTGGTGTGCATTGTAGTGTCATGCGTTGTAATGGTTGCGTTGTAAATGCATGCATTATAATGGATGTTGCGTTGTAAAAGTTTCATTGTAATGGTAGTGCGTTGTAAAAGTTGCGTTGTAAAGGTTGTTTCCCACAGTTTTATCCTCTCTCAGGTACAGGCCTGTCCTAGTTTGCTCCATATCACCTTGTAGCTGGTCCAGTGCTCGCACTCATGTTATCTCTTTCTTCTTCAATTATAGATGTCCCTACATCAATAGGTCCTGAAGAGACCCCTTATAGTCACAGGGGTGGAAACTCCGTCGACAATAATTTAAAGTGAACCATTCAACAGCCCCTATTATTGTATAAGGAGGCTGTTCCTATTTTGTATCATTTTGATAGTCGACTTTATTTTTTTGATAACCATTTGTTTATGTCATAATATTTCACTATTTGTAGGTTCCATTTTCTTCACTGGGGATACCCTGCACTACATATGTATTTACTTCTTTGAAGATTTTTTCCATTGTTGTAGATAACTATTGCTACTATCAAACATTGAGTGGTATATGGTTTCTTCTCCTTTGGATATCGCCCTAACCCCTTTTTTATTGTGATTGCATGTATAATTACTACTATTATTGTATTAGTCCACAGGAACCACTGTTTCTGTATATATGAAATGAAATGAAATGAAAGTGGGTTTTGTAGAGCGCATTACTACCCGAAGGCCTCGTAGCGCTGTAGTTGCTTACTTCAGTTTTAAGGGTTTTTCGAAATTTTAAAAGATTGGGCTCATTCCGGAGCGTGGAAGGTAAAGAGTTCCAAGTCACAGCCGCATTCAGGGAGAAGGAGCGTCCGCCCCACCTGGCCCGTTTGATTTTGCGTGTTGTTGCCAAAAAGGCCGTGCTTGAACGCAATGATCTTTAAGGATGGTAAGGAGTGGCTAAGGAACAGATCATTGCGGGGGCATTTTTCCACATGGCCTTATGCATTATGCACATCGCCTTAAATTTTACTCTGGCTTGGATGGGCAACCAGTGTAAATTTCTCAGGGCAGCGGTGCCCGAGTGACTACGGGGCAGGCCTAACAGTAGACGTGCTGCTGCGTTCTGGGTGACTTGCAGCTTTTTGAGTGTGCTGATCGGTGCACCCAGATATAGGGCATTCCCATAATCAAGACGGGACAGGATGATGGCCTGGACCATTATCCTGCGGGCCTGAAAAGGGAGAAGAGGTAGAATTTTCTGCAGCATACGCATCAGCCCGAAGCAGGTGGCGGAGAGTATTGTGGCTTGCTGGTTGAAAGTAAGAGTATTATCCAGCCACATGCCCAAGCTTTTAATTTGCTTTTTTGGTTCTGGAGAGGGGGCCCATACAGAGTGGCCAATGTAGAGTGGAACTGGGGTCAGCTGTGTTCCCCAGGAACATCAATTCAGTTTTGTCCCCATTAAGTTTTAAATGGGAAGAGGCCATTTTTATTTATTTTATTTTATTTTATTTAGAGAGTTTTATATAGCGCGAACGTGACCCTTGGGTATCAGAGCGCTTCACAATGACATACACATGAGGTATATAATTCGCAAATAATACATACAAATTGTTATATGGCGAGTGAGGTAGGTAAATATGTAGCTATATGGTAGTATATCCCACTGCTATGAGGTAGATAGGTGAAGGTCATATAAAAGTTCAATCAAAGTTCAATAACGTATACGTTTACATTGCTGTGAGGTAGGATCTGTATAGGTCTATCAGGGACATATCATAGCATATTCTAGTATAGTCTAGTATTTGACATCGGTTTACACATTAAAAGTACTTTCAGACAGCGTCTACGGCTCTTCGATTATGTTTGATCATTGTATTCCTTGGGAAATAGTTCAGGCATTGTCTTAGTTTGTGTATATTTCTTCTCGGTTTTGGGTCCATAAGGCACTTGAGGCTAGTTCCCATCTAGTTAGTGACTCTCACTTTCTTCTTCTCTAAGTCTGTAGGGAGAAGTTTAGCACGCATTGTCGTTGAGGTCATTTCCTGGCTATGTAAGGAACTTACTCATTAAGAAGATCTTAGTTTACTTTTTGAATGCTGTCGTGTTAGTCATTTTCCTGATATTTGGAGGGAGTGAGTTCCATACTCTGGGTGCTGCCCCAGGGAAGGCTCTATCGTATGTTTTCTTTTTTCGGAAGATGGGTGGTTTCAGTATCAGCGCATTGGCGCTTCTGGTTGTTCTGACTCCTCCCGAAAGTTCAATCTTCTGGGCCAGATATCTTGGCGTTTTGTAATGTAGTGCTTTGTGGGTGACACATGCCATCTTGAATTGGATGATACTAGGCAACTGTTCAGGTTCGATGGGGTGTGACCTGGTTGATTCAAAGCCAGCACAAGCTGAGTGTCATCAGCGTAGGTCACAATTTCAAAACCAAAAGGGTAAACGACCTCCGCCAATGGTTGCATATAAACGTTAAAAAGCGTGGGGCTCAGGGAGGAGCCCTGAGGCACACCTTGATTAGGAGGCCAAGTTTTGGGATGAATGTCACCCTCCACCACCTGGAAAGTTCGGTTTTCCAAAAAAGATTGTAGCCATTAGATGGCACTTCCCGTCACTCCGAGTTGTTTTAATCGGGAGATAAGGATGTTGATATTCACGGTATCAAAGGCGGCACTTAAGTCTAACAGCATATTTGCTGTGGTGCCGCCTTGATCCATGTGCCTGCGGGCTAATTCTGTGACTGTCAGTAGTGCCGCTTCTGTCCCCAATTTTGGGCGAAAACCAGCTTGAGAATCATGGAGCAGGTGGTTTGCTTCCAGATAAAACATAAGACTGGTGTTAATATGTTTCTCAAGCAGCTTAGCCACCCAAGGAAGGAGTGAGATGGGGCGGTAATTAGACATTTTACCGGGGTCGAGGTTGTTTTTTTTTTAGCAGAGCCTTAACTTGTGCGCATTTCCAGATTTCTGGAACTCTTCCTGTGGTGATTGACATATTTGCGATGTTTAAAATTACTGGTCTAATGGTGTCCGCGATTTTCAAGAGATGTCGTGGGGGAGAAGGATCTAACGGGGAGCCTGCTGTGACTTTCAGCATAAGGGAGTTAAGCAGGTCTTCATCAAGTAATGGGAATTCAGCTAGTTGGCAGACGGTATTTGGAAGAACGGAATCTGTTCCCACTAGATGTTGACTGACCTGGTCAAATGATGAGGAGATGGCTTGAATTTTTTGATAGAAGTACTCTGCTTGATTGTCACAGCGAGTCTGGGCTTCACGGGGGTCCTGCGGAGTGGAGGGGGTACTGATTAAGGATTTCCCTATCCGAAATAGTTCCCTCGAAGAATTGGCGGATGTTGTAATTTTTTCCTCGTAGAATAGATCTTGTGCCAATATAATCTTAGCTTTATATTTTTTGATAGCCTCTTGATGGCTGCTTCTGTCCTGTTCCTTGAGAGTGTTTCTCCAAGTTCTCTCATGTTTCCGGCAGATTCGTTTTAACTCTTTTAACTCTGGAGTGAACCACAGTGATTTTTTGGACTTGGTTTTCTCCTTGAGGGGTTTTTGAGGTACGATTGTGTCTAAGGTGGTCTGTAACCAATTCGCATAATGGGTATAGAGTGTGTCTACGTCACCCCCAGTTTGTCGAGGGGTGGTAGAGAGTGAGTCCACCCATAGGTCTGTGGGTAATTTCGTCCAGTCCCTACCTCTTAATGTGGCTCGAGGGGGCGCAGAGAGGGGGCTAGGTATGTGCCAAAGGAGTGGGACCAAGAAATGGTCGGTCCATGGGAGGGGAACTGGGTTCCCAGTTTTGAGTCTCTGATCATTGCTTAGAACCACGTCTAGTAGGTGGCCTTTGTTATGAGTAGGTTCAAAACCCTTCTGGACAATCTGAAGGGCTGCAAGACTATTCAGAAAGGTGGTAGCTAGGGGATCCGTAGGGTCGTCTAGGTGAATATTCATGTCACCCAAGACTGTAAAATGAGACAGAGAGACAGCTGAGTCAGCGACCTTAGAGGGAAGATGATTCATAAAATCGCCCACTTGGCCTGGGGGGCGGTAGATGAGTAGGCCAGTGAAGGTTAATGTGGGGGATAGGTCAAGTGAGAAATTCATGCTTTCCCAGGAAGGGATTTTCGCAGAACTGGTTCTGCATTGATAACAGTCCTTGAAAAATATGCCTAATCCTCCTCCTCTGCCCTCTGCCCTGTCAACCCTTTGTAGTCCGAACCCTTTCTGTAATATGGTGTTGATGTCTGGGTCAACTTCTTCCTTTAACCAAGTTTCCGTAAGGAATATTGCGTCAGGGTTAATATCCTCGAGGAGGATTGACATTTCTACCGCGTGTTTGGTCAGAGAGCGACAATTTAAAAGGAACATTACTTCTTATACCACTGGCATTTAGGTGGATTGGAATTTGTGGTTGTTAGGATAGAGTGTAATAAGAAGAGAAAGATCAAGTAGAGTAGAAAATTGAGAAGATAAATGAGAGCGCAAAGGAAAATGAGAGATCATTGCAAATGTAAGGAGAGAAAAATAAATGAGATGGACAAATAAAGAGGGTAAAGATAGTGAGTAACAGAGCAGAAAGGAGTTTGAGTGAAAGAAGCATAGAGTAGAAAAATGAGAAGGTGGGTGGAGAAAATCTAAGAAGAAACTGAGTGAGGATATTCAGTGATAGGTAGGAAAGAGAGAAGGCATCTTCGGAGAGAGCAAGAGGGGGGTAAAAAAGAGATTATGGCACAAAGGAAAAATTTCGGAAAGAATGAAGAAATATAAATTATTTGAAGAACTGGAGTAAGGGGTATACAGTGACTGGGGATATTGTAGCAAGGACTGGTTTCCCTCTTTGATTATCTTCGATTATCTTCCTCTCCCCATTTTTACATCCTCATCATTGGATGCGGAATATAGGATGAAATAGAGTAAAGGAAAAACTGATGCAGAACCAATATAATGTTATTCCTGCAGGTATTATGACAAGAGACATATTTTTAAAATTCAGCTTGTTGATATTTCCTAGATCAATCCTTGTTAAGTTGTGGATCCAGTTCTTGTTGGTGGTACCATTTGTAGACATACAATTTGGAAGCAATTAATATTCAGTTGATTCATAATGTCCTCTATAGCAGTCGTGGCCGGAATTATTCATGGGTGGGTGGGCGGGGGTTCATGCGGGGAGAGTCACATGTGGAGGGGGTGGGGTAAATTGAATAAAAAATAAAAGGAACAGGAAGCAGGCAGCCTGCCTCCCTCTGCTCCCCTAAGCCAATCACAATGCTGCAATGGCAGCGTTGTGATTGGTGGGGATGCTTCCCAGCCAGGGGCTTACGGGGAGGCCATTTTCTCCATGTAATCTGGATTGCAGCCTGCATGGAGAAAGGGCAGAGTGCACATGACTGTTTTGGGCATTCCCAGAAGGCCGACCAAACAGTCATTGCACCCTCAGGAGTGGGCACACCACTCCTCCCCTGCCCAGCCCTGCTCCCAGAGCACTTCCACCCACCCACCTGCTCGCCGGCAACCAAAACCTTCTGCTTTCTCGCAGCGCGAGAAGCAGAAACATAAAATGGTAGTTATTACTATTTTATGTTTCTGCTTCTCGCACTGTGAGAAAGCAGTGGGCGATGCTCCCCCATCCTAGTGGAGGAGCCGCCCCTGCTCTATAGGGAGCTTGAGCTCTCATTATGGTTCAAGAACTCTGATGAGTACTCACACGTCTACACATCCTTGTTTGCCCCTTTTACTTTTTGGGTACAGTAATGGTTGGGGAGACCAGTGAGGTTAGATTAGTGGCTGTTTCATTCATGTTGTGTTTTTAAATGCTGTGCATCCTCTGTCATGACTTTGGTATATCAGTGGATTAGTACATGCTGATGGTGCTGTGCCACACGCTGGATGGCTCCTTAGATTTCTAAGCGCCAGTTGATTTCCACTCAACTTCCCCAAGCATTTCAGCTTATTTGGAAATCATCCCATTAGTTTACGATCATTTACTTGGGCACCTTCAGCTAGCAGGAAAGCCCTATCATGTGAAGTCTATATTGGTCCATCTTTTCCTCCTTCATTTGCTACCTCTTCATGGAGCCCTTTGGGACTCTATTCACTGATACCAGCATCACAATTCCCCATTACAATGATGTTATACAATTCTGCTTCTCTGCCCAAGGCATCCTGTGGCATATTTACTAGGATTTACCGGTGCTGTAGCGTACATTTTTGGACATTACAGTGACTTTTTTTAATCACAATATTTACAAGTTGCCGCAAAGTCTATTTAACACCATTTTCCAGTGTTAACATGAAGTTTTCACAGCGCCACTTCTGTTAGCGTGAGTTTCTGAAAATTAGTTGCAAGGTAGGCGTTCCAATGTAAAAACGCTAGCAAAACACAAAATGCGATATTCACGAGGATTTCCTTGTATATCACTAAAAAAGAAAAACTGCTGCTAAGTCACATTAGCAGCAGTTTTTTAACGTCAAAAATTACTTGCTCTCAAAAATTATGCAAAAACTCTTGTGACCTCATGTAAGACATTTTGGTGCAGGACAGCGCTGCAAGGAATCTTGCGGCGATGCCCGGCAAAGGGCAGGAATGCACCCTGTAAATAAGATACGGTGCATTCCTGTCTTTTCCCCAATGTTGTCGCACAATGGCTGCCATATGCCAATGCAGGCACCCTTGCACCATGGTGGGGAGGGAGAGGAACTAAGGTCTAGGAAATAATAGTATTAACTGATGCCCAGCTCAGGTCTCTGTTACTACTCTTCTTTCCCACACCGCTTGCATGACCCACACATCCGTAGGATCAGTGGGTACATATCTAGTTGCATCCCTAGAAGATGATGAGGAAGGTGGTGAAGACAGGGTGCCAGCTCATCCATTGAGCATCCCTGCCATCAGTGCTACTGTGTCGCCACTACCACCGCTACATCCGTGCATGTTACGGGGGCCTAGTGCTTGCCCTCTGACTAACAGCTGCATTGAAAATCATGCAATATAAGATCCCAGTCGGCTGCCCAGACTGTTAGTGAGCGGGACCACGCCAGGGCAGCGGGAGCCTCCAAACATTCCATCTCTTGGTGATTCAGCAATTAGCTGCCATTAGTCCTTGATCTATAAACCTGAACTCCACCCTGTGCCTAGCCGATCTAAGGAAGAGCCCAGTAGACATGTATCCCAGGTACATGCCACCGTCCACCCAGTGCAACCAGCTAAGTGTGCGGTGCCACTACTCCAGTACTTAATAAGTGTGGGGCAGTTGCAGAGCATATGAATGGGATCTGCGTCAATCAGCTTACATAGGGGACAAAAAGCATCCATAAGCCGGAACTACCTGTTGATCTAAGCTGAGGTCAAATAGGCTCTGTGCAATACTGAATGAGACGGAATCCATCCAGCATTTCTAGGAATATGGGTAGGTCCCTCAAGTATAGCCACCCAATTGCGGTCTGTGCAAGGGCGAGTCAGGCCCGCATCCAAGTTTTGTTAAAGAGACGTTAAGAGTTGTGCTGTGTGCATGCGCAGAAAGCAAGCAAACCACTCTGTGAGATGCCTTCCTCTGCCCTTCATGTGTATCTATTGAATTGTGAGATGTGTGTCAGGCTCCCAGGACATGTCCCTCCATGGGGTCTGCAGGTATGAAGTAAAAGCTCACCATGCTGCAGTCCAGCATCCTCTGCTAAGGTGTTGAATGGTGCCAGCAGCTCATCTTGGTTTAGATCGCCCAGAGTCTTTAGGTCAACCGCCTGCCAGATTGAAAGTTCTGCCCTAGTTGTGGTGCTGCCACCCCTTGGCATGCCTTGCAGCAGTAGTGCCTGTACACACAGGATGGCAGAGCGCTTGAGACGTAAGCAATGGTGTAAGCATTAATAGGCCACCCCCAGCATTATCTGGACAGGCACCCCACGTCTTCTCCTGGGATGAAAGATCGCCAGGACTGACAAGAGCATTCACGCTGGTGAGAGCGCAGCCCTGTCCTCAAGATTTAGTCCGCTGGTGCATCTGGCCACCCACTGCAATAGCGCCACCAGGTAGTAGTGCTCCATATTGGAAACTGCGAGGCTTCCATGACCAACTGATAAGTATAGCTTGGACCGTGCAACCCTGCACAACGGTCTGTTCCATATAAACTCATGCATGATGCATTCGAAGGAGCGGAAGACAGGAGGCTGAATATACATTGGCAAGTTAGTGAAGAAATACAGGAACCGAGGCAGCACACCATTTTAAGTAGCACTATGCAGCCCATGACGTTCAGGGGCAGACTCAGCCATAAGAGCATTTGCGACTTGACGGCTGCTATCACCTGCGAGATGTTCCCCTATAGTAGGTCTACTGACTGATGATATACACGTACTCCAAGGTAGCGAAAGACAGTGGGATGTCATTTTACAGGTAGATTGTTATGGACCAGTGTGGGGTCGGGGAAAGCCTAGTTGAATGGGTACAAGTATTTGCCCAATTCACTCAGAGACCAGAGAGGGATGCAAAATCATTGAAGATATGTGCCAAGTCAGCAGGCGTTCCCCTTATGTCCTGGATGTACAGAAGCAGGACGTCTACATACAGGAAGATCGCATGCGTCCTATCGCCCAAGGGGACACTGCATTCCACCCCACTTCCAAAAATGGTTTCCCCGAGTGGCTCTATAGCCAGCGAGAAAAGCAGAGATGGCAGCGGGCACCCTACCTGGGTGCCATGACTGATGGGTACAGGGTCTGACATGAGAGTGCCCGTTTTGCCTCTAGCAGAAGAAGAAGTGTATAACAGCCGTATTATGTGGAGAAAATGAGCTCTGAGTCTGTAGCGGGACAAGGCGGAAAGTAGAAACTTCCATTCCAGGGTATCAAATGCCTTCCCCAAGTCAAGCACCAGGCTCCCAGAGTGAGGCCAAAGTGAGGCTGAATAGCTGTCCACCTGGAAAAATCAACGCAGCTTAAGGGACGTGTTCTGGGAAGACACAAATCCATTCCACTCAGGGTACACTAGATTGGGCACCTGGGTGGCCAACCGGTCCACCTGTATTTTGGCCATGATTTTATAGTCAGTGGTTAAAAGTGACAGTGGCTAGTAGGAGCCCAGGAGCCTTAGGCAAAAAACGAGCAGAACTTCACGGAGAAAGCCCCGAAGGATGGAGTCTTCAAGCGAATCCTCATACAGGGTGAGCAGGCGAGGGGCCAACAAAGGAGCATATTCCTTATAATAGTCCTCTGGCAGCCCATCAAGCCTGGACATCTTACCAGTGGCCAGAACTCTGATGGCCTACCCAACTTCAAATAGTGTGATCAGCTCCTCCAGTTCTGTCCACTGTTCTAGCGTAATGGTGGGCAAGCGTGTGGATGCAAAGAAGACCATTAGATCTGCCAGATGAACACTACAGACAGAGCTTTGTAGTGTCTGGTGAGCTTCCCAGGGATCTCCTGCTGAGTGTACAACAGCTGTCCCGAAAGGGAATGCAGCAAAAGGATAGGGTGCCATGCCTGCTCCTGATGGATCAGCCATGTGAGCAACCGCCTGCGGCTGGATGAGTGCGGTCAGAATAGTTAGGGCTTTGCAAATGCTCCAGTAGAGCCCTATGCTTATGCAGCGCATCTGCTAAATGCCGAGTACCACTTGAGTATGTTATTGAGGCAGACTTCAGCTACAGGAGGGAGCGCTAAATACGCATGAGATCACCATCAATTTGTCTGCAAGAACCCCAGCTGAGTCCAAGCAGTGCCCCCTGTTTGTTACTCTAAACACTTACCATTCCACACCTCTGGTGGCAGCAGAGCTGGCATTTGTTTCAAAGAAGTCTGCTTTGGCAGTGCCCAGCGACACATGAATAGGAGGATCCTCCATCGCCGCAGGTTGGAGGTACCAGATATGCACCGCCTGAATGTCATCTTCCCATTCTAGCTAGAAAAACTGGGGTATGTGATCCGAATGTGTGCACCCCAGGTAGTCTATACACCCACAAACCAGGAGCAGTTACGACAAGTTCACAATGCGATCAATGAAGACGTGGAGGTCATGCAGCGAGGAAAAAAAAAGAATAGACACAAGCATCCGGATTCAACACTCTCCAGATGTCAGCTAAGCCCCAGTGAGGCAGCTAATCTCCTAGTGCCTGGATGTTAGACATGGCAACTGTACAGGAAAGTGGTGTAAAAGACCTGTCTAATGCCAGATCAGTGACAGCGTTGAATGTCCCCTTATGAGCCAGGGGATGGCGCTCCAGTTGACTAGGGAACTGGAGATTGTGTGTAAAAAGACGGTCTGGTCTGTATTAGGTGCGTACACATTCACAACTAATAAACACCTCCCATCCAATCTTCCCAGCATGAATATGTAGCTGACCTCCCCGTCCAACTCTGTCTCTTCCACCGCAAAAGGGACACCCCCCTGCACCAAGTTAAGCACCCCTCTTGCATACGCAGGGTTCCGATGCAAATACCCGACCACGCAATCGGCACTGGAGCTTGCAGGCTACAGGCAGTGTGATATGTGTTTTCTGCAATAAAGCAATGTGGGCTAACCTGCGCTTGAGGTCGGGATGCAGAGCGTAGTGGCATGATGGCATGTGTATGCCCCACACATTCCAAGTGGATATATTAGGAACTGGCATGCGTGGAATGGTGCAGGCGTGTAGAGGTACACAGGATCACAGCAGGAGGGAGGGAGCAGAGTATCCAGTCAAAAGCCTGCAGATGTGGGCAGCACCTGCATGACAACATTGCTTGTAATATGTGCATGTTAAATAATCTGGTGAGGGAGAGAATGAGAGTATTGTAAAATTGAACAGCATAAGAGCAGAGGGACAATAGATATCCACCCAAACTGGCAATAACACCTACCTGCAAGTATCGCCAGCCGAACATTGCTTAAGGCGCCACATGTCCATGGGAAAGACAACTCAGTGTCATTTGTATCAGTCTTAAAACCAGCTGTGAGGGTGGGCGCTGAGCTTCCCAGACTACCTTCCATCTCTCCATCAATGACACCATCCCAGCCAATGCACCAGAAATACCTGATGCCTTTGCCAAATGCATCAGGTATCACTGCACCACATGTTCTATTTGGTAGTCAACACCTTAATTTTGGTCATCTGCTGTATGTAGAGTCACATCAGGGGGCCGCCGGTATTCTGCACCTGATGGCCATGTCACTGTGGAGCCATCGTTGCTGGGGAAGGGTTCAGGGGAAGTGTCGGGATGCAGTCTCGGAATGTGTCCCCCCATTGTCACCCCCTCATGCAGCACCTTCTGCCTCTCTTGTATAACCTACTCCAGATTGGGGAGGCTTGTAGTGGTGGGAGATGCCGGCTCCTCCCACCCTTTCCACTATGACTGGTATCCCTGAATGACAGTTTGTTGCGCAGACCCTTCGCTCCCTGTCCGCAGCACCTGGCGATCACTAGATTCCAGCCAGGTCCAGACCAATTCAGCGGCATCAAAGGATCACGTGTTACCATCTGAGACCACTCACAGACTTGCCGGAAGGAAGATGGAGCACTTGATGCCCAACTCTCAGACACTTCGCTTAACCACTTGAAACGAGCCCCTCTACCTCTGCACCCCTGCAGCATTGCCACGGAAGAAAATTACTGTGGAGATATCCACTTTCATCACACCCCTCAACTTGTGTACCTCCCTCAGGACATCGTCATGATCCCTGTAGGAGGTGGAGGAGAAAGGGTCTAGGAGGTGTCCCCTGCAGTGGATGGCTGGCCGGCACTTGATGAGCCAGCTCCACAACAAAGAATGGGTAGTTCACCTGTTGGCAGTAGGTCAAACAACCATGTCTCAGTATATGCCACTGCATCAGCACTTTCTGATCCCTCGGTCAGACCACCACCCACATGTTGCTCTGCCAGGAGCGGCCCTCTGCATCCTCAGCTCTTCTTTTTAGTGACTTCACAATTGCCATTATCTCCTGTACCTCCAACGCTGCAGTTCAGGTATTAGGGTGGACTTCGGCAAGTTCTTGCTCAATGTTGCATTCTTTGTCAGTCATCTTGCATAGATCTGCACACCCCAGTGTGAAGTCGACTGTGATGTTGTTGATGTGACCCTCAAGGGAAGTGCGCGTTTGTTCGAGGGAGGTACCAATTTTCTCTACAGCCACGAGTACAAAGTTTAGTTTGGAGTCCAGGGTGTCCACTGTCACCTGTCCCCGGCCGGCAGCTACCCCCGGCCACTCGGTCCACCGACATGGAGGAGCGGGCAGGTGTTGATGCTGCCCCTGTGGCCCATCGCTATGCCAGATGCACAGGCACTATGCATGACATGCAGTGCAGTACAGTGTGGCAAGCCGGCCCCTCTCCTCCAGTCAAGTGTATGCTAGCCAGAAATCTTTGTTCAGGTGGCACGGATGGAAATCCCCCATAAACCCAAGAGTGCACCAACAGGGGGCAAGGAAAGGCAGCGCCACCCAGTTGCCTCTTCCGATCTAACAGTAGTGACCAGATTACGTGTTCCCCAGTGCCCCCGCGAGTAATGGTGGATTAAGCTGTACGCCCGGGCCCAAATGGACCCACCTGCGCCTGGCGCCTGCTGCCACCAACGGCTGATATCAACATCTAGAGCCAGTTAGTGGAGTTCCCCCTTAGTCTTGTGTGGTGCCCTCTGCGATGCGAATCCGCCGCAGCACAGGGGTTGGTCAGGGAATGGTGTGCTCCACCCAAAGGCAACAGGCCTGGAACCGACACGACACCCGGGCCTCCTCTGCTCTCCATCCCCCCTTCTCCTCACCGACACCGGCGCTCAATCTGCCGCAGTCTCTCTGAATCTGTGACTCAGTCAGCAGGAGCCTCAGCCAGGCTGGGTTTCACAAGCTTGTGTACAGCAGTTACCACCCAGTGTAGTGTTAGAGGCACGCCTATGTATTGAGACCACGTGATGACCTTTGACTACCATTATTTTAATTGATTTTTGGTGTTTTATTTTATCCTAGCTTGAATGTATGACATCATGGTTCCTGCTTGTGCCTTTTTCCCTTGAAGAATTCTTTCTTGTCTCTTTGTAGTTTTAGAGTGGGAGCTTTCACAGAGTTGAACAGCCTTTCTGGGAACAGAATGTGTGGGATGTGCATTTAAAAGCATGAGAGAGAGAGAGAGAGAGAGAGAGAGGAGAGAGAGTGAGAGAGAGAGAGAGAGAGAGAGAGAGAGAGAGAGAGAGGTGTAGAATGTACTTCTGGGTCTCGGAGTGCAGTGTTATATGCAGTGGTGCTCAAATTTGCATTATGTTGTACATTTCGAGACAAAGTGTGTGATGCTATAGGCAGTGGTGCACAAATGTACATTGTGTAGTACATTGAGAAGTATTATGAAGTTCTTACTATTGGCATTGAGATGCCCTCGTGCCATCTTGAATTCTGACTCTGTCTAGCTTGAGCTTTTGCGCACACAGGCAGGCCCACAGATTATTTAAGTTGTTTAGGCTAATCACATTCAAGGTTGTTTTGTTTTTGAAGATTGTTCTCTGTATCACTGAAGATTTTCGTAAGCTTCCTTTAGATAAGGGCTAGAACATGTGAGAATGCAGAAGGAGCATGAGAACTCTTTTGCCTTTGGAATGCTTGCATGGTGAATGGCCAACTCCAGGAAGTTTCCTTGGCATAGAGGAGGGCCTCTCGGAAACTTCTAGTGTGCTTTTAGATTATAAAGCTGGGGTTTGTTGACTTGGAAACCGGGATTTGGAATCTGAATGGAGACGAACACATCTACTTCAGCACAGCTGTTCCCGGTTTGCTGAGTCTCTTGAATCCCCCAGTCTGGAGTGGGCTAAGATGAAGTTTGCAGCTGGTGATGTGTTTTACTTTTTAGTATTGACTTTGTGCTCTGTGAGTGTGTCTGTGCACATTCAAGTCTTCATTGGTTGTAATCATCTGATGTATTTAGTGTATATCTCTCTGACGTCTTGCAGTGGACGTCCATATTATCTGCTTGTAGTTCATTCCATAATATTATCTGCTTGTATTTCATTTAATGCATTTTATTCCATGCATTTAACAGTTGCATTTGCCTACTTATAAGTGTGATATTATTACTTGTACATATATATACATATATATATCTATATACATATTTGAATGTTGTTCATTTGACATCTGGGAAAGTCTTTCTGTTAGGGAGTGTTGCACAAATAAAACGCCATGCCTTATTCTAAGAACAGTCCTTGATGTGTTTAATTTTATGTGAGTGAAATCCATTTCCTGGTGTTGTTTTTATTGATTCAACCTGTTTGTGCCTTCATGTGGGAGGGCGGTATTTTCTATTATTTAGGAGGGTGAAGCAATACACTGAGTTCGCTGGCGAACCTTCAGATGCAGGTAATGTATTAGTGCAGTCTTAGGTGTGAAGTCGCGGTGCTATGCCATACAAGTTCGGCACTGCTCAGGGCCTCACCCTCCACAGCGTCAGGCAGTGCCACCTCCTCCGGCCTGTGAGGCAGAAAGGTGCAGCCCACCATCTGCAATCTCCTCCGTGCACCTTAGTGTAGTGGTGGCACATGTTATGCAATGCAGACCTCCCCACGTCGGTGAGTATGAGGGCCTTTACCGATCACATTTCCAAGGAGCGCCAGGCGGTCTTTTCACAGAGGTCAACAATGTGTCTCCAAGCGACCTGCCAGACTTTGCCAACTGGTAAGGGCAATCGCTGATGCCTCAATGTCTGCCGCCGTGGCCCACAGGCTTGGGTCTGACGTGGCCCACCTCCACCATCAGGCTGCAGCGACCCCACAGCACTGGCGCCTCCTACACCGGGCCTCATGCACAGGCCCAGTGAGGCCTTCAGACCCCGGGAACTGCCCGCGTTTTTTGGAATTAGCCGCCTGCCTGTCAGGGCCCCTCCAGTGACTCCAAGTCTAGGCGGGGGCACCGACTTCCTCTTCTGCTGTCCTGTGTGTGTTTCACACAGCAGCTGCTCCCTGTGACTGTTTGCAGCCCTGAAGCCCGCATATCATGAGGGAGTAGGGCCCGGTTAAGGACTTGGACTTCGGGCACCCAACTCCTCCGGATTGCTAGCAGCTCAGTGTTCTTCCATCTCACTGCTCACATGGAAACCCTTAGTAGGCACGGATGGCACTGCTAGCGCACGTAATGTGTCTGATAAAGGGGCCAGGATGCAAAGCTTCACTAGAGTTCATCCACCATCTTGACTAGCTAGCTACAACCCCCTTCAGCATGTAACACACATGGAATGAGCTGAAACGCCCAAGAACTAAATACATTTCTTCCAGTCTTGCCTGTCTAAAGTCGCATTTTCAGAGTTGTCAAATTTGACACAGCCCAGATATGTGGATCTAGAGTCACATCAAAAGCTATGAATGTTGTGGTGGAACCTCCAATCCAACACTAATTGCACACCACTTTGCTCTAATGGACTGCAGTGATAAGGCAAATATGGACTATGTGGTATAAATCCACATTAACTGGCTTTGCCTAACCCTGTAAATATGGGGGTGTTAGTCAAACCACAAGAACATAAACAAAAGTGATGACCCATTGGCTTTTGTGCCTTGTATGCATGCTCCCAAATCTTTGACAAAGTAGTAAATGCTTGGTTGACACATATGTGTGTGTCACAAACCCTTGACAGTGGTACACACCTTACTGGAATGGGGTAAGTACTTGCCACATATGTAACCACAAAAACAACATATGGAAAACAGTATAACTTTTGCATGCATTACCAAAAAACCATTGTGAAGTATGGCCCAGCCTGCATCTGTGAAGCTTTGAATGCTGAGAGCCTCGTCACATTTTGAACTAACGACATCTGACCAATGAAAGCCACATACATACACCATATGTCACGTGTCATTGCCATAGACTGTTGTCAGGCTTGCAGCAGCTAAAACAATGGTTCAAATACAGGCCACATACGAATTAGTGTTAATTTTGTAACCACATAACACATTAGCTTGACATTTTCATAGCCACAATTAAAAAAAACTTGCAAAGTACATGTGTTGTCAATGGAAAATCAAATCTAAACCATAAGTGGCTAAAAAAATCACAAAAACTACAATAGAATGCCACCTCCGGTCTGCATTGCAGCCTGTTGATTGGTAGCTAGTTTCTACTTAGTGTTGCGCTTGATATCATGCCAGCACTTCTTGCAGTCCGTCACTGTCCTCTTGACTTCTGAGATGGAGCTCACCTCATTAACCAGGGACTGCCAAATAGCATTTTTGGTCCCCAATGACACCTTGGAGCTGATCAAAAGCTGGTATTGATGCTCAGTGACCTCCCCCAATCAGGATCTCATTCTCATTCTGACTGTGGCCCTTATTTATGAGGGCTTGTGCCTCCGTTGTGTCACTTATTTGTGATGCTGCTATGACGTAAACAATGTGCCACACTACTCCTGATTTACAAAGTGATGCATCTAGGCAGGTGCGTCACTTTGTAAAGCCCCCGCTACATTATACTTGCATCCGATATACTGAATGCAGGATGTGAGTTCCCATGTAAAGAAGCCTGGTAGAAGTGGCGCAGTGAAATCTATATTGATTTCACTGCACCAATCCTATGACTTGGCAGTGCCACATCCTGACATATGCTTCAAGCAGGCATAAGGAGTGATGCAGAGCTTTTCACATGGGACTTGCCCATGTGTTTTGACACATTGCTGGAGTTGCAGCAGTTATGCGACACACTCTAATAATGCATCTGTTAGACTTGCCATCTTTTGGCGTGGTGTCCCTGACTTTTTGCCTCTTCCTCCTGTATTTTTGATGCTTTGCTGAATTTTGTTTTTGCTGACTTAGATGATTTGGGCACCTTGCCACAGCTGATCAGTGGCCAAGTGCAAGTGCTCCCTCTGTAAATTGTTATTATGATTGGTTCTCCCTGATTTACCAGGCACTCATTCACATTCATATAACATGCAGTTATTGTCACTGTACAATAGTCAGTATTCACATTTCACGACTAATATCTTTTCAGGCTTCTTTCTGGTTAAAGTTCACCAGTTAACAAAAATTTGAGTTTCTGCAGGTTTAGTTATTTCCTACTGAATGTCTGAGATTTCAATAATGCGAATTGTTCTGTTAATTGTCTTATTATTTATGTTCAATAAAAGGTCTTTGTTGCGTAAGCCAAAGAAAAAATTACTTTACCAAATAATCTGCAAATGCTTTGCTTTACCAGGGGTTGCTGTGTTACTAAGAAACGTTTCAGTTGTTTTTTCTTGTTCTTTCTTCCACAGAAAATGCGTCGGAGGTGCCAGAGGGGAAGTAGGGAGAATGGAACCACAGAGCTTCTCGGAAGGCGACTGCTGCGAGGGACGGTGAACTCAGGAATGGGGCCCTGGATCCGGAGTCAGGAAAGTGCTGAATTCAAACGAGGCTAAGCAATGAACTCAGGAGGGCGCGGTTTAAGTATCCGGTTTCTCCGCTTCAAGTGTTCTTTCACATGTTGCACATTTGTCCGTTTACACGTGCCTGCATTTTGTACTGCCGTGATTCTTATTACCATTCTAACGTATTGCCAAACTACGTGTCATGAGACATCATTTCATAACATCATGTACAGTCACTTATTCCATGTGAACCTTCTGTTTTACATGTTGGAACTTTTTTCACATAGAAAACCATCTCACGAAAGAGTAATTGTGTAATAAACGTTGTATTTCAGAATAGACAACTAGTGTATGCACATAGACATAACTTAGCATCAGAGAATTATCTGCCATAGTCTGTTATGGGGATTTCCTGTTTTGCGGCAGGGTGAGTGACATGACAAAAGGTAATTTGTTGTCATGCCCATAACAGGCCTCCCCCCTCCCCCCATCCCCCACGAAGGTCTTCTCAGGGGACAAGGTTTTTTGGGTCTCGCCTTTTCCATTCTGAAGGAATGGGAAATGGCGAGAATTCAAGTGCTCAAAATACTCGTGAAACCAAGGGCTTTTTGGTGCGGTTTTCTTTGAGTTCACATGAATCACGTGACCAAACAAGCACGCGCATCAGCCTCCCTCCCTCCCTCCTAATTGCATTTTTTTCACGGCCGCCACCACATCAAAGGCCTTCTCCCAGCGTGTGCTCTGCGGCTTCTCCTCCCCTAATTATTCATGGCTGGCCGGTGGCCGGCCGTACTTTCAGTTTCCCTGCCTCTCTTGTTGATTCACGCTGTGTCACTTCCCATCACCATTTCTGAACTCTGAGAGCAGCAGAGGGCTCCGAGCGGTCAGGGCTTAGGCTCCCAGAAGCCAATGTATTCCCCGGGTCACATTAAAGCAGGCGGCAGCCATTGTTCCACACATAATAAGACGTGTGTTTGGCGCACACGGAGCATCTGTGTTGGCACGCATTCATAATCGGCGGCTCATTTAAATGCTGTGTAGTTTAGCTTTCCGAACAGACTTGATAACAATATTAATAAGAATATAGAGTACATGTAGTAATTTCCACCCGTTTACTATTATCACTGTACCAATGACGGCGCGTTTTAGCATCCTTATCTGGGCTGACTCCGCGAGTTACCACTTTAAGCATGTGGCTGTCGAAAAGGCCACAGTGACACCGCCAGCATGATTTAGAGGTGGAACCAGTCATAAAAAAACTGTGAATGTCTAGGGCAACCATTCAAGTCCCCGACGTACTCAGACTTCCTTGTTGATTCACGCTGTGTCACTTCCCATCACCATTTCTGAACTCTGAGAGCAGCAGAGGGCGCCGAGCGGTCAGGGCTTAGGCTCCCAGAAGCCAATGTATTCTCGGGTCACATTAAAGCAGGCGGCAGCCATTGTTCCACACATAATAATACGTGTGTTTGGCGCACACGGAGCATCTGTGTTGGCAAGCATTCATAATCGGCGGCTCATTTAAATGCTGTGTAGTTTAGCTTTCCGAACAGACTTGATAACAATATTAATAAGAATATAGAGTACATGTAGTCATTTCCACCCGTTTACTATTATCACTGTACCATTGATGGCGCGTTTTAGCATCCTTATCTGGGCTGACTCTGCGAGTTACCACTTTAAGCATGTGGCTGTCGAAAAGGCCACAGTGCCACCGCCAGCATGATTTAGAGGTGGAAGCCAGTCATAAAAAAACTGTGAATGTCTAGGGCAACCATTCAAGTCCCCGACGTACTCAGACTTCATGATTAACAATATCAAAACCTGCAAAACGGGTGTCACTAATCACCTGACGCTTGCATGCTGTGTCACTTTCCATCACCATTTCTGAACTCTGAGAGCAGCAGAGGGCTCCGAGCGGTCAGGGCTTAGGCTCCCAGAAGCCAATGTATTCTCGGGTCACATTAAAGCAGGCGGCAGCCATTGTTCCACACATAATAAGACATGTGTTTGGCGCACACGGAGCATCTGTGTTGGCACTCATTCATAATCGGCGGCTCATTTAAATGCTATGTAGTTTAGCTTTCAGAACAGTCTTGATAACAATATTAATAAGAATATAGAGTACATGTAGTAATTTCCACCCGTTTACTATTATCACTGTACCAACATCGGCATGGCGCCTTCCTGCCACGTGTATGGTCTCTTATGGCTTTCAGAATCTACCCTGTCCGCAAGGTTCTGGGATTTCCTATTGATCAGAGCTCTGATGCTCAAGTTTTAATGTGTTTTGTTAGTGGATCGTGATGGTGTATACTATGTGCAAGGCCATGTGCGTGGTAGGCATCAGTCGAAGAGCATAAATACAAGCAGTGGGCTGGCTCCTGCCGGTGACCTGCACCGGCAGACTGCAGTTCTAAAAGGAATGTGCTGATAGGGCACAAGTCCTAAAACAAGCATTGGCATAGCGAATAGGTCTCGCCCTTAGGGACACCAACAAAGCACTCAGGGACACCACCACATCACTGATGTACACCACAAAATCAATCAGGGACACCACCACACCACTCAGGGACACCACCACACCACTCAGGGACACCTCCACATCACTCACAGACACCACCACATCACTCACAGACACCACCACATCACTCTGGGACACCATCACATCACTCTGGGACACCACCACATCACTCTGGGACTCCACCACATCACTCTAATACACCACCACATCACTCAGCACCATAACAGCATCACTCAGCACCACAACAGCACTGTCCTTGCTGGCTAACAACAAGCATTCCCATAGCCAATAGGTCTCGCATTAGGAAAGTGTAAGCTATTGGCTTTGTAAATAACAATGCTATTAATTTATATATTTTCAATGCCAACACATATTAAAAAAATAATTGTCATTTACAATACCAATAGCTCACACTTTCCTAATGCGAGACCTATTGGCAACGCCAGTGCTTGTCTGGATGGAGAGCATGAAAGCGTTTAACCAGTTTAGGGGCATGCACATGAGATGCTGGTTCCCATGATCTTTAAGAAGCATCATAACCCTTCCAGTCTATTAGGTAATTTCATTTATCTTGTATTGTTTTAGCATCTAGAATACGTTGGACTTCATATTCTAGGTGATTACCTACAACAATTGGTTTAGGAGGATTATCTTTCCTAGTGCAAAAAGAACATTTCATGGACAGAAAGCAGAACAAAGTTATACATTAACCCCAGAATAGAGATCAGGCCTAAATCCATCATTTTTTTGCTCACCATGCCATTCCAGTTTGGACCCAGCTATATGCAAATCAGTCTTGACCCTGCGCCCAATGGGAACAGTACAACGCGGTCTGCCAGGCCAGGTCCTCCCTGGATTGGAAAAAAGCATCCTAGAACCGGTTTTGGGTTTTCAGCCCTCATCAGCCAGGATAGCTTGACTCCAGTGGCATGGAGAGCACGGGACCCACGTCTGAGCATACCTGTCCCACTCCGGGTGACAAATGCAAAAAGAACAATTGATGGACATAATGCAGAACAATGTCATACATTCCCCCCAGTACAGAGATCTGAGCCTAAATCCATTGTTTCTTTGCTCACAATGCCATTCCAGTTTGGACCAAGCCATATGCAAATCAGTCTTGAACATGCACCCAATGGGAACATCCATTCCGGAATGCCAGGCCAGGTCCTCCCTGGACTGGAAACAAGCATCCTAGTACGATTTCGGGCTTTCAGCCCTCATCAGCCAGGATAGCTTGACTCCAGTGGCATGGAGAGCACGGGACCCACGTCTGGGCATACCTGTCCCACTCGTGGTGACAAATCCAAAAAGAACACTTGATGGACAGACTGGGGTGGAGCGGTGAGCAAAAGAATGATGGATTAAACCCAGACCCCTGTGATTAGGGAGTGAATGTGTGCATTGTCCAGCATTCCGTCTATCAAGTGTTTATTTTGCATATGTCACCGCTAAGTGGGAATGGAATGCCCAGACGTGGGTCCCGTGCACACTACATCACTGGATTCAAGCTAGCCTGACTGATGAATGATGGTGCCCTGAAACCGGTACCAGGATGCAGGCCAGGGAGTACATGGCAGAACAGTACCTGTAATTAAATCAATTCTACAGTCATACAACCGATGGGGTGGTAATTGAGTGGCTTGAATTGGATCAAAGACATCAGCTAAGTTGTGGTATTCTTTTGGTAATTATGAAGGAGGTGTCAACAATGGAATTGAATAAGACTGTGTACTTGTTGTCATTCGAGAGAGTCAGTTTCCCCAATTTGATTGATTCACCTCAATGTTAGCCCTAACTTTCTTCTTTTTAGGTTTTATTGGACATTCTCTAGCAAAGTGTCAACTTACCACAATATAAGCAATGATTTCCTTTACGGCACCGTTCCTTCTCATCTGCAGTTAGAGGGACTTTCAGCCCCCCTAGTTTCATGGGCTCAGAACCACTCTGCCTTTCTTCAGTATCTTATTTCTCTGTTTTACTTTTAACAATGACTACACATGGTTCTCCTCGTGGTCTTTCACTCTTTCTCTGTCCTAGCCTATGTTCTAACTTGACAACTAAATCTATGAACTCCGGATAATCCTCAGGCAAGACTTCAATATGAGCCAATGAATCTTTCAGCTCATCCCTGAGTCCTCGATAAAACAATGAAGTACGTTTTTCATCAGGCCAATGTGTTTCTGAGATTAATCGATTAAAACTGGCGATATGAGTTATGAGATCTTTCGACCCTCGTTGTAAGTTTAACAGTTCATTGTCACTAGATTGTATTAAAATGTGTTTAGCTAGCTAAAAGACAAGTCATAGCGTTTTGATATGTAATGAAATTATTCATAAGAGGGTCATTTTTATCAATCAAGGGTATCGCCCAGTTTGCTGCTCCCCCGCCTAGATATGAAAAAATTAAGGTGGTTTTGGCGGAATCATTGATGAAAATCTGTAGTTTGCATAAAACAAGTCAGTGTTATTGACCCATAAATGACTCAAAATGATTACTGTCTCCAGTAAAACGTTCAGGGTTGGCCAATGGAACTGGATTGGGAGTCGCTACAGTCACTTGAAGATTTTAATTAGGACGTTGATTAGAAGATCCTAAAGGGGAAAAAGTTGTTGAACCAAATTTGGGTGGAGCTAAAACCGGTCAGTGGTCAGACCCCCTTGTATCCCTCCACTGCGTGAATTCTGTTTCACTTCTAGTAACTTCCTACCTAAGTGCGAGATTTTCTTGTCTCAACTGTTGCATTTCTTCAGTTAACCTACGAATCACATCAGTCAAGTGAGAAGTGTCCGAAACGGTTGTGCAAATTCCATGACTAGTCTTCGTCAGAGAGGAACAAAATGTTGTGGCTTAGCCTACTGTTATGACAAGTCACTCACCTGAACTCTAGTGTGTTCCTCTTCTGATGATGACTGTCCCCTGATGCCTCTGGGAACTGACAGAAAGGCAATGATTGTAGAAGCAATTGCCAGTCTGCAAGCCCCCAGGCTGAAAGGGGATTTGGGATGAGAAACAAGAGAAGAGACTGGAATCAGCCGAAGGTCTGATGCACTGGAATAAACTGCCTCTCAGTCTCTCGGGAATGGAATAATCATCAGGAAGCTGGGCCTGGGTTTATTTACTGGTTCCAGTCAATGGAAGAGAAACACAACCTTTACTATACCAAACTCAATCTAACAACTCTACTAACTCTATTGGTTTGACGCTTACCTAGATGTCTGAATAACACCTTTTAGGGAGATGTCGAATTACATTCAAGGATGTGCCCAATAGATATCCTATTGAGGAGCGATTCCTATGTATGTGGCATTCTGTGAATAGAAAGGTTACACATATGGATTTAGTCACTCATCTGTCAGTTACTCATATCCAGAAACCTTTTTTAACTATGAAACTCTAAATACCTGAAAGTTTCTCTATTTCAATCTTGGAAGTGAAATAAGAATCTGATATTATACAAAACAATTTTTGATAGAGGAAAACATTGAGAAATTACATGCAGCGCTGAATTGTATAAGGTAGTGAGCAATTAAAATGAAACTGCTTAATTAGGCAATTATTGTAAACAACCTGTTTCTTTTCACTATCCGCTGTTTACCAAGCACTCATTCACATTCATTTAACATACAGTTATTGTCGCTGTGCAATAGTCAGCATTCGCATTTCACAACTAATATGTTTTCAGGGTTCTCTCTGGTTAAAGTTCACCAGTTAACAAAAGTGTAAATTTCTGCAGGTTCAGTGCTTTCCTACTGAATGTCCGAGATTTCAATAATGCACATTGTTCACTTAATTGCCTTGTTATTTATGATCAATAAATGTCTTTATTGCATAAGCCAAAGAAAAAATAACCTTACTGAATGTTCTGCAAATGTTTTGCTTTACCAGGGTTTGCCGCGTTACTAAAAAACATTTCAATTGTTTTTTAGGTCTCGCCTAAAAAACAAGCCTTCGCTGCATAGGAGAGAGACCTGTAGCCATCGGCACAGCTTTCCCTGCAAAGACGTGCACGCGTTGCATTGCTTGCAATGGCAACGTGTGCACGTTGGTGATTTCCTTGCTGGAGAGCATGGCACCATATGGTCACACGCTCCCGCAAGGGAATCTCGCAGGCCACCTCCCCTGCTGCCGCGTGAGGCTTGCGCGTGTTCTCAGCATCCGACACTGACGAACGTCAGGATTGCCGGGTGCCAACCAAGGCTGTCATTGATTCCACCTGTTGCATCTTTCCCGTACCACCACACATGCTCCCTATATTTCCTTCTTGCGTGTTATTTTTATCCCTGATTTCTTCCTTCATCACAGCTTTTCCTTTGTTCTCTTCTTCCTCCTTCCGTGCTTTGTTTTACTGGGCCAATCGGCAACTTAAATGAAGCACAGAGCTCCACACCAAAAAATATTCTTTTGTTGCCTAACTATGATGTGTGATTATTTAGAAGCAGCCCTACATTTCTTATTTCTTTGGCATTTAAGGGAGGATAAAAGACTGAATTACCCCAGTAGAGAGACGTGGTTTTGTGACCCACAGGTTACATACACAACCCAGCACCCCTATCCAGTCAACACCCTTTACCAACCAGCAGCGTTGTCTCCCACACACGTACCAAGCGCTAAAGAATTTCTTTCGAAGACTCCCTCTGACTGAAAAAAGTTAACCCAATAAAATATTTTCCCCCCCCCAAAAAATTAACTCCAGCACTGTATATCACCGCTGAGAGCCGCGGTGGAATGCAATAAAACCGCTGCAAGGGTATTTTTCCTCACCCTTTTCCATAAACCAGACAGCATTGGGAAGCTTTTCAAATGCTAATGCGCCTACCGGGACTACGGCCCGCTCCGCTCAGGACGCGATAATAAAGAGTAATGGCTGCCAGTAACAGTTGCAACAAACGAGTGACGCGCCTGCACCGAGTCCGGGGACCCCTTCTACTAAAGAGGTAGACAATAAAAATACAACTCCTACGCCCCGGGAACCCGTTCTTACGATCCAAATGTACTCTCTGCAACCCTTCCTCCCAAACCCCGTGGCAGGCTGGTGTGTGGGGGTGGGGAGGCAGAGGAAGTCGTTTATTTACGCATAGTGTTACTTACAATGCATCATGACCATATCATTGTGAAAGCACACAGTGCTATGAAGATGCACATAATACAATGGTTTAGATCCACTGTCAGCCCTGTGGCAGCAACTGCAGCACCTTTGGCACTTTTGCAAGGCATGGTGCGGCCCGTGGTGCTGTAAGAGCATTATCTAATTTCAGGGCCACTGAAATCCCAATGTGCTTTCCGCATAGTTATGGATTTGGCATACTTGCCACATAATTTATCGTCTGATGCATAAGTTGCAGATTGTAAGTTACAATTTGTAACCAACTAAAAACTGGTTTCTAGCTCGAACAGATCAAAAGTTACTGAAAATGCTTCCAAACGTGATGTCCTTCAGTGGCAGGCTCTCTGCAATAGTGGAAGTGTTAACTTTCAGTTGTCAGTGCTGTATTCGGGTGTTAAACTGGACTAATGAGGTGGGTTATTTAATAAGCCTTGATAAAGCTAACTGGTCTTACCTTTTGGAACTGTTGACGTGTGTGCATGTTCTAATACACATGCATGCCTACAAAATGATGAGGTGCTATATGTTTTTAAATTAATTTACTGACCCCAGGTGCAGCACAAAAAAAAACAAGCAATGGCATAGCCAATAGGTCTCGCTTTTGGGCCCTTCTAAGTATTTAGTAATGCAGTACAATATCCTTGGTGCAACAACATTAACTGTTGTGTGGCTAAACACTTATAAGGTACCAAAGGCGAGACCTTTAGGCTATGCCACTGCTTGTTCTTGTTCCTTCTTCCACAAGAAATGTCAGAGGCGCCAGAGGGGAAGTAGGAAGAATGGAACTACAGAGCTTCTCCAAAGGCAACTGCTGTGTGGGACGAAGAAATCATGAATGTGGCTCGGATCCAGAGTCAGGTTTAAATACCCTCACGTCTCAGCTTCAAGTGTTCTATCACCTGTTGCACGTTTTTCCGTTTATACGTGCCTGCATTTTCTACCAGCGTGATTCTTATTACCATAATAGCGTATTGCCATGGCTGCACTGGGAACAAAAACTGGCCCTGGCAAACTGCTCAGCTGCCTCTCCTGGGGTGAAGGGGAGTGCAGCCGAGCAGTTTGCGAGGGCCGGTTTCGTCCGATTCTGTTACAAGGAGCCGATATTGCCAACCCCGTAACAACACCACCCCCCAGGGGCCCAAAACCGGCCCCCACCATAGCAGCCCACCGGGGAAATGCTACAGCCAGTCCTGCCCTGCGTATTGCCAAACAACTTGTCATGAGTCATCATTTTATAAAATCGTGTACAGTTACTTATTCCACGTGAACCTTCTGTTTTACATGTTGGAACCTTTTTCACATAGAAAACCATATCACCAAAGAGGACATGTGCAATACACGTTGTATTTTAGAATAGACAACTACTGTATGCACATAGACATTACTTAGAATCAGAGAATTATCTACCATAGTCTCCAAAAAGAAAGTTATATCCTGAGCTAACAGCAACAGTCAGTAAAAAGTTCTTCAAATGAATCACAGGGAAGATGGTCTTCGTCTCTTCAGTTTATTCAGAAGATGTTCTTCTCAAAGAAATCTAGCCGCCAACACGTGCTTTGGCTTTTGGTGGTATAGACCACAGACTTCTTCAGGGCTAGAACATCATGATACACACTGTCCGAAATATTCAAAACAAAAAAATATGGTACAATAATAGTATAACAATCACTTATACCATATATACCAATGTGAATCAGACATAGAAGTAAAATAGACATGGCTGAAGACCCAAGAAAAATGAAATCGAAATCTAAAGTTAAAGGGGTGCACAACAGTCACTGACAGGCACCAGAAATATATAAACCCTTTCAGGTGCTAGATACAAAAATAAGCGTGGTACGGATAGTCAAGAAACCAAGTGAGGTTAAGTACCAGCATCACCCATCACTAGTCAAAGTAGTGATATCAAAGAGTTAGGGCTAAAAAATCAAGAACCCAACAACCTAATCTGGATAGACACAATACCCATAATTTCAAACTATGTAAATTAATCTTAAAGGACCGTAAGAGAAAGAGTGAGAAAGGGAAAAAGAAAAACAAGAGAAAAATGTAAAAGTAACTCTATGTTGCCTGTATGGCACTCACCTATTGCTAGACTGCCATATTATTTTAAAGCGTAGTAATATCAGCGTATAATAGAAAGCGCACCCGAAAAAACAGAGAAAAAAAAGAATGAAGGAGTGAGCTTGAGGAAAGGGGACAGAGAGATTGATGTTAAGAGAAAGAGAGCTAGAGGGAGGAACACAGAGGGACTGTGTAATAGATAGTAAGACAGAGAAAAGGTGTAAGAGGGTGTAACTGAGAAAAGGAAAATGAATAAGGGAGCGAAAGAAGAGAAGAGAGAGGAAGAAGACTAAAGCAGAGGTACTGGGAGAATGTGAGTGGGTGTTGAAAGTAAAGGGAAGGAGAGTAAAGGATGGGGAATGAGGGGTAGTGACGGAACCGGAGTAAAGGAACAGCGGTGATAGAGGGTAAGAAAAGAGCAGTGAGTGTAAGTAAAGAGGGGTGAAAGAGGGTGGATAAAAGTGAATAAGGGTAAGACATGGGGAGTGACAGGGAGAAAAGACAGAGAGAGTAAAGGAAGGAGTGACAGAAAGGGACTGAGTGAAGCAGAAAAGAAAGGTAAGTGAGGGAGTGTGGGTGAGTTATAGGGAGTGAGCATGACGAAAGAGTAGTGACAGAGTGAGAGGACAGAGACAGTGAGGGTAAGAGAGACAGAGTGAGGGAACGGGAGTGAGGAACTGTGAGGACAGAGGGACTGAGAGAAGAAGTGAGAGGAGTGGAGTAGGTGAGTAAGGGAAAGGGAATGAGTGAGGGAGTGAACGAAGCGAACACAGGGTAAGGGAAGTAAAGCAGGGGGACTGAAAGAAGTTGAATGTGGTAGGAAAGTAAGGAAAAGAGAAGTAAACATGGAGGATAAGAATAAGTGAGGGAAGCAGAGTAAGGAAACAGGGGTGATGTAGGGTGAGAGAATATTAGTGAGGTTAAAGCAAAGGGCGATGACAAACTACATTTTTTTAGTCACACTTACCATATAATTAATGTAAACTTATTTACATGTTTTTACTACACTTTATATCTGTGAAAGAGAGAAGAAAAAATAAGTTATAATTAGTAAAATATATATTTTAAAATATAAGAGACAGGTCAAGAGGTTAAAAATCATAAAAGTGTACTAAGAAATAAAGTAAGAGTGAAGGACACAGAAAGGGAATTAAAGTAATGTAGTAGGACAAAAAGAGGGAAAAAGAAATAGAAGGAGAGCAAATTACTAAGAGTAAGGCAGATACATTCAGTGACAGAGAGGAAGAGAAGAAGAGAGAAATGAACTGAAAGTAAGTAAGATACTAAAAGAATGTGAGTTAGCAAAACAAAATCAGGAAAGAGGAGTAAATAAAAGGGGAATGAGTGAGAGAGAAAGGAGTCTGATTGAGGTTGCATTTACAAGAATGAGGAATGGAAGATGACTGAGAGTGAGTGAATGGGAGTCACAGAGTGAAGGGATGAAGGGAGTGAGGATAATATAGAAGGATTGAGGGAAAAGGAGTGAACTATAGAATAAATTGTACAACATGTTAGGTAGTTTATTTTTGCTGTTCTCAGAATATATTGAATTTCACTAAAAACAGTGAGTTTAAACTATTCATCATATGACAGCGGGAAAAAAACACAATCTAAAAGATTGTGTTTAAAAAAAACATATAAACTTACAAATCACATATGTACACTAATCTTTGATTCACTTACTTTTCCTTCAAGCCAAATAGTACATTGTGAAGGTTCTTTTCATTGGAAAATACTCTGCTGTTCTCTAAAACTTCCATTCCATCGACTTTCTATAAAAAAAAGCTCCAAGAACATCTGAAAGATGTCTCAATGTTTTCATTTCCTCCTTGTGTTAAGTCATGACTCTTTGCTCATTCCTTCACCTTTCCTTAAGGCCAAATAGTGTCAGATATATCAGTATGTTTTCAAATTACTCAAAACAAACTCTGAAATTACTGTTTTCCCGACCTTCTGAAAGAAAAGCTCATACAACATTTTCACAATGTTTAAATATTCATATTCCCATCTCTGGATCACTCATGTTCAACATTTCCTATAATACTGATATCACTTACTATGAGATCCACTTACAGTACCTATATGAGAACTTGATTTTTTATATTATGTTGATCACTTTTACTCCCAATATAATTTTAAACAGTAGACTAACTTTTATTAACTGCTCCCGTCTTCATAGGCCAATTACCTTTACTTAAATTTTGGTTCTAAAAACACTAGGTAAGAATTTTTTAAGTCAAAAGGCAAATGTTTGACAGTCAAATGAGTATCATTACAGTAAGTCCAGCCTTTTCGACATTTTAAATAAGCTGTATAATCCCCTGATGTTGTTGAAGGACCGTCATGATAAATAATAGCTACAGTTGCAAAGGTTCTTCTTGAAATTGATAACTGTGAAGCCACGAAATTTTTAATAGAAGTTGTAAATTTAGTTCCATCAGGTCTACTTCGTTGGAACATTAAAATGACATACTGACCATAAGTTTGTATAAATAATGTGGACAGCATTGGACACTTACATATCCAAAAGACTGATTTGCAGTGTGGTAAAGTCAAATATATAAATCTTTCAGTGTCTATTCTAGTACTACTTGATAAACTACAATTGTCGCAATCATGCTGCCATTGATAAGAAAGGCTAAAAAGATTTTCTACATCTACACCTTCATCTTCCAATACACCAAACATATACATTAAAAATTCCTGACAATCCTGCTGAATATTCTGTGATTTTTTTTTGACCAGAACACATATCTAAAAGATTTCGAATTTCTGAAACACTTTCTTTTTTTGCTCTATCACTGCTACATTTCTCAAACACAGAATTCAATAAAGCGCAGAATCTTTGATCCCGATTTTCAACAATCTGTACTTGTAAAATTTGAAGAAAAAAAACAACATTAACCACTTCATTAGCATAGCAGTTGACACCAGAACTGTTTTCAAACTGAAATCCAACAACATCTTCAGCAGAATCCTTTTTCTTTCTGCTTACAATTATAGTTTCATCTACGTTTTGTCTTTTTGCTACTACCTCACTGCAATTATTCTCATTTCTTCTTTTTCGGCCTACCATACGTTTTTCAAACAGAGGATATTGAAGCAAATGTGGAGCATACTCTATTCTTAACCTATTGTATTCTTTAACACAATCTAGATCTGCACAAATCTTTGTCTCATCACACTTAATCAAGTACAATCCGGATAAGGTTCTGACTCGTGATAATGCCACATATGCCATACCCTCTTTAAAAACAGAACTTCCAATGTTCACCAAAGCACTATCTACACTTAAACCTTGAGATTTATGAATTGTCACCGCATATGCAAAACAAACAGGAAACTGTTTTCGGCGAACATATAAGTCTTTTACAAGCAAAAATCTAGCAGAACAACGACTGATTTGTTGTACTTGCTCAATGCCATCAAATTTAATTTTTAAAAATTCAATTCCATCTTTATTTCTATAATTCACAAAATCAACAACATGACCCATTGCTCCATTTACCAGACCTCTTTCAACATTTAAATTCCTTCTCAAAATGATACAACAATTTAAACACACATTCAGAGTCTTTTCAAAACCAGCAGTTTTAGATATACTCTTCTCTAATGAATCCAATTTTGATTTCAAATTTTCTGACAAAATAATTGTTGCTCCCATATGCTCTATTTTATCTATAGCTTCCAGTTTCACAATCTCTTCATTTTCTAATTTTAACATTTTGTTGTTGAAAATGGAACATTCTTGCAGAGTTGGCATCAAACATATCCCAGATTTGTTCTCAGTAATTTTCTTAAAAATATTCTCTGAAAGAATGTTTTCATTTGCATACAAATTTGAAATTAATCGTGCATGTAAAGCTTCTTTCCCATGCTCACTTAGTTTTCCGATTCTTACACCTTGTAGAATATTTTTATAATCTTCATTCTTTGCCTGTCGCATATTTTGAAGCAGTTCTGCATATTTGAACTATAACCATATATTAACGTTTCCAATGCTTCCTAGAGACTTCCTGATATCTTCATGCGTGAGCATTTTAAACACTGGTTGTCCTTTCACTGGAGTCAACTGCAGTAGATCTCCAAAAACAATAATGTGTTTCCCTCCAAATAACACATCATACTCTGTTCTAAGAATTTCTTGCATTCTCAAATGCACAAAAGCAAGCATTAGATTTGAGACCATGCTTACTTCATCAATGATAAGAAGTTTCATTTTCTTTAGGACTCTGGAAACTTCAGAACACGCATCTCCAGATAGCTTTTTGTATTGCAATTTATTATCATACTCAACTGGTAGCATCAGTACACGATGTAGAGTAATCCCTTTAATGTTATGTGCTGCCAGCCCAGTTGGAGCGGTTACAAGACTGCGGCGATTCAGTCCTTTTCTGCAGATAAGTTGCAATTGCTTTAATCAGAAAACATTTTCCAGTTCCCACTTCTCCAATCACGTACAGTCGGACAGACTTAAATGATGTACATGAGCACTCTTTTTTCTCATGACTGAATGCATGTTCAATCTGTTCTGTGACTTCGTCATATATCTGTTTCTGCTCAACGTTTAGTTGTTTCACCAAATCTTCTAAGTTAACTACATCCTCTTGAGCTTGTTCCATAGCTCTTTCCACCTCATCCATGGCAGTGGCAGCTTTATTTTGGATAATTGGTCCTCCTAGTGGATCGTGACTCAATGAAGTAGAACTCTGACTGTCTTGAGAACTGTCTCTAGCAATCTCTGCAGCAATTAAGGCTTCTTGCTCTATTTCTTTGTTCAACATTTGCAGATAATTTGGAAAAACAGGACATTCTATGGTATCCTTGGTTGCATTAAAAGAATCTTCGTAACAGAGAAAATCTCCAAGTAGTTCCTCTTCTGTACGCCATGGCTTAAAGAGTTGCAAAAGAGCTAAATAGTAAAATTCCCTTTTGTCTGGAGATTCGCAACTCAAGTTTCGATGATTAATCAAATGGCCTTTTCTCTGCTTCACTAGACATCCTTCACACCCAATGTCAGCATATTTTCCATTATTGATATCTTCTTTGATGTTCATCTTATAACTATAGTTTTGCAGAATTCATACAAACAAGTGTTCTCAAGATGACAACTTCTATTTGGATAGTATGTATCCAACATGTTTGTCTTCAAAATATCTGTACTGTTTGGTTCTTCCTCCGCCAAATACTCAATTTCTTGTACAGATTTCAAAACTCGGTTTCGTGTTGCAGCAAGACCTAGACTCACCCAAATGATCGTTCTAGATTTGGCATAGAGAATGTAAATGTAAATATGTAAATGTAAATGTATTGGCATTTATATAGCGCACTACTTACCCTAGGGTCCCAAGGCGCTTCGACGGCTGCGAAACCCTTCCTGGCTTCCCTGAGAGATGGTCCCTTAATGGGTATTTCCAGGGTGAGACCAGGCATCCCCGGCGGTCTGGTGGGGCCGTTAGTGAAGATGAGGCAAGCTAATGCCCAGAGTTGCCGAGTGTGATCGCTGATCAGAGTGGGCACCGAGGCGAGAGAATTATCGAGTCCGCTGACCCTGGTCCAGAAACCTGCCGTGCCGGGAATCGAACCCTGGTCCCGGGCCGTCCTCTGCTCTCGGGTCTGCCGCCTCTAACCAGTGAGCCACACTACTTCACTGAAGTTTTGTTGCTGATGATAACCGATCAGAACATTCATATGCTCCAATTTCTCGATGCGACAACAACTTCAGACTGAAACTGTATAATTTTTTACTCATACTATTTTCATGTGAAATGTCCTCCCACATTTCCTTCAGTTCTGTCTTTTCTTTTTTGTGATGTAAGACGTCACATATCGAGCCACAGCAATAGAGTTGTCAGCAACGAACTGAATATCCATGTTAGCATTCCACATGGACAAAATCACTGGGTTGTAGTCGTTGATGTACTTGGACTCTTCGTTTTTTTTTAAATTGTATGTATTTTTTAGTGATTTCCTCGTCACAGTATGTCGCAGAGAAGACATCAAATTATTTACTCTTCCTTTAGAAATCACTGGTCATGGAAACCCGAAACAACATTTTGTGTAGAACTTGTCCTTGTTTCTGAATTTTCGACGACAGTACTTTCCACAACGATGGGATTGAAAGTGTAAAACTTGTTGGCTTAAACTGTTTTCTTCGGTAGTTTTCGGAACAGCACATGTTGAATATTCTTCAATGAAACTCATCACTGTGTCATCCGAATCAGTTCCAATTTGGGTGCATCTTTAATCGATGACAACATATGTATGTGAGGAGCACCTCTCGCTTGATACTCCTTTCTCCAAAAGTAATCCAAAACCTCTCCAAGGGGAGGATTTTTTTGTTGGTAATAAAAGACATCATAGCTTCAAATCTATGATTGAAATATCTGCATACATTCACTGGATCCAAAGAACATAGGGGCATATTATCAAGGACAGGCGATACATTATCGTCGCTTTTATCGGCAGGAAACTGCCGATAAAGGGGCGATAATGGCCTTGATAATATGCTCTATGAATTCCAATCGAAGCCCATGTTAGATGTGTTCACATCTAACATGGGCTTCGATTGGAATTCATAAAGCATATTATCAAGGCCATTATTGCCCCTTTATCGGCAGTTTCCTGCCAATAAAAGCGACGATAATGTATCGCCTGTCCTTGATAATATGCCCCACAGTTCTCCAGGTGTTTTGAATTCTATATTTTTTATGTTTCCATTTGCCTCTCGTAGAAATTGAAGTAAGTCGTCCCATGCATACTCAGCACAGCTAAGAGTGAGGAACCATGTAGGAGTTCCTAAGGTTCTTAGCATACATTTCAATTCCCCATGACGACGGAACCAATACTCATTTGCACCACGCTGACATGCCATGAGATTGATTAGCTGAGATTCCAAAATACTGTCTTGCAGATTGATTTTCTCCATAAAGTCCCTCGCCAAAACATTTTGCAGATGTGCTCCACTTTTCAGTATATGGTTCACTGCATAAGAAAGCCCAGACAAGTCACTTTCATACAGAAGATGAAACAAATACGGAATGCATTGACAAAACCTTGGATCTTCAGCATATAATCTTAAAGTCCGGTATTCAGCTGCAGGAATTTGAGCTGGTCGATCGTCATATCGTCCACCTCGACCTGTTGGAAATAACTGTGGAAAACAACGAGCTTCCAAACTTTCTTCCCATACACTAATCGGACTTCCTTTTGCTGTTTTCATTTGAAACAAGTCAATTGCATTCCCCATTACTTCTTTGGAATGCAAAGGATGAACAGTATAATGTTCATATATTTCTTCACTTCTAGACACATCAACTTTTTCAATTTGGCCGGCTGAACAATCACTGTCTTCTTCTGTAGCTGTTTCCTCTGCTCCAACACATACATGTTTGTAGTACTCATTGTTTTTGACCAAATACAACGTTGCCTTTTTGACTTTCCTAACCTCCACTAAATCTTGCCAGATTTTCTTACTCTTTGTCGGGATCCCCATTAACTAGAATAACCAGAGGTTCCTCTTCCACTCTTTCTACACCAATTGTATCAATATTTTTCTTGAAATCTTGAGGCAAATAAACAACTCTTCCCTTTAATTCTCTGTAAATCTGAAGAAGGCAATTTCCCTATCTTAGGCTCCATGCGAACAATAGCCTGAAAAGGATGGACACATTGAATCAAAATAGATTCATAGGTATTTAAATCCATCAATTCAGAAGGAATGTCTACCAACTCAAGATCATTATGAACAGCTCTAGCAAGCATTCTGTTTTCATTTAATTTTTTAAAACAATAATTACAAATACGCTGATCAGAACTCAAATCAAAAGAATTCTCCACCAACAAATAAGTTGCAAAATCCTTCCATTCACTATTATTTTCCATTTCACTTTTTGCATATAAATCAACTAACCTAGTCTGAATCTTATAATGAGTCCGTCGACAACACACACAAGTAAAATTAGGCCTTTCACTTGATTTCACCTTAAACTTGGTAATTTCCTGGTCAAACTTTTCTGTACTTGAAATCTGTACATTGTCTTCCAAATTACCTTCTATTACTGTATCAATTTCTACACTGTCCTCTTTGTCACCAAAATAACAAAACTCAATTTCTTCACAAATGTTCTTCACATCTAATTCAGATCCATGCAAAAGAGCACTGTTTAACTGTTTAAGCTTAAGTGCTGGACTTTTTGCATAATACAACCTTCTCACTAATTTCCTCATTTTATTATGATGCACTGCTAACATCCTAAAATGATGAAAAACACTTTGACATACTTTTCTAGAAAGACAAGCCAGTGAATGCCCATGCAAACCTGTTTTTCTCTCACTCTGCAAGGATCTAAGTCTTGCAACATCTTCATTTTCTGTTTTAGACTTTTCTTACTATATGTACATAAGAAATTACGAAGCAAATCGATTGAATCCTGTAGCACACTACAAATACTACTACACTTCCAAGTGTAGACTGGACCCTTAGTACGTCTCCCTAAAACTTCATCAGCTAACACCTCTTCTGCATCTCTAGACACAAGTTTCTCTTTTTTTATCGGACAACCGTCTTTCACCTCATATGCTCGACCACTGGTGTCAACTGCATGCACCAAAACATTCTCCTGGAAGTAACTCTCCTCATTAAAAAATGGCTCAGAACTTGAACTATGCATCCATTCTCCAGAAAAAACTTCACAAAAATTAGTCTGATTAATTATTCTTTTCCATCTACTGTTCGATTTGAAAACATAAATTGCCTTGTTGAGTATCCTAATTCTATTGATTACTAAAATAAATAATTTTTTCTTAACTTCAAAAGCCTGATCAACAATCTTCTCTACACTTTTCTTTTTCTTGTAAAAAGCAGCTCTCTGTTTACCTTTCTTAACATTTTTTAACAAATATAAAACTACCCTATTGCGAAACATTCGTCTACGAATGTCCCTAAATTGGTTTTGCCTTCTAATCCTATACATACTGTTCTCTCCTGGTCCAGTAGTAACATTTTTTGGGGGGCTCTCCTTCCTTTTCAAATTTGCTCTCTCCTTCTGTATATTCACATTCCCATAACATTTTTTTTTGATCTACATATGTTCCGAAAAAAAGACTTAGTTGTCTTACCAGGAGCTTTTTTTGTGTTTTTTGGAAAGGGGCGACCACTCGGTCCCCCGAACGTATGGTGGAGTACCCCGATCCCCCCGGGAAGCCATCTTGGGCGGGAGGCGAGTCTCGGCTGGTATGCCCAAAGCGGCGTAGCCGGGGCGCGCTTTTTCCCGCCCAAGAGTGGGTTGTCCTAGACACTGAAGCCGCCAGCCACGCCCCCGGAGGCGGGCGGAGGCGGGTTTACGCCCGCCCGAAGAAGGATAAAAGGAGCGACAAGCCAAGGAAGCATCCTCTTGTTCCTGTGCTCTGAAGCTGCACCTCCCCGCTGCACGTGAGCTCGAGACGGAACGAAGAGCCAATTTTGAGCGTTTTAATTCTTGTCTTTGTTCTTCCAGGAAATCAGCGTTGGAGAATGCCGGGCAAGAAGGCCGGAAAGCGGGTCGGAACCGATCAGATGCTCCGCATGCTCGTAAAAGACATGGCCGAGATGAAGAAACAGATGGCGGCAAGGAACGATGTAGGGGGCCCTAAGCGAGTCGTCGGACCAGCATTGCCAGGAGTAGTCCCTAACGGGAGAAGTAGAAGGGCCAAGAAGGGAGCAACTGGGGAAGAGGCCCCGGTTCCCGAGGCGCCGGCGGCGCACCCTGATACACCGACTGAGGCGCCTATCCCGGTCCCGAAGGAGGGGCAACCAATCCCCGTTGCAGTCACCCCTGTGAACGGAGAGGATATGCCTCCCGAGTTGGCTGCACAGCTGGCAGCGTGGTTGGGGAAAGGGAGTGAGGGGGCTACGGCAGATGACGCCAGGGCAGTAATGAGGCAGTTGCGGCAATCAAGAGAGGCTGCAAAGGCTCCATCTCCTTTTGTTCCCCCGCAGGCTCCAGTGGGTCAACCCGCAGCGGGCGTGAGTTCGGCGGCGACTACGGTTACAGCTTCTGGTGCAGGTAAGCAGCTACTGCCGATTGCGGGGGAGGGGTCAGTACCCTCGAGAAGGGAGAAAGTGGCTCAGCATATTCCGATGGAAATCAAGGAGAGGATATGGGCTGAAAAATATGTAAACATGTTTTCTTTACTAACTGATCATTACGAGATTGAGCACGTGAAAGCTCAAAAAGAGTTTATGCACCCGAGTGTTTGGCGCGCCAAAATGGCCGCTTTTAGAGTCGATGAGACGATAGGTAATTGGGGCAGAGCATTTGGCATATTCACTTCAATTATGGGGGAACGGAGGCCTGAACTGTTGGCCGAGTTACCCGTGTACCATACACGTATTATGGAGTTTTCTCAGACATATGAGGGCAATCAGTGGTTTTGTTATGATAATATTTTTCGTAAGGCCAAGGAGTTCGACACATCTCTGACGTGGGATTGTTACGACTCCATTTCCTGGCAAAAAATGGAGAAATCAGGCATGACAAAGGCGCCATTGTTGGGGGGAAACGGGGGCGAGTTTTCCCGCCATTCATCTGGGGCGCCCTTTCGGGCGGGTTCAAGTAGCGAGCATCACTCAAGGTCGAATGGCAATACAGGTAAAAAAGGGGTCTGCTGGAATTTTAACAGGGGAAAGTGTACAAGGCCCCAGGGGTCATGCAAGTTTAGGCACGACTGTGGGGGGTGTGGACAGTCCTCGCATCCTGAGACCATGTGCGGAGCCAAAACGGGTGATAACGGAAGTAGGGGAAGCGCCAAACAGGTCTGAAATAGTCCGAGGGGCGCCTTTACCTACCCCGGTTGATACCATGGCAATGATTCCTTGGCTCAATGAATACCCGGATCATGTCTCCGCTGGGGTGTTGCGAGACGGTTTTTCGTATGGTTTTCGCATCCCAGTGGGGAATTTTCAGGGTAAAGCACATTGTAGGAACCAACTGTCGGTCCTGCAGAATACGGCGGTGGTACAAGCAAAGATTGGGAAGGAGGTGACCCGGGGTCGGGTTGCCGGACAATTCGACATGCCACCAGTTGCTAATTTTGTTTGTTCACCCTTGGGAGTGGTCCCCAAGAAGGACCCGGGTGAGTTTAGATTGATACATAACTTGTCAGCCCCGAGAGGTCTTTCGGTGAACGATGCGATAGACCCGGAGGTGTGTTCGGTGCGGTACGCATCTTTCGATGATGCCGTCGCCATGTTGAATCGCCTGGGGCCCGGAGCGCTGATGGCCAAATCAGACATCGAGTCAGCATTCCGGTTGCTCCCGGTACACCCAGACGATCAGCGTCTCCTTGGTTTTATGTTTCAGGGGCGCTATTACATGGATAAATGTATGCCAATGGGATGCTCCATATCTTGTGCTTATTTTGAGAAATTCAGTTGTTTTTTGCAATGGGCATTCACAAGAATGATGGGGTTTCAGCATGTTATGCATTATCTTGATGATTTTCTGTTCCTGGGGGCAGCCGGGGACCCAGAATGTGCACAGGCTTTAAAAGAATTTTGTGGTCTGATGAGTCAGTTTGGTGTGCCATTGGCGCCAGGTAAGACTGTGGGGCCATCAACTTCGCTTGAGTTTCTTGGAATAGAGCTCGATTCCGAAGAGGGTTGCTTCCGGTTGCCCAAAGAAAAGGTGAGGAAATTCAGGGCCTCGCTTGAAACATGTATGAGGGAGACTAAGGTGAATTTGCATCAATTGCAGCAGACTGTGGGTCAGTTGAATTTTGCCCTTAGAGTAATGCCAATGGCCCGCCCTTTTTCCCGCTCGATTGCACAAGCCATGGTCGGTCTTAAAGAGGGGCACCACCTCACGAGGCTCTCGGCAGAGATTCGCCAGGACATGCGCATTTGGTTGGCATTCCTGGCGGATTTCAATGGTCGGGTTGTCTGGAACAAGCCGGCGGTGTCCTCCGAGGAGTTGGGGCTGTGGACAGATTCGGCGGGGAGTATAGGCTTTGGCGCCATATTTGGTAATCACTGGTCGGCTCAAACGTGGCCGTCATGGTGGCACGAGTGTGGGCTTACAAGTAACATTGCTTTTCTCGAACTGTTCCCTATTCTGGTGGCCTTGAAAACATGGCCTGAGGGGTTTCGGGATCACTCTGTGGTGTTCTGGTCTGATAACATGACCGTGGTTGAGTGTATCAATAGTCAGGCAGCACGATGCAAATGGATTCTGAGATTACTCAAGGAAATTGTTTTACTATGTATGCAATTGAACGTGCTCTTTAGGGCGAGACATGTGCCAGGGGTGCTGAATCAGGCTGCTGATGCGCTTTCTCATTTCCGTATGCAGGCCTTCTGGGGTTTTCTGCCCACAGCGGACCCGGTGGCGGCACCATTTCCCGAAGCTCTCTGGTCTCTCGGTGCCCCGAACTACAAAACCTCGTGGGAGAGAGTTTAGCACCCAGGACAAGGAAGGCATATGAAGGGGCGTTCCGTTCCTATTGGTCCTTTTTGGGTTCTGCTAGGGGGGAGCTTTGGGGCCAGGAAGAGTTTGTCGTAAAGTTTTTGCTGTCATTACATCAGGCAGGCAAATCGGTAGCCACGGCCCAGAGGCATCGGGCCGCCATTTCCTTCATGGCACGGGCTCATGGTTTCCAGGACCCTACAGCGTCTTTTGTAGTACAGAAAGCGCTGCGTGGGTGGCAACGCCTTGAGGGTCGCCGAGTAGATGAAAGGCACCCGATAGGTCTGGAAAGGTTGGCCCTGTTACTGTCCGTACTCCCTGCGACATGTTCATCCCAGTCAGAAACAGTGTTATTCCGGGCCGCTTTTGCATTAGCATTCCATGGGGCTATGCGGGTAAGCGAACTGGTGGCAAAGAACAAGCAGGATACGGGGGGACTGTGCCGAGAGCACATTCAAGTTAAGGGGGAGACGATGATTGTCTCGTTTGCCAGGTCCAAGACCGATCAGGGTGCGATCGGGGACAGTGTAGTAGTCCATCGGATTCCCGGATCTCCCATGTGCCCCGTCGTATGCGTTGAGGAATATTTGGCGCAGAGGGCGGCATCGTGGGGGGGGACCTTGTTGAGACACGCTGATGCCACCCCACTGACGAGGTTTCAGTTCCAGCAGGTGCTTGCAATGGCAATTTCGGCCGCGGGCTTGAACCCGGGCGAGTTTGGGACCCATTCCTTCCGGATAGGGGCTGCTACAGAGGCTACAGCCAGGGGTCTGAGTGTGGAAAAGGTGAAACAGTTGGGGCGTTGGTCCTCGAATTGTTACAAAAGGTATGTGCGGTTGCACATGTTGTGAAGCTGATATCATGTACTCACGCTTCTTGTTTTTGTTTGGTTTACAGTTTCGCAAGCTTACGAGGCGGGGCGGACTGTGCAGTCGACCCGACACCTGGGAACCAGCGGTCAAAGATCACCGGCTGAGGAAAAAGTGGTGTGGGTCGTGGGCCAATCATACGTGAGGCGTGCCGCGGACGTATTCAAGGCAGGTGACATGATTCACATGGCTGGGGAATACGGGTACAGGGTGACCTTCTACGGAAGGGGCGGGCTCTGTATTGACCAGTTTCAACCTTTTTTCGAGGGTTTGTTAGGGCGGACAAGGTCACCGCCATCTATAATCATAGTGCATCTTGGGGGCAATGATTTGGTGACCACTGGTAGACGACTACTTCTCGAGGCGATACTATCCACTGTAAGTTGGTTGGCGAGAAGGGTTCCAGGGTGCACGATTGCATGGTCCCATATGATTCCACAAAAGGTGTGGCGGGGGGCTAATTCAGTGTCTGCTATAAATCATTCTGTGAAAAAGGTGAATAACAAGCTTGGTAGACTGTTCCGTACAAGTACATTGCATTCGATTCCTCATGGGTGTATCAGGGGGGACCTTATGTATCTAGAAGATGGGGTCCATTTGTCCCGGGTGGGGAATTCTTTACTCATAGGAGACCTCGTAGCTTGGTTAAAGAGTTTACAGCATGACCTTTAGGTAGGAGTTTTGTGGGGGGTCCGGATAGCCGGTCAACTATCTGGCCTGTGGCGGTAAGGTCATGATCGGTGAGCAGTAATTGGAAGATCCCTAGGGGGGGGCGTCACCCATTACGGATGGGAGCGCCCGGGGGGAGGTGGCCATTGGCCCCTCAAACGGGGAGGCGGTCCCTTCTAAGGATGGAACGCTGAAAGGAAAGGGAAGGCGGTCAAGGCCCCTCCCTGGATAGGAGGGGCTACGGGCCCCTCCTGGGAATTTCCCAGGGCCAGGACATCTGCGACAGCAGATGTGGTAAGTTGTGTGGGGTGGGGAGGGGGGTCTACGCTACCTTCTAGACACCTCACACGAGTCCTCGAACGACCACTAAGATGGCGTCGAGTTAATTGGGGCCCCCGTCAAGAAAAGGGAAATTGGTATGTGCACATGAGGTGCAGTCCTCTGTGCGGCCGCCCCTCACAAGTGAGGGGGGAGTTCTTGTTTAGGGATCTGACACCGGTTACGACCTTGCCGTTGGCCCTTAACGTTAGGATGTACAATTTCAATTTGAAAATGCATTTGTAGGATGTTAGTATCGGCTAGGAGAACCTTTGTATTAGAAATGTGTTAAGGTCAGCCAAAACATCGTAATGTGGAAATGAAATTGTACATGATATGAAACTGTTATTTTAATGTTTTAATTTTGTTTCATATTTTAATAAATACGGCCGGGAGGGTAACTCCCTCCCGCCTTCCAAAAGTTCAGAAATGTTTCCGTATTCCCATTCTTGGGGATTGTGTTGAGAGGGGGTGGCGGGTATCTCAGCCATATGGAAAGGGGCGACCACTCGGTCCCCCCGAACGTATAGTGGAGTACCCCGATCCCCCCGGGAAGCCATCTTGGGCGGGAGGCGAGTCTCGGCTGGTATGCCCAAAGCGGCGTAGCCGGGGCGCGCTTTTTCCCGCCCAAGAGTGGGTTGTCCTAGACACTGAAGCCGCCAGCCATGCCCCCGGAGGCGGGCGGAGGCGGGTTTACGCCCGCCCGAAGAAGGATAAAAGGAGCGACAAGCCAAGGAAGCATCCTCTTGTTCCTGTGCTCTGAAGCTGCACCTCCCCGCTGCACGTGAGCTCGAGACGGAACGAAGAGCCAATTTTGACCCACCCACCAGCCCCTGAAGACAGCAAGTTGTTTTGAAATAAAGTTATTTGACGTGGTAATTCACTTTTTCTTACAGGTTGTTCTGAATAAAGTTGTGATTCAGTATGCAATAAAGTGGATAATTCTTTACAGTATGCTTTATCGAATAAAAGTATTTGCGCCAGAGTTGATCAGTGATGTTTAGACAGTTCATACTTTGAATATCTTTTTGTTTTTTCCTCTTTAGTAATTAGTCTCTCTAGTTTAGTTTGTCGTATTTATTATTTGGTCGGGCGGTAAGGTCATGATCGGTGAGCAGTAATTGGAAGATCCCTAGGGTGGGGGCATCACCCATTACGGATGGGAGCGCCCGGGGGGAGGTGGCCATTGGCCCCTCAAACGGGGAGGCGGTCCTTTCTAAGGATGGGACGCCGAAAGGAAAGGGAAGGCGGTCAAGGCCCCTCCCTGGATAGGAGGGTCTACGGGCCCCTCCTGGGAATTTCCCGGGGCCAGGACATCTGCGACGGCAGATGTGGTAAGTTGTGTGGGGTGGGGAGGGGGGTCTACGCTACCTTCTAGACACCTCACACGAGTCCTCGAACGACCACTAAGATGGCGTCGAGTTAATTGGGGCCCCCGTCAAGAAAAGGGAAATTGGTATGTGCACATGAGGTGCAGTCCTCTGTGCGGCCGCCCCTCACAAGTGAGGGGGGAGTTCTGGTTTAGGGATCTGATACCGGTGACGACCTTGCCGTTGGCCCTTAACGTTAGGATGTACAATTTCAATTTGAAAATGCATTTGTAGGATGTTAGTATCGGCTAGGAGAACCTTTGTATTAGAAATGTGTTAAGGTCAGCCAAAACATCGTAATGTGGAAATGAAATTGTACATGATATGAAACTGTTATTTTAATGTTTTAATTTTGTTTCATATTTTAATAAATACGGCCGGGAGGGTAACTCCCTCCCGCCTTCCAAAAGTTCAGAAATGTTTCCGTATTCCCATTCTTGGGGATTGTGTTGAGAGGGGGTGGCGGGTATCTCAGCCATATGAAGTATTTGTTGTAGGAGAGTACTTTAATTCCGTTGCTGTTTTTGATTTTTTCCGCTTGGCATCTTTCCTTCTCCTCTGCCTTGAGGGCATATTTCCTTAGTATTGAAATCTTGATTTCAATCTGTGGTAAAGAAAAAAATAACACATTATAGACCACTATTACCAAACAACAAAGCAATGACAATAAGCAAACAATATAAACATTAGTTTACAACATATCTAAGTTTATACCACAGCAACTATGTAACTAGGAGTAAGACAGAGAAAAAGAGCTAATGGGAGTAACACAAAGAGAAAGAGAGAGTCAGACAAAGAAACAGGTAGAGGGAGTAAAACATGGAGAAGGAGTAAGACAGAGAGAGTGTATAATATGTTGTAAGACAGAGAAAGGATGTAATAGGGAGAGGGAGTAAGTCAAAGAAAGGGAGAAAGGGAGTAAGTCAGAAAAAGGTTGTAACAGGGTGTAAAACTGAGAGAGGGTGTAAGAGGATGTAAGACAGAGAGAGGGTGTTAGAAGGGGAGAGGATGTAAAAGAGACTAAAACAGAGAGAGCCTGTAAAAGGGAGAGAGAGAGAGAATAAGTTTGAGAGAGGGTGTAAGAGGAAGTAAATCAGAGAGAGGATATAACAAAGAGCAGGTCAGACAGAGGGTGGAACAGGAAGAGAGGAAGAGAATAAAAAAGTCAGAAAGAGGAAGAGAGTGTGTAAAACAGACAAAAGGTGTAATAGGGAGTAAGTCAGGGAGAGAATTTTACAAAGAGAAAGGTTGTAAGATGGAGTAAATCAGGAAGAGGATGTAAGAGAGAGTATGACTTAGAAATTGCTGGAAAAAAGAGAGAGGGGGAATAAATCTGAGTCAGGGTGTAAGAGAAAGTAAGTTAAATAGAGAGTGTAAGAGAGTGTAACACAGAGTCAGGATGTAAAAAGGAATAAGTCAGAGAGAGGGTGTTAGAAGGAGACAGGTGGAAAAATAATAATAATGCTTGGTAAAGAAATGTTGGTGCATAAAGGAATTGTATTTTGTAAATGAGTGAGGTTTCAGTAGTGCAATGAAATGCTTGTACATATGACCTGTGCTCTGTTTTTTAAATGTTATTTAAAAAAAGATTTCAGGCACATGAATTGATTCTACATTATGGACAAGGATTAAATCCTTTATCTTGCATATGTTGATATCAAGCATTATCAAAAAACATGACACAAAGGAACATTAAAAAAACACAATTTCCTTCCAAATCTTCTCCATAGAGCGTGCAAGTCTCTAGCTATCTTAAATGAATCATTACTTACCTTTACAAATTCTTTGGGAGACTCAGACACACACACCAATTTTTCTTTAGCAGAGCAAAAGGTATGCACTCCAGACACTGCAACCATGACTGGCACAGAAAACCTCTAATTCTACACACATATGCCTCATGTCAACCAATTAAAACTCTTCCCTCACTATTTTCAAACCAACACCCTTCCTCCCTCAGCCCTTTCGACCTGTTACCATAGCAACACCCTCCTCACTGAACTCTCAGGTTTAAAAGTGTATTTTACAATGTTGCAAATGAACTCAGCAAGGATGTTTGACCTCTCAATACACCAGCTTATCCGGTGCAATGTTTCTTTAAATGACTTTTTCTTAACCATTCAAATTACTTCTTTCACAGAACAGAACCATGCACCCTAACTTTCAGTTTTCAACTATCTGAATCCACCAATCATTGCTTGTGATTCAAGAGCAGTGAAACTCCACAGTTATTTTTTTGTAAACTCCTACTGTTCCAACTGCCATTTCATTCCCACACTTCATCTGACTGCACCAGAACCTCATCTCACCATGTATTCTGTCTGGATTATTGGACATAGCTACATCCACTGGGCTCAAGGGTATGCAGCTATCAGAAATTTTCACAACCTTGATTTACCAAATGTGGACATCAAGTGGATTGGCCAGAGATGATTGAGATGTCACCAATTGATACCATTGGTGAAAATCTTTTTGCATCTGCCACACCCTGACCTCTTAATTGTGCACTGTGGTGGATATGACGTGGGCACTTTGACTGGGGTAGGTCTGGAAATGCTTTTAAAGGACACCTTTGGTCAATTGATGACACTTTTTCCACAAGCTGCCTTGGTATATTCCAATATATGCCAAAGACAGAAATGGAAGTGGTCCAACCAATTTTGTCCACAATTTGAGAAAGCACGGAAACATGTGAATAAATCTGTTTCTGCTTACATGAGAGACTATGGAATGGGTTCTATATACAACAATAACTTGTGTTACAACATGCAAGATATCTACAGAGGAGATGGTGTGCACTTCTCAGATGAGGGGAATAGAATATTCCTCCTGAATTTAAAACTGTGCATTGAAACCTACTTGTAGGTACCTAAATCAGCCACAGAACCCAAAAGCTCTTTTCAGGGCTACCCTACCTCTGATCACTGAAAATGATTATCTTACTCTAACTTTTTTCACTATTTTTCACCAAAGTATGCTCCCCGGTGCGCGTACCGGGCGCTCCCCCCACGAAATTAAAATAAAATAAAAAATTTGGCCTATAAGGGCCTCCTAAACCCCCCTCAGAAAACCTAGAGGGTCAGGGGTGTCTACCGTGCCCCCTTTTACCCATTCCCAACGTTGTTTGTCCTCCATCTTGTGTCTCAATTCTACCGAAACACAAAATGGCGGACTCCGGTAGCGCTACCGGTGCGCATACCGGAGCGCGCACCGTTAAGCGCTCCCCTAAATTTTTGGAAGTTAATTTACATAAAAACCACTGGAGACACTTTCACCAAATATAGAATAGGCCCTAATACATACCAGTCCCTACCATTTTCCCAAATTTGGTGGAATTCCATTGAGCCATTTGGGCTGTAGCCTGTCTAAATATCCTGAGGTAAATTACATGACAAAAACACATATGAAAGTGTTAGAATTTACAACCTATTAAAATGTTACTTTCATTTTGCACTTTTATGTGCTGGCTTTTGATTGGTTATGTACATGAATATATATGTAAAATGAGAGGGAAACACAGCCATTTTGACTAGTACTACCTGAGGTACATTTGGAAAGGATTTTCACTCAAAACTTCAACTGCTTTCACAAAGGTAAGTTGTTAATTTGTAAGGGGAACTATGTTGTGCTCTTTAAGTTAATTTGCAAAAACGTTTTCTGATAGTTATTTACAGTCCCTCTGTTATAGTTATAGATCGAGATAGGCTTCTCTGTTATAGTTATGGATTGAGTTAGGCTTCTCTGGTATAATTATGAATTTACTTAGGCTTCATCACATGCACTTTTTAATAGTTCTTCTTCCTGCCTGAAACCATACACTGCCCAAAGATTACTTCACTGTTAAAAACTCAGAAGTACCTGTCTGAACTTAAACCCAACAGTACCCTAACTCTACTGATATAGTTATTTTTTATGCAATTTACAGAAAGAAAATGGAAGGGAAAGAAGAGTCCAATAATATTTCTTTCGAAATTATGGTTGAGAACAATCCTGAAGAAAATATAGTTGACTTGGATTTCATGGATGACTCTCTGGACCAAGAATTAATTGACTGTTTGTAAACAATAGAATCATGCAATCAAAATTATAAGGACATTCCTGACAATCTGATGTTGGAAGTTTTATAAAATTTTTAAAATTCTGAAGAATAAATTTATATTTAATAATTAAAAATTGTTTTAGACATTATTCATTTTATATGCAACTCATGAAGTAGTACCAAAATGATTATAATATGAAGTGAGACTTATAGTATACTGTGCAACTTTTTTGTGTTACATAGTAAGTTTGCTCATAGTTACTTCCTTTCTCCCACTATATTATCTCCAATGTGTATTTGACATCTCTTTTTCATCTCCTGCCTCCTTTCTCTCACTGTCTGTCTAATGCACCATATCACCGCCAATTTTGTGTAGATTCAGAAGAGAGTAAAATGTAATACTTGAAAACATCATAAGGAAGCAGGATAGACTACCCATGATCCCCTAGGCCTCCTCAGGGAGTGTTTAAAGGATCTGTTTCTGCTTTCCTGACAGACTATGGTATGGATTCCATATACCACAATAACTTCTGTAACAACATGCATGATATCTACAGAGGAGACGGTGTACATTAAATTTAAGACTCTGCATTGGTACCTACATGTTGGTACTTAAATCACCCACACAACACAACAACTCTATTCAGAGCTACCCTACCGCTAAGCACTTAAAATTTTTATTTTACTGTTTCACTGGGTTGTCCCCATGGTACGCTCCCCGGAACGCTCCCCGGTGCGCATACCGGGCGCTCTCCCCGTGAAAATCGAAAAAAAACCAAAAACATTTTTTGCCCCGCGGGGCCTTTTTATGGCCACCACATCAAACCTAGGTGGTCAGGGAGGGTCTATCCTGCCCCCTTTTGGTCATTTCCCCCTTTGTTTTTGCCACCTCTTGTGTCTCGATCCTACCGAGACACAAGATGGCGGCCGCTCCGGACTGTTTGGAATGTTGACAGACACCCGAGAGCCAATCAGCTTTCCGCTCGCGAACTCGCGTAGCGCGCTGTTGCGTGCCCCGGTGGGTGTACCGGGGCGAGCTTATAGATATATATTTTTTTTTAACCTAAATTACTCAAAATCCACTGGAGCACATATCTTGAGACATAGCAAAGGCACATCGGGCTACCAGTCCCTACAATTTTGCCAAGTTTGGTGGAAATCCATTCAGCCGTTCGGGCTAAAAGTGAGTCCAACCGCCCTATGGAAATTAACATGGGGAAAACACGTTTTGGGACCCCCCTTTTATCTCGGCCTCCGCTTGACGAATCCCCCCCAAACTTTCAGGAAAGGAGCGTAGCGCAGCGAGGCAAATTTCAGGAAAATTACAGGCAGATTCCTCAATCGACTGCAAAGTTATTCCCAATAGAATGTTGCGGATTCCCTATTGAAAACAATCCTAACTATAACTACCTACTGGCGACCGCCAGTAGGTTATATATATATATATATATATATATATATATATATATATATATATATATATATATATATACATATATATTCCAGCTCCGAGGTACCCAACGCACAAAGGAGCACCAGGACCTCAGCTGCACACAAGGAACCTTAAATGGTAAGCACGCCTCCAGCACCACGATATCCTTTAACTGTTCAAACTGCCCTCGATGCCTGATGCGTTTCGAAGTGTCCCCACTTCTCTTCAGAGGCTTTGGCAGTTATGAAGGAGCGCTTGAGGCACCACACCCCTTCTTGCTTAGATGCACAACCTTGATGGGACTTATGGGACTTGTATTGCCTAAGCATGGGTGAAATTTGCGAATTCGTGTTTCGCAAATTCGCGGATTTCCCCGCGAAATCGCAAAAAAATCCACTAATCGCGAATTTTCCCGCAAAATCGCAAATTTCTTTACGATTTGCCCTGGAGTACTTTCTACTGGCTAATCCAGTAAGTTCTCCCTCATTGGGTAAATGTATAGTGCTTTTACTATACTGCAGCTGCGTAAAGGGCCAGAAGACTCCAGTGACCATGTGTGCCTGTAACACAGGCACAGGCACACATGGTCACTGGAGACACATCTTCTGGCCCTTTACGCAGCTATAGTGTAGTAAAAGCACTATGGGGCAGATTTACAAGCCGCTTGCGCCTCTTTTGCGCCGCAGTTGCATCACTTTTGTGACGCAGGGGCAGCACAAAAGATGCTCCATGGTGCTGGGTATTAACAACGTGACGCATCTGAGAGATGCGTCACGTTGTTTAGCACTGCGCCATCAGGAGGCGTTCTGGCACAGGGGAGGGCGTTCCTGCGCAGGAACGCCTCCTAAAAGTGGCTGAGTGAAATCTACAAGATTTCACTCAGTCACTTTTAGGCCATTGCTGCGTCAAAACCCTGCGCCTGCTTGAAGCAGGCGCAAGGATTGACGCAGCATTGGGGAGATAGGGCCCCCCAGAGCATTGCTGGAACTGCGTCGCGCTTGCGACGCAGCTCCAGCAATGCGCTGGTTTTACGGCACAGATGTGTGACGCATCTGTGCAGTTTTTGCCACATGGTGCGCTGCATTGTTAATGCGACGCATCATGGGTGTCGGAGCTGCGGCGCACAATAACTGACGCATCCCTGGGGATGCGCCAGTTATTGTAAATCTGTCCCTATACATTTAGCCAACAAGGGAGCACTTACAGATTAGACAGTAGAAAGTACTCCAGTTGATTAGAGGAATTCCACAAAAAGATGACATCTTCGTGGACAAACACGCAGGGCGGGATTCATTCTGCCCCTGTTAGACTCGTTTTTTGTCCCCTTCTGCCCTGTTATACTCGTTTTTCCCTTGTTTTTCTGCCCTTCTGCCCCCTGTTAGACTCGTTTTTTGTGCCCTTCTGCCCTCTGTTAGACTTATTTTTCCCTTGTTTTTCTGCCCTTCTGCCCTCTGTTAGACTTGTTTTTTGTGCCCTTCTGCCCTCTGTTAGACTCGTTTTTGTGCCTTTCTGCCCCCTGTTAGACTCGTTTATTGTGCCCTTCTGCCCTCTGTTAGACTCGTTTTTCCCTTGTTTTTCTGCCCTTCTGTCCTCTGTTAGACTGATTTTTTGTGCCCTTCTGCCCTCTGTTAGACTCGTTTTTCCCTTGTTTTTCTGCCCTTCTGCCCTTTGTTATACTGCTTTTTGTGCCTTTCTGCTCTCTGCATCACCACATCATCACTCAGCACTACTCCAGCATCACTCAGCACCACCACATTATCACTCAGCCCCACCACATTATCACTCAGCACAACCACAGCACCACTCAGAACCACCACAGCATCACTCAGAACCACCACATTATCACTCAGCACCACCACAGCACCATTCAGCACCACCACAGCATCACTCAGCACCACCACAGCACCACTCAGCACCACCATAGCATCACTCATCCCCACCACAGCACCACTCAGCACCACAACAGCACCACTCAGCGCCACCACATTATCACTCAGCACCACCACAGCATCACTCAGCACCACCACAGCATCACTCAGCACCACCACAGCATCACTCAGCACCACCACAGCACCACTCAGCACCACCACATTATCGCTCAGCACCCCCACAGCACCACTCAGCACCACCACAGCATCACTCAGCACCACCACAGCATCACTCAGCACCACCACAGCACCACTTAGCACCACCCCAGCATCACTGAGCATCACCACAGCACCACTCAGCACCACCACAGCACCACTCAGCGCCACCCCAGCATCAATCTGCGCAACAATTCAACAACAACTGGTTCAAATATGTTCTCTCAATGTTTCAAGCTTTATTACAAATGTCACAAAAAGCTGTTAATATTTCACTTTTGTTCTTGGATTTTCGTCACAATAAAATACACTGAACATAATCTTCACAAAAGTTATTTACAAAAGTTTAAGCTATTGCCATTATAAATTAAAATCACTTTTATTTAAGTATTAATTTTTAAGAAAAATTAAAAGCCATTGTAATTTGTAATATCAATACATCTAAGTCACGTAAATATAAAAAACATGTTGCATTACAATGCTATAGGTGTCACATTTGCGAAAGTTATAACTATTGGCATTGTAAATGACAAAGCTATTAATTTAGCTATTTTCAAAACCAACACATAAATAAAAAAAATTGTCATTTACAAGACCAATAGCTCAAACTTTCCTAATGCGAGACCTATTGCATTGCAAATGCTTGTTTTTATATCTGTCAGTGCTTCCTGTTGAGGTTTAATTTTCGTGACAGGCGACTCATTACCTACTTGTAAATATTCTCTGACCCTGCTTCAAGGGTCAGAGCAGGGTCAGAGAATAGTTGCAAGTAGGCAACGAGGCGCCAGGAAGCACTTACAGGCTTACAGCAGCAGGTGCCCAAGTTGAAGTTAATTACTTTGTAACCCTTTTGTAAAAGGTTACAAAAAATTAGCTTCAACTTTCGTCCCGGCTGATTGCGGATTTGCGAGATCACAGAAAATCCGTAAATTCCACGAGCGGAACAAATTTTTAGCCTAGTAGTGCCTCACATCGCGCTAATGTTCAGTTGGTAACTTTTCAAGCCCACAGATGGGCCTCGCTGTGTGGAATGCGTGCAGAATCCATACGCTGCTGTCCCATGTTCCTGGCCCGTAGTCAAGACCGCATGGCCCCCGGTTCTTTCAGGGTGGTGCTCCTTCCGCGGCATGGGCCGCCGCATAAATATTCCAGCTCCAAGGTACCCAACGTACAAAGGAGCACCCGGACCTCAGCTGCACACAAGGAGCCTTAAATGGTAAGCACGCCTCCAGCACCACGATATCCTTTGACTGTTCAAACTGCCCTGGATGCCTGACGCGTTTCCAAGTGTCCCCACTTCTCTTCAGAGGCTTTGGCAGTTATGAAGGAGCGCTTGAGGCACCACACCCCTTCTTGCTTAGATGCACACCCTTGATGGGACTTATGGGACTTGTAGTGCCTCACGTCGCGCTAATGTTCAGTTGGTAACTTTTAAATCCCACAGATGAGCCTCGCTGAGTGGAATGTGTGCAGAATCCATACCCTTCTGTCCCATGTTCTCGGCCCGTAGCCAAGACCGCATGGCCCCTAGTTCTTTCAGGGTGGTGCTCCTTCAGCGGCATGGGCCACCGCGTAACTATTACAGCTCCGAGGTACCCAACGTACAAAGGAGCACCCGGACCTCAGCTGCACACAAGGAGCCTTAAATGGTAAGCACGCCTCCAGCACCACGATATCCTTTGACTGTTCAAACTGCCCTGGATTCCTGACGCGTTTTGAAGTATCCCCACTTCTCTTCGAAGGCTTTGGCAGTTATGAAGGAGCGCTTGAGGCACCACACCCCTTCTTGCTTAGATGCACACCCTTTGTTAGGAATCGAGCTAGTCCTGTTTCAATGACCATGCCTTGCTATCATGTGACCAGGGGTAGGGAGATAAATAGTCAGTCCTACCTTTAGCTCATTGCTCGATATTGCCAGTGTTTGGATTCCCTTCCTGGTTGTTGGATGCTGGAGGCTGCAGAGCTGATTTTTTCCTCTCTGTGGTCCTTTCCCTTGTTTGCTGAGCTGTACCCTCTCACGGGCTCGTGAGGAGGGCCATTCCTGTTTTTTACCACGTTCCCGTCCCTTCCCCGTCTTTTCTCTCCTGTATTAGGTATTTAGAGGTATCCTGGTATCCCTCCCTTTTTCCCTTTCTTTCCTCTTCACGTCACTGGGGGGTTTAGTTTTGCTTTCTGTTTTTTGATTGAGTGAACCGGGGGCTCCCGGTCGATCTAGCGAGCCTGCCAGCTTTTCGCGGTAGTGCTGAGAACCGCCGCTTCACATTAGCGCGTCCCCACCTCAGCGCTATCCGCCTCCTTGTTTGCGGAAGTGACGTTTCGGGTCACTCCGCGACGGTTCTGATTTTACACAAGCGCTGTTTGGAAAGCGCACGGAGGGTTCCCTTGTCTCTGCCCCTTCGGATTCAGGAAGTCCTCTAACGGGGTTTTTTTGGTAGTGGCTGCTTGCCTTCCCTGACCTTTTTCCCCGGTTTAACTTTTACAGCGCCAGTGTCATGCCCCATGCTCCCACATTGATACTGCTATAGTCTATACAGCAGTCCGAACCTTACAACGTTTGTTTTTTCACGTTACACAGCATCTTTGCGAGGCCAAGCCTGCATAATACCCAGGTGAGAGGGGCTAACTGGTGGACAAGGCATGGTCATTGGGGGTTGATATTAGTAGTGCCCAGTGTATGTACAACGTGTTGTTTTTCCCTACTTGTGCTGCAGGTGCAGAAGCGTAAAGAACGTGGGAGCAGTGTCCTGGTGCTGTCAAGGGTGGCAGACTTGGTGTCTTCTTCATAAAGCCACCCTCTTTTCTAGTCCATAGGTGCACCCACAGTGTGGTTCCTGTGGGTGTCCAGTGGGCAGGAGAAGGGGACTGGTGCATGCTACGTCCCTGCAGTGTTTGGGCCGGTTGGGGATCTAACACCCTTGATGGGACTTAAGGTACTTGTAGTTCCTCACGTCGCACTAATGTTTAGTTGGTAACTTTTCAAGCCCACAGATGGGCCTCGCTGTGTCCCATAAATCCCATCTAGGGCGTGCATCTAAGCAAGAAGGGGTGTGGTGCCTCAAGCGCTCCTTCATAACTGCCAAAGCCTCTGAAGAGAAGTGGGGACACTTCAAAACGCGTCAGGCATCCAGGGCAGTTTGAACAGTCAAAGGATATCGTGGTGCTGGAGGCGAGCTTACCATTTAGGGTTCCTTGTGTGCAGCTGAGGTCCGGGTGCTCCTTTGTACATTGGGTACCTCGGAGCCTGAATATTTACGCGGCGGCCCATGCTGCGGAAGGAGCACCACCCTGAAAGAACCGGGGGCCATGCAGTCTTGACTACGGGCTGAGAACATGGGACAGCAGCGTATAGACTCTGCACGCATTCCACACAGCGAGGCCAATCTGTGGGCTTGAAAAGTTACCAACTGAACATTAGCGCGACGTGAGGCACTACAAGTCCCATAAGTCCCATCTAGGGCATGCATCTAAGCAAGAAGGGGTGTGGTGTCTCAAGCGCTCCTTCATAACTGCCAAAGCCTCTGAAGAGAAGTAGGGACACTTTGAAACGCGTCAGGCATCCAGGGCAGTTTGAACAGTCAAAAGATATTGTGGTGCTGGAGGCATGCTTACCATTGAAGGCTCCTTTTGTGCAGCTGAGGTCCGGGTGCTCCTTTGTACGTTGGGTACCTCAGTGCTGGAACATTTACGCGGTGGCCCATGCCGTTGAAGGAGCACCACCCTGAAAGAACTGGAGGCCATGCGGTCTTGACTACGGGCCAAGAACATGGGACAGCAGCGTATGGATTCTGCACCCATTCCACACAGCGAGGCCCATCTGTGGGCTTGAAAAGTCACCAACTGAACATTAGCGCGGCGTGAGGCACTACAAGTCCCATAAGTCCCATCTAGGGCGTGCATCTAAGCTAGAAGGGGTGTGGTGCTTCAAGCGCTCCTTCATAACTGCCAAAGCCTCTGAAGAGAAGTGGGGACACTTCGAAACGCGTCAGGCATCCAGGGCAGTTTGAACAGAAAAAGCATATCGTGGTGCTGGAGGCATGCTTACCATTTAAGGCTCCTTGTGTGCAGCTGAGGTCCGGGTGCTCCTTTGTACGTTGGGTACCTCGGAGCTGAAATATTTACGCGGCGGTCCATGCTGCGAAACGAGGACCACCCTGAAAGAACCGGGGGCCATGCGGTCTTGACTATGGGCCGAGAACATGGGACAGCAGCGTATGGATTCTGCACGCATTCCATACAGCGAGGCCCGTCTGTGGGCTTGAAAAGTTACAAACTGAACATTAGCGCGACGTGAGGCACTACAAGTCCCATAAGTCCCATCTAGGGCGTGCATCTAAGCAAGAAGGGGTGTGGTGCCTCAAGTGCTCCTTCATAACTGCCAAAGCCTCTGAAGAGAAGTGGGGACACTTCGAAAAGCGTCAGGCATCCAGGGCAGTTTGAACAGTCAAAGGATATCGTGGTGCTGGAGGCGTGCTTATCATTTAAGGCTCCTTGTGTGCAGCTGAGGTCCGGGTGCTCCTTTGTACGCTGGGTACCTCGGAGCTGGAATATTTACGCGGCGGCCCATGCCATTGAAGGAGCACCACCCTGAAAGAACCGAAGGCCATACGGTCTTGACTACTGGTCGAGAACATGGGACAGCAGGGTATGGATTCTGCACGCATTCCACACAGCGAGGCCCATCTGTGGGCTTGAAAAGTTACCAACTGAACATTAGCGCGACGTGAGGCATAACAAGTCCCATAAGTCCCATCTAGGGTGTGCATCTAAGCAAGAAGGGGTGTGGTGCCTCAAGCGCTCCTTCATAACTGCCAAAGCCTCTGAAGAGAAGTGGAGACACTTTGAAATGCATCGGCATCCAGGGCAGTTTAAACAGTCAAAGGATATCGTGGTGCTGGAGGCGTGCTTACCATTTAAGGCTCCTTGTGTGCAGCTGAGATCTGGGTGCTCCTTTGTACGTTGGGTACCTCGGAGCTGGAATATTTACGCGGCGGCCCATGCCGCGGAACGAGGACCACCCTGAAAGAACCGGGGGCCATGCTGTCTTGACTCGGGCCGAGAACATGGGACAGCAGTGTATGGATTCGGCACGCATTCCACACAGCGAGGCCCATCTGTGGGCTTGAAAAGTTACCAACTGAACATTAGCGCGACGTGAGGCAATACAAGTCCCATAAGTCCCATCTAGGGCATGCATCTAAGCAAGAAGGGGTGTGGTGCCTCAAGCGCTCCTTCATAACTGCCAAAGCCTCTGAAGAGAAGTGGGGACACTTCGAAATGCGCCAGGCATCCAGGGCAGTTTAAACAGTCAAAGGATATCGTGGTGCTGGAGGCGTGCTTACCATTTAAGGCTCCTTGTGTGCAGCTGAGGTTCGGGTGCTCCTTTGTACGTTGGGTGCTCATGCCTTGTTGTCGAGTTTGCCCTATAAAATATTGCAAGGAAAAATAAAGTTGGGAAACTCGAGTTCACACACTACTGAACGCGCACTCTTAATTGCATCAGCAGTGCACTGTGAATCGGAGCGTTTCACAGGCCTGTCACAGATAAGAAATGCTATCAAAACGAAATCCTACAAAACAATATACTACTGGCCGGCAGCATTTCATAACCGGACAACGTCAGGACGGGCTGCTAGTATATATATATATATATATTCACTGAAAAAACCATAGGTGTCAGGGGTGGTATAGTTAGCTGGACATTTCATTCGTACAAAACCATTGAAATTCGTCCATTATAGTTAGTTGTACTAACTATAACTCGCATGTTCGCAGTTCACTCCTGATGATGTCACATATTACATCATTCATGATATGGTCAGTGACATCAGTGATAACATTACTGATGACATCTCAAATGACATCACTGATGACATAACTGATGACATCATCCAGTGAATGTGGTTTACTTCTATTTTTAAATAAGTATTATATATATAGGAATCTGCATTGAAGAGTAAGTGGATGTATACGTGTCTGGATGGAGCATTTAGTATCACTGTGATTGACTGTATAAGTGACAAATTTAAAGTGACTCACTAAATTTATGGGATAGTAATTTAACAGTGTGAATATCTGTATCACTCTGTCTCTTGTTGTGTAGACTACTGCATAAGTTGGTTACTAGCTAAGTGAAACTCTATATTAGTTTTTAATTAGTTAAGTGAGAATTTGAATATGAGAGTAAATGTGTGTGTGTTTGGCTGGGAGGTGTGTGACTGTCCAAAGATGTGTAAATAGTTGATTTAGTAGGCATATTATGTTAAGACTGCATGTGGAAACAGTTGTTTGGGTAAGTGAATCTCTTTATGGGTGTGTTGATGAGTAAATATATTTCTCATTGATATATATCCAAGAAAGTAGAAATATAAACGGCAGTGTATGTGACAGTTGTATATAAATAGGTATACAGAAGACTCAGTGATTGTATGCATGACTGTATGGATAACTGTATACTTGTAATAGTGATTTTATGACACACTAAGTATGAGTTACTATCTATATGAATAAATAAAGTGGTGTTTGTATAAGTGTGTAGCTGAGTAAATTTAAGTATGATCAATTGTTTGCATAAGTCAATAGGATGACTGTATAAGTGAATAGGATGTGTGCTGGTATGTAATGTCAATATAGGTGTATAAGTATAGGTAATAGTGTTCTATTGATCTTTTTCTACATGTATGATTGAATCTATAGGTAAGTGTTTAGATATGTGTGTAGATCTACAAATCACTGAGTGGGTTTTTAGAAATTTGTATTGGTGTGTCAATGGTTTAAACATGGTACTCTATACTTTATAGTGAGTGATGAAAGGTTATACTAGTGTATGATGAGGTGTATCAGATTGTCACTTGGATGATGTCATCTGGGATGTCATCAGTGATGTCACTGACCATGTCATGAATAATGTAATATGTGACATCATCAGCAGTGGAATGTGGGCGCGTGAGTTATAGTTAGTACAACTAACTATAACGGAGGAATTTCAATGGTTTTGTAAGAGTGAAGTGTCCAGCTAACTATAACACCCCTTAAACCTATTTTTTTTTTAGTGAATTTCTAAGGTCTTTTAAATGATAATTCCTAACTATAATGTGCCTGAAACCTATGGTTTTTTTCAGTGAATTTCAAAGGTTTTTTCAATGACAATTTTTAAATATATTAATTGTTATATTTAATTTTTGGATACTGGTTTTCTACATTTTTTAAACTATTTATTTTTACATATTTTATTTTTTAAATTACATATTGAAAGTCTAATATTGTTTTTTTATTTTATATTTTTAAAAATATAATAATAATATTTTTTTATTGGTTTAAAAAATAAAAATAAATTGGGAGTCGCGCACCCAAAGCGTACCTTTCTCGATCACTGCGTGGAACCTAGCCTCCATTTTAGGATTGTTATGTAGGATCCATGTAGGGTGTGCGATGGGTGCGTATTTCCCTGCGCAATTCCTATGTGACTGGTACGCGATTCCAAGCGCATATGCGACATATACGTATTACATTACGCAATGCTCCCTTCCACGTGATGTCATATACATGTAAAACAAGGTGGGTGCGCGACTCCCACAAAAAATGTTATGTCTAAAAAGATATATATATATATGTACTTAACATAAATGTTAGGGCAAGACATTATCTGAGCTAATCATAAAAATAATATACTTTTACTTTTAATAAACCTATTAAGCATGGGTGAATTTTGCGAATTCGTGATACGCGGATTTGCAAATTCGCAATCCGCAAAATTCACGAATTTGTGCGAATTTGCTGATTTTTTATTTTTTGCGTGCTCGCGGGTTTTCGCGGGGCACTTTGCGTGTTCGCGGGTGTTCGCGGGGCGCTTTGCGTGTTCGCAGGTTTTTTTTTTTGCCTGGTTAATCACTGCCACCCTCTCGTTTTTTATGCCCTTCTGCCCTCTGTACCACTCGTTTCTGTGCCCTTCTGCCCTCTGCCCCACAAATTTTTTATCCCCTTCTGCCCTCTATCCCACTTTTGTGCCCTTCTGCCCTCAGCCCCACTTAGAATGGCGCCGGCAAGCTGCCCGCGCCATTCTAAAATAGCTACAAAGAGCTTCAACAGGAAGCTCTAATAGATAAAGTGAAGCAGGTGCTCGAGTTGAAGGTCAAATTAAGCTACACAATCATTAATCACCCCAAGTTTGGGGTGATTAATGATTGTGTAACTGAATTTGACCTTCAACTCAAGCACCTGCTGTACTTTATCTATTAGAGTTTCCTGTTGAAGCTGACTTTTGTAACTATTTTAGAATGGCTCTGGCAGCTTGCCGGCGCGATTCTAAAAGAGTTACAAAAGTCAGCTTGAACTTTTGACCCAATTTTTCAATTTCAATTTGCGGGTTTATATCGCGCTAGGATCATCTCCCGGAGGAGTATCTCCGCGCCTTTGAGAACCTTTTAAGCTTGTATCAATAGGCAGGCAGATGGCAGTAATTACTTAGGAAATAAAAAGGTTTTTAACTGTTTCCTAAATAAGAGATACTCCTGACAGAGTCTCAAAGAAAGAGGAAGGCTGTTCCACAATCTTGGTCCGGCAATGGACAGAGCTCTTCCACCTTGTCTGGTCTTTCTGGCTCTTGGAACTTGTAAGAGACCTTGTTCACTGGATCGCAAGGATCGAGCGGGCCTATAGAGAGAGAATCTATTATTTAGATACTCTGGGCCTTTGTTCTGGAGACTTCTATGTATAGTGCACCCTATCTTGTATTTCACCCTTTGTTTGATAGGTAGCCAGTGTAGGGTGTTCAGAAGAGGCTTCGACGGTGTGCGGGGAGGCTGATTTAGGACAAGACGGGCCGCCGTATTCTGGACTACCTGCAATCTCGCGATAACTCCCTCGTTTACTGACAGGAGCATCCCGTTGCAGTAGTCCAGTCGACTCAGTATAAGGGCCTGCACTAACGTTCTCCTAGTTGTATCAGGGAGCAAGGGGAAGACTTTCCTCAGCATAGCGATCACATGGAAACATGAGCCCACTACTTGATTGCTGTTTTGTTTTAAAGAGAGCTCCTGGTCCAGACGCACACCGAGATTTTTTCCCACCTGCTTTGGCTCTGGGACTGGGCCAAGGTCTTGCGGCCACCAGTCTGGGGACCATAGGAGCTTTGCCTCACCGAACAGCATCACCTCCGTTTTTGCCACATTGCATTGCAGGAAGTTTGATGCCATCCAGTGAGCTACTGCCTTCATCCCCGAGGAGAAAGAGTTCCTGACCGTATCCGTAAGATGTTTAAACGGGAAGAGGAGTTGGGTGTCTCATGATGTTTGCCAGGGGGGCCACATAGATATTAAACAGGGTCGGGCTTAAGCAAGACCCCTGTGGCACCCCCTTTGAGATCCCCAACTCCTCTGACCGGTAGGCACCCAAGGTGACAGTCTGGGTGCGTCGGTCAGGAAACTCCTCAACCATGCCAGAGCTACACCTTCCAGACCGATGTTAACAAGTCTGGTGGTCATGATGTCATGAGACACGGTGTCGAACGCCGCAGACAGATCCAGCAGAACCAGGATGACGGAATGACCCCCATCCTGGTACATACGTAGATCGTCTGCGACTGACAGCAAGGCGGTCTCGGTGCTATGTCTCGGCCTGAAGCCCGACTGAGAGGAATCCAGTCCATGTGTCTCCTCAACAAATCTGGACAGATGTCCATTAACAAACTTCTCCATCATCTTGCCCATAAAGGGGAGGAGAGAGATGGGTCGCAGGTTGGCAAGATCCGTCCAAGGAATGGTGGTATTTTTCCTTAGCGGTCTTACCAATGCCCGTTTCCAATCTCTCGGGACTTCTCCCGTGCTTAATGACAGATTAATCAGTTTCTGTATGTCTGGACCAAGAATATCAGCCAGCATAGGCATGATCCGGGCGGGAACAGTATCCTGCGGACTACCGCTCTTAATTACTTTTATAAGGGAGATGACTTCTTCCAAAGAAATAGGGGGAAAGTTTTTTAAACGATTGGCCAGTGTGTTCTGCTGAATACTATTGTGAGGGAGGTTGTTAGGATCGGCCACTTCCATTGATTTAGTGGCCAATATCTTGGCATAGATCGTGTCAATTTTATTCATCCGCTCGCGGATTTTGCGGGAAATTCGCGAATCTCGCGGATTGCGAATTTACCGAAAATCCGCAAAATCCGCGAGCGGAACGGATTTTCCGCCCATGCTTAAAACCTATATTACTTTTAAATATAATTTCGGGAAGTCGCGTTGGGTACGGTGCGCGGACCCCATGTGACCTAAAAAAAAGAGATTTGATTGGTTCATAACACTTTCTATACTCACTATTGAAGGACCCCACCCATTTCAATAATTCTTATTAGACCTTCTTTGGAGGAACAACTCTCTACAGAGAAGAACCTTTTTTTTTGGTCATTGCACACCTCGTTTTGATTTTTATTGAAAAATAATGGCTTCAGCACAGCAGCAATCATCTGATTCTGAACATTCAAGCGATGATGGATTTGTGCCTGAACCTGCACGCCCTGAGAGGTATACATCAGTCATCTGGAAAAAATTTAAATTTCCTGAAGGACAAAAAAAAGTGAATGCAACAAAAGTCACTTGTAACATTTTTAAAAATTTGTAAAAAGTTCATCTCACGTGGAGATCCAAACAAGAAGTACTCAGTGATTTGTAGATCTACACACACATGTAATCTGTATTGATTATATATATAAATATATAACTACCCACTGGCAACTGCCAGTAGGTAATATATATATATATATATATATATATATATATATATATATATATATATATATATATATATATATATATATTCAATGAAAAAACCATAGGTTATAGGCCATATATAGTTAGGAATTAGCATTTACAAAACCTTATTTTACTCGCATAAAACCATTGAAATTCCATATATAGTTAGCTAACTATAAGCGCTAACTATATATCGCGCACCCGCAATCCACTGCTGATGATGTCACATATTACATCATTCATGACATGGTCAGTGACATCACTGATGACATCACTGATGACATCTCAAATGACATCACTGATGACATCACTGATCACAACATCCAGTGATTGTATGTGTCTGTAAAGTTTAAATATGTTTTACATATTGAAGAATGAGTGGATGTATAAGTGTCTGGATGAAGAATTTAGTAGGTGCATGACTGACTGTATGAGTGAGTGATTAAATGTGTCTCACTGAGTACATGGGTTAGTGACTAAACTGTCTTAATTCGTGCATCAGTATGTTTGATGTTGTGTAAGCTGCTGCATGTGTTGATCAGTAGCTATAAGAGTGGCCATATGGGTTATTGATTGGTTGCCCAAATATTTGAATGGGAGGCTGAGTGTGTGTGTGGGTGGCTGGGAGGTGCGTGACTCTGTGCATAGATGTGTAAGCAGTTGATTCACTAGGAGTATGAGTTCAAAAGTGCATGTGGAAACAGCTATATGGGCGGTTGACTGTGCATGGGTGTGTTGGTGAGTGAATGGATTTCTCATTGCTACATGTGCAAGTAAGTACGTATGTAAAACACAATACATGTGAGAGTTGAGATATATAAATAACTGAACATAAGAGCCAGTGAATGTGTGAGTGGCTGTATCGATCACTGTGAGCTTGTATCAGGGATTATATAAGAGAGTAAATATGTGTTATTATATGTTTGAATAAGTAAGATGTGTATAACTGTATAGTTGAGGAAATGGAGGTGTGATTGATTCTTTGCATGACTGACTAGGTGTGTGAGTAACTCCATGGATGAGTGACAGTCTGTGAGTGTCTGTTTATACTGAGTGTATGTAAGGTTATATTAGAGTCTGAAGAGGTTCATTGTATTATCACATGAGTGATGTGATCAGTGATGACAAATGAGATGTCATCAGTGATGTCATTTGAGTTGTCATCAGTAATGTCATCAGTGATGTCATTTGAGATGTCATCATTGATATCATTTGAGTTGTCATCAGTGATGTCATTTGAGATGTCATCAGTGATGTCATCAGTGATGTCACTGACCATGTCATGAATGATGTAATATGTGACATCATCAGCAGTGGATTGCGGGTGCGCGATATATAGTTAGCGCTTATAGTTAGCTAACTATATATGGAATTTCAATGGTTTTATGCGAGTAAAATAAGGTTTTGTAAATGCTAATTCCTAACTATATATGGCCTATAACCTATGGTTTTTTCATTGAATTTTCAAGGTTTTGTAAATGCAAATTCCTAACTATATATCCACTATAACCTATGGTTTTTTCTGTGAATTTCATTGGTTTTTTAATAGCAAATATGAAAAGCTTTAAAATGTCAAGTACGTGATAGATAAAAACATTTTCGTATTTATGCACGCTGATGTGCTTTGAACGCTGCCCCCCCCCCTCCCCTCTTTTGCCTTAGTAGTACTCTCTCTTTGCAGATACTGAAGGGTAGTTAACGCAGGCCTTTACCCCCGTTGTAATCCGTCGTGCCTCCTTGTCTCTCCATTTGATTGATTGTTGTCCAAGCATTTACTGTTTTAGAATTGGTTCTCTTTGGATCATTCTCTATTTACAAACAAGCACAAAGTCGCAATACTCTGTTTAGTCTTTGCAGATAGTGAAAAATCGTGTAAAAAAATAAAAGTAATCGAGCAAAATCAGTAGGCCACTAATTGGATCTCTTTTTGACCTCGCTAAAATAGAAATATTAGGAACAACCCTTCTTGAGAAATACGAAAATAGTGAGATGAACTGAGCTCCACACCATGAGGGCTGCAAGACAGCTCGGCTCCATCACCCATCCCGCACAAAATAATGACAAACCCTATGCAAATATTAAAAATATAGACAACACACCAGCAAAGAAACAGGGTAAAACATTTTATTAAAAAACTATTTACATAACGTTGGTTTATAAGATGATATCAGTAGTGGACCGATGTGTGAATAGATCGAAAACAGCACAAGGCTCCAAGATCCGGATAGCAAGCTCCTGGATGTTGGGTGCCATAGTTTAGAGTTCTGAATTTCAGCCTTTTTCAATGCCTGTGCTTTGTTGAATCAAAATGGCGGCTTGACACAAAGCTGACTCAAGCGTTGTTACTGATGCTATGCAGACCAAAACTGGTTTTCAGTTTGTACATTTTTCTAGATTTTTCAATCCAAGTTTGGTTGACTTTGTAGAACGATGGCTTCAGATTTTCAACATACGGTGTGGTGGCGCTAACTGGGAGGGGGCGCTTCGCTCCTGCCCCCTCCCCAAGTAAGATTTTCATACGTGAAAGTACGTTAATGGTTTTGGTCCCTGAGATGCTTCGATGTCACTACCATTCTCAAATAGCATAAGTTCTGGATGTTGGGTGCCATAGTTAAGAGTTCTGAGCAGCGCTTGTAACACTGTCTGAAGCTTATTTCCACCTACTGCAGCTTCACTATTCTCAAAGTAAGTGAGTGTCGTTTGTGGACCTGACTGCATTAGAAAACAATGTGATATGTTACCTTCCTAAACAGCTTGACGGAGGCCCCTGAGGGGCGGTGTGATGGCCATGGACTCGGAGAAGACGCTTGGCTCCGACACCCTCCCCAAGTCTTATAGCACTGGTGTAGCCTGAGATCGCCCCCGACATAGGCGGCCGGCTCCCGGGGTCCGGCGGAACTTTTTGCCTTTTGATGACTCTTCAATTCTGGACCTTGTCTCAAAATCCGTTTGACCTGAAGACAAGCTGTAGTGGGGCGCCCCTTTATCGTTTTAGTTGCCATTCCGCCCGCTTTTGCTACACTGTGCCTCTTCCGCCATTCAGCTGTTTTCCGCCCGCTCTTGCGACTACAGCGTCTCGCTCACCATGTAGTTGAGATGCGCCCGCTCTTGCGGTGCAGCGATAGGCGGCTGCCACACGACTCTCAAAATGGCGGCCGGCTCTTCGGTTTTGGGCCTGGTCCACTAAAATGGCCCTGGGACACCTTGGAACTCGGACGCTTGTCTGCTAGGGCTTGGGTCCCATTCTCGAAAAGCGTCCCCTCAGCCGTGAAGATTCTACAAAAGTCTTGGGGGCCTCCGACTCCCGCAGGCTTCTGGTGGGGAGCGGCTGCCATGATTGCTCGTGGAATGGCCACGACGGAGCTACGAGATGGTAGTGGTCTCATGCTGACGCCAGCTTTAGTCTGAAACATCCAGAAACACTGTAGACTACCAATTCGATCAGTTCCGGTAGCGCCCCAACATGACCCGGAAGAGAAGAACTTGCCCTCCCCTCTTTGACTGATGGTTCTTGTTGCCTGTCCCCTCTGTTGTCATTTAACAGAACTTTTTGGACTGCTGAAAGGGGTTGTGTTCTGAACGGTGGTTGGTGGAGACATTTAGACTATATTCTTGACCTACGTTGTCGCGTAATGCGTTTTATGACACGCCGCGTTAGCGCACCCGGAAGTGATCCGAGGCGCGGCGCGCAGCGCGTAACGTAAGCATAACAGGTCATGTGACTTGTTAATAAAACTTTTCATTGGTTCATTTTACTTTTGTTAATTTAATGATGAAAAGCTTGGTCATATGACCTAAAAATTACGCTTTTTATTATTTTCGAACAATATTTTTTTTTCAAACATATGTTATAATATTCCAGGCTAATGTACTTTCCCGGAAAATTTACAACTGTCTTGCAAGTAAAATATATTCCTTTTTCGAGAAAAAGGGCGTTTCTTCCTTCCATGACGGAGCCGTTGAGTAAAAGAGATTCGGCCTGCTGTCTTAGTCGCCGATACGCCTGATTATCAGATTCTTATCGATCACTTTATGTTGCAGACATGAAAAACACAACTGCCCTTGACCATTTATCTTTACTGCGTTCCTACATATTATACCTTTTATCCGTCATGTAATTGGACTGCTTTATTTCACTTGCCTTTTACTGATTCCAAAACAGTCACTAAAAGTAAAAACTTTACAAATGAAAATACTACTACCGTGTTTTGTTTTAAAAACCTTTATTGTGAAAATGTCAGTATACAAATACGGGCCTATAACCACGTGGGCCGGCCACGGAGCAAACTCAAATCGTATATGATGAGGAGACATTTACACTGTAGAGGAACGTAACGAGCGGGCCATTAGGTGACAAGAACAAAGGTGTCTAACAGTTGCGGAATCGGTGGACGTACATTTTGTAATTAAAATACGACAGGGCCACTTACAATAACATTTTCTAGATATACATTTGCGGGCAAAGAGTTACGAGTCCCATTTATACCGGCGCCATTTTGGGCGAGGCCGGGCAGGTCCAAGATATAGTCAAAATGTCTCCACCAACCATTGGCCAGACCAGAACCCCTTTCGGCCCTTTATGTTACAAGATGGTGTCTTCTATTCAGAAAATATTGGTGGCAGCATTTTGAAAGGAAACAGAAACAGCCGTTCTCCTAGTGAGTTTCACATTGTTACATTTAGGAAGAATGTTGAAGAGTAGTATGTGGAAAATCTGAAGCCATTTTTCTACAAACTCTCAATCAGACTTAGATGGAAAAAAAACCTGAAGAATGTACAAACTGAAAACCAATTTTTGTCTGTATAGCACCAACAGTAACGCTTGAGTCAGCTTTGTGTCAAGCCGCCATTTTCATTCAATCAATAGCGTCCCCCTGCACACATTCAGGGACCTGGTCGTGTCTTTAGATGAAACGCATTGTAGGAAAAGAAGCAGAAAGGAAAAGGAAAAAATTTCCGCCGGACCTAGTGAAGCTGCAGCAGGTGCAAATAAGCTTCAGACAGTCTTACAAGCACTGCTCAGAACTCTCAACTGAGGCACTCAACATCCAGGACTTGCCATTCGGATCTTAGCGCCTTGTATTTTTGTTTTGTTCTTGATGGAGGGGAAACAACAAAAAACAGGCATTGAAAACGGCTCAACTGGAGCAAAAAAAAAATTACTTCTTGGGTGCATTAGGGCATTTATGATTTTCGAATGCCGTATTCATCAGGTTGGTGCTCATGTTGCCATAGGACAGCATAGCACCACAGTGTATACAAGTTAACTTCATATGTTCAGATGAGGCAGGTGGCATATTTAGCATTCACCTTCTTTGATCCAGGAGGGATGGAGAAAAACTGCCAGATGAAACTTGAAACTTGGCCATCCAGATCTCGGCACATCGGTCCGCTACTGACAGTGACCGCAACTCAGCTGGACACGCCGTCTTTCGGCGCAGCATTGTAGGATGGCCACACCAGTGCGGCAATTTGCTGGACACCACATCGGTGCCATCCGCATCTCGACGCGTTGTGCTGCCTTCGGCCTATTCGCACATCGGTCCGCTACTGACAGTGACCGCAACTCAGCTGGACACGCCGTCTTTCGGCGCAGCATTGTAGGATGGCCACACCAGTGCGGCAATTTGCTGGACACCACCTCGGTGCCATCCAGATCTCGGCGCGTTCATTCATTCAATAGCGTCCCCCTGCACACATTCAGGGACCTGGTCGTGTCTTCAGAAGAAACGCATTGTAGGAAAAGAAGCACAAAGGAAAAGGCAACAAGTTCCGCCGGACCTAGTGAAGCTGCAGCAGGTGCAAATAAGCTTCAGACAGTTCTACAAGCACTTCTCAGAAATCTCAACTGAGGCACTCAACATCCAGGACTTGCCATTCGGATCTTGGCGCCTTGTGCTGGTTCCGACCTATTCACACATCAGTCCGCTACTGACATCACCTCATAAGCCAACGGGGCACCCCACGCCGACTTCCGGCGCAGCATTGTAGGATGGCCACACCAGTGCAGCCACTTGCTGGACACCACCTCGGTGCCATCCGGATCTCAGCGCGTTCGAGTCACTGTGCCGGAAGAGTAACCGGAACTCAGCTGAACACGCCGTCTTTCGGCGCAGCATTGTAGGATGGCCACACCAGTACGGCAATTTGCTGGACACCACCTCGGCGCCATCCGGATCTCGGCGCGTTCGAGTCACTGTACCGCAACAGTGACCGCAATTCAGCTGGACACGCCGTCTTTCGGCGCAGCATTGTAGGATGGCCACACCAGTGCGGCAATTTGCTGGACACCACCTCGGTGCCATCCGGATCTCGGCGCGTTGTGCTGCCTTCGGCCTATTCGCACATCGGTCCGCTACTGACGCCGCCTCACGTGCCAACGGATTTTCTACGCTTTTTGTAGCCCTATGTCGCATAACAGGTCATGTGACTTGTTTATAAAACTTTTCATTGGTTCATTTTACTTTTGGTTTCCTAAAGATGGAAGGCTTGGTCATATGACCTAAAAATAACACTTTTCATTGGTTTAGAACATTTTTTTTTCCCAAACGATGAAAGCCCCACCTTGTTTCTGGATCATTCAGACTGAAGCTGGCGTCAGCATGAGAGCACCACCATCTCGTGGCTCCGTCGTGGTCATTCCGCGAGCAATCATGGCAGCCGCTCCCCACCGGAAGCCTGCGGGAGTCGGGGGCCCCCAAGACTTTTATACAATCTTCACGGCTGAGGGGACGCTTTTCGAGAATGGAGCCCAAGCCCTAGCAGGCAAGCGTCCGACTTCCAAGGTGTCCCAGGGCCATTTCAGTGGACCAGGCCCAAAACCGAAGAGCCGTCCGCCATTTTGACAGCCATGTGGCAGCCGCCTATCGCTGCACTGCAAGAGTGGGAGCAACTCCACAACATGGTGAGCGAGACGCTGTGGCCGCAAGAGCGAGCGCAACTCAGCTAGATGGCCGCCACCTGGGGAGACCCGTTCACGCCGCCTCCCCCCCCCCGGGCCGCCGCACGCCAATTTTCGGAGCAGCATTGTAGGATACCAAAACCAGTGCGGCAGTTTACTGGACATCACCTGGGTGCCTGTCGTACATGTTGTGTCAGCCATGTGACACTGGACACAGACCGCTACTGACGAGGCCTCCCCCCGCACCACCCGGGACGCCCCACGCTGTTTTTCTGTGCTGCATTGTAGGATCCCTAAACCAGTGCGGCACCCAGGCGACATCACCTGGGTGCCGTCCAGAACTCTGCACGTTGTGCTGCCTTGGGACTATTCGCACAACAGACCGCTACTGACGAGGCCTCCCCCCGCCCCACCCGGGACGCCCCACGCCAATTTTCGGAGCAGCATTGTAGGATCCCTAAACCAGTGCGGCACCCAGGCGACATCACCTGGGTGCCGTCCAGAACTCTGCACGTTGTGCTGCCTTGGGACTATTCGCACAAAAGACAGCTTCTAACCATTGTTGCTTTTTGTGTTAATAAATGTTTAAATGTTTTTAGTTTTTGTTCTGTTCATTATCGTTAAAAGTTAATAAAGTTTTATAATCTTACTTTGTTGGAGTGTTATCTATTTTTTGAAAAACGGGTGAATGGGGCCTTGAATCGGGTTATTGTCATGTGTGGGCTTTGGAAGTGTGCTGCTGCAGGATCGGACATTTCAAACTCAAATGCACGTTCTTTTTCTTACCTTTCCGAAGCATGGAGCGCAATAGCAAGCAGAGAAAGGGTGATGCACGTGTTGAACACTACCTGACCTGGCAAGTTGCTGGCAGTGCCCCCCCGCCCGCTCCTGAAAGAGGGCACACACACACCGCCGCCCCGAGTACTTCAGAAATCTTTAAAAGACCATGCGCTTGTTCATGAGGCTTAAATGGTTTATCACCTCTTCTAGAACCCCTACATCGACCCTCTGACGTTTCATGGAAAAATTACCATGTAACACAATACCAAGCCCTATCAGCTGAAACCCCCAAGGAATCGTGGGGCATATTAGCAAGGGGGTTTATCTCCCCTTTTTTGGCTTTAAAAACCATGAAAGCGGAGATAAAATTATTTCCCTATTATCAAGCTGTCGCTAACACCAGTTAGTGACACCTAAAAGGAGATAGCGACCATCTTGGGCCCGGCTTTGCATGTCAGTGATACTTATCACTAATGACATGCAAAGTGGCGTGCCAAGATGTTAGCGACTGGAAACAGTCCCTAACATCGCTACCTTCTATTACCAACTTTTGGAGATATTCGCACTAAGCGCGAATATCTCCAAAAGCTAACACCTGCCCTGAGCAGGTTTTAGCCATGTTATCCAATGGGAGGTGGATAACATGGCTAAGAGCATTAGGTCGATAATACATGAATATCGCTGACTTTTCTGCGATAATAGCAAGGTTTATCTGCGATAAAAATCGCCGATGTGCGGCGATAATTTTTGTCTCTAAACAAGTTATAGACAAAAATTATCGCTAGTTGTTAGTAATATGCCCCCGGGTTTTTGCTTGCAGAAATCGGGAGGCGGGAGACTAGCACTGAAATCAGTACTCACACGCCTGAATCAGGAGGATTGGCATGTCTGAATTCTCTACAGCTGGGGCCATAAACTACATCCGCAGGGGTAGGTGATAGCCTGGGACCAGCCTGGCATCTAAAATGGCTGCCGTGCACGACAAAATTGTGGCATTCGAAAAAAGGCAAGATGGCGCAGCCGCTGGAAGAGATGTATCAACATATATCAGCCTCCTCAGCCACCCTCAGGAAACATAGGGGATTAGGATACGTCTCCCGCACCCCCTTATACCTAGTAATTTAATTTACGAAGCACAAAATGGCGAATTCCCGTTTCGCTACCAGTTTGCGGCCCAGTTCGCGGCCCGTGAAGCGCTTCTACCGTGAAAAATCATTTTTTTTTTCTTTTCCCCACGGGTCCCTTTAATAACCCCAACAACATTCCTAGGGGGTCAAGAGGGGGATACCTTGCCCCCTTTCATTAAATTCACCCTTCGTTTTTCACCTCTTCTTCTCTCTCGATCCTACCGAGAGACAAGATGGCGGCCGCTCCGGACTGTCACGCAGCAAAAAAAAAAAAAAAGCTCACGCACAGCCGCTGGAAGAGATGTATCAACATATATCAGCCTCCTCACCCACCCTCAGGAAACATAGGGGATTAGGATACGTCTCCCGTACCCACTTATAACTAGTAATTTAATTTACGAAGCACAAAATGGCGAATTCCCGTTTCGCTACCAGTTTGCGGCCCAGTTCGCGGCCCGTGAAGCGCTTCTACCGTGAAAAATCATTTTTTTTTTCTTTTCCCCACGGGTCCCTTTAATAACCCCAACAGCATTCCTAGGGGGTCAAGAGGGGGATACCTTGCCCCCTTTCATTAAATTCACCCTTCGTTTTTCACCTCTTCTTCTCTCTCGATCCTACCGAGAGACAAGATGGCGGCCGCTCCGGACTGTTTAGAATGTTGACAGACACCGGAGAGCCAATCAGCTTTCTGCGCGCAAAGTTCCGATAAGCGAAAAGTAAGCGGACCGGATCGCTGCCCAGAGCGCTGTTACAGATATATATCTTGATTTAAACGTTAATTTCTCAAAAACTACTGGAGCACATATATTGAGACCTAGCAAAGGCACATCGGGCTAACAGTCCCTACAATTTTGCCAAGTTTCGTGCAAATCCATTCAGCCGTTCGAGCTAAAAGTGAGTCCAACCGCCCTATGGAAAAATGAATGGGAAAAACACGTTTTGGGACCCCCCTTTTTTCTCAGCCCCCCCTTGACGAAACCCCACCAAATTTTCAGGAGCTGCTCAGAAACAAAATGTGCCATTTTCCTGAAAATTTCAGCCGATTCCATCCACAAACGCCAAAGTTATTAGACATAGAATTTTCAAAAGTCCCATAGGGAATTAATCCTAACTATATATACCTACTGGCGATAGCCAGTAGGTAATATATATGTATATATATATATATATATATATATATATATATATATATATATATATATATATATATATATATATATATATATATATATATATATATATATATATATATATATATATATATATATAACACACTGGCGGTCGCCAGTAGGTAGCTATAGTTAGGACCCAGTTTCCATTGGAAAATAATTTTTTGATTTGCAAATATCTTTGGCGCTGTTTGACGGATCTTCACATTTTTAAAACTAATGGGGGGTCGACAAAAAATGGGGGGCCTAAAACATGTTTTTTCCATGTTAATTTCCATAGGAATTTTGGAACAGGTTACAGCCCAAACCGCAGAATGGAACTACACCAAATTTGGCAAAAAGGTAGGTCTTGGTCTAGAAAACATACTTTTTTTTAATGGTGTAAATCATTTCAGTAGTTTCTAAGAAATGAAAATAAAAAAAGATTGATATCTGGGCGGAGCCTAACCACACATCTCATTGTGAGATCTGATTGGCTGTCAGCACTCCGAACCAGGAAGTGTTGGTAGCCATCTTGTGACTCGGTAACTGAGTCACAAGAAACAGTAAAAAAAACAGTGATAAAAAAAGAAAAGGGGGTAGGGTAGAAACACCCTGACCCCCTTGGCCTGCTCAGGGGGTCCCACAAGAACCCCAGGCCCAAAAAAAGCATTAAAAAAAAATTGGCTGAATACGCGCTTGGTGAGAGAATCCGGCTGAGAAAATAAACAAGCATTTGCAATGTAAACGATCTCGCCTTTGGGTGCTTATTAGTATTTAGCTATTCAGTACCTTAGCCTGGGTGGTGCAAAATCTACTGTTTTTTAACTTGGAGGGAAAGTAAGCACCAACCTGTGTGGCATGCTAGGTATGGGAACACATGGAGATAAATATTGCCTTTTAGCAGGAAATGGTATAGTCCATAGCTCTATTTTCAATATATTATCAGGGCATTCGGTGGTTAGATCGCTGAAAATACATGATTTGATTTTTTTTTATTGTTTACGGGTGCTCGTGGAAGAGAAGTTCTATGGACTGGAATCTGGCGAATGCTCAAGTGATTAGCTAGAGTTCCTCATCAGAAAGCAATGCACCTGGTAAACAAATGCCCTGGGGCACAAACGTGAATGCAAGTTCTCTGGGTCTCGTTGAGAACCCTCCCAGTTCCTGGTAAAACCTCCAGTCCAACAGCACACACCCATCCCTGTTGTGCCCACCATAGGGGCTAAATTGCCTTCCTAACCACCAGGGTCCACAATCAGCCCCCTAACCACACCCATCCCATTCACACCCTTCTCTGGTGCCAAAACGGTGTTTGTGCACAGTTTACGAGGTATCCCAGTGTGGCACCCTGCACCCGCGTGAGCAACAGCGGGGACACCGGGTCCCATAGAGGGCAGTAGTACCTGCACACACCAGCCTTACCTTGCTCTGGGATCGCGGCAGCTTGTCGCCTGGATGGCCTACAGCTTTGTGCACAGAAGTAATGTGCAATACATAATGGGGAGCAACTCCCACAGCATTAGTACCCACACCTGAGTGGCACAGTATGTAAAGTGCATAGACAACAGTGCAGCCCCTAGATCACCAGCCGCTGTGTGTAGAGCAGAGGTGCAGTGCACAGAGGGGCATCGCACAGAGGGGTGAAGCTCCTAGAGAATTGCAGTACATTGTTTGGTGCCCTGAGCGCCTAGACGGTAGCCACTGTGTATACGGCAGTAGAGTGCAGTGCCTAGAAGTGCAGTAGCGTGTGTATAAGGGGGCTGTGGGGGACACTCGCTATGTTCCAACAGAGGGGTACAGTGCCTGGAATTCAAAATTCGAAAGTGCTGTGACTGCTATTCCAGACTTAATGCCCCTCTCTCCGTTTGATGCTTCCAAAACCTAAATTATTACATGCTCTTAAATATGCAGTGTGACATTGCCCTTCCAGCTCGATGCTTATCACAGCCCCCATCACCCTACACACCCTATCTGAACCCACACTCACAGATACACGTGCGCCGCATGGCAAAATATATCCCAGCACACCCCTTTCTCCCAGCATGTACATATCACACCTTATCCCCTCACACACCCAACATCTTTGTACCACAGCCTTATCACAGTTTAATAACTCTCTGCAAACACTTTAGCACACATCCCCATAGCATAGCATCTGCCGAATAGGCATGCCATGTTTACTGGTATATCACACCCATCGTTCGTATTGCGTACCACACATTAGACACCTAAACACCATATGCTGTGCCCAACAGCATCACACCGTCACACTCCAGAACCCATAAGTCACATTCTATACCACCCACTTTAATACCACCACACCTCCCAGCACACGTGGAGAAGCCCTAATGTCCTGATAGACACCGTGAAGTTATAGTCTGACCCTACTACACCAAAGGCTCGCCTCAACACCTCTCAACTTCCCATCATGCCCCAACCAGCACCACCTTACCACCATACTGACACAACGCCACCGGGATACCGATATCATACCCACAGCCAATCAGAACACCCGGCCAGTACACAACCACAGCGTGCCCACAACGCCCTTTCAAGCCGCTATTAGATCTAATGCCACCCACCACCGCGTGCACCGCATCTCTGCCCACAAAGTGCGTAATCTGAACCATGAGTGAGGGTTGAAGGTGAGAGCAGACAGGGAGGGTGAATTGAGCAGTCAGTGAGCATGGGGGAGAGTGTTCCAGGGCTATCACTGTTACACTTCTGAGGAGAGTGCTCTGAGTGAGAGACCGGAGTGATGCAGGCTCATGGCGAGTGCTCTTATCAGCCTGAGAGTGCTCCGAGCGGGGAGTGAGCCCTTGGAGAAGAGTGCTCTCTGTAGGGAGTGAGGGTTTGGAGGATATGATGGGATCATGTCTCTGAAAGGACAGTGTTGTGAACTGCCAGAGAGTCAGTGATTGGGAAAGAGTGAGTGAGCGCTCAGACAGGGAGTGTGTGTTCCACGCGCGGTGGTGGCAGCTCGTGGAAAGTGCACCTCTCCTACCTTTTTCTGTACCCCTCTTGCCTCTTTTTGCACCTCTATTGCTTCTTTCTGCACTGCTCTTGCTTCTTTTTGCACCCCACTTGCCTCTTTCTGCACTTCTCTTGCTTCTTTCTAAACCTCTGTTGCTTCTTTCGGCTATTCACTTGCCTCTTTCTGCACTTCTATTGATTGTTTCTGCACCTCTCTTGAGTCTTTCCTGCACCTTTGTTGCCTCTATCTGCACTTCACGGGCTTCTTTCTGCATCTCCCTTGCTTCTTTTGGCACCTCTATTGGCTCTTTCTACACTGCTCTTGCTTCTTATGGCACCTCACTTGCCTCTTTCTGCACTTTTCTTGCTTCGTTCTAAACCTCTGTTACTTCTTTCAGCAATTCACTTGCCACTTTCTGCTCTACTCTTGCTTGTTTCTGCACCTGTCTTACATCTTTCTGTACCTCTGTTGCCTCTTTCTGCACTTCACTTGCTTCTTTCTGCACCTCTCCTGCCTCTTTCGGCACCTCTGTTAATTCTTTCTGCATCCCTCCTGCCTCTTTCTGCACCCCTCTTCCCTATTTATGCAATTCTCTTGCATCTTTCTACACCTCTCTTCCCTCTTTCTGCACCACTCTTGCCTCTTTGTGTACCTATGTTACTTCTTTCTGCACTTCTCTTGCCTCTTTCTTCACACTTCGTGCCTCTTTCAGCACCTCTGTTACTTCTTTCTGCACTTCTCTTCCTTCTTTCGGCACTTCGTGTGCCTCTTTCAGCACCTCTGCTACTTCTTTCTGCCCATCTTTTTCTTCTTTCTTCACCACTTCTGCACCTCGGTTGCCTCTTTCAGCACCTCCATTGTTTTTTACTGCACTGCTCATGCTACTTTCAACAATTCTCTTCTCTCTTCCTGCACTTCTCTTGCTTGTTTCTGCACGTCTCCTGTGTCTTTCTGCACTTCAGTTGCCTCTTCATGCACTTCACTTGCTTTTTTCTGCACCTCTCTTGCCTCTTTCAACACCTCTGTTAATTCTTTCTGCACCCCTCCTGCCTCTTTCTGCACCCATTTTCCCTATTTATGCAAATCTTTTGCCTTTTTCTACACCCTCTTCTTTTTTTCTGCACACCTACTGACTCCTTCTGCACCCCTCTTGCATCTTTCTGCACCTCTGTTGGTTCTTTCTGCACTGCTCTTGCTTCTTTATGCACCTCACTTGCCTTTCTGCACTTCTCTTGCTTCTTTTTAAACCTCTGTTGCTTCTTTCACAAATTCTTTTGCCTCTTTGTGCACTTCTCTTACTTGTTTCTGCACCTCTCTTGTGTCTTTCTTCACCTCTTTTGCCTCTTTATGTACTTCACTTTCTTCATTCTGCGCTTCTCTTGCTTCTTTTTGCATCTCTGTTAATTCTTTCTGCTCCCTTTCTGCCTCTTCTGCACTGCTTGTGCCTCTTTCAGCACTTCTGTTCCATTTTCTGCACTTCTCTTCCTTCTTTCTGCACCCCTCATGCCTCTATCACCAACTCTGCTGCTTCTTTCTGCACGCCTCTTCCTTCTTTCTGCACCCCTTGTGCCTCGCTCTGCACCTCTGTTACCTGCACTGCTCTTGCATCTTTCTGCAAATCACTTGCCTCTTTCTGCACTTCTCTTGCTTCTTTCTAAACCTTTGCTGCTTCTTTCAGCAATTATGTTGCCTCTTTCTGCACTTCTTTCGCTTGTTTCTGCACCTCTCCTGCATCTTTCTGCACCTCTGTTGCCTCTTTCTGTACTTCAACTCCTTCTTTCTACACCAGTTGTACCTCTTTCAGCATCTCTGTTATTTCTTTCTGCACTCTTCTTCCTTCTTTCTGCACCTCACCTGCCTCTTTCTCCACTTCCGTTGCTTCTTTTAAGCCTCTGTTGCTTCTTTCAGCAAATATGTTGCCTCCTTCTGCACCACTCCTGTATATTTCTACACCTCGGTCACCTCTTTCTGCACTTCACTTGCTTCTTTTTTCACCTCTCTTGCCCCTTTCGGCACCTGTTAATTTTTTCTGCACCACTACTGCCTCTTTCTGTACCCCTCTACCGTATTTGTGCACCTCTCTTTCCTCTTTCTACTAAGCATGGGCAGAAAATCCCTTCCGCTCGTGGATTTTGCGGATTTTCGGTAAATTCGCAATCCGCAAGAATCGCAAATTTCCCTAAAAATCTGTGAGCGGAACGGATTGGGTCAAAAGTTCAAGCTGACTTTTTGTAAGCTGCCAGAGCCTCTAAAATAGTTACAAAAGTCAGCTTCAACAGGAAGCACTAAATAATCTCAAATTCAGTTACACAATCATTAATCACCCCAAACTTGGGGTGATTAATGACTGTGTAACTTAATTTGAACTTCAACTCAAGCACCTGCTTTACTTTATCTATTAGTGCTTCCTGTTGAAGCTGACTTATGGCTGAGGGCAGAAGGGGACAAAGTGGGACAGGGGGCATGAGTTAGGCAGAGGGCAGAAAGGCACAAAAATAAGTGGTACAGAGGGCAGGAGGGCATAAAAAACGAGAGGGTGGCAGTGATGAACCAGGCAAAAAAAAAAACGCGAACACGCAAAGCGCCCCGCGAATATGCAAAGTTCCCCGCGAATACCCGCGAACACAAAAATCATCCTCAAATTCGCATGAATTTGCGTATTTTGCGGATTGCAAATTCGCAATTCCGCAAATTCGCGGATCGCGAATTCGCAAAATTCGCCCATAATTACTTTCTACACCTCTCTTCCGTCTTTCTGTACCAAGCTTGCTTTTTTCTGTACCCCTCTACTCTATTGTGTACCTCTCTTGCCTCTTTCTACACCTCTCTTCCCTCTTTCTGTACTACTCTTGCCTCTTTCTGAATCTCTGTTTCTTCTTTCTATACGTCTCTTGCCTCTTTTCGCCCATACTTACTTTCTACACCTCTCTTCCGTCTTTCTGTACCAAGCTTGCATCTTACTGTACTTCTGTTGCTGCTTTCTACATCTCTGTTGGTTCTTTCAGCAAATCTCTTACATCTTTCTTTAATTTATTTTCTTCTTTCTGCATCCCTACTGCCCCTTTCTGCATCTCTTTTGGAGAAGTGTGGCTCAGGGGTTAGAGGCGGCAGACCCGGAAGCTGAGATCGGCCCTGGACCAAGGTTCAATTCCCCACCTCGACGGGGCTTGGGCTCAATAATTCCACGGACTCGATAATTCTCGCTCCGGTGCTTACTCAACTCATGGGCTCACACTCTGCGACTCTGGGCAATAGCTTGCTTAATCTCCACAACGGCCCCTCTCAGCGGGATGCCTGGCTTTCACCTTGTGGATATGCTGCCGGGGTTATCTCACAGGGGAATACCAGGACGGGTTCCCTAAGCAAGCGCTTAGATGCCTGCGATGTGGGTGGTTTGTGCTATATAAATACATGTAAATTTACATTTATTTACATTTACCTCGCTAGCTCCTTTGTGCACCTCTCCTACCTCTTTCTGCACCCCTCTTGCCTATTTTTGCACCTCTGTTGGTTCTTTCTGCACTTCTCTTGCTTCTTTCCAAACCTCTGTTGCTTCCTTCAGCAATTCTCTTGCCTCTTTCTGCACTTCTGGAGTGGTGTGGCTCACTGGTTAGAGGCGGCAGACCCGGGAGCAGAAGTCGGCCTGGGACCAGGGTTCAAATCCCGACGCGGCAGGGTCGTGCACCAAGGTCAGCGGACTCAACAATTCTCGCCTCGGTGCCTACTCTAACCTCGGGATCCCACTCGGCAACTCTGGGCATTAGCTTGCCTAATCTCCACAACGGCCCCATCAACGCCGGGGATGCCTGGCTCCACCTTGGGGATTCCCAGTAGGGACCATCCCACAGGGAAAGCCAGGACGGGTTCCCCAGCGGTATACAGCGCCGGGATGCCCCTTTGCTGGGGCAGCTGTGCGCTTTACAAGTATACGACATTTAACATTTAACATTTAACTTCCCTTGCTTGTTTCTGCACCTCTATGCGTATTTCTGCACCTCTATTGCCTATTTCTGCACCTCTGTTGCCTCTTTCTGCACTTCACTTGCTTCTTTCTGCATCTCTCTTGCCTCTTTCGGCACCTCTGTGGGTTCTTTCTGCACTGCTCTTGCTTTTTCTGTACCCCTCTACCCTATTGTGCACCTCTCTTGCCTCTTTCTACACCTCTCTTCCCTCTTTCTGTACTACTCTTGCCTCTTTCTGAATCTCTGTTGCTTCTTTCTATACGTCTCTTGCCTCGTTTTGCACCCTTCGTGCCTCTTTCAGCACCTCTGTTGCTTCTTTCCGCAATTCTCTTCCTTCTTTCTGCACCATTCTTTCTTCTTTCAGCACCTCTGCTGTCTCGTTTGGCACCTCTGTTGCTTCTTTCTGCACCTCACTTGTTTCTTTCTGCACTTCTCTTGCTTTTTTCTACACCCCGGTTGCTTCTTACAGCAATTCCCTTGCCTCTTTCTTCACATCTCTACCTTCTTTTTGCAACCCTCCTGCCTCTTTCTGTACCTCTCTTGCCTCATTCTGCACTTCTCTTCCTTTTTTCTGCACCCCTCTTGCCTCTTTTTGCACCTCTGTTGATTCTTTCTGTACTCCTCTTCCTTCTTTCTTTCCCCCTTGTGACTCCTTCTGCACCTCTGTTGCCTCTTTCAGCACCTCTGTCGGTTCTTTCTGCTCTGCGCTTGCTTCTTTCTGCACCTCACCTGCCTCTTTCTGAACTTCTCTTTCTTCGTGCTAAACCTCTTTTGCCTCTTTCAGCTATTCTCTAGCCTCTTTCTGTACTTCTCTTGCTTGTTTCTGCATCTATCTTTAGTATTTCTGCATCTCTGTTGCCTCTTTCTGCACTTCACTTGCTTCTTTCTGCACCTCTATTACCTCTTTTGGCACCTCCGTTAATTCTTTCTTCACCCCTCCTGCCTCTTTCTGCACCCCTCTTCCCTATTTGTGAAACTCTCTTGCCTCTTTCTTCACCTCCCTTCCCTCTTTCTGCACCATTTTGGGACTCTTTCAGCACCTCTGTTGCTACTTTCTGCACTTCTCAACCTTCTTTCTGCACCCTCGCGTCTCTTTCAGCACCTCTGTTGCTTCTTTCTGCACTTCTCTTGTTTATTTCTGCACTGCTCTTATCACTTTCTGCATCTCTCTTCCCTCTTTGAGCACCTGTTTTGTTTCATTCTGCACTTCTCTTGCCTGTTTATGCACCCCTCTTGCCTCTTTCCGTACCTCTGTTGCTTCTTTCTGCATTTCTATTACCACTTTCTGCACCTCACTTGCTTCTTTCTGCTCCTTACTTGCTCTTTCAGCATCTGTTGTTTTTTCAGCAGACCTCTTGCCTCTTTCTGCATCTCACTCGCCTCTTTCAGCACCTCTGTTGGTTTTCTGCTGAACACCTCTTGCCTCTTTTCTCTTTCTGTACCTCTCTTGCCTCTTTCTGTATCCCTGTTCCCTGTTTCTGCACATTTTCAGCCTGTTTATGTACATCTCTTGCCTCTTTCAGTACCTCTGTTGTCTTTTTCTGTACTTCTCTTGCTCTTTCTGTACCCTTCATACCTCTTGCAGCACCTCTGTTGCTTCTGTCAGCACTCCTCTTCCTTCTGCCTGCACCCATATTTCCTACTTCTGAACCTATGTTGCCTCTTCCAGCCGCTCTGTTGGTTCTTTCTGCACTGCTCTTGTTTCTTTCTGCGCCTCGCTTGCCTCTTTCTGCACTTCTCTTGCTTCATTTTAAACCTCTGTTGCTTCTTTCAACAATTCTCTTGCCTCTTTCTCCACTTCTCGTCTTTCTTTCTGCACCCCTCCTGCCTCTTTCTGTATCTCTCTTGCTGCTTTGTGCACCTCTCCTACCTCTTTCTGCATCCCTCTGGCCTCTTTTTGCACCTTTGTTGGTTCTTTCTGCACTGCTCTTTCTTCTTTCTATACCTCAGTTGCATCTTTCTGCACTACTCCTGCTTTTTCTAAGTCTCTGTTGCTTCTTTCTGCACTTTACTTGCTTCTTTCTGCACCTCTCTTGCCTCTTTCAGCACCTCTGTTGGTTCTTTCTGAACTGCTCTTGCTTTTTCGGCACCTCACTTGCCTATTTCTGTACTTCTCTTTCTCCTTTCTACACCTCTGTTGCATCTTTTAGCAATTCTCTTGCCTCTTTCTGTACTTCTCTTCTTTCTGCACCCCTCCTGCCTCTTTCTGTACCTCTCTTGCCTATTTGTGCACCCCTCTTACTTCTTTCTGCATCCCTCTTGCCTCTTTTAGCACCTTTGTCGGTTCTTTCTGCACTGCTCTTGCTTCTTTCTGCACCTCACTTGCATCTTTCTGCACTACTCTTGCTTCTTTCTAAACCTCTGTTGCTACTTTCGGCAATTCTCTTGCCTCCTTCTGCACTTCTCTTGCTTGTTTCTGCTCATCTCTTGCATCATTCTGCACCTCTGATGCCTCTTTCTGCACTTTACTTGCTTCTTTCTGCACGTCGCTTGCATCTTTTGGCACCTTCATTAATTCTTTCTGCATCCCTTTCTCCCTTTATATGGACCCCTTTTCTCTATTTGTGCAACTCTCTTGCCTTTTTCTACACCTCTCTTCCCTCTTTCTACACCATGTATGCTTCTTTCTGTACCTATGTTGCTTCTTTCTGTACTTCTCTTGCTTCTTTGTGCACCCTTCTTGCCTCTTTCAGCACTTCTGTTGCTTCTTTCTGTACTTCTCTTGGTTCTTTGTGCACTGCTACTGCCTCTTTCTGCATCCCTCTTGCCTCTTTGAGCTCCTCCCTTGTTTTCTTCTGCACCTAACTTATTTCCTTCTGCACTTCTCTTGCTTCTTTCTACACCTCTGTTGCTTCTTACAGCAATTCTCTTGCCTCTTTCTTTACTTCTCTTCTTTATTTTTGCACCCCTTCTGCCTCTCTGTATTTCTCTTGCCTCTTACTGCACTTCTCTTCCTTCTCTCTGCACCCCTCTTGACTCTTTTTGTACCTCTCTTGGTTCTTTCTGCACTCCTCTTCCTTTTTTTTGTACCCCTCGTGCCTCTATCTGCACCTCTGTTGCCTCTTTCAGCACCTCTGTTGGTTCTTTCTGCACTGCTATTGCTTCTTTCTGTACCTCACTTGCCTCTTTCTGCACTTCTCTTGCTTCTTTATAAACCTCTGTTGCTTCTTTCAGCAATTCTCTTGCCTACTTCTGCACTTCTCTTTCTTGTTTCTGTACCTCCTGTGTGTCTTTTGGCAGCTCTGTTGCCTCTTTCTGCACCTCTCTTGCTTCTTTCAGCATCTCCGTTAATTCTTCCTTCACCCCTCCTGCCTCTTTCTGCACCCCTCTTCCCTATTTGTAGAACTCTCTTGCCTCTTATGGCACCTCTCTTCCCTCTTTCTGTACCCGCCTTGCCTGCCTCTTTCAGCACCTCTGTTGCCACTTTCTTCACTTCTCTTCCTTCTTTCTGCACCCTCATGCTTCTTTCAGCACCTCTGTTGCTTCTTTTTGCACTTCTCCTGGTTCTTTCTGCACTGCTCGTGCCTCTTTCTGCACCCATATTGCCTTTTTCAGTACCTCTGTTGCTTCTTTCTGCACTTTTCTTCCTTCTTTCTGCACCCTCATGCTTCTTTCAGCACCTCTGTTGCTTCCTTTTGCACTTCTCCTGGTTCTTTCTGCACTGCTCGTGTCTCTTTCTGCATCCCTCTTGCCTCTTTCTGCACCTCTGTTGCTTCTTTCTGCACTTCTATTGCCTCTTTCTCCACCCCTCTCTTGCTTCTTTCTGCACCACTGTTGCTTTTTCTGCAGACCTCTTGCCTCTTTCTGCACCACTTGCCTCTTTCAACACCTCTGTTGGTTTTTTGATGCAGATCTTTTGCCTCTTTGTGTACCCCTCTTTTCTCCTTCTGCACCTCTCCTGCCTCTTTCTGTATCCCTGTTCCCTGTTTCTGTACCTTTTCTGACTGTTTCTGTACATCTCTTGCCTCTTTCAGTACCTCTGTTGTCTCTTTCTGTAATTCTCTTGCTCTTTCTGCACCCTTTACACCTCTTTCAGCACCTCTGTTGGTTCTTTCTGCACTGTTCTTGCTTTTTTTCTGCACCTCACTTATATTATTCTGTACTTCTCTTGCTGCTTTCTAGACCTCTGTTGCTTCTTTTGGCAACTCTCTTGCTCTTTCTGCACCCTTCACACCTCTTTCAGGACCTCTGTTGACTCTTTCTGCACTGCTCTTGCTTTTTTCTGCTCCTCACTTGCCTTTTTCTGTACTTCTCTTGCTTCTTTCTACATCTCTTTTGCTTCTTTTTGCAATTCTCTTGCCTCTTTCTGCACTTCTCTTCTTTCTTTCTGCACCCCTCCTGTCTCTTTCTGTACCTCTCTTGCCTCTTTCTGCATCCCTCCTACCTTTTTCTGCGGGAAACTTCCTTTACAACGCGTAATGGTTACATCCTGGTTTTAACAACGCAAGTCATTACGTCGACTTGCACTGGAGGGCGCTCTAGACTAAGGAATAGTGTGATTTACTATTCAAACACTTTACCTACTGTACGTAGACTGGAGTTGGAATAGTAATTTACACTAGTCCTAAGTCCAGTGCCCTCCATCACAAGTCAATGTAACGACTTGAGTTGTCAAAACCGCGATGTAAAATACTGTGTTGTGTTGGTATGAGTGGTATCATCATACATTTGTTTTCTGCATCCCTCTTTCCTCTTTTTGCACCTCTGTTGGTTCTTTCTGCACTGCTCTTGCTTCCTTCTGTACCTCACTTGTTATGTTATGTTATGTTAATTTTGTGCTTCTATAGCGCACGGCCACTCCACGGAGCATCCCGGCGCTTTAGCAAAGGTACCCACCAAAAGGGAGCAACATAACAACTGAAGGGAACATAAAAACAGAAAAAGCCAGTTAAGGGAAGAGCCATGTTTTGAGGGCCTTTCGGAAGGAGAGAAGGCTGGAAGCCTGTCTCAAGGAAATCGGGAGGTGATTCCAGGCACGGGAGCTAAATAGCAAAAAGACCGGCCTCCTGCTCTGGCGCGCTTGATGATAGGAACGGTCATTTTGGATAAGGAGGAAGATCTAAGGGACCTAGAGGGCTGGTACCAAGAAAGTCGTGTTGCAATGTATTTAGGGCCTATGCCATGTAAGGCCTTAAAGGTCGTGGTCAAGGTTTTAAAAAGGATCCTTTTGGCGATGGGTAGCCAATGTAGAGTTGAAAGAAGATCAGCAGCTCCGGCCCTTCTTGGGAGACCAAAAATGGCTCGGGCCACTGAATTCTGGACGATTTGTAAGCGTCTAACCAGATATTTAGGAAGTCCCAGAAATAAAACATTTGCATAGTCCAGCCTAGATCCCACTAGCGCCTGGACAATGATTTTCCTGTGCTGGATGGACACTAGGGGAAGGAATTTACGAAGCATCCGAAGGATGCCAAAGCATTTCCCGGTTAGACAAGAGATGTGTGGTCCGAAAGATAGGTCACTGTCGATAATGACTCCCAGATTTTTGGCCTTCAAGGACACACTTGCATGTCCTGCGGCCACCAGGGTTTCCAGTCTGGCTCGGAGGTGCAGCCAAAGAAGAGCAACTCCGACTTGTCGGAGTTGCACTTCAGTCCATGACATCCAAACCACTCAAAGACCGCACTCAGACAGCCCCTAACCTGGGCGCCATCAAACAACCCACCCCTGTCGCTCGCGAACAGGAGTTGGGTGTCATTGGCGTAGGAAACAATCCGAGCACCGAATGACTCCGCCACCACCGCCAGAGGAGCCATAAAGATGTTGAAAAGGAGGGGGCTCAAGATGGAACCTTGGGGAACCCCCACTTCTAGCGGTGGCATCTCGGCGGAGTAAGGAGGCGCCCAGATTGTTTGTCGGCGGTCGGCTAGAAAGGATTTGAGCCAACTCCACACCGTTCCCCGCAGACCAAAGTCCCAGAGTCTAGAAAGGAGAAGCGTGTGGAGAACGGTGTCAAATGCCGCCGACAGGTCAAGCATTACCAACATAGCTTTTCTTCCCGCGTCTAACTCCTCCCTGATGGCGTCCGTGACTTCAAGGAGGGCAGTCTCCGTGCTAAAATTAGCATGGAAACCCGATTGAGTACTGTGCAACAGGCCATTTTCCTCGATGAAATTAGAAATTTACCTGTGCACAAACCTCTCGGTCACTTTCGCCAGAGCAGGGAGTAGGGAGATAGGTCTATAGTTGGCATGGACCAAAGGGTCGAGTGCTGGTTTCTTCAGAAGTGGCAGGATCATGGCGCTTTTCCAAGCCCGAGGAACTACCCCGGATGATAGCGACAGATTCAAAATGGGATTAATCAGGTCATTTAGAACTAGTGCCAAATTTGCTAAACACTTGGCAGGACAAGGGTCAAGTGGGGATCCAGATCTAAGGTTTGCCAAAATGTCTAGTGAACTCTCCCGATCAAGTGGGGGGAAGTCACACAAGAGAGGACCATGGTCTAGTAGGGGGCACCCCAAACTCACAGTATGCTGCTGAAAAGTGGACAGGAGAGAGTCTTGAATGGTGGTGATTTTATCTACAAAACAAACAGCCAATTCCCTCAGCCAGGATTCAGAATGGGCATGGATGGGGGTACAGGCAGATGGAGATGTAAAGTCTTTCACCACCCTAAAAATTTCTTTACACGAATGCTCCGCCTCATTTATTTTAAGTTCCAGATAAGATTTTTTTCCTTCCCAGATTGATTTATGGTATGCTCGGGTCAATGCCTTAAAATTCTGCCTCTCAGAATGATCATAAGTTCGCCTCCATGCTCTTTCAGCTTTCTTGAGGTCTTGTCGTGATTCTATTAACTGGGGGGTAAACCATGGGGCTGATGTCCTTCTTTCGGCTGAATTTTGTTTCTTAAGCGGGACAAGGCTCTCCAAACAGTCTGTGAGCCATTTATGGAAGAGGGCAATATTCTCCTCTAAGTTGTCAGAATTGACTCTTTCTGCACCCCTGTTCCCTTTTTCTGCATCATTCTTGCCTGTTTGTGCACCTCTCTTGCCTCTTTTTGCACCGCTGATTTAGAGGTAGTTTTAATCCCCATGCCCTATTATGTACTTTGGCCTTACAGGGAAGGTCATGCCAATCACAGAGGTACCCCAAACCTTTGTTTACCCTAGTGTATGTAGGGGTTTTCACTGTATTCTAAGTGTCTTTCAGCATTGCACTGGCTCCGAGCCTAATTAGTCAGAGTCAGTTACCACCAGTACCAGTCAGTAAAAAGTTGGGGGCACACGGATGACTTTGCAACAAGGCCTTTTTCTGCACCTCTGTTGGTTCTTTCTGCATATCTCTTGTTTCTTTCTGTACTTTTCTTCGTCTTTCTGGACTTGTTGCCTCTTTCTGCATTTCTTTTGCTTCTTTCTGCACCTTTCTTTCTCTTTCTTCACATGTCCTACCTCTGTAGGCATAGTTAGAAATTAGCATTAAAAAACCTTAGAACATTCACTGAAAAACCCATTGGTTTCAGGGACGTTATAGTTAGAAATTATCATTTGAAAACCTTTGAAATTCAATGAAAAAACCATAGGTTTCAGGGACGTTATGGTTAGTTGGACATTTCACTCGTACCATACCAGAGAAATTCGGCCGTTATAGTTAGTTGAGCTAATTTTAACTACACCCGCGCAATGCACTGCTGATGACGTCACATATTACATCATTCATGACATGGTCAGTGACATCACTGATGACATCTCAAATGACATCATCGATGACATCATTCAGTGACTGTGTCTTCCTGTAAAGTTTAAATATGTTATATATATATATATAAATATATATATATATATATATATATATATATATATACATACATATATATATATATATATATATATATATATATATATATATATATATATATATATATATATATATATATATATATATATATATATATATATATATATATATATATATATATATATATATATATATATATATATATATATATATATGCAATTCACAATCCTGCTCCGCTGCATCTGCACATGGAAAGAACTCCGATCTGCATCAACGAGACCCACAGGTACAGACAACTCCACAGCGCAAAGAGTAAATTCACAGTGGTTTATTTACACGCAATCGCCAGCATGACGCGTTTCGGTCACTACACGGTGACCTTGATCACATGCCAAACAAAACCAATGAAATTGCTTATAAAGGGTGACCAATTAACACAAAAGCAGGGCAAACATAATAATGGAAACTGAAAAAACACTAAATTGTAGTTCATCCACAGTGAAAAAACAGATCCATATTTACAACGGTTAAAAGGTCAGTATATACAATTAGAAATTAGTCTAAATGTACAAATACTGCAATGCCTGAATATATACAATTTATCAATGTTTTATAAATCTATCTGTACAATATTTACAACTTGCAGATCTGTTGAACTCATATCCGTTTAAATACATATATGTACACTATTGATTCAATTTTAGAATCATTGGTTCTCACGATGATAGTGCAAAACATTCATTGTTTACCGTTAAAGTTGCCCGCTAAGGTGCTAGTGTTAACAGCAATACTCCCAAAATTGCAAAACCCTAGTGCAAAAAGTATAAAGTGCCAAAGTGCAGATTCAGCCAAATTAGGAGTCAGGTCCCTGACCCCTAATACCTCATATGTGGCTGGCCAAAATATCAAAAAGTGAATTAGGAAATTTGTGAGGGAAAACTCAAGTCCAACCATGTTGCACCATATTAGGAGGTTTACATGTTTATCGACTCATATCAAAGACTACCCAAGAACCCTATCTAAACAACGCGACTGTCATAAATGGAAGACTCGTATCCCTAAATTGTATTACATATTTCGTAAATAGTGGGAAACCCATATTAGGACATAGTGCCTTAACAATACCCCACAAGGATACTACATATCAACTGGAAGTATCGGCCCAGAGCGGATCAAACACACCCTCTTAAAATGAAAGATTGATATCATAATCAACATGATAATATAGGCAAAAATTATGATGGGGGAAATGAAACACAGACAGTAAATGTATACAGTAATATCAACACATCAAATAGATACAAGGAGATACATCCAACCAATTTAGAACTAGTCAATTCTAGAAAACTAGGCTGATGATTGGATGCGAGGAGGCTAAATACAACCTAAAACTGGAAGGCTGGACCATAAAAGTAATAGTTCAAATTGTATAACTTGATGTTACAAAAAACAATGAAGGTCCTCCCCCGTGTTTAATCAATTAGGGATCCTTGTATCTAAAAGCAGAATGTACTTGCTCTCTAACTGTCTGAGACATTTTTCTCTATTGCCCCCTCTGATGTTTTTAGGGACTCTGTCAACAATGAAATAGCTTAGATGGTTTACATTTTTCTGATGGACCAAGCCAAAATGCCGAGCGACCGGGTATTTTTCATCGGAGTTGACTATCGCTCTGAGGTGCTGGAGTATGCGATTAAAGGCTTGCAGCTTGGTGCTCCCAACGTACTTGAGCCCACAAGTACATTGGAGCACAAAAACTACAAAGTCTGATCGGCAAGTGTAATGCCCCTTTATCGCAATGGGAGATGGATCAAATGCAGATTTGTATTCCCTGGTGGAAACACCAAATTTACAAGCTCTGCTCGAGACGCACATAAAAAAACCTGATTTCTCAAATAACCCCTCTTTTTTAGGTATGACCTCTGGGCTAGATCTTACCAGGGCATCTCGCATAGAGGGTGCCCTTCTGAAAGTTATTGTGGGTTCCTCTGGAAGTAAGGGGGCTACACTAATGTCTGTTTTTAACAAGGGCCAGTGTTTTCTAAGAATGCCTCTCACTTTCCTCTCCTCACTGTTGTAGGTAGTGATCATATTTAATCTCTCAGGGACCTCAGAAAGAGATTCTTGTCTAGTCCTGATGGCTGTAGTGGAGTTTAAATATTCATCTCGGTTCAGCTCATTCGCTTTCTTAAGGGCCTCTCTGAGAGCAGTGGTTTGATAGCCCCTGGCAATAAATCTCTTGAATGCCTCAGTTTGACATTTCACCAAGTCAACCTCCGAACTGCATATCCTACGGATACGCAGGAATTCCCCATAGGGGATGCTCTTCACGAGGTGACCGGGGTGCGCACTTCCAGCGTGTAATATAGAATTGCCCGCTGTGGGCTTTCTATGAAGTCTAGTCTGGAGTTTCCCATTCTGGACATAGATCTCAACGTCCAAGAATTGGATTATTTCTTTACTGATCTGTGACGTGAATTTAAGATTCAGAAGGTTATCATTGATAACTCTCACAAACTCCGTAGCTGATTCCACAGACCCTCTCCACACCATACAGATATCGTCTATAAACCACCAGAAGTGAGCTATTTTGTTGGGAAACTTGGTTGTGAGTGACCCCATGAGGACATGCTCCTCCCACCACCCCACATGAAGACATGCGTAGGTGGGGGAAAAACATTCCCCCGTGGCCACTCCTCTTAGCTGCTGGTAAATTTCCTTATTGTATAGGAAATTATTGTTGTTTAAACAAAGATCCAACATTTTTAGAAGCATATTGCTATGTTGACTGAAGGCAATATCACGTTTACTCAGAAAGTATTTGACCGCATTCAGTCCATCCTTATGTGCTATGCTAGTATAAAGGGAATCTATAGCTAGCGCTATCAGAATTGACTCATTGTCCCAAACAATATCATTAATTTTAGAAAGAAAATGTCCCGTGTCCTTAATATAAGAGGGTAATGATTCCACAAACTCATGCAGGAAATGATCCACATAACGTGAATGAAACAGATTCTAACAAACTGCCCTGGGCCGAAATGATAGGCCGGCCGGGCACTGGAGTGGTTTGTTTGTGAATCTTTGGTATTAAATAAAAGAAAGGGGTGATGGGAAAGTCATTTTTCAGGAATGCAAGTTCTTGTTTGCTCAAAAGACCCTCACGCCTCCATGCATTAAGATCCTTGTGCACTTTTTCTTTGAGGCGCAAGATGTCAATAAAACTGCCTTTCCTGTAGCAAGATTCATTGCTCAAATGTCTTTCTGCTTCTGCCATATATTGGTCCCGAGGCCAGATGACCGTGTTGCCTCCTTTGTCCGCTTTATTTATTATGAGATTCGAATCACTTCTCAGTTTCTTCATGAGCTTATTATATTGTTTTTCCATATATCTCATGCGTTTGTTTTTACGAGAGGTGTTGTGTTGCAGTTTCTTGAGTTCTTCCACCACCATATCCCCAAAAGCGTCTATGTTGTCCTTCGGCATTATTGGGTAAAATGTTGAAAGTGGTTTAAACTTTGTAGTGCAAGGAAGGTTGGTGGCTATGCCAGCGTTACTTAGATTCTCTTGAGTCGCCCCAGAGACAAAATCCTCTTCTAATGCTAATTCTTGTGCAACTAACAAAGCTTTTGTATCAGCAATAGAGAACAATCTGGATGGTTGAGTTTCATTAACAATGACAGAGGCTTTAGATTGCGCATTAGATCATTTGAAGTGCTTCTTAAGTTTCAACTTTCTTATAAATTTGAACACATCAACCCGGGTTTGCACATAATTAAATGAGTTTTTCGGACAGTATGACAAACCCAGGGATAAAAGTTGCAGTTCAGCTTTATCTAGCACTACATCAGATAAGTTGATAACAGTGTTGCATTCAATATTTTCCGTTATCTGTTCTCCACTGTTCAAATTGCACAATGCCTCTTTGTTCAAATCAGTTGTGGATGACAAGTGTCCAATAGAGGAAAGAGGTTCTACCATTTCTTTCCTTTTCCTCTCCCTCTCTTTGGTTTCCCTTTGGCGCCTACATTTTCTCCTTGCGCTACGTTTTTTGTTTGCTGCTGCTCGTTTAATTTCCTTTGTTGCCGGGTTTGAGGTCGCAATGTTTTGAATCTGTCCTCGACCATAAAACCCAGTTCCTCTGAAGGAGTGTATTTAGTAGGCACTGGGCCCTGATTAGACCCCCCTGCTGCAATTTCCTCTGAGTCACTTCCACTAGTGACAGAACTCATCTCAGGCTCAGATAAATCCACAAACTGATTAGTGCTTGCGGTTTGTGTATTGGCCTTGGGTGCCATTGCTTGTCTTTTAACGTTATCAAACTTTCGCGCAAATGTAAAAATTCTACCAGTCTCATAATCATGTTTGTCACGAGCAAACTTGTATTGTTTCCTCGTGCTGATGGTTTCCTGGTGTTTAGCGAGTCTGACATCAATTTCTTCTCTCGTTTTTTTAATGAACTCCTGATCTTTTTCCAATTCCAGTTCTTTATTCAATGTCTCTATTTCCTGCAAGATTTCATTGCGGTCAATTTCAGCATACTTGATTAACAAACTGACCATATTCATTGAAGCATCCAAGTTACCGGTTGCCCATTCTTTTAACATGAGGGGGTTGGGATTCTCAAATGATGGTGCAATCAGGATACTCAACCCTCTATATATGCGCCCAGGTGTATTGACAAAAGAGTGTGTTTTTAAGTGTCTGAATGGATGATTTAATAGGTGCATGACCGGCTGTATAAGTGAGTGAAATGTCCAACTAACTATAACTTCCCTGAAAGTGTTGGTGAGTTAAAGGGAGTAAGTGTGAGGGAAGGGGGAATGACAAAGTGAGTGGATGGAGGGAGTGAGGGTAAGAGAGAGGGAGTGAGGGGAGGGGAATAACTGAGGGAGCAAAGGAAGGAAAGAAGGGGAAGGGGAGTGAAGCAGACAGATTGAGAGCTGGAAAGTGGTAGAGGGGAGAGAGGGGAAGGGGAGTGAAGGAATGGGGAATAAGGGGTAGTGAGGGAAGTGGAGTAAGGGAAAGGGGGTGAAGGAGAGTGAGAGAAGGGCAGTGAGGGTGAGTAAAGAGGGGTGATAGAGGGTGGAAAAAGGTGAGTGAGCGTGAGACAAGGGGAGTATAATATATATTTCACAATACAAAATACAAAATAACTCGTACAACATGTTATATGGTTTATTTTTGCTGTTCTCAGAATATATAGTATTTCACTAAAAACAGTGAGTTCAATACTACTCATCATATGACAGCAAGGGAAAAAAAACACAATCAAAAAGATTGTGTTTAAAAAACTCATACAACATTTCAATAAATAATGTAAAACGTAGAAAAAACATATATTAACTAATTTTTTATTCACTTACTTTTCCATGAGGCCAAATAGTATATGGAAAGTCCTTTTCTTTGGAAATTACTCAATAGTACTCTTAAACTTCCATTTACCCGACTTTCTGAAAGAAAAGCTCCAACATCTTTTTGAACATGTAACAATAGTTATATTTCCACCTCTGGCTCACTCATGATCAACATTTCCTATAATACTGATATCATTCACTATGTGATACACTTACACTACCTCTATGATAACTACAAGTTTTTTATTATCTTGATCACTCTCACTCTCAAAGTAATTTTGAACAGCAGACTAAGTTGTATTAACTGCTCCAATCTTCATAGGCCAATTACCTTTCCTAAAGTTTCGGTTGTAAAAACACTAGGTAAGAATTTCGTAAGTCAAAAGGCAAACGTTGTTTGAAAGTCAATTGAGTAACATTACAATTAGTCCAGCCTTTTTGACATTTTAAATAAGCTGTGTAATGTCCTGATGTTGTCGAAGGACCATCATGGAAAATAATTGCTGCAGTTAGAAAGGTTCTTCCTGAAATTGATAATTGAGAAGCCACACAATTTTTTATTGAAGTTGTCAATTTAGTTCCATCAGGTCTACATCGTTGGAACATTAAAATTACATACTGTCCATATCTTTGTATAAATAATGTTGATAGCATTGCAGATTTACATTGAGTACAGACCATGTTTTGATTTGCTTCTCTAACTAGGATTATTAAAAGACACTGATTTGCAGTCTGGTAAAGTCAAATATATAAATCTTTCAGTGTCTATTGTAGTAGTACTTGAAAAGGAACAATTGTCGCAGTTATGCTGCCATTTATAGGAAAGGGCAAACAGATTTTCTACATCTATACCTTCATCTTGCAATACAACAAGCATATACATTAGAAATTCCTGACAATCTTGCTGAATATTCTGTGAAAATTGATTTAGACCAGAACATATGTCTAAAACATTTCGAATTTCAGAAACACTTTCTATTTTTATTCTATCACTGCTACATTTCTCAAACACAGAATTCAACAAACAACAAAATCTTTGATCCCGATTTTCAACAATCTGTTCTTGTAAAGTTTGGAGGAAAAAAAACATTAACCACTACATTAGCATAGCAGTTGGCACCAGAACTGTTTTCAAACTGAAATCCAACAACATCTTTAACTGAATCCTTTTCCTTTCTGCTTACAATGACTGGTTCATCGACTTTTTTTCTTTTTTCTACAATTTCACTACAATTTTTCTCATTTCTTCTTTTTCGGCCTACCACATGCTTTTCAAATAGAGGCTATTGAGGTAAATTTGGAGCATACTCTCTTCTTAACCTATTATATTCTTTTACACAATTTAGATCTGCACTAATCTTTGTCTCATCAAAATCAATCAAGTACAATCCAGATAAAGTTCTGACTCGAGATAAAGCAACATATGCCGTACCCTCCTTGAACACCGAACTTCCAATATTCACCAAAGCACTATCTACACTTAAACTTTGAGAATTATGAATAGTCACTGCATATGCCAAAGAAACCGGAAACTGTATTCGGCAGACATATAAATCTTTCACAAGTAAAAATCGAGCAGAACAATGACTGAATTCTTGTACTTCTTCAATTCCATCAAATTTAATTTTTAAAAATTCAATTCCATCTCTATTTCGGTAATTCACAAAATCAACATCATGACCCATTGCTCCATTTACTAAACCTCTTTCCACATGTAAATTCTGTCATAAAATGATACGACAATTTAAACATGTATACAGAGTCTTTTCCAAACCAGCAGTTTTAGATATTGTCTTCTCTAAAGAATCCAGTTTTGATTTCAACTTTTCAACTTTTCTGACAAAATAATAGTTGCTCCTTCATGCTCTATTTTATCAATAGCTTCCCGTTTCACAATCTCTTGATTTTCTTACTTTAACATTTTGTTGTTGAAGATTGAACATTCTTGCAGAGTTGGCATCAAGCATATCACAGATTTGTTTTCAGCAATTTTCTTAAAAATATTCTCTGGGAGAATATTTTCATTTGGAAATAAATTTGATAATAATCGTGCCTGTAAAGCTTCTTTGCCATGCTCACTTACTTTTCCAATTCTTACATCTTGCAGAATATTTTTATAATCTTCATCCTTTGTCTGTCGCATATTTTGAAGCAGTTCTGCATATTTGAAATTTAACCATTTATTAACAGTTCCAATGCTTCCTAGGCACTTCCTGGTATCTTCATGCGTAAGCATTTTAAACACTGGTTGTCCTTTCACTGGAGTTAGCTGCAGTAGATCGCCAAAAACAATGATGTGTCTGCCTCCAAATAACACATCATACTCTGTTTTAAGAGTTCCTTACATTCTTAAATGCACAAAAGCAAGCATTACATTTGATACCATGCTTACCTCATCAATGATAAGACGTTTCATTTTCTTCAGGACTCTGGAAACTTCACAACAAGCTTCTCCAGATAGCTTGTAGTATTGTAATTTATTATCATGCTCTACTGGCAGCATCAATAAATGATGTAAAGTAATCCCTTTAATGTTATGTGCTGCCAACCCAGTTGGAGCGGTAACAACACAAGAGAGCGATGACTCAGTTCTTTTCTGCAGATAAGTTGCCATTGCTTTAATCAGAAAACTTTTTCCAGTTCCTGCTTCTCCACTCACGTACAGTCGGACAGGCATAAATGACGTACATGAGCACTCTTTTTTCTCATGACATAAACCATGCTCAATCTGTTCTGTGACTTCGTCATATATTTGTTTCTGCTCAACGTTTAGTTCTTTTTCCAAATCTTCTAAGTTAATCTCCTGACCTTGTTCCATGGCTCTTCCCACTTCATCCATGGCAGTGGCAGCTTCATTTTGGATAAGTGGTCCTCCTAGTGGATCCTGACTCTATGAAGCAGAACTCTGACTGTCTTGAGAACTGTCTCTAGCAATCTCTGCTGCAATTGTAGCTTTTTGCTGTATTTCCTCATTCAACATTTGCAGATAATTTGCAAAAACAGGACATTCTATGGTATCCTTGGTTGCATTGAAAGAATCTTCATAACTGAGAAAATCTCCAAGTTGTTCCTCTTCTGTACGCCATGGCTTAAAGAGTTGCAAAAGAGCTAAATAGTACAATTCCCTTTTGTCAGGAGATTCACAACTCAATTTTCGATGATTAATCAAATGGCCTTTTCTTTGTTTCACCAGACATCCTTAAAATCCAATTACAGCATATACTCCTTGATATCTTCTGTGATGTTTCTCTTAAAAGTATAGCTTTGCAGAACTTCATAGAGACAAACGTTCTCAAGATGACTATTTCAATTTGGATAGTATGTATCCAACATGTTTGTCTTCAAAATATCTGTACTGTTTGGTTCTTTCTCTGCCAAATAGTCAATTTCTTGTACAGATTGCAAAACTCGGTTTTGTGTTGCAGCAAGACCCAGACTCACGCAAATGATTGTTCTAGATTTGGCATATGGACTTGCTGATGATAACCGATCAGAACATTCATATGCTCCAATTTCTCGATGCGACAACATCTTTGACTGTAACTGTACAATTTCTTACTTAGACTCTTTTCATGTGTAATTTCCTCCCATATTTCCTTCAGTCTTTTCTGATTTTGTGATGTAAGACGTCACATATCGAGCCACAGCAATAGAGTTGTCAGCAAACATATTGAATATCCATGTTAGCATTCAACATGGACAAAATGACTGAGTTGTAGTCATTTATGTATTTGGACTCTTCCTTTCTTTTTAAGTTGTATGTATTTTTCGGTGATTTTTTTGTCACAGTATGTCGCAGAGAAGACATAAAATTGTTCACTCTTCCTTTAGATATTACTGGACGTGGAAATCCAAAACGACATTTTATGTAGAACTTGTCCTTGGATTTGAACTTTCGACGACAGCATTTTCCACAATGATGGGTTTGAAAGCGTAAAACTTGATCTCTTAAATTGTTTACTTCTGTACTTTTCGGAACAGCACATGTATAATACTGTTCAATGAAATTCATCACTGTGTCATCCAAATCTGTTCCAAATGTGGGTGCATTTTTGATCCATAGCAGCATATGTAAGAAATAAGAAATCCAAAACCTCTCCAAGCGGAGGATTTCTTTTTGTTTGTGATAAAAGACAACCTAGCTTCAAATCTATGATTGAAATACCTGCATACATTAACTGGATCCAAAGACCATAGTTGTCCAGGTGTCTTGTATTCTATATTTTCAATGTTTGCATTTGTCTCTCATAGAAATTGAAGTAAGTCTTCCCAAGCATACTCAGCACAGCTAAGAGTGAGAAACCATGTAGGAGTTCCTGAGTTTCTTAGCCATACATTTCAATTCCCCATGACGACGGTACCAATACTCGTTAGTACCACACTGACATGCCATGAGATTAATTAGGTGAGATTCTAAAATACTGTCTTGCAGTTTGACTTTATCCATAAAGTCCCTTGCCGAAACATTTTGCAGATGTACTCCACTTTTAAGTATATGGTTCACTGCATAAGAAAGACCAGACAAGTCACTTTCAAACAGTAGATGAAACAAATATGGAATGCATTGACGAAACCTTGGATCTTCTGCATATAATCTTAAAGTCCGGTATTCAGATGCAGGAATTTGAACAGGTCGGTCATCCTATCGTCCACCTTGACCTGTTGGAAATAACTGAGGAAAAAACGAGCTTCCAAACTTTCTTCCCATACACTAATGGGACTTCCTTTTGCTTCTTTCATTTGAAGCAAGTCAATAGCATTCCCCATTACTTCTTTGGAATGGAAAGGATGAACACTATAATGTTCATACATTTCTTCACTTCTAGAGACATCAAATTTTTCAATTTGACCAGCTGAGAAATCACTGTCCTCTTCTACAGGTGTTTCCTCTTCTCCAACATATACATTTTTGTAGTAGTGATTGTTTTTTACCAAATACAACTTTGCCTTTTTGAATTTCCTAACATCCACTAATTCTTGCCAGATTTTCTTACTCTTTGTCGGAACACCATTAACTAGAATAACCAGAGGTTCCTCTTCCACTTTTTCTACACCAATATTTTTCTTAAAAACTAGAGGTAAATAAACAACTCTCCCCCTTAATCCTCTCTGTAAATCTGAAGGAGGCAATTTCCCTGTCTTAGGCTCCATGCGAATAATAGCCTGGAAAGGATGCACACATTGAATCAGAATAGACTCATAGGTATTTAAATCCATCAAATCAGAAGGAATGTCTACCAACTCCAGATTATTATGAACAGCTTTAGCCGGCATTCTGTTTTCATTTAATTTATTATAACAATATTTACAAATACGTTGATCAGAACCCAAATCAAAACAATTTTCTACCAACAAATAAGTTGCAAAATCTTTCCACTCATTATTTATTTCCATTTCACTTTTTACATGTACATTAACTAACCTAGTCTGATTCTTATAATGAGTTCTTCGACAACACACATAAGAAAAATTTGGCCTTTCACTTGAATTGACCTTAAACTTTGTAATTTCATGGTCACATTTTTCTGTACTTGAAATCTGTACATTCTCTTCCACATTACCTTCTATTACTGTATCAGTTTCTGCACTGTCCTATTTTTCACCAAAATAACAAAATTCAATTTCTTCACAAATGTTTTTCACATCTAATTCAGATCCATGCAAAAGAGCACTGTTTAACTGTTTTAGCTTAAGTGTTGTACTTTTTGCATAATACCACCTTCTCACTAATTTCCTCACTTTATTATGATGCACTGCTAACATCCTAAAATGGCGAAAAACACTCTGACATACTTTTTTTGAAAGACAAGCCAGTGAATGCCCATGTAAACCTGTTTTTTCTCTCACTCTGCAAGGATCTAACTCTTGCAACATCTTGATTTTTTGTTTAAGACTTTTCTTAGTATATGTACGTAAGAAATTGCGTAACAAATCAATTGAATCCTGGTGCACACTACAAATACTACTACAATTCCAAGTATACACTGGAGCCTTAGGACATCTCCCTAAAACTTCATCAGTTAACACCTCTTCTGCATTTCCATGCACAATTTTTTCTTTTTCAACCGGACAACCGTCCTTCACCTCATATGCTCGACCACTGGTGTCAACTGCATGCACCAAATCATTATCCTGAAAGTAACTCTCTTCATTAAAAAATGGCTCACAACTTGAACTATGCTTCCATTCTCCTGAAAAAACATCACAAAAATTAGTCCGATTAATTACTCTTTTCCACTTACATTTAGATTTCAAAACATTGATTACCTTATCTAGTGTACGAATTCTATTGATTACTAAAATATATATATTTTTTTCACTTCAAAAGCGTGATCCACAATCTTCACTATACTTTTATTTTTCTTATAAATAGCAGTTTTCTTTTTATAATTCTTAACATTTTTTAATAAATTTAAAATAATTCTGTTATAAAACATTTGTCTACGAATGACAATAAATTGATTTCTCCTTCTATTACTATAGACAATATCATCTCCTTGTACAGGTCTAACATTTTTTGGGAAGCTCTGCTTTTTCTTTGTATTTAAGATGATTTTTTTTTTCTTTGAAACAATATCCAGATGTTTTTTACATTGTGTTAATTTCCTTAAAAAGTCCATTGTTTGCTTACCAGGAGCATTCTTTTTTTTCACTGAAGATTGTGTTTGGGATGAATCTTCTAATTGTGTTTTCTTGGACAATAAAGCATGTTTATAACTTTTTCTTCTTCTTTCCTTCGTCGGCATATTCTTTTATCTTTCTATAGATGATTTCAATCTGTAGTAAAGAAAAAATACCATATTATAGACCACTACTAACATACTACATAGCACTGACAATAAGTAAACGATATAAACACTAGTTTACAACATAACTACGTTTATAGCACAGCAACTGTGTCTCACCAGAATAGGAAATCATGCAGTAAGTGTTGTTTCTCAGTTTATTGCAGTGCAATACAGTTTCATTATTAATCTCGTCTAGTTTCAATTAGTCAGGTTTCCGCCTTGTAATGTAGTGGTCATTTAAATGGGCTGTGCTCTGTGTCTAAAATGATTTACTATGCTAAATGTTTTTTGTAAAATGTATGGCTTTAACATTTTTGACAAGGATCACGCTGAGTGTCTGTGTGAAATAAGGAATTATATTTTCAAATTTTTCTATAATGTCACCTGTGTCTCCTTACAGTTTGCATCTCTTTGCTGATAAGGTACTGTTTCTTTTTGCATTGTGTCTCATGATAGTATGTAATGTTGGCAAAAAAATTATTGGTGCATATTTGAAATTTATTTTGGAAATGAGTCGGGTTTCTGCCTTGTAATGTAGTGGTCATTTAAATGGGCTGTGCTCTGTGTCTAAAACGATTTACTATGCTAAATGTTTTTTGGTGAAATGTATGGCTTTAACATTTTTGACAAGGATCACACAATGCAAGAATAAAGAACCCCAATATGCTTCTTAATCTTCCCCATAGCGCATACAGCTCTCTTTCTATATTAAATGAATCATTACTCGCCTTTAAAAATGCTTTTGAAGATTTAGAACAGTGTCAGTCACACACACCAGATTTTCTTAAGCAGAATCTCTGAAATGCACCTCAGACAATGCAGCCACAAATGGTCCTGATTTCCTGTAATTCTTCACACATATCCCAATCAAAATTCTTCCCACACTATTTCAAAACCAAACTACCATTTTCATTGGTTCTACATTTCAACACTTTCAAACTCACATAATATTCACCCATCCTCCCAGTGCTCATTCAGCCTGTTACCATGGTAACTCCCACCTAACTAAGCACACAGGTGAAAAGTTCATCATATTATATTGCAAATCAACCCAAAAAGGGTGTTTGACCTCTCAATACACCAGCTTATCCAGTGCAATGTTTCTTTAAATGCCTTTTTCTCAACCATTAGAATTACTTCTTTCAAAAAACAGAAGCATGCACCCTAATTTTCAGTGTTGAATTTTTAAGAAACCACCAATCAATCCTTCTTTTTCAAGTGCACTGAATCTTAACCACTTTTTTCAGAACTCCTACTTTCAAACTGCCATTTCATTTCCACAACTCATCTGAGTACAACCACATCTATCTTCAAAATGCCTAAAGTCTGGATTGTGGGACATAGCTATGTTCACTGGTGTGAAAAGTATGCAGCAAACAGAGGTATTCCCAACCTTGATTTACCAAATGTGGATATTATGTAGATTGGCCAGACAGGTTTGAGATGCCACCAATTGATACCATTGATAAAATCCTTTATGCATCTCCCACACCCTGACCTCATAATTGTGCACTGTGGTGGCAATGACCTGGGCACTTTGACTGAAGTATGTCTGGAAATGCTTTTAAAGGACACCTTTGGGCAATTGGTATCACTTTTTCCAAAAACTGCCTTGGTATATTCTAATATATGCCAAAGGCAAAAATGGAACTGGTCCAACCAATTTTGTCCACAGATTGAGAAAGCAAGGAAACATGCGAATAGATCTGTTTCTGCTTTCCTGAGAGACTACGGTATGGGTTCCATATACCACAATAACTTGCGTTACAACATGCAAGGCATCTATAGGAGAGATGGTGTACATTTCTCAGATGAGGGGAACAGAGTCTTCCTCTTGAATTTTAGACTCTGCATCGGTACCTACTTGTAGGTACTTAAATCACTCACATAACACAACAGCTCTTTTCAGAGCTACCCTGCCTCCAAGCCATCTAAATTATTATTTTACTCTAATTTTTTTCACTGTTTTTCCCCGTGGTGCGCTCAGGGTACGCGTACCTGTAAACGCCCATGTAAGCGCACCCTGAGCTTACTCCGCAAAATTTTCACCCAAAAAAATGTGTTTTTGCCCTTCAAGGTCCTCCTAGGCCCCCCTAAGAATACCTAGGGGGTCAGGGGGTCTCTACCCTGTCCATTTTGGGTAGGTTGAAGATTATGTGGGTTTGAAAGTGTTGATCTGTATAACCAATTAAAATGTTAGTTTGGTTTAGTATTTGTGTGTGAAGAAATTTGATTGGTTAGGGACGGGTATAAGTGTGAAGAATGAGAGGGAATGACTGCCATTTTGTAATTGCAGTGTCTGAGGTAGATTTGTGAGGAGTTTTTGGTTTTCAGTTTCTGGTGTGAGAATTTTCAACAGTATTCTAAAAGGTTAGTTGTTAATTTGTAAGGGGAACCATGTTGTACAAGTTCAGTTAATAAGAATAATGTTTTTTAATGTTGAGTTTCTTACTCTCTTTGTCTTCCTCTCTCTCTCTTTTTATACTACCCTAACAGCAATGATGGATCTTAATGGGAGTCAGTTGACATTGTTTTTGAAATTTCTGCGACTATTATAGACAATTTGAATGCTCCAGTTGATGTGAATACACATAATGAAGACCTTATTGAAGAAGGAGATGGCATGGGGGATTTCTATGATGAATCTTTGGATTCTGAATTAATTGAATATTTGGAGTTCATTGTGTTCCAGGATTCTTCTTGGGAGACTACCGATGACGAAATTTCTGACGATTTAATGTTAGAAGTTCTTTCAAATTACGAAAATTCAGAACAATAAATTTATATATAGTAATTAAAAATTGTTTGAGAAATTATACTTTTTTAAATGTAATTTATGAGGTAGTGGCCAAGTGATTGTGGTATGAAGTGAGACTTGTAGTATAGAGTGCAACATTTTTTAGTTACATAGTAAATTTACTCATAGTTACTCCGTTTCTTATACTATACTTTCTCCTGTGTGTATCTGACATCTCTTCTCTTTTATGTATTTTTTCCATCACTGTACCTCACTTAATGCCCTTTTCTCATTAAAATCCTGAGTTCCCTTTTTTCAATCTAGTTTTCTAACGCTATCCATCCCCTCACTGCTCTTCTCTGAAGGACTTCAAAGGTTACATTTTTTTTTTCATTTTTAAAAATAAAACAAAATTTGATAGGTCCGCGCACGGGGAGTGCTCACAGAGTGTGCTGTGAGTGCTCAGAGAGTAAACCCTATCGCTGCCATTTTGTGGTTTCAGAAGAGAGTGAACAATAAAAGTTGAAAACGTGGAAAGGGGGCAGGGTTGAGTGTTCTTGACCCCCTAGTCCTTCTCAGGGGGTCCCTGAAGGACTCTAAAGGTTAAAAATAATATTTGTATAAAAATACTACTTGTAGGTACTTAATTCACCCAGATAACACAACAGCTCTTTTCAGAGCAACCCTACCTCTAAAAACTCTTAATTCTTTTTTTACTCTAATTTTTTTCTCTGGTTTTCCCCGTGGTACGCGTACCTGTATGCGCACTCAGAGCGCACTCCGTGAAATTAAAAAAAGATAATGATAGTGTTTTTGCCTTTCAGGGTCCTCCTATGCCCCCCTAAGAATACCAAGTGGGTCAGGGGGTCTCTACCCTGCCCCCTTTTATAGTATTCCCCTTTTGTTTTTTCACCTCTTGTGTCTCGAATCTACAGAGACACAAGATGGCGGACTCTTCGGACTGTTTGGAATGTTGACAGACACCCTAGAGCCAATCAGATTTCCGCTTGCGCACTTCCATGGCGCGCCGGGTGTGCTTACAGGTACGCGTACCCAAAGCGCTCGCAGCGTGCATATAGATATATAAATTTTTTGGAAGTAACTATTAATATAAACCACTGGAGCTTACCAGTCCCTACAATTTTGCCAAGTTTGCTGTAATTCCGTTCAGCGGTTCGGGCTGTAGCCGTGTCTAAACATCCTATGGAAATGAACATGGGGAAAACACGTTTTGGGACCCCCTTTCTACTCAACCCCCGCTTGACGAATCCCCCCAAAACTTTCAGGGAAGGAGCAGAACTGAGCTGGCCAAAAGTTTAGAAAATTGCACGCAAATTCCTCAATAGACGCCCAAGTTATTCCAAATAGAATGTTGCAGATTTCCTATGGAAACTAGGTCTTAACTATAACTACATACTGGCAACTGCCAGTAGGTAATATTTATATATTTGGAAGGGAACAGAAAGTGAGGCCATGAAATTTGTGGACAAAATTAACATCAATTTCCTGATTTTACGATTCACACACCATATTGATAGTTCCTCCATTAGTTTCTTAGATATTCTGGTAATGATACAGGAAGGCAAAATAGAAACTAGCCTTTTCCAGAAACCAACAGCAGGAAACACCTTGCTCCATGCCAGCAGCTTTCACCTCCACCATACAATCGCCAGCCTACCCTATGGTGAGTTTCTTAGGAGCAATAGAGCGTGCAGCACAGAGACGGCAAGCACAGAAGCTCAAACAAAGGCTAAAGAAAGGTTACTAGAACGAGGCTATAAAGAGAAAAACCTGAATATTGCATTACGTAAAGCTAATCAAATTGACAGAGGTACCCTCCTACAGAAAAAACAAACTGATATTCAAGGAGAGGGACAGCCCCTAGGGGAAACAGGTCAGGGTGGTAGCTTGGAGAGAACGTGCAGGTTCATTTCTACTTTCAGTAGACAATCTCAGGCCATCAAAAAAATTGTCAGCCAGGAATGGCCGATAGTTATGACTGACACTGTACTGAATGCAATGTATCCATATAAACCCAACTTCACATTTCGTAAAGCCCATTCGATGAGGTCAGATCTGGTGAAAACTAGTCCGGAGATGTACACTAAGGATAGCTGGCCCTCCTCCAGGAACATTATTTTTAAATGTAGCTCATGCCGAGCATGCAAATTTGGCACTAACACCGTGTCATACACAAATGCATTTTCGGATACTCTCATACACATTAAGGGGCACTACACGTGCAAGACTGAATTTGCCGTGTATGTGTTGAAATGCATTTGTGGGTTGAAGTATGTCGGCAGCACAAAATTACCAGTGCAAGGGAGAATATTGCAGCACCTGCGAGCCACGGTCAATTCTGACCCTACATATCCTGTGGCTAGACATGTAAAAGCAGAACATGGGAACAACTTGAATGTGTTGCAGTATTTCGTAATAGATAGCGTTCCAAGAAGCAAAAGGGGTGGAGATAGAGAGAAACAGCTACGCCGATTGGAGACCAAATACATAGTGGAGCTGGAGACTAAAAGCCCATGTGGTCTTAACATCTGTGAAGATTTGTACCACTATCTATGAAAGAATGGGCCTATCATGAGATAATGGAGATTTATAGATGTATAAAATTCTGAACAACAGCCACTGAGATTGGTTTTAGATATTTATCATATTTATTACGGTATGGTTTTAAATTTATTTATTTCACAATACAGCTTGGCCGGAGTGGTTTTGAGCTGGGTTGGATATGGATGGGTTTATGACCAGCACAGTGATACATTTAGAAAGTTCATTGGAAAGGAAACTTAGGTAACCACGATGGATTGATGTATATTACATCAATATCTGCATTTTTGATCTAAGCAGTGGAAGGATTGAAAGTTGTCTCGTTCATCCGTAATTTCAAGGTGTGTGTAATATTGAATGTTTAGATTGCTGGAGTTTTTCTAAGGAAGATTATATGTATTTGTACAGTCAAAAGATAATGATTGCTAATTATATTTATTCTGCCTATTTAACCCTGATCCCCTGTTTATGAATTCATGGTTTTATTGAATATTTAGGAGGTACTAAACTCCCGACTGGGAGTTTATTTACTGTTCTGCACTTATGCACTTTATTTAGGCACAAAAAGATTGTTTTTTGCACATTGCGATGGCAGCCATCTACAATATTAAAGCAACAAGCATGCGATATACTGTAAAGAGGACATAGAATCACTGCTAATGTCATCATGGTCCGTTTGAATAAGAGAGAGAAAACTATTGTCTGTATCTATACTATACGACAATTGGTATCGGCTTTTAAACACTAATTTATTTGTATGTATAATTTATTATGTATATACATTTTGTATAAGATGTGTTTTATAATGACATTCTTGATATAATGGCATGTGATGTTTTTAAGATAAGTCGCGAATAATGGAGTCTGTCCTTCATGCTATGGACTCTAAAAAGTTTATGCTTGCTCCAGTCTGTTGTTTGTTTTCATGAAATTGATGGCGACCAGGGATTGGTACTAGTACTGAGTTTAAAACCTAGAGGGGGTGTGAGCACTAGTTGACCAACGAGCAAGGCGACCGGGATCACTGAAACGCGTTTGGTGGAGGGCACAGCAATGCACTTGAAAAGAAAAAATCAATAAAGTTACCAGCGGCTGTTGTTGAATTCAAGAGTCCGTCTCTCTTGTCTTTTTTGGGCGTGAATACAAATCACGTAGAGAGTGGAAATTGAATATATATACATATATATATGTATATATTGTTTTAAGGTAATAACCGTTGTACCCACTGCCTAAGACTAGACCTATTTGGTTTGCCAATAATTGTTTACTTTTAGGTCCATGGAGATTAAATGATTTTCTCAGAAATGCAGGATGTTGAAACAACACTGTGATTCGAGCCTGTTTCTCAAGTTCCAAAGTCAGCAGCCCCAGCTGCTAGGTCCATTTTCTCCCTTTGTGGCTGCTTCTGCACTTTGCTGATCATTTAGATGTTCTGAATAGTATTAAGATCTATGTGATCGTTATTGCTTCTCTTAGGATGTTGTTGTAGAAAGAAATGACAGATTCAAATTATCCTTGCTTCATATTTGACAAACATGAGGAAGTCATAGTGAACTTCCAAAGCCCTCTGCATTTTTTCTGTGTGTCTGGCAAGTCACTCAAAAGCCAGCATCTGCACCCTTTCCGCAGCCAGCGGTGCCTATGCACATTGGTGCAAGGCACTTAAGAAACCTACAAGCAGCAGCTTGTTGCATAGTGGTATCACTTGAACTCGAAGAATGGTAGAGGGCAGGGAAATATAAACAACTGGGACAGAAACAATACAAACTTTTTTTTCCAAGGGATATGACAAAGAGGGTAGAGAGTGAAAGTAAGTGGCCATCAAGTCACGTTGCCCAAAGAGATGAGTGGAGGGCAGTAAACACAAGGGTCACAGAGTATCTAAATGACCTTCCGTTCTTTAGCAATCTGAACTCAATTTGCAAAGTCCACAACTGAAAATAAAAGCCACTTAGGCATCCTTGACTCACTAGATGGAGATGGGTAAGCCTTGCAGGGCTTCCCTCAAGGGTGGGTTTGTGCAAAAGTACAATGCAACACAGTTATCAATGCAACAATAAAGTATAGATGTCAAACCAAGGTTGTGTTTTCACAATTATTTTAATTATATCCTATATAGCTTAAATATATTTACAGGCTAGCCAGTGCAAATAGTTAAAACCAATGGAATGCATTTAACACTTTTTCAAACACATCAAACCAAAGATGATACAATGGACTATTAGTGAACTAGTGCAGTAATATGTGTACCTGACAGCAGTAAATGCTGATGCTTAAGCAATTACAATAATGACTCAGGGTTGTTGGATAAACACAGGGATCACAATCAGTTAATGGTCTCATAGCTTCAACTATCACCAAAGTCAGGTAGGAACACCGACGACCATGGACATCTTAAGGATTTTAGGGGCCCCTGGCGAGGTCAATGACAGTGCATAGTACACCCTTCCAAATTCTTAATACATTTAAGTCTAATATTCTGGGATAGTGATATGTGTTTTCAATATTACTGCAAATAATCTCAGTGATACCCTCCATTTCTCATATGTGAGGTCCTGTTTTGATCTAAAAAAATATTTTATGGATGTTGTATGAAAACAGTAGTTAACACAATCTATTTAAGAATTACATAAGGTCATCAGCATAAGACTCTCGGCAGAACAGAGACGGATCTATCAGGGTTCCCTTGAAAGTCAGGAGCCCTGGGCCAGAGCCCACTTTGCCCATGCCTCAAAACAACTCTGCCTATGATGGAAAAGACAAAGCACCAAAATTATGCAGTAGGAATAAGGAAACAAGGTTCTCGAACGTCTCATGAAGCATGAAATGGACACTGTGGCGGAAATGGAGGATTGCAGACTTCCCACCAAGATGGGTTATTGTGTACCTTAAATGTAAATTAAGGTTTGCAACCATAGGGTTTTTAAGATCAAAAATAACACAAAGCAAAACAAATCACATTGTCATAAGGGCCTGCATAGTACATAGGCAGTGTCGTGAAGGCTACTTGTTGATGTTGTGAACACAGAGGAGGCACACAGACATTGATGTGTCATATAACACAAAGTGCTAGAGTGAGTGCTTTAAAAACTTTATGAGTGTTAAATATATATACCAAGGTGTATCAGTGAATCAGTGGGTGTATGAGTGCCTGTATGGATGATTCAGTGGGAATGTGATTGAAGTGAGTGATTAGGTGCTTGGTGATTGTATGGGTGAGTGGATTGTATGGGTGTAGGTTGTGTGAATGTATCAGTTTGTCAGTTGGTGTCTAAGTGGCTATATGGGTTAGTGAGTGGGTACGTGAGTGGCTGTATCGGTGAGTGGTTGCCTGAGTACCTGTATGGGTATATGAGTGTCTGTGTGGTTGGGCGAGGGGTTGTGTGGCTGCTTGCATTGATGAGTGAGTCAGTGGCTTCAATGGGTTAGTTAGTGCATCTATGAGGGACTGTGTGAGTGGCTGAGTTTGTGTATGGCTGTGTCGGTGAGTGCATTGATGTGTCAGTGGTATATGGGCGAGTATCTGCACATGTGAAAAGCAGTATAGGTGGGTATATGAGTGACTGCATTTGTGAGTGAGTGATTGTGAGAGTGGCTATATGGGTGAGTGTGTCCTTATGTCAGTGACTGTATAGGTGAGTGAGTTCATGTTAGTATTTGTATGAATACGTGAGTGGGTGTGTGTATAACTGTATAGGTGAGTAAGTGGCTGTCTGATTGACTCTATGGGTGAGAGAGCAGGTGTGTGAGTAGGTCTATGGTTGACTGCAAGTGTGTGAGAGGCTGTATGGGTGTATGAGTGGCTATATCAGTGGCTGTATTAGTGAGTGAGTTGGTGTATGAGTGACTGATATGGGTCACTTAGTGGATATGTGTGTAGACCTATGACTCAGTGAGTGGGTGTGTAAGTACTGGTACAGGTGTATCAATAGGTTTGAGAATGGCAGTGTGGAAGTTGAGTGGGTGAATGAAGGGTTATATTGGGGTGTGAGTGGGTGCATCAGAGATTTTGTTGATTATGTCATCTGTAATGTCATCAGTCATGTTATTTGAGATGTCATCAGGGATGTCACTGACCATGTCATGAGTGATGTAATAGGAGAGGTCAAAAGCAGTACATTGCAGGAACGCATGTTATAGTTAGTTCACTAACTTTAACAGCTGAATTTCTCTGGTTTTGTATGAGTGAAACGTCAGCCGAACTATAACGTCCCTGTAACCCATGGTTTGTTTTCAGTGAATTTCCAAGTTTTTTTTAAATTCCATTTCCTAACTTTAACGTACTGGTAACCTAAATCTAAATGCTAATGTCTAACTATAATATCCCAGCAACCTTTGGTTTTTCAGTGAATTTCTATGTTTTTTAACTATTAGTCACCTTTGCAGGGTGCCTGCTCTCATGAATCCAGCTATGTAGATTTTACAAGAAGTACAAGGAGAGCAGTTTGACCTCAATGCCCCTTAGGGATAAAGTAGACTTAATGCCCCAACCAGTAGTGCACCATGAGCTGCATTTGCAGTGTGGAGGAGAAAGAGGCGTGGCCTCCAAAGATCTCCTACCAATTCCACTGTGTGGGACTTATTGGAGCTAACAGGAGGGGTAGTTGACGTCATTGGGGGTCAACTACCCCTCAATATTTTCCAGTAAGCCCCACGTAGCAAGATTGTTGATATCTGGTAGGATGTCACGCCCCCTTTCTCCACCACTCTGCAAACGCGCCCCCTGGCTTAGTACTAGTTGGGGGATAAAGTCCACTTCGCTCTTGAGGGTCCTTGGGGGCCAAATAGCCCTACTGTTACCTTCAGTAAGACCCACATAGCAGGATTGCTGAGAAGCTGTCAGAGGTCACATCCCCTTTCTCCACCACTCTGCAAATGCACCTCCTGGTGCACTACTAGTAGGGGGATAAATCAAAGTGATTGTTCAAAGTGTTGCAAAGAAAAAAGGGAGGTTCCCAAAGTGAATTTTTGCTCCCATGCATTTTATAGACTTTTGGATCACACCTAGTGGTCAAACAGCTGAAATAATTTTGATGAAATTGGACAAGATTATAGATCATGGTGTGCAGATGATCCTTTTGGGTAGTAGAAGGAAGTAGGGTAAGTATTTCTAAACTTATAAGGCATTTAAGCGTTGTGATATTTTGGACTGCTGTAATTTTGTGAAAATATCACAGTACATGCCGATGACAAGGCATTATAGATATTAATACTATGTGGTTAGCTAGCTGAAAACAGTGTGTATGGAGGTGTGCTAGTTCTAATAATGTGAAGGTGATGCATAAATGATGCATTTTAGTTATAACTGTAGCTTTAGAATTTCTAATGGCTATGTAGTTTAAGTTTGGTTTGAATAGAAAAAGGGAATAAAGTTTTGATAATTTAAAGGCGGTGTGTAAATTATGAGTCCAGCGGTGTATCCCATTGCTGGCTCTTGGAGGGACCTAGGAGAGTCTAGTACCAAGTCAGCACATAGCCCACTCCCGACCGTCCTTGCATACACACCAGTTTGTTAGCTGAGAATCCAGAAATTTCAGTTACGTGCGAGGCTCTACATAACATGACTGTAAATAATTGGGTTACTGATTGAAGAGGGTGAAGCCCTTACCAAAGCAACATCCACAATTCCTTCCAGGGTGAGGCACAAGCAAACCCCAAATTAATCTTTGTTTGACCCTTCAGTAGCTATTTACAGAGTAGTCAGGCTTAACTTAAGGCAAAGTGTAAAGTTTGCATTCATCCCTTCAAACTTGAATCAAATGAAAAACAACTCAAGATAATTCCCACATCAATGTAGAAACATAGTGTAAGTTTTAAGAAACAAATCAAGACCAAAAGGACAAAAATTCTGTTGAACCAGAGATGTGAAATTTTAGAGATTTAGGTGAAATTAGTGCCAAAAGCACAATGTACCAACTGTGGATATCTGGTCACACTAGACCGAGACGAAGTGACAAGCTCAGGCTGAACATGATGAAGTGCGGGGTGACTACAGGGACACAGTTAGGCTGTTGAACAAGAGTACACTAAATCCTGGTTGCAAACAGTTGCAGAGTCCTACATTGAGGATGAGTTGTGCAGCCGAGTCGATACAAGGTCCATGTCGGAGATGTATCGTGCAGCATTGTTCCAAGGAAACTATGATGTGAAGTCCTGCATCATCGTCGAGAAGGTTGTGGATGAGGGGCTTGTGATGCGATCCGGCATTGAAGATGCATTGTGCATAGGCTGTTTCCAGAGAAGCTGCAATGCTTGTGATGTGGAGTTATGTATCGTCATCGAAGCTGTCATCGACGAGAAGCTTGTGATGCGAGGACCTGCGTCCGGGATTCATTGTGCAGCAGTGTTCCCAATGAGGTTGTGTGTTGCGAAGGTGATGCAAATCCCTTGTGCTGGGAAGTTTCATGCAGCAGAGACGATGCGTTGGTTCTGCTCGTGGTTGCATCAAGCAGCAGAGGAAATGCGTTGGTTCTGCTGGATCCACAGATGGGCAGGATGAGCACCTCAAGGTTCAATTGAAAGGGTCAAGGACTGCAGTAGCACCACTAAGCAGGGCATGACTCACAAGTGACAGAGTCCAGATGATGGGTTCAAGGTTGCTGGAGCCTTCTATCCCTGAGGCAATAGGGAGGAGGCCAGCCAACTAGTCCTTGGAATCCGTGGAGAAGTGTGGCTCAATGGTTAGAGCGGCAGACCCTGATGCAGAGGTCCAGCCCGGGACCAGATTTCAATTCCCGCCTCGGCGGGTCTTGGGCTCAAAATTCCACGAACCTGATAATTGTTGCCTCAGTGCCTATTCCAATCATGGAGTCCCACTCTGCAACTCTGGGCAATAGCTTGCTTAATCTCCACAACGGCCCCCACAACGCTAAGGATGCCTGGCCTCCACCTTGGGGGTGCTCAGGAGTGGATGCCTCACAGGGAAAGCCAGGACGGGTTCCACAGCGGTATTCGTACAAGCGCCTTGAGACCCTTGCGGGTGAGTAGTGCGCTATACAAGTATCAATTTACAATTTACAATTTTTAATCATGCTGGTGGTCATGTATTTAACAGATGCAGGTCCTGTCCTTTTCACTCAGGCAAGAGCGCAGCATGTTAGCATAGCAGAGCAGCGGTCCTTCAGAGCAACAGTTCGTCAGAGTAGCCGTCCTTTCAGCAACACAGCAGTCCTTCTTCCTGGAAGAGCCCAAAAGTCCAGAAGTGTACTGAAGATATGGGGTCTGAGGTCCAATTTTTATACCCGGTGTCCACTTTGAAATGAAGGACGTGCTAGAGGTTTTCATCCCTTAAGGTGTCAGGCAACATCTTCCTTCTTGTTCTGACACCAGCTTGTCTGAGGACACAAAATACCAGTGTCAAAACCTTTGTGTAGAGTGATCCGGCAGAACCTTTGTGATGTGCAAGTGTGATAGGTGACAGATCCTCCCCCTTGTTAACTCAGCGTGGTCTATCCTGGCAACAACTAGTTTCCCTTTGTCTCACTGTCTGGGAGCAGTACACAAAGACCAAATGCCAGCAACAGCTAGTCTTGTGATTCAGGACTAGGCTGCAGTGTCAAATGACTTGGACAGGAAATGCCAATTTTCTTAAAGTAGCATTTTCAGAAGTGCGATTAAAAATCTGACTTTATCATTAAAGAGGGCTTTTAATTACAATTCTTTTGATACCAAGCTAAACCTGTCTATGTGTTACTAACTGGAAACTACAGCTTATTGAATATAATAAGGTAACTCCAATGTAATCTTATGGGAGAGGTAGGCCTTGCAGTGGTGAAAAACGAATGTAAGAGTTTTTTACTACCAGGAAATGTAAAACTTAAATGTACATGTCCCACATTTTAAATACTGTGCACCTTGGCCTTTTGGCTGATCAGGGCCTACCCTAGGGATGATTTATATGTATTAAAAAGGAAGATTTGGGCCTGGAAAAAGGTTTATTTTGCCAGGTCGAAATGGCAGTTTAAAACTGCCCAAAGAGGCTGCAATGGCAGGCCTGAGGCATCTTAAACCCTTTCTTATCCCCCGCTCCACCGTGTTAAGCCTTTTTTTTGCTACTTGGGACAGTTCGCATTTAGGCCACGATAGCTTTTTGTCCACATTTTTTGGGGAAACATAATTTTATTGAGTTTTGAACATCATCGATGTACATAGAATACTATTGTGGCAATTAATCATAAAGGAACACATTACTAGAAATGTCAAAATAACAATTCACAAAAACCAATACAAAGATAAATGCATGTGTACAAAAAGCGCTAGAATTAGGTCATCTGCAATTCTATGAAACAAATAATATACTACTAAAAATTATAAATAATATCTAAATGATGCATAGACATACAGGCGATTAACGTAAATAGTGAAGAACTCGTGCTTAACTATTTATCTTCTAACTATTAATCTATTAATGAAAGAAAACAATTAGAAACATTCCCCCTTCACTGGTCCTGTAATGTACACAATAACATTCTGAAATTTTGTGATCTCACAAATAAAACAAATCAATGCTAATAATATACAGTCGTAAATACAGTAGCTTTTTGTCCACATAAGGTATCCACACCAAATTTGGGTCCTTTTTTCCAAAATCTTGTGGATTCTAAGAAGTTACCCATGCTTTGTGGATTCCAGGGGACGGGGAAATTAGCCAAAATACAGCTACATTTGGAGGGTTTTGGGGGAAAATTGGAAAAAGGTGCCACAGAAGAAAGCATCTGGCTGTTTCCCTACAAATTGTATCAACAAAGGGTTTGTGGTGCTAAAATCCTCATCTTGCCAGTATTCATGAACAGGCAGAAGTTTGTCAGAGAATCATAATTTTCTACACAGTTTTGGCATTTAACTGGACAAAGCCTATTTTTCCTATTTCTTGTGCTTTCATCCTCCTTTCAGTTAGTGGTGTGTTATAAATGGGTGTAAAACCAATAATGGATTCCGGAAAGCTATACATTTCTGAAAAGTAGATAAAATTCTGACTTCCGCAAGGAATCCTTTTTTCTTTTAAACTTTATTAAGTTTTTAAACCGAGAAATTATGGATATACATAATCAAGAAATTAAGCATGTGATTGATGTTGAATAGAACACAATGCAGAAAGAAGAATGCAAAATCAAAAAAGACACACAAGGAGCTATAAAGGAAGACAGCAGTAGATTTGAAAAATAAGGTACTACATCCATCTTAACCCATCCAGGCCGAGACAGGAGCCCATATTCTCCGGCCAAATTATTGTCTTTTACGCCCTTTGGCTCTATATACAGCAGACTCCATATTGTACGGTGCCAGCAAGCGTGACCTCCAGTTACAAAAAGTAGGAGAATCGGCACTAATCCAATTCAAAGTAATACATGCTCTAAAAATAGACATTGCAATAAATAGGAAGCCTTGCTCATATTTACTACAAGAGGAGTATTTTTGAGAATGATCATAACCAAAAATCACCAAAGCTGGTGTAAGAATTAAGGCTTTGCCAGTGATTTGAGCCAGAAATCGCTCAATGTCTTCTATATACTTGACTAGTTTAGAGCAAGAAAAGAACATTTGTACTGTGTCCACAGCCTGGACACCACACCTACTGCATGAATTCACTCGGTGGTTAGATCATTTTGCGACTTTAGATGGCGTATAATACAAATCAAAAGCAGACATAAAAAATTGGGACCGAAGACTACCAGTAATTAACATCTGATCAGCCAGTTCCAAAGGAACACACAAATCCGTCTCTTCTTGGGTGAATTTTCTGTCCCATTTCTCATTCTGATCCGTTAAATCATCGGACATCTCGGAAATAAGAGTTTGATATAAGGCCCCAATCCTAGATCTTCTCTCCACAAGCCCTACTACTGGAATGCTTTTGAACATATCTGCTCTCATTGTCATGTGGTGCATCAAATAGCTCCTGAGCAGTAAATATTTAAAAAAATGGCTTGTGGGAAGACCAAACTTGATTTGAAGGTCAGAGAATTACACAAGTTGACCCGCCACAAAGAGGTCCCCCAAGACCTTAATCCCCAAAGTGCCCCAAGCAAAAGTGATTGCGTCCTGAAAAATAGTGGGCAAAAGACCGCTTGAAGTAAAAGGAGTATATGCATTGATATGTGAAATTCTAAATCGTCTGCGGATTTTTTTCCAGACCGAGTAGGCCGAGTGTATAACCTTAAATCTAACTTTCTTGTAGTAGCTTGGTTCGATGTTACTAACCAAGCGATTACAAGCAGTCTCTCCAAGAAGTAGCTCGAAGATTGAGGGTCTTGAGTGTTCTTCCCGGTGGATATTAATGGACCCATATGTTGTAGTAATGCAGCCCAGTGACACAGGAGTAGAGAAGGCATGCCCCAGCCACCCCTTAATCTAGGGAGTATCATCCACTTCGTCGCCCTCTGTGCTTTGTGGTAGCCCCAAAAAACCTTGAAGAGGCCCTTAAAATACAGTGTGTTTGAAATTTAATGGGAATAGAATGGAATAAGTATAAACATTTTGGAAATATAGTCATTTTGATTACATTAGAGCACCCGTGGAGTGAGAGATGAAGGTGGTCTAGCCTCTCCAATGAGTGGTTAACCTCTTTGACAATCGGTGACACATTGATTTCAGGTATCTCCTCCACCTTTGCCGTAATCTTAACTCCGAGATAAGTAGCAACTGAAGTTGTTGAAAGCCCCACAGGTTTGGAAAAAAATGAGTGAAATAACTTGAGTTTTATCAGCATTTAGTCGGTAACCAGAAACAACCCTGAATCGTTCAGCTAGATCGTAAATTGCTGAAAGGGCCGGGCATACTTCTGTCGTGAAAATAGCAACATCATCGGCGTATGCCAGTGTTTTGTAGGCTACGCCGTTGACCAATGCTGCCTTAATCCTTAAGCCATTGTCTAGTTTTTGCAGAAAGGGATCAATATAGATCGAAAATAAAAGCGGGAACAAGGGGCAACCCTGGCGGGTGCCCCTGCTGATGGGTAGAAGACAGGAATCTTGACCGTAGATCCAGACTGAGGCTACCGGAAGAGCATATAAAGCTTGTATGGACCGGATGAAATCCTGTGGGAATCCCTGAGCTTTAAGTAGTCGCCATAGAAAACCCCAGGAGACCCTGTTGAACGCCTTTTCGGCGTCCAACAGGATCATAGCCAAGGGTTGCTTAGATGCCTGCGCCCAATTGAATAAGGTGATTGCTCACCTAATGTGATCTGTGGTGTCCCGTCCAGGTATAAAGCCATGTTGGCGATTCGAAACTAGGGAGGCTATCACCTTGCCTATTCTAAGTGCGATGATCTTAGCATAAATTTTGCTGTCCGCACAAATTAATGAAATTGGACGATAAGATGAAGGACTGAGCTCTGGTTTGTCCTTCTTCCTAAAGATAACAATTGTGGTCTTGCGCCAGGAATCAGGAGTCAGTCCCTTCTGAGCCAGTGTGAACAAGGTTTCTAGCTCCCCTAGTAGAATATGACGGAATGTGCGATAGAATTCTAAGGGTAGCAGGTCGGGACCTGCTGCCTTACCAGCAGCCAGTGATGTTAAAGCTAGTTCGAGCTCCCACCAAGAAATCGGGGATGAGAGAGCCGATGCCTGTTCCGGTGTCACCGTCGGCATTGGATACTCAAATAAGTACTCTTCCCCCGAATCCGGCTCCTCGGTCTCATTGGGAGAGTAAAGAGATTTATAATATTCCTGAAAAACTTTGAGGACTTTGTCCGGTTGATCTTATCTCCGACCAGAGCTCTCCTTGATCCAACTAATCCTATTCAGGACCCCCTTCTGCTGCAATCGCTTGGCCAGTAACCTCCTGGTGTTTTCACCGTACTCATAAATCTCTGTTCTATCCTGAACAAACTTGCCAGCAAGTTCTTCAGCAAAATACTGATAGATATTATTCCTACAAATAGCTACCTGTTTAAGATATTCCTCCTTTTTTGCCTGATCAAAAATAAACTTAATTCATGATTTCTCTGCCTCTCGTAGCTGATTTTTCCAGTCTTTAACCCTCTCTTTGATTTTCTTTTGACGGTATACCGAAAAGTTAAGTGTCTCGCCCCTTGCTGCTGCCTTACAGGCATCCCATGCTACGGCCACCCAAGCCAAACCATTATTCCACAAAAAAAAAATCTTTTACCCATACTGACCTATGGCTGCAGTAATCCTGGTTGAGCAGCAATTTCCGCTCGAATGACCAAGCTGACCCAGGAGACCTTGTCCCTTTGACTGGAAGTTGTGAAATCAGTGGAATATGATCCGAGATGACTCGGGGATGCAACTCACAAGTGACCCCTTTGAGAATCAAGTCGGAAATCAAAAAATAATCTAAAGGGACAAATTTGCTATGGGGGGCTGAATAGAAAGTGTAACCAGGATCAGTCGAATAAAGCTTCTGCCAGACATCTACCAAGGCGTGTTCACGGCAGAGCACCTGTACGCCCTTAACCCCTTCCCTGCGGGGCGTTTTCACCTGCTGTCCGAGGGGAGGGGGCGCACCATTTTGCTGGTAACGAGCTGAGCTCGTCATGAGGCACAGTGGAGCTGAGCTCGTCACAGCCGCATCCGTTTTTCGAACATTCAGCACAGCGGGGAAATTAGCCCCGCATGCAAACGTTCCAACGGCCGTGACGAGCTCAGCTCATCATGAGTGCATCTCAGCTGTACTCCATGATGAGCTGAGCTTGTCACCAGCATGGATGGTGTTAAATGTCTTGCCTTTCCTCCCAGAGTATGGAATATTACAATATAAATCAACATTTGAATTCAAGTGTAAATTCAAGTCTCCACATACAATTTATGGGGTAGGCCAAAGCGCAAATTCAACATTTAAAAAATGCAAAACAGAGGGATCGTCCAGATTAGAGCCGTACAATGAGCAAACAGTATATGCTGATCCCCTGATAATGATGTCAGCCAAAGCCCATCTGCCAAAGTTATCCACCTTAGCCTGCTTTACCGTACTAACTCCACGCCTGGCCATTATAACTACCCCTCTGGTAGTGGTAGTTTGCTGTGAGCAGGCAATCAGGTCAAGTCCAAGTTCCTTTAACCATATATTCCAGGGGACATGCGTATCCTGTAAGCATAAAATGCCAATATCCCAGTATCTAATCAGTTACGCAAGCACCCTCCTTTTCCTTCTATCATTTAGGCCGCAATAGTTTAGAGATCAAATCCGAATCAAATCATGTCTACCCCCCATTCTTAATTGTCATACTGACAACCAGAGAATACTTCCAGCACCATCTGTCAATAGCACCAACTAAGATAGCTTCTAGAATAAGAATTAAAAAAGAAGACTTCAAGAATTTTTTATGTAAATTGCCATAACTGCCATGTGAGTAATTAAGCTGTGCCACCCACCACTGTGCCTTGCCTTCCCTGCCTTCCCCCACTGTTTGCGCCCCAAACTAGCCCACCCCCTACCCCTTCCCATTTTCAGAGGCATAGGGACTACTGTCCCTGGTGATGTTGAGCTGCAGAATCCCGACTCAGACCACCACTAAACCCATGGGATTTTTTTCGAGGACAGATTAACAGAAACCATGAGGAACCGAGCCATGTAAAAAAAAGGGCAATGAGTCCAAAATCAAATTGAAGTTCGGCAGAGAAAGACACCCAAAAATGTAGTCCAGAAAATACAAATACATTTTGACAAAAAACCACCACCCAGACCAGTATCAGTACTGTACCCCTACCCTGCCTTCAAAGTCTTAAATATTCCTTGGCCTGCCCCTCTGTGTGGAAAAATTGCATCTGTCCCTTGCAGATCACCTTCAATTTAGCCGAAATACCCGAGCTCCCTTTGCCTGGAACTCAGGAATCAATTGTCTGAAATGCCAACATAGTTCAACAGTCTTCTGGCTAAATCCGGGCGCACAAAAAAGCTGTGGCCCTTACCAGTCCTTTTGCGGTCAGGTCTTGCAAGATCATATAGAGATTCACGGGTAAGAAAATTATTTAATGAGATCAGAATGGTGCGTGGACTGTTATCAGATTGAGCTCCATTGCTCTATTGATGAAAAGGAAAGCGATGAGTCCTCTTAATTTGCGTCTTCCAATTCCACTGTGGGATATCCAGAAAGGCCTCCTCAAATAGCTCGATTACATACTGGCGGACATTAGCCATTCTTGACCCTCAGGGATGCCCAGGATTCGCAAGTTATTGCGCCTTGCGTGATTTTCCAAGTCAGTCAGCTTGTGCGCCGCATTATCCCTAAGTGATTCCATATTTTTAACCATAGAATGCTGTGGCAAAATCGTCTTCAAGTTGGGAAATCCGTTTTTATCTGCCTTGGTTATCCTAGAAGAGAAATCTGAGCATGTTTTCGATATCCTGCGGACAGCATTTTGCAGCTTCCTGCAGGCCCCTTGCATCCTGGAGCTTTCCACCCTGGACTCCTCTCTATAAGCCATCATCACCTGGTAAATAGTGGAGAGTGTAATTTCCTCAGGAGAGAGACAGGCAGTACCATTCATAGTGGGTGCAGAGTTGGAAGGAGCGCCCCCTTTATCGACCAATCGGGGTGAAAATGAATAGTCCAAAGACATGGCTCCCATGTTTGGCTCTTTAGTAGTAGAAAAGCTGGAAAGTGGGTTGATTTTCCTGGCTGTCTCGGACCTTGATTGAGAATAATCTCCATCCCAGTGAAAGCTACTGGTATCAAGACCATCAGCAGCCCAGTCTCTGTCTTGGGTATCTTCTTCTGAAGAATTAGAGGCATCTGACAGTGAAAAGAATTTATATGGTGTGTTGTCCTCTTTGTTAGGCTCTAGAGCTGCCAATTAGTAGTGCAGTTTTACTGTTCCTTGTACTTAAGTCCGATTTCTCCTCTGACAGGACTTCATTGACCAGCATGCATCGGGGTTGCTGTCCAAGATTGCGATCAGATTTGTTACCCCCGGTGGGGGTAGCTGGTCCAGCTTCAGGCACTGCTAGTAACAAAGGAGAAGTGATAGGGCCCCCCCCCCCCTTGCTTGTGCAGGCAGCCTGTATATTCATGGAAGAAGGCGGTGTTTTAACGGCAGAGGAGCCCTTTGCAACCGCAGGATTGCTAACTAAGGATTTGCTTTTAGCAGACTGAGCTTTAAACAGAGCTGGTAGCGTCTGTTTGTTATAACTGCGACCGGTCGTGCTTATTTTGCCAGTCAGAGGCATGTTTGTGGGTTGAGGATTCTCGTCATCCTGGATGCCCTGTTGATCAATATTCGGGGCTGCCACACAAGTCTTTGAAGCGGCGGATGCAGCTGACACTGTCGGGCCACGGCCCCAGGTAAAGCCCTTTGTGGCATATTTCCCGGGCAGCCCCCCGGAGGCTGAAAGGATGCTGACAAGACGGGCGCCGGCTTGAGCTTGAAGCAGGACTCCAAGTAGAATGGGAGCGGAGGTCGGTTCTGCGGGACCCACGAGCTCCAGCACATTCGTTACTAGTTTTGTTCTTTCCTCCCACTTAAGTAGAGAACTTTGTATATTGATGCTGGCTCTCAGGTAAGGCTCCTCATTGTCGGGTCGGGTCCGTGGTGGAGAGCGGGGAAGGCAGCTCACTCAGCCATCAGTGCGACCGCCATCTTGCCTCACGCAAGGGATCCATTGTGTAGATTCTCTAAGGTTTTCCTATTCCCAGTTGAAATTTAAAAAATATTGAAATTCAGTTTAAAAAAAACAGCCATTTGTGCCTACGTTTTCATCTATAACTTTTTCTAACCATGGCAGATTTTTGAAAGAATTATACTGGTACATCCGCTGGACTCCTCTGGTTATGGGGATATATAGGGCTTGTAGGTTCACCAAGAAACCGAGGTAGCAAGAGCCAATAACTGTGCTGTGCCTTCCAATAGTTTCTCATTGTATAACTCAGTTCAATTCAGCTTTATTTGGTGCATAAAGAAAAATAACCATAAAAGCACAGAATTCAACAATTCGATGATAAAAATTACAATACATAGCAGAATTAAAATTAACAATACAATATTCCATTAATAAAATTGTGTCATACAGAGCAAATACTTATTCGTAAACGAGAGATATATGAAACTATTAAAAAGCTTTTACAAGTTATCTGTACACAGTTAATCAAGCCTGGATTATGTCATCTACATTCTCATATTCTAATGCTTCCAAATAAGAATAATCTTTTATTTTTCTAATTGCAAACTGTATATATCTGATAACGGAGTTAATGATGTTTGCATTTCTCAAATTACAAATAAAACTGTAAGCATGTTTATGATTAAAAGGTCTGTTAGAAAAAAATAGAGGTTTTAAAAACAATTTCCGTATATCTATATAAAATTCACAAGAAAGGATAAAGGGCATAGCTGTTTGTACAGATCTACCTCACATGGGCATTTAGGTAAATTTTTAATCCAATTTTACATCTTTGGAAAGGCTACTAAATGAGGTAATATATAAAACCTTAGCCTTGTCAGGTAAAATCTGTGCTGTATATTTTTCACTGATATTAAATATATGGGTAGGCCAGACACAACTAACCGTTCTTGATAAGATACAATGCTTTCTTTTAAATTAGCAATTATATCTCTATTATTTTCTTCAAATTCAAGATAACTGGCCTTCAGGTCCCTTTTGCCATATTCTTGAATATTTGAGGGGTTCTTGTAGTCGAGATTGAGTCTACAGCAGGTTAATAGTTTGGAGAGATGGTCCAGCCATGGGAATTTCCTGTTACAATCAAGTTTCAGGCAATCCAATATAATTTCTTTCGAGAATTTGGATTAATCCTTAGACCATAACCTTTGCCAGAGGAGAAGGCCGGCTAAGTTTATTGTGTCGATTAAATATGGGGTCAATAACTCATTTGCTATAGCTTGGGGTACCGCTAATAATCTTTTAAAGAATTTATTTTCCTGAGTTTTTAATATATGAATAGATGCTCTCCTCCAGATAACCGCCCCATAACAAACCCCAGTAATGCACTTGCTCCGATAAAGAGCTAAAATTTCTCATATAGGCTTGTTACATATTTTTGTGGCAAATCTAAAAATACCTTGTCACTTTTAAAAAGTCACTTTTAAAAATGTCATGCTAGTCAGTTTAATGTGCAAATTCTATCGACCTGTATTACTTAAAACCATTCCCAAATAAGAAAAAGTAGAGACTCTATTTATGACCACGCCGTCGACTTGATGTAGTTTAATCTTAGGTCTATTTTTTCCACAGTCATCACAAAAGTTTTTTTAAGTTTAACTGTAGGCTTTTATTGGTCATAAATCTAACAAAGTTGTCAATTAAAAGTTGCAGCCCATTTGCTGTCCTAGTAATTAGGACAGCATCGTCCACATATAAGAGAACAGGTGTCGGGCGCATACCCACTTTTGGTGCATCTGCTGGTAAAAATTGTAGGAAAGAGTCTCCACTATTAATATAGAGAGAAAATAAAAGGTGCTAAGACGCAGCCTTGTCGTATGCCACGTGCAACTCTAAAAGCTGAAGTACATTAGCCCTTTTTTCCGTAATGTAGCCTAGCAATTAAAAAGTTATCAATCTGAGACAGGTAATTAATGATTTCTATGGGTGTCCCTTGTTCCGTTAACGTTTGCCATAATGTTTAATGGTTAACCAGGTCAAAGGCACTGGGTAGGTCTACAAAACACAAGTGTAATGCCCCTTCCTTTGCTAAAGTGTATATTCATATTAATAGATCTAAATGCAGGCATTGTTCAACTGTACCAATACCTCTTCTGAATCCATACTGGGCATCCGATAAGGTATTACATTTGATTGCCCAGTTTTCAAGTCTGTCTAACAATATACGACCCATAACTTTAAAAGTGGAATCCAGAAGAGATATTGGTCGGTAACAATTTGCCATTCCACTGTCTACTTTTTTAAAGATAGGTACGATAATGCTCTCTATCCATGTTGCAGGTAGAGCGGCTTTTAAGGTTGCGTTAAAGGCGTTCTTTAAAATAGAAGTCCAAAATACCATATTGGACATAAAACGTCAGAAGGCACACCATCTGCGCCAGACGCTTTGCCATATGCGCTTTTTTCCAGTGCGGTTTTTATCTCCTCTTTAGTTATTGGAGTCATTCCAACCGATTCTATAACTATGGGTTTATCTACATTGGTGGTAGTATTTTTTATATAACCTTGGTTGAATATGTACTCAAAGTGCGATACCAAAGCTTCTGGGGCAATAACTGTATCAATATTTACAACAGTGTTCTCATTAAAAAAAAGGATGATTTACAGTTTTCCAAAACAGCACTTGGTCATTCGTAGCTACTGCTTGGGTCAAACTTGCCCACGCCTCTTCATGTATCTCCATTTTTCTTTCTACTAGGGCCTGCTTATAATCTTTCCTCACAGTATGAATCCTGGCATTGTCTCTTGGTTTTTGTTTTAATGCCAGTTTCAGATCTCTATTTTTTTGTTGATTAAACCATCTGGGGTTTGTATTACGCATTTGCTTTTTCCTTTTGACAGTAAGACCCTTAGCAATAGTAATGGTAAAATTACAAAAAACGTCTATAATAGCTGAGGCACTAGAAGTAGATTTGAGACAGATATCAATATCGCTTTGTGATTTCCCAATTAGCTGTTCCAAAAAAGTTACTGGATTTACTCCACTCCATTTGATATACACTCCGTTGTTACCATGGGTAGTGACTTCTTCATCCATCAATTTATCTCTTGTTCTATGAGTAAAATCCATCTTGATTGTAGCAATTAAAGGGTTATGATCACTAAAGAGGCTATTTTCTATATAGGAGGTAATCACCTTGTTATCACAATTATAAGATACAATTAAATAATCTATATAAGAAGACGACCTACTTCCCACAAAATAGGGTACTGAGAGTTTTCCATCCGTACCTGTTGGTTCTAGAACAGATAGGTCAAACTTATGCATCAGGTAATTAATTGTCTCGCCATACCCATCATGTATAAAATGTGGGATCTTATCCCCAGAAGCATCACAATACCCACAGGGATTACCCACTTCTTGGGCACACTTAACACAATTGAAATCACCCCCAAATAAGATTATAATCTCCTTTAATACTCTTCAGGAAGTTGTCCAGATCATTTTCCAGCAACGTTATAACTTTACACTTTGTTTTATCATATATGTTGTCATAAAAATTAATTATAACAAATACCTGGTTTTCTAATGAGCGAAGTTCCACAAATTGGTAAAATTCAGATGCTACAGAAGTGCTACTAATAGAAAGAAGTGAAGTGACCGCAATCAAGGTAGAAATACCACCTTTTGCTCTTCCCATACTAGATGGTCCAGCATTGGTGCTGATTGTCTGAAAGCTGTCTATAAAGAAAGGCTCAATGCACCATGTCTCTTGGATAAGAATGATCATGTATCCATCTATCATTTTTAACCATTCTTTATCTTTAAGTTCACTTTTAATACCCGCTACGTTCCCGGTCACAAGTGTAAAAGTATTGCCAGTAGATAGCAAAAACCCACCACTCTCCTGTTCAACCTTTTGTAGGTGTGTAATAACATGGGAATGCACTGTAACCCCACACTCTTGTGGTCCCACTTGGGTTTCTTGTTCCTTATTAATGGTCTGCTTAATTACTTTAGATGAGTCTTCACTATCAGACATATGAACCCCTTCATTCAATCCTCTGATTGTGTATTCATATACACGGCAGGAAAGCAAGAGTTAACATCATCGCCCCTATTAAGTTTCCTATAGACGCCCCTTGTCCTTCTGAGTCAATCCACTTCGCTACACTTGCGGAGTGGGGAGAATCATTATACAGGGGGAGATTAAACATTGGTTGACTTCTCTGTTTTATAGGGTGTTTATTTAGAGTGGGTATATAGAAAAAACCTAGTGGGACTGCCATGATACAATCATTCCTGTCTAGACTAAATTCATTATGGTTTTACGCCAGGTCCCTTAGTATGGCACCCACCAACTTGTGGTTTTGTAAATTGACCACTACACAGTCTCCATCACATGATTTCCTCGAGTCACCCACCCAGTGAACTCTTTTTAGCATAATTATATTTTGATGGAGAATATGTACCCCAGCAGCAGTATTTGTAGCAAACCAGTGTACCACTTGTTTTTTTCAGCTGTCATATGTATTTATTTGAGTGGTACTAAGTTTTGGGACATTTTTTAAGACAATAACATATGGTGTCGCCAGGGGTTGAAGATTAAAAGATACTTTATGGATAGGGTCATTCTCGCCAGGAAGTACTCTGCTAAGTAAGGGTGAGGTATCAAATGCCCTTATATTATTGGGGTTTTCAAGCGTTGTTCAGCTTATTAAACTTATGTGGCTCCTTTTCTTTCGTACAGTCCCTTACCTCTACAACTCTACTGTGTATATTTTGGTCTAAACCTGTGGCACCAGATGATTTGTTTTTACTATTTGACGAATGGTTATTTACAACCAAATCTGTTTAAAAAAGCCCGGTCTTTCTGTAATGATTTAATTTCAGACATAAGTTGTTTTTCGATATTATCTCATTTACTGTGAAGGTTCTTAAACAACTTTTCATAGTCATGGTCATGTTCCACCTGACTGTCCTTTTTACCATCGCTGCTGCCATCCTTTTGGCGAGCAGATTTAGGGGCCCCCCTCTTATTCCTAGGTTTGTATGTTACCATAGATAGGGATGTATAGATAGGGATAGAAATGGGCTTTTTTGCATGCTCCTCAACCTGCTCTTGCGTAAAAGAAATGCTAGCAGTTATTAGTTGGTTCTTTTTCTTTTTTGCCGTGGGGATATCAGTAATGTATCATTAGACAGTGTTGAAATCTCTAGTGTCGAAGTTATTACACAAGGGTTTGGATGTCCATGTATCTGTCCATTAAAATCAGTCCTTCTGCCACTTCCGTTTTTCTCTTCCTTTTCACCCTTCTCATGTGTACCAGTTCGTATTAATGCATCACTCTTTAATGCATTATTCCTTATCACAACATTTAATGCCGATTTGGTAGCCGCCAGTTGTTCCTCCACTTGCACAATTTCACTGTCGATAATGCCCACAGCGCTTTTTAAATAGTTTGTAATCGCGGCAGTTTTAGGGGATAATTTTGCACTTAACGTGGTTAACTTCCTTTAGCCCATATTCAATTGGAATGGGGGTAATCACATGGACAAAAACTGAGGACTTGGCTTCTTACCGTTATCTTTCATCACACAGTCATGGGAGAAGGCCCAGCCCTGCCACCTCCAGGCGCTGCGATGACGTCCCCAGCAAGCGTCAGGCAGTGACGGGATTGTTGTTGCTGCTATTGCCATTGCCCTCACGGCGGGTCCTGCCGGTATGCCCACCGAGCCGTTGCCCTCACAGCTCAACTCCTGCTAGAAGATGGAAAGATAAGAAGCCGTTCCCCTTACGGCACTAGTGTCACTGATGTCAAACACAAGTGAGCGCGCTCCCCCAGGTATTCTCTCGGCGGTCCTAGCAGTTCACAGTCACTAGGTACCAGGTACAAAGATGCAGTCCTGTCCACCACCACACCGCCGCTAAGTTTGTTTTGCAGCGAGGGGGAGGCGGCACACTCGTCGGGACACCATGCAAAATGTTAACAATATTCTTCTTCGAAGAAACTGTAAAATATGTCTGCCACAGTAAATTTGTAAGTGGAAGATTTATGGGCCCAGAAGAACGAGGAAACAAAGTATCCTAATGCAGGAGTGCAACGCGGTAACCAGCAAACAGCCGACACGGCTCATAGTGCCAATATCGGCCCGTACCCGCTTACACACAACCCCCCCCATCCCACAATAACAGACACCACACAAGTTGATGGAGAAAGTTGTTGCAGTTTTATTAGCATATACGTTATGCCAACATGTTGGGCTAACTTACGGGCGATCCAGAACAGGCCGCCCCTCGCGACCCGCCCACCTGACCGAGCATATAACCCCCCGCGGTGTTAAACCTTAGGGGTGTTATAAGTTTGGGGGGGAAGGTCTAACCCCTACCCCCGGTGAACCTCTCGTTCGCCCATTTACTCAAACCCCCCCCCCCCCTCGGGGGGCAGAGCATTGGCAACCCCCGGTTTCTCAGATACACAACCGCCCGAAGGACTAACGGGGCGCCGTCAGTCCCCCAGGATCCTTTTACTGTGGATCTCCCTGGGGGATATATCGCTCACGCACCCTTCCGGTGCTCCTGTAGAGGGTACCCTTCTGTACCTTCCTGTATTGGATCGCCCTGTAACTCCGCCTGCAACACAAAAACAATTCATTAGTAGTAGCCCCCCCCAACCCCGATCTGCCCAAGAGCAGGGTAAGCGGATGGGAGGGAAAAGAACGCCGGGCAGTCCGGGTCCGCGCTGCGAGATTCTCCAGAGGTGGGGGGCGAGGGTCTACGCGCCGCTGCACAGGAACAAAAGAGGACGCCAGACCCTCGCCCCCCGGGCTATATAGCCCTCCCCCCCTCTCCTCCAGGACAGGAAATGACCTCACGCGTGGGGGGAATCCCAGGTTGACCACTGGCTGACCACCTAGTCAGCCAACCACTAGACCGCTCAGGGTCCGTGCCATCCTATGGCACTAAGGATGGCCGCCCTCGCAGGTAGCCACCTGTCAGAGAGTCCACTGCCAATCAGCAGGGGGAGGCAAGCAGCCTCGGGCTTCTGCGTTCAATGAGCGCGGTGAGGCAAATCAAGTTTTCTGGAATTCAGCAACAAGAAATGCGCTAGTGATCCTCCGGCTGGACGACTCGAGTCAGCCTTTTACTCTGTGTTCACTCAACAGGTTTCAGCATTTCAGCGTTTTTTCCAGGCACTTATAACAGTCTACTCTACACAAACACATCAGTGGGAATAACCGGGGTTGCAGCCTTTTATTTGGTAAAATATAAAGAGTGAAAGATAGGTAACAAGTAAACCTTTATGTTTCCAAAATGGGAGCAAAATGTGCAGTTTAGAAGCAGTGTTTCTTTGCACATCTCTGAATTTATGTGTACCCAGACTAGCATGTGAATTAGAGAGCATTCTTTCAATTACTTCTTTTTTACACACTATCTTGCCCGTGGAAGGCAGAAATGCATAGAAACACAATGGGTAATAACACTTGTTCTACTATTCTGTGTTCCTCTGAGTCTCCCAATAATAATGGTACCTCACTTGCATGGGTAAATCTAGTGTCAGTGATAGGAAACAACCAAAAATGCAATGTGAACACCACATTTTTCCACTAAAATCTGACCCTCTTTTGCAATGTGTTTAGCTGTAGATTTTGGGCCTTAACTCAGCCTGCATTGATGGGGGAAAATTAGCAAATGTGTAATTTTGTTTTAAAAATAGACACCCATTAAAAACCAGGATGGGTTAACTGGTGTGATTTTCACCAGGTTCTGTTACCCAGAATCCCTTTCAACCCTCAAAATGTGTCTAAAAAAACTACTTTTCCTCACATTTCTGTGATAAAAATCTCTTGAATCTGAGGGGAACCACAAACGTCCGTCCACCCAGCATTACCGCATGTCTCTCCCCAAAAATGTTAAATCACTTTTTTGGGTAAGCCCTGGGCCCGTGACAGGAAATGACCAAAAACACAACTTGTAAGCATCACATATTTCCACAGAAAACTGACCCTAGCTTAGCCAGCATCTATATTTCTTAAAACTAGACACCTAGGGGAATCTAGGATGCCGCAACTTGTGGGGCTTCCACCGGTTTATTTTACCATGAATCTCTTGCAAACTTCAGAATCTGTCTAAAAGCAAATTTTCCTCACATTTCTGTGATGAAAAGTTCTGGAATCTGTGGGGAGCCACAAACTTCCAAACCCACCCAGCATTCCCCCTAGTATCTTGATAAAAATGGTACCTTACTTGTGTGGATAGGCCCAGTGCCCGTGACAGGAAACAGCCCAAAAAGCAACGCGGACACATCACATTTTTCCACAGAAACTGACCCTTTCTTGCAATGTCCCTAGCTGTGTATTTTAGGCACTAGCTCAGCTGACACCTAGAGAATGTTAATAATTGGTGGGATAGATCAGTTGGGCAAAGTTACTTGTAATTGTTGCATATGACTTTATTATGGTATATAGTCCCAATCCACGTAAAGTAATTGTGTTGTTCCTTATGTTTACAGAGAGCCAGCGTCCAGGACCACCAGGAAGACCAGGAACCCCTCGGAACATAGAGAGTGCCACATGTAAGTAGGTTTTTATACAATAGATAGTCTTTTAGGGGAAAGGGTGTGAGGGCAATATCACTGGATGTAACCCAATATCCAGTGATAGCAATATAAATAAAGCTTTATCTCTATTTAAGTCACTCATTGCACACTCCAACATGGAGAGGGTCTTTAGCTTTCTCAATTAGATTTGGGCTTTCCCACTGATGGGAATGCCATATTTTCCCTTTCCCCAGCTCCCAATTTCCTATTTATGAGTATGCACTTGGGATAGCCACGCTCCTTGAGGAGCGTGGCTGGGCAACGTAAATGTGTCCCTGGGCTACCTACAGGCCTCTTCATGGTCACGTTGTTGTTGCTGGGACATGGAACTCAGCATCTCGCTCTCCGTCCTTCTGCCTCCTTATTCATCCCATCCTCGTCCTGATTACACAACTTCATCAAATACAATTCTGCTTTCTATTGGTTCTTCCTCCGTTTTGACGTCTTCGTCATAATACTTCCAACTGTTTGCTTCATCCCACTTAAAGGGACTGTCTTTAGGTGAATCCCATTGAGTGAGCATCTCGTGAGTTTCCTCATTCTTAAAGAACAAATGTTCCGACATGTAACAGGGTACTGGACGGGCAGGTATGGGCTGTGAATAGAGGACCCCACTGATTTTATCAGATGTATGGGGAACATGACAGTGTTCATCCTCTAAAATGTGCTTCCCTCCTAGTTCTGGGCCATGTTCAGTGAGACAGCAAACATGAACATTTTTTAAAACTTGAAACCCAAAAGAATCAAGTATCGGGGGACTTGTGTGACTTTCCCAGGGTCTGTTACCCAGAATCCCTTGCAAACCTCAAGATTTATATAAAAACACATCTTCCTCTCTTTTTTATGACGTAAAAGACTGTAATTTGAACGGAGCCACAACGGGACTGTCTTCAGGTGAATCCCATTGAGTGAGCATCTCTTGAGTTTCCTCATTCTTAAAGAACAAATGTTCCGACATGTAACAGGGTACTGGACGGGCAGGTATGGGCTGTGAATAGAGGACCCCACTGATTTTATCAGATGTATGGGGAACATGACAGGGTTCATCCTCTAAAATGTGCTTCCCTCCTAGTTCTGGGCCATGTTCAGTGAGACAGCAAACATGAACATTTTTTAAAACTTGAAACCCAAAAGAATCAAGTATCGGGGGACTTGTGTGACTTTCACCAGGTTCTGTTACCCAGAATCCCTTGCAAACCTCAAGATTTATTTAAAAACACATCTTCCTCTCTTTTTTATGACGTAAAAGACTGCAATTTGAACGGAGCCACAAACTTCCTTCCACTCAGCATTCACACAAGTCTCCCCCAAAAAATGGAACCTAACTTCTGAGGGTAAGCCTAGTGCCCGCAACATGAAACACCCCAAAATACAATGTGGACACATCACATTTTTGCACGGAAAACAGGCCATTTTTTTGCTATGTGCCTTGCAGTTGATTTTGGGTCCTAGCTCGGCCCGCACCTAGAGAAACCTAGCAAACCTGTACATTTTTTTAAAACTACACACCCAGGGAAATACAGGATAGTAGAGACTTATGTGGCTCTCTGTTATCCAGAACCCCTTTCAAATCTCAATATTTGTCTAAAAAATCAACTTTTGCTCACATTTCTGTGATGGAAAGCTCTGGAATCTGAGCTGAGCCACATTCTCCCTTACACCCAGCATTCCCACAAGTCTCTCGATAAAAAAGGTACATCACTTGTGTGGGTAAACCTACTGCCAATTACAGAAAATGGTAGGTTTCCCTAGATGGCCACTGAGCCCAAGACCAAAAACGCAGGTGCCTCCTTGGAAAATCCAGTCATTTTGTGATAGATAATTTTGATGTATCCACAATACGTTTTGGGCCCTTTCCTGTCACAGGCCCATGGCCAACTAACAAAATTGAGGTACCATTTTTATCAGGAGACCCGTGGGAACACTGGGTGTTAGGAAATTGGTGCTGGCCTGGTGATCCCACAACCTTGCCACACATAAAAGTGAGGAAAATTTGATTTTTGTATCAGAATTTCCGCTTGCAGGGAATTGTGGGTAGGAAAACATTGGTGGTCCACTCAAGCCACACATCCTGGACTCCCCTGTTGGTCTAGTTTTCAGAAAATGTCTTGATATTGCGCAGCCCTTGCAAAACCAGGTCATTTTGTGATAAATAGTTTTGATGTCTCTACAATATGTTTTGGGCCCTTTCCTGTCACAGGAACTTGGCCCACCCTCACATGTGAGGTAGATTTATTATTCGAAGATCTTGAGAAACACTGGGTGGGAGGACATTTGTGGTTTCATTCTGATTCTGGAAGAATATGGCACAGTAAGGCAAGTAAAATGCGTGACTCATTTTGATGTTTGTAGGGCATTGTGGGTCAGAAATCTTGTTGGGATAGATAAGAGGCACACCACCCTGTGCTCCCCTGAGTATTTATTTTATGAAAATATCTAGAGTTGGTAGGTTTTCCCTAGAGACAATGTACACATAGGAAGAGAAAGATAGAATAGATAAATATTACTACACAACCATCTGTTGCTCAAGTACATACACATACTGGTTGGATTTGGCAGGAGGGTGAGTGAAATGTTTAAAATGTATATTTAATTAACAAGAAATTTCACAAAAATGAATTTCACTGTTAATAATTGAAAGATTAAAAAACTGAACCAATGACCTACAGCTTATGACCTGTAAGGAAGCAATAAGGCATCAACCGCTTTCCAGGCCATCCACACATCTCTCACACGTCACAGACACAAGACCATTCACATTGCAAGTCTCGGGCACAGCACTTTACAACACTCACATCAACAATAAAGAGACAATGTTCACTCTGGTAGAGACAGACATAAGAGACAAAAATTATTTCACATCCTTAAATACAAGCACATACTGAATGGATTTTCCATGAGGATAAGAGATGGTTCAGAACGTAAAATGTTAATAATAAGAGATTTCACAAAAATCAAATGCACTGTTAATAATTGAACTGTCAAAAAACTGAGCCATTGACTCTCAGCTCAGTAACTGTAAAGCTACGAAAAGACACCAACCGCTTTACAGGCCATTCACACACCTTTCACATGTGGCACATGTAGGAGAGTGGGATCTGCTTACTATGGTTACCCCCACATTTTGCTGGTGTTCCACTGTTTTTCGACTTTAGTCTGGCTGGGGCCCTGCTAACCAGAACCCCAGCGTAGCTGCTTCCTCTCTAAATAAATGCATGTACAATAGGTACACTCCAGATTAGTTACTGAGTTACCCTTGTGAGTCCCTAGTGTATGGTACCTTAGGTACTAAAAGCATAGGTACCCCAGAGGCCTACCAGGGGCTGAAGCATGTATTATTCCACTCCTGGGAAGCCCTCCAAAATGGCACCACAGGTCTTCTACTGTGGCCTGGGTAAGGTGGTGCATGCGCCCCTTACTAATATATAGGTTACCTATATCTACCTTTAATCACTGACACAATATAAACCTATAAGTCACTCCTATGGCAGGCCTTATCAATCCTGAAGGCAGAGTGCTTGGTTTTGTGTGAGAGGGTGCCCATGCATGAGCAGGACCCCTCTGCAGCCTTCGGAATCTATTCTCTGTAGCTGTTTTGTGATGCAGCCAGATCATATACTCTTAAGTGCATTATAACCTTGTGGTAAATGCTAACTTTGGAATGGCAGCCTGGCGGTGGGAGTAGAATTCCACCCTTCTAGAGGGAGAACACATGTATACACTGACCTAACCGGTAATAGTTTAAAAGAGCCCCAGCATCACAAAATGGATGCTGCAGACACAGACACGAGTCTGACCCCCTGCTGCTGGACGAAACTACTGCAGGGGAGGCCTGGACAAAAGGATTCCTGTCACAGGGAGGTGTAACCACCTCCCAGACAGGCTTTAGTGCATTGGGGCTGGGTGGGTGCATTCAGAGAATGCTTTTCAGACAGTGCTAGGGGCACACTTGGTGTCCCTGTGCATATCCCAATTCAAACCAATTGCAGGGGCACTTAGCCCCTGCTCTGGCTTGAAACTGGACAAAGGGAAAGGGGTGTAGCCACCCCCTCCCTAGATCCTCCCATAGGTGGGTCCCCAGAGTATGTCCAACACCCTAACTTAGGATAAGTATAGGACCCCAGTCCTTAGGACTTCAGATTAAACCTGGACGAAACCCTGCAACATATATCCTAGAACTTCGTCATTCTACATCGACGAGAAGATAGAAGAATCTCCCTTGGGGTCAAGGAGTTACTCCCCTGCTCAAGCAGGCACCAAAGAAGTATCTTGCCAGTTTGTATTTCCAAGGCTCCCACCGCACCCTGAAGTATTTGCGACTCAGCACATAGACTTCCAGACTTCTCAGAGGCCGACACGGGCTCCCAGCAAAGCTGAGACCCACAGCCCTCACGAGTGACATGGGACTGGAACTCCTGGACACTGTGCAAATTTGCTATTGCATTCACTTCCTGAGCTTTCCCGAAGTTGTGCATTGAGCTACTTGTAGTCCAAGCCCTGAGCACCATCTGCATTGAAGATTGTGGGCCTACACTCCACGAGTGTTCCATGAGCTCGCTTCTAGCATTTCTGCTTGAGGCCCCTTCACGATCCCTGGTCCGTTGACTGATGGGTTCCCACAAAGGAAACTCTTCTTTTCCTTGGGCTTCCCTTGTTGCCCCATAAGTGCAGTGCACTGACTTCAAAGGGGGAGTCCCTCAGACCTTGCTGGTTTGCACCAAAGCCAATCTCTGCTTTCTGCATGGGTTTCTGTTGCCAAGGCTTGTTGGATCCAATCCGGAAACCAACACCGCAGACTCAACATCCTTCGTTAGACTCCAATCCAGCTCCTGGTCCATCTTCGATGCCTCCTGGTCCTCGTGGCTGAAGAGTCAAGCGTCATATTCTTCACCTGAAATCACCCGACATTGTTTGACATCTCATCGTCTTCCTGGTCACTGGCAAGTGACCCAGACTCTGTCCCCTCTGCTTTCAGGTTCTTCAGATCTCCAATCCACCCTTGGATCCACCCGGACACTTTCCACTTGGTCGCCTGTAGCATTTTTCAGCAGCTCACCATTGAAATCGTCGACGAAACCCGACACGAAAAGACACCTTGGCACCCGGCTTCCCTAGGTGAGGTAACTCGAGTACTCTGGTGCTCCCATATGTGTTGACTCTAGAACCTCCTAGTTCTGAAGGGGGTTGCTCCAAGTCCTCTTCTAAGTGTCCTTATTCTTTAAATTTCCAACCGTGACTTTCCCCATAGAAGTTAATGGTGATTCGCAGCTGTGTTTAAACACTGCACTGCCTGAGGATGAAGTGTCTGTCTGCTGGCTGTATGGTTTGTTGCGGCGTCGTTGAGCGTATATGTCCGCCCAGGTGTACACTTCACCTAATTTATAATCTAAGGTATCTCGTCGGAATTTGCAAATTTTCCTCTCATTGATTTCCTTAGCATGTTTATCGAGTTGCAATTTGATCTCCTCTAGTGTATTTGTCAGTTCTTCTGGTGAAATGGATTGTTCTAATTCTGTTTCGAGTAACTTAATTTCCTTAGATAGGTCAGTGAGAATGCATGATAATTCTACAACAATTAACAAAATAAGGTCTAGGCTACATTTGTTCAGAATAGCATTCAATTTTTCCTGGAAGTCCTTTGAGTTCTTACATAGAGAGGGTTTGAGTGAAATCCTAAGTCCTCATGGTATGCCCAACGCGCGGTGGTACAATGGTTCTTTTGTTTACCACTGTTTGTATATATCGCTCTGTAAGGTCAAGCACTAATGTTTTCATGTCCGTCATTATCGGAAACAGTTAGATCCGCCCGAATAAACATGGCCGCAAGATTTTTTCTGCACCTAGCATCAGTCCGTTTTTTTTTTCTCTGACCCCTTGACCTCTTCTGGGTTCTGGTCAAGCCGCCAGATTTTCTCCGCACCTAGTATCAGTCCATTTTCTATATTCCTGACCCCAAGACCTCTTCCGGGTTCTGGTCAAGTTTAAACTCCCACTAGCGCGCATTCCGCCTCACATTAGGAGGAACTCTTCACCTTGTTCCCCGGGATCGTCAATCTTTTAGACGGCTTCGGCTCCGTCATGAAGTAAGTGTTTAGACTATTGACCCGCATTTTCTCTACCGACCTACCGTTAGGTCACCATTCTAATATCCCGCTCGTTTCTTTTGACAGCACCGAACTTTGACTGCTGTCACAATCTACCAAAGAAAAACCCGGTATGTTTTTCATTTTTTCGACTCGCACCTTCTGACTTTTACCTTGATAAAATAACCATGGTATTTATTTTTGTCGAAATGTTCATGTTAAGTCGACTTTATTTCACTTCCATTATATGTTTATGCCAATAGCTTTATGATGTGATGAATCATTGTGTTTAAAAGTGTATTCTCAAGTATATCATTTTCGCCAACAGAGCTCCTCGATAAAGGTCCACGCCCGAAATGCATTGGAGCAGTTATATCTTTGGAAAATAACCAATAAGAGAAATGAACTGAAATATTTTCAAAATAAAAAATAAGTTCCAAATCAAACCATTGAACTTCGTTTAATTACATTTCGGAGTCTTTCCCACAAGGAGAACCCACAAGGTGTGCCAACACAGGGATGCACTCACTTTGTTTGTGCGCTTTTCAAATTCATTTCAATTAGCGTATTTGGACGGTTACGACACCTGATTGAGCGCCCAAATCTATAAACTTTATCTAACCCAATTTCTACAACCTCAAATTAAACATTGCTGTGCACCTAGCCACAATCCAATTTGTTTATATATGGGCAAGTGTCACTATGGTGACACAAGACCTTGTGGACCCTGGTCAGATCATACTTGGTGAACTTTACCAAGTGACCAATGCTAGCAACGTCAGGACCAATCATGCCCTGGCAGTTGTTAACTTCTCCTGGGGAGGGGTAACTGGCCTTAAGAAAGTTGTGGGAGTGCAGACCTCCCTGTTGAATACTTGCTTGGCAATGATCTAGAGACGTCAGCCTCGTCTGAAGTGGAGTTAAGGACCCATGCAATAATGTTAGGAATCTCTGCACATGTGTTTGTTGTGACTAGATCACAGGCCAAAATGTCTAAAACTGAACAGGCCCTGGATTCTGGAATAATGGACCAGGGGCCTTCCAAGAAAAGGAGCAGTAGGGTTAAGGAAGTGCCATCCTCCCTGACTCAGAGTGATGATCAGTCTCTTGTGGGAGATGATTGTGCTCTTGAAGAAGGAACTGTCCCAGAGGAGCTTACGCCTGATCAGGTTGAGTTCTTAGGGACAGGGGGCCCTTCCAGGGCAGATCTGAGTCAGGAGCAGCTGAGCTGCCCTTCCCTTGAACCCCTCAGACAGCAAGCTGCTGCTGAGGCTGCTGGGAATGCTAGGGGCACCCATAAGATTTATTGGGATGATGGACTCCTGTATTCAGAGAGTAGAGACCCCAAGCCTGGTCCAGCCAGGAGGTTGGTTATACCTTTGAAGTTCAGGGGCTTCCTATTGACACTCCGTGTCAATAGGAAGCCCCTGTTATTCAGCCCATGTTATTCCATTAGCAGGACACCTGGGCCAAAACAAGACTTGGGACAGAATTGTCCCTCACTTTCATTGGCCCCACATGTCTGAAGACACAAAGGAGTTTTGTCACTCCTGTGTCACCTGTCAAGCCAGTAGTAAGGCAGGTGGCATCACAAAGGCCCCCCTGATACCACTACCTGTGGTGGGGGTTTCCTTTGAGAGAGTGGGGATTGACATTGTTGAACCAATGGATCCTCAGAAAGCATCTGGGCACAGGTTTATCCTAATGGTGGTGGGTCATGCCACTAGGTACCCAGAGGCAATTTCCCTTAGGACCACTACTGCACCTGTGGTGGCAAGAGCCCTCTTGGGAGTGTTCTCTAGAGTGGGTTTCCCTAAGGAGGTAGTATCTGACAGAGGTGCAAACTTTATGTCTAGCTACTTGACTGCAATGTGGAAGGAGCGTGGAATGAATTACAAATTCACCACACCCTATCACCTACAATGCAATGGTTTGGTTGAAAGATTTAACAAAACCTTAAACGGTATGATCAAGGATCTCCCAGAAAAGCTTAGGCAGAGATGGGACATTTTACTACCCTGCCTTTGATTTGTATACAGGGAGGTTCCTCAGAAGGGAGTCGGCTAGAGCCCTTTTGAACTTTTGTTTGGGCATCCTGTAAGAGGCCCATTGTGTCTGGTACAGGAGGGATGAGAGTTACCTCTCAAACCCCCAAACAGGACATAGTGGACTATGTACTTGGTCTCCGCTCCAGGATGGTTGAGTATATGAAAAAGGCAAGTAAAACCTTGAGGCTAGCCAGGAATTACAGAAAGCCTGGCATGACCAAAAGGCTTTACTGACTGTTTACAGGCCGGGACAGAAAGTGTCGGTGTTGGAGCCCGTGGCCCCAGCAGCTCTCCAAGACAAGTGGAGTGGACCCCACAGTATTGTTGAACAGAAAGGAGAGGTTACCGATTTGGTGGACCTAGGAACTCCCAGGAGCCCCCATAGGGTGCTTCATGTCAACAGACTGAAACCATATGTTGACAGGGCAGATATGGGCTTCCTCATGGCTACAGATGAGGGACAGGAGGAGGAGAGTATCCCTCTCCCTGACCTGCTCTCACAGAACCCTGATGATGGGTCAGTGGATGGTGTAGCCTTGGCAGGCAGCCTCACTGCTCAGCAGCAGACTGATTGCAAACAAGTGCTCACTCAGTTCAGACATATGTTCTCTCTGACTCCAAGTCATACCACCTGGTGCACTCATGAAGTGGACACTGGGGACAGTCTGCCTGTTGAAAATAAGATTTACAGGCAACATGATCATGTCAGGGACTGTATCAGGAAAGACGTCCAGAACATTTTGGATTTGGGAGTTATTAAACTCTCAGATAGCCCTTGGGCTAGTCCAGTGGTCTTGGTACCAAAACCTCACACCCAGGGTGGTAAGAGAGAGATGAGGTTCTGTGTTCACACTACAGTGGTATAAATGCAGTTACTAGGGCTAATGCCCATCCAATCCCAAGAGCAGATGAGCTTATAGATACTTTGGCCTCAGACAAGTTTCTGGCTATTGGCAGATCAGATTAGCTGATGATGCAAACCCAAAGACAGCATTTTCAACCACTAGTGGACACTATCAATTTGTGGTAAAGCCCCTCGGTCTGAAGAATGCACCTCCCACTTTTCAAAGGTTGGCGAACAAAGTCATAACAGGCCTGGAAGACTACTGTGCAGCATATCTGGATGATATTGCTGTCTATATCTCCTCCTGGGAGGATCACCTGGTCCATATGAGAATGGTTTTGAAGGCCCTGCAGAAGATAGGCCTAACTATGAAGGCTACTAAGTGCCAGAAAGGGCAGAGTCAGGTTGTGTACCTGGGCTACCTTGAAGGTGGAGGTCAAGTTCAACCATGGCAGAGCAAAATCCAGACCATCATGGACTGGGTTGCTCCAACAACCCAGACTAAGGTCAGAGCTTTCTTGGGCATGACTGGGCACTACGGAAGATTTGTCAAGGGGTATTTGTTCCATTGTGACACCTCTGAATGACTTAACTTCTATAAGAATGCCTACGAAAGTTCAGTGGACAATTAGCAGTCAAAAGGCATTTGATGACCTGAAGCAGGCCATGTGCACTGCACCAATTCTGCAAAGTTGAAACTACTCCAAGGAATTCATTGTCCAAACAGATGCATCTGAGTTGGGGGTAGGGGCTGTGCTATCACAATTGAATGATTAAGGTCAGGACCAGCCAGTAGTTTTTATTAGCAGAAGGATGACCCCTAGAGAGAAATGTTGGTCAGCTATTAAGAGGCAGGCCTTTGCTGTGGTTTGGGCTCTGAAGAAGCTGAGGCCATACTTGTTTGGAACTCACTTCACTGTTCAGACTGACCATAAGTCCCTCTTATGGCAAAAAAAAAATGAAGGGTGAAAACCCCAAACTTTTGAGGTGGTCCATATTCCTACAGGGGATGGGCTATACAGTGGAACACATACCTGGGAGTAACCATGCCAATGCAGATGGACTCTCCAGGTATTTCCACTTAGAACATGAAGACTCAACTGGTCAAGGTTAGTTTAATGTCTCTGCTTTGGGGGTGGGTGTGTGTGTAGGAGAGTAGGATCTGCTTACTATGGTTACCCTCACTTTTTGCTGGTGTTTCACTGTTTTTCGTCTTTAGTCTGGCTGGGGCCCTTCTAACCAGGACCCCAGCCTAGCTGCTTCCTCTCTAAAAGGATTGCATGTACAATAGGTACACTCCAGATTGGTTACTGAGTTACCCTTGGGAGTCCCTAGTATGTGGTACCTTTAGGTAGTAAGGGCACAGGTACCCCAGAGGCCTACCAGGGGCTGAAGAATGTGTTATGCCACCCCTGGGAAGCCTTCCAAAATGGCACCACTGGTCTACTACTGCAGCCCGGGTAAGGTGGTGCATGCGCCCCTTACTAAGAAATAGGTTACCTATATCTACCTTTAATCACTGACACATATACACCTTTAAGTCACTCCTATGGCAGGCCTTATCAATGCTGAAGGCAGAGTGCTTGGTTTTGTGTGAGAGGGTGCCCATGCATGAGCAGGACCCCTTTGCAGCTTTTGGAATCTATTTTCTGTAGCTGTTTTGTGATGCAGCCAGGCCATATACTCTCAAGTGCATTATACCCGTGCGGTAAATGCTAACTTTGGAATGGCAGCCTGGCGGCGGGAGTAGAATTCCACCCTTCTAGAGGGAGAAGACATGTATACACTGACCTAACTGGTATTAGTTTAAAAGAGCCCCAGCATCACAAAATGGATGCTGCAGACACAGACACGAGTCTGACCCCCTGCTGCTGGACGAAACTACGGCAGGGGAGGCCTGGACAAAAGGATTCCTGTCACAGGGAGGTGTAAACACTTCCCAGACATGCTTTAGTGTATTAGGGCTGGGTGGGTGCATTCAGAGAAGGCTTTTCAGACAGTGCTGGGGGTACACTTGGCGTCCCTGTGCTATTCCAGTTCAAACCGGTTGCAAGGGCACTCAGCCCCTGCTCTGGCGTAAAACTGGAATAAAGGGAAAGTGGTGTAGCCACCCCCCTAGATCCTCCCATAGGTGGGTCCCCAGAGTATGTCCAGAACCCTAACTCAGTATAAGTATGGCACCCCATTCCTTAGGACTGCAGATTACACCTGGATGAATCTCTGCAACATATGGAGTGGTGTGGCTCACTGGTTAGAGGCGGCAGACCCGGAAGCAGAGAGCAGCCCGGGACCAGGGTTCAATTCCCGACGCGGCAGGGTCATGGACCAGGGTCAGCGGACTTGATAATTCTCGCCTCGGTGCCTACTCTAACCAGGGATCACACTCGGCAAATCTGGGCATTAGCTTGCCTCATCTCCACAACGGCCCCCCACATTCGCCGGGGAAGCCTGGTTTCACCTTGGAGATACCCAGTAGGGACCATCTCACAGGGATAACCAGGACGGGTTCCCCAGCGGTCTACAGCACCACGACGCCTCTGGGCAGCAGTGCGCTTTACAAGACACATACATTTACATTTACATATCCTGGAACTTCAACATTCTACATTGTCTAGAAGTTGAAAGAATCTCCCTTGGGCTCAGGAGTGACTCCCCTGCTCAAGTAGGCACCAAAGAAGCATCTTGCTGGTTTGCATTTCCGAGGCTCCCGCCGGACCCCAACACAGACTTCCATACTTCTCAGAGGCCGACATGAGATCCCTGCAAATCTGAGACCCGTATCCCTCACGAGTGACGTGGGACCGGAACTCCTGGACACAGTGCACATTTGCTAGTGCATCCACTTCCTGAGCTTTCCAAAGGTTGAGCATTGGGATACTTGTAGTCCAAGCCCTGAGCACCATTTGCATCAAAGATTGTGGGCCTACATTTCATGAGTGTTCCGTGAGCCTGCTTCTAGTATTTCTGCTCGAGGCCCCTTTGCGATCCTTGGTTCGTCAACTGGTGGGTCCCCACAAAGATAACTCTTCTTTTCCTTGGGCTTGCCTAGTTGCTCCAGATGTGCCCTGACTCCCCTTCAAAGGGTGGATCCCTCAGACCTCGCTGGACTGCACCGAAGCTAATCTGTGCTTTCTGAGTGGGTTCCTGTTGCCAAGGCATGTTGAGTTCAATCCAGAAACTGGCACTGCAGCACTCAACATCTTTTGGGGACAGATTGAATCCAGGTCCCGGTCACCCTCGACGCCTCCTGGTCCTCGTGGCTGAAGAGTCAAGCTTCACCTTCTTCACCTGAAATCACCTGACATTGGTTGGCATCTTCTCATTGCCTTCCTGGTCACTGGCAAGTGACCCAGACTATGTCCCCTCTGCTTTCAGGTTCTTCAGATCTCCGATCCACCCCTGGATCCACCTGGACACTTTCCACTTGGTCGCCTGCAGCATTTTTCAGCAGCTTGCCACTGAAATTGATGTCGAAACCCGACACGAAAAGACACCTATGCACCCGGTTTCCCTGGGTGAGGTAACTTGAGTACTCTAGTGCTACCGTGGGTGCACCCGGCTTCCCTGGGTGAGGTAATTTGAGTACTCCAGTGCTACCGTGGGTGTTGACTCTAGAACCTCCTAGTTCTAAAGGGGTTTGCTCCAAGTCCTCTTCTAAGTGTTCTTAATCTTTAAATTTCCAACCGCGACTTTTACCATAGAAGTTAATGGTGATACGCGGCTGTGTTTAGACACTGCACGCGTCCCCCTTGGGTCCCCTGTGTCACTACCTTGTGTGGTTCCTGGAGGCCCCAGCGGTCTTGTATCTATGTTAGTTGTAGTTTTTATACCACTTTCTTAATATATGGTTTGGTACGCCCCTAGGGCTCAAAGTATATTGGGCTAATTTACTGTATGCTAAATACGTTTACTGAATGTAATTTTACCTCTAGCCTCATCAAGAGACTAGAGGGTTGTTTTTAGAATAAATACATATATTTTATATATACCTGGTGTGGTTCTCCTTTCATTTGGTCATTCATGAAATTATAGACTGGTAAAACAAGCTGCTTTACATTCTTTCAAGACTTAGCCTGAAGACTGCTTTCCACAATTACCACTAGGATGGCTTTCTATATAGTTTGTCTTTAAACCTACCATCAATAAGGGTTGTTTGGACTGGTGCAAGGTGCCCACTAGAATAGTGGACAGCATATGCCAGGCCAACTTCTCACAACACACACAAGATCATTCATACCGCCAGCCGTGGGCCCAGCACTTGACAACATTCACATTAACAAACAGCGCTATTTAATGGCCCATAACTTTCATACGCCCCCATGACTAACAGAGCAATCACACCGGCTAGCGGCTGACGGAGTGTGTGCACTGGTGTTTGGCTAGCAGTGTGTGTAATGACCAGCAGCAAGCCACTCCTCACACATCACCACTCAAATATCAGCTCACACACATCACCAGCCAAGCTCCACCTCACACACACCACCAACCAAGAGCAGTCTATGAACACCACCAGCCAAACGACAGTCAATGCACACCACCAGCCAAACACCAGTCCACGCACACCACCAGCCAAGAGCCAGTCCACACCCATCAGCAGCCAAGCAGCAGTCCGCACACACATCCATCGCATTTTTTTAAACAAAAAAGAAAACACAAAACAATTGGAATTAGATACAAAAAGAACACTACAAACACAAAAACTCTAACTAAATACATCACACATAATGCTAACTGTGAAACTGAACAAAACATATAAAACAATACAGACCAGGCAGTTCACTTATACCCTCACGTTTGCTTCCAAAAATGATTTTCTGTGTGATACAATCTAAAACATGTGGGCACACATAGCCCAGGTGTCAAAGGAAAATCAGGGTAGCGCATATGACTCTCCTTCTGCATACCTCTTCCCATACAGACTCTACATTTCTTAAAGGTTTTTTTTTTATTGGGCATGTAAGAATTGTGATCAGGAAAGTGGTGATCTTTTAATCTACAACTTGACCTTTGAATATTGAGATGAACTCTTTCCAGCCCTTTTTCGAGGTAGCACCCACGGATTACAAGGTCAAAAGGGAAAAGAAAATGAAATTCGAGGGTCACATGTTAAACCATTTCTCCTCTTAGGAGAGAGCCAAACCGAACTGCTCCGATGTTTACGGACATTGTGGAGGAACTATAAACATTGTGGAGGAACTATAAGCGCATTTATTTATTTGAACTGTATACGGTTTTTCATTATATGTTAACACCTCTTGGGAAATATATTACAAACGTACACCTCTTGAGAAATACTTAATTATATCTTTGATGTAACGGCGTAGATATTAACATCGTAAGGGCGGGCGGAGTAATCTGATTGATGTAAGCTCTAGTGTAACGCTCACCCATCGAGGTGAATTATGGGCCTGGTAGTAAAATGGTCGATTAGTGAATGAACATGGGAGGAGTTACGTGTGACGGAGTTAAAAGGTCAACAGGTGTTTGAAAGCGAACAGACAGCTTAACTGACTAGTAATGAGGCCACCGCACACGAGACAGGTATGAGGGGAGTTTCACGAGGTTGGTTACGAGGGGTACCATACAAGCCCACAAATTGAACTAATGGGGTTAACAGTCCATGAATCAAGCATTTTGTAATAAGGTGGGAGTGTCATCTCACTTGAGTCTTATGATAATTAGTTAGAGGGAATACGCCGGGTGAAGTATTTCTCTTAAAAAACAAATGTATAAATGATTGACTTGTAAGATAGTATTATTGTTGTTCGGTTAAACATACAGTCTAATGCTCCCATTTACATTTATAGTGAATCCTTGATGAAGGGCAAGAACACGGCCCGAAATGCATTGGAAATTAATCACTATCAAGGATGAATTGTGTATAAATTCCTGCTTTAGAAGATAAAAGTCCGAATGGACATGTCTACTGCATTAGAATCACAAATACATACAATGGCTATTCATGTGACAAAAAGAAAATGGAGCGAAACTGTGAAAACATTGGAATAATTGGAATAAAAGAAACATAACTAATTCAATTGTGGTACATTCATTGCAACAGGCATTACAAGCAGTGCTTCCGGGAAGGGAGCAATACTATGCTCCCATTGTCTAATTTTAATCTTTTAATCTAGCCACATCCTCCACCACTCCAACGCTAGTAACACTTGCCTGTTCCACTATAACTAGGCTGCCTATCACAGACTCCAGAAACTGAACAAAAGCCATCTTTGACTCTGGAAAACAATCCTTGAACACAAAAAAAGCATTAACGGTTGCTAAATGGAAGAGAGGGATAGCCAACTTCTTGTATTAAATGTAAGCCTTACAAACAGCTGTGTAAGGTTGTAACCTCTGATCTACTCTATCTACACCACCCATATGTTTATTGTACTCTAAAATGCGCAAAGACCCCAAACAGTGACAGGTGAAGTACTTTCATCATGGATGGTAGTCAGCATGTAGACATCCCTCCTGTTTGCAAATTCATGGCTAGCAGTTCCTCACTACGCAATGCGCTGTACTGTCTCCTCTCAAGTTTTTTTTACAAACAAGCTCCTTTGGATAACCTTTACAGTTAGAGCAGACTATGCCACATACAACAATGTCCACTTTGAACAATTCCCTGAACAATTGCTTAGCAGTGTAGAAGTTATCTAGGTACAAATGGTGATCTTTGTTAAAAAGTCCTCGAACACGTCCCCACACAATTTTCTCACTAACTCTGAAAGTGGACGCACAACTAGGGGGGTCAATAGTGGAATCCCTACCAGTGTACACCCGGAAATTATAGACATATCCTGTCCTAAACTATAGTTTTGAAGAGACAAATTAATATAAACTAGTTATTGAGGAGTAGAACACTGCGATTGTTTTAGCAAAAACTACATTCTCGACTGAAACAATTGATTCAGCAAGAAACTCTACTAGAGATTTCTTCAAAATGGGCACCGCTCTTTCAAGTTTTGGTCAAAGAGGTTGTGCTGGAACAAGAATTTTGTTGTAAAGTTGCGGAATCCTTTCACAGGAAAGTAATTGTGTTTATGAAGAGTTCTCTGCTAATCTGAATATAAATCACTTGGATGATTCTGCTAGCTACATTTTTGTACAGCCAGATGATAACCTTAATGAATCTTGGAACGGTGTCAACAATTTCCCTCCTTTAATGGAGGAAAGAGTAACAAGATTGTTAGAAACCACTAAATTTGGTTCCATGCCCACCTCATGTATTACAAATGGCCCCGGGCATGATGGTGACTTATCTTCTCGTACTTCTAAATAAAGTACCTACCTCAGGGCACTTTCCAACAGCACGGAAAAAATTTACAGGTCACGAGCTGAGAGTCATTGGTTCTGTTTTGTGAATGATTCTTGGTGGCCGGTCGATTCAGGTCCGTGTCCATCTCCAGTTCAAAAAGTGAAAATTCTTAGACTCATATTCAACTACCAACTTTATTTTTCAGAACAGATCAATCATGTTATATCTTCATGTTTTTATCTTATGATGATGCTAAAAAAGATCTTTCCATTCATTCCTTCAGATATGCAAAAAATGGTAATAGTTGCCTTTATTCAGTCGCAGATAGACTATTGTCTATCTGCAGTCAAATCTTGAGTTACTGCAGAATGCTACAATCCGTTTACTCTTAAATATTCTAAAATTCAGTTCCATATCAAAGAGCATTAGAGACCTCCACTGTTTGCCTTTTCAGGATAAGGTAAAGGTGAAGGCCTTATACATTGTACATAAAGCTCTGGAAGGAACTGGACCTTCTATCTTCCAGAAGTTCCTTAGGTGGCATGTCCCGCGACCTGAGTAAAAATCATCCACCGCCTGGTTGGTGGCCATTCCCAAAGTAAACGAGGCAAATTGGTGTGGCAGAAATTACTTTCGTTTGACTTGTCAGCTGAGACATTCCATGCCTTTATCATTGAGGTTCCAAACAAATAGGCTATGTTTTAGAAAATCTTTGAAAACCTGGATATTTGTCTCTAGAGTCACGTAAGTCTCCTCTCTTACCTGATCAGTGATAGCATTGTTAGCTCTAAGATGCCCAGCATTCACGTGCTTTTGAAAAATATTACTTACTTACTCCTCCCAGACAACATATACATCTTAATTCCATAATGTGCCCTCATGCTAGAAATGTACTGCCTAAAACCAAGCGGCCCTTGAACAGGACCAAAGACTCATCAACAGCTATTTATTTCCCTAGAATATAGATCTCTCAAAATATATCTACAAAGTGATCATGGACAGGCCAAATCATAAACAGATGGTCACAATCACAGTGATCTCATGGTAATGCTAAAGCATTATAAACAAAATGCAGCATTCAAAGCAGAAGGAAATACCAATCACGACTCATGGTTCCAGGAAATATGGCTGTTGCCATCAAGGGACTGGTAGACCAATATGAAGACATATTACTTATCAAGCCCATCCAAAAAGTTAAACCCAAAAACTACTTTGTTTCATTCAGATTTGTGGGAGTCCAGCGTGTAGCTCTAGAGTGGGGCCTACATCTGGCACTGTTGTCCCTCAAATTTGGTTCAGCATACAAACTAGTTTGTTTAACAATCGCATCCAAAAATACATTGTCCTTACACAACTGAAAGTAGTTTATACGCAAAACGTTTTCAGTATTCACTCTATACAATGAAACACCAGTAAAGGCTTGCCACGCCGGATGCACCATGTTTGGGGAAACCCGAAGTTCAGCTCCTCCAATGTGATGGCTTTCAGCCCCAGGATGCAATCCAGATGCCTCTTGCTGCACTATTGGGACATCAGTGTCCTTCTCTAAAACAGGCACTTCATCTGCACTGAGAGTGACTTCATCATCAGACGACTCCTCACTGCCAGAATCTTGCACTTCCTCCTCTGTCTCAGATGCAGAGTCAATTTCAATTTCAAACAAACAATCATAAAAGCACAAAGTTTAAGAACATTTAGACAATTCATACAGACATAGTTCGCATAAAAATTACATAAATAATGTCATGCACTAGGTTAAAAGGAATATTAAACTTACAAAGCCTTCATTCAATTGGTTGGGAAAAAGCCTGTGTCTCATAAAAACAATTAGGTGCACATTTGTTTCCTTAGGCTCAAAACCTTTTTCAGGAAGATTATTGTCCTGATAACACTATGGTCATTATGTAAGCATTGAGGAGCCAGGAAAGCGGGACGGGATTCGCCTAACCAGCACTGTTTCAGAATAGGTACCAAGAGCGAGCTCCTGGGAAAAGAATAATACCTACAAACAAAGGTAATGTGTATCGTAGATTGAGGAGATGTATTATCGAAAGGACCTGGTTGGAGGTCTTGAGACCAGTCATTCCTTGTAGGGAAAGTAACCAGTCTGTGAAAGACCCCCAACCTAAAACGAGTTAGTAAAAATCTATTGTGGGCACTAGGTACAAAGGTTAGGTAGGGTTGCATGTTAAAAGTATTTAAAACCATCTGATTAAGCGAGACTGTGGGTTTTAAGATCTCGGATGACATTCTAATGGTGTCCAGAAACACAATACCCTCTTGTCTTAGTTCCTTCCTTGTTATTGACCTAATGGTAGTAGGATTAGTGAAGTAAGAATGACCAAGATCTTTTAGAAAATTATGGACATATTTTAGCCATGGAATCCTCATTGCACCTTCCAATTTCAGAATATCTGAAAGGTTATCCCTGTTCAGTTTGGCCTCTTCTTTAGTCCAGAGCATGTGCCATAACAGCACAGACTCTAGCCTAATTAGATCAGAGATAACGGGTAATCCTAACACAGCATGACATATGCATGCTGAGGTACTGCTCTGGACCAATATGATGTATTTTAGGAAGGAATTCTTGACTCTCTGGATTGGAAGAAGATCGGCGAACCCCCAAACCCCGCTCCCATACACTGCTGATGAGACATACTTAGCCTTGTAAAGCTCCTCTGGGGGGTTTTGCCCAGTTTTCTCGCAAGGGCAGTAAGAGTAGAGGTAGTGCGTAGAAGTGCCAGTTTTTTTTTCTGCGGTTGTTGGTACCCAAGAATCATTATGGGCGAAAAGAATGCCCAGATATGAAAAGTTCTTTGCGACCCCAATCTTTTATCATGTCACATATATATCTTTGTATTTCTGTATACCGATGCCACAGCGCATAATAAAAGTTTTGGAAGAGTTTACCCTTAAACCCAGGTCTGTCATAAAAAGGGAAAAACTGTCCAGAACGCGCTGGAGGCCTACTTGTGTGTGAGACATTAACATTGCGTCGTCTGCGTACAAGAGGGCTGTAATAGAGTGACCGGCTACTAGGGGGAAGTCTTGGTGTTGTATCGGGTTCCCAAGGCCTACATGTTCCAAAGATAACCCACTTACATTGAAAGAACTGTTGGCACGGAAACTGAAAAGTACAAAGAACAAGTTTATTAAGACCCCATGGGGTGGTGGTACATTCCTACAGCACCCTTCGGTAATGCAAGAAGTATCACACCGAAGATCGGTGTGACCCGTTCTTTTATACAATATGCAGGTAATAAAAAGATAGGCGGTACAAAGTTACAGAGCAGTATGTACATATATGGTCATTTTTGAAACACAGCCAGCTCATTGGAGGGGTTACAACCCCGCTGGTCAGTTTGGCGGCACATTCCTGAGGAGTGACTGGTCAGTTGGGACTGCGCATGTACAGGCTTGACCGTTACTAAAAATAGCCTGTTGCTGGGCAAACTCGAGTGGTCAGTGGTACGGACAACGGACTAAAGGGCACGCTGGCCACGAGGCCGCTCATGATCTAAGATGGCCGCCGTAACAAACAAGATGGCGTTTCCAAGTATAGCCAAGTTAAGCGGGAAAACGTGTAGCACAGCTAAGCGCTAACCCGGCCATTGTCAAATTACGACAGACGACCCTTTTAGCGTTTAGCTGAAGCTACCTCATAGTGAACATAATCAGGGTGTTCATCTTCGATATCAATTAGCATTATTTGAGCTACTTCTTTGTGAAGCATCATGTTATTCTGAGCAAGAGCTCGTCTTGATGGTATGCAAGCTGATAAGCACATGGAACATAAGGCTGGGCCGCATTATATACATAAACATACAGAAAACAATATTCCAACAATGATACATAGAATCGTTAACAGTTTCCAACCCCAAGTGGTGAGCATTGACCAGAACCACCCTGAAAGAGTCCAAGTTCCATTTTTCGGGTGTATTTCGGCTGCTATCTTGTGCAATTTCGAAATAGCATCATAAACAGATGGTGAATTATCAGGTACGTATACACAGCAGCTACTTCCGATGATTCTACATGCCCCCCCACGGTCAGCTAGAACCACATCTAGGACCATTCTGTTCTGGAGCGTAACAATCCTAGAAATCTGAAGTTCTTCGGTAATATTTCCTAGTGCAATAGCAGTATCATTGGCTACAGCCTCAACAACACGGGTTAATCGTCGTATTTTCCGGCTATTCAAAGCAGCCCCTACAAAGGAGAACAATCCCAAATTGAAGTCCACATATTGTTGCAAAGCAGTATCAGTCTGGTCGATGTCGTCCAGAACAACAGTACGTTTAACACGATTCAGCACGAAATCGTGAAAAAGGACATAATCATTATGATACATTGGTGGGGCAATGAATACAGGGGGCAATACAAACGATACATAACATGTGCCTAACCATCCTAATGGGAGCTGATGATAACCCTTCGTTCCACAAATGAAATAAGTATTGCGAGATGCTACAAACGATATGCCATTCGGACTGTCAAATGTAAGTGTAGTGTTGCATTCACTTTTCCCCACCGGAATTGTACCTTTATTGCGTATACACAAATCAGCTTTAGTAGCAATAACATTAATAACATGTGAGCTGGATACATTGATGTTCCTCTGGTTACTGTAAACACGTGGGGCAGATGCATTATCGGGGCGGTACTCCTCCCATTCAAATCGAGTACCCTCAGCTCGTGGATACCCATCCCGGTCATGGTAGCAAATTTTATTCAAACGGAAAAGCACCCCCCCTTTCGTTGGCCATCGCAAAGTGAATAGCAAAGTGTACCAGGCATTGCAAGACCCATTATGTGAAAACGGAAGCGGAATGAGTGGAGTGCCCCCTCTCTTCTGATGACCAGGCAACATCCCACACACCCAACAATTGGAAGTATTTGTCATGTTATGCGTATGATGCAGAATCTGAATAAAGCTATTGTTCAAATAGGTCTGCCGGTGCCGTTCTTCATGATAGGGCAAGGTGAAATGAAAAGGTTCTGATGGAGCCGGGGTAGTCGGCAGCAAATGTTCACGTGCAGGCACCACAAGTTCAACTACCCAAGCTATCACTGCTATCACCACAATGGTCAAGACAAAAAGGATGGCACCAAGTATTCTTTTATCTCGTGATGCAGAAGACGCCATAGTTCAAAGAGTTCTTAATGTCTCAAATAGTTCAAGAGTTCACAAAGTCTCAAATGTACATATGTATATATTTATACCTAAAAAGGAAAAATACGGTGCTGAGCTCCGAGGTAGCCGTTGTTTTCTTCTCCGGGGTCAAGACGGGTGTCGCTACTCTTGGCAGAACTGATCCCCCCCCCTTGAGATTCCCGGTTTCCGTTTCACAAACCCCAGAGCGGTAACCAACCAGTCTCGAAAAATCAAAAATCTTCTCCTTATCGTGGCCGCACATTATAGCGCTCTCGTCCAGAAACAGTGTGGTCCGGGAAGGCTCCCTCAACTTCGGCCGACGTCACAGCTGGGCTCTTTTCTTTCTCCAGAATCTCCTTGTAGTCGGTCAACACAGCAGGATTCACCAGATCAGGAGAGACACGCCGGCAGTGGGTTGAGTGCACCCACCGCTTTCTGTTGGTCACTCGTACAGCTGTTCGAGTCGCCAGGAGGACCTGCTCGGGGCCACGCCACCTCGGTTCCAAGCTGTTCGCCCTCTCAAACGACTTTATCATAACGTAGTCGCCAGGATGAAGATTATGGGCCTCTCCAGTAGAGTTGTCAGGGAGCGCTTCTCGAACCTGTTGATGAATAGAAAGCAAATCATTTGTTAATCGTGCCAAATAATCGTTCATCATTATACAAGGCACATCATGTATCAATCGCGGCTTGGGCACTCCCCAAATATTCATAGGCCTTCCAAACACCACCTCATACGGTGTGAGGCCAGTTCGCGAGTGGGGCACTGATCTGAGAGAGAGCAATGCTAGCGGTAAGGCGTCCGGCCACTTCAATGTCGTAGACGCCACAATTTTAGCCAGTTTTAGTTTTAACGTGGCATTATACCGCTCAACAAGACCTGCCGACTGAGGGTGGAATACAGCATGAAACTTCTGCTGAATTCCCAAGCCCTTCAACACATACTCCACAATTTTCCCAACGAAATGAGGCCCATTATCGCTCCATAAAAATTTGCAAACTCCAAATCGAGGGAAGAACTCCTTAAGCAACACCTTAGCTGTTGTCAGAGCTGTATTGTCTTTCATGGGGAAAGCTTCAACCCATTTGCTAAAAGCACATACCACCACTAAGACATACTTCAGGTTGTTGCAACGCTCCAGCTGGATATAATCCATTTGAAGTACCTCGAATGGTGCAGAAGGTGGAACGAACCCTCCTTTCGGAGTATGGGTCCCCTTTGCAGGATTGTGTTGCAAACATATCAGGCAGGTCTGCACTACTCTCTTGGCAGTATTTCCAATCTCGGGATGCTCCCAAACTCGTGTTAACAGTCGAGTGATTGCAAGAGCCCCCACGTGCGCCAACCCATGTGTCATCTGGACCATCGCTTGCAAGTAAGCTGCAGGCAATTTCCATCTCTCCATGTCCTTACTTCTCCAACAACCTTCATCATCTAGCACCCCATCTGCTGCCCATGCCGCAAGTTCTGATTCAGTAGCTGATTTCTGAATATCTAGTATTTCTGCTCTAGCATCATACCATCGCTCAGCCTGTGATTGTGTCACGTACATGGGGGAGTCAGTTCGAGACATAGCCGTTTGTCTCGCTATGCTGTCCGCAAAGGCATTTCCCTGACCCACTTTATCGGTGATCTTTTTATGGGCGCTACATTTTATTATCGCTACTTTCTTTGGACAAAGCAACGCGTTTAGGAGATCACGCACTAGTTCTCCGTGCATAATGTGTACTCCATGAGAAGTCAGAAACCCACGTTCTCTCCAGAGTAGCCCGAAGTCATGTGCTACTCCGAAGGCGTACCGGCTGTCTGTGTATATGTTCACACATAGGCCAGCACTCAATTCGCAGGCTCTTGTCAAGGCTATCAGCTCTGCTGCTTGAGCCGATTTCTGTGGTATTCTAGCTGTTTCTATCACTGTCTTAAGTGTCGTGATCGCATAGGCTGCGGAAGTCGTACCATCTGGCAGTCTCAAACACGATCCATCAATCCACAGTTCCCCATCCACATCTGGAAGTGGCATATCCTGTAGATCGACACGACCCTTTGTCTGTTCCTCGGTCAGGAAAACACAGTCGTGATGTTTTTCTTCCTGACCCTCCTCGACCGGATAGGGCAATAAAGTGGCAGGGTTCAGGGTAGCGCATCTTTTTAGTGTGATATGTGGTGCCAGAAGTGTGAGCTCATATCCTGTCAAACGTGCGCTCTTGAGATATTGGGTCTTTGTTTGATTTAACAGGGCATCTACTGCATGGGGAACTAATACCAACAGTTTATGCGATAACACTATTCCCTCACTCTGTCGTATAGCTACTGCTGTTGCTGCAACTGCTCGAAAACACCCAGGTAACCCTCGTGCTACAGGATCAAGAACCGCCGAGAAGTATGCGCATGGCCTCTGCTTGTCCCCGTGTGCTTGCACTAACACTGATAACGCACACCCATCCTTCTCGTGGACATACAACGTGAAAATCTTTGTATAATCTGGTGTACCTAACACGGGTGCGGAACAGAGGGCTTGTCTCAATTGTTCAAAGGCATTTTGACATTCATCTGTCCATTCAAGGGGCATTGGTGTAGCTTTGGACAGTAACGCTAACAAGGGTTTTATAATGTGCGAAAACCCCATGATCCACTGTCTACAAAAGGACGTTAAACCTATGAAGGCAGGTACATCTCTCTGAGTGCGGGGGACTGGTGTGTCTAGAATCGCCTGAATTCGATCTGATGTTAATGCACGCCCCTCCTTAGACAAAAGATGACCGAGGTAGGTCACCTTGGGTCTACAGTATTGAAGCTTTTTCTTAGAAACCTTGTGATTGTTCTGTGCCAGAAAAGAAAGCAAAGCAATCGTACTCTCCTCACATTGTGCATAAGAGTCTGCAGCAAGCAAAAGGTCATCCACATACTGGATAAGGACAACCCCAGACTGTAACTCAAAGGAATAAAGCTGTCTTTTCAGAGCCTGGCTGTAGATACTCGGGCTCTCAGTGTAACCTTGAGGAACACGACAAAATCTATACGATTTATTATTTAACGTGAAGCCAAACAAATATCTACTATCAGGATGGACGGGGATAGAAAAGAACGCATTTTTCAAGTCAATAACACTAAAGGTCGTCGCCGTTGGTGGCACCAGTGTAAGCAAGGTCGTAATGTCGGACACCACTGGGTATTGGGGAATGACAATTTTGTTAATTTCTCTCAAGTCAATAATAAACCGATAGACTTTGTCGTCAGTGTCTCTCTTAAGGATCGGAAGAATAGGGCTATTACAAACATTATAAGGAACCTCCTCCACCACTCCTGCAGCTATCAAATCTTGAACAATATGTGTCAGGGCAGTTTCACCTTCCCTCGAAATCTTATACTGTGGCACCCGTGGCAGAGAGGCTCCCTCCTTCACAGTAATTTGAATAGGTGGAATACGCATCTCTCCCACATCCGTGTCTGAGGTCGCCCATAACGTGTGCGGGAGAGAGGCCAAAGCTGGAATGTCTAGTATAGTGCAAAACCTATCTGATTCCGGGTAATTGTCATTCAGGATAACCCGCACTCCCTCAGGAGCGCACCGTATTGTTGCTCGAAAATATTTAAGCAAATCAATGCCCAGAATATTATCTGGTGTGTGGGGCGATAACAAGAATTGACCTAAACTGAAAAATTTGTCAAGACAAAGTGCAAGGGGTTTTGACAATGGGCTAGGGGAGGGTGTGCCATCAAACCCTACACATGTTATCATTTCGCCAGACAGGGGAGCCCTCGGAACCAAGTTTTTTGACAAAGCGCTACGAGTAGCTCCTGTGTCGACTAGAAATTGATCAGTAGAGCCCAAAATGCCCGCTGTTACATATGGACCTTTCTGATCTACCGGCACTTCAATTGATTCCGTACCCCATCCTACACAATCCTATGCGTGCACATAATCTTGATGTTCCACATTCTCACCCTCCGATATCTGATATTGATTTCGTCTATCAAAAGCATTTCGTTCATCCTGGCCACGGCCCCTCTCTTCAGCCCTTCCACGGTCACCTCCACCACCTCTCTCCCCCGTATAACTGCCCCTCGACCTACCACCTCCTCGACCACGCTGACTACGTTGTTCACAAAGTACCAGACAATCATCAGCCCAATGCCCAAACTCTTTACAATAAGCACATTGATCCTCCGCTATATCCGTGCGACCATACAACGTATTGCCTCCACCTCGTCTACCTCTATCATACCCTCTATTTTGTGTTCCACGAACCTGTGCCAACATCACCTTCGTTTTCAATTCTTTTGCTTTCTTATCAACACTTTCTTTAGCCTCCAACTCCTGTCGCTCATAATACTGAGCCATGGTCAACAAAGACGCAGGGGTCGCCGTGGCCCAGGAACTTTCACTCAATTTTAATCATTTTGCAATCTCCGGTAGGAGATTAGCCACATACTTATCTACAAACAAATGCCTACCCGTATCGTCTGTTAACGATTGACCACTGTAATCGTGAAACGCTTCTTCGAAGCGTGTAAAGAAATCTGAAACCGTTTCATCTGGCTTTTGTTTGCACGAAGCTAACATAGTCCAATCGATCTTTTTAGAAGGGACAAGCGTTTTTAATTTAATCAAAATAGCCGCCGGGAGGTCTAAAATCAACTGGCATGGCTTACATGCCGGTTCCCTATCTAGATCAGCTGCATTTATCTCTTTCCATGTTCCCCCAAGTATTGTTTCATCATTATTTTTACGAATTAATCTCCACATATCAGGTGGAAGAATTAACCCAAAAAACAAATCTATGTCGACAAGAGTCATCACACAGGACGAAATAGCCCCTTCCACCCCTTCATAGAATGCTGCCGGATTTTTACGAAGGTCAGGTAAAGAATTTTTCAACGCCATAACATCTGCTCTATTCCAAGGCGTATACACCCAGTTATATATAAAATACCCCTTCGCATCCTTTGACATTTTATCATCATCTGTACCTTCCCCTTTTGGCGGAACATACAAAGTTGTGGCTTCACGCATAGGCATAACATGCATGGTAGAACTCTTATCTGAACCCCGGAGAGAACACTCCTTAGATAGCCCAGTAGACTCCGGCCCGGACGTCTTATTCTTTTTCCGCTCGTCCCGCAATCTGGAAGTCTCATCCCGCAGCTGGATCAGTTGCTTGTAAAAGGCATCGACATCTGAAAGATCAAACACACCTTTTTCCAAATTCTCACGGTGAACTGACACATCCTTAGATTCTAACGTATCCGAAAATTGACGGTATGCAGTAACAACTTCATCTGCCAAAGTAGCCAAAAAATACAGTAATTCTTGGTCTGTCCATTTACCCCTTTCAACAACAACTTCAGCCTGAGTAACAAAATTCGTATTCACTTTACGAGCCCAACTACGCAAATTTGCGGATTTCTTCGCGGAAAACCTGACACCTGACGCATCCCTTTTTCCTGGCTTATCCTGTCCTTCGTCATCAGAGTCTGCAGTTGGAGCCGTAGGTGAGACGTACGGAGGCGGTGATCGATCTAGCAATGAAAAATCATCAATTTCATTATTAAGGACAGGATAAAGCGGTCGGCGAATAGGGAATTGACCAGTCGTTTGCAATTTACGTTCCCGTTCCTCCCTCTCTTTCTTTTCCTGAGCCTCCTTTTCCTCAAGCTGTAAAGCCTTATCATGAGCAGCCTTACGCTGCTCTTTGTCCGCCAAGGCAACTTCACGCTTCATACGTTCACGCACCGCTTTCTCCCACATTCGCACACAATCAAACATATTTTGTCTAGACCTTCGCTGAAACAAACATTGCTCCACAAACTGAACCTTACGCAAATCGAACGACCCATGTAGTGGCCATTGCAATTCAGGATCTGATTTAGTATATTTATTCCATAATTTACTGTACATTATAGGGGGAAGGCCAAATTTAATGTACATATCACGGTTTGGTGTTCCTTCTGGGGGAGCCGGCTGTGCATCCGCTAACCTAATTGTGGTACCATTTCCAAGACAGCACATCCCTCGGAGTGTGCTTAAAACAGGCATGTTCAGAAAGTATCACGAAAGCGTGATACCATAAAAATGGCACTTACAGTACTTCACACAAATGTGCCGCTCAGAGGAAAAAAAACAAAATTAGAGAAACATCTCTACATGCCTGCCTATGTGAAGTGCACTACACATATAGATTCAAAGTTCACAAATTCACAAATTCACAAATGTTAGCTAACTCAAATCAAAATCATAGATCATAGAACTTCGGCAAGCGTCCGAGGACTACCTTACCGATCACAAATCATAGAACTTCAGTAAGCGTCCGCAGACTACCATACCGATCACAAATCATAGAACTTCAGTAAGCGTCCGCAGACTACCTTACCGATCACAAATCTTACCCAAATCTCAAAGGTCCAGATTCCAACTGCCAAGGTCTTTTAATCAAATCAGCCAAACGGCACTTTATCCAGCAACGCAGACGATCAAGAACTCAGTCGGAGACCGGCGCCACCTGGAAGGTCAGATCAGAAGGAAAGGAAGAAACACTGCGGGTGCCAAGACTCGGGTCACTCGGTGGCAGCGTACGTGTCCATGGCGAGTTTCCAAGCCTTTGTCACGACCTCTCCTTCGGGCATCCGAGTTGCCGATGAGTCCCTTCGTGGTCGCCAATTTGTTGTATCGGGTTCCCAAGGCCTACATGTTCCGAAGATAACCCACTTACATTGAAAGAACTGTTGGCACGGAAACTGAAAAGTACAAAGAACAAGTTTATTAAGACCCCATGGGGTGGTGGTACATTCCTACTGCACCCTTCGGTAATGCAAGAAGTATCACACCGAACATCGGTGTGACCCGTTCTTTTATACAATATGCAGGTAATAAAAAGATAGGCGGTACAAAGTTACAGAGCAGTATGTACATATATGGTCATTTTTGGAACACAGCCAGCTCATTGGAGGGGTTACAACCCCGCTGGTCAGTTTGGCGGCACATTCCTGAGGAGTGACTGGTCAGTTGGGACTGCGCATGTACAGGCTTGACCGTTACTAAAAATAGCCTGTTGCTGGGCAAACTCGAGTGGTCAGTGGTACGGACAACGGACTAAAGGGCACGCTGGCCACGAGGCCGCTCATGATCTAAGATGGCCGCCGTAACAAACAAGATGGCGTTTCCAAGTATAGCCAAGTTAAGCGGGAAAACATGTAGCACAGCTAAGCGCTAACCCGGCCATTGTCAAATTACGACATTGGTTGCCTTTAAGAAGAGTCTCCCTCAGTCCATTTATGTACAAGTTAAAAAGGAACGGGGCCAGGACGCAGCCCTGCCTAACACCACTCCTAATCGGAAAAGCAGCCGAACGTGCGCTCTTCAGACCCCAGCGTACGTGGGCCTTGGCATCACTGTAAAAATGTTTAAGAAAATAAATAATATTTACATCAACCCCCACACCTTCTAATATTGACCATAATTTAATGTGGCGCACACAGTCAAATGCGGCTATGAGATCCACAAAGACTAAGAAGAGATTCCCTTTTTTTTAAAGAAAGGTTTATTCCCTGCTCTATGGTCCCCACGCCAGTCCGAAAGCCATATTGTAAGTCAGACAGAACAGAATTCTTATCTGCCCAGTCCTGAAGCATTCCAGAACAATTCTCCCCACTACCTTTGTTATAGCATCCAACAAAGAGATTGGTCTATAGCATCCTGGACCTTGTCTGTCCCCCTTCTTAAAAATGGGCATGATAGTAGACCCTACCAAGGAAGATAAAAAAATCGGAGCTACAACGGGCGTTAAGCACCTGTACCAGTAGAGGCCCCCACAGCCCACAGAGGTATGTTTGATTTAAACACATCTACAGGTACCCCATCCGGCCCAGGTGCCTTGCCGCCTTGGCTTGCATTTAGGGCCCGCTCCACTTCCTCCAACGTGAACAATAGTTCCTTATGGTTTGGAGGAAAATTTAAGCCCATAGCCCCATGGGCTTGGATGTCAACCGTTTCGGTTTTTCTCTCGCCCTTACATATTTAAATAAAATGCCCAATCGACTGCCCCTCCGTCAGTCTCATGATCATGGTCAGAGGAAGATTCAAAATGCATACTAACAACCTGCTGAGCGGTAATCCTGCTGCTAGCCATAACAATAAGCTAATAAAAGTAACTTGACAGACAAGTCAACAACAACCAACACTGTGCAAACGAAGTAATAAACAAAGTGCGACTTTATCACAAAGACCTATATACTCAAAAATGATACCACTCAGTTGCCAGAGACAGATAGACTCACCACCATCTGCTCTGTCTCAACAGACACAGCAAAGAGCAACGATATGCCACAAAAACAAATTAAAACAAAATTGCACATAAGACAACACCATACAGATTGAGCACAAATCTAAGGAGAATTTGGCACACAATAAAACATAAGCTAAATATGCTGCTATTATTACACCATTTACAAAAAACTGACTCATGCATGGCATTGATACTCATTTGGAGTAAACAATATAACAAAAAATTCTTTCCAAATGCATGCAACTACGCAAACTGCAGATCTACCACTGCTGAAACCACAAGCAGGAGTCACAGCAAAGGAATCAAAAGCTTTGCACTAGAATAAAAAGGAGAAATAAAACATTACAATCATAAATGCAAATAATGTGCCAGTCTAAAAGAGTTTCATGAGTGGCTGAACAATAGACATCCTGATATAAAGTTCAGTATGAGTAGCAGTAACACCCGCTTAACTTTTCTTGATGTAGAAGTATTCCATCAGGAAGGAGAATTAGCCACCACCCTTCACCGTAAACAAACTGACAAAAACACAATTCTACACTACGACAGCTTCCACCCCAAAAGTTTGAAAGCAAACTTACCGTATAGCCAACTATTACGAATCAGACGTAATTGTTCAAGGAAAGAGGACTACATGATACATGCTGAAACATTATGTGACCAATTGTCCAAACGGGGATATCCTAGAAAGATGTTGAAACATGCCACCAAACGAGCATGGTTCACGCCAAGGGAGGCACTGTTGACAAAGAAGGATAAGAAACCGTTGGAACAGTTAGTCTGTGTAACCACGTATGGACCACTAACTAATAAATTCAAGGCCATAGTACTGAAAAATTGGCATTTGTTATCGAATTTGGACATACCGTTTCCAAAACCTCTATTTGCCCTGAAAAAGAGTAAGAACATAGGGCAACAAATAATCCGAGCGGATTTGGGTACCCAGCGACCCAAAAGCGACTTACCCACATTGTGGAAATTAGACCCGGTCAAAGGACACCACAAGTGTGGTAATTGCATCTCGTGCACAAATACCATTGAAGGTACCACATTTGAACACCATAATGTGAAATGGACCCACGTGGAATTCACAAACTGTAAGAGTAAGAATGTGGTTTATGTAATCATTTGTCCTTGTGACAAACTTTACATAGGGAAAACTACACAAACAGTGTCACAAAGACTGACCCAACACAGATCTAGGATCAAACAAAAAGTCCTAAATGCCCCAATGGTCCAACATTGCATTGATTTAGGCCACACTGAGAAAGAATTAAAGTGGTCAGTATTATCAAAGATTCAAGTCCCCGCAAGAGGAGGCAGTGTAGAAGTATTATTGGCAAAAAGGGAGGCATATCTAATTCTGAAATATGACTGCGTGAATGATGGACTGAACGAACATACAGAAAGCCAAAACCAATAACTGGGCCGCAGGCGGCACAGACCACCCCTCAATAACTAATCCTGAAATTCTTGGACTACATGTCCCAGAAGCACCGTGTGATATAAAAAAACACCAAACCCTCGCGTTTTTTCAGCCTTTCTCTCATCTGAGGAACTTTGGAGTAAACAGCAGCGTCTAGCGACTAATCCACAGGTAAACGAATACATGCGCAAAGTAAGAAACGCTTTAACAATTTTTTTAAATCGCAATTCTAATTCCCGCCTTATTAATTGATTGCAGCGCTAACCGCATCCATCGTAAACAAACTTGAAATCGAGCGACGCCCCTTTCAACACAGGCCCGACGTTTACACCGTGCAAGTAGGTGCTTTATCTTTATTTGTGGAAACTGAACGGTTAAAATAGTGAAAATCTCAAAATCTCACACTACGAGTCACTAAAACACCCCATCCGCTTAAACTTTCAGCGCCGAAGGTTACAAACCAACAAGAGGTGGCGTCCCACTTCAAAGAAACAAGGCGCTCCGCGCCCACTGAACGCATATAAAGTAAGTGCCGAATGACCCGCTGCCAGTGTACTAGCGCTAAATGTCTGTACTGACAACCAAGATAATTCCATATTGCTAAATACGTGCCTGTTGACTTTATAGCGCCAGCGTCAATCACCGCTTAAAAAGGAGACCGATAACCTGCTAGAAAACGCCTCGGCTGTAAAACACATGAGTGCAAAACATGATGAGAACAAACAACTAATGTAAGACAAGAACTTTTGGAAACATACCATGTTACTGTTTCCATTACAGAACCTAAGGAGTCCCCTAAAAGAAATCGATCAGATGATCAGTTAACAGAGACCGCACAACAAAAAGGTAACAATAACGTCAGCTGAACAGCTTTGGTGACGCTTAAAAGAGGGTCAAAAACTTATTATGCCCTATACTTGTATTCATGTAGGTACCCAGCCCCGAAGCCCTGAGGACGAGCCTGCCAAGTACATAGACAGGCTCAGAAACGCGTCGGCTTACAGGCTCCTGACCTTCGTTCGTCTTAAATCCGAATGTTTGTCTTATTGCGCATAAGGCTCTTGTGTTTTGATAAATACATTGAACACTGATTGTACTAGTTGCCTCTTGCGCTATCAGGCCAAAAGAAAGAGAAAAAACATTTATTTTTAGTGGCCTGATAGAAAGTATGTGGACAGGGTACTTTCAACCTTAATAAGTCATTTTTTCTCAAATGTTTGTCTTGTGTAAAATTATTTAAATGTGTAATCCTTTGTTGTCTTTCTAAGTGATGTGCAATTTGAGTTTGTAAATATATGTGTTCTAGTGCAGGACAGCAAGTAATTCTTCGGACAGTCATAGTATCTGTAAAAATCATTGCATTTACTTTGTTTGAATTTCTATAAAAAATATACAGGTTGCACATAAGGATTAAACACCTGAGTGCAAGATTCTGCCCTAAATAAAAATTGAGCAGAACCAATAAACGAGTGACCGGGTCTTCTTCTTCTTTATAATTGTAATTGTCCTACCCGGCCACATTCCTTGGACAAAACCCCCCTGGTAACAGAGTCCACACACACCGCCAGCCAAGCTGGGGGTGCAAGTGGGCCTAAAAATGTGGGCAAAGCATACATTCTCAAATGGGGAGCGACCTTTGCCCAAGGGGCCGTTCCTTACAACAACAACCTATTGAATAAACCTTCCCTGGTGCATAGTTGCTTCTGTCCCCCATGAGGGCTGGTGGGCCTAAAAGCTTACGGCTGATCTGTCCCCAAGGGAAAGCCTGCAAAATAATCAGCCCGTAAAGGGAAGCGACCCTTGCCCAAGGTGCACTCCCCACAGCAACAACTTATTGAATACAAATTTTTGGGTGTCCAGTGGCTTCTGCCGATCTTTTGGGGCAGACGGACATAAGAGCATAAGGCTGATCTGCCCTCAAAGGGGTCAGGAACTGCAAAAATATTCATCCCCTAAAGGAGAACAATCCTTGTTAGGGTGCACCCCAAAAAAGTCACTAAATTTGCCTGTGCTTAACACTGGTAGCTTGGCACAACAACATTCATGCTCAACTTATACGCAATGTGTAAAGTATTTATGCAGCACACAAACATTAAAAAAGTGAAAATACAACACAAGAAATATAACAAGAAAAAGAGTACATTTTAATAAATGAAATGATATGAGAATGACAAAGATCCAATCAGTAGAACCATAGATATTCAGTTTTCCGATTTTAGATAAAATTAGCGCCTATAAGCACAAATCGCCACTCAAGGTCATCCGGTCAAGTTAAACTGGGGGAAAGTCACAAGTTCAAGCTGACCGCAATTGAGCATGGTTATGAGACAGGAACCAGATTAATGTAAATGTGTTTGTATTTATATAGCGCCTTCTACCCAGAGGTCTCGTAGCGCTGTATTCATACCGCTGTGGGATGGCTTTCCTGTGAGAAGTCCACTCCTGGGTACCCCCAAGGTGAAGCCAGGCATCCAAGCGCTGCTGGGGCTGTTGTGGAGATTAAGCAAGCTATTGCCCAGAGTCACAGAGTGGGACCCATGATTAGACTAGGCACCGAGGCGAGAATTATCAGGTCCGGGGAAATTGAGTCCATGAGCCGCCGAGGCGGGAATTGAACCCTGGTATCAGTCCAGACCTCTGCATCAGGGTCTGCCGCTCTAACCATTGAGCCACGCTTCTCCACAAGTTAGTCCTGTTGAAGAGCAAACTTCTCAAGTCTGGTGTGAAGAGTTCTGTTTGGTTTAAAGGAGGATGTGAGGGAAAGGTTTTTGGCACAAAAGCAGGTTGAGTGTCACAGATGGTTGTTGCTGTAGTATGAAGGCTCAGTCGTTACTGGAGCTTTGAGTTGGAAGTTGTAAAGGGCTGTGTTGGCTGTGGCATAAGTGCATGTATCACATTGCTGGTCTTCACAGATGATTTCAGTGCTCCGTCCATCATCTCCTTGTGTTTGCTTTGTTCACCCAAAGTTGGCAGGGTATGCCCAGACGTGGGTCCCTAGCTCCCTTTGCCACAGGATTCAAGCTAGCCAGGCTGATGAAGGGTGTTACCCAGAAATCTGTCCCAGGATGCTTGTTTCTGGTTCAGGGAAGACCTGGCTTGGCAGTTTGGGCTGGACTGATCCCATGAGGCACAGGGTCAAGACTGATTTGCATATAGCTAGGTCTGCACTGAGGTGGCTAAGTGAGCTAAAGAATGATGATGGATTCAAACCAGGTCTATGACTGGGGTGAGTGTCTGAAAAGTTTCAGCGCTCCATCCATCATCTCCTTGTGTTTTCTTTGTTCGCCCTAAGTTGGCAAGGTATGCCCAGACGTGGGTTCCTTGCTCACTTTGCCACAGGATTCAAGCTAGCCTGGTTCATAAGGGTGTTACCCAAAAAACGTTCCCAAGATGCTTCTTTCCAGTTCAGAGAAGACCTGACTTGGCAGTTTGTGAAGGACTGTTCCCATGAGGCACAGGGTCAAGACAGATTTGCATATAGCTAGGTCTGAACTGAGGTGGCGAAGTGAGCTAAAGAATGATTATGAATTCAACCCAGATATGTGACTGGGGGTGAGTGTCTGAAAAGTTTCAGCGCTCCGTCCATCATCTCCTTGTATTTGCTTTGTTCGCCCTAAGTTGTCATGGTCTGCCCAGACGTGTGTCCCTTGCTCACTTTGCCACCGGATTCAAGCTAGCCTGGCTGATGAATGGTGTTACCCAGAAACCGGTCCCAGGATGCTTGTTTCCGTTTCAGGGATGAGGTGGTTTGGCTGTTCAGGCTGGACTGTTCCCATGAGGCACAGGGTCAAGACTGATTTGCTTATGGCTGGGTCAGAACTGAGGTGGCGAAGTGAGCTAAAGAATGATGAAGGATTTAACCCAGACCTGTGACTGGGGTGAGTGTCTGAAAAGTTTCAGCGCTCTGTCCATCATCTCCTTTTGTTCATTTTGTTTGCCCTAAGGTGGCAGGGTATGCCCAGACATGGGTCCCTTGCTCACTTTGCCACTGGATTCAAGTAACCTGGCTGATGAAGGCTGTTACCCAGGAACCGGTCCCAGGATGCATGTTTTCGGTTCAGGGAAGACCTGGCTTGGCAGTTCAGGCTGGACTGTTCCCATGACACACAGGGTCAAGACTGATTTGCATATAGCTGGGTCTGAACTGAGGTGGCAAACTGAGCTCGAGAATGATGATGGACTCAACCCAGATCTGTGCCTGGGGGTGAGGGACTGAAAAGTTTCAGCACTCAGTCCATCATCTCCTTGTGTTTGCAAAGAGCAGGTCTCACCAGAACTTTTTGCTGGCAGGTGTCACAGGCAGCTTTGTTTCTGCATGAGAGTGCCTATTTGCACTTGTGCGCATCCCAAACTTCCAGATTTTCGCCTTTTCTTCTTGGTCCAGTCCCTAGGTAGCACCTCTAAGGGATAAGGACTCACATTAGCAGGGACCAGCAGAAGGGCTAAAGCATGGCCACCTGCAGGCCCAGCCAATTCTGGTTGGAGCAAGTTAGCCGGGCAGTTGCACGGACGCCTCTGATGCTTGTTGTGTCCTTGGAGCTCACATAGGAGGTCAGCCAAATGACCCTTGGAGTCACTTTGGGTAGTCTGGGATGAAGGCACGCATTCTTCCTTCACAGACACCAATGCAGTCCTTCAGGGAGCTGAGAAGTCCTTTGGTAGGAGGCTAGTCCTTCTTCTGTAACTGACACAGGCCCAGGAATGTCCTGAAGAGTTGTTCAGGTGGTCCTATGTTTGTACATGTTACCAGCCTTTGTTTGGGGGGACTGCCTGTCCTACACCTAAAGCTGGGTCTGGAAAGTCCTAAAACTAGGAGGATCAAGTCAAAACGGTCCAAAGTTAGATATATCATAGCAAGGAGTTGGAGAATTGGCTTGTTTATGCTATATCAGAAAGGAGAGTATTGAAGGGTAAGCATTTAATATTAGCAATATAAGGTTGATAAATTACATATACAATGTAGCATTAATTCAGTTTTACAAATACTTACCCTCTGTAGATATGAAGTGAAATATGAAATACAATTTGGATGTCAAACTTTCCTGAGTGAAAATATTATATTTATTTATTTATTTATTTTAAAGGTTTTATATAGAACTGGCTAGACCCAGAGGTATCAGAGAGCTTTACATGAGTATCAGACCATATTTGCAGGTTACATCCTAATAAAGGTTACACAGTTATTAGAGCATGGCAACATAGTGACATGTAAGGTCGAAACAAACAATAAGGACATATACATAAGGGAAAAAGCAAGCACGGGGAGAGATTTAGGGGAGGGGGTAGGAGCAGGGGAAGTAGACAGAGAACGAATGAGGGAATGAGGAGGGAAGATGAGAGACACAGCATGGAAAGAGGAGGGGGTAACGGGGTAGCTGTGATCCCAGGGGAAGTGGTAATATTTCCCCATTTCTGTGGCGAGAGGTTCCCTTTGCACAGTGGACTCTCTCAGAGGGGTCTTTGAGACTCCAAGGCCTACATACTGGATCCTTCCCCAAAAAGGGGAGAGGGAGTGCTTTGGTAAGGCGTGCCATACCATACCTCAACATTGAGTGGCTCCCTTGGTGCTGTGAACTCTCTCAGCGGGTTCACTGAGACTCCAGAGTATAAATATTGGATCTTTCCCCAACAAGGGGAGAAGGAGTGCTTAGTCAAAGGGCACAAAGGATAGTGGGCTAGGCGGTGTAGCAGGCAAGGGGAGAAATTCAGGGGAGAGGGAATAGGAGGAAAAGATGTAGACAAAGAAAGAATGAGTACTAGAATGAGTACTAGAATGAGTACTAAATGGGAACAAACAGCAACAGTTTGGGGAACAGACTGTTTTCTCTCTGTGGCCATGAGTTTGCCCCATCTCTAAGGAAAAAGCCTAGCACAGGCCATTCCAGAAGCTTTGCCATCCAGGACATGAAGCACACAGTTTGTAATTCGAATAATTTTTCACAAATTCACAGACGTTTATAGTACGCTGCACATCAGATCTACTATTAACATTTCTTGGCGAAGTCTACACAACTAGGAAACAGACTAAAAGTAAGTTCATTAATAGGATAAACTGAGCAGTATGCGGTAAAGGAGGGATACCTTTGGAAGGCCTATTGACGGGTCTTAAGGGGAACATAAGCAAAATGACTAATTACTGAGGTTATTGAATCAAAACAACATAGAAAGAGATCCTCTCCCCCTAATTACTGAGGTTATTGAATCAAAACAACATAGAAAGAGATCCTCTCCCCCTAATTACTGAGGTTATTGAATCAAAACAACATAGAGAGAGATACTCTCCCCCTAACTAACTTTTTGGCATGTGAGATTCTTAAGTGAATAAACTCTTCAACATATGTGAGATTCTAATATACCCCAATATTCTGAAACATAGTGCTTCATGACATTATAAAATGGCGGAGCCTTATGGATATGATGAATGAAGTAAAAATCATAATAATGACTAGAAGGATGGGTAATGAGTGTGTAATAGTTAGTATGTATGCAACTGAGCCTTTTTATGTAAATATAAGTGATCTTCCTTGGTTCTCATATTTTAATAAGTTTTTATTTTTATGAGAACATCATTGTTTTTAAATATTGTGTCCTGAAGAAAGTGGTCTTAACCAACTGTGTTCCCATGAAACGCTGCATCAACAACTTGTTTATTTGTTTTTATAATAATGTTGATAAATTGAAATTGGGGGTTTTAAAAAAAAATTATCTTTGGGCTTTGAGTGATCTATTTGTGGTGTATGTATTTGTCTATAATTGCCTTGATCACATATATGAAAACAACAATGCCAGATATGGGTACTTACTCATAGGATGTAGTTAAATATTTGTAGGGGACAATATTGAAGAAGTATAGTAATAATAGAAATATTTCTTTTTTTTATTATGCAATGTTGATTTAATCATGTTGTAAATTCCTTTTAGATAATATTTTATTTACTGTAAGGATTGCTTATGAGACTTTATTGCTAAACTAGAGAATGTTTTACAAAAGAGTAGATATTTTTCCAAGAAGTAGGTCTCACAGCATGGTTGTTAGTATGGATGAGTGCTTTTTATATGGAAAAAAACTTTATGAGGAAGGAGGCACAAGGGGGACACATTTAGCAGATGCGCTTGCATCCAAGCTGCAACACGAGAAAGGCCAGTTTTAAGGGCAGAAGTGTCCTGAGCCCTGCTGCTAGACAAAGAAAACACAATCTGCGTGTCGTCTGCATATGAGTATATAGACAGACCGGCGTCCTCTACGATAGAAGCAAGTATTATTAGTAGTATTATTATTAGTAGTATTGTAATGCTTGGCTCATCAGACAATATTACATTAGTGCCACACTAAACGATATTACCAGCCGTGATCACTTCAGTGCATGTTTTCATGTTTTTGGAATCTTTATTGCGCACAACTACCCGAGGGTGTCTCAGCGCATGTCAGACTTCCTGGGCCGGAAAGCAGCTAAGTGATTATTGATTAAATAAACAAGTTTTCAGGAGTTTACGGAAGCTGAAAAGAGTGGGACTGGTTTTGATGAACAGTGGGAGAGAGTTCCATAGCCTAGGTGTTGCTACTAAGAAACGTCTATCTCCCCAAGTAGTGGTTCTGGTACGTGGGACAGAAAGGAGATGGGTGAAGGATGAGCGAAGTGATCTTTTTGGAGCGTAGATCCGAAAAGCATCCTTAAGAAACCTGGGTCCTAAGTCCTGGATGGCTTTATAGGCAATGCAAAGTGCCTTAAACTTTATCCGACTCTTAATCCTTAGCCAATTCAGGTGACGTATGGCCAAGGAGGTGGGGCAGTGTCTGGGGATGCCGAGCAGAATTCTAGCGGCAGCGTTTTGGACTGACTGTAGTTTATTTAAGACGTGTTCTTGAGTGTTGAGGAAGAGAGCCTTGCCATAGTCCATTTTGGAAAAAACGAGGGTAGTGATCAATGTTTTTCCTGCAGCTGGAGGGAGATATGGCAACAGTTTCTTAATCTTCCTCAGTATGTAGAAGGAGGATGAGACCACTGCGTTCACGTGGAGCTTAAATAATAGCTTATCATCGAACATAACACCGAGGTTTCTGACCCTGGCAACCGGAGTGGGAGGGGGGCCCATTTGACTGGGCCACCAGGTGGCGGACCACTCAGGTGAAAGGCTGCCAAAGGTCATCACCTCGGTCTTATCCGAATTTAATTTCAAGCAGTTATTTTACATCCATGAACTGATGGCCAACATCCCCTCCTGAAATTTTGCGGCAACAGCTGGTCCATCCTTATGCACTGCCAGCACCAATTGGGTGTCATCCGCATAGGTGGTTAGGCGCAGCCCGTGTGCTTTTATCACCCTTGCCAAATCCGCCACATATATATTAAATAATGTGGGGCTTAGCGCGGAACTCTGGGGCACCCCGCACGGGAGGGTGAAGGTGGGAGAATAGAAAGAGCCCAGTTTCACCGTCTGCGTGCGGTTGGCCAGAAATGAAATAATAAGGTCTCTGGCTAGGTGGGAGACCCCCAGGGATGTGACACGGTCGATCAAGATGGAGTGATCGACCGTGTCAAAGGCCGCGGATAGGTCAAGGAGTATTAGGACCGCCGCCCCACCTTGGTCCATTATAGTCCTAATCTCGTCAGAGGCCTTTATCAGGGCGGTTTCGGTACTGTGGCCCTTCCTGAACCCGAACTGGGTATCATCTAGAAGTTTGTGACTATCGATGAACCCTGAGAGCTGGTTGTTCATAACTGCTTCAAATATTTTGGCCGGCAATGGGAGACAGGCAATCGGTCTGTAGCTGGCTGAGTCCGCAGGGTCCACGGAAGGTTTTTTCAACGGCGCCTTGATGACTGCCTTTTTCCAGATTTCAGGATAGATGCCTGTCTGAAAAATTGAATTTCATAAATCAGTGAGCGGGGGAGTGATATCCTCACTGAGAGCGCTCAGTATGGCAGGGCAACAAGGGTCTAAGGGAGATCCAGATTTGATGGAAGTGATGAGTTTGCTGAGCAGGTCTGTCGAGACCAGCTGGAAGTTGGGAAAGATAGGTGTGTTTAAAAGGGTCGAGGGAGGTGGGTCAGAGAGATCCAAGCGTTTAGTAAGGGAGAAAGATGAAAAAATATTGGTGACCTTGGTGAAAAAGAAAGTGGCAACCTCATTACAAAGGTCTTGAGATGTCTCAGTGGGAGGTCCTGTCGGAGGGTTGGAGAGACAATCGACTACTTGAAATAGCCTTCTAGTGGAGTTTTTGGCAGATTCTATCTGAGCTAGAAAGAAAGCGCCTTTATGTTTAATGATGGATTTTTTGTATAGCCCTAGCGCATCTTTGTAGGTTTGTTTATCCAAAGGATTGTAATGTTTCCGCCAGCGTCTTTCCAAATTCCTACAGTACTGCCGTTGTTGTCGAAGATCCTCGGTGAACCATTGAGCAGATGGCGTAGCCCGGTTAGAAATAATGACTTTCGCCGGGGCAACATGATTAATAGCATCCAAAATCCACTTCTGGTACCTGCTTCAGGCATGATTTCTAGCAGTAATGTAAAAACGCATTATCAATGTTGAATGTCTCTAAATATTTAATGCATACAAATCGTTTCTACAATTCCTCTGGCACAAATTACGTATCACTCAAATTTCTGCCTTAAAACATTGTGGAAATTGGACCATTTTTACCAAACATTAGCTGATGAGTTCTGAAAATACACACATTTCCGTATGCAATACACTCTCTTCAGTTTTTGGTACACATACATTAATTCAACATATAAGAGGCCCTCAACGGAGTTGCTCGTTGGAGAATCCTGGATACAGAGTAAACAAAGGAGAGAAGAAGGGACAGCAAGAACACCTTGAAATAGATAGGTAATGAGAAATAGATGCACTTTGAGCAACAACTGCTTAGTATAGTACAGAAACATCATTTGAACTGAAAGGGAGGTAGCTGGAGGGGAAGCCCAGGACAACAATATTTTCAAATGAGAAGGGTGCCTCAAACATGAATTTGGGCTTTTTTCAGCTAAAGATTGCTCAGTCTTTGTCTTCAAGTGATTTTTCGGGGCCTTCTAGGAAAGCGACAGCTAAAGAAACCATGCTTGCCTTTTCCATATTGCTGTGTATAGCGGATGCTGTTCACAGAGATTTACATTTTTCATTCAATTTTGCTATTGTACTACTGTGCTGAGATATTGGACGCTGCTCTGATTTTGTTTAATACAAATAAACAATGATTTTATCTCACAATTTCAACATCCACACCAATTGGTTAGTGCAAGAGCGCTCACATATGTTCAGTGTAGAAACACTGAGCAGCCTTTGTTGGGAGTGTCGGGTCTGAGTGATTTCGAAAGTTTGACATTATGTATATAACATAATTTAATGTATTTTGCACAGCAATTGGCTGTCATAAGTGAAAGTGAAAGACGAGATGTGTATTTCGTTCCCTGCTCACCATGGAGCTGCCAGCTGCACTTTTGAATATTATTACAAAGGTTGTGTTAAATTGTGATCAGGTGTTTAAGGGTATCCTACTACCGAACATAGCACATTTACGTAGTATCTTACATTTTAAAGGTTTTCATTTATTCTACAAAACATCAGAGGGGAAACCCTTAAATACAATTTATAGAACTCCGAAACAGAGGGATGTTCTCTATAAAAACTAAACACTACATATATGAATGCTTATTGGTCGGCCTTCCACTGTGCATTTTAGAACACTTCTAACATGTATGCAGCAAGACCCATGACACAGTACAAGGATATGAATGATGTAGCGTTGTGAAACTTAGCATCGAATTGTTGGACAGTGAAAAGACATCAAATGTGGAAGCAGTGTCGTCTGGAGTGGATTCAGCATGCAAGTTCTGGGAACGGGAGGTCACGCTCTTGCTGTGAGCCTTGATTGAGCTCTCGCAATGATGAAACACAAGGATACAACAGGATTCAATTAAATTAACCTTGGTTCACCCTTGGCGTTTCTTCGCAGCAGCGTCAATCTCCAGTGAAAAGAGTGAGGTGCTGTGTGTTACAGACCAAGAATGAAGTTAAAGAGCTATATCAAGTCTAATTAAAACTACCACTTGGATAAGAGACTGCCACAAAATATAAAGAAAAATAGAGAAAAGAAAAGTTTAAAACCTTATGAGGAAAAAATTTAAAACAACGAAGGGAATACTGAGTTAAAAAATGTACAATGTTAATCATCGCATGAGTCATTGAATCACTAAAGTTGACACCAAGCGGACTTAGCTTTGGTGAGAGGTTGAAAGGTGTGCGATTTCATCTTCGGGATCCGTGACAGAGGTGGCATACTTACGGCGACCGAAAAGCTGGAAAAACTAAGCCAATTGAGCTGGCCAATCTCCAGAAAACGGACCTGACGACTTGCTCCCTCACACCGAGTGACGTTGCGGCCTGCGGGGGCGGCGTCTCCTGACCTGGATTCGCACAGGAAGGACAAGGCTGAAGGTCAAGGGGTAGAGTTGCGGAGGGTTATAAGGGTGCAGGGGAGGAAGATTTCTTCCTCTTCCTTTATCCAGCACCATTCGAGGAGGGTAGGAAATTTAGTTGCACCACCCGCCCACCCTACAAATTGGGGGTTTGGAGCATTGGATTGGTTGGAGCATGCCAGTTTAGGACAGGTTGTAGGTTGGTGGGGCAGTACTTTGGAGGGGTGAGGGAGTCATTGACAGGCCCACCCACTCCTCGTGGGGGGGGAGGGTGGATGATGGGGGTACGGGATGCATGAGTGCGATATCAGGTGATAGGTGAGGATAGTCAGAGAGAAATGAAGAAGTGGATGGAGAACTGAAAGGGGTCATGGAGTGAAGGTGAAGAGAGATTTGGAGCAATGTGAAAGGGATGGAGTGAATGAAACGTTGATGTTGGGGATTGCTATGGTTGATGTTATTGTTTAATTATTGGGTATGCAGCCTTGTCATTATAAATTGCCTTTTATGCTTCAAAGACAGCATGGAGTGGTTATTATTTGCGCAAAGACGGCAGGACCCCCTAACCGGACACGCTTGCACCATATTCCCTGGGCCTGGTGGTGCTGCTGTGACTCATTTTGGATGGGCCGGGGCAAACAGCCGATTCAGACCTCGGAGCGAGGTCTCAGCAGGAAGCCAGATCAACAGCGCTTTGCTGTAGCACTGCAACGGTGAGTCACCTCCGCGCTGGGCATCTATGCTCGACACTGGGTGGTGTGAAGAGAGCAATCGCCCCCACGGCTTACCTGATGTGACACTGCTGAACTGAAGCCCATGTGCGCAAGACCCCTCCCTCAGAAGTTGTGCTAGCTGGATTGATTCTGCATTGAGTCCAAGGAGTCTGGGTGTTGGGAGTCTGACTATAAAGGGACGCTGAGACCCTGGACGGGTACGCTGGGGGGGCATGCACTCCAGACGAGGCTGCGGAGTTGTTCTCTTGCACGCTGAGTCTGACGCTGCTCAGAGCATCGAGGGACCCTGTCAGACCCCCACAGGAGGTGTAAGTGTTGCTCAGACGAAGCAAGCATCTATTAGTCACCTGGCTGTGACTGACGGCAGCGCAGATCTTGGGCCATCCTGTGACTCTCCTGTGTTGAGACAACATGGGGACGCTGGACAAGACTCAATCGAAGCTAAATTTTGAACAGCGAAGGTCCAGGCATAGGGAGGACGCTGCAGACTCTGCTGCGTCAGAGCCTGATACATGCCTAAAGACCCCATTGGAGACATTACAGTGATACTTGCGTCAATGCAGAAAGGCTTGTCTGCAATTGATGCTAAAATAGATTCCCTGTCCTACAGAATGGACTGTATGATGGAAAGGAAAGACAAACACGCGGAGCGCCTCGATATGTCTGAAAGCAGGATCACTGAAACTGAGGAGGCCCAAACTGACACAAATAGTGCACAGAAACAGATGGAGAAGATTCTGGTCACTTTGCAAGATAGAGCTGAGGATTTGGAGGCCAGATCTCGGCACAGTAACCTGCATATTATTGGCCTTCCTGAATCCACTGCGACAGGCTCCATGGAAGTATTCATTGAAAAACTACTCATCACTTTACCTTCTCCTCCATGTGTGCATTGCTCACTGGGCCCTAAAGATCCCCCTGTCGCCTCTCCGAGGCCCGTCATAGCAAAGTTGCTTAATTATAGAGACAGGGATGCGGTGCTGAGGAAGGAAATAGAACTGGGTAGTCTACAGTACGAGGGCTCTTCTCTCTCCTTGTTTCTGGATTTCACACTCAGGGTTCAGAAGGCCAGACGGCAATTAGCACCGCTGAAACGCAAGCTATGGGAGCAAAACGTGGAATACGCGATGCTATATCCAGTGTGGCTGAGGGTGATGGTGAATAGCAAAGCTAAAATCTTCTCCGACCCTCAGTCTCTCCAAAAAGCCCTCAATGATTGGGACATGCTTAAAAAAGCGTAAGAGAGGACAGATGGAGGACGAGCGACCTGAGGTCCAGAGTGGCGAACTTGACGAAAACGACTAATGAGAGTGCAGAGTCCTAGCCGCTTCCAATGGGTCATTCACATGAGATGGCATTCGGAATAGGTCTTTTGTTCTGGGACTTGAGACTTCAACAGTAGGTCCACTACTATGGATCATTCATTAAGGCTCTGATTGTCAAACTGCAGGAAGTTAGTCTACAATACTGGCCATCATTTACACATGCCGGATCCAATGAGCTGGCCAAGTGGTGCCTTCTCAAGTGAGAAACATTGCGAATATGGGATTTCTTGTAGGCCTCATTGGGAGGACCTCTCCTCCCTTAGGAGTCTCCCAATTATCGGTTAGTGGTGGCACAGAGCTGGTACATGTAGGAGTGTCAGCCGTCAACATCCACCCCTATGCGTATTACGCTCAACAACACCATGTTAATTAGTGTTTTTTGTTGCACAATTGTTGTTTCCTTTATGAATGCACTGGTATTTGTTAGAAGGGAGGGTAGTAGGTAGCCTATGCCCAGTTGGGGATATCATGGTGTGGGTGGGGGAGGGTTTCTTTTTAGCTCTTAACAGTTCACCTGAGCATGCAGGCTGAGAGCTATACTAGCAACACACTTAAAATAGTAGCTATGGTGGTCATGTCACGTAGTAGTCTCAAATGACACACGGTGGGGTATATCATCAGAGTAGGGTTTGGGTTTTAACCTGGAATGTGAAGGGAATTAACGATCATAGAAAGTTGCATAAAATACTGGCATACTTGAGAAGACAGTAAGTGGACATTGCTCTGCTCTAAGAGACACACCTTGCCCCCAATAGCGCTAAGCTGAAGAGACGCAGGCTTCTGGGTCAGTTTCAGGCAGCTGGATTCACCACACACTCGAGAGGAGTGCTTACATGGGTAAATCCAAAAACGGGCATTTCACTTGAAGAGCGCAGGGTGGACCCTGCTGGTAGATATGTAATCTCAAGATGCCACGGCAGGGGCACAGACTTCCAAGTTGTCAATACATATGGCCCTAACTATGATGACCCTCACCAGTTTTTTTCGACGCTGAAAAACCCTTTCACTCAGTTGAATGGAAATTCACGTTGGCTGTACTGAGGTGCATTGGAGTTGGTGAAATATTTCTTAAATTGATTTCAGAACTCTTTAATGCACCAACCCTCGAGTGTGCTTAGGAGATGCTGTCACCCCCCCTTCCGGATATTTATAGGCGCGAGACAGGGGTGCCCTTTGTCCCTGCTGCTGTATGCTGTGGCGGCAGACCCTCTACAGTGCGCACCTCGTGAGTATATTAGTAAAAGAGGCATACGCTTTCCCAACTACAATCTCTCATTGTTTCTGTTTATGCGTATGATATGCTATTATATTTACGGGAACCTGACTCTAACCTATCACAAATATTACGAGAGGTACTCGGATTTGGCAGCATCTCGGGACTTAAAATTAACTGGGATAAATCTATAATTTTCCCCCTAACCCAGGTAACAAAGCAGACAGTTTTAGAGTTCCCTCTTCAATGGTCAACAGATCCAGTGAGATATTTGGGGATACAGGTCCACTCCAATGCGGAACAAGTCATTAGGGCGAATTATGGCAGAGCAATTACCAAGCTGGAAGAGGACATAGAAAGGTGGATCCGTCTCCCTCTTTCATTGGTGGGTCGTATATCTTTGATGAAAATGATTATTCTTCCCAGATTTCTTTTTCTTTTCGTCAACATCCCTATGGTTACCCCACTACACATCTTCAAAACACTGCGGGCCTTAATGTGTAAATTGGCATGGGCTGGTAGAAATTCACGTGTCCAACTGGATATCCTTATTATATCCATATACTCTATGGGGGAACTGGGTGCGCTGGATTTGGAATTGTATTATAGGGTGGGGCAAAGCTCACTCGCTCACAGCTAGATCCAGGGTCCACATAATCTGCCCCATCAACAAATAGTGTGTGCCAAAAACAATGGTTCTTGTGGGAAAGTATTTGTCTATATTAATACTACAATGCCCTAATTAAACGGTGATGATGAGGGTGCGGGTATTCGATCATCCCGTCACAGCGTACCAGCTTAGACCTCTTATGTGGACCCTGCTTAGCTGAGGCACGTGCTTCCAGTACTCCTGACTGATTCAGATGAGTATGCTGTGACGGAACAATCGAATACCTGCGCCCTCGTCATCCCTGTTTAATAAGGGCCATTGCCCTGCTCAGACATGAGGCTATACATTGATAAATCCTTTGCACTGCTCATAGGCCAAAACCCACAAGAAGTCTTGCCTCTCATACAGTGGCATCTGCCGTGCTACATATTCATAGTTGCCAGCCTTTCACCCCATCCTCCACACTGGGTACCCGGCTGGGTTCAGTGGGAGTATATCTTTACCTTTTCTTCTCACTTGACTGGTGTCTTCACTCTTTTTTCACGTGGCGGCGCAACTCTATAATTTCAGATCTCCCTATATATAAAGGTCCTGAAGGGACCCTATATCTTATGAAGGGCCGAAACGCCGTCGACAAATGTACAAAGTGAACCATTGTATCAGCTCTGATTATTGTATACATTGCTGTATAAATTGTGAATTCATAAATGGTTGTTTTTAAAAAAAATTATGGAAACCATGTTTCATATGTCACAAACTCACTAGTCTGTATTTTTGGTTCCATTCACACTGGGGACAAAGCACTGCTTTATTATATGTTTTTGCTTTTATTATATACTTATACTCTCTAAATCAAATAAAAAATATTGACTGTGAATACAAAACTGAAGTGTACTCAGTCTCCTTTCCTTCTGACATCTGAATGACCCACAACCATTGTGATTGTGCATTGTAGTATTAATATACTTTCCCACAAGAACCATTGTTTTAGTCACACATTACTTAGCCTGGTTCCTAGTGAGTAGGGTGTCCCTTTTGTTTTGTTTGCACCATTTCCACATAGAGAAGGTAGCTGTAAGCCCTGACCCGCTCCCTACTTGTCTATCTCAAACACCTATTAGGTGGTGCAACGTGCTGGATTCAGTTAATTCTACTTTACGTGCTTGGTATAATGTACTTAAAAAATGGGCCAGCGACCTACTTAATTCCCCGCTTATGCACGTGATATGGTGCCCCTGGCTTTGCATGAGCTCTCACAGAGGCGCACTTCGATCACAGAGAGCCAATTGGATTTTCACTATGGGAGACTTCTTCAAGGAGGGAAAAGTGTGTATGTGGGAGGAGGCAGCAGAGGGGATACACAACCTTACCCCTCTCCCACAATTTCACTATTTCAGAATCAGCCATGCATTGCAAGTGTTGCAAGGGGATGAGTTACAAGAGCCGCCAGAGCTTCCAGCCTTCTCGCTATTACTGCGTTCAGAATCCCCCATCAAGCCAGTCTCGAAAGTTTATGCCATGTCTTTCAGTACACACAATACACCAGGGCAAGTATAGAATGGCAAACAGCAATTGTGGTGGATTTGACAGATGACATATGGTGCTTCTGTTGTTAAGCTACACAAAAGATCTCGCTTAATGGAAGACAAAGACTGATCCATTTCAAATATCTCAACAGGGTATACTACACCTAAGAGATTACTCCGCTATGGTCCTAGGGACACTGATTGCTATGAACCCTGTGGTGAGGCGGAGGCAGGATTCCCACATGTGGCATGGTTGTGCCCAACCGTAGCTGATTTTTTTAAGAAAATATTTTTCCGACTAAATGCAATCACAGATCAAACCCTCGCTCCAGACCCCCTTCTGGCATTTTTTGGGCACACAAAGCCTCTTAAGAAGGATGTCAGGAAAATAGTGTCTATGGGTCTATTACTGGCTCAACACAGGATTGCGATGCATTGGCTGCGTGGTCCCATACCCACTGTAACAGAATGGGAAAGGATATCCTCTACTTCAATACTCAATAAGATGTTTATTGTCAGCTGCTGCCTCCCCAGAGTCCACCAACATGTTTTTTGGGGTCTATAAACGCAATATCTAGTGGCAAAATATGCTTGAAGCACGGATGATGATTGATAGCATGATGTGATGATGGAGCCCCAGAATATATTAGTAGTATAAGTATTACATTACGTTGACCACTCTGGGTGCACACTAAATATGGTAGCTGGTTGTCCCTATGTCAGCAGGTTACATAGACTGCAATATTGGAATGTTAGATTGTAATGTCCTACTTTCCTTCCTTAGAGCGATGTACCACCACCACTGTGAAAATGGTTAATATCTATTGTTCGTTAATTGGCTAGCATATGTATGTTGCTCATCATGTTCTGTGTATTGTTGTGAACTGTCTTATGAAAACCAATAAAACATATTTTTTAAGAGAAGGAGCCATCTTGTAGCAAAGCTTGATGTGAGGGCTTTATGGGATTGGGCCATCCTTTAGTCAATTCTTCAGCTTCAGCTGTTCAACAGTGATGCTGCACCATCAAAACCGCATCAAAAGCACAAAGTTCCAATGCACCTTTTGGAAGAGTCAAAGAACCAGACCAAGTTATTCTTTATGGCTTTGAAAGGATTCACAAAGCTGATCAAACCTTTCTTCAGATTGGCTCCACTATAGTGTAAATTCATGTGTTAATGTTTATAGAGGGTAAGGATATTTTGCTAAACTCACACTTCTCTTTAGTGGGAAATAACTACTACAGAGCCAGTTACAAAAACATATTGGATTTCTTTCCAGTTCAGCGGGGTTTTTTATCTCATTAACTGGCCCTAGTTGGAAATAATAGCACATTTATTCTTTCATGCCTTCAGATCTATAGGAGCCAATTTAATTCCTTATTCAGATTTTAGTATTCAAGTGTAGCAACCACCAGGCCCATATTGGTCAAAAAAGGCCAAATTACAAATTAGAAAAAAAGCAAAGCTGATACGCCATTCTTTGTGTGACCAACACAAGCCGCGTTATTCACGTTTGGTTGTGAAGAAACACCACTGCCATGTCGCAGATACATATGTTGCTAGTTTGAGTCACCCAGAACGAATGCAGTTGACTTATAAAGTGAGGGGCATCCCTCAAGTAAGGCACCTGTTTGTGCTTCACAAAGAAATTCAACAATTAGGAATTGAGCCTCCCCTCAGTTTTACTCTGGAGTTTTGCAAACTTAAAGATAAGCTAAGATATGACGAGTTTTACCACAACCTAAATTATGTGAAAAGCTTTTCCAAGAGTGTTTTTCCCAAATCTCAAGACTACCACTTGGAGAGCAGACTACCACCTCTCTTAACCCCCCAAAAAATAATTTTAGTTCATGGTTACTACTTAGTGAACCTGCCTGAGAAAGTCCCAGTAAACCCATATCCTCATTCAGTAGTGGCTCCTCCACTAAGGCGGAGAAGCGTAGCCCCACTGCTTCTGAGCAGTGCAACAAAGGGAAAATAAAATTACAATAACTTGATGTTATTATCATTTTATTTTTCTCTACAGAGCCAGGTTGGGTGGGGCAGGCTAGGCTTCTGTCACAGTGCAGGAGGAAGAGTGCTTCATGCACCTTAATTGCGCATGACAGTTTGGCCATCTTGTCTTCCACTGGGCTGTAATGCACAGCCTGGGTGTAGATAATGCGCAGGATCACAGTTCTCGTATAAGCACCAAACTAGGGCACGCAGACCTAATCACGATGCTGCTGTCATGGTGACAGCAGCATCGTTATTGACTTAGGGGAGCCTGGGTGCTTCCTGCTTCCGGGAGCGAGGAATAGCAAAGGATGACTAGAAACGTGCAGCAAGAACAGGTATGTGATTTTTATTATTTTCATCCCCCCGACCCTGCCATCCCCGTTCCGTAGAAGCCGCCACTGTCCTCGTTGCGAGTCAGAGTATCTTGGTCTTCTAAATTATCAAAGTGCAAATTAGGCTTCTCGAGAATAGAGAAACTTGCTAGATGATTGACCAATATGGAGCTAAAGCTGGTCCAGGGCAGTAATAAATCAGAGTTCTTGAAAAAGGTGTTGGAGAAATGGCTCTAAGATTAAATCTGAGGCATTCAGATCAGTGTAAAATGTAAGCGTAAGTAAGAGTACTGTGGAAGGTTGATGGGAAATAGCAAAGTGATAATAGAGCATCAAAGAGTACCTTTCTGGAAAGACAGAGGGCCTGTTTCACAAAGGTAAACTTACACATTTGTGTAAGTTTACAATTGTTTGCTATTCACAAAGATATTTTACTAGTAGTATTTTTACAACTGCGGAGTCCTAAAATAGATACAAATATAGGACAGCTGTGTGCTATCTTACACTGACCCATCATGTTACATTTTCATTTTTATATCATAAATCCATTGCATTCGGCAAGCAATCACTTATTGCTTTGTTTATTTAATGTAACGTGTTTTTTAAAGGTTCTACCCAGGACTCAAAGTGTAAACCAAATCTAATGGCGTTGCCAATGCTGGTTTTTAAAAACGCAGCCCGTCCTTCATACTGCGAATAACTAAAGTGTCCAAACAAGTTGACCATCAACTGACATCGGTCAAGATCATTGCTTAATATCTGTCTTGTGTTTGCAGCACTGCTATTATCAGGGTCATCACAAGGTCAAGGAATTATTATTTTAGTGCAGTTCAGATGGGTCAATTTCTAAACTTATCTCAAAACGTAATCATATAGAAAACAAAGCTTCTCGATTACATCCCTGTCTAAAAATTGGAGCACTCATTAAGCCTTCTAGTAAAATCCTTCAGTGGCCCTAAATACGAACCTTCAAGGCTTCAAAAGTTCACCCTTGCCTGCCAAAATTAAACGCAAGCTTACAAAACCAGAACGAAAACTGTTAAAAATATACTTGCGCCTGCTTCTGTGGGTAGAGGAGAACTGTGCGTAGAGCTCCTAAACTCTGTCCTAAAAACCTTTCAACAATATTACAAAGTTAGCAAAAATATAAAAAGGTCCACATTTTTAGCACTCATTCTGTTCGTATGAATTAGGCAATTCTCTGTTTTTTGCCTTCTCCAAGAAATTCTGTTATATTGCCTCTATATCTTCCTCTTAGGTCACAAGTAGCATTTTGATATCTTTTTGCAGTAGAGCCGCCATCCTGGCTGCATCAGATGTTAGATAACAATATTCTAAATAATATTCTGTAGTAGTGTAATAACGTATAGGACACAGGAAGTGGAGTTTTTTTGCAAGGTTGCTTTATTTGATAATATGCCTCTTTGTGCATGATCACCACCAAAGTTTGGGACTGGTGCTGCTGGTTTTTCGACTGCGAGTGCACTGAGGCCTGCCAACCAGACCTCATTACTAGTGTTCTGATCCATTACAAAATGCATGTTGAATTGACTACCCCCAATTGACATAACCTGAATTACTCATAAGTCCCCAGTACATGGTAGCAAGAGTACCCTGGGCATGTAAGGTTTAGTGTCCACCCAGGGCTGCAGCACTGATTGTGCCAACCTGCATGTATCAAAGTAGAAAATGGCTCCTAGTCTGCCACTTCAGCCTGAAAGAGCAGTTTTAAAACGGCTAGGTCAACTTAGGCTTTTAAAGCATTGCAACCAAAGGCAAATCCCCACTTACCCTAACAGTATATATATGTCTCCACTAAAGAAGGTCTATTGAGTCCTAATGCATGGAGCTGTATATAAGTAAGTGTGACATAAATGTTATTGTGTCTACTAGCCCCATTAGATAATACAGAGTTACACGCTCATCGCCAGTGTAAAATAGATGAATCCAGGTAATACACAGATGCAGAGAGGAGTAGAACAGTGTAGTTTAATGTGAACATAAAAGTCTCATCCATCCAACAAGGCTCAAGGAAGACAACTGACACTGACATTCCCTTACATAAGAGTCTATCACCATGGTGCTATTTAAGGATAAACATACAATACAATAACTAAAGCCATAAAGGATAAGTAAAACCAACAATACCACACTTGGCCACCCTGCCCTTACTTAGAATCAACAATGGATTCTCTGCGACTTGTGCTTGATGCATAAAACCCAGTCATGCTATTAGATCTCTCAGTTGCCTTTGACACATTCTCTCATGTTCGGACGCTGAAGAGGCTGCAAGAGATAGGTATATAAAGCCTTGCATTCGAATGGTTCCACCACTTTCTGAAAGATAGACATCCAACCATCATCTTGGGCCCATATTCCTCTCGCAAGATGCAATTAGACATGGGAGTCCCACAGGGCTCCTGCTTGAGCCCCACTCTGTTTAATATCTTTATGGCTCCCTTGCTAAATTCGTAGAGCGGTATGGTTTCAAAATAATCTCATATGTAGATAATACCCAGTGGATGTTTACATTTGAGTCAGACCTGGCTGCTACTAAAAAGCACTTTTCCCTGGGTATGTGAGCCATCTCCAATTGGATGAATGAGAATTGTCTCTAATTGATTGTAGGCAAGATTGAGATTATGATGCTTGGAAAGGCCTCCTCTATCTGGACAGATGGCCTACCCTGTGCCCAAACAATCTGTTAAGAATATTGGTATGAAAATCGACCAAGTTCTAACAATGAAAGAGCACATTCTGGTCACCACTGGAGTACGATATCATAACATGCATCTTCTGCGCAGAATATTGCCCTACCTTTCAACTCCTGCCAAAGGAATCCTAGTACAAACCTTAGTAATAAGTAGGCTAGACTACACAAATGCTCTTTTGGTGGCAGCAAGTGAGATGCTGGTAGCCAAATTACAGGTAGTCCAAAATCTATAGCGTCAAGCATGACTCGCTGGTGATGGAGGGTTGGTGGGGTTCGCGGGAGGGAAGAGGGATGGGTTTAATAAAATGTTTTAAAACATACTTTTCTTGGTCCAGTGCCACCTCAGCTCCTGGTAGGGTCCCGCTTTTTCCTGCTACTCTCCTTAACAGGAAACCGCCAGTGGCAGACTCCCTCCCCTTCCCTAAGCCAATCACAACGCTGCAATGGCAGCATTGTGATTAGTGGGGACGGCGCCCCGCCCGGCACCTATATGCTATATGGGGAGGTCATTTTCTCTGTAGGCTGCATGCAGCCTACACAGAGAAAAGGGAGAGTGCGCATGACTGGTTTGGTCGGCCCCACAGAGCCAACCAAACGGTCAGGGCCCACAGCATTGGGCAAGCCACTCCTCCCCTGCTTTCGAGCAGACTCGCCCACCCGACAGGCACTTCTGCTTTCGAGCAGTGCAAGAAGCAGAAACATAAAATGTTAGTTTAACCGTTTTATGTTTAATGGTAGTTTTGCCATTTTATGTTTTTGCTTCTCACACTGCGAGAAAGCAGTGGGGCGACGCTCCTTTGCCCTAATGGAGGAGCAGCCCCTGTCCAAAATACTTCAGCTAGGCTCATTCTCAATTTTCCTGCAGGCACTTATTCGGCCCCACTGCTTAAGGAATTGCATTGGCTGACCGTGAAAAAAGGTGCTGTTTTCAGATCTGCTGTCTCACTTACAATGCCCTAAAAGGCAATGGGCCGTTATATTTGCAACTAACAATTAAACCTTACACACCTAACCGAAGTTTAAGATCACGTGATAAAGCCTTATTGTGTGTCTCCTGCATTCGTTTGACACGTTGCGGGGGGAAAGCTTTCTCTTACCTTGCTCCCTGTTATTGGAACAAGCTTCAGCTTAAAGTTTACACGTGTGCAAACTATTGTATATTCAGGCAATTATTGAAAGTCTATCTATTTTAAATTATTTTCCCTTCTACTGATACTTGTTATCTGTTACAGCGCAGAGATGCCCCCCGTGAGTTGTGCACTATATTAAATTTACATAACATAAAAACTTAGGCTGCTTTTCAGGGACAGGAAAATTATTCTAAGGTTACTTCCAAGAAAGAGGACCTCTAAAAGGCCCTTGGAGCCTGGGAGGAAGCCAGGAGAGCTCAAGCCCAAATTGCAGAGGAGATTACCCTCGACAGTGGGGCTGTGGATGACAGTAAATATCTCTTTGATGAAGAAAGTGAGTGGAAAAACAAGAGTGTGGTCCCCACAGTCCACTCAAGGCATGCCACCCCATCTGGGAGTGAGAAGAGGTCTACTTCAGTGAGGGGGGGCAAGGACTTAGACCTATAAGAAAGAAAACAGGCCCTGGAGGAGAGAAGGGCCAAGCAGGACCTTAAGATCCCAGGATATTGTGGAAGCAACAAAGTCACAGAGGTAAAGGCAGAGGTGACTGTGATCCTAGGTTGACCAAGGGTATTGTGCCAAAGAATGCTGAGGGCGATGATGTAGACAAATGGAAAGGATCTTAAGAGAGGGCTCTCAGGATAAGAAAAGTGGGTGCCCACTATTTGGGATCCTTTTTGTGGGAACTGATTACAACAGTGATGTGGGATAGGCTGCTGACACTAGAAGATGATACAGTAGAGTCATATTCACATTTGAAGGAGGTAATCATTGGGCTGTTTGGTCTAGCACCTGAATAATACAGGCAAAAGTCAGAAACACACACAAGAGGTCAACTCAAAAATGTGTAGATTTTGTAGATGCTTCTGTGATGCCACTAAAAGGAGAATCTCTACAATTTTTAGGGATAAAAGAACACATACTTACAAATTGTACCTCAGAGAGGTTACAAAACCATCTGGTAGGTTCTAAGCTATCCAGCCCTGGAGACCTGGGGAAAACAGCTGACGAACAGGTACACACTATGAGTGATAAAAAAATAGATTTCCCATGCATAAGGAGCATCGGACCTATATTATGTTAGCATGATGCATCTATATGTACCCTCTTTCGCTAAAACTATATGTATATATTCTATATGTGCTTACAAAGGGGGAAATGTTTATTCACTCTTTGCGTATCTATTGCTAGCAGAGTAGGCCGAGAACCATACAGACGCCATTTTCCGAACCTATGCTCGAACACGGGCTTTGATCACATGTTAGTCTCCGGCAGTTGTCAAGCCCCAGTTCATCTGAATTACTGGGAGCAGCTGAACGTAGGCTGTCTACTCGACTGTCCTGAGACTCAAGGTCACTTCTAGCTTTGGGTGCGATAAGCGCATTCCTGGAGGAGCTGTGCCTACATTCCCGGGTACCAAGACGAAAGGGAGTCACCCCTCCTGATCTTCCCAGTAATAAATAGCTAAGCTTTGTACTAATCGTGTGTGCCATATATGGTCCTTCCCTGGAGCTCGAGGGCCAACTGGTGTTTTTCCTTTTACTGTGATTATATGTGTTGAACCGAAAAGTATATAACCTCATGTTTGAATGCAAGCCAACAGTCTTCTTCGCGCACCTGATGGGTGAGGGTTGGAGAGGCTCCTCTATAGAGTATTTCTGATTAATAAATAATTGAACTTTCTTCACTGCCAACTGACTGATTATTTGGTAATTGGGATTGGGCTATTGGTAGGTATAGCCCAATATGTTATTTTTTATAGTACTTCAACTGGGCTGCCCAAGAAGTCCCAAAGTGGTGATCACAAGAAAGGAGGACATCAGTGGCGGCTCACAGTGGGAGGGCTTCGGGGCAGTGAGGCGGGGAGGGGATGGGTGGGGGGTTTGTGGAGTCGGACATAAACTCCGTCACCTGTAAAATAGAAAGCAAAATATACCTTTCCTAATTTATTAATACAGTTAAATAACATCTTATAATACATTGATTCACTTACCAAATCATAGTGAACTGTTACCGTATCTGTCTTGCCAGATGTGTGTTAAATCCAAAAATAACAAAGTCATACGGCGGTCCATTGGTATTTGGAAATGTAATATTGTTGGAACCGGTAAATATGATGTCAATGAATACTATGATACGTGCATGCCCCATAACAGCAATACAAATAAATGCACTGTCAATGTAAGCCATAATCCATGCCTGCACAACAGCGACGATACCGGCAATACAATGTCAATGTATGCCCAAAATACAATGTTGTTATCATTCTAAGAAATGATGTACGCCATGATTTAGGAATGCATAACTTTGGGGCTCATTATGATAACAGACAGACATACTGCCTGATTGCAGTGAATGCGGATCAAATCAGACAACTGAGGCTGCGTACTAAACTGCACTGCATTACGACGCAGGCAGGTGTCTTCTTCGACCACAGAGGTCGGACAATTCCTCGCTTGAAGTTCAGCGGTCATAAAGGCATTGGTATGGAACCCCGAGGTCAGAAGCTATACCTCAGGAATCTTGTAACACTGCAAAACTTATGAAATTAATTTTGCATGCCAAAATGTCCCAGCATGGTGCACGGTGGTCGAGAAGTACCTGGTATCGATAGAGGAAGTCCCAAAACTCTGCCTATTAGCCACGGTGCACATAAAGCTTGTCCATTTGATTATTCAAACTCAAACACAGCTGATGTCTATTACCTAAGTTGATACACTTACAAATCATGTTAAAAAAACACCTTATCCCTGACCATGATCATTTTCTCACACATACACCAACTGCCAGACAACCTCAAGATCCTTTCAAGCTCCTACACTATATCTGCACACACTCCACACACTCTAAACAATTTTTTCACCATTTAAATCCTTGTTTACAACACCCTTTCTTTCCAATAACTATCACCCACCTCATTTGTTAACTTCCAATATATCACCTGTAAAAAAACACGATTTTCTGACACAGAGTTGGGAGTGATAGTTGATGAAATCATCAGAGTGGAGCCACAAATCTTTGGATCACCAGTCCAAAAAACTTCACAAACTAGACAAAATGCTATGAAGGACAGGATAGTCACCAAGATGAAAACTGTGGGGAGCACTGTACATATTAAGGAGGACATCAGAAAGAGGTGGCATGACCTGAAAATGCGAGGAAAGAAACTGGCCCCCAGGGACCACCTCGTGACCCTCAAGACCGGCGGTGGGCCTCCTGGGCCACCTTTGCAACTCACTGTCTGGGAGGAAAAGGTGCATGGCATCCTCCAGTTGAGGGCTTGACTGAAATAACTGGGGGATTGGAGACTGGTAAGTAACATTTTAAAAACTCACCATAATTTACACTCTTTAAATTCACTCATCACAGCACTTTGAATAGTAATGTGAAACTGCTCATGGTGGAAGGTGGGTGTGTCAGCCAACTCAACTCATTACCTGTCCGAGCAGGCCTTCCTGTCCAAAACACCCAACCCTAGGAGCCAGTCACCTCCCTCCAGACCCACCTCTCATCCATCTTGTTGCTCAACTCCAACTCACTTGTTGGTAGCAAATGCTTAATGGGGAGGTCTGTGGGTCAGCCAACTCAACTCACTACATAACCCAGCAGGCCCTCCTGTCCAAAACAACAAAGCCAATGACACACTGCTGTCTTCCATGAACCTATTATCAGCTATGTATGAGTAATGTACCAGGGGATTTAGAGGCAATAGAGTCCTGCACATGAATGTACACTACAAGTTCTAATTCATTGTGTCTTTAAAGATATTAAGTAGCCACATCAAAATTTTTGTTTAACACTTCATACATTACTTACAACAGGTGAATCTCGTTTCACTTCCTAGAGTCAAGAAACCATACTGACCCTATCTCCACCGCATCATCAAGCCTTAAGTGATGCTGGTTGTCCGGGAGGAAAAGACAAGGAGGACCTACCTGACCCTTCTGGTGGACCTAGACAGAACGCAGGAGTGACTCTCAGCTGGCCACAACCCCATATTCCACCCCAACAGCTACATCTGTGCTGATCTCTACCCCAACAACCAGGGCACCTAGCACAGCCCAAAACCTCTCCTGCCTCCCAGTCCATTCTGAGGAGGAGAGCATCACCAACCCTCCCAGTGAGGATGTAGGAGTCAGTGCTAGAGTGCAAGCTGTGTAAGGGACACATGTATGTGGGGCAGTGGTAGTGAGAGGGCTACAGGGGGCAGCAAATGATTCCACGTTTGCCACTGAGGTGCAGGCCAACCTTGAGAGACTCCTTGGTGTCTATAAGGACAACCATGGAGTGATGGATCTCTAGGAAATGAAGCAGCTACAGAGGTCTATAGATCAGCAACTTGAGACACAAAACAACCACATTGTTGAGCTGATTTGGGAGCTGAGGGAGATAAGTACAACACTCAGCAGGGCCTACCCACCTACATCTGCCACTTCGTGTGGACCCACATCTCACCCAACCACTTCTGTGGCTGCCACACAAAGTGAGGCCCTGACTGAAGAGGAGAACCCAGATACTCCTGACTCTGTAGCAGCGGATCCCCCGGCCCCCATCATGGTCCAGGTAATCTGTGTAAAGCTCCTGGTAAATCACATGGCAATTCACCTACCACTGCTCCAAAGAGGCGTCACTCCTGATGTCACACTTGGTGTCTCACAGCTTCATTTGTTGGACTATCGCATTCCACAATAGCATTTTGGATAGGCAGAGCTTCTTTTACTTTGTGCTTAGAGACTGTATGGCTCATAATAATTTGATTTCATCAACCAACCCTGACTGCTACCTTCACTGTTTTCTTCACGTCCTCTTACTCTTACTATATCACTTTGAACACTGAAATACAGTCACAATTCTCAAAGTATCTTGCCTCTGTGCCCTCATCCACATTCTAGTAAGGAACTGAATGCCTGCATGTATATTTCCAAATCTGTCTACTTTGAAGTTGTGTTAGTAACAACATGTATTATATCGACAAGAGTCTGACTACCATCACACAGAAACACCAACGCACAAATGTTTTGGGTCATTGTAAAGTTCCATTACGATATAGAAATGTTAAACATCCATCATGTCTGTCACTGATCCATAAACAGTAAAATGTGAAATGACTAGTGCCATACAGAACAAGGCTCATGTTGAGACCTGGGCAAAACTGTAGGAGGTGATGCATCCCACAAAGTGTTCCCATTTATCACAGATCAGTTAGGTAATACCAATAGTTAATGATAGAGGTAATCACTCACACTGGGAATTAAAACTCAGTGTGGACCAAGAAAATTAGAAACTTAACGAATGCATGTCTATCAGCACAGGTCGCATCATAATCTAGTTAGCATCCTCTGTAAATATGCGTCAACGTGAATTATCAATGGAGTTCCACATGCACTGTGTCTAACAATGATCATAGACCTCATAAGCTACACCCACTCCATATACATAGATAGCTTGGCTATTGTGAAGAAAGAAAGCCATGTTAGGGTCATGTAACCCCAATCTGTTGGAGTACATGCTAATACACCTATTGCAATTTAGGCAACACACAGGTCTGAATAGGCACAATGGGGTTATTAAACTTCCATCAAAACACAGTGCAAGTAGGAATTTGAAGAAAGATAATAGTAATCAGTCTTTCGCAAACGTGTCTAGAAATAACACTTGTCCACTTGTTACCTTGTAACATCCTCCCATACTTGTAGGCGTTATAACTCAGGAATGGCCAGTAGAGGTTGGCATGTGGAGGGTTCCTATTACAGACAAATACATGTAGATAAGTGATATATCCATGTCTTGACAAACAAACAGTGCATTTGCCTAGAACACAGTATCTCATCAAACTCAAGATGCACCCAAAAAAACATTTCCAGCCAAGAGTTGTCAGGATCAAACTACAAAAACATCATGTGCACATATTGTTCAAACTCAGTACATACCACATATATCCCCAGGACCAATATCATCACATTACCACACATGCTCTCACTGTAACAGGATAACTAATAGCAACATTCATCATACTTACACTCATGAGAAGACGTTTGTGTTGACCCACTGATGCATGTCAACTCCTCCCTCTTCACCATCTTCATACTCATTTTGCATGTCTGGATCCTCAACTGGCAGCACCTGCTGCTCTCCTTCCTTTTCAATGAGAGGAATGTTGTGTTTCAGAGCAAGGCTGTGGAGCATACAGCAAGCAATGGTGATCTGACAGATATTCCTGGGTGTGTAGAGGAGGGCCCACACATCAAACCTGGCCTTCTGGAGCCCAAAAGTCCGCTCCACTTCCCACCTGGTTCTTCCATGTGCATCAATGAACCAAACTTCCCCTGGTGTAAGGGTTTCTCAGTGGTGTCAATAACCATGTTCTGTTGGGATTTGCTGAGTCTCCTAGATGGAAGACACACAGTAGTGTCATCAATCTCAAACCACATTACCTCATCATGCTACATGGCATCACCTACACACACAAACGCTTACACAGGCCATACTCACCAACAAGCCAGGCCCTCTCCGGTAGTAGTTGTGACATAAGTTTTGGGATGTTGCCAAACGGGGCAATCGGGCACAGACATGTGATATGTATAAATCAGCTAAACAAGCCACTTGCAAGTTGATGGAATGGGTGTGCTTATGGTTCCTATAAACCTGTTCTTTTCCTTGTGGTGCTACCAAGCCAACATGTGTGCTGTCTATTGATCCAATGATACGTAGAAACTGAGCCAATCCATAAGTCTCCCTTCACACCGGACAAATTCTGATACCTTGGAAACTGGATATAGAGGTCCATGCGTTTCAATATGGCTGCAAGTACATCACGAACCATACGCGTAAACATAGGTTGTGACATTCCTCCCGATGTGGCCAGAGTATACTGAAAGGAACCTGTAGCAAACAAATGCAGTGCTGCCATTACTTTTATCTTTGGTGTCAGAGCCATGGAATAGATTCAACGAGCAGGTAAATCCGGTTCTAACTGTGTACATAGATGCTCTACTGTCTGAGTATCGAGACGTAACTTCATGATGATATCTCATTATTTCATAATCTGGAGGTCTGGGAAAGGTCAGTATACTAGAGGACGTCTGCCGCGGAACCTAAATGTGGAATGTAGAGACATGAATGAAATGTACAATATACACCTTAAGAATTTCATAATGACACACAGGGTGTTAATTCACAATGAGTCACAAATTGCCACATATGCAGCTCTTCATATCATGCAATACAGACTAATTAAATTGATGGATACTGTAAGTAACCTGAAAGAAAACAGTGATGCATCACACCAAGATACCTTGAACATTTGCCCCCTGTGGCACTTACTGCATTCATATTAGAAATGTTATTTTAATTTTGAATGCAGTAAACAGAAGTAACTAAGTCAACAAGGCCAATGGAGAATAAATCTATACATTGCAGGATATGCAACCTCTGGATATTTAAACAGCGCGGTAAGCGTGTCCGAACAATGCGGTCACATTCATTGGTTACAGTTGAAAAATGCAACATCCGTGTTTAGATGTTATGCCTAGATCGACATTGCGGTCCGCATGAAGTGATGCATATATTGGACAGGGGCGAAACAAACGCCCCCGCAGGCCCCGCGGTGCGGGGGGGCCCACTCCCTTCAGTATATGAAGGGGGCCCCGGGCCCCCCTCAGCTCTTCGGTAAGAGAGGCTTGCTTTGCGCTGAAGCAAGCCTCTCTCCCTCTGAAGCAGGTGCAGGCTGTCTGCAGCCTGCTCCGAGCCCCTCGCCCCCTCCCTCTGCTCTGACTGAAGAGAAACAAAGTATCAACATACTTTATTTCTCTTCAGTCAGAGGTGCCAGGCCGGAAAGATTTCTGCAGACGCCCATGGCAACACACACTACTTTCTGAGAGAGAAGGGAGAGAGAGTGGAGTGAGAGAGAGAGTGGAGTGAGAGAGAGAGTGGATTGAGAGAGAAAGTGGAGAGAGAGAGAGAGTGGAGAGAGAGAAAGTGGGTAGAGAGTAGAGAGAGTGGAGAGAGAGAGTGGGTAGAGAGTGGAGAGAGAGAGGGTAGAGAGTGGAGAGAGTGGAGAGAGAGAGAGAATAGAGAGAGAGAAGGGAGAGTAGAGACAGAGAAGGGAGAGATTGGGGAGAGAGTGGAGGGAGAGAGTGGAGAGAGACAGTGGAGAGAGAGTGGAGAGAGAGTAGAGAGAGTGACAGACAGTGGAGAGACAGTGGAGAGAGAGACAGTAGAGAGAGAGACAGTAGAGAGAGAGAGAGTGGAGAGAGAGACAGTGGAGAGGGAGACAGTGGAGAGAGAGAGACAGTGGAGAGACAGTGAAGAGAGACAGTGGAGAGAGACAGTGGAGAGAGAGAGTGGAGAGAGTGGAGAGAGGGAGAGAGAGTGGAGAGTGTGGAGAGGGAGAGAAAGTGGAGAGGGAGAGAGAGTGGAGAGTGGAGAGAGAGTGGAGAGTGGAGAGAGAGTGGAGAGTGGAGAGAGAGTGCAGAGTGAGTGGAGAGAGTGGAGAGAGAGTGGAGAGAGTGGAGAGAGAGTGGAGAGAGAGTGGAGAGAGTGGAGAGAGAGAGAGTGGAGAGAGAGAGTAGAGAGAAAGAGTGTAGAGAGAGAGTAGAGAGAGAGAGTGGAGAGAGAGAGTGGAGAGAGTAGAGGGAGAGAGAGGAAAGTGGTGGGAGAGAGGGGAGAGAGAGAGAGTGGAAAGAGAGAGAGAGAGTGGAGATAGAGACACTGGAGAGAGAGAGAGAGAGAGAGAGAGGAGAGAGAGAGTGGAGTGAGGGAGAGTAGAGAGAGTCGAGATGGAGAGAGGGTGGAGATGGAGAGAGAGTGGATAGAGAGAGAGTGGAGAGAGAGAGTGGAGAGAGAGTGGAGAAAGAGAGAGTGGAGAGGGAGAGAGAGTGGAGAGGGAGAGAGAGTGGAGAGGGAGAGAGAGTGGAGAGAGAGTGGGGGATTCAGTGGTGAGAAAGTATAGAGAATGAGAGACAGTGGAGAGAGAGTGAAGAGAGAGTAGAAAGAGTGAGAGAGTGGAGAGACAGTGGCGAAAGAGACAGTGGAGAGAGAGACAGCGGAAAGAGACAGTGGAGGGAGAGACAGTGGAGGGAGAGACACAGGAGAGAGAGTGGAGAGAGAGATAGTGGAGATAGAGTAGACAGAGTTGAGAGAGAGAAAGGAGAGAGAGATAGAATGGAGAGAGAGTAGAGACTGACTGACTCAGAGACTGAATACTGACTGACTGAGAGAATGACTGGCTGAGAAACTGACAGAGAGAGAGAGAGAGAGAGACTGACTGACTGAGAGAGACTGACTGACTGACTGACAGACTGACAGAAAGAGAGAGATAGAGAGACTGACTGACAGACTGACTGACTGACTGACAGAGAGAGAGAGAGAGAGACTGACTGACTGAGAGAGAGAGACTGACTCACTGAGAGAGAGAGAGACTGTGATGGAATTGGGGTCAAAGTGTGTATGTAGCTATGCAATGCCTCTTAAGATTGCTATTGTCTACTAATAAAAATGTATTATCAAAATGTGCTCTTTGTATTTTCATCTGCTTTTGAAATACTGCATTGTCGCTTTGTCTAATGTTTTAAAAAGTAAACGAGAAGGAGCAGTGGATGCACTTTTGACAAAACTGAATGATGAGTGGGCCCGATATTGTATATCAAGACAGGAGTCTGCATCAGGAAACCCACCTAAAATTGGGCAAACTTCCCCGGCCTACTGATGGCAGGGGCCCTGTAATGAATGGACCACACCCTTTGATAGCCTGCGGGCAGACTAAGCCCAACCTTTACCTCCACCATTCAGTGTTACTTATAACGGCTGGATTGGTGACAGTGGCGTAACGATCGACCCGCATCTCCTGCAGTATGGCGGGTCACTGGCCTGAGAGCTATAGACTGGCACAGAGAATGGGGGGGCCCCCTCCATGTAGTTTGCAGGGGGGCCCCCTCAAGTTCCATTACGCCGCTGATATTGGATATGCCCAATCGTTGTCTGTCGGCTGATCTGAACTGTACGGTAGGTGTGTCAGAACAATGCAGTCACATTAAATGGTTAGAAATGAAAAATTTGACAGTCGTGTCAACTTTGCGGACCGCATTAAGTGATGCATTTTTCGGATATGTTCAAGCGTTGTCCGCCGGCTGATTTGAACAACGCGGTAAGCGTGTCAGAACAATGTGGTCAAATTTATTAGTTAGAGTTGTAAAATATGACCGCTACCGACCAATATACATGGCCGTCTACATTAACCTCTGCCTGTGTTCAAATTGAAAAGCTTGCTGATGCGGACATTTCCGAATTGCCTCTAGACACTGCTGCCACAAATAGATCAACAATTTCACCTGCTGTTTGCCATCTCTAGGAACCAACATGACACTGTACAGGGAAGAGGGCTCCTCCGTTCACTCCAGACGAGTTAAAAAAACTAGTAGAAGGGTCCTTCCCCTGTAACGCTATTTCTGTAGCACACCAGATAAGCAGGTGAGTACAGCACCACCTCATATATACTATTCACACTTAGAAGATGCATTCATATGTGAGAGCACTGGTGATGTCACTAATGGGCTCAGTGATAGACATTACTTCAGGACAGGCCCTTGACACATACATGCTTTTGATTTAAATTTTCAATAGGATGTACCTGCAAACATACTGTACAAAGTTGTATTACAAAGATGACTTTAAATCAGGTAGCTTTTGCATTTGTCTATGTAGTTTAAATCAACATCTCCACCGGTGTGAGTCCAAAAGTACTGCTTTTGAAAATGCCATGTTGATGTTGTGCCAAAAGAGCTTTTGCCGTATCTGGCGTACAGTGTAAGCCTTGTCCACAATCATGTGCACACATACACATTAACAGTTCGTCATAGGGCCATATCAGTAATGCATGTCCATTGTTGTACACACTTACATTTAAATATAGGTGCATGGCACGTCTATTGTAATTTTAGCAAACATAAAAAGCCCATCTACTAAGTGCAATATGGCTTTTTCCATTCTGACCACATGTGTTGGAAATCATGTATCTACTTCTACAGGTTCCTGTTCTTAGGAGCTATACAAGAGTAGACTCCTAGAGGTCACGTTAGTGTCTGTCAATAATGCCAAACGATTTGTGTGACACGTGTCTAGATGTGCCGTGGTATGTGATGTCAGAACTGTGGTGTAGTGCCTTCATACAAATATCTAAATGATAGTACACATAATTAGTGCCATGGTTAACAGGAAAGTGTAGTTAGTAGGTTAGCATGCATAAAGCTAAGATGTTATGTATCCAATATATTCCATTGCTAATGCTAGCTGTTTTGTAGATCTGTATCATCATAGCTGTAGCTGATGACTTCATAAGTTACTTGGTCACTCAGTATCTACATCTGTTGCACCCATATCACAAAGGTAGAGGGGAAGGAGAGGGCACCCACGCGTTCCTCCTGTACATAAGTTACATGTCACATAAAGCAGGCGGCCAGTATTGAAAATACATAAACAAGATTTCGTCTTGTGTGCTAGAGGGGGCCTTATCCATAACAACTACATAGGAAAAGGGTGGAGTGTCACATTAGGGAAGCCATCCTTAGTGGAAGGAAATGTCTCACACCCATATTAGTGTAATGCTTCATCATAGACATCCCCTTCCCACCCTGGTAAGATAGTACTACCAGGGTGGACTCAGACCTCCACGAAGACTCAATGGCAGGAGGGAGTTCATACATAAAGCTAACTGGATAGAAACGTGATCCAGATACTCTGAAAATGCTTAAAAGTTCCTCGGTCGTCACCTTTATTCGTGAGCACTTTTGGTATAAGTTAAAAAAAATTGCTCGGCTGGTATGTTGAGCTCAATGGTTCAAACCTGTCTAGTGATCGCCAACATGTTTCTGCCCACCCGAAAGCCTAACTGGTCTCTGGCATTCCTCAGGGCTGTGGGATCCCTAGCTTGGATAAGTCACTGGGCTTTGGCAGATATATGCGTTAGTGAGGGAATATTACCACCCACTCTATTCCCTAAGGTGAATCTTACCTAGTAACCATTTAAAAAGTTCACGTAAAAGACCTACATGGAACAGAGAAATGAATGAACGATTGTAAACACTGTTCAGAGGTAGGAATTAATACATCTGCACCTCCAACCTGTATATTAGTGCAAGTCTAACTTTTTACGAAATGTTTTCATGTTTCATTTACATAAAGTGAGCTTCCTCATTGCTCACACCGGGTGAGCAAACATCAATACACGCGTGTGTGTCACACAAAAAGGGGGAGAAAAAGGACATATATTATAGGTGTCGCTTCTAGTGAGTGGTGAAATTTAACCCTATTATCATATGCGATTTAAACGTTGTAAAATGACACAGGCTATTAGTGTCATATGCCAGAACAGGATACACACAAATTTAGTTTTTTGATAAACTCCCATTGGACGTTGTGTATTGTTAAATTGCATAAGTGCAACACATATTGATAACCATCTTACCCTAAACGTTAGGGGATATCATTACATCGGTCAAGGAGGGTGTGACGTCCTTTATAGTCACACTGTAGGTATTTTGTTCGGAACAAGGAGAGGAACGGGAAGGGAATAGTTGAAACTAACATCTCGGGAGAACAAATGTGGATTATTGTGAAAGTAAAATCACCCGAAGGTATGGTGAATTTGGAGAAGGGCATTAAAAAGAGGGCTCTGTTAAGGTGGCCTCTCCTAAGATAAGGACCCTTGAGAACCTACGCCGAGGTTTAAAAAGGTATCAATACTATGTGGTAGTAAAACCTTAGGGGAAAGTTGTTACATCCTAGAGACGTTCAACACAATCTTGCCGTACTAAAAGGTTCAGTATAACCATCTCATTATTATGTGATCATTTTGAATTAGAGGAATGTTGTTAAGTCGTGTAGTTGTTAGGCGCAATTGTTCAATTGCAGTATACTAGTGTAATGCAATATACCAGTGTAAGACCTGTTGCCGGAAGGGTAGCAAGTGGATACTACCCCAAGCCCCAGCCCCCCAATACTCCTTACTACATCAAAAGGATAATCACTCCGGTACACCATAGGGCTTCCTGCTCCATGCCACTGGTATTTGTTAGCTTTTAATCCGTGCACCCATCTTCCGACTGAAGTACTTTGATGTATTTTTAGAGTATCTGGATTCCGTTTCTATCCAGTACGTTTTATTAAAGAACTTCCTCCTTCTGCCGAGTCTTCGTGGAAGTCTGAGTCCGCCCTGGTAGTACTATCTCACCAGGGTGGGGAGAGGATGTCTATGATGAGGCATGACACTATATGTGTGTGAGACATCTTCTTCCATTAGGGATGGCTTCCGCAATGTGACACTGAACTCTTTTCCTATGTAATTGTTACGGATAAGGCCCCCTCTAGCACTCAAGACGGAATCTTGTTTATGTATCTGCGATCCTGGCACCCTGCATTTTGTGATAAGTAATTTACATCTGTTGCAACCATACAGGTCAAGGCACATCTCAAGGTGAAAATGAGGAAATCCATCGCCCGGAGGCTGAGGTCCCTGGGGGTTGCTCGTCGGAGCAGTGATCACTGCAAGAAGAGATGGGAGGACCTTAGAACTTAGAAGATGGACCAAGAAAATCACTTAGGTCAAGCTGGGCCTGTTCTCCCACGGCAGAGGGGGTGCTCACCAAACCCTGACTCCCCCCACCATGGCACGCATATTGGTTGTGTTCTGTTATGTTATGTTATATAGTTGCTTGTAACGCTCACTGTTAGTCGAGACTGTCCTGGCGCGAGAGAGGGTTCAGATGTCAGCTACAATAAAAGCAGATGGTTTACAAGGCTTGCCTAAATAAGTGAGTTTATTAGATGTTTTTTGAAATATGTGAGGTTTGTCGTGTGCCTGAGAACGTTGGGAAGATTGTTCCACAGCTGAGCAGCTCTGACCATCAAGGATTGTCCCCCTAGACGAACTCTCTTAAATCTGGGGATGACCAAATGTGTCAGGGTGCTAGATTGCAGTTGACAAGGAGGATGGTAGAAAGCAAATCTGACCCTGAGGTAGGACGGACACAGGCCATGTAAGGCTTTAAAAGCCAGAGTGAGGATCTTGAAGCATACTCTAAGAGCGACTGGAAGCCAATGTAACTCTGAGAGCTGCTTGCGTATGCTGAGTCTCCTAGGAATGTTAAAAAGGAGCCTTTCTGCCGCATTCTAGACCACCTGCAAATTGGGGAGCAAAAAGTCAGGCGCGGCTATATAGAGGGCGTTGGCGTAATCCAGACGCGAGAGAATAAGTGCTCTGGCCACTGTTTCTTTTGCCTCTTGGGGAAGAAGGGGAAAAAACTTCCGGAGGGAGGTTAGGGTCCCATAACAAGTTCCCGCCAATCGCGTGATTTGATCCCGGAAGCATAAGTCAGCTCCGAACCAGATCCCTAAGTTCTTTGCAACCCCACAGTCCCCAGAGGGGCAGGGCAATCCCCTAAGCCAAATGGATTCCTTAAAGGCCGCTGGAAAGTGGCCGTACAGAAGTATCTCTGACTTGTCCTTGTTACACTTGAGACAGGCCCGGGCAAGCCAGGCAAACACTGAGGACAGGCACTGCCGGACACCATCTGTACAGAGGTTGTTCTTGTCCCAAGTGAAGAGAAGTTGGGTGTCGTCGGCACAAGCCATTATTTTCGCACCCAAGCTCTCAGCCAAGCAGACAAGGGGGGTCAGATAAACATTAAAAAGCAGGGGACTCAAAGTTGACCCTTGTGGAACTCCTGTATCTACCCTGCTGTTCGATGAATGGTAGGGGGAAAGCCATACTTGTTGGAACCTGTCTGTGAGAAAAGATTTGACCCAGCTGAGGGCCGCGCCCGTGATGCCAATGTCCTCCAGCCTAGAGAGATTGGCATACCCCAACCTTAATGGTCAGTCGCAAGCACAACAGCAACTCGAAGGGGGTGAGTATTTTTCCCCATTGTGATGTCATACATGACCATGGTTAGTTATTCACTTACAGGCAGCTATGTATCATTTTCAGGTAATATATTCTCTTTTTTATGCTCAAGGACAGTGTATTTGCATGTGTATTTGTGGATGTAGGACCCTGTACTTAGTGAAAGCTACATTACAAGTCAGCATGATGTAGCAAACTGAATTTAGAAATGTGAGTCAAAATTAGTCACACAACATGTCTGGCTATATGCAGACATTTACTACATCCTCATTGCTAGTAAATCTTTAAGATCATCCCAGAAAGCACACTTATTATCCTTGTGTCTGACATCTTGTTGACACACTACTTTGTGTATCTTGATTTGGGACCCCTTGCTTATGCCATGTGATATGAAGACAGTGCGTATGCAGACACTGAGCACCAATCATACTTGTTAAGAGGGCAATCTAGAGTAGCAAGATGTGGGTACAAAACATATGTGTGCCTAAGAGTTGGAGCTACCTTGTAGGAATGTGTGAAGGCATAAATTCACTGCCATATGTACCCCAACTCCATACATGCAGAAGAGTAGGTCGACATAGTGGTCACCAATCTCTACATCATTTCAAGTGTTGGGGGATGTGTATGTCACAATGTGAAGATTTTAACGGTTCACCTTGATACCAGGCCCAACTTGTATCTCAAGTGCTACATATTGCCACTACATAGCTTACTCTGAATAGTCCATCAATGTTTTCATCTGGCCCACAACCTGACATTGACAGTCACATGTGAAATGGATAAACGGTATGATGTGCAGTTCATATTGATTTACATTTAGTTAGAACAGACTACCAATTCTCTGTAGCAGGGACCTAACTTTTAATCAGGTGTTGTGTTGCAAACAGCAGAGCTTGAGTTAAACTTTGGTCCTCATTACAATTTGTAAATTATGGGCTTCATTAATGAGGCTATACCTGAATTTTTGGACCACCAAAGCATCATGTTATAACGATCCAGTGGTGCAATGTTCCACTGCATAGTTACATGGCCACGTAAAGCCCTTTTATTTGTCTTTTCATGGCCTTACAAATATTTGTTGCTTTCTCGTAGACAACTGTGTGAAAGGGACGTTACATGGGTTTTGCTGTGACTGTTGCCACACACCACCCAAGTAACCTGAAGCATTCCCTTATTTAACAGACATTTTAAAGCTGGGAATGCGTCAGGATCTGTCACCACCCCAGGGTTGGTGTTAGGGTAGCACAATGATAAAAAATGTTTTCAGGTCTCCCAGTGCTTTCTTGTTTTCAGGTATGCAGCATACATAGAAAAATGGAAAAGTCTTGCTTGATTAATTTGGTGCAGTAAGGTGTCCTGCATGAAATCAACCAGCCCCGCAAAGCAGTTACCTTTGCACCATGATGGGGTGGCGCCAGGCTTCCCTTTGTGTGGCAGAGCAGGGGAAAATGACCGGAATGTGCAGTGCCACCTAGATACAGCACTTAAATGCCCTTTCGTTTTGACACAGGGCAACACAGCAAGATCCCTTGTGGCACTGACCTGCACCCAAACTTAATTACAGCAGCCCTAGGTTTATGTAGCTTTATATCATAATACATTTAATTTCTTAAAATTGGTATGAGATTAGGACCTAGGGATTCTGATTTGTGACCAAATCTGTTTTACAAATGTGGGTGGGAAAACTATATATCCATATTTGAAGATGTATGTGACAGTGGTGATGGCAACACATTAAGGATCTGAGGACACCGCAGTATAAAATCATCTAGGTTCTAATGGCACTGTTGTGGCCAAATATAAATGGTTAGGCAATCTGAATTAGCAACCAAAGTGCTATTTGATGTGCAATGAAATGTTTGAGGAGTGTGGTCAGGCTATTTCTGAAATCTAATTTTTCTTTTTGCTTCAGCATCAACCGAGGGCAGTGAAAGAGACAGGGGCAGTACAGGTGGGGACACAGGAGGCCAGAGTGGTACCATACTACAAAGGGACACAGAGGGAAACAGTGGCCTGGAAGAAAGTGGGAGTGCCAAAGAGGAGCTACCAAATGACTCTTCAACATCTTCATCTAGCTCCAGTGGGCATTCCCCAGTGGTGGCGGTGGAATTGCCTAGACCTCAGTCTGCTGCATTGATGTCCTCCAAACTCCCTACCATCCTCCTAGCTGCTCCCCAACCAGCTGTCAGGTCCGCTCCCCTAAGCAGGGAAGAGTTTCCTTCACCCCAGGCACCTAATGCCCTACTTCTGTCTCCTCCGCTGCCTTGAGTGTGAAGGCTGTTTACGTTCTGATGCAGATCTCTGTGAGTCAGATAGCAGTGTTGAATGTCCTCCAGGTTCAGACATTTCAGCAAAACATGATGGTGACGTACCTGGAAGAAATTCACACAGACATTTCTGGCTTACAAAGATCGTTTCAGGACTTAGCTTCTACACTCACGGCAGCCTTTCAACATTCCCATTTTTCTGGCCCACCTCCTGACCCTTCTCCACACACTATCCCTGTCCCGCAACTGTCCAAAGCACACACAAATGTCACAGAGGCACATCCAAAGTCATACACAACACGCAGAAGGACAATCATTATTTGTCAAAAACAATCACATCGGTTCATAATGCAGTGACCACACTCACCACCACTTCCACAACTACGCACACAGAGCACATCCACAATACCAGCTACAGGCAAAACCCTCATCAGCCAGACAGATACCACACTTACTACATGGGTCACAGACTCTGTCTCAACACACACACAGGTCACATCCACTACACCAGCCACAGACACAACCCCCATCAGCCAGACAGACATCACACCTACTACAAGGGCCACAGACTCTGTCTCAACATACAGAGACCACATCCTCTATAGCATCCATTCACACTGTACACATTTCCAAGATAAAGCCACATCACACCAAAATACATACATCACACACACACACACAGAAATAGACACGCATTGCGCAAGCATCAACATCTCATACCTCATTTTCCTCTACCTCCAAAAGCAAAGCACATGCCATTCCTCCTGCTCAGAGTCAGAAGACTCTTACCCTGTGTGCCCTTGACCTTTTCCCTACAACGCATGCACCCCCACCCAAATCCAAAATGTCTGGGTTACCTCCCCTACCACATCTTTCAACATTAACAGCAACCAAAGTGGGCTCCTCTGGTACTCCCAAACCAACTCCCTCCAAAAGCATTAAGAGGATAAAGTAAACAACCGAAATCTGGAACAACACCCACATCCCCCAAAAGACCATCTTCCCCTACCTACCCCAGGTCTTCTGCCAACAAAAAAAGCAAGAAAGTACCCACTCTTCCCATTCCAATCACTACCCTGAAGGGATACAAGATCCCCAAAAAGATCAGGCCCAGCTCTCCCACTCATGATGTGCCCTCTCCTATGCCGGTGACCACCCCACGCAATACTGACACCATCACTCCGACCCACATACAGCACCCAGCATCAACCCAAATTGATTCTCCCCAGCTGATCACAGCCCCCCAACCAAACAACACCACACCCCAGTGACTCCAAGGTGCCTGGACTGACCTTTGGATGCCACTTTCCCATTGATGGTTCACTGGCAGTGTTCTTAACGGTAAATGTTGTGGCATAGCTGTGTGCTAATGCACATGTACATAATTGGACTGACCATTGGCCTTTGTATTTTTACCTACTTTACAATATTTTGGAATAAAAAAGCTACAATGTTCCTCAACTGCCATCATACTTTTTATTTTTAGATACATGTTAGTAGATAGACACTCGACCTGTTTTATAGCAGGTGATGGTAAAAGGATATAAATGTTTATGGTGCAAGCTGATTTATTATCATTACTGACTGTAGTTGCATCTTGAGTTACATTATGAAGTGGCCGAGGACATTGGTAAATGCATCATGTGTTAATATGTATTGAATATTAAAATTGAGGCATATTTTTGTTCTTCTACCATCTGACATGGTGATCAGGCCAATTTGACTTGAGCTATGTCCACATGTTAATGCTCTGAGTATCATTAGAGCTGTGTGCTTGAAATGTGTAAGAGATGTGATGAGTAGTTATGACATCAAATATATTTGGGTTGTCACGCTAACTATTTTATGCCTGTTACGCTTGCTGCACAAGTATGCTTTTTCACATGTGCTTTTCTGATTGTCATCTCAATGGATGTTTGACAAGTGTTGGTATTGTGGTGTAGTTGTTCGTGTCTTCAGCCTACACATCAGCCAGATGCGTATGTATAAAATATGTGTACATTTCTGTGGAACTTTCTAGGTAATGGCAATTATTCCATGCACATGTTAACCATTTTGCAGGAGCTACCTGCACTGTATCCTTGACTTGGTACCTTCCAGAAGTAGAAGTGACGTTCATTGTCCCATATTTCTGATGCCTTTCTGATGTTGCATTAACATATCTGTATTTTGATTAATTGGCTGGACCAATCAGCAGATGTATGTCCTCTTCTTCTCTATCAACCTCAGCCTCCTCTTTTTGTGACTCACCCTCTTACTCTCCACCTCATCCTCATTAATGCTTGCAGAGGCCGACACTCTCTTTAACTCAACCCCTTTCCTCCTTATTCTTCTCTTTCCACTTAACCTCCCTCTCTTACTATACCTTACCATCCTCTCACTGTGCATCAGACTCCTCTCTCTCTAACTCACCCTTCTCTTTCCACCTCACCATTCTTGTTTGTCCTACCATTCCTCTGACTCTCTGTCCCATCCTTCTCTGTCTTTACAATCCATCCTCCTTCTCTTCACTGCCTTCACTCTCATGTGCACTATCTTCCCACTCTCTGCCTCACCCTCCCCCTTCTATCCCAACTGGCTTACAAAGATCGTTTCAGGACTTAGCTTCTACACTCACGGCAGCTTTTCAACATTCCCATTTTTCTGGCCCACCTCCTGACCCTTCTCCACACACTATCCCTGTCCCGCAACTGTCCAAAGCACACACAAATGTCACAGAGGCACATCCAAAGTCATACACAACACGCAGAAGGACAATCATTATTTGTCAAAAACAATCACATCGGTTCATAATGCAGTGACCACACTCACCACCACTTCCACAACTACGCACACAGAGCACATCCACAATACCAGCTACAGGCAAAACCCTCATCAGCCAGACAGATACCACACTTACTACATGGGTCACAGACTCTGTCTCAACACACACACAGGTCACATCCACTACACCAGCCACAGACACAACCCCCATCAGCCAGACAGACATCACACCTACTACAAGGGCCACAGACTCTGTCTCAACATACAGAGACCACATCCTCTATAGCATCCATTCACACTGTACACATTTCCAAGATAAAGCCACATCACACCAAAATACATACATCACACACACACACACAGAAATAGACACGCATTGCGCAAGCATCAACATCTCATACCTCATTTTCCTCTACCTCCAAAACCAAAGCACATGCCATTCCTCCTGCTCAGAGTCAGAAGACTCTTACCCTGTGTGCCCTTGACCTTTTCCCTACAACACATGCACCCCCACCCAAATCCAAAATGTCTGGGTTACCTCCCCTACCACATCTTTCAACATTAACAGCAACCAAAGTGGGCTCCTCTGGTACTCCCAAACCAACTCCCTCCAAAAGCATTAAGAGGATAAAGTAAACAACCGAAATCTGGAACAACACCCACATCCCCCAAAAGACCATCTTCCCCTACCTACCCCAGGTCTTCTGCCAACAAAAAAAGCAAGAAAGTACCCACTCTTCCCATTCCAATCACTACCCTGAAGGGATACAAGATCCCCAAAAAGATCAGGCCCAGCTCTCCCACTCATGATGTGCCCTCTCCCATGCCGGTGACCACCCCACGCAATACTGACACCATCACTCCGACCCACATACAGCACCCAGCATCAACCCAAATTGATTCTCCCCAGCTGATCACAGCCCCCCAACCAAACAACACCACACCCCAGTGACTCCAAGGTGCCTGGACTGACCTTTGGATGCCACTTTCCCATTGATGGTTCACTGGCAGTGTTCTTAACGGTAAATGTTGTGGCATAGCTGTGTGCTAATGCACATGTACATAATTGGACTGACCATTGGCCTTTGTATTTTTACCTACTTTACAATATTTTGGAATAAAAAAGCTACAATGTTCCTCAACTGCCATCATACTTTTTATTTTTAGATACATGTTAGTAGATAGACACTCGACCTGTTTTATAGCAGGTGATGGTGAAAGGATATAAATGTTTATGGTGCAAGCTGATTTATTATCATTACTGACTGTAGTTGCATCTTGAGTTACATTATGAAGTGGCCGAGGACATTGGTAAATGCATCATGTGTTAATATGTATTGAATATTAAAATTGAGGCATATTTTTGTTCTTCTACCATCTGACATGGTGATCAGTTCAATTTGACTTGAGCTATGTCCACATGTTAATGCTCTGAGTATCATTAGAGCTGTGTGCTTGAAATGTGTAAGAGATGTGATGAGTAGTTATGACATCAAATATATTTGGGTTGTCACGCTAACTATTTTATGCCTGTTACGCTTGCTGCACAAGTATGCTTTTTCACATGTGCTTTTCTGATTGTCATCTCAATGGATGTTTGACAAGTGTTGGTATTGTGGTGTAGTTGTTCGTGTCTTCCACCTACACATCAGCCAGATGCGTATGTATAAAATATGTGTACATTTCTGTGGAACTTTCTAGGTAATGGCAATTATTCCATGCACATGTTAACCATTTTGCAGGAGCTACCTGCACTGTATCCTTGACTTGGTACCTTCCAGAAGTAGAAGTGACGTTCATTGTCCCATATTTCTGATGCCTTTCTGATGTTGCATTAACATATCTGTATTTTGATTAATTGGCTGGACCAATCAGCAGATGTATGTCCTCTTCTTCTCTATCAACCTCAGCCTCCTCTTTTTGTGACTCACCCTCTTACTCTCCACCTCATCCTCATTAATGCTTGCAGAGGCCGACACTCTCTTTAACTCAACCTCTTTCCTCCTTATTCTTCTCTTTCCACTTAACCTCCCTCTCTTACTATACCTTACCATCCTCTCACTGTGCATCAGACTCCTCTCTCTCTAACTCACCCTTCTCTTTCCACCTCACCATTCTTGTTTGTCCTACCATTCCTCTGACTCTCTGTCCCATCCTTCTCTGTCTTTACAATCCATCCTCCTTCTCTTCACTGCCTTCACTCTCATGTGCACTATCTTCCCACTCTCTGCCTCACCCTCCCCCTTCTATCCCAACTGTGATAACATCAACTTCACCTTTATCTGCTTCACCGTCTCCTCTATCCACTTTTCTTCTATCAGCATTGCCTTCAAAGCTGCTGCATATGGCATAAGGATTGTGTCTATGTAAAAGAAGCATAATCTTGTTATGTACAGGCATGTGTAAGCATACAGGAGCGGCTCTAGGCTCATGGCGGCCCTGGGCAGGGAACGTAGGTAGGGCCTCCGGAAGAGGGGTTCCGGGCCGCAAAGCCAGTGAAAAGAGGGGTGGTCAGGGTGTTTGGAAGTGTAACAGAGCCTGGGGCCGCCAAATCCCTGCCAGGGGCTGCCACGCAAATATGTATCCATCCTCAGAGGATTATTATATTAAGGATATATATTGGAGTGGTGGCCCCTGGGGTTTGGCGGCCCTGTGCAGGTGCACAGCTTGCACATGCCTGCGGCCGCCCCTGAAGCATACTTATGTGGGTGGCAGGTGGGCAACATCGGACATTGCTCTACGACTGCCCTAAATATGTTCTTCACAGAACAGTGGAAGCACCAAAGTCTGGATTTTTGAGAGCAAGCTAATGCACAAAATCCACAATGACCTTGTGATCATGTGTATTTGGAGTAAAGATGTGTGAAAATGTTGACAATTAAACATAGAGCCATCTGCAGTACCCTTGCTCCAAGAAATAGTGACAACACTTGGAAGGGCTATCGAAGTTGGCAACCTAAGGTGACCTGACCAAACACCTTGCTACACATATGTGCCCTCCATGTACAGCTTTTGAGGTTGAGGACTGGACATCTCACTGGGTGGGTACTTTCACCAACAGGATTTGTATGTATACTATTGAGCTGAGTTTATCTTGGGGTAACTTAGTGGAAATGTTCATCTGATGCAACTACCTCAAATGTGAACTCTCTACAGAAATGTGACTGCCATGCTGCTATCTAAATCAAAATCTCTTCCACTTTCGCACAAGGCACACCTATACCCATTACCCTCTGATTTGTCTCCACAACTTTCCCCTTTGTTCTTTGATGCACTCATACTATCGTTACGCTCGTTCGCTGGTCCCTCATCCACCACTGGCAATTTGCTCATCACCCTGCTCTCTGACCACCTGCCTTTGTCTTCATGCTCATCCTTGAACATCCTCATCCTTTGCACTGTTCACTTTTTTGTCTTGTCAAGAATCTAAAATGATCATGTTTGTTACACTATTGTTACCCTATTGCACCACAATTGTAAAAATTGGGGATGTGTCCTTTCCCAGACTTTTAATGGATGGGCTTTCCTCGTCCACATCTGCTAGATACTCAATAGCCATTGTACTTTAGTAGTGTGAGTTGAGCACTCTTCCTTTCAGAATGTGCCCTAAGACATCACATATATGCGTCACAAATCCCAATAAGTATAAGTGGGGGACTAACCATGTTAGGCAGTATACAAGTGACATCATTGCACGTGCAATCACAGCACATGACATCACGATGCATGATATCCCATGTGGCATCACAGGAAGTGACCTCACTGTAAATGACCTCACAATAATGAACTTCAGATCTTAGGAGATTACACATTTGCTTATCCGAGATATTATGAGTACATTTGAGTACATAATGAGATTTAACACAGGAGATTTTTCCTTGGGGTTGTACCAAAAAAGTTGCAATATCGCGAGGCAAAATCTAGGGCACAAATAATACATTTAACATTTAGTAAATTACTACTACATACATTTTGGCGACATGGAGTAGCATGGTTGCAGGTCTGTTCTGCTTAATTGGCTACCAAGTCAGCATTTTTTATGATTTATGAGGTTAAGCCATCAGATGCAGAGGTGCCCAGGGAATGACAAATATGGTGAGGTAACTCTGGTGGTTAACACTTTTGTTGGAGCAATTTGTGTTTCATCTAGTCCCAGATATGTGTCAAAGTAGAATAGTAGGTTGAATAAATGAATGAACACATTTATAGTGTGATCCGCTACTCAAGCGAGTGTCCTAGCACTAAAGGTCTTCATCTATCTTCCCGCTACACTTTAGTTGCAGAAGAGCCAGGTTTTAAACTGTTTTCTAAAAACCGCAAGATCAGTTATAGATCTAAGAGTCATAGGAAACAGGTTCCAGGCCTGGGCTCCCAGAAACTTAAAGGATCTTCCCCGAGGCCAGGCCTTTTGAGGAAGACATCAGCATTCCGGATGGTGTGTGATGGGTCACCCTGTTCCTGAGATAGCCTGCACCTATGCCTTGTAAGGCTATGAAAAACAGCACTAGTGCCTTGAACTTTATCGTCTTTCTCACAGGAAGCCAGTGTAGAGCATTGAGGAGTGGGGCATATGTGTCCTGGGATTAAGCATAAGCACCAATCTCGCCGCTGCATTTTGTACTACCTGCAAGCGGTTCAGAAGATACTCAGTAGCACCCAGGTACAGAACATTTGCATGATCACGTCTGGAGGTGACCAGCACCTGGACCACTGTTTTCCTCCTATTTAGAGATAGCAGGAGTAGGAATGTCTTCAGCTTTTGCAAAAGACATAAGCAGGTACCTGCTACTGATTGGACTTGCGACATCGAGAGGGAGCTATCGATAGAGATGCCCAGATCTTTGACTGTGATTTAAGAGAGAGGGGGGGACATATCCCCTGGCCACCAGAGTCTCCACTCAGCGTGGTTGATGAACCAAAAAAGATAATCTCCCATTCTCAGGATTACACTTGAATTGGTTCCTCAACAGCCAATTGAACACTCTGGTGAGGCATGATCTAATCTTCTCATCCTCAAAATCAGCTCCCTTTTCATAGGTGAAGAGAAGCTGAGAATCATCGGCGTACATTTTTTTAGCCCCACATGCTTCAGCCAGTGTTGCTAATGGGGATATATACAAATTGAAAAGTGTGTGGCTCAGTACATAGCCCTGCGAGATCCCCACTTTCAAATTGGGAATAGTGGCCATAAAGGGTGTGGTCCAAACTTCCTGACTTCTGTCCTCAAGAAAAGAGATTGGCCACTTTAACACAGAGCCCCCCGATGCCAAGCTTCTTAATCCTTTCTAGGATCCTGGTGTGCGGGACTGTGTCGAAGGCCACCGACAGGTCTAATAATATTAGAATAGCTCTGTCCCCTTGATCCAACTTCTCTTTGATATGATCTGTAACCTCTAGCAATGCCATTTCAGTGCTATAATTAGCCCTGAAACCTGACTGACTCGTATGCAGAAGGCAATTTTTTTCCACGAACTCCCATATAACTGTGTTTACATATTTTTCCAATACCTTTGAGAAGTCCAGAAGTAAAGATATGGACCTTTGGTTGGCTAGCACTTTAGGGTCTGCTGCAGGTTTCTATAATAGCGGAAGGATTTTAGTATGTTTCCAAATGGAAGGTACATGGAACGCTATCAAGGAGGTATTAAGGGCCTCATTAACCACAGGATTGATGGTTGGGGCCACCCTGGCCAGCAGTTGAGCTGGACATGGGTCTGCCGGATAGCCCGACTAGCCTGACTTAAGGCACTTGATAATGCTCAGGGATGTATCAAGTAGTAGCAGTGGTATTTGCAGGTGAGCGGGTGGTTCATCAGCATGCAAGCGTATGGCTGGGACTATCAAGTCCGAGTAGTCATCTGGCGGCACCCCCGTGAAGGAGTTCTGTATGGTCATGATCTTTTCAGGTGTCTCAGGCAAAACACATCATGTAATATGTAGATGCAAGTTTTATTTTATGTCAGTGGGTAAGTAGGTTACTGCTTTGTAGCCAGAGATACTTTTGTTGCTACAAGTTCATATATTGTGATCTTTCTAATATAGCATAGTGAGCTATGAGGGATATGTGACTCCTGTACCATGTAGGTTGTAACCAACACTGCGGCATGTAACATATCTTGGAAAATGATTGCTACGCTTACATAATTTTTTGGCAATGTATCATGTATATGTTACATTAGGTGCTTTCAGCCTGATTCATGAAGCGAAAATGAGGTCGCAATGTCTGCGAAAATGCTATTGCGGGCGCAATTCCCATAATCGGAATTCACCATGAAAAAAGCGAATTCGCAAACACAGAATTGCGAAATCGCTAAAATATTTGCAGAATCCCGGCAGTAGACCATTTGCGATTCGGAAATAGCGAGAAATCACGGATTCTGCGAAAATAATAGCGAATTCCCACATTCCTCGCAATCGGGATTCATGAAAAATCGCAATTAGCGAAAAACCCCAAAATCGCATTTTGCGAGGCACAAATTAAGGACAACTCAAAGCAGGTGGTAACCATCAAACCCATAGTAAAAAAAAAAAAAAAAACCGTTGGCCTATCAGCAACTGGTGCAGGCCTGACCAAACACACTTAAGGAGAAGTAGAGCAGCATAAGGAGCGTCACAATGCCTGGAATGTACATGGTGGTCAGGCGGCGAAGGGTACAGCGAGCAGCACGGAGGAGACGCAAAATCCAGGCCAGGATCTTCCGCCAGCGGGTCACCCTGCTGGGCCAAACCAGAGAGCAAATTTACGCAAAGTACCGCCTGAATGGGGCAATGATCATCAAGCTAATTCAGGACCTTGACCCCCTGATGCAGCACCCAACAAGGCGGACCAATGCCGTGCCAACACAAGTCCAGGTATTGTGTAGCCTGCACCTCCTGGCCTCCGGGAGCTTCCAGGGGATAGTTGCGGCTGCTGGGGGGATATCCCAGCCCACCATGTCCCGCTGCCTAGGGAGTTTCCTTGACGCAATGCTGACGCATCTACACCACCACATCAAATTTCCTGCAAGCCAACAGGAATTGGATGAGACCAAGTTGCAATTCTACAATGTTGCGCATTTCCCACACGTGATAGGATGCATTGACTGTACCCACATCCACATCTGCCCACCAGCTGCAACGGAGTACATGTACCGCAATCGCAAGTCCTACCACTCCCTCAACATCCAGATGGTCTGCAATGCAAAGACATACATCACGGACATAGTGGCACAGTGCCCGGGGAGTACACATGACTCATTCATATTCCGGCACAGCGGCCTCCACACACGACTGGCCAGGGGAGATTTCGGGGAAAGACACCTACTTGGTAAGTACACTTTGCCCACAATGTCACACTGCGATGATGTAGCTGCGCTGCACAGGCACTCACCCTCTGCTCCTCTCATGCAGGTGACAGTGGCTACGCCCTGCGTGAATACCTCCTCACCCCATACCTCAACCCTGCTAAAACCACAGCAACGGCGTTACAACGTAGCACACATACGCACAAGGAATTGCATTGAGAGAACATTTGGGCTACTGAAAAGCAGATTCCTCATACTTCACAAGACAGGTGGGGCCATGTACTACAGTCCTGAAGTTTTCTGCCGCATTGTGGCTGTGTGTGCTATACTACACAACATTGCTACCAAGCGCCGGATACCTGTCGACATCTCTGGCAGTGAATCGGAAGGGTACGACCGGACACCTGCACATGCGCGCTATGCACGCGGGGAGAACCCAGCTGAAGGCCACAGACGACGCAACCACATCATAATGAACAGTTTCTAGTGCACCCTCTCCCCTCACCCAACAAATCACAATTGCATGCAAAATTTAAAAATGACACAACGCCAATGTGGGATGCTAAATAAAATATAATTGTTTGATTCACAAAAAAGGTTCCAGTTGCCATCCTTCAAATGCTAACAGAATTTCAGCATACTGCTGCGTCCAATTCACAGGGCAGGCTTATGTTCAGCCTTTGCCTGTCCAAGTACCATTCAGTCATATGCGCCTCCGGCGCGAAGCACCCGCGCGCCTCTCTGGCTCCACCTCAGGCTCCACACGTGTCCCTGCAGTGGGCCTGGTGCTGCGCCTCAGCGCCCCTACGTGTGAGGCAGAGTGGCTGCTCACACTTGATGTCCCTTCACTGGCATCATCACCCAGACAGTGGCAGGTAGAGCAGGGTGAAGTGCGGTCACAGCAGTGGTCAGGTGCTCAAGTACCCTGGCCACATCCTTGCAGCACTGTATGAGCTGCTGCTGCTGCACCAGGGACCGGCGCGATAGCTGTGAGGTGGCATTTCCCACAACATAATTTGAGCGTGTGTAAGCCGTCAGCCGGGCCAGTAGCTGACGGTGGTGGCGGCGGGCTGTGCTGCGCTGCGCTATCATTGCAGCTGTGTTGGCCTCCAGGGCTGCAGTCATGCGGGCCATCCCCTCACCCACACCTGCCATGGCTGCCGTCATGCAGTCCATCCGGTCCCCCACACCTGCCACATTGCGGCCAATGTTGTACAGCTGAAGCTGTATGGCCCCTTGCCGGCGTGCCTGCAGCTGGTGTATCCTGAGCATGCGACGCTCCACACTCAGGCTCGGCAGCCGCTGTCCTTTCCCCCTCCTGGTGCTGGGAGCATTGGTCTGCAGGCGAGACCTGCCACGCCTGCTCTGCTGGCCTGACACAGTGGGTGGCCGCTGTGTCACCGCTGTTGCGGGACCTGATGTTGATGCTCCAGCTGATGGTGGAGTCAAGCTGGGCATTGCTGGTGCGGCAGGGGCTGGAGGCACACTGGTGGTGGACCTGGCTGCAGAAGTTGTTGCTTCGGCAGGGGCTGGAGGCACACTGGTGGTGGACCTGGCTGCAGGGGTAGTTGCTGCGGCAGGGGCTGGAGGCACACTGGTGGTGGACCTTGCAGCAGGGGTAGTTGCTGCGGCAGGGGCTGGAGGCACACTGGTGGTGGACCTGGCTGCAGGGGTTGTTGCTGCGCCAGATGCAGGAGGCTGTGTATGTAGCGACACCTCCTCCTCATCCTGTGCTTCCTCATCTATTTGCAGCCTCTCGCTGTCGCTGCTGTCTGCTCCACCTGTGAGGGGAAGTGGACGTTCATTAGTTGCATGTATCTGTCACACGTGCAGTTGCTACATGCATGCTGGGTGACATTCCCTGACTGGCTATGGCTTTGCGTACTTTTGAACCTGTCTGGCTGCATTGGGGTACTTCTACATTGTGGCCACACTACATGTCCCACAATGCTTTAGGGCATTAGCTGATGGGCACCGATGGCATGACTATGGAACATTATGGGAGGCTATATGGTCATGGCCATTCATAGGGGACAGGGTCGCAGTCGCATGCCACTTACCTTGGATGTCTTGGGTGGGGCGGGATGAGTCCAGACGGGTCACTCCGATGCACGCCTCAGCCTCCAGCGTGTCTTCAACTCGATTCTCTCGGGGGTGTTTGGAGGGACTGTAGGTCCTCCCCCTCCAGTGCCCAGGGACTCTCCAAGCCTCTCAGCTACCTTCTCTTTGGCACGACCTCGGAGGTCGTACCAACGTTTTTTAAGTTCATCCAGTGACCTGTCGGCCACACCCACAGAGTTCACCGCAGACGCTATGCCCACCCAGATCCTGCGTTTCTCCTGCTCGGGCACCCTCCTTGAGTCCTTCCCGAACAATTTGGAGTGGTTCTCCACCACCCCTTCAATTAAGTGCTCCAGCTCCTGCTCAGAGAACTTGAGCTTTCTCTTCCGCCCTGTGGTGTTGCTGGGCCCAGGTACTGCCTCCTCAGACATAGCTGCAGTGTAGTTTGTAAGTTGTAATCCAAGGTGGATTGCAGGAGCTCTCCCAGTTGCTGACTCGAGGTCTGCCTCACTGTGGTGAATGGGGGTGGGAACTGGCTGCTTCCTGGTTGTGATGTCATCACTGTGCTCGAAATGCGACTTCCCGTTTTCCCGATCTCGCGATTTTGTGATCTCGCTTTTTGTGATCTCGCAATTAGCGATATCGCTATTTGCGATATCGCAAATCCGACACGGATGTAGCCGGAAATAGCAATTTTTCTGCGATTATCGATAATCGCAAACGGCTTTTGCGGCTGCGTGTGAATCGCTTTTTTTTATCGCAAAACATCATGAATACCGTTCTGCGATTTCTCAATTGCGATTCGCAGTTAATCGCTAATTGAGAATCGCAGAATCCGGTTTTCATGAATCAGGCTGTTTGATACCTTGCATTGGGATGAGTAGCACAATTAAAACAAATTATTTTGTGCTTTTTGAATTGTTAATTGTGTGAATACTGGGACAGACCAACACATCCGATAGTCACACAGTGCATTCAAATATATACAAAGCCTCTTTTTAGTATGTGTCAAGAGATAACAATTTGCATGCTTTTGTTTCACCTCCATTGCATTTGCATTCAATCATGTGTGGTTCCATGCCACATCAAGCCAGGTTACTCAACTCTGCCTTTAGATTTTGCCCAGCTGGAGGTGAAATTAAATGAAAACCCCCTTCCTGCTTGGAATGGGAAGGAGACAATCTGCAGGCACCACAAAACTTTTCCGCTGTTTGAAAATAACTCTGGCATAAGTTCAACACATTTCTCTGGGAACCAACTTCTTGTCAGGGATGGATGGCGTCCACCCTGTGAAATTATGGGTGTGTGCATGTACCCCCGTGTACCTCAGACTTGTGCCCATTATATGTGATGGTGATGTGTCACTTACCAGCGGAAGCATCCACGATAAAACAGATTTGGTCTTTGAGCAAACCGGTAGAGTACTGGCATGACGTGTAACATGGGCTCCATCTCGGCGCAGGGAGTTGGCAGCTGCGTGAAGGTGCTTGTCTTGTTTTGATCCCTCCATTTCCACCTGCTTTCATGAGGTTTTTAGACCTCTAATCTCTGCATGTCTGGATGATGCATTAGAATTGGGCGGGCGGTCCGTACACAGCTGTGCTCTTTGAAATCTTCATTGGTCCATTCCAAAACCATTGCAGTCAGAATACATTGTCAGAGTCAGACAGGCCACAGCAGACAGATTTCAGTGCATTCCTTTGCATTGTAATTAAGCATGGGCGAATTTTGCGAATCTCGCGTTCGCGAATTTTGCGGATTTGCGAACTCGCAATCCGCAAAATCCGCGAATTCCCGCGAATTTGCGGATTTTTTTTTTTTGTGTTCGCCCGTGTTTCTGCCAGTTCGCGAGGGTTTTTACAATTTCGCAATTTGCGAACTTACCTGTCGGGTCGCAAGTTTTGCGAACTTGTTGTTTCTACGTGTCCAGGCTGTTTGGGACACTCTTCTTCATCACTGCCACTCTCTGTCACCACTGCCACTCTCTGACTACTCATGCCACCCTCTGGCCCACCCATGCCACCCTCTGTTTCATCACCACACCCTCTGGTTGTCCAGTGTACATTATTTTCGGCAAAGCAAAGCACACCTTCCCTGCCTCAAGTGACCTGAATTAATTTGGGGCTGATTAATGTGTCACAGAATATTTTTTTAGCTGGCACCTGCTTCCTTAGTGCGCCCTGATTAGTGATCTTTTGCACTTGCTAAGTGCTTTCATTGTTGCAAAATTAGTTACAACACCTGCCCTGCCCCAACTGACAATAATGAATTAGGGGCTGATTAATGGATTTTAACTTCCAGCCTGGCTCCTGCTTGTCTCCCTTAGCTGTAATTCAGGACCTTTGTGGCATATGTGTAACTATTCTGAGGTTCAGAGCAGGGTCACATAATAGTTGCAACTGGCAACTGAACTCTGGAGGGGCCCCTCAGGAAGCACTACAGGAAATGGCTACTAATGATGAGCCTGAACTTTTGAACCTGGTAAGTAGTTTCAGTTTTGCTAAGATCGTATTTCTGCAATTTAGCACTTATTCGCGGGGCGCGAAGTTGTACTGGGAAGCCGCGAACTCACGCGAACAGTGCGAGCAGTGCGAGCAAAATCCGCTGCTCGCGGATTTGCGGATTTTGCGGGAGATTCGCGAATCTCGCGGATTGCGAATTTCCCGAAAATCCGCAAAATCCGCGAGCGAAACGGATTTTCCGCCCATGCTTAGTTGTAATCCACGGACGTAGTGAGTGCTTTTTCTGACATCTACACGGGGGTCCGTCTGCCTTCGATAGTACCACAGAAACCAGTCCGCCCGGCATCAGAATGACCCCCATATGTCAATATCAGTAAAGACAATATCGATGTACACTATGAAAACAGTATGCACAATGTTGAGAATGTCGATAAAAATGATACCAGTGACTGCCATATTATTTTTTAGAGTTCCAGTAAACTTGCATCATTGCTTTTGGATTCACCCAAGATGACCTCCACATCAACCCTGAGTCAGAGATACGTGGTCAGGTCCAGCGAGCCACATCTATTGAATACCAGGTCACAGGTGGGGTCTCTCTTAACTCAAAGACACATCTATGGAAAACTGTGATCTGTCCCACAGATAGATAGTTGCACCCCAAACATGCCAGACCCAAATGGCCCCAATAAAACACGGTAGACCAAAGGCTCACATTCCCCAAAAATACCACAAAGCTAGATACCAGATGTAGATAGAAATACTCAGGACATGACATGCACACCACAGTAGTGATCATGAGCTCCTCATGCCGGACATCTGGACATATACACTCTGGCCCACACTAGCTTTCCCCGAGGTTGAGAGTCATCTGTGTCCTTAGTTGATGCCCGAGCTTGGTAATTTATGACTAATATGCTATTCAGGAATGCAGAAAATGGCTTTATTGAACCTCACAATTGTATATAATACCAGGGAAAACTTTGTACCTCGAGACACTTTCCTCAGACGCATTCTGTCAAGACTCTCCCGGCCGCTATGTTTATTGGAACCAACTTGTTCCTGTTTTGCCAAACTCCTCTCATCTTCTCATTTCTTTAAAGTAAATTCATATCCTAGCAATGTTATGTTCATTTTTCTGTGGTAGGAGTGAAGTTCTTTAACTCTCTAGAAAGACTACTCTGTGAGATAAATCCTCTATACAGCAATGGGACAGGAGTAGATATATGGAGCATAAATCCTGAACATGTATAGGAATAGGCTGTCTACATTCAGGGGGCCTCTTTACCTTAGACTTCAGCTCAACTGCTAAATCCAGAATTACAGTCTTACTAAGCAGGCATCTCCAATAATCAGCCTCCTCAGTCTGATCAAATAAGGTACCTCGCTGCCTAAAAATCTGTTTTCCGTTCTGGGTTGTAGAGCTCCTAGTGCACGCTTTCTCACCACCACCGCATAGAGCAAAGCCATTGTGAAAGTGTGTGGTGGCTTTCAGTTGCCCTTTCATATTTTTAACCTTATTACTACCTGCTTTCAGGAAATGCTAATTTGTGCATGAATTTGAGCTGTTATGCTACTGTTTAATTTTTGAAGTTGCAATAATTCTCTTTCAAGGATTTTGAAGAAACTAATAAAAAGAGGTGTTCTGCATGAATATCATATCAAAAATATAATCAGTATTATTATTGCTGTAGGAATATTTGTTCATATGGTGGGATACTTTATCAGGAACAAAACAAAGAAATTACCTTTTTCCAATGGTCAAAGAAACAAACTAATTATGTAATCCACAGAACAAGTTAACCAGATATAATGAATCTGTGCCTTAAATTACAAAATGTTTAATATTGTTGTTGTTAATATTAAGGTATTAAATAGCGCTGTATATAATATTGTTTATTCTATGCTTATTATTGTTTAATTGATTGTATAACTAATGTAATACATTTTTTTCTTGGATATGTGATTTTGATTGTAAAAAATGTAGGTATGGGTTAAAGGGCTAATAGGGGAATCAGGTGGGAAATGCTATGCTTTTTATATTTGCTTATATTTTATAGTTAATTTTTATATTTTTTATTTTCCATAAACTTGATGTGTTTAATTTACTTTAATGTGCTTTTCCGAAGAGTTTATATTATCATTAATGTTTTATAATAATATATTGTTATAGTGCTATTTTTTAATGAATCACATTTGTAAACTTTAGTTATTTTTATTTTTTTATTTTTTATGCTGCAATCAATAAATACATATTCTGTAAAAAAATGAAAAAATAATTTGTTTTTAATTTTAATCTTTTCTATTTATTTTTTAAGTTTTCTATTTGATATTTCAAATTTGTAAATGTTATATTTTTTGATCTCTGCAAGTTTTTATTTAGATTTTTTGAACGACATTACATTTCTAAAATGTGTTATTTATTTATTTAAAAAATAGTTTTGGGGGACTTTTATGGGATGTTTTTGTTAAATATAAGTCCATAAGACTTTCCTGATTTTGAGAAACTGCGTCCGTTTTTAGTTTAAATAATACATTTGGATTTATTCCTAAATCCACGACTCTCCTCAACAGGGTCAAGTTGGTAAAAAAAGGGGAAGTAACTGTAACCTAACCCCACCCCCAAAGTACACTTTTTCCCCAATATGTTTGGAGTGGGAACAGTAAATCTAACCCTCCCAAAGTCCTGCATTTTCCCCAGTACGGTTACGAGTAGAGTGAGAATGGTAAGTCTAATCCCCAAAGTCTAACACTTTATCCAAAGAGAATATGTTTTGGCATGGAAATATATGTATCCTACCCAAAGTCCAACAATTTTACCAATGTGGTTACATTTTGGTTGGGAATAGGAAATTTAGCCAGTCCACAGTCCAACACGTTCCCCGACATGGTCACGTTTGGAGTAGGAGTTGTAAATGCTACTATCCAACCTCAAATTCAATGATTTCTCCAATGTGACAAAGTTTGGAGTGACAATTGAAAATGCAATTGCCACAAAGTCAAACACTTTGTCCAATGTGGCTATGTTTGGAGTGGAAATACCTTATTTAACCCTCCTCCTCAAAGTCCAACATGTCTCACAATATGGTTTAGTTTGAACTGGGAGTATTTATCTAATCATCCTTCCTCCAAAGTCTAACAGTTTCTTTAATTTGGCTAATTTGGGAGAGGGAATACTTAAGGGCCGATAAGGATGTCAGTCGGCAGGGCTGCGACCGACTTCCTTGGTTTAAACTCCAACACCTTATTACAAAGAAGGCTATTCAGAGTTTAAACCGGCCGGTCAATCCGACTGGTTTCCGACTGGCTCAAGGAGCCCGTCAGCCATTCAAAATCCAATCATAATCCTTTACGGATTGCGTTTCTGCCATCAGGATTAGGATATCATTTTCTGACAGGCTTTCCATGAGGGCACTCTTCTCTTTGTGGCCTATCATTGTGGGCCGTGGGTTGCCCATGGTGCTCCTTGTAAATCCTTGCACCTAGTGGCAGGCACTCTGAGGTGCATGTCACACTTTGCAAGCATTTACAGTAATTCCCATTTCTCTATGGGTGCCTGTGTTGCACATATTTTAAAATACTTTTATTATATTTATTTACATTTTATTATAAAACAATTGTTTTAAAAAATATATTTATTATATACATTTGCTTAATGCATTTCTTTGCATTGTAAGAACATTTTTTAACATTTCATTACTCTACCATGTTGTTTGCCCTTATTGTTTATTTTGTATTCTGTTTTCATCATTTTCAAATGCCGGTGACTCTGTGGTTACCACTTCCTCTTTGTTGTTATTCAGAAAAGGTAAGTTTAATTTTAATCAATTTTCTATTGTTGCTATTTCTGGTGATGGGTGGTAGATTAACCGCTTAACCACAGCGCTAATTCCACAGCGGTGCGGCGGTTTGATTGAGCGGGAGGGGCTGTGCCGGCTAACAACTGTGCGCAGCACTACAGAGGTAGTGCTGGCGATGCCGTTGGCTGACAGGTGCAACAAAGGGGTTATTAGTGAGGTTAGTATTTGTACGTTAATTATATTTTTAGGTTATCGTTAGCATGGAGGTTTGTCGTAGTTGTTTGGGGTGCATGCAGTAGGTCTGATTCTGTTTTATTGTGTGTGTGCATGTATTTGCCTTGAAAAATGTTGTATTTTAACATACTTTTAGGTATTTTTACAGATGTTTTAGCATATAATTAGGTTATGTTTGTTTTGAGAGTGGGGTTTTCTATGTTTTGTCTTAAAGGTGTTTTTATGGAAGTCAAAGTTCTATATTTGGATGGTGGTTGCTTTTTATTTTCTTTTATGAGAAAAAAATTGTTTTTTGCCCAACTATTTATTTTGTTTTGCTTCGTGTTCTTTTGCGGATTCCTGGAAATCTGTTTTATATTTTTAATCATTTTTGCTTTTTGGATGATTACCCTAGATGTTATATGGTTGTATTACAATGGAATTTTTATTTGTACGTTGGCAGTTTTTGGGCTATCTTTTGTACCCATTTGTAATGAATTATGCATTTTTTTAAAATAATATATTGACTGTAGAAGACTTCAGCTATGGAATTTTGAGCAATTCTGTTTTCTTTATTATTCATCTTTTGGGTTATAAATTATCATTCTATTACGATCATGTACTATATATTATTGTACGTTAGTTGTGTTATTTTCACAGATATTAGTTATTGCAATCTTATAATTCTTTAATATTGCTTCTATTTATTTAATAATTTAATTAAAAGTACTATACATTATTTAATAATGTATTAGTTATAAAATGGTGTTTTTTTGTTTAAGTTTGTAAGTAAAGGCTTAGGGGGTCTTTAGGATGAGGGGCGGACTTAGTCTGCCCACCATCCTATTGGATAATGGGACCGCCCACCATAAGGGCGGGGGTCCCATGGGGGGGTATTAGGATGCGCCCTCCACAGTGGCGGGCGCATCCTGCATTTTTAACATTGTGGCAGGCGGTGCTCTCAGAACCGCCCGCCATAATGCTAAAATTGCATGTATGCATTTGCATACACAAAGCGGCAGGCACCGCGCGGTGCCTGCCGCATTGCGTATTGAAATGCAGGGGGGTACTACAGGAACCCCCCATGTGCACTCCCACCTCGCCTTCACCATGGGGGCCCGCAGGAAGCCCCCCGAAGTGAAGACCGCCCGCCTTTCGTGGCGGCAATGCCGCCTCGGAAAGGCATCTGTTTTGGCCCATTGCAATATGGCTGGTGGTGTCTGATAGACACAGCCACCATATTAAACCTTTTCTGCCCGGTCGCAAGGCGACCGGGGCAGAAAAGCGGCGGACGGTCTTTCCGTCCGCCACGGTCCCCCCGCCATAGTAATATGGCGGGGGAAATGGGTGGCAGGTGGGTAAGGATGTCTGGCGGATCGCCACCGCCCGCATGGCGATGGCGATCCCCTAGACATCCTAATGGGCCCCATAGTTAGGCTTAATTTCTGCTGATGGTTTCATAGTTTTGTCATGGGTATTTTTGCAACGTCAGGTAGGCCATGTTTGATAGTAGATAGTCATACTTTGCTTGCTAATATTTCATGCTTGTGTTTAGTTTGTTTGGATATCTCTGGTTTCAGTTGTGTTAGGGTGTGTTCAAGTCTTAATTTGTGGTAGTTTTGTTCATATTTCAGTATTTCTTGAAATTGTGTTGGGTGACTTATTTTAATAGTTTCAAGAAGAAATTGAACCACCCTTCCACTGAATCATAATTTTTGCTTCTTGGAAGATGCATTCTGATCGATGCCTGTGAAGCAGTGGAGAGAGTTTGTTTACGTTTTTGGTAGTGTAGGGTTTCTGTTAACATGCTGTAGTTATGGTTGGTTCTATAACAGATAATCAATTGGGGTGGGGAGAAAGAGATAGGATCCTTTCAAACTCCTCTTAAATTGCTTTTTATCAATGGGGAAAGGATCACTTGTCGTGCGAAAAACTTAGGTCTGCAGGTTGGTAACTGGGTGTCTCCCAATAAAATGACCCTCATACACGTGTGTTTTTTGATTCGTTTGTGTAAGCGGTATATGAGGTGTCCCCGCTTTTATCACAAGGAGTTTATTAAGTCTGGACTCCAGCTTTTGTTAAAAGAAAGTTCGTGCTGCTACCGAATCTATTTATGAATTCAAGCGCACTCAAAGGTCATTTAAAATGGTCGACATGTTTCAGCTCTGATAGACTGTTGGTCAAATGGCTTTCTTCAGGACCAGGGGGTGAGAATTGTGAATTAAGTGATAGAATAGGTAAATTATAACCTGATTCTTGAAGTGATGAGAGGTCTCATTGTACCTGTAAAAGAAAGCACACAACAAAAAGGACAAAGGGGGAGACAGGAGGGGTTTGGGGGGTAGGGGAAATGAATAAAGTACAAATTTGCACACATTCAATTAAGTAACTGTAAAATGGCAATGCTTCGCACAGAATCACTCTCATGTCAGGCGTCAACTAACCCATTCTCATATCAAAAAACGGCGTGAGGTGGCTGTGCTATACTGTATTGTGGTGCTCTTAGATCTTGCCGGTCACTGGTGTATATAAATTGCTCTCATACGGTGATATGGCATGCTAGTAGCTCAGAATTTAGGTGCTACTGATGTGACGTTTGTCAAGGGTTTCTTAGTGCTGTTTATGATTGCGATATCTTTATCACGCTGTTTTTGGCGTGATATTCTGGCTTAGTAGTCAGGGGTGGGTGTGGATGGCTATACTGAATATCGGGTTGAGCCTACCTCTTAGTTCTAAGCTATTCGCTTCATCAGGAGATGGAGGTTGTGAACTGGACGGTAGCGCTAGGAGGAGGGAAATGATTGTTAGTATTGAAAGATTATCCTTGCGCTTTGCGTCTGGCGGGGAGTCAGAGCTTCCGTCTTGTACCTTTTGCAATCGCGTCCTCGCTCGCAGCATGTGCTGTCTCTGCCTCCGTCCACCCGGAAATGGTGGCGGTCGGCGAGGCGGATGTTTTTAAGGGCAGTGATGTAAAAATGGAGGAAAGACTCGGTGTTACGATAATACTCTTCTTTCTCAAAAGTGTTTTCTAAGTGGGTTTTTTGTCACTTGTAAATTGTTCTAAAAGGGAGATAAGCCATTTGACCAACAGTCTATCAGAGCTGAAACATGTCGACCATTTTAAATGACCTTTGAGTGCGCTTGAATTCATAAATAGATTCGGTAGCAGCACAAACTTTCTTTTAACAAAAGCTGGAGTCCAGACTTAATAAACTCCTTGTTCTGAGAGTCCAGACATTTTTATCCAATCACTTATCACCACTTTGATCACCCCAATTCCACGATCACTACTGCCTTAAAACTTAAGGTAAAACCTCCTGGTGAAGGGTGCACACGAATGAACTGACCCCATGATTACGCACGCACGTGTGATAAAAGCGGGGACACCTCATATACCGCTTACGCAAACGAATCAAAAAACACACGTGTATGAGGTTCTATAACAGAGACATAAGAAAATGCTATTCATTTCTTTACTTCATATGCAAATTCTGCATTTGTGGCACATTCTATACTAGGTTCTCTTGTAGGTTCCTCCACATACTTTGACTGAAGTGGTAGTATTACCTTTGTATTGCTGTGTGTATATTGATTCGGACAAAATATTGGGGATCAAAATATTGACCTCCAAAATTATTGAGACAAAAATATGTACAACAAAAATATCGACTACCCATAATATAAAAAATATATAACTATATATAAAAATACCAATAACGTAAAATATTTCAAAAGCAAACCACTTTAGTTCAAATTAAAAAGTGAACAACATATTTTTTTTTACAATTTCATAAAAATATTTTACAAATAAAAAACATTAAGCATCATAAATATTATTATTTTAAATTAACAAAAGTATAATAAACATAAATTAAAATGATATAAAATACATTATTACACATTAGAACTAATGCATATGAAATTCCCACTGCAATTTATACAAAAATAGACACATTCCTATACTAATAATATATACAATCTACTACTTTAACCTCACACAACACAACAGTAATATAATTGTTACATCACACAAAGGTAAAATGTACTACTCTTACTATAATAAATGCAGAATTAGATAAAAAAAATTGTACTACAGAGCACTAACAATAATACAACACTAGTAAAAATGTTAGAATACAGAGAGATACAATTTACTATTCCCACTCCAATAAGTGCAACAGTAGGGAAAGTGTTGGATTACGAAGGGGTGGACTTTACTATTCCCACTCCACTGAGTGTAACAGTAGGGAAAGTGTTGGATTGCAGAGGGATAGAATGTACTTTTCCCAAAGTGCAAAAGTAGGGAAAGTGATGGATTACGAAAGGATAAAATGTACTATTCCACTCAAATGAATGCAAAATTAGACAAAGTGTTGGATTGCAGAAGGGTAACATTTAATATTACCACTCCAGTCAGAGCAACAGCAGGGAAAGTGTTGGGATGTGGAGGTGCAACATTTTCTTTTCCCACTCCAGTCAGTGCAACAGTAGGGAAAGTGTTGAATTGTGGAAGGAAAAGATTTAGGGGCGTATTACAATGTCCGTCTGTAAGTCTCTGCTGGCCTGTTGGGGTTGGTCTGACCGATCTATTTCTTTTTGGATGTGGTCATTCTGAAGGCAGTATTATGATGCACTACAATGCATGGCTTACCAACCAGCACTGTTCCTCTGATTTTGGCTGGGAATTCCGACCGCAACAGTTTCAGAAAGCACAAATGGAGCACATCCGAGCATGGTCTGGCCCTGGAACCGGCCACCCTATCACAATGCGTATTTCTGATGCACCATCTGTGTCGGTCCAAACACTTTAGCAGATCCGGCGTAAGAGGAGGCTCATAATGCCGGAACCTACCAAAACAAGCTTCCATAGTTGCACATGTCATACCACTTCTGTACCTACTTTATGACCTGCAAAACCATGACCATCGCGGACGTCACCGCCAGTAAGTGGCACACCTTCCCCATCACTAGTGGGATGTAAAATTATTATTGCTGCACCCCCCCATGCCCCCCCTCTAAAAACTTATATATCCTTGGTTTCCACTCAATTTTTGCACAATTTTCCATCAAAATTGGAGACTATCGAAACAGGGCCAAACCAGGCATCTGGTGTTGCTGATCACTGTCATTCCATTGTCTCTCAAAGGGACAAACAGAATGCCATTAACTCAAAAGTGATGCTGAAGATAAAATGATGAACACACCCATGAAGGAAATCCGAAGTTGCATGTGTAAAATTATGACACCTTTTCATAATGGCTTCTAATATGTTGGTAATGTCATCCTAGCACACCAAATATTATATCCATCAATTTAACACAGGAGGTTTCATAATATTTAAGCTCTGTTACCCCTTTCCACACATACTCCCAATCAGGAAATGAATACCAAACATTGTAAGTCACAGTTCATTTCAAGGCTGGCTTAGTGATGCTCATGCTCCTAACACTAAAAACAAAACATGATGCATTTCTTGGCTAGAGAATGGTGCACCCGCTAATATCATCTAAGGTGTCTCCCACTGGGGGTGGTGACATCACCTCCCATTTCGAAGACCTATTTCCTAGACATGAGAGTGACCACAAAGCGAAGCTGCAGTAAGGTGAAAGTGGCCACTACCATGTTGTGCAAGGGGAATGAGGGAATGTCAGCATCAGGTATCACTAGTGTGAACTGGAAATACAGGGACAGACCCAAAAATCACTCAATCAATCAAGGGTTTATAAGCGCACTACTCACCTGTGAGGGTCTCAAGGCACTGGGGGTGGGGGGGGCAACTACAGATCAGTCGCAGCTACAGATCAGTTGAAGAGCCAGGTCTTAAGGTCCTCCCTGAAGGATTGCAGGGTTGGGGGAGCGTCTGATGTTCATGGGGAGCTCGTTCCAGGTCTTGGCTGCAATGTTCGAGAAGGCTCTCCCGTTGAGGTATTTGGGTCTGATGTTGTTGAGGGATTTATATGGGTGGGTGAGGAGCTTGAAGGTGACCCTCTTCTTGACAGGGAGCCAGTGGAGGTTTTGCAGGTGTTGGGTCATGTGTTTGTGACACAGAGTCCCGAGGACCAGTCTGGCGGCGGCGTTCTGGATGGTCTGCAGTCTGTGTAGTGGAGCTCTGTTGATTACGGCTTAAGGGCATTGCCATAGTCCAGTCTGCTGGTTATGAGCGCATGGGTGACGGTCTTTCTGCAATTGCGGGGGATCCATTTGAAGGTCTTGCAGAGAATGCCTAGGCAGTTGAAGCTGGTGGAAGCGAAGGCATTAATCTGGTGATTCCTGGAGAGGGAGGAGTCGAGGATGATACCGAGGTTTCGTGCGTGGTCCGTAGGAATGGGTGGATTCTCGAGGGCAGAGGGCCCCCAGGTGTTGTCCCAGGCGGATGTGCAGGGTCCGAGGATGAGGACCTCGGTCTTTTCGGAGTTGAGCTTCAGGCAGCTTTCTTTCATCTGGGCTGCCACATTCTTCATTCCTTCCTGGAAGCAGAGTCTGGTGTATTCGGCATTCTTTCTGAGTGAGAGAATGAGCTGGGTGTCGTCGGCCTAGGATACAATGCTGAGCCCATTCTGTCTCACAATGGCGGATAGGGGGCCATGTTAATGTTGAAGAAAGTGTGGCTGAGCGATGATCCCTGGGGTACTCGGCAGTTGATATCGGTGGGTTTGAAGATGAAGAGAGGGAATCTGATCCTCTGGGTTATGCCAAAGAGAAAGGATCGTATCCAGTAAAGGGCGGTTCCTTGTATCCCGCGTTGTGAAGTCTGGCTGCGAGAGTGCGGTGAGAAACGGTGTCGAAGGCTGCAGAGAGGTCTAGGAGGATAAGCGCCATGTCGAGTAGCATGCGGATGTTGTCAGTGGCAGTGAGGAGGGTGGTCTCGGTGCTGTAGTTGCTGCGGAATCCAGACTAGGAGGCATCTATAATGGAGTACTCTACGCGGAAGGTGGTCAGCTGGGAGTTCACAAGTCTCTCTGTGACTTTGGCTGTGAAAGGGAGGAGAGAGATGGGCCGGTTGTTTTTCAGGTCAGTTGGGTTGGCTGTGGGTTTCTTGAGGAGGGGTTTAACCTCCGCCCGCTTCCAGTCCTCTGGGATGATGCCGGGCATGAAGTAGGCGTTGATGGTCAGTCCAATTTCGGGTGTGATGTACACACTGATATGTACATGCCTAACTAATAGACAATACAAAATTTGTGGTTGATGATGAGAACAGTGTATAAACTCCACACCAGTACTGACATACATACAGCAGTGAACTTGTCCATCACATTTCAAACACACTTTTAAACAATTGGCTACACATTCAGATGTGTGTCTCATAGCAACAATCTGACATATGTGCATGGTTAGCATGTAGATAAGTATTCTGTCTGAGCTGTTCTCACCTGGTCCTCTGGTCTACCATACAGCTGTCGGTACATGGGAAAGACTGTGTCCACCAGTATCTTCAGCTCCTCAGCTGTGAAGGCAGAAGCCCTGATCCCTGTACAGCGAGACACTCCAGAGGATGTGAACAGCAGCAGAAAAATGGGGAGGCCTGTAGGAGTGTAGTCCTGAAGGCAAGTGATCTGTGCAGCAAAACACCAGTCTTATATCTAACACGTATAGGTGGTCTTTTGTGCAGGCGGTCAAAGGGATAGGTCCGTGCTGGTCGCATTTTCCAAAGTCGCACAATGTATTCAATTGCTGCCTGACACTCCACCTACCGCACCGTTCAAAATAGCTGGCAGACCACGAGTAAGATTGCTTCATTATCAATGGAAGTTCACCGCATTGGCTTTCACTGCAGAGGGACACAATCAGAGAGCCCCAACTGTCACCATAACAAGTTATAGCCATTGGCTGTGCCTTACTTTGGGAATGCCTATTACAACTTTTCAATGTAGATTCGGTGGGTGGAAAAAACCTTGAAATGTTGACGTTTTGTACTTAACCATGCCTGGATGCATGATATTGTGTGTTGAAGGAGCATACACTGCAAATGCACACAATCACATGTATAAGTCACCATGAGAGGACTCTGAAACGCTTGTTGACAGGCTAAACCAACATGAAAGAACACAGTTCAGATTGTGCTATTCAGATTTCTCTCATGCAGTATGTGGCCCATGTCCATTGTTAGGTGATTATAAACCACATAACAGTTTGGGAAGCCACTGTCACCCAGTGTGTGATGTGTGTGATGTCCATGTGGAAAGGGGCCGTGTGTCTGATGTATAGTATCCTAACTTCCCAGAGGGTCTATACACTCAAAATGCAATCACCCTACAGAGTCATTGAGAGAAAATGGGACATTGTAAGTGGTCTGTATCCTTCCATACTTAAGTGACATCTGCATATTGAGAAGGGTGTACATTGTCAATGGGCTGTGTATGTCACTGTATGTGCATTGCAGACATGAGGTTTTGAGCGAATTTCAAGACATTTATGGTGTACATGATGCCATATTTAACTTGATCCTCCTGTGTTTATGACCACATTTGCTCAGTCATAAGACATACATAAGCCGTGTTATTGGCTTGTGAGAGTTGGACTATATCCTGCTTGATTTTGCATAAAAAACTGCAACTAGTGATATGACTTTCCTCCCTGTTCAACTATACATTTGAGACATGATCAGAAATGTCATGTAAGCTATGGTGTGGTTAGTATTATTTTGTTTGGTGAAATATGGTTTGCACTGCCATGGACTGTCATGTGTGTTCATATTGCTGGGCACAATGTGATCTAACATGTACTATATTTACACTCCACACATAGATGTCACGGAGGCCCATTCCTGACCTACAAACCATGAAAGAGAGGGACATGAGCAGAAGATTTCATCTGAATAAGGCCACAATTAATGATTTCTGCCAGGAGTTGGCACCTTCATTGAGTCCATATCACTACTATTTGACATCACTGATGCCCAAAGTTGAGGTTATGGCAGTACTGCATTTATTGGCCACTGGGTCATTTCAGTACGCAGTGGCTACATCTGGCGGAAGGTCCCAACCATGATTAGCAATCTACTTCCGGATGTCCTGCAGCCCTTGACCAGACACATTGACAGCTAAATCAAGTTTCGCAAAAAAGGGGAATTGAATGATAACAAAGCTGATGTATATGTCTTTGGCTGAATCCCACATGTCCTCGGAGCAATTGACGGTACACATATTGCTTTGATTCCATCAAAGGCCAATAAGCAAATTTTTGGGAACAGGAAGCACTTACATCAATTCAACGTACATTTTGTGTATTTCCCATGTCTGTGCATGATTTTCCAGGGTCAGCCCACGGCTCGCACATTCTAAGGACCAGCGTCATACCCTCTTTGATGACCGGGCCTGGCTTGTCCGTAAGTAAGCTTTTTCATGCTGTTTGTTTGTGAGTGACTTTGAATGTCTCATCAGGCAATGTTTGCTTGAACATTGTACTCATGTCTACCTTCCATTTAGGAAACAGGGGATACCCCAACCAGCCATGGCTACTGACACCATTGCCGAATCCAGTCACTCCAGGAGAAGTCTGTTTCAATGAGGCCAATGAAAGGACAGCCTGGAGGAGCCCTAAAAATTTTTCCTGGAAAGGTGTGACATGTCAAAATTTCCTGCTTCATGCCCCACATCCTGGCAATTAGGAAGGAAACCAGCAAGTGCCACCGGCTGAGGATCCGGGACTGGGCGATGAAGACGGTGGTGAGGCGGAAGGAGATGACTTGCGACAACAACTTATCAACAACTTCTTTTCATGACTGTAGGTATGCACCGAGATGTCTTTCCTATTCCACTGTGTTTGTTGCTGTGTACCTGTGTGGACGATATGTATGTGCACATCACAGTGTAGAATAAGTGTGCCAATGTTTATGCAGGACAGGTTTGGGATATGGTCATAGTTACATGCACATTGTGTCATTCAGGCATTACAAGTGCTAACCATGACATTGTACTGGTTAAAGTTTAGTTTGCTCCTATTTGGAGACATGATTTGCCCTTGCTTATCTTATTTAATTGTTTTGTTTCAGTTCACTTTGCCATGCCATAAACTGAGGGGAGTTTCTGAGTTGTGCCATCACCAGGCATATGAATCTGTGTCTGAGTGCAACCTGGAAATGGAATGATCCTGGGAATGTCTGACACAGACTTCGAGGTTACATAACTGTTATGACACCTGCTTGCAATTGTAGAAATTGAAGTTGCTATAGCACCAATGGACGTTTATCCCATTGTGTGTACTTTGTTTTGCATATAAGGGTACCATCATGTGCTCAAAGCCAATTTGAATGTGGGGATAAACCTTGGTAGTTCACATTCATATCACCTAGATGAGCAAGGTTTCTAAATATGATGTAGTTGTAGATGTGTGTCTTTATTGTATGTCACAGTACGAGTGAAATACCACTGACATATGCGTGCTGTCTTCCTAAAGATGCAGCCCAACTTCTTGCAATGGTACCTGTTTGCACAGTCCAGTAGTTTAGTCCTATGTGCTTTTCTTTTGTCCACTGATTGTCTATGTAATTTGTAATGTCTGTGATCTGATACCAGATGTTCACTGCAAATAAAACAGTGAAATTTGCGTTTTGCATTGAAGTTTGCATTGGCTGATGAAGCTCCTCCAAAAATGATTTCTAGTTGTTTGAACACGACAAACTAGATTGTTGAGTGGGATGTCAAATTGTGATGATTGTTTCTTACCAATGACTATTTGTGAAAAGGTAGCGTGGACTAAAGTTTATATGATAAACTGAATCTGAATGACTATCTTGTAGTGCCAGGATTTATTAACTTTGAGGCACTTAAGGTACAATATACATGTACTCGTTGACCTAGGTTGAATACTCTTTCCCCATAATGCTCACATGATACCCACAACAAATTGAGATAGTTGTCAAAGGCACAACATGAGCTGGTAATGTTGTGCAAAGTGCTTTGTATCGACAAAACATGGAGATAGGTGAAGACACACATTAGGGATCAGTGAAAATGAAATAAAAAGAAAATAGATCCGTTTTCAGGATTCTCCACCAGATTCAGCAACCCTTCCCGTGGCTTGCGCATATGTCAAGGGCACAGATGAAGACGTCACACAGGGAGGGGCACTTGTGTGTACAAAGGCCTGGCTGAGGGTGGAACTGATCTCTCCCGGCACCCCAATGACCTTGTCCATTTGCTCATTGAACTGCTCAAGCCTTCAGTCATGGGCCGCCTGCTGCTGTTCAATGTTCGGGAGGCGTTCTGAAACCTGGCCCATTGTTCCCTTATACCCCTCATAGGCATTGAGTACCTGGGAGATTTTGGCTTAGGCATCAGTGGCTCCAGCTGGTCTCCGATGAGGATCCACACACCCACTACCACCACCCATTCCTACACTGACTAGCACTGTTTGTGCCTGCACAGTCGAAGCAGATCCTCCTTCCTCATTGGCTGAGTTTGTGTTCAACTCCAGAGTGGACTGTGCAGCAATGATGGTGTTGTTGCCCATAGTTGATGGTGCATTTGTTATGGCAGGGATCAGCTGGGTGTTGGCAGCTAAGGTGGCAGTTGTCGCCGTGGATCCCGCTGGATGTGCTGCCGCCTGCTGAGCCAAACTTGATGGGCCAGGATCCTCCTCCTCATCCAAAGAGTAAGGGAGAGTCTTCTTCACCGGGGAGCTCATCCAAGGTTGGATTCTCGGCCTGGCTGCTTTCTTCACTCTGCATCAATATGTTCCCAAAATGCCCAGTTGGAACAGAGATGAGACAGGTAATTATTTGATGATATATCATACCTTAGCTGGTACACATTTAGAATATGCCTTGATGCCTATACAGTTTCAGATGGCTGATTTGTCACCTATCCACATGATGCTACCCTTTATTTGGCATTGACAATGATTTTGGTCTTGCTCCCAATCTGTGCTGATACGGTATTGTTCTCTGGTTGGATTGTAACATGTATATTGACATTAACTTGCACCTGACACTCTGTGGATCACACTTGAGGATTTGTGAGTTAAAAATCACCATGAATTACATGACATACATACTCATCAATTGGTAATGATATTTGGTATTTGTGTGTGCTGTGCATGGTCTGACTCACCAGATACGTTGAAGTAACAGCCTTACACTGAGCAGTTTGTGAATATTCCCAAATAATGTAGTCATGCTGTGAGTGATGGTCTCCTTCTTTTGTACCGAAGAGATTATCTGAGTTAGCATTCATGCATGTGCATAGCATTATGTCTATACAGCTCAGTGATTTTGACCTTACCCTCCATAGTAAGATGGGAGGTACATGGTTTTGGAGGTATGTTACAGGTGACTGTTTCTCTGAGCTTGTATTAGAAGGCCTACAGTGGAATTTGTGGACAATGTAGTGAGGTCTCCTCCCAGCCAGCCCACCTGGGCCTATTGCTTCCTGCTAGTGAGGAAGAGTTAGCAGAGAGAGGGCTGGCCCAGGTGCCTATAGTTTGGAGTACATGGTCTGATGATAGGTGTGGTCATTTATAACACTCTGCACCCCCTTGACAAATGGCTCCCTGCCATTGAGGGAGAGTGTAATAGAGAGATGTCTCACACAGGTGCCTGTACTTTGGAGTGACAGGCCTGCTGGGATGTGTGGTCAGTGCACTGAGTCCTCCTCCCACCCAGCCCACCCAGGCCTATTGTTTTTTGTTAGTGAGGGAGAGTGTAGTAGAGAGATGGCTGATCCAGGTCCCTTTAGTTTGGAGTACATGACCTGAAGGTAGTCATGGTCATTTCTAATAACCCCGCCCCCTAGACAAAGGGCTCCCTGCCAGTGAGGGAGATTCTAGTTGAGAGAGTCCATGTGCATTTATACATTCCATGGACTTATGTATCTTTAAATGTATTACTTTGCTTCTAATTCAGCATCTCCAATGCAATACCCTATACCTCTTGCAATGTTTCCTCAACCTAATTTGCACACAAATTGGGATATTGGACCAATCGTATTCCAGGTCTTATCAAATTATGATGCAGTACGTGAAAAGGGAGCCCACTTTTTGGAAGATGGTAGTGTTTTTAAATCTATTGTAAACTGCACAGAGAAAAATATTTTTTTATTACCAAGAAAGAAAAGACTTCCCAAATTATGTTTTCAATGTGCTGAGTGAGGTCAGGAGCCATGTAATAAACATACTGGCAACAAAAGGTGTTTCCCAATGTGCCAGAATGAACTAATCTCCTGTCACTCCGAAATGTAATTGAGACTGATTACTGAACTCTGATGTTTACATTTAACGTTGGCTTTCTGATCCTCAACTCAACCTCTTACATATCCTACCTGCAATTTTGCAACCTGTCTTTTTGTTTACAGGCTGGTAAGTTCTGCCAAAAGATTCACTGTTTTGTCATTTTACTTTATAGAATACCCTGAAAATTGTGGTCTTCTAGACCTTTGCCATCCGTGTTGATTAACCTGCCATGAAGAGTAAAAGCATATTTTAATATGCAAACTATATGCATTTTTTTAATCTGCAAACTATGCTATGACTGTATAGAGCTTACTTAGACCTCCTTAATAATGATGTTTTAAAAAATAGAGCTAGTTAGTCCTGTTTAACAAATGGACATATTTCTTATAGTTACTTTATTCTATGTGTGTAACATGTATGTAAGTGACTGCATAAATAAGTACATCTTTTATCATAACTATCTGCATTTGTTTCACTATTGAATTACAAAAAGTAAAAACAATTAAACTAATTTAAAGTACAAAAACACTTGAAAGCTGAAGTTTATTAAATGCATCTTTAATCTACATATATTTCCTTCCTGATGCTTATATATATATATAGATAGATATATACCTTCCATGTACTTATGTATCAATATATGTATTACTTTCTTCTAATTCAACATATCCAATGCATTGTCCTATTTCCCACCCTATACTGCTCTCAATATAGTCAGTCAGTCAGTCAAAATTAACTTTATTTGGTTTGTCATAACCATAAAGTATGAAAAACACATTTCATTTCATACAAAGGTTAAAAGAGAAACATTTTCTGCTCATTTAAAATATTTGCAAATACTATTAAAAATGTCTTATCTATATACTGCTCTCAATATATCGTCTACCTCAACTCTCTGACTCTCTCAAACCTCATTTTACTACTATTTCCAATGCAAGACCCTATTTCTCACCCATTTGCCTCTATCAATTCATCATTCATCCCAAACACATACCACTACTATGATCCACAAACAAACCTTTTCTAGACTTTTCTACCCCTCCTTGCATAATTCCATATCTCTTTTACTCTTAAGATCTCCAAAGAAGCCTTTCTAAACCGTTCCCTCTGTCTCTTCCCTTACACATGCCCTTTACTAACCCCAAACCCTCTACTACTGCTATGAACTCCTTGAAAAATACAATTCTGGACCCTCTCCTCTTCTATCCCTCCACTATACTTTTCAATCCAAATAACAGACGGACATGTCCACCACTCAAATTAATGTTATATTTCCCTGTTCTAATTCCAGACTAAAACTGTTTGGGTTCTGGAGTGGCTTGCTACCTGTTGAAAAGTGATTTGTGTCCTCATCAGGGGTAGCAAGCACTGTATAAAAGTTATCCCTACCCTCTTCTATCTCTCTACTATCCTTTTAAACCCAAATACCAGCCTAAAATGCCCATGGCTCAAATGAATTTCATATTTCCCTAAACTAATCATTTTTGGGTTCCGGAGCTGATTACTACCTGCCGAAAAGCGCTTCAACACCTCATCAGGGGTAGCGAGGTCTATGTAAATGGAAACCCTTCCCTCTTCTATCCCTCCACTATCCTTTTTCAATACAAATAGCAAACCTGCATGTGTGCCGCTCAAACTAATTTCATGTTCCTCCATACAAATTTCCCCACTAATCCTGTTTGGGTTCCGATGTAGCATGATACCTGATGAAAAGTGCTTCAAAACTTCATCAGGGGTAGCAAGCACTATATAAAAGCAAACCCTTCCCTCTTACATCCCTCTACGATCCTTTTAAATTCAAATAAAAAACTACATGTCCATCACTCAAATAATTTTATATTTCCCTATACCAATTCACACTTAATCCTTTTTTGATTCTGGAGAAGCGTGCTACTCGCCGAAAAAGCACCTTGATGCCTCATCAGGGGTAGTAGGTGCTATATAAATGCAAAACAATTACAATTACAATAACAAGAGATGGATTCAAAACCATAAAGGAAGAGCTGCATGCTATGAGAATGGTAATGCAGTACCATTATTTGCTGGACCTTATGACGGCCATGCAAGGAGGCTTATGTCCCAAGACTGGAACTGTTTGCTGTACTTATGTCCCAGCAATCAATGTGGACAATGGAACTTTGTCAGAGGCCATATGAACTTTGTATAATCTATATAGAAAATTCTAGATGAGGAAGGTGCCCCAGATAATTGGCTTAGGAGATGATTTTCTTTTCTACCATCCTGGATGTCAGGACTGGTGAGAGCCTGGTTGCCAGCTATTGTGGTCCTACTAGTTGGAAATTGTACTATCCAATTAGTTCTAGCATGCTGTTGAAGAATTGGTACAAAGCCAGGAGTACAATTGCAGCATTGTGATTGGTGAGGCGCATCGGAGAGCGCTCCAGCCGGGCCATTTTCTCTATGTGGGCTGCTGCATGCAGCAGCCTACTTAGAGAAAAAGGGAGAGTGGGCCGACCAAACAGTCAGTACACACAACAGTGGACAAGCCACTCCCCCTCTGCTCTCAAGCAGGACCGCCCACCCCCAACCAGGCACTTCTGCTTTCTCGGAGTCGAAGAAGCAGAAACATAACATGGTAGTTCTTACCATTTATGTTTCTGCCTTCTCGCCCTGCGAGAGAGCAGTGGGGCAACACGCCCATGCCCCAATGGGGGAGCCGACACTGTTTGTAACAAACATTGTCTGTTTACAAAAATATGGAATATGAATATGAATCAGCAAATTGAGATTGGCAATTTGTTTACCTGTGTGGGGACAGTCACTCTCCCTGACGTAACAGTAAAGAGCTGCATAGCTAAAGGAGTCTGTCTTTTTCTTTGGTTTTAAGTTACCTGGCAACATAAATTTGCCCTTCACGCTATATCACCACAATCTGCAGTACTTTATCTTCACTCATTGCTTCTATGCCTACCAGTTGCATTGGCTTTACTTTTTATGGATTAATACTTTTTTAACACTTATGGTATGGACGATATGAACCATATAGCAGACTTGCAAAAATTTGTGGTCAAACCAATGAGAAACACACTCACTCCAGACCTATGGCTACTATTTGTGTTCATTGTAGTATAGGTCCCACCTTACTTGAATCTGCTTTAGTCTATGACACATATATTTCCTTAGGAGTTGTTACAGCATTATGCGCTGTCAAAAACCTGTTTTGTGATGGTTCTGTGATCGCTGTGTGGCTAGAAAAGAAAGGGTTCTTATTTAGAGTTTGCCATCAGGATACTCTGCCACAAACTTGGTGGATATCCCCTCCGCATGTTGAAAATGCATCATAGCCTGTGACACTTATAACACAGTGGACGGGTTCTACGATATATGTGGCACAGTTTTCAGTCCGATGAAAAACAGTAGTTGCTGGTGTGGTGTTCATCGTGCAAACTATCTCCTAATGTGAAGGAGTATATTTCCATGCATACATAGGATGTTCAAAATACATACACAAAAGGCCCATTTGTGAATTAAAACCTCTGCCAGCCTCGAAATGCATCCCCATAGCTGTGTCTAATAATATGCCCCCTAGCCATGGAAAAATTCAGTCTTGGCTGTCAAAGATATTTACATTTTGTACCTCTTAAGGAGCTCATACTACAGTCATGATGATGATGGCCTGTTTATTTTCAGAAATTTTGCATTTATTTTTGTATCTGTCATTAGTAGAATATTAATAATAATACAGACACTTGTAGAGCGCAACAGCTACCTCAAACAGAGGAGTCCGGGCACTAAGCGATCGGCAGTACACAGATGGAGAACCAAAAGGCCAAGCCCTCCACCCACTAATCTGCCCTGAAGAGCCAGGTCTTAACACTTTTCCTAAAAAGGGGCTCTGTATCAATGTTGCTGAAGTCACTTGGCAAGGAGTTCCACAATTTAGCAGCCCTGACCGTGAAGGAACTGCCCCCCATGCGAGCCTTCTTGAAACAGGGCGTGCAGAGTAGCTGTTGAGAATTAGACCTTAGAGATCTTGTCTGCTTGTAGCTGCGTAGTCTTTGTTTCAAGTAGCTGGGGCAGTTACCATGTGTGGCTCGGAATGCAAGCCTCAGAGCTTTGAACTCAATTCTTTTGGCCACTGGAGACATGCTTGCAGAAAGGGACAAGCCTAATCAGTCTTGCAGCCGCATTTTGCACCATCTGAAGGCGTCTGATTAAGTACTTTGGCAGGCCCAAATAAAGGCCATTTGCATAGTCCAGCCTGGATGTCACCATCGCATGAACTATTATTTTTTGGCACTCCTCTGGCAACAAATGCAGAAATTTCCGCAGATTTTTCAGTTTACTGAAGCAGGTAGCTGACAGCTGCTGTATCTGAGCCGAAAATGAGAGATCAGCCTCCCACTTCACACCAAGATGTTTCATATATCTGCAGGGGAGAGGGGAGGTCCCATTTCCATTGGCCACCAGAGATCCGATGCTGGAGGTGGCTCTTTCCCGAAGAACATCACCTCCGTCTTTCCTGTATTGAGTATGAATATGTTATTATTCATCCACAAAGCGATGTCTCTCAGGCAGCCCTTGAAATTCTTGAAGGAGTCCTCGGTCTGCTCTTTAAAAGTAAAGACCAGCTGGGTGTCATCGCCGTACAAAATCGCTTTTACTCCCAGGTTGGCTATCAAAACGAACAGTGGAGCTCGGTAGATTAAACAAGAGTGGACTCAGCATTGACCCCTGGGGGACTCTACACCAAAACTGTTTAGTTTTAGACACAAAAGGTTGCAGTGCAACCTTCTGTGAACGATTATTCAAGTAGGCGTTCAGCCAGGACAGTGCCGAACCACCAATGCCCATCTCCTGCAGTCTCTGAGACAGCGAGGTGTGGTTGATAGTGTCGAATGCCGCCGATAGATCCAAATGAAAAAACCACAGGTGATGGACAGAATGCAGAACAATGTCATACATTCACCCCAGTACAGAGATCTGGGCCTAAATCCATCGTTTTTTTGCACTCCACACAACCCCAGTTCAGACATGGCCATATGCAAATCAGTCTGACCCTGTGCCTCATGGGAACACTCCAGCCCAAACTGCCAAACCTTCCCTGGACCGGAAACAAGCTTCCGGGGACCGGTTTCTGGCATTCCAGCCGTCTTCAGCCCGGCTTGCTTGAATCCAGTGGTGTGGAGTCCATGGGACTCACGTCTGAGCATACCCATCCCACTTGGGGTGACAAATGCAAAAACCACAGGTGATGGACAGAATGCAGAACAATGTCATACATTCACCCCAGTACAGAGATCTGGGCCTAAATCCATCGTTTTTTTGCACTCCACACCACCCCAGTTCAGACATGGCCATAGATCCAAAAGCACCAACATCGTGGATGCCCCTGAATCCATTGCCAGTCTCACCGACTCAGCCACCTCCAAGAGGGCCATCTCAGTACTATAACCAGACCGAAATCTGGATTGGGTATTATGTAAAATGCCCTTACTCTCAATGAAGTTGATCAAATGTCGCTGCACCAGTTTTCCAGCATCTTTGCTGGTGCAGGCAGCAGAGAGATAGGCCTATAGTTATTCAAATCCCCAGTATCCCCATTCGTTTTTTTCCTCAGGGGGAGGAGCGTTGCATGTTTCCAAATATCTGGGAGGTTGCAGGACACAAGGGATGAGTTTCATGTGTGAGCCAACACTGCTTTAGAGAGTGTGTCATCACTTTCCAAAGTTTAGGGAGCAAGGGTCATCAGGCACCCCTGACTGACACCTCTGGATTTCTGCCAACGCTTCCTGCTGGGAGATAGGAATACAATTTGTAACTGAAAGCTCTGGAGCGCATCCTTCCCTACCATCAGATTTCTCTGTCTCCAGTATTACTGAGAAGGAATTGTAAACTTTCTGAATTTTATTGTCAAAAAATTCAGAAATATTTTTGCACAAAGTGACGGAGGGTTGCACATCGATCTCTAATGCTCTAGGTTCGAGAAAGAAGTGTACCACCTTCAATACTTCTTTGGTAGAGTTGTCAGCCTTGTAAATGCAGTTAGCTAGGTAATCCCTCCTAGCTACCTTTATCAATTTGTGTACCTCTTTCAATGCGTTTCTATAGGTGGTCTTGGCTGGCACACAACAGTTTACCCTCCACAGCCGTTCCAGTCGTTTACAACTGCTCTTGGCAGACCTTAGTGAATCTAAGAACCAAGGGGCAGAGGGAAAGAGCCTCCATGAACTAGTGGGTCTGGCCGGGGCCATGGATTCAACAGCTGATGAAATCCACTGATTTAGAGCCAAGGAATCCGCATTAAGATCAAAAGAGAGTGTGGGTTGGCTGGCCTGTAAAATAGGGTCCAGGGATTCTGCTGTCAGGTTTCTCCAACATCTTTTGATAAAGCTTGGTTACCCCTAGTCTGCCAGGGTTTATCCACACTAAAGAAGAATGGGATCAGACAGTGGTCAGACCAGACCACTTGATGGGGGCCTCTGTACGCAGGGGTGCCAGGTTGAGAACGGGAGGTCAAGGGTGTGCACTGCCTTATGTGTGGGGGAGATAACATGTTGCATTAGATTGGCTCTCACGAGGGACAACACCAACTGAGCTGCCTGCCTGCCCCCCACTGAGGGGTCACGTGAAATGTGGACAATGTATTGTATGCAATCTGGCACTAGAGGGGCGCACGTTTAGTCACAATAACATCACGGTTGACATGAGGGACTTCACAAACTGTAACAGTCACAATGGTATCTATGCGATTTTATGTCCTTGCCCCATGATGTATGTAGGCCAGACTACACAAAAAGTAAAAACAAGAATAAGTCAGCATCGCAGTCGCATAAGATGTGGAACCCCCAACGCACCCCTGGTTGAACATTTTGGCCACTTGAACCACACGGCAGACGATCTCCGTTGGACCGTTCTGAAGGCCATCAAATTACCCCAGAGAGGTGGCAACCTACAACAGATACTGAATCGTGAGGAACTGAAATCAATCATCCAGTTCAACACCATCCAAAAAGGACTCAACCGTAGCGAGGACTGGACTACTTTGCTTTGATTTAACTAAATTACCTTGATGACAAACTGGTATAACTGTGTACATTAAACAATCTGGGACTCTTGAAGAGATTGTTATCACAAAGAAATACTTCTTTGGATTCACACATGAATTATGAAAAATAAGAAGTATGGTAATTATATCGGCACCTGGTATCTGTTCTGATATTTATAAATCTAGTATGAAAAATAAGAAGCATTGCAATTATATCGTCACCTGGTTTCTGTTCTGATATTTATAAATCTAGAATTCACTTTTTGTCACAAACTGTCAATGTTTCACTCCTGTCACTTAAGGTAATCCCGAGCACTCCCCCACAGCGTAAGCACCACCATCCACTCCAAGATGGCCCCCGCCATTTCCTACAGACATGACGCTCGCAACCCTAGTCACGTGACCGGCGAGGCTTTATCCAGTCCGCCCTCACACTGTGACCGTTGCTAAGCATCAGGCACCGACCGAGCAGCCCCATGAGAGACGCGCCCACATCCAGAAGTGGTGAGTGTTTATTGCTGGCTTCGCTGCCTACCCGGTTATCGGCTCGACATCATAATGATGCGCTGATTTGTTTCCACTTGTCTCCTTACAGCGTCCCTAACGCCACATTGTTGGCGCCCGACATGCACGGCCATCGCTGCCTGCATTGTTAAAACTACTCCGTGTTTACATACAGAGTGAACTAAGGTATGTCAGCTTAATTCCTAACCCCTGGGTGGGAAGCGTCCTCCATTTCCTCACGATCTGGCTAAGTGTAACTTTGTTTTCAGAGCTGCTACCTTCTGCAGTTGAAAACGGACCTCGAGTTACCTGTAAACGCAGGAATTTTGCACCGGACCCCCTTTAATGCTCTCCATCACGTGTATCTACGTGGTAGGTTCATTTCTATCCTACTCCTCACTACTTCCATGACCCTCCTGGTCCTCCGACCTTAACTCCCTTCTATGCTTTGCTCCTATTGCAGCACCATTGCCATATTTTGAAGAGAAGGACCGTTAACCGTTAGAGATTATTTCCTCACCTCATTGAGGTATGACCATCCCCGTTCTTAATACTGAACCGGCAGGGCACTTCCCAGTTGCACCACCCTTAGTCACTTCAGACTGGGATTTTTCACTCCACGATATATTTCCTTCCTCCCCGAGACTAAGCACCCTCACTACACAGCGTTTTGACGTAATATTTCACGCATGACACTGCGAATCCGAGGATTTTGTAAATATTGTTGATTTTAAGTAGGGCACAAACACTGTGCACGTGGTCACTTACTGAGAAAGTGTTACAAAGTTGGCATTTATGTAAAAAACTCTCTTAAGTCTCTGAAAAATTTCTGCTCTTTTCCTTTTCTCCTAACAGGCGTTATTGACTACATTCAGGCATGTTTTTGTCTATTACAAAAGTCCTGATGATGATCCCGTGTATTTAGTCGAGCTAAGGGATCGAAACGTCGACACCCATGAGTGGGGTTACACTTGTATTATTTTCAATTGTGATTGTGTACACCCAACTCCAGGCGATACTGATATTAAGTTTTAACTCTTTACAGTACCCTGTCCTTGCTCCTTTTCCTTTGCCTGAAAGACACCCCTTTCACTTTTACGCTATCCTTGTTTTTTTCCTTCTGTTTTGTACGGCACAGGCTTGTGTCAAGTTATACTGTTTATATTGTAAGATTGGATATTGCCTCCAAAAAATAAACTCCTTTCCCGGCTGGGTCTGGAAACTTGATACTGGTATAGCTTCGATTGTGTACCTATACTGCATCAGTTTGAATCTTAAATAAGCTAAGTGACCTTTGTTCCTTATAATGCATGCAAGTTGGATCATTCACATGTAAGTTGAAATCACCTAATACAGTAACATTTTAATACAATAGCGATTTCTGGGCAATGTATTTGCAAAGCTCGTGGTTTATGCTAGGTGCACAATCCGGTGGCCTATAAATGAGGATGCCTGAGAATGAGGTTGAACGGTCCATTTGAAAACAGAAGTTAAGACCCTCAATCCCCTCCAGATTAAGTGGTGCTGATGAAGCTAGAACCCAGGAGTCCTTAAAAATAATGGCTACTCCTTCACCTCTTTTTCCACTCTCCCTATTGGCGCAGCACATTTTTAAAAATAGGAGGGATGGCTAGGGCCACTGTAGAAACAGAATCCACGTTAAGCGATGTTTCTGTTAAAAACACGACATCCACGCATTATTTGCTGCGTGTCCGGGCACCCTTGTGGGCTAAGTAGTGGTGCCGGACCCGGTAATAAGGGAGTTTCCTGTTTTTTTTTTTTATTCCTTAACGTGCCTTTACATTTTGTGTTTAAAGGCCATATAGGTCATAATCATATACATAACTGCTTCTGTAACATGCAATCTTTTTGATTACCAATAGTTTTCTTTTCGTTTTTTATCGCTCTGCTTTCCATGCCTCGTTTCTTGTCAGCCAGCCTTTCTATTGCTATGTTGTTCGCCTGCTTGATCCTCGCTCTGTACAGATGAGGGTGTTCCTGACAGTTCCATCCATCATACTACATCTAGCACCTGGGGTAGTTTCATGCTGTGCTTGGCAGCCTGCTTGAGCTGCAGAGCATGTCAAGGTTGCATTTGCCTCTAGTTGTATCTTGATTACTTGATGAAAGCAGTGCTCCCAGCCAACACCTTGCTGTGCTGCCTGGCAGGGTTGCAGGGTTTAATTTACAAAAACTCTAGAAATACAGATGAATGGGGTTAAGTGGCGAGAAAAGACATCATATGCATCAAAAACCGTGAACACACTTGTGTTGTTCGCTTAGAATGTGTGTCCCCTACCATTTCTCCTAATTCTTTTTCCAAAATGGATGGTTTAGGTGTTTTTATCCTTTAAAGCAAAAATGCATTAAAAAGGAAATTTAAAAACGTACAGATGTCAGTTAACATGTATTGCTGCTGTATTTGATACATTTAAACACGGATTGATGTGTTTAAATATCATGCTATGTCTATGAACGTTACAGCTGTTATTCAATGTGGACATGCTGTGCATACAATACACGAAGATACTGACCCTGCCTTTCTCACAGGCCTTGTAAGAAGGAAGGACAGTGGTTTGCTGTCCGGGCTACAAAAGACACCGAGGAGAAAAGAGCCCACTGAAATGCGGTAACCAGCATTTTTGTTTAAAATCTTTCAATAGAGTTTTATGTTCCTAACAATAAACATGTCAGGGAATACACAGAGCTTGTATGCCATCCCAGTGACAATAACTTGGTACTGTCCTTCATCAAAATCACTGAATATCTGACAATTTCTTTTTTTCTCCTCTTTCTTTCCGCCACTCATGTATGCTCCATGTAAATATATATATTTTTTTTATATACAATAAAAAATTACAGAAAAAAAAAAAAAAAGGAAGACTGGGGGAGAGGGGAGGGAGAAGGGACTGTTCTCGCTAGAAGTGAGATAAGCAGGAAATGTGTGCTATCAACGTGATGATGAGAGTAATTTGAATTGACTGATAGCAATGCCTCGTGTCCCCACTATTAACAAGGTGGGTGTGACTGGGGCCTAAGGGGGGCACTAATGTATGAGAACCAGTGTAGCTGTTTGCTATTTAAACCCTATCTACCAGGGCAATCAAAGAGATGGGGATGCAGAGGCGACGAGGAGTGAAGTATTTATGTTCCAGCTGTGACACTTTTTTTATAGGCTTGAGTATGTGTTCACGGCATGGGAAATAGGGCCACCGCGACCGTTGCCGCGGTCTGAAGTGAAGTTACGGCTCAACTCTACAGCCTGACATGAAATCTGGCCCTGTTAACCGATTCCAGATTACCAGATAGACAAAGTAGGCACCGGCCGATAGGCCTCACTCTTTCATGCCCCCCCCCGTGACAAATAATAAGTATTTGATCTTAAAAGATAAATGCAAACAAACATTTCTAAATTGTTGCCAATTAATTTTTGTTTAATATATTAATATTTGTTAATTTTTAGTTTTGTGTAATACATTTGGATTATTGAAATTGATGGTTGGTAAAATTAAAAACATATTAGGAGATAATTTGCAAGCCCCCCTGGGCTCTGCTCTCTCAGAGCGCAGCTCCACCTCAGCCCTGACTGGTGGTGCCCCTGCCTCCCGCACAGCAGAGCACAGTTCGTGTCTCTTGAACTCTCCTTTCTTTCTTTTGCCTGACGTCTGACTTTTGTTGTGATGTCTCGCATCTCGCCTCGCTTGCCTTCTTTCTTTTTTCTTATTATGTCTGTTTTGCCCTCTTCTTTCTATTTCTTTTATTTGCCTTATTCTATTGTTGCCTTTTTTGCCTCAGTTTACCCTTCCTATAGGCTGCGTCCTGCTGCTGCTGCCTCCGTGGCCCCTCTCACTCCCGAATACTAGCTATTCCTGCCCTTCCTCTAACCCTACTTAATGGTGGGTGATGCACGGCCATGCAGCAGGCGCGCCGCTGGAGTGTCAAAGGTGCGCCAAAGGCAAGCTCATCTGCATCCGTCCAAGACTCACCCGAGATCTGCCCGCGACCTATGCCAGAAGCCGTGGTCTTCCAACACTTCAGTGCTACGACTCAGCAACACTCCACACACTCAACCCCAGAAGAAACAACAACTGCCAGCTGTCAACATCGAACAACACCCGAGGTCGGTTCTCCTGCCGACACTACTGCCGCACCTTCACCCACCTCTGGATGCCCACCGTCTTCACCAACACATCAGACATCAACTCACCCAAACCCCTGAGCGGCGGCCTCCTCAACGTTCGCTTCCTGCATAAGCACGCTGTAGAAATCTGGGACATCCTCACCCAACTTCGCCTTCCTCACAGAAACCTGGAATAATGTCAGCTCTGCACCCAACATCGCTACTGGCGTCCCCGATGGATAGAAGATCCAGAGGAAGGACTGCCCCAACCACCCTGGAGGCGGACTCACCATCATTCACAAAAACTCCCTCCGACTCACCACATCCAGTACAAACGACTCCACGTCCCTCATGGAATACCTACATTTCCAGATCCAGATCCAGATTAACCCCAGAATGACTCTCTGTGGCACCCTCACCTACAGACATCCTGGACCACGCACCACGTTTACCACTACCATCGCAAACCTCATTGCACCTCAAGCCATCACATCCACGGACTACAAATTCCTATGAGACCTGAACTTTCACCTAGACAACCTTAGTGACCCCAACTCCACTGCACTCCTGGAAAACCTTGCCAAGTTGCCAACATCGGACTTAGCAGCTTGTCACCACCCTCACCCACAAGGCAGCACATACCTTCGACCCCATCTTTGCTGAAGGACGCAACATTTGATGCCAACTCTGCGGCCAGCGCACTCCACAGATGGCTCACTGACTGCGCAGAGACTCTCGCCCCCTCCGAAACTCGGTTGGACAACACATCACGAAAGCCATCAAGTTCACCACGACCTCCGAAAATCCAAGCGCATGTGCTGACGACTCGTGAAAGCTTGGATGAACAGCAAAACCCCTGAAGCACGCTCCCCCTACAAGACCGCAGTGACAAAACACTACCAACTCATCAGAACCATGAAGAAGAACTTCATCCAGAACGGAATGCTCACCAACTCCCGGAAACCTAAGGAACTCTTCATCATCATAAAATAATTCATCAAACTCCCAATTGAATCCTCCTCCCTCCCAAGACCTCTGCAACATACTTGGCTCCTACTTCCATCTCAAGATCAGAACTCTCAACAGCAACTTCGATGAGCAGAACCCAGACACCGTCCCTACACCTCCAAACAACAAAGCACCCCAACCTACCATCACCGCCTGGGCCCCTGTTACTACAGAAAACATCGCCAAGACAATGAGAAGTATACACTCAGGAGTACCCATCTGTAGGAAGGTGGATATCTGACTATATGGTTACCCCAACTTTTTGCTTAGTGTTTAGCTGGTTTTTGACTTTGTTGGCCTGGGATCCTGCTAATCAGGGCCCCAGGCTATCTGCTCTCACTGTAAAATGGACTCCATGTACTTTAGGTACATCTCAAATTGGATACTGGGTCACCTTATGAGCCCCTGTATAGTGTACCATAGGTACCCAGGGCATAGGTGCATCCAAGGCCTACCAGGGGCTGCAGCATGTATTATGCTAACCCTGGCTGGCCATCCAAATCGAAACAACTGGCTGATCACTCAGCTGGGGCAAGGTAGTGTAATCACACCTTGCTTAGATATAGTCTTCCTATATCTAACCTTATATATAGACACATATGCACCTATAAGTCACTCCTATGGCAGGCCTTAACAATCCTGAAGGCAGAGTGCTTGGTTTTATGTGAGATGGTGCTCTAGCATGAGCTGAGACTGTCTGCTGCTTTCGGAACCATGTCCTTATAGCTGTTCTATGATATAGCCATACCATATACTCTTAAGTGCATTATAATCCTCGCGGTTAATGCTAACTTTGGTTTGGCTTTATCAAAACATGTTGTGTAATGTATCATATGCTTTGGAATACTACCCCCTGGTCAATTCTGGCAACGGGGTAGCATTCCACCCTTCTAGAGGGAGAAGACATGTTTTTCCTGTTAATCCCGGTTAAAGTTAACCAGAGCCTCAGCATAACAAAATGGATGCTGCTGCCACAGACACAAGTCTGCCCTCCTGCTGCTGGGAGTCCATCCAGCGAGGGAGGCCTGGACAATAGGTTTCCTGTCTTGGGAGGTGCTAGCACCACCCCAGACAGGCCATAGTGTATTGGGGCAGGGAGGGCTGAATGAAATGAGTCACTGTCTGGGGCACACAAGGTGCTCCATGCATAGACCGGTTCAAACCAGTTGCTGGGGCGCTCCGGCCCCAGCTCTGGCGCGAAACTGGACAAAGGGAAAGGGGTGGAACCACCCCCTTTCCTGGTCGCACCCATAGGAGAAACCTAGCAGGTAATCCAGCCCCTTTAATCAGTATAAAGCTAGGAGCTGAGTCTAGAGACTTATCCTGAACTGAAACTTGAAACGAAACTCTGGACCTTTGACGTTCTACTGCAACTAGAAGACTGAAGAATCTCCCTTGAGGTCAAGGAGTGACCACCCTGTGCAAACAGGCACCACTAGTGATTTGCCGGTTTGCTTTGTCGACGCCTGAGCACAGAGCCAGACAGGAACTGGACTTCCAGACTTCTCCGACCCCGAACCACATCCACAGCAGAGCTGAGACCCGTGGCGGCGACGAGAGACGTGGGACCGGACTCCCTGGAAAACCTGCTTATTGCTAACTGTGCAGCTTCCGACGCACCCTCGAAGTTATGCATTGGGGATTGAGAAGCACCAGCCCGAGCACCATTTGCACTGACGCACAGCCCTCCACACTCCACGAGTGCTGCGTGGGGCCTGCTGTTGCTTTTGAGCTGGACGCACCTTTCCGGTCACTTGCCCGTTGGCTAGGGGCCCCTCTGAAAGCGATCCATCAAATCTACACCACTTGCCTGGTTGCTCCAGGCTTGCTCCTGCTTCCCTGAAAAAGAGAAGCTCCCCAGACCTTGCTGGTCTGACTAGAAGCCAATATTCGATTCCTGCGTGGGTTGTATTTGCCAAGGCTTGTTGGGTCCAATCCGGGTCCCGACACTGCAGACATCTAGATCCATTGTGGGACAGCTCGATTCCAGGGCATGGTTGTCGTCGATGCCTCTTGGACCTCGTGGCTGCAGAGACAAGCTTCAGGACTTCACCTGATTGCTTCACGACATCGCCTGGTTCCTTCCTGGTCATTGGCTAGTGACCCAGACTCTGTCCCCTCTGCTTTCAGGTACTCTTCATCCTTGATCCACCCTTGGATCCAACCGGACACTTCTCTCCTGGTCGCCTGCAGCATCTTTTTACAGGCCTCCATAGGATTCAGCGACGAAACCCGACACCAAAAGACCCCTGTGAGGCTTCCCTGGGTGAGGTAATGCCAATACTCTGGTGCTTCTGTGGGCATTAACTATCCAAGTGTCCTAGTTTTAAGTGGCTTTCTCTAGTCCATCCGGAATTGTCCTAAATCAACTAGTTTCTAACTTTTACGTTCCCATTGTATCCTTATGGTAACCTGCATGTGTGTTTAGACACTGCAGACGCTACCCGTGGGCCTCCTGCTTCCTAACCTTTGGTAGTCCAGTGTAGCCCCAGCGATTCCCTAGGCCCTAGGCCTACTCCCTGTTCGTGACGTGGTTCTCATACCACTATTTTAGTATATGGTTTGCAAGGCCCCTGGGGCTTGTCTGTATTTTGTGCAACTTATTGTATGATAATTAAGTAACTTGTTACGTGCTTTGGCCTCTGACCTAATAAAGAGTTCAGAGGGGTTGTGTTAGTAATAAATACATATATATTTTATATATAACCTGTGTTGTGTCCTTTCATTTGGTATTAAAGGGGTTACATATGGTAAAACAGCTGGCTTTACATGCTCTCTGAAGTTTTAGCCTAAGACTACTTTGTCCATGCTACCACTAGGATAGCTGGTCTATAAGGTTGACTTTACAACCATCACCATAAGGGTTGTTTGGACTGATACAGGTTGCCCACTAGAATAGTGGACATCACATATCAGGCCAACTTCTCACACCATCCACCTCTACCCACCCCATATCTTCCACAGAGCCGCTTCCACCATCGCACCTGAACTACGACATACCATCAACTGTTCCCTCGAAACAGGCACTTTCCCCGATGACTGAAAACACACAGAGGTCAAGCCCCTCCTTAAGAAGCCCACCGCAGACCCGACGGACCTCAAGAACTACTGGCCGATCTCTCTCCTCCCCTTTGCAGCCAAAGCCACTGAGAAGATTGTCAACAACCAGCTCACTAACTTCATAGAAGCAAACTCAATCTCGATTCTTCTCAATCCGGATTCTGCAGCAACCACAGCACCGAGACTGCACACTTAGCTGCCATGGACA